>NC_140959.1:62111495-63406495 GCF_014529385.1 Adiantum capillus-veneris
TAGAACGGGTATGTGACTTGCCTCTTGATGCCTGGGCTGTACTTCACTGAAATGAAACGGACAATGTCGAAAGAGCATGATCCACTGCTACGCCCATTGGTCTGGCTTCCACTATGAAATCCTGAATACAAGGAATAAAGCTCGGCGGTGCCATAACATAGTCCACTGTACTGGCCCCGTGTCTGTGTGGAAAGCATGTGAAACCCGCTGCTCTAGGAAATGGCTGTAAGCCATTAAGTATGGCTAACCCATGTGTGGTCGTCATCTCCGTGAGGTATCTTTCATACTCCATCTGCTCTCTGTCATGTGAGCATTTGTCAAGCCCCAAGTCACCCACATCCAGCTCTCTAAGCATCTCATTTGAAGTGTCGTAGAAGACTGTCAGAGAGTTGCTCGTTCGGGCTTTGAAGTCCCCTAGGAGGAGGATATCACCATCCCCAGAAAACTCCCATATATTATCATGTAGTATAGAGAAAGGGGACTGTCCTCTGGGTGGAGCATATACTAACGTACACGCGGGAGGGGGGGGGGGGGGGGGGGGGGGGGGGAAGTAACATATGGCAATGTATAGAAATCAGCCCGTGTCAGTTCTCAGTCTCATCCACATGTATCTAGCATGATCATCTCTCTGTACATTATGTAGTAGTGGCTGTAACTCCTCCCTAAATAGCACTGCTCCTCCTCCTGAACCTCTACTCCCATGCTTAGATCTTGCGACTGTTCTGTGGGCTGTCTCCCATTTGTATCCCACCACGTGGCAGAAGTTGTCCAGGGGCTTGATGAGTCTCTGAGAAGAAAACAATGTCCCTGTCTCTGAAACTGTCCTCGAAGGAATCAACGTCCAACCTCATAGATCCATTGCAATTCCAAGTAGCCATCTTTATTGTGGTCCCATAGGTCTCACACCGTCATGTAGAGTGCCGCTCTACAATCACCACCCGACCATCTCTCTAAAAGGCCGTCTTTCCCTTCTCCCTTGCCACCGTAATCTCTGGCATTACCTCTCCCATATGTGCAAGCTGTGAGAGAGTGAGATCATCACTGAGGAAAATACCTGTCTTCTTGAGAGTAGGCCTCTTTTTCAAGAATTTCTTCTTCTTTTCCAAGGAAGGGAAGCGTAGTATGAGAGCTCTCTCTTTTGAAGATTCTTCTGGGACATCACTCCTGTTGCCCACTCTCCATGCCTTTGTGTGTGTGTGTGTGTGTGTGTGTGTGTGTGAGAGAGAGAGAGAGAGAGAGAGAGAGAGAGAGAGAGAGATGAAATGAAATGTTATATTAACGTCTTCAAAAGGCCAGACTGACCTATGAGACCAAACTAATACAAAAGTGGTGAATGTGTTACAATGTCTGGGTACCTTAGTACTAAGTGTGAAAATGTGAAAAACTAAATACAAAGTATTAAATAAACTTCTTAGGAGCATTCTGGGTGTCTGGCTAGAATGCTTCTAATCCTTTGTTGTAGTCTCCTCCGGTGAAGTGTGCTTCTGCATCTCGGTCGTGGTCGTCTCGATTTCCTAAGCTCAATCGCCTTGTCAATGAGGGTGCCTTTGGTATGAATGTGGGTACTCCTTTGTGCTGGCTGCTGGCCTCTTGCTTCTCCTTCCACTCCTGCTTCTCTTGATCCGAAGAAATCTGTGATCTGCCTCTGAGGCTGTAGTGCTCTTTGTCTTCTCATTAGATTATCCCTGTGCCGATGTAGTTCCAGTAGGTACAAGCGTAAGCATCTTTGATCTTGGTATTGCATGACTCTATCTAGAGGTCCAAAGCCTTCTTTTAATAGGCAATGGAAACGCCCACGTATCTCATAGTATACGGTGCAATGGTATATGTAGTGTAATTCTGTCTCTGGCTCCATTCTGCATAACTTGCAAATTCTGCTCTCAGGTGGGATTCCCCTAAATCTGCCAAATTCAATCTCCAGCTGGTGTGAGGATGTACGAATCTGACCAATACCACATCTCAAACCATGAGATAGGTGGGTATCCATGTAGCTCGGGCGAATCACAAATCCATCTTCAGATAGCTGTAGGAAGTTTTCTTTGTAGTCGGCCATCTTCGTGCCCAATTCTTGTGTAGGGTCTACCCATGTCCTCTTAGTATCCAACTGTATAAGATCCCGACGGATGATTTTATTAATCTCCGTTCGTGTAATTGCCAGTGATGGAGCCTCAAGAGAGTATTGGAAAGGGGGTAATCTTTCTATACTGAAACCGTGTCTCTGAAACCACGAGGACAGTTGCGCATACCAGCATGATGTATCCCCTTTCATTGCTAATTGTCGAGAGGATTCGAGGGTCAGTCTAGTATATCGGCAATTATTTGTATCCCACAAACCATGTATAAAGGACACTGATCTGGTAAGAGCTTCAATTTCTATCGGAGGGGCAGCTAGTTCCGCTCGGGTAATCGCGTGTGGTACGGAGGCCTTGGCTCTAATCATTCGGGAAATCATAGATACCAAAGGTCTCTCTATTGACTTCCAATTATCCTGATCCACAGATGGTCCGCAAATCTGGACCCCATAAAGCATAGCTGAAGCCGCCACAGTATCAAAGAGCCAAAGTTTTGTTTGTGGTTCCTGAAACTGCACTTGTGAACACATCCTCTCCAACCCTCCCAAGGCCGCAGAGGCTCTAGACAATCTAGCATCCGCTGCTTTCTTAAGAATAAACTTCGGTCCTGCAAATACCACACCAAGGTATGTGTATGCATCTGTGTACTCTATTGTATTGTGGCCATATGCAAATGTAGGTGCCGATCTGCTAACCCACTGCGGTGTGGTGTAAACACCATAACTTTTGTTTTACCCAAGTTTACCGACAGTCCACTGTCCTCCGCAAATTTATGTAATGCATCTAGCTGTCTTTGCATTCCATCTGGTGATTCTGCTATCAATACAATATTGTCTGCATACAACAACAAAGGGATCCATGACCCTGCAAGTTGAGCACCTGTGTCACCCTCTCTATCAATGTAATCTGATACCTCATGTATGTACATACCAAATAAAGTAGGGGACAGTGGGCATCCTTGCTTTATTCCAACGGTGGAATGAACAATGTCGGAATCCCCTTCTGGAGTACGTACATAACCAGTTACTGACCCGTATAAGGCCATGATCCCCCAAATAATCTCTTTGGGGACCCCTAACTCTTGCATCGTGCGCATCAATCTGGCCCTTGGTACTGTATTAAAAGCTTTCCGAAAATCCACAAAGCAACAATACATCCTTCTCCCGCTTGCTTTTCCTTCCTCAATAATGGCTCTGAGCGTAAGAATATGATCTAAAGTGGAATAACCCCTCCTGAATCCAGCTTGTCCTGTTGCCCTTATGCCCTCATTCTCTGCCCATCTACTCAATTTTTGTTCAAGAATGGATGCGTACAGTCGGGTCAATGTGTGACCTACCATCATGGTACGGTAGTTCCCGGGTATCATAGGATCCCCTGACTTGAAAATAGGTACAATAGTAGATAATTTCCAAGATTCAGGTAATCCTTCACACATGACCGGATTAAACAGACGAGCAAGGACTTCTGAAAGTAGATATCTGGCATGGATCAGATGTTGTGCTACTAAACCATCATGATCATATGCTCTTCTTGTCTTCATCTTATCAATGGATTTTTTCACCATTTCCGTAGTAAAGAAAGTACTAGTAGCAGGGCATGGCTCTAGCGGATCTGGTAATGGAGGCTGTCCAGATACCATATATAATGATGTTACATATTGACCCCAAATCTCAGGACAAGTAATTGTCGGAGGCGGTGAGTGCTCGTGAAATAAACGCCAAGCCTCAGTGAGTCCTGACTCAAGAAGAGCTGATATAAATCCTTCTCCAGTTTGGCTAAAAATGCCCTTTTCTTGCGATGTACAATACGCCGAAGAGCAATCCGAGACTGCTTATATGTGATGATCCCAAGTGTAAGCTCTTTCTGGACCTGGGTTCTTGTCTCTCTGCATTCCTCGTCATACCAACTGCTTTGAGGCATGTTCCCAGATCCTCTCTTCTGATCAGGTTGAGTATGTGGGTATGCCTCTCTTCTGATCAGGTTGAGAGAGAGAGAGAGAGAGAGAGAGAGAGAGAGAGAGAGAGAGAGAGATGTGTGATGAAATGCTATATTAACGTCTCTAGAAGGCCAAAATGACCTATGAGACCACAAAGTTACAACATGGTGGAATCTAGAACAATGTCTGGGTACAAAAAGATAAAAAGTGGGGTGTTGAAAAAGATATCCAAAATATCCAAAATCCCTACCTACTAGATGGTAAGTTTGGGGGAGGCTCATACAATATCTGATACAAAGCGTGATACAAGGCTGAGACAAAAGTGATACAAGGGCAAATACAAGAGCGAGCATGATATACAATCCTTATCAGGATCACAAGAAGTTCATCATCGGTCGTTGGAGGATCTCATCAATCTCCTCCATGGTCAGTAGTCTAACCGGGCGTCGTGCATATCGGGCAAGGGTGACCCAAATCCGTTGATGTAGTCTCCGCCGATGCTGTGTATCCCTCCTCAACCGTGGGCACGTGGATCTTCCAAGCTCAGTCACTTGGTTGATCAGTGTGCCTCTGGCGTGAGTAGAGTATGAGCTGTGTTGTGGTCGCTGCACCTCCGGCTGCACAATATCCGCTCTAGAGAAGAAGTCTGTGATCCGTCTCTGAGACTAGCTAGCCTCTCCTCTCAACAAGCTCTCTCTGTGTCTTCATAGCTCCAACAAGAACAATCCCAGACATCTCTAGTCCTCATACCCCATGACTCTGAACAAGCAACGGAAATGACCTCGTATCTCATAGTAAACTGGGCAATGGCATACATAGTGCAACTCTGTCTCAGCCTCCGTTTGACATAGGAGACACGTCCTGGCCTCTGCTGACAATTTGATGTATTTGCCAGTCTCCACCCGAAGCTGGTGTGAAGATGTGCGTATCTGGCCAATAGCACACCGTATCCCGTGAGATAAGTGGGTGTCCATGTATATGGGCCTCACCACAAAACCATCCTCAGTGCGCTAGAGAAGATACTCCCTATAGAAAGCCATCTTCGTGCCCAACTCCTGTGTCGGCTGAATCTAAGTCCTCCTGGTATCCAGCTGAGTCATGTCCTAGCGAATGAGCCTGGTGATCTCGGACTATGTAAGAGTCAGAGAGGGGGCATCCAATGAGTACTGGAAGGGGGGTAGTCTGTCCATGTTGAATCCATGTAGCTCAAACCATGCTGTCATCTCTCCATACCAGCATGTCGTGTCTCCCTGCAAAGCTAATTGTCGAGAGGACTCAAGTCCTAAGCGGGCATATCTATCTCTAGGAAGGTCCCACAAATGGTGTATAAAGGAGATTGATCTCGTAAGCGCCTCAACCGCTAGGGGGGGGGGGGGAGGGGGGCAGCTAGCTCTGCTCGAATATGTCATGTGGTACTGAAGCCTTGGCTCTAATAAGCCGTGCAATCATAGAGACCAGAGGCTTCTCCATACCTCCCCATCCATCAGTGCGACCTTTCCTCCCGTGGTGGTCCACGGAAAGCCCCCATATCTGAACTCCGTATAGCAATGCAGAAGCCACTAGAGTGTCAAAAAACCAGAGCTTAGTCCGAGGCTCCTGAAACTGGATCTGTGAACACATCCTCTCCAATCCACCCAATGCTACATAGGCTCTGGTCAATCTAGTCTCTGCTGCTCTCCTCAATGAAAATATAGGCGAGAGAGAGAGTCGACACGAAGCTGCAAAGTTCTTCTTCTAGATGCACTGGCCTCTCGTTGGCGAGTCCAAAGTTGCACAGGGTTAGGTTTTTTAGTCCCTAATCCCATGGAAGTCTTGCCACATCACAAATTTGTGACAATGTGGGGCGCTCGACTCTGGGGCCAATGCATTTGTGTAGAGAACTATGCTCCATAATATCTCGTCTTTAGTGCTCTTTTTCGTTCAACCGTTTCAGTTTTCAATTTCAGTTGTGTGTTTCCTGTTGATTCATCACCTCCGTAGTGTCTTGTTGGTTATGGTGGTATCAGAGCTCTTCTTCTACAGAGGATCCACTTTGACATTTTGCAGCACGCTATGGATTCTGACAGAGATTTTGAGAGGGAGTACGAGTTTGAAGAACGGGAATCTGAAAACTAGTAGCAGAGGAATTGATCATGAAGAAGTTAAGGATGAGGAGAGGATGATCATCCCCACGTACTTGTAGGGTGTTCCCATTGTAGAACCTGACCCAAAGATAGGTCTTGCTCTTGCTGACCCATAGAGAGAGCTGGAGGTGCAGATTGACTGAGCCAATGACAGAAGTGTACAAGACGTGGCAAGAATATAGTGAACCCTAATTCCAAGACATTGAGAATCAAAGCATATCCAAAGTCGATGTCATCTATCAACAAGAAAGGGTCCAACTCTTCCATCACTCAAGAGGATTTTATAGAGAGAGATCCAGCACCAGGTGTACCAACAGTTGGCCTTGGGGGATCTTCAAGTTTGGAAGCAATGTGAGTGGAATCTTTTCTGGGTTTCTTGGACAGAGAGCTGTAACACGGCAACTAAGGATGCTTGGTTTGATGCATTTGGTTCTCTGGGTGCTAAGAGGGGTGCTTTTGGGAAACACCACAGGGATGCAGTTCACTTCAATCACGAGGACTTGGACGACACAGAGGAGAAAGAAGACGAGATTCACAAACCTTGGAAGAAGAGAGCCATGTCGTGCAGACACATAGGGCTCTATGATGATTTGGAGGATGGTGATGACAAGAATGAGGATGAGGAAGATGATGGGTTTCCTCCGAACTTTTGGACGACATTTGGGCAGAAACTGAGCCATATGTTGCAGCTGACGATGCATGATGATGTGGAGCCTAAAAGGGCCAAGAAAGATTAAATGGAGGAGAGTGTCAAATTTGATACTTTCTTTAGATTCAGTGATACGAATAAAGCGTTCGTCTTTATTCAGCAGTTTGATTCAACCTTCCAAAGTGAGAGGCAGTTTCGCATTTGAAGGGGAATGCACAAACTTGGTGGTCAACACTTTTGTTGCACAGACAGGCACCTTGCAATTGGGTGGGGTTGAAGGGACTCTTCTCATCATTGTGGTTGACACCAAAGTTTAAAGCCAAAGTTTTGATAGCTTGGAACCATGTCATGGTGACAGAGAGCGACACAATTCTAGTTCACACCAAAGTATGAAGCCAAAGTCTAGACATCTTGGAACCTTCTCAGGATGACAAATAGTGACACACTTCCAATTTACAACCACAGATTTTGGGACACTCATCTACCTGTAGGTTCTTTCGAAAAGGTCTTACTGAAGGGACAGCTGGAGCGATATTGCTGTGACAAGTTACTAAGTTATTGCCTAGAGCAAAAATCCTACACCATCCTGCACCTTATGACCATGCTTTGGATGGCTATTCTTTGCTTACAGGAATTTTCAGACGGGTGCTCAGGCATCCAAGTCAGCAGAGGGAAGAAGTAGGGTAAAATAGTTAGTGCAGCAGAAGAAGTCCTTTGTTCCTCAAATGTCTACCGAGCAGAGGGCAGAGTTTTTCAAGAAGGGATAGTGTTATAGTTGAAGTGAGGTTGGGTCATCTTGCCAAAGTGTCCAAAGAAAGAGAACAAGCCTGAGACTTCGAAAGCAGCCAAAGAGAGAGCGACTAAGAAGGGAAAGACCAAAGCAAGACTTGTAGCAGATTTTGTGGGGACGCTCAAGGATCACGAGGACGAGAGTACCAAGCTCTGCAGAGCATGGGGGCAAGGTATTGGATTAAGAGGCCTTGATCTTCTTGGACAACAGAGCCAAGGAATTATTTCTCTTTTGGGAGAGAAAAGCTGTTCTTGAACAATATACGGCGGCCATGGCAGCTAATCAAGTCAGATGCATGAAGGTTCATAACTCAAAGAGAGAGTAATCTGATTTTAAAGCTATCATTGAACAATATACAGCGGCCATGGCAGCTAATCAAGTCAGATGCATGAAGCTTCATAACTCAAAGAGAGAGAAATCTGATTTTAGAGCTATCATTGAACAATATGCAGCGGCCATGGCAGCTAATCAAGTCAGATGCATGAAGGTTCATAACTCAAAAGAGAGAAATCTGATTTTAAAGCTATCATTACACTCCTACAGTCAAGCAATCTCTGGAAGCGGTGATCCTCAAAAGAACCTCCTCCCTAGAGAAGTATTCAACTATCTACACTCATTATCATATCATCTATTCGGAGAAGACGTCCCCTCAAAAAGTTTTTCTACCTTGTGAGTGTGGGGAGACCACGATGTAGTGCACCTAAGATCCTCTCCGGACCCAGCTTGAGAGATTGGTGTGGGGGCGGGAGTTTTGGGGGGAGGGGGGGGGGGGGTAGTACTTAACTGTCAGGCCCCTGCTCATGTGGTGTCTAAAATTGGTCAACCAATGATTGAATGTACGTGCACATGTTGGTAAAACTGGAACTTCAAAGCTCACGAGTGTTTGTTTGTGCTTTCCGTTTCTTTGTTACATGGAATGGTTTTGTTTGCTTGGTAATGGATTCTCATTGGCCTTCTTTTATTTCAGAGAGGTACAGGGTTGTCCACTCCATTAACGACCTCTTCGCTAGGTCAGTTTTCATCAACTCAAGAGCAAGCAAATTATCTTCAGCATTTTAGAGCTGACAGTATTGTGAAAGATGCTGAGTATGTTCGAAGCTGTTTGGATCAAGACAAAGAACCATGGACTGTTCTTGGGCAGGTTTATCTTGGCTGCTTTATCTATTGCAAGTATATGTTCATAAATCCATCAATTCAAATTGTCCTCAACATGTGCTTCTCTTTCTGCAGAGCTATGGTGGATTTTGTGCAGTGACATACCTCAGCTTTGCTTCTGAGGGGTTGAGACAGGTATTACTAACGGGTGGTCTTCCGCCCGTGAAATCAGGATGCACAGCAGAGCTTGTTTATCGGTCATGCTTCAAACAAGTAACCCAGCAAAACAAGAAGTTCTACAAGCAGTTTCCAGAGGCGGTGAAAGTGGTCCAGGAGATAGTGCTTTTTCTTCACAACACAGAAGATGGAGGGGTCTCTCTCTCTCTCTCTCTCTCTCTCTCTCTCTCTCTCTCAAACCTAGAGAATCTTCTATTAAATAAACGTCTTGAGGTCACAATCCCCAAGCTAAAATATACAGAAAATATGCTGATTGCCATGTAGGTGTGATCCCAAAATTCACAAAACCTTCAATGAAATACCAAGACTATTTTGTGGTTCTCAATCTCTCAGATCTCTTTAACATATGTGTTTTTATCAACTCGTAATGGGTGGAACATTCTCCTCATAGTGTATTGGAATCTCATCTACATGAAAGAACAATGTGAACAATAGCCTCAAGAGCCTTATTAGGCTTGGCAAAAACAGATGGCATAGCTGCTGAACATGTAGAAGTGGACCCTGAACAATAGCGTCCTTGCGCTTGTAAACGTGTGTAAGTTGAAGAGCCTCTGCTACCTTCATTGTCTCTTCTCCTTTTCTTTGTTTCTGTCCTTCTCTCTCTCTCTCTCTCTCTCTCTCTCTAGCAGGCCACCCTAGCGTCAACCTGCAGCAACCCGTCACATGCACCAGTGCACTGCCCATCACCTGGACCAGCACAATCTGCTGCCCGTGCCAGTCATACTCACCTGCACCATTCTTGCTGCTGCCCATTGCTCCCGTCACCTGCACATTTCACCCCCATCACACCCAACCATAGTCTTTACACACAGCAGCAGCACAAAACACCTTCATTGCACAATATTCATACAGTCTGTCATCACACACACACCTGCATTGAATCATTACTACATAGTTCTGCACATTGCACTTTATTAACAGAAACAGAAAAAAAAAAAAAAAACCAGCAGGAACGTACAGATTGTCAGCCAAAACCAAACAGTACGATCAGGTTACAGATCTTCAGACCTATCAGATTTTCAGCAGGCATAGAATTTCCAGAATTGCCTCTCTCTCAGCAGCCAGATTTTCAGCTAACAACAAATATATTCACATGGTGCAGGTATCGTGAATAAACCAAAATGGGGCTGAGCCTCTGGATATTTGGCAGAGCATACTGAGTGTCCTGCAGTGGGCTGTGGGAGTGCATATACCCGTATTCGGGTTGTGGTTATTACTTCTCCGCCTGGACTCAGCCGAGCCCAGAGCGTCGAGCTATACCCGCATTGCCAATGGAGGCCATGAGCGCTTCGCCAATGGAGGCCATGATCGTTTCGCCAGTATGTAAGCCCCATATGAAGGCAACCTTTGTGCTTACAAACAAGCAGATAACACAAATGGAAAGGGAGATGAAAGAATGGAAAGCAGAGACGGAGGGATGGTGGAAAGAGAAGGCCAACCTTCTTCAAATGTTCCTCAACGAAGGCATGCAATGGAAGAAGAAGAAAGAGGACTTGCGCGCAGAGCTACAAGCACTTAAGGTGGATTCACAAGCACTTAGAGAAGAGGTCACAGCCCTTAAGCGAGAGCTTGCGGACAGAGTAAGCAGTGGACTGGAAGAAGGGGAATTCCAGTCCTCGGTGATAGAGGAGATCGAGGTCATCAAGGAGCAGGTACGGATGATCACAGAGGAGGAGAAACAGAAGGTGGTAAAGATGTCTTCGTGGATGGATGTGATCACGAAGACGCAGAAGAAGGCGGATGAGGCCGAGAAATGGATAGAAGTCGCTAAGAAAGGGAAATGGAAACAAACCACATCCGTCCCCACTCCTACAATCATCAACATGACTCTAGAAGAATAGCGAAGGAAAACTAGAGCCTTGCATATAAGAGTAACTGGTCTAAAAAGACCGAGATGATGTGGAAGGAGAAGTCAAAGAACTTCTCCGCATGATGGGTAGTGAGGCTACTCATACAAAGGTATGGAGGGTAGGGAAGAAGACACAAGGCAATGGGGAGACTTCAAAAGGGAGAGCTTTAATCATCCGTTTCCGATCCATGGAGGCAAAGAAGGACTTCTTGAAAAAGCGCCCTACACTAAAGAAAACGGGCATATTCCTTGGAGATGACCTCACTCTCACATAGCTTGCGCATATGAGAGAGGTAATGCCAGAGATTCAAGCGGCAAGGGAGAAGGGAAAGATGGCCTTCTAGAGAGATGGTTGGGTGGTGATTGTAGAGCGGCGCTCCACATGACAGTGCGAGACCTATGGGACCACACTCAAAGTTGCCATCTAGAATTGTAATGGGTCTATGCGCCTTGATGTGGGTGCTTTTGAGGATAGTTTTAGGGAAGAGACATCGTCTTCTACTCTGAGACACATCAAGCCCCGGGGCAATCTATGCCTCACATTAGTGGATATAGATGGGAGACAGCCTGTAGACAGGAGACACGATCAGAGCATAGAGGACGGGGCTCAGGAGGAGTGGCAGTGTTATTCAGGGAGGAGTTGCAACCATTGATACATATAGCCCGCAAGGATGAGCAAGCTAGGTACATGTGGGTGAGATTGAGAGCAGAGACAGGCAGATATCTTTACATTGCTATCTGCTACTTTCCCCCGAGTATGTCAGTTTATGCACCACGCAGAGGACAACCCCCCTTCTCTATTTTGGATGATGACATCTGGGAGTTCTCTAGAGATGGTGACATCATCATTCTAGGGGATTTCAATGCTAGGACTGCCCATCATCAGACAGTATTTTATGATACTTTAGAGGAGATGCTGAGAGAGTTGGATGTTGCAGAGACGAGCCTATCCAGACTATCACAGGATGGAGAACACACTGAGTATGGACGACACTTGATAGACATGGGGACTGCACATGGATTGGCCATCTTGAATGGCCCAGAGATTTCCCGCTGCGGGGGGTTTTACATGCTTTCCACACAGACATGGAGCCAGCGCAGTGGATTATGTCATGGCACAGCCGAGCCTCATCTCTAGTATCCAGGATCTCATGGTTGGACCAGACCTGCTGGTGTGGGAGTGGACCATGCTCTTGTGTCGTTGACCATCTCTTTTCAGTTTAGTGTAGCATACAGGCTACAGGAGTAGCCCCTACTCGCTACACCTTCACACGGGAGACGGACTCTGTATACATAGATGGGATCTACAGACGCCTGTACATAGAGGAGCCACGGCGATGTCACAAAGTGATGACGTGGCGGACAACAGAAACCCTAAAATTCCTGCAAACCCTAATTTCTGCCAAAAACCCTAATTTCCGGAAATCGCCGGGGCTGATTTTTTTTTTCTTTTTTGTGGAAAAATGACGAGCGACGCGAATTTTGCTTTTTTTTTAAAAAAAAGAGAGAAAAAGACTCTCTAAGAGAGAGAGAGAACTGATGCTTTTTATTTTAAAAGCTTTTGGGGCTCTGCTTTTGGGCATCCCTTGTAATCTTTAAATTAGTGGTGAGGGCCTCACTTCTCAGAGCATCTGGACGCAGAGTCTGAGAGTGAAACCCTAACCGCTCTCTTGTACTTTGATGATTGATTAATATAAAAAGAAATACCGAAAGGGGCGCCAGTCTTTGGGGCCAATATCTCTAGGCAGGGCCAGTGCAAATCTATTGTGATCTGTGAATTGTTTTGAAGTGGTTATTTGGTGCTGTCGCGATTGATTCTTGACTTGGAGTGTCCAAGTCTGTTACAGTGGTATCAGAGCACGACCGATTTCTCTTCTACGGGAAATCCGATCCCCGAATTTTTTTTCCGTGGCACCTATGGCTTTAGGCAATGATCAGTCGACTCCCTCTGCATCTGGAGATGCGGGCTGGGATCACAACGAAGATTCAGACAGAGAGTATGGCCCGCCTCGGCCTACTCAGGCGGAGCAAAGAGAGATGGAGCGTCGTCAATTGATTGGCGATGCAACAAAGATGATGCTCAATTTTGCCAAGGACCCAAAGATGGAAAAATATATGAACCGGACCTCTTTGGAAGAGGTACAGATGGAGTGGCAGAGAACCACAACACCACTCCCGAAACCCTCTCTCAAGAAATCTTCTGCCTCCAAGAAATATACGGAGAAGGAACTGGAGAACGTGGTTGATGCACGGATTGCTCAGCTTTTTGACGCGCAAAAGAAAGCCAAAAAGCACGGCAAAAAGCAGAAGAAAAGCACTGACTTTCCATGTTATTTGGGTCGTCAGTCGACTTTTGACAAGGCAAAGAAACAGAAGAAGTGTGTTCGATTTGAAGGAGTACCCAGTTCTTCTTCTTCTTCTTCTTCTGACAGTTCTTCTAGCTCTTCAGATTCGAGCGAAGAAGACAGAAAAGGTAAAAAGCGAAGCAAGAAACAAAGCTTCGGAAAGGGCAAGAAGAAGGCTACATCTCGCCCAGAGACTGACAGTTCTACTGAGGACTTGTCTACAGATAGCTCAGATTCCGATCATGGAAACTTTTATGCGAACAAGAAGAATTTTTACAAAGCCAACCAGTATGACTTTCTCGAAGATGAAAGCAAGAAAGTCCGAGAGTTTAAGGAAGGTGGCCACTCGATCAAGTTTGATACTTTTCAGGATACTCAGATGCTTCGAAGGCTTTGTCTTTTATAAAGCAGTTTGACATCGCTTTCGCGGGAGGACGCTCTTCAGAGCCTCCAAGATTCGGAGAGCTACCTCTTACCTTAAGGGGAATGCTCGTACTTGGTGGTCCACGCTTCTTTTAAACAAGACTGCGCCAGTTACATGGTTGAAATTTAAGAGGCTTTTTATTTCTTCTTGGTTGACGCAAGAGTTTGAACGAGATATACGAGCTGCTTGGAACCATCTTCGGATGACCAAGAGCGATACAGTAAATACTTACTGTGAAAGATTCTAGAGCTCTTTTCTACCCGCCTCTTCATTCAAGAAGATCTCGTTCAGAGAACAGATTGAGCGTTTTACTGTGGGTCTACCTACAGAGATCCGAGATCACTGCTTGGAACAGAAGTCATCTTCTATTCAGGAGTTGATGAGTCATGCGAAGCGGGGCTTTGCCATTCACTCTGGCAGTCTGACCTACCCCACAGATGAGGCCATGACACAACGAGCCGGAAAGTAGAAAGAAAAAGAGCAACCCAGAGAAGAAGGATGCACGACCCAAGCTTATTCCTGAAGGGAGAGCTCGCTTCATCAGAGAGGGGAAGTGCTTTGGATGCGGGGAACATGGACATATCTCCGCGAAGTGCCCTAATAAGGCACAGAAAGAACAGAATGATAAAGACGACAACAGGCCTGAGAGTTCGAGAGCAGCTGAGGAACGTGGCAGAAAAGGCAGATAGAAAAGCAGAACTGGTACCACATGGCGTGGGACCTGCACAGAATCTAATGAATGAAAGTACAAACTTTGCCGCTTTTGGGGCAAAGTGAAGGATCAGGAAGCTCTTTTGAAGGAGCTTCTTTTCACTTGGAATTGGCGGCTCGATTTGGAATTACGCCCGATAGATTGACGCCACAGGCAGAGGTAGTTTGATTGGCACCCGGATGGGATGTTGCCATTACACCGAGCATTGGCAAACTTCGTTTGCAATGACACGGGTGTTCAGGCAGGCGAGTGACGTTCTACTCGAGATCCCTTGGTACCACAAGAACTACGCCGTGGTTGGCTACCGGGCCGAGAAAGCGACTTTGATAAATGAAGGGCTTAGAGATTGTACTTGATGAACTTTAGTTTTCTTACTCATTCTTTTGGGAGAACTGAACGATGGATAAAGGTTGAATATGTTTTGACCTAAAGAAAAGAACGCCAAGATTTTTTCTCCACGCTCATGCCGATTGCTTTTGAGAGGCCTGAAGATCATACCATTGATCTGATATCTGGAAGCACGCCACCGAATCGGCCACCTTATCGTGTGAGCCGAGTACAGAATGAAAAGATTATGAACCAAGTGAAAGACCTCTTGGAAAAGGTCTTGTCCAGCCTAGTACTTCGCCGTATTGCTCTCCAATGTTGTTGGTTTTGAAGAAAGACGGATCTTGGAGAATGTGCATCGATTATAGCGTTCTCAACAAAATCACCATCAAGAACAGATTTCCGATTCCTAGGATCGATGATATACTTGACAGGTTACAGGGATCCTCGTGCTTTAGCAGGATTGACTTGAAGAGTGGATATCATCAGATCAAGATAGCGCTAGGAGATGTCTACAAGACAGCTTTTCGAACGACTTTTGGGTTATTTGAGCTTTTGGTGATGCCTTTTGGCTTAACCAATGCTTCTGCGACATTTAACCGGATGATGGACAGGATTTTTCGAGAGTACAGGCTATTTGTTGGCACTTTCTTTGACGACATCATTGTTTTCTCCAAGAATGAGGCAGAACACAGAGATCATCTGCTTCAAGTCTTTCAGGCATTACGAGATCACACGCTAGTGATTAATGCAAAGAAAAGTGAAATTTTCCTACTAGAGATACACTTTTTTGGACACATTGTGTCAGCAGCAGGAGTGCAAATGGACCCGGCCAAGATAGAGACTATCCGTGATTGGCCCGATTTGAGGAATGTCCATGAAGTTAGAAGCTTCTTGGGACTGTGTGCGTACTACAGGCGGTTCATATGAAAGTTTGCAGAGGTTGCTTCCCCTTTGCATACCTTGACACAAAAAGGAGTACCTTTTTCGTGGGGACCCACAAAGGTGACTGCCTTTCGGACATTGAAAGAGAAATTGACTACGGGACCTGTTTTGACTTTGCCGGACTTGCGGAAGTCATTTGGAGTGTATTGTGATGCTTGTGGTCGTAGTCTAGGTGCGGTCTTGATGCAAGAAGGCCATGTCATAGCTTACAAGAGCCGTTTGTTCTCTAGGCCGGAGATTACAACACAGATCTATGAGAAAGAGCTTTTGGCGGTTATCCATGCTCTTACTCAGTGGCGGCATTACCTACTCGGAGCGGATTTTACTGTCTTTACAGACCATCTGAGTTTGCGCTACTTCTTGTCACAGAAGCAGCTTTCGGAAAAGCAGATGCGGTGGGTGAACATCTTGTCACAGTTCCACTTCAAGATTGTCCATGTGCAGGGACAAAAGAATGTGGTGGCAGATGCTTTGTCTCGGAAACCGTTGGTTCTGGCTATTTCCGCGATACATCATAGGAGCTTCGAGGATATGGTCGATCAGTGTGTCACAGATACAAATTTTGCAGATATTTTCACAGGGATACTGGATGGGGAGAGAGTAGCTGGATACCCTTCCGGAAGGCTACTTGATGAAAAAGACTATGTTGTGCGTTACACAGCCGTTGAGGGAAAAGGTTATGACTGAATGCCACTGTCCACCTTTTACGGGTCACCGCGGCATTGCTACCACCATGAAAGGGGTAGAGAGATATTTCTTTTGGCGGAGACTCAAGAAGGATGTGGAAGAGTTTGTGCGTAGTTGCTTGGTATGCCAGAAGGTCAAGTTTGACAGGCATAAGGCACAGGGATTGTTACAGCCTTTACCCATACCCACCCGCCCCTGGGAAAATATTGAAATGGATTTCATTTTTTTTGATCTCCCGAAAACACAAAATGATCACGATGATTTTCTGATTACATGGCACGTCTGAGACGATTCTCTCCGACAGAGACCCCAGATTTATGAGTTGGTTTTGGAAGGCAATTTGGGAGAACGTTGGCACGCAGTTGCAGTTCTCGTCATCGTTCCACTTGCAGACTGACGGGCAATTTGAGATTGCCAATTCAGTGATTTTAGATTTATTGAAGTCTTGTATCTCGGATCAGAAGACTCAATGGGAAAAGAACTTACCTTTGGTGGAATTTGCCTACAATAACACGATACACTCTTCGACGGGGAAGACGCCATGTGAGATTGTTGAAAGTGCTACGAAGGATCCATCCTTCCTGAGCACGAAAGATTAGAAATTTGAAGCGGATGAATATTCGCGAGATTTGGATACGGCTTTTGCCAAGGTTCGCGAGACTTTGCAGGAGTCTCAAGAACGACAGAATATGGCAGCGGATCTCCATCGTCGCGACTTGAAATTGAAGGAGGATGATTGGGTGCTCTTACGTTTTGAGAAGGCACGCCTACGAAAGAAAAGGGAAAGGAGAGGCTTTTTCCAAAGCTTAGTATGCGATACTACGGACCTTTCCAGATCACTGACAAGATAAATGATGTCTCCTTCCGATTGAAACTGCGAGATACTTGGAGGATTCATAATGCATTGCATGTGAGTCTCTTGAACCCTGTTAAGGGTGATGTGCCTGATGATGGGGAGCGTGATGAGCAACCCGAAGTGGAAGAAAACGAGGAAGTCCTTGTTCTTGAACAGATTTTGGCACATAACGATACGAAGAAAGGTAAAGTCCGAAGGCGGGTTCTTGGTTAAGTTCAAGAACCTTCCTGCATTTGATGCGAAGTGGATGGAGGAGGACCTAGCAGATACTCCTCGGATTGTGAAACTTTACCTTGATGTTTCGGTTTAGCATAGTCTACTCCAAACGGAACCCAGAATTCAGCTTGGCCGGAGATCTGGTGCAGTGGGATGCACAAGAGGGGAGTCACTCCGCTCCCTTGTCAACAGATGCCTTGATTTTGATACTAAAGTCACTGATGTCTCTTTGAGCTTCAGGGATACTGAGAGCTGACAGTATTCTGCTGGATGACTTTATGAAATGGAATTCCTGATAATGATACTGATTTGTTCTTGACTTCTTGTGAGTGCAAGAACTGATAGCCGAAATGACTGCAGCATTTTGGTCTGATTGATCTCGAATAGACATGGTTGCAATAGGGGTTAGTCAATCGGACATCGATGAGGTCTCGATTGGACCTAGATGTGATTGCTAGCTACATTGCTGATAAATCATGGTCTAAGATCCGAATGAATGTTGAATGTCATGTGATGTCCTGTGATGTGACTATCGATTTTGTACATGTGCTAGATGTGTGTTCCTAGTACGTAGGTACTAACAGTCAGTGTTTGCTAAGACGGTTTATGGCTTTTGTCGGTTTTGCAGGCGTAATCGCGGTCGATTACAATGCTTTCAAGAGGGGGGTATGTCACAAAGTGATGACGTGGCGGACAACAGAAACCGTAATTTTTGATCATGATGATTTTCCGATTACATGGCACGCCTGAGACGATTGTCTCCGACAGAGACCCCAGATTTATGAGTTTGTTTTGGAAGGCAATTTGGGAGAACATTGGCACACGGTTGCAGTTCTCGTCATCGTTCCACTTGCAGACTAACGGGCAATCTGAGATTGCCAATTCAGTGATTTTAGATTTATTGAAGTCTTGTATCTCGCATCAGAAGACTCAATGGGAAAAGAACTTACCTTTGGTGGAATTTGCCTACAATAACACGATACACTCTTCGACGGGGAAGACGCCATGTGAGATTGTTGAAAGTGCTACGAAGGATCCATCCTTCCTGAGCACGAAAGATTAGAAATTTGAAGCGGATGAATATTCGCGAGATTTGGATACGGCTTTTGCCAAGGTTCGCGAGACTTTGCAGGAGTCTCAAGAACGACAGAATATGGCAGCGGATCTCCATCGTCGCGACTTGAAATTGAAGGAGGATGATTGGGTGCTCTTACGTTTTGAGAAGGCACGCCTACGAAAGAAAAGGGAAAGGAGAGGCTTTTTCCAAAGCTTAGTATGCGATACTACGGACCTTTCCAGATCACTGACAAGATAAATGATGTCTCCTTCCGATTGAAACTGCGAGATACTTGGAGGATTCATAATGCATTGCATGTGAGTCTCTTGAACCCTGTTAAGGGTGATGTGCCTGATGATGGGGAGCGTGATGAGCAACCCGAAGTGGAAGAAAACGAGGAAGTCCTTGTTCCTGAACAGATTTTGGCACATAACGATACGAAGAAAGGTAAAGTCCGAAGGCGGGTTCTTGGTTAAGTTCAAGAACCTTCCTGCATTTGATGCGAAGTGGATGGAGGAGGACCTAGCAGATACTCCTCGGATTGTGAAACTTTACCTTGATGTTTCGGTTTAGCATAGTCTACTCCAAACGGAACCCAGAATTCAGCTTGGCCGGAGATCTGGTGCAGTGGGATGCACAAGAGGGGAGTCACTCCGCTCCCTTGTCAACAGATGCCTTGATTTTGATACTAAAGTCACTGATGTCTCTTTGAGCTTCAGGGATACTGAGAGCTGACAGTATTCTGCTGGATGACTTTATGAAATGGAATTCCTGATAATGATACTGATTTGTTCTTGACTTCTTGTGAGTGCAAGAACTGATAGCCGAAATGACTGCAGCATTTTGGTCTGATTGATCTCGAATAGACATGGTTGCAATAGGGGTTAGTCAATCGGACATCGATGAGGTCTCGATTGGACCTAGATGTGATTGCTAGCTACATTGCTGATAAATCATGGTCTAAGATCCGAATGAATGTTGAATGTCATGTGATGTCCTGTGATGTGACTATCGATTTTGTACATGTGCTAGATGTGTGTTCCTAGTACGTAGGTACTAACAGTCAGTGTTTGCTAAGACGGTTTATGGCTTTTGTCGGTTTTGCAGGCGTAATCGCGGTCGATTACAATGCTTTCAAGAGGGGGGTATGTCACAAAGTGATGACGTGGCGGACAACAGAAACCGTAATTTTTGAAAATCGCGGAGGCTGATTTTTTTTTGGAAAAGTGATGAGCGACGCGAATTTTGCTTTTTAAAAGAAAAAAAAGAGAAAAAGATTCTCTAAGAGAGAGAGAGAATTGATGCTTTTTATTTTAAAAGCTTTTGGGGCTCTGCTTTTGGGCATCCCTTGTAATCTTTAAATTAGTGGTGAGGGCCTCACTTCTCAGAGCATCTGGACGCAAAGTCTGAGAGTGAAACCCTAACCGCTCTCTTGTACTTTGATGATTGATTAATATAAAAAGAAATACCGAAAGGGGTGCTAGTCTATGGGGCCAATATCTCTAGGCACGGAACTCCGCCGGGCCAGTGCAAATCTATTGTGATCTGTGAATTGTTTTGAAGTGGTTATTTGGTGCTGTCGCGATTGATTCTTGACTTGGAGTGTCCAAGTCTGTTACAGGCGACCTCTGGAGGAGCTTACTACTATATTGACACAGACACTACATGATGTAGCAGCAGAGTCATACCCATATACCCAGCCTGAGCAGAGACGCCATCCGGGGAGCATGCCCCAGAACAGTTGGTATGATGAGGAATGCCGGGACACTAGAGCTAGACTTCAGAGGGAGGTGCTTTTGGGGGACATCACTCATAGACAATCACAGATTGACTTCCAACGCCTAGTGCGGCGGAAGAAGAGGGCATTTTTGGCTCGCCTAGAGCAGGATCTATACCAGCTATTCTTGAGTCAGAACTCACGTGAGGCATGGCGGCTCTTTCATGAGCACACCCCCCGCCCCCCCCGCCATCACTTCTACAGAGGCCTGGGGCCAGTATGCATCATCTCTGTACACAGTTCCTGAGCAGCCCCCCCTTCCCGACCCTCTCGATCCATGCCCACATACATGTGCTTTTTTCACCGCTGAGATGGTGAGGAAGGCCATTGACAGGATGAGGATTGGGAGAGCGTATGATCATGATGGCTTAGTGGCTGAGCATTTCACGCATGCCAGAGATTTACTAGCAGAGCTTCTAGTAGTTATGTTTAACCGTGCCATGTGTGAGGGCTTGCCTGATACTTGGAGCCTATCAACTATTGTACCTATCTTCGAGTCGGGAGACCCTATGGAGCCTGGGAATTATCGCACTATCATGATTGGACACACATTGGCATGGTTGTATGCATCTATTCTTGAGCAGCAACTGAGTAGATAGGCAGAGAGGGAGGGGATACGCGCAGCCGGGCAGACAGGTTTCAGGAGGGGTTTTTCTACTCTTGACCATATCTTGACACTCAGAGCCATCATTGAGGAGGGTAGATCGCGTGGGAGACGGATCTATTGTAGCTTTGTGGATTTCCGCAAAGCATTTGACACAGTGCCCAGAGCTAGATTGATGTGCATATTACAGCAGATGGGAGTACCCACAGAGCTCATTTGGGGGGTCATGGCATTATACAGGTCAGTAGTAGGTCATGTACGCACCCCAGAGGGTCTATCCACACCGGTTTACTCCACTATTGGGATGAAGCAGGGCTGCCCGCTCTCTCCTACTCTATTTGGTATGTATGTGGATGAGGTTTCTGACTACATTGAGAGAGATGGTGATAGAGGTGCACAGCTGGCAGGGACATGGATTCCACTATTGTTATATGCTGATGATATTGTGTTGATCTCCGACTCTCCGGAGGGAATGCAACGTCACTTGGATGCTTTGCATAGGTTTGCCCAGGAAAGTGGTTTGTCCTTCAACCTTGGTAAAACCAAGGTCATGGTATTTAATACCACCCCACAGTGGATCAGGAGGTCAACGCGAGCATTCACATACGGCCAAGAGAAGGTGGATGTATACAGATGCTTACACTTACCTTGGAGTGGTTTTTAGTGGGCCAACATTTTCATTGAGGAGGGCAGCAGAGACTAGATTGACCAGAGCCCATGCAGCATTGGGTAGATTGGAAAGGATGTGTTCACAGGTTAAGTTTCAGGAGCCTCGGACGAAGCTCTGGCTCTTTGACATTTTGGTGGCTTTTGCATTGCTTTATGGAGTTGAGATTTGGGGACCTTCACTGGATCATCATGGGAGGACAGGTCGTAGTGATGGATGGGGGGACATGGAGAAGCCTCTGGTCTCTATGATCTCGCAGCTCATTAGAGCTAAGGCTTCACAATCACATGCTATTGTACGAGCAGAGCTAGGTGCCCCCCCACTAGTGGTTGAGGCGCTCACTAGATCTGTCTCGTTCATACACCGCATGTGGGAACTTCCCAGAGACAGATATGCACGCCTTGCACTTGAGTCTTCTCGACAGTTAGCCATGCACAGCATGTTGGTATGGGGAGATGACATCATGGTTTCAGGCGCATGGGTTCAGCATAGACAGATTGCCTCCCTTCTAGTACTCACTGGATGTGGTGCCCTCTCTGACTCTTACACAGTCCGAGATCACCAGGCTCATTCGCCAGGAGTTGACTCAGCTAGACACCAAGAGGACATGGATACAGCCAGCGTAGGAGCTGGGCACGAAGATGGCTTTCTACAGAGAGCATCTCCTCTAGCTTACGGAGGATGGTTTTGTGACGAGGCCCAGATACATGGACACCCACTTGTCTCATGGGATACGATGTGCTATTGGCGAGATACGCACATCCTCACACCAGCTGAGGATCGAGACTGGGAGATACAGCGGAGTACCATCAGAGGCCAGGACATGCCCCCTGTGTGACATCGAGCCTGAGACAGTTGCACTACACATGCCACTGCCCCGTCTACTACGAGATACGAGGCCGCTTTCATTGCTTGTTCAAAGAGGGCTTTGGAGCATTCTCTAGAGTCATGCGGTACGAGGATCAGAGATGCCTGGGTTTGTTTTTGCTCGAGCTGCGCAGACATAGAGAGAGCCTGATGAGAGGAGAGGCTAGCCAGTCTCAGAGACAGATCACAGACTTCTTTAGAGCTGCCTTTGGACACCCGGAGGAGTTACTACCACAGCAGAGCTCGTTGCCTCACACCAGAGGCACACTGATCGACCGAGCGACTGAGCTGGGGAGATCCAGACGCCCACGACTGCGGAGGACTATACAGCATCGATGGAGACATGCACTCGTAGTAAATGCGACGATCTAACTATAGCAACAAGATCACATTCCTTGCCTCTATCCATAGAAATAACAATATTCTTTGCCAAAAGGGGATTCTATGCAAGAGCCTCACTGCTAGTCACTAGCTTCATCTAATGTCTCAATTGGACCTTAAAATAATTAATTTTCAATGGGGAGAATCACAATTCTGGGGATTTGTCCATCAACAAAGCAAGGTGTGGCAACTTTACTCAAGGAAGAGTCTCTCATTCGTATTGTTTGGAGAGATGAGCATGCTAGATATATGTGGGTCAAGGTGAGAGCAGAGACGGGGGGGCCACTTTATGTTGCAATATACTATTTCCCCCCGAGCACATCTCTCTATGCATCGCCCAAGGGGCAATCACCATACATGATTCTAGATGAGTGGCGGTTCTCCAGGGATGGGGATGTCATGCTCCTTCGGGACTTCAATGCCAGGACGGGCCACTCTCAAACAACCTTCAGGCTACTATATACCTCCGAGGAGATGTTAAGAGAGCTGGATGTCAATGATCTAGGATTGGCCAGGTGCTGACAAGATGTGATGCATAATGAGTATGCGAGATATTTGACATACATGGGGACTGCACATGGACTTGCCATCGTGAATGGCCTACAAAGATTTCGAGCAGCCAATGGGTTCACTTGTTTTCCTTAGAGACATGGGGCTAGCAAGGTGGACTATGTTATGGCTCAACCATGTTTTATACCAGCTATTCAGGATTTTACAGTTGGCCCCAAGCCTGTTGGGGTAATAGTAGATCACGCCCTCTTCACATTTACAATTTCTCCAATTTAGTACAAGCTTCATTTGCCCAGGCATGAACACATACTACACCTACATCCGAGACTCTGACTCTGTCTACATGGATAGTATCTACAGATGCTCGGCCACAGAGGAGCCAGGATGTCGAGGAGCTTACCCAAATATTGACAGACTTCACAAGTGAAGTAGTAGAGGCATAGCCACACACCCAACTTGGGCACAGACGACGTCCTAGGGTCTTCATAGTCGCAAGGGACCCATTCCGGGACGGGGAATGGGGCTCAAATGGATTTTTAGTGTAAAAAAGAGGGCGGGACAGCAAGTGGGGACGGAAAAATGGGGACGGGAAGCCTGAAAAAGGGCGTCCCCTGTGACTATGCCTGGAGTATGCCCCATATTCAGTTGGTATGATGAGAAGTGTAGAGCGGTCGAGAGCCACACTTCAGAGTGAGGTGCTTCTGGGAGCCATTCCTCATAGATAGTCACAGATGGCTTCCGATGCCTAGTGCGACAGAAGAAGAGGGCTTACCTTGCCCGGTTATAGGAGGAGGTGTATAAGCTATTCATGAGCCAGGACTGAGGTGAGGCATGGAGATTTTTTCATTAGCAATATCCCCCACCGGCTATCACATCAGCCGAGATTTGGGGTGCATATGCAACATCTTTTTATACAGTTCTAGGACAATAGTCTCTACCCGACCCTCCGGAGCCATGCCCGCAAACTTGCACTTTCTTTACCGCTGGTAACGAAAGCCATTCACAGGATGAAGGCTAGGAGAGCATATGATCATGATGGATTGATGGCGGAGCACTTTATGCATGCTAGAGATACGCTTGCACAACTTCTTGCAGTAATGTTCAGCCGAGCTATCTGGGAGGGTTTTCCGGATACTTGGAGCATGTTTAATATTGTGCCTATCTTCAAAGTAGGAGACCTCATGATACTTGGGAATTACTGTACTATCAGTATGCATCCATTCTTGAGCAGCGGCTGAGTAGATGGGCAGAGAGAGCAGGCATTCGGGCATTGCCATGGGGCAGTGCCACAGACAGTGACGCTTACTCTCCAAAGGATGTCCACAAGCTACACAGGCTGCCGAGAAGCCACTGTGTACTAGCTAGCTCTCAACTGCTAGAGCGAGAGAAAGACAAGCTGTCTGGGGGCGGCACAAAACTTGTATGCTGCCAAACATTAGAAACCCTCAAGGTCATACATAGACGCTCCCAAGCTGCCAACTCAGCCCCGTGCACAGTAGCATGGCTACCTCCAATCCTGTCCGCCTCCAATATGTTGAAGTCTCCCCCTACACACCACTGCTCTGCATGTGGCAAGGACTCTACAATATGTCACCACAACTCAGCTCGTTCATTTGCAACATTGGGCGCATAGATGTTCAAGAAGCCCATGAGGCAACCCTGAACTTGTATAGTAATCCAATGGGCCCTGCCTGGCACTATAATACCTCTGCCCACAATGGCTTGCTGCCATGAGTCCGCAATTGTCATACAAACCCCTCCATGAATGCCTCCAGGCCCAAACGCAGGTGACGAAAATGTCTCATAACGACCTTGCAAAATCTGACATTGTCTAATGTGGCTCTCACAAAGATGATGCTCTTGAAGCATAAGAATATCCACCCACAAGGCATCGCTGAAAGCTCTTGATGCAAGCGACCCTGCTGACGTTGAAACTGGGGTCCACGTAATCCCTGCACATTCCATGGGACGATCCTCATGGAGTCAGTGAGAGAAAACTGACGCTGCAACAGCAACCAACCTCGCTATCTTTGAGGCTGGCTTGTATGGGGAGCAATCCGCATTCGAGCAACCCCGAGATAGTCATGACTGTAGAGTCTGTCCAACAAGAGCGTGCTGTCCGTCAGGCTACATCCTCTGTCCAGGATTCCTCATGTTCATATACATAGCCTGGTGGACTCTGTGTGTCAGCAAAAAGGTGTACCACAATGTGCCTACATCGTGCTGTGTCTAGAGGTGTCACCGAGAACTCGGCTAACGGCCATATAGTCTGTATCATATCTGTCACCCCCAAGTCTCCCGTGTGATGAGAGAACTCAAGAGTTTGAGCCTGAAGGCAATCCATCACTGAGTCGAGAGTCTACTCAGTCTGGTCCCTACCACATAGAGGGAAAGAGAAACCAATCGTTGTGTCCAGGGCCTCTGCCCCTCTAGCTGCTAGAAACAACACATGGACTCTGAAGCAAGCCGCCTCAAAGTCTGGAGGGGAGTCGCCAAGGAATCGTGTGAAGCCGTAAGCAAAGAAGTCCCATTGGTGACGGATGTGGAAACTCACCAATCCTCGAGAACACGAGTCATCTGCGTGCCAAAAAACAATGGAGACATTTCTAATAGCAAATTTCGACTTCACTATCCGCCAAGAGGACTTCGTAAAATCCTCGAGCACCAAAATAGACACCCCTTACAACCTGACGTTTAAGAAGATAATCAACCCGTTGGCCGATATCCTGCGCAATAGCCATTTTCCTGAGGAAAAACAAATTGACTGCATTCAATGTATATTGTGCGATCGGGTCCATGAGTTCCTGAATAGGAATACGTGTCACAATCTTGGCCACCCCCAAGACGAGACTCCGGCACGACACACGAGAGAATCACTTAAAATACTTTAAGACTTCAAATCGCAATTCATTTTTGGTCGACACGGCTCGGCGTAGTTCTGTGCCTAGAGAGATTGGCCCCAAAGATTGGCACCCCTTTCAATATTGCTTTTGTATTAATGTTGAGCAAAATACAACACCCGAGGAATCCTCTGCTCTCAGACTCTGCGTCAGATGCCTTGAAGAGTGAGGCCCTTGGGCCCTTTTTATTCTTACAAGGGATGCCAAAAGCAATTAAATTCAAAAGCAAATTGCCCCAAAAGCAACTAGTCCTCAAAAGCTAGCAAAAAAGCACCAGCGCAACTTGTGGAAATCCGTACAGGTTGCCACGTCATCAGCCAATGCAAAAGCAGAATCCATACTGCTAGTCTAGGTGGCATGTCAACACAAATTTCGAACATCCATACAACTGTTGAACAGCCTACCACGTCATCGGCTACCATGTCATCTGCTGTGTATTGTCTGTCCACAACAGTGGGTGGTCAAGTTACGTCACCATTTTGTGACAATACGTACTTCAAGAGCAAGAGGCAAACTGTTCTACGCTCTTCGAGCCTCCTCATAGTCCTCATACAGGCAAGCTTTGATCTCGGATGTGGCCTCCGAAGCAGGTTCCATTGCTTTCTGACGCTTAAACACATACAGGGCGTGAAACATAAATGAGCAAACCTTGCCCAAGAAGTTAGCGTCTAGAAAAAACACTGCGAATAGCTGTAATTGTTGGCAACCTGAAGCTCTGTACAAAATTCACTTTGATAGATACAATATGCCACAACAGTCTTACATCAAAGCATCAAACCTTTTCTACACTTTTTGTACAAATCTCATTGAAACTGCAAACTAAAGTTTTGTACTCAAATTCAACAGCCCTAGCAGACACTCACTGCCTCTCTCTCTCTCTCTCTCTCTCTCTCTCTCACACACACACACACACACACACACACACACACACACACACACACACACACACACACACACACACACGCACGCACGCACGCACGCGCGCACACGCACGCACGCATGCATGCCGTGCGTGCGACACACACACACACACACACACACACACACACACACACACACACACACACACACACACTTTTTTTTTGTAAATCTTCTTTGATTAATTTACAAGTGGGAAACCTCAAAGCGAGGAAAACCCATGAAAAGAAAGGGATACAAAAGACGGAGCACTATGAGGCTCTGAAGGCTAGAAACAGTCAAAGTAAATCCTGTAGGCATAAAGAGTGATGTCTCCAGCGTCATAGGCAAAATGCAGTGCTTGACCAAGAGATAATTTGAAATAGGGAAAGGGGTCAACAAAAGTGCCCTGGAACATTAAGGAGTTCCTATGATGCCAGATGGCCCACATAGTCCAAAATCTGGCCCAGGTGAAGAAGACCGCAAATTGAGATTGTGGTGACCGAAGCACCCCAAACAGCCAAAATCGTCTGTGAAAAGAGCCGGAAGGAAAACGTAGTCGAAGAGCAGTCGACACTTGCCGAATGAAGGCTCTGGAGTGACGACAACACCACAGTAAGTGTGGCACGGTCTCCTCAGCTTCAAGGGATCTGGGGCAGCGGGAAGGCGCAATATGCCGAGCATGCAACACACTGCCAACAGGTAGAGCTCCCACCAAGCACCGCCACAAGAAAACACGTTCCTTCAAAGGCAGATGACTCTGCCAAATGCGAGACAATGTGTGTTGCCACCACAAGGATGACTCGGAAAGCGACCACAGCTAATTACCCCGATGCACAATCCATACATCAGACTGAAGGATGGCTTAGACACTGGCAGCTAAGATGCAGTCCAATCTGGTAGTAGCCAGATTCCAATCAGAGAAGCGAGAGTCCACCTCCAGAGGAGGAATAGGTGAATGAGTAGCAAGCATCCTTTGAATCTCCCGCCAGAGAGGAGAATAGTGAAGGCCCAACCGAAAGCAGGAGACTGCATCAGCGAAAGAAAGAACATAACCCAAGTCATTAACCACTTGATGCACCTGACAGATTCCTTTTTGGGAAAGAAAATACGCTTGGCGAGGAGATCGTTGAACCAAAGTCGAAGCAAAAACCCTGCTCCAATGCAGACTCTCCAGGCGAAGAGACTTAACCCCAGAGGATTGTCGACCATCCCAAGCCAAACCCGAAGTGACAACCTTCCAATCAACAATTAGAGAAGAAGTAAATGGACATCCAGGAATGTGTCCTTCAAGCTTCCCAAAAACAACATCCCAATAAGTCGGTTTCCAACGACCAAAAGAAGGGGTGACAATGGGCGCACACAAATGTGTGACCATGAGAGCCCAGGGTTGCTGCTGCTCCACCAAAACTGGCAACAAACATAGCTTTCCGAGCCAGAAGATGACGTCTCAAGTCCAAAATATTCAACCCTCCTAGCCGCTTGGGAGAACACAGCTTGCCCATTGGTCCACGTGGCCACTTCATGTGCGTCTCAGGATTGTCCAATGCATCCTTGTGGCTTATGTGCAGTTTTACTTGCCTTTGTTATCCTGACCTCGGTTGTGCTTGCAATCCCTCATGTCCAATATTTTAGAGCATTTTTGGCTGTATTCATCATGAACAATAGAGGCACCTTCAAATACTCCCAGAAAGACGTGAAAAATTCCACAGAGAGACCATCCCAACCAGGAGCTCTCCAGCGACCCAAATCAAGCAAGCTGGCATACAATTCCGACTCAGTGAAAACAGCTTCCAAGTCTTGAGCTTGCCGCATCGAAAGAATGGAAGTAACATGCGATAGAAACATGTGACGTGCTTGGCGAGCTTCTCTCGTAGGAGAAGAAGGGGCCTCAAAAATCTTGCCATAATGAGATTGTAGGGCTAGTGCTAGCGCTCGGAAAGTGGAGGTCCACTCTCCTGACGGTAATTTAACTCTCCGTATAGCTTGAGACTGCCTTGAGTGATGCAAATGCTGAAAGAATTGTTTAGAAGCACATCCTTTATCTCAAAAGCCTTTTGATGAGCTCAAGTCTGCCATTTGGCCAATTTCCTCTCATCATTGTGCCTTAATATAGCGCGAGCAGAAAACAACTCAGTCGTTTGAGCGTCAATAAGAGAAGTATGATTAGCCAAGTGCATTAATCGGCTACAAGCATCCTTTGCCTGGTTAACTTGATCCCTTAATTGTGACAAATAATCCCTGCCATAATCTTGTATAACTGATTGAACACGCATAACAAAACGGAACCAAGCTATGTCCATGTCAACATACATTTGGAAGAGCAAAGGCGGGATGATATTCACAATCATAGTGCGAAAAGGCTCATGCTTGAGATAAGCATTATTGATATGCAAAAGTCTCTTCTTGGGTAGGCGATCATTGACATCAAAAGAGCCAAAACGAAGTTTCAAGCATACGAGAAAATGATCCGAGAGACACATAGCATAATCAATCCTCATCTCGCATACAAAGTCATCATACTGTTGCATGTGAAAAAGATACCAGCGATCCAGCCGAGTGCGATACATAGATTGAGCATCGTGCTGAAAAGTGAATCTTGGATCAGTTGGATGCAAAAAGGGCCACAAATCAAGCCCATTACAGGTCGACATAAATTGGTCCCATGATTGTCGTTCCATATGAAGCATGTGAGAATGGCCAGTAGTATTATCCGCAAGGTTTGGTGCATTATTAAAATCTCCGCAGAGAAAGGCATTGGAACGCAAACAATAAGAATAGATAGCACTCCACAACCGTGCCCTATCTGCAGAAGCTGTGTATGCATATAATCCTCCAAATTCGAAAACTTCCCCATTAACAATACATTGGATGACCATCCATCTCCCAACCGGGTCATTAAAAACCAAGGTTGGGAAGAGTTCATGTCGAACAAGCATAAGCACTCTAGAATGGCCAGCTGATCCTGTATAAGCTATCCAGTAGCCCGCAAAGTAAGAAGTCTGTCCTGCAAATTGATGCTGGTTATGCTCTTGAAGAACCACAATGTCTGCTTTACATGTATGTACATAGTGCTAGGTAAGCCGCCATTTGTCTTGATTACATAACCCACGCACAGTATAGGAGATGCAATTCAAAGAACTATGTATTCTATATGGTATATACAGTGGACGAGGAAACAGGAAAAGAAAGGGGGGAGAAAACTCAAGTACCAGCGCCCATCGACACATCCTCCCCAGTTGTAGGTGCCTGAGAAGGTGGGTCAAGACCTGGACCTGGATAATTGAAAGTAAATGCACCTTGCGATGAAGAAGCTTCTCCGGTAACAACTTCCTTGTAAGAGCGAACCACCTTGTCCCAGGCTTCAGCCAAAGAAGTGTTGTCATTACAAGGGAGTTTTTTCTGAGCACTCATTCTTCAAAGGAGGCACATAATTACGAGAAGATGCCGGAACACGAGCTGTAGCAGCTTTGGCGGGTTTCTTGGGTACTAGCCAAGTTTGAGAGGTCAAAACCTGTTCTTTTCCTTTGTCTTTAATATTTGGAGAAGCAGAAAGTGCAGACAATTGTAATTGTTTCCCCTTGCCTTTAAACGCCCCAACTGTGGGGGAGGAGGGTGAAACTCCTTTAGTTTGAACCTCAGTAGAAGATTTCGGAGGCGAGCGAGGTTGAGGAATAGGGACGGCTGAAGGAGGTGGTTGCAGATTTGGTTCCGGACATTCGGACTGCATATGACCAAATTTGCCACATCGGAAGCAAGAATTTGCAAACTTGCCCCATTTAAGCTTAAATGGGCGCTTTCCAACCACTGCATCCCCGGAATCGATCGAAATACCTGCTGAAGTGGGGATATCCGTGTCCCACAGAATACAAAAACGGTTTGTGTTTGCTTCCAGCTTAGGAGGGCAAATGACTTTGCCCGGTTGAGCAGCCAACAAAAGAAGAAAATGACGCCAAGTGCGAGGAAAGTCGACCACCTCAACTTAGACGGAACACTTGTGACGAATGAGACTTTGATAGTCCTTGGTAAGAGCCCAGGACAGCACATGAGTCATCTGCGTATTGAAGAAAAGAGGAGACATTTCCAGCAGAGCATCCCGAGCATCCATGTTAGCCAGCAAGACTTCGTAGAACCCTCGCGCGCCAAAGTAAACCCCTCGGACTGCTTGCCGTTTGAGTAGGAAATCAACCCATTGGCCTACATCCTGAGCCGTAGGCATTCTACCCGGGAAAAAAAGAATCACCGCATTAAGTGCATATTGAGCAATAGGATCCATAAGCTCCCGTATAGGGATGCGCACTTCCATGACAGGAGCGGATCTTTCCCAGGCTTGACGTGCATCCTCGAAGTCCTCATGCAAACATTCTTTGATAAGACTCAAAGCATCCATCTCCGAAGATTTCGACGCTTATATATACACTGATCAGTCGAATCCAGATGAAGCTCTCTCACACACACACACACACTTTTTTTTGGAGGTTTTTCATATATGACTGCTATAGACACAGACAGACACACACACCGGCTAGCTGTACATAAACACTCACACCTCTTCTCTCACACAAGACGACGGAAGGACCGCATGCAGGCAAAATCAAACTTCAATCCCTGGTGCGCTGTAAAGGGCCTGCACAGGGTAGATGTTGTGCAGAACAGAGTCGCGTGACAGACGAAGCCGAAGGATTCACCACACACTCAAATCCCCCACGAACATACACACACACGCACCCGACATAGACACACACACACACATGTGTAGGCTGGCTGTACAAAAACGCTGCCGCCGCTGGAGAACCTTCGGCCCCTCACACACACCACACACACAGTAAATTTAACCCACACTATAGGTATCACACACTGCACGTAAAACAACTATAGGCCTACAACCATGCAGGGGTACCCAACTTTCTTCTGCAGCAGGAGGTGCCGAGTCGGAACAGAAGGGTGCAAATGCTGCGACACAGGCTAGGCACTTGCAGGTAGCAAGATCGCGCTGGCGAGTACGCGCAGGCAGGACTGAGCACTCTGAGGACAAACTGTTGCGCAGATGCCGATCACCCCACAGGGGTGCAGGCTGAGCAGGACGCAGGGTGCAGATGGCTGCTGTTGCACGCAGGAGATCACACACACACACACACACACACACACACTTTTTTTGTAAATCTGCTTTGATTAATTTACAAGTGGGAAACCTCAAAGCAAGGAAAACCCACGAAAAGAAAGGGATACAAAAGACGGAGCACTATGAGGCTCTGAAGGCTAGAAACAATCAAAGTAAATCCTGTAGGCATCAAGAGTGATGCCTCCAGCTTCATAGGCAAAATGGAGCGCTTGACCAAGAGATAATTTGAAATATGGAAAGGGGTCAACAAAAGTGCCCTGGAACATTAAGGAGTTCCTATGATGCCAGATGGCCCACATAGTCCAAAATCTGACACACACGCGCACATGCGCGCACGCGCACACAGAGGATTAGGGCGAAATCTGTACCAGACTAGAGAGGGTGCGCAAAGGTGGATAGCACGCAGGTGCTACAGTGCGTAGAGCATGTCAGCGCGCAGGGGTAAGACATCGCGCAGGGGCTGCATGCGCACAGAGCAGGGCAACTTACACACACACACACACACACACACACACACACACACAGACACACACACATCTCTACGAGGCTAGAGAGGGTGCGCAAAGGTGGATAGCACGTAGGTGCTACAGTGTGTAGAGCAGGTCAGCGCGCAGGGGTAAGATATCGCGCAGGGGCTGTAGACGCACAGAGCAGGGCAACTTACACACACACACACACACACACACACACACACACACATCTCTACGAGGCTAGAGAGGGTGCGCTGAGGTGGACAACATGCAGGTGCTGCATTGCGTAGAGCAAGTCAGCGCGTAGGGGTCAGACATCGCACAGAGGCTGCAGCGCATAGAGTAGGGCAACTCACAAAGCAGGGCTACGCGCAAAGGTTGGATAGCGCATAGAACAGACTGAGATAGCGCACTGAGGCTGCAACACGGAGAACAGGGCAACGTGCAGGTCCTCTCTCTCTGTCACAGTCTTGGGTACCTTCAGTTGGGAATCCAACACGACACACGAGAGAATCACTTAAAATACTTCACAATTTTAAAATCACAGTTCAATTTGGTCGACACGGCCCAACGTAGTTTTGTGCTCAGAGAGATTGGCCCCAAAGACTGGCGTCCCTTTCGATATTTCTTTTATATTAATGCTTGATCAAAGTACAACTCCCGTGGGTCCTCACCTTTCAGACTCTGCTTCCAGATGCCCTCCAGAGTGGGGCCCTTGGGCTCCTTTTATTCTTACAAGGGATGCCAAAAGCAAAGTCCCAAAAAGCTTATAAACTCAAAAGCAAGCATTTCCAAAAGCAACTGGTCCTCAAAATCTGCCAAAACGCACGAGTGCAAATTGCAGAAATCCATACACGCTGCTAGGTCACTAGCCAACACTAAAAGCGAAATTCCGTACACTCTGCCACGTCAGCTTGCCAACGCGCTTTGTGGGAGTCTGTATTGTTGCTGTCACAAAATGATGGTTGCTGTCACAAAATGATGGTGTGGCAGTACTACCCGGCCAGACAATATGGACAACAATACGAACAAACGACACGGCAGGCTGTATGGCGTGCTCACGTGGCAGCTATATGGACGCCCGTGAAACGTGTTGACTGCTGACGTGGCAATTGTTTGGACGCTCGTGAAACACGCTGACTGTTGACGTGGCAGCCTGTACCGATTTTCGCAAATTGTGTTGGTGTTTTTTGCTGGTAGATTTTGGGAAGTGTTACTTTTTGAAACTCTTTGCTTTTGAGTTAGAAGCTTTTTGGAACTCTTTGCTTTTGAGTTAGAAGCTTTTGAGACTCATTGCTTTTGAGTTTAACTGCTTTTGGGGCTCTGCTTTTGGCATCCCTTGTAAGAATAAAAGAAGCCGAAGGGCCTCACTCTTTCGATCATCTAGACGCAGAGTCTGAGAGCATAGGACCCGCGGACAGTTGTAACTTTAATTAAGCATTAATATAAAAATAAATACCGAAAGGGGCGCTAGCCTTTGGGGCCAATACCTCTGGGCATGGAACTACGCCGGGCCGTGTCGACTAATATTGTGGAACTGTGATAAAGTTTTGAAGTGATTCTCTTGTGTATTGTGTTTGATTATCTGCTTGGGGTGCCCAAGCCTATGATAGTGGTATCAGAGCCAGGGAAATCCGATCCTCTTACCGCAACACACATTGGTTCAAACGACGAATCTTGGAAAAATCATATGAACCCTATTAATACTTCTGAAATGGAAGGCGGTACGTAAAATTTGAATGGATTAGCAGAACACGAATACGGGCAACCTCGGCCTATGTAGAATCAACTTATTGATTTCCCGTGTTACTTGGGCCAAAAATCCTCTTTTGAAAACGCTAGAAAACAGAAGAAGCGTGTACGCTTCGAAGGATTGCCCAGTTCGTCCTCATCTTCTGTTGACAGCTTGGACAACTCATCTTCTTCTGACTCCAGTGATGCTTTTACAAAGCAAATCAATATGATTTTCTTGACGACAAGGGCAAAAGGGCCAAAGAATTCAAAGACGGAGGACATGCAGTAAAGTTTGAGTACTTTTTAGGGTTTCAAGATGCTCCCAAGGCTTTAGCCTTTATCCAATAGTTTGACATCGCATTTTCTGGAGGCTGCTATACCGAGCACTCCAAGGTGAGATGGACAACATCCTTTTGAAAGGCAATGCACGGACATGGTGGTCCACTCTCTTGTTAAGAAAAGAAGCACCGACAAGCTCGCTCAAATTTAAGAAACTCTTTATTTTTTCATGGCTCACTCAAGAATACGAACGAGACATGATTACTGACTGGAATCATATTCGGATGGTTAAGGCCGAGTCTTTGGATACCTATTAAGCTTGCTCAAATTTAAGAAACTCTTTATTTTTCATAGCTCACTCAAGAATATGAACGAGACATGATTACTGACTGGAATCATATTCGGATGGTTAAGGCCGAGTCTTTGGATACCTATTGTGAAAGATTTTGTGGTACTTTTCTACTTGCTTCATCCTTTAAGAAGATTAGTTTTAAGGAGCAAATTGAGTGGTTTTTTTGTGGATTTCCCAAAGAAATTCGAGACTACTGTCTTGAAAGGAAGTCCGAGTCCATATAACAGTTGATGGGACATGGGAAGCGGGGATTTGCTATACATTCGGGTAACTTGACTTACACATCAGATGAATCTTTAACAAGTCATAACAGAAACAAATGACAGAGAGATAGACGACCTCCACTGTCAGAAGACGAGAGAAATAAATATTTCAAAGCAGGATAGTGTTTTGAATGTGGAAAACAAGGACATATTGCTACATGGTGCCCCAAAAAGGCACAAGAATCAAGACGATTGACATATTGAAAAGATAGCAAGACGAGGCGATACTCGCTCCAGAACAGATTTTAGATAGAAAATTATGGATGAATTAGCATTATATTGCTTTATGAATTTATGAAATAAGACTTTTTGAAAGATGATTTTGAATCTTGAATAAGACTAATGTTTTATGAAAGAACCTGCTATTTGTGAACAGATAACAGGACTAAGAATGAGATGATGATTTTGGAGTTGTGACAGCTCCCGAAGGAACCTGATAATGAACCATGAATATTAAATCACGACTAACTCAATGGAGCTGTCGTGAGTGCATCAAGAATTCCTGCGAGATGAGATGGCCACACAGCTAGAACTAAATGATTGAACCACTCTGAACTTAGTGATGGATTGGGATCCCCGGAAATGATTACTCGCACACGACAGTGCTTGAGGTGAATGATTACTTGCACACGATAGTGCTTGAGTGGAAATTCTCTATAGACATGATCGCATAAGAATTAGTTAATTCGACATCAGCGAGGTCTAGGATGGATCTAGATGCGATTACTAAATACATTGCTGGCAGTCATGGTTTGAGATTTGGAATGAATTTTTGTGTGATTGATTTGATTTGTCATGTGATGTGATGTGACGTGATTGTTGTCTTTGTCCAAGTGTTGGATTTGTGTCGTCTAGTGCGTTGGTACTTAAGAGTCAATGTCTACTGAACTGGTGTATGGCTTATGTCTGATTTTGCGGGCGTAATTGAGGGTGATTACAATTCTTTTAAGAGGGGGGTATGTCACAAAATGATGATGTGGTAGTGTATGACAGACTAATGACGTGGCGCTGTACGGCAGGACTGATGACATGATAGCAATACGGACTCCCTCAAAACACGTTGACTGACTGACCTGGCTACTGTACGGAATTCCGCAAATTGCCCTGGGTGGCTTTTGTAGCTTTTTGAAAACCAGTTGCTTTTTGGGACTCTTTGCTTTTGAGTTGGAAGCTTTTGGACCAATTGCTTTTGAATTAGATTGCTTTTGGGGCTCTGCTTTTGGCATTCCTTTGTAAGAATAAATAGACCCTTGGGGCCTCACTCTCTAGGGCATCTGGACGCAGAGGACCCCCTTCGGGAGTTGTACTTCAAACATTAATATAAAAGAAATACCGAAAGGGGCGCCAATCTTTGGGGCCAATCTCTCTAGGCACGAAACTATGCCGGGCCGCATCGACCACATTGAACTGTGAAGTATTTTAAGTGATTCTCTCGTGTGTCCTGCCGGTTTCTTGACTTGGAGCGCCCAAGCCTGTGGCAAGAAACAGGAGGCAATACGGAAAATTCAATTTGTTTAGCAAAGAACGAGTACAAGCCACCTTGGCCTACGGAGTATCAACTCATGGAGATGCAATGTCAACAACAGGTTGATGAGTGCGCAAAGCAGATGCTCCATTTTGCCAAGGACGCACAGTATGCAAATTTTTCACCCAGTACCCGATGGATGAAGTGCATACTCATTGGCAGAAAGCCATTGAGTCACCAATAAAACCGGCAATCAAGAAACCTCATGTCCCACGGATGTTTAGTGAAGATGAACTCGAGGACATTGTCGAAAAATGAGTCAACCAACTATTTGGGTCAAAGGAAAAGTAACTAAAGAAATGTAACAAGGGAATTGACTTCCTTGGTTACTTGGGTCGAAAATCTTCTTTTGAGAAAGCAAGACAAGAGAAGAAGCGTGTACGCTTCAAAGCATTGTCTAGTTCGTCCTCATCTTCTTTTGACAGTTCGGATAGCTCATCCTTTTTCGATTCGAGTGATGAGGATAGAAGGGGCATGAAACGACGAGCGGATTGTATGTTTTATTAAAAAAGGAAGCACTTTTACATGGAATAAGACCATATCGAGTCTGATGAAGCCTTGTAAGAAGGTGGTCTTTAATATGGTTCATCTTAGCCAATAGCTTGTAGACAAAAGGCATCAAAGTAATTGGACACCAATGAGAAAACTGCTCGCAAAGTGCTTGTTTAGACAACAGTTTAAGCAAACATTCTTTCCATGATACATGCAAGTCTTGTTTTTCCCAGGCTGCATTCAACATGAAAAGCAAGGGCTCTTTGAGAGATTCCTGGAATGAGAGGAAGAATTCCACTGTAAGTCCATCCCAGCCAGGGGATCTCTAATGGCCCAATGCAAGTAACGTACAATGCCATTAAGAATAAGTGAATGGTTCTCAAGGCATTGTGCATCCTGTAAAGAAAGGATTGGATGTACATGAGAGAACAACAGGTGGCGGGCTTGAAGAACTGCTGCAGTGGGCTGCGGAGGAGCAACAAATACTTGTCTATAATGCAAGACCATGGCATCAACAAGTTCCTATTTAGATGAGATCCAAGAGCCGAAGGAAGCAAGAGACGCTTAATGTCCCGGGAAATCCTTGTATGATGCAAATGCTCAAAAAATTGTGTTGAAGCACATATTTATCCACAAAAGCCCATTGACGAGCATGCGTCTGCCCTTTATCAAGTTTTCACTTGTCCTTTTGTCGGATACATACACGACCGTCACACAACTCCGTCATCTGAGAGTCAGACAAAGGTCGTGAGTCAGCCAATCCTTGCAGCCATTGACAAACCCGTTTTGTAACCTTGAAGTCGATCTATGTCATGTCTACCATAATCCTAAATAGCGCATTGCACCCACTTAAAGCGATACCACGCAGTATCAAGATCAAGATGGATATGGACAAGTCCAAAGATCATATCACGACACCTCATGAGTAAGATAAGCATTATTAATATGCAATAGACACTTTCGAGAAAGAAATCGATCCCAAAGGGGTTGCCCAAAGTTGAAATTCAACAAAACTGGGTGATGATCCAATAGCTGCAAGGTGCAATTAATCCTCATATCGCATACAAAATCATCATATTGCTGTAAGTTGAGCACATACCAACGATCCAACCGTGCGCGATAAGAGGAATGGGCATCATGCTGAAAGTAAACCCTGGGATAACAAATCAAGCATTTGTGCAAAAGCAAGAAGATTATCCCACGCTTGCCTCTCCACAAGCAACATATGTGAATTGCCTGTGGTGCTATCATGCGTATCGGGAGTATTATTAAAATCACCACAAAGAAATGCATTGAAGGTCCATGGGTAAGAGGAGATGTCTCGCCACAAGGTGGCTCTTTGCCCAAAGGTTGTATATGCATAAATACTTCCAATTTCATAGATCTGACCATTCAGTAGGCATTGCACACTCATCCAGTGGTGACATTGGTCATTTCTCACAAGAATTGGCTGAAGCTCATGACAAACCATCATCAACAATACCGAGTAACTACGCAAGCCCGCATATGCGATCCAATAACCCTCAAAATAAGAACACTGTCCAACAAACTCATGTTGATTGTGTTCTTGCAAGACAACTATATGTGGCCTACATGTATGTACATAGTGCGAGGTTAAATGCCATTTTTCAAGGTGACATAACCCACACACATTATATGAGATGCATGTATATTGTGCGAGGTTAAATGCCATTTTTGAAGGTGACATAACCCACGCACATTATATGAGATGCATTTAATGCAACTGATCATGAGAAAGGATATGTACAAGTGGCAAGAGAACGTAATGATTAAGTAGAAGTGCCCATGAGCACATCTTCTTCCACCACATCCGTGCCAGAGCCAATGCGTTGATTCAGTGCAGGGAATGTGTTCACACGTGTGTGTTTGGTTGCTGGGCTAGCTCAGCCTTGGGAGGCTGTGCCTGCGCTGTGGGTCGAGGTCTCCTGCAAGGATAGGCCTTTTGCCAAATGGCCCATTTGTCTGCAAATGAAACATTGATTTGGGAGGCCCGAATACTCCACGCTCTGACGGAACCAACCCCCACTCACCCTAGATAGTAGGATGACCTTCGGAGAGTGTGGGTGTCCCGAACCAGAACACGTATTGAGGGGATGTCGTCCGCCTTGGCAGCTACAGAGGTTGCCGTGCGAGGTGTCTCCAGGATAGTCCCGATCTCTGAGCCTATCTTGGACAAGAGTGGCATGTACTCCCTCCTCAAACCGAGAAAGCAGACGGAGAAGGGAAGGTCTGCCTCCTCTAGAGCACCTGTAGCGCGGATAATGTGTCATGCTCTCTACAGTGTGGGTGCCCCTCAGTGCAATGTGCGTGACAATCTCACTCAAACAAATGGAAACTCTCTCAAACAGAATGAAACACAGAAACAATGGATAACAACAGAGACACAATAGTGGACCAGAACATGTGGACGCGACTAACTCAAAGAACCATGTACAGACTCTGGCTTGGCAGCACACTCAGCTCCAGCCCATGACTCACAGGTACAAATGGGGTGTCGAGGCTCAGATGTGCAGGGATGGTGAAGCAGTGCTCTGTGTAAGACTCTCTGCTCTCGAGAGCGATGTTGGACCAAAGGTGAAGAAAAATGATAAGATAACCGACCGCTACTACTCATATGTACCACCGTAAAGAGCCACCAACGGCTCATAAATGTCAGCCATGTGGTGACCTGGCCACGAGGTCCACTAGACCACTGTCGGTAGGTACCCTGCCACGTGTCACTCCCAGACTAGAGGGTCTGTCCAGTGTGAACCAGACCAACTGTAACCAACTGTCCAACTGTTTGTCCTGTGAAGTGACACTGTAGCCCGGCTACAGGTTGCCTGCCACAAGACCACTCACCGTCTCGGTGAGGAATATTGAAAAAACTGTGAAGGAAAACCACTAGGTACTGCATCCGTACATCTTTCTGAAGCAGGTGTTAGGCCCATGACCTTACATACCTCAAAAGTGGAGTTAAAAACACTGCACTGCTTGCAATCGCCTTAAGCCTCTAACTAGGCAGGAACCCCAGTATGTATGATCGCATAGCCTGGGCCATGCTTGTAGTTGCAGATGACCCTTGCCACTCTTTTTGCAACAACACTCTTCTCGAAAAGAGGGATGACCATAAACCCGAGTAACACCGCAAATAGGGTTAAGCTCCATGATGATGGCAGAATGAAAGGGCCTTCACTTGCCGAACTTGAGAGGGGTGGGGAGGGCTAGATAGGGGCGAGGGGGAGGGGGAGTGGGTAGGGGCGAGGGTGTTGAGGGCTAGATAGGGGCGAGGGTGGGAAGGGCTAGATAGGGGCGAGAGGGGGAGGGGGTGGGTAGGGGCGAGGGTGGGGAGGGGGTAGGGGTGAGGGAACTGGGTAGGGGCGAGGGTAACTGGGTAGGGGCGAGGGGGAAGGGGGTGGGTAGGGGCGAGAGGGGGAGGGGGTGGGTAGGGGCGAGGGTGGGGAGGGTAGGGGTGAGGGGGGAGGGGGTGGGTAGGGGCGAGGGTGAAGGAGGGGGTGGGTAGGGGCGAGAGTGGAGAGGGGGAGGGGGAGGGTAGGGGCGAGGGTAAGAGAGGGGGTGGGTAGGGCAATAGATGAAATCCATGGCTCCTGGTTGAAAGAGGAGATGCTCCAGAGCGCCGTCACCATGAGCAGGACTACTATAAAGTTAATGGAATTCATCAGGCAGAACAAGCTTTGTGAAGGGAGCTTTGATCTGGGAGAAGCAGACACCAATGGGGCTGATTTTTGATGTTGGGTGATCTTCTGTCGAGGAGATTTCTTCCCACTTTTGTTTTCCTCCATAGGCTCGCCAAATTCAAAGACTTCCCCCGAGGGCGCATCCAGAGTTTTTTCTAAGGCCTTTAACCTTTGAGCTGGCTCAGGTGGCTCATTGGGGTTAGTTACTGTGGAAACAATGGAAGAGGGTGTACCTTCATCCAAAGAGTGAATAGAGACTCCATAACAAGGCATAGATTTGGTAGCCTCTAACCACTCCAGCAGATCTTCATCTGACCCTTCAGGTGTAGTAGGCTGTTCTTGTTCAGGTTTGGTTTCCATTAACAAAGAAACTTGCTGCACCACGGGATCCATACCACCTTCTAAGAGGATGGGTTGCATCGATGAGCCTGAAGTATGTATCCACATTGCGTCGTTTCCCCAATCATGAAGTGCTTTAGTGTGCCGCAGCCATGGTCTTCCAATGAGCAAAGGAAATCCGCCCTCAACCTGGGGAAGTCGAACCACAACAAAATCCAAGTTAAAAGTAAAGTCTTGTACCTGCAGAGGAACATTGTCCACTATGCCTACTGGGTAGACTGTCCGCTGGTCGGCCAACGTAACTGTGAAGGGAGCAGGGCGAGTAGGCTGTAGACCTAGGGCTAACATAGTGAACTCAGGCATCAGATTGATGCCAGATCCACCATCCACTATCACTCCTGAGAATTGCCGACCTAAAACGGACATTGTTAGGCGAGGGCTTCTATAATCAGTGAGTGGAGCAGCGGGATTAGATATCATATAGGACTCTGATGGTCGCACTGGGAGGTGCCCGCCACTAGGACCTGCTCCAGGATAAAGTGACTGAATAACGGCAAGGGTGTCACTTCTAAAATTTGCATCTAGTCGCAGCATGTCATAGAGGGACACTTGTTGGAAAGTGTTCTTCAAGACTCTCTGCTGTAAGCTTCTCTTTTTCTACCTGTTGTTCCTCTGGTACCTTGATCTTCTGTAGATCGGAAACTGCTTCTAAGAAAGCTTCATCGATATCGGAGAGCAAAGATTGGGATTCTTTGATGGCACTGGGGGATGGTTTGTTAACAGCTGCAGGTAGGGTATCCACTGGTGTGAGATTGTGTGGGGAAGTTGAACTTGATGGAATGCTAAGACCGAGAGCAGCTCTCTGGGCCCGGAGGAGGACGCTTGATGGCTCCTCTGCCAACTGCGGCGGCTTATTTTGAGGGGTAACCATGTGGGTAGAAGGGGGCGGTTGAGAAACAGTGCCAACTGCTATCAAATTGAGCTCGGGAAAGGCAAACTCAGTCTGGCTTTGACTTGGGTTCGAAGCCGTAGATGCACGAATTTTAGGGCAATCCTTACTGTAGTGATCCTTCATATCAGGGCAATGACGGCAGGGAGGAGACCCTTCTGGCAGAGGGCATTTGCTTTGGTAATGACCATATTCCCCGCATCTGTAGCACAAAATGGGCCGATTCACTGGACGAGTCGAAGGACGAGGTGGTCCTTGCTCCATGGAGTTGGAGGTGGAGGCATAGAAGCTGTGAGGTGGTGAGGGGGCATGGGTATGATAAAAGCTCTGAGAGGGAAAAGTGCTCTGCATACCTTGCATAGGAGGGGCTGTCAGCAAAGGTGGCATATGGTGTGGATGGCCACAGGTAGAAACCATGTTGGATGCAGGTGCTGGCCCTTGCTGAAGAGAAGGACCAAGGCTTTGCTGTATTTGTCGCAATCCCTTGAGGTAGTAACAATCCTTATCCTCATGTCCAGATTTTTCACAGAAGTGGCAGTAAACCCGAAGGGGGCATTCCTGTGGAGGGTGCCCTGGAGAGCGGCACGAGCTACACCAAACCGTAGCCTTAGTCTCTTGCTGACACTTGAGCTCTTCTAGCTCGCGCTTAATCTGTTCCAATGCCTCGTGATGTGGAGGCTTCTCTTGTCTAAGAGAGAAGGACCCCTCCTCTTGAAGAGCTCGCTGTAACTTTAGGGCTTCCAGTTCCCTGCGTAAAGAAGATAAAGGATCAAAAGGACTTTCCAAAAACACAGAGGGGGTCTCTATGTGAGAGGGATTGGTGAACAGCTTCCTAGCCCCCTCTATCTGCGTAGCAGCTGCGATGAACTCCTCCAAAGTAGCGTCGGGTCGGAGAGACTCTCGTAATTTTTGCTGAGAACTTTTGGGAAGCGCCTTCTCTACCCACTTCTTAACCATATATTCACCTGGTTGCTGGGGAAGCTTGGCAACCAGAGACTTGGTTTTGGTTATAAGTTCTGCAAAGGTCTCCTTTGGCTGGAGCACCATGTTGGCCAACTCATCCAACACCTTCTCCTGGTAGTCTCTTGGCCTAAAGGCTACACAAAACTATTGTCTTAAGGTTGCCCAAGCTACAAAATGGTTCTCTGCAAACTGGCTGTACCATTTGTCTGCTAAGCCATCCAAGGTGGATGGAAAGAGTACCAAATAAGCATCTTCCCTGTTAAGACCACGACCCCTACAGAGAGATACAAACCTCCTTGCATGGTCGTCAGCATCTTCTGAAGAGAGACCTTTGAATGTAGAGAACTTGATATTTACCTTAGCCAAAACGCTAGCCAATGGCTCCATGGCCCCTTGCTGAGCCTGTTGCTTAGTAGCCTGCTGGAGTAGAATAGGTGAGAGCTTCACTGGAGATGGTGATCTGGAAGATGTGGAACCGGAGGGAGGAATGGATGATGCCGTATGTGGAGGTATGGGTGATGAGGCTGATGGACTTCTAATAGGTTCCAACGGTCGTCTTCTGTTGTAGTACTTCAAAGGACTCAGGAGGGCACTTTGACGCTCGATTGACCTCCTTGTATGGGTCATGAAGCGACCACCAAACCAACCAAGCTTTGGGCAAGAAAACCTTGAACTGGCTGAAGATTGGTCTAGACTCTACTAGACCAGGTGAGTGACTAGACCAGCTGGACCAGGGACGAGGAGGACTAGACCAGGGTCTAGACCAGGCAAGTGACTAGACCAGCTGGACAGGGACGAGGAGGACTAGACCAGGGTCGAGGGGGTCTAGACCAGAGGCGAGGGCAGGTTGGACCAAGGCGAGAGAGGACCAAACCAGCAAGGCGAGAGACTAGACCAGCTAGATTAAGCTATCAAGGGTGAAACTGGACCAGACCAATAGGCTGCACAGGCGAAGCGAAGAAACCAGCTACTCAACAGAGTTAGACTTCAGTTGAGGTCCCACCGTGATCGCCAAAATGAGAGCACCTGTAGCGCGGATAATGTGTCGTGCTCTCTACAGTGTGGGTGCCCCTCAGTGCAATGTGCGTGACAATCTCACTCAAACAAATGGAAACTCTCTCAAACAGAATGAAACACAGAAACAATGGATAACAACAGAGACACAACAGTGGACTAGAACATGTGGACTCGACTAACTCAAAGAACCATGTACAGACTCTGGCGTGGCAGCACACTCAGCTCCAGCCCATGACTCACAGGTACAAATGGGGTGTCGAGGCTCAGATGTGCAGGGATGGTGAAGCAGTGCTCTGTGTAAGACTCTCTGCTCTCGAGAGCGATGTTGGACCAAAGGTGAAGAAAAATGATAAGAGAACCGACCGCTACTACTCATATGTACCACCGTAAAGAGCCACCAACGGCTCATAAATGTCAGCCATGTGGTGACCTGGCCACGAGGTCCACTAGACCACCGTCGGTAGGTACCCTGCCACGTGTCACTCCCAGACCAGAGGGTCCGTCCAGTGTGAACCAGACCAACTGTCCAACTGTCTGTCCTGTGAAGTGACACTGTAGCCCGGCTACAAGAACATCTGTAGCTGGATCGAAACCGTGCCTCCACTGTCGAAAGTGGGCTTGAACTGCTCTAATGGTGCGATGACCTTGGATGCCATCTTGGAGGTCTTGAACTGATAGTAGCCATATCCGAGGAACTGAACATCCAAGATATTGCCCACCTCAGCGAGAAGGTGGGCCTGGAGAAGATCGCGCACCTCTCCTTTGCTGGGTCTAGTGCCGAGAATCTTGGAGATTACGGAAGTCGCTTGAAGGCGTTCCACCTCTGTTGCGAGGCTTGCTTGCTTTGTCGGCGAAAGAGCAAGTCGGATGGTGGGCTCTGCGGGGTTGGGCGATGGGGCTTGCTGAGAGTCCCTTTGAGGTGGAGCATGAGCCTCCATTAGTGTCTGCTGCCGTGGAGAAGGGTGAAATGACGACGACTAGAGGTGGCCCTCTGCTGGCCGAGCACGTTGAAAGTGCTGACGAGTTCAGCCAAGCAAGACCCGCGGGGAGGGGGCGGGGGTAGCGATGCGGAAGAAATGGGAGTGCGAAGCTGGGGCGGGCGGGCGGCGGCAGGGTGAGGTGCTTTGGTGAGGCGGGCTGGGGCGGGTTCGCTGCGCGCTGGGGCAGAATGCAGGCAGCGGGCGGGCAGGGCAGCGCGCTGGAGGTCGGGGGTGGGGGGGGGGTGGGGGGGGGTGGGGAGGGTGCAGAGCGTGCGCGGGGGGGGAATGAGCGAGCGCAGCAGTGAGCTCGAAAGGGCATGAATTTGTCAATGCCAAGAGAAGGAAGGGTGAGATAGATCAAGGAGAAATTGACAAGCAGTAATGATATTTGCCGGAAAGGTGGGAGGTTCAGGCACTGGAGTACTCGATCCAGGTCTAGCTCGGAAAAGAGGGGAAAGGGTGAATAAGTGGAAAACGGAAGAGCTGGGGGTGAGAGGTTCAAGCTGTGCCAACCAAAGCATGTAATCCACAAAGCAGGAGCTGACTGCTTGAAACCACCTCTGCGAAGATAAGTTTGGGAGCATGGGACCAAAAATAATAGTGGAAAGGTTTAGAGTGGGATAGGGGATTTCAAGAATCAATTCATATACACAAAGAGTTCATTATGAAAAATTATACATTTTAGGATAAACTACAGGTTGAGGGCTTGTCATGTATGCTGTCGGAAATGCCACCATTATGAAAGGCACGCACACACACAGCCTCAGTTAACATTGGAGTGATTTTATTGCTTTCAGAAGAATCGTAGTTTTTCCTTTTTCCTTCCTGACATATAGATATATTTTCTACATTGAGTTTGTTTCATGGGCCATTTGGGCTTTGCCAAGGCTTTATACAGGCTGCCTGTTTCTTTTAATGCGGTATGCATGCTTGCTCCTGTACATATCTGTGCATATATGTATGGCTGTTAAAAAACTCTATGGTTTGGCTTCTACTGTAGGTGAGATGTAACACGCTATTGTATGGCAACAGGTTGATCTGCCTTCTGGCGGTAAACTAAGCCCTCGTGGACTGCAACTGTTGGGATTATCTGGATTGGGCTCAAGTGGAGGCTTTGAGCGTTTACACTATTTGTAAAAGCTGTTATTTGACAAAAGTCCAGTTGCTAGTTTGCTACTAAGTTCAATAGTAATGGTCATCGGTGTTGTCAGGTTGGAGAGGGCATGGGACCCTGTGCTAGTGCAAGGGACCCCAAAAAGACTTAGTAGTACTTTCTTAAGGATGGTAAGGAGTTATTATGATTCAGCTCAGGTTGCAATGAAATGAAACATGAAAATGTTACTTGCTACTGTATTGGGTTTGGAACCTCACATTTTTTCTTAATTCCTGGGTTTTTGTGGTGCAGTTCGAGAACTGGTTTTCTTTTGATACAAATCCCCTGTATGCTTTGATGCACGAATCGATTTATTGTCAGGCATAGCCTTCTCAAGTCTAAACATCTCTATCTATGGGGAGGATTAGGATGAGTTTCTAACAGGACTGCTCTTTCAGGGTGCTGCATCAAATTGGGCAGCTCATAGGATACGGGATGAGTTTAGAGATCAGTTTGATGCAGTAAAGGCTGCAAAGAATGGAGAACCTGTTTTCTTCACCGGAGAGGTGATATTACATGTAAGTGCACACTGAAATGTGAAGATGCAGCTTTTGACTGATGGCTTGGTACATTTGAATGTGAGCAGATGGTTTTCCCATGGATGTTTGATGAACTTACAGCTTTAAGGCCATTGAAAGAGTTAGCCAATCTCTTGGCAGCCAAGGAGGATTGGCCTCCTTTGTACGATGAAACGGCTTTAAAGGCGAATGAAGTAAGCTTTCGTTTTCCACTAAATTAAAATGTTTGTGGCTGTCAACCTTTGCTCATGCTATTGCAATGAACACAAGCTTTTCTGAAACTCCTTTTACTTTTGGAGCTCCCCTATTTGTTTTCTGAAATTCTCATGTACTTGCAAGGAGTCAAAGAACTTCTCTGCATGATGGGTAGTGAGACTACTCATACAAAGGCATGGAGGGTAGGGAAGAAGTCACAAGGAAATGGGGAGACTTCAAAGGAGACAGCTGGACTTCTTGAAGAAGTGTCGAAAACGGGCATATTCCTTGGTGATGACCTCACACTCTCACCACTGGCTCATATGAAAGAAGTTATGCCCGAGATAGTAACAGCTGGAGAAAAGGGGAAAGTGGCCTTCTACAGGGATGGACGAGTGGTTATTCTGGAGAATTGCCTTCGAGGATAGTTTCACAGGGAGGGACATCATTTCCTACTCTGAGAGGCATCAGGCCCCGGGGCAGTCCATCCCACATGTAAGCGGATACACATGGGAGACAGCTTGCAGACAGGACACTCGATCAAAGCACAAAGGACGAGGTTCAAGAGGAGTGGCAGTCTTGTTCAGGAAGGAGTTACAACCTCTGATCTTGGAGGGATGAGCATGCTAGGTATATGTGGGTGAGACTGAAGGCAGAGACAAGCAGATACCTCTACATCGCTATTTGCTATTTCCCTCCTAGTACGTCAGTGTATGCATCACCTAGGGGACAATCCCCTTCTCTATTTCGGATGATGATATATGGGAGTTTTCCAGGGATGGCGACATTATTATCTTGGGGGATTTCAATGCTAGGACTGCCCATCACATCACCAGATAGTATTCTATGATACCTTAGAGGAGTTGATGCGGGAGCTTGATATTACAGAAATGGGCCTGTCTAGATTATCACCGGATGAGGAGCACACTAAGTATGGCAAATACTTGTACTTGTTTGATGTGGGGACTGCACATGGATTGGCCATTTTGAATGGCCTACAAAGATTCCCTGCAGTAGATGGTTTTACATGCTTTCCACATCGGCATGGCGCTAGTACAATGGATTATGTTATGGCTCTCAAGACTCATTCCTTCCTTTCAGGATTTCATGGTGGGAACTAGGCCAGTTGGGGTAGTAGTCGATCATGCTATCTTGTCTTTCACTCTATCGTTCCTGTTCAGCACAGCGCCATTGGGAGAGGTCTCCACACATACTTGGTATATCTTCACTAGGGAGACGGATCTAGTGTACACTGATGAGATATACAGGCAGCTATGGATGAGCTCACCCAGATTCTGACAGAGACGCTTCATGATACAGCATCAACAACATATCCCCACAAGCTCACCCAGATTCTGAAGACATGAAAGAGCACATGATCATGATGGTTTGGTAGCAAAGCGCTTCATTCATGCTAAAGATATGCTTGTAGAGCCTCTTGCTATGATGTTTAATAGAGCCATGTATGAGGGCTTTTGTGAAACCTGGAGTATGTCCACGATTGTGCCTATCTTCAAGTCAGGAGATCCTATGCTTCTCAGGAATTACCGCACAATCATGGTTGGACACACTCTAGCTAGGCTATATGCCTCAATTCTTGAAAATGACTTGAGTAGATGGGCAGAGAGAGAGGTCATGCGAGCAACAGGACAGGCAGGGTTCCGGAGACTTTTCTCCGCTCTTGATCAGATTTTGACGCTCAGAGCCATTATTGAGGAGGGTAGACACCATGGCAAGACGATTTATTGTAGCTTTGTGGAATTCCGCAAAACCTTTGATATAGTGCCACGAGCCAGATTCATACGCAGATTGCAGGACATGGGGGTGCCCACCGAGCTGATCTGGGGGATCTTAGCTTTATACAAGACAGTGGTAGGGCAGGTACACACTACTCCCGGCATGTCCGACGTGGTTCACTTCACCATTGGGGTGAAGCAGGGCTGTCGCCTATCTCCAACTCTCTTTGGGATAAATGTAGATGAGTTTTCAGATTATGTACAGACAGAGGGTGATAGAGGTGCTCAATAGGCAGGGACGTGGATCTTGTTGCTATTATATGCTGATGATATTGTGTTGATCTAATATTCTCCAGAGGGGATGCAACGTCATGTGGATGCATTGCATGTATTTGCATAGGGCAGTGGATTGTCTGTGAACCTTGGTAAGACCAAGGTAATGGTATTTAACACTAGGGCGTAGTGGGTAAGGAGATCCGCCCCCACCTTTACATATGGTTGAGAAATTGTAGAGTATGCAGATGCATATACTTATCTTGGGGCGGTTTTCAGTGGTCCAGTATTCTCCCTGAGGCATGCAGTAGATACGAGATTGACCAGAGCCTATGCAGCGTTGGGGAGACATGTTCGCAAGTCCAGTTCCAGGAACCTCGGACAAAGCTTTGGCTCTTTGGCACTTTGGTCACTTTGGCCATGCTGTACGGAGTGGAGATCTGGGGCCCCTCAGTTGATCATCATAGCAGAGCGAGAAATATTGATGGATGGAGATGTATGGAGAGGCCTTCGGTGTCTATGATTTCTCGGACATTGTTAGGGCGCAGCTCGCTACTCCTCCATTGGTAGTGGAGGCACTCACTCGATCAGTTTCATTCATGCATAGCACCTGGACTCTCCCTAGAGACATATATGCTCGATTAGCACTAGTCTTCGCGACAATTGGCATTCCAGGGAGATAGATCATGTTGGTATGCAGAGATGGCATCTTGGTTTCAGCTACATGGCTTTAGTATGGATTGGCTACCCTCATTTGAGTACTCTCTAGATGCACCCTCCATCTCCCTCACTTGGGCAGAGATTACCAAGCTCATCAGACATGACTTGATTCGCTTGGATATGAAGAGGACATGGATACAGCCTACACATAAGTTGGGTACGAAGATGGCACTCTATAGAGAGCATCTTCTCCAGCTTACAGAGGATGGTTTTGTGACCGGACCAGGATACATGGATACTCATCTATCCCATGGGATATGATGTGCTATTGGTCAGATACGCACATCCTCACATGAGTTAGAGATCGAGACAGGCAGATTTAGAGTAGTACCCGTTGAGTCCAGGATTTGTTAGGTGTGCCAGATAGAGCCCGAGACAGAGCTACATTACATGTCACTGCCCAATATACTATGAGATATGAGGCCGCTTTCACTGTCTATACAGAGAGGGTTTTGGACCACTTTCTAGAGTCATGAGATACCAGGATCAGAAATGCCTCGGATTATACTTACTGGAGATTTGCAGACATAGAGAGGACCTCTTGAAGAGGGGCACAATGAGAGAGAACCAGCAACAGCGGCAGATTACAGATTTCTTTCAGCCACAGACAGAGGAGTTTGAGCAGCTCCCACAACATAGCAGCACCAGAGGCATATTGCTTGATTGGGCGATAGAGCGAGGGTGGTCCCGTCGACCACGGATGAGGGGGTCCTCCCGACATTGCCGAGAGAGGATCCATACCATATTGGCGTAACATAGGAGCCGTCTCGACAGAGTGCTTATCTTTACTGTCAGAAAGCTCCATTGTATCAACCCACACCTGCCCCTCCCCCTTTGTATCCCCCTTTGTCTCAGCTTTCACCCCACCCCTACCCACTAATTTCTTTTCAGTTCTTTGTACTTTTTGTACCTAGACCTGGTAACCTTTTGGTCTCATAGGTCATTTTGGCCTCTTGAAGACATTAATATAACATTTCATTTCATTACATTCTCTCTCTCTCTCTCTCTCTCTCTCTCTCTCTCTCTCTCTCAATAGCGGGGCATGTACGCACCTCAGAGGGTCTATCCACACCGGTTCACTCAACTATTGGGTTGAAGCAGGGTTGCCCGCTCTCTCCTACTCTATTTGGTATGTATGTGGATGAGGTTTCTGACTACATTGAGAGAGATGGTGATAGAGGTGCATAGCTGGCAGGGACATGGATCATGGATTCCACTATTGTTATATGCTGATGATATTGTGTTGATCTCCGACTCTTTGGAGGGGATACAACGTCACTTGGATGCTTTGCATAGGTTTGCCCAGGAAAGTGGTTTGTCCGTCAACCTTGGTAAAACCAAGGTCATGATATTTAATACCACCCCACAGTGGATCAGGAGGTCAACGCCCACCCACATTCACATACGGCCAGGAGACGGTGGAGTATACAGATGCTTACACTTACCTTGGAGTGGTTTTTAGTGGGCCAGTATTTTCATTGAGGAGAGCAGCAGAGACTAGATTGACTAGAGCCCATGCAGCATTGGGTATATTGGAAAGGATGTGTTCACAGGTTCAGTTTCAGGAGCCTCGGACGAAGCTCTGGCTCTTTGACACTTTGGTGGCTGCATTGCTTTATGGAGCTGAGATTTGGGGACCTTCATTGGATCGTCATGGGAGGACAGGCCGCACTGATGGATGGGGGGACATGGAGAAGCCTCTGGTCTCTATGATCTCGTGGCTCATTAGAGCTAAGGCTTCAGTACCACGTGCTATTGTCCGAGCAGAGCTAGCTGCCCCCCCACTAGTGGTTGAGGTGCTCACCAGATCTATCTCCTTTATACACCGCATGTGGGAACTTTCCAGAGACAGATATGCCCGCCTTGCACTTGAGTCCTCTTGACAGTTAGCCATGCATGGAGATACAACATGCTGGTATGGGGAGATGACATCATGGTTTCAGGCTGATGGGTTCAACATAGTCAGATTACCTCCCTTCCAGTACTCAGTGGATGCACCCTCTTTGACTCTTACATAGCCTGAGATCACCAGGCTTATCCTGACTCAGCTAGACACCAGGAGGACATATATACAATCGAAGATGGCTTTCTACAGAAAGCATCTTCTCCAGCTTATGGAGGTTGTTTTTGTGACGAGGCCCAGATACATGGACACCCACTTGTCTCATGGGATACGATGTGCTATTGGCCAGATACACACATCTTCACACCAGCTGCGGATCGAGACTGAGAGATACAGCGGAGTACCATCAGAGGCCAGGACATGCCCCCTGTGTGACATCGAGCCTGAGAGAGAGTTGCACTACACATGCCACTGCCCCGTCTACTACGAGATACGAGGCCGCTTCAATTGCTTGTTCAGAGAGGGCTTTGGACCACTCTCCAGAGTCATGCGGTACGAGGATCGGAGATGCCTGGGTTTGTTTTTGCTCGAGCTGAGCAGACACAGAGAGAGCTTGATGAGAGGAGAGGCTAGCCAGTCTCAGAGACAGATTACAGACTTCTTTAGAGCTGCCACTGGACACCTGGAGGAGCTACTACCACAGCAGAGCTCATCGCCTCACACGAGAGGCACACTGATCAACCGAGCGACCGAGCGACCGAGATCCAGACGCCCACGACCGCGGAGGACTACACAGCATCGACGGAGGATGCATCAGAGGATTCGGATCACTTTGGGCCGACATGCACGACGCTCGGTCAGATTGCTGACCATGGAGGAGATTGATGAGATCCGCCAGCTACCGATGCTGGATCTCTTGTGATCTAGCTATCCCAGCTAGCTACTTAGTTCACACCTAGTAGTTTAGGATTCCATAGTATTCTATTCTATCATTTTGTCATCTTGTTACTCTGACTTTGTATCAGATCCACCACATTGTAACTTTTTGGTCTCATAGGTCACTTTGGCCTTTTGAAGATGTTAATATAACATTTCATTTCATTTCATCTCTCTCTCTCTCTCTCTCTCTCTCTCTCTCTCTCTCTCTCTCTCTCTCTCTACACAGCATCGACGGAGACTACAACAGAGGATTCGAGCCATACTCTCGACATCCAGAGTGCAGATGAGGATGGATTCTAGTAGTAGTAGTATTTTTGTTCTAGTCTTTTTGTACCCAGACTTGGTATCAGATTCACAATTTTGGAACAATTTGGTCTCATAGGTCATTTTGGCCTTTTGAAGACGTTAACATAACATTTCATTTCATCTCTCTCTCTCTCTCTCTCTCTCTCTCTCTCTCTCTCTCTCTCTCTCTCTCTCTCTCTCTCTATGTGTTTCTCTGCCGCTTCTATTACCTCTTTAGTGAGGGGTTTGGGCCTCTATCTAGAGTCATGCGATTCTATGACCAGAGATGCCTCTCTCTCTCTCTCTCTCTCTCTCTCTCTCTCTCTCTCTCATAACAGGTCTTGAGTTCAACTCTCCTCGTCGGATAGATCTTTAAGGTCTCTTGGGATAGTTTCCTACGACGTTAAAATTCTCTTCTTCTTCTTCTTCTCTCTCTCTCTCTCTCTACACACACACACACACACACACACACATATGAGGATGGATTCTAGTAGTACTATCTTTGTTCTAGTTCTTTTGTACCTTGTAATGGTATTAGATTCTCCATTTTGCAACAGATTGGTCTCATAGGTCATTTTGGCCTTTTGAAGACATTAATAGATAATTTCAGTTTTATTTCTGCCTCTTCAGAGAGGGGTTTGGTCCTCTATCTAGAGTCATGCGATTCTATGACCAGAGATGCCTTGGTCTATATTTGATGCAGATACAACAACATCGAGCAGGATTCTCGAGAGAGAGAGACCTACATTTGGAGAGACTTACCCAGAGTCAGATCACATATTTTTCATACCAGAGCACATATGAGAGCAGTTAGAGATGGCGGAGATACAAATTGTATCATCAGTAGAGGCATACTGAGTGATTGAATAGGCGAGATTGGGAGATTTAGGAGACCCAGGATGAGAGGCAGGTCTTCCACGCAAAGGAGACTGCAACAACATATCAGACTTATCTTTACTAGACATGGGAGCTGTCCTATGTAGACCCTCTCTGTGGAGGATATTGATATGATTCGGCGTCGACCCATGCGAGCCTTTGATCTTTGATACCTCCCGAGATACTTACCCATTGAGTTTATCATTTTCCTTATTGTTATTTTGTATACACTTTTACTGTTTCACACAGACTTTGTATCAGATCCACCAGGATTGTATCAGTTTGGTCTCATAGGTCATTTTGGCCTTTTGAAGACGTTAGTATAATATTTCATTTCATCTCTCTCTCTCTCTCTCTCTCTCTCTCTCTCTCTCTCTCTCTCTCTCTCTCTCTCTATCCCTAGGTTTTGTGAGAGCAAAGAAACTTTCTAGAGTCAAAGATGACTTAATGTATGAGAAGGTACAAGTGATGATTAAGGCAGAACTGAGCCTTTTGAGGGGTGACCTTGAAAAAGAGATGTATGCAAATGCGGAGACTTACAAAAAAGTTATGTATGCAGATATGAGGAAAGAGTTGGACAAAGAGATGCTTGGTAAGCGTGACGAGATGCACACTTTATTGAAGGTCTAAATGCAGACTATAGTGAGGACACAAGTGAATGTGATGGAATGTGTGATGCATAAAAGATAAGAGGATGCACTCGCTGCTTTTGCATCCTAGAAATCCAAAATGGAAGAACCCATGAATGAAAAGGATACATTGATTGATGCACTTTAGGGAGAACTCGCAGTTTGTGAAAATGCCCCTACAAGGGAGGGAGAAAATCAACCCTCAATGATAAAGGAGCTCCAAAGCATTCATGAACAACTGAAAACTCTACGTGAAGAGGAAGAGTAGATGGCGCGAACAACCTCTTCATAGGCGGATCACCTATTCAAAACACAAGAGAAGGTTGATAAAGCTAAAAAGTGGATCGAGGACGCAAAGAAAGGAAAAGATAAATTGCATGAAGCCACATCGACATTCACTATCATCAATATGACAATTTTGGAGGAGCAAAAGTGGAAGACTAGAGCCCTTCACGTAAAAGTAGAAGAAGAAGTGAAAGAACTCTTGAATCGCACGGGCATTTCTGAACCCACACCCACAGGTGCTTGGAGAGTGGGAAAGAAGGGAAGTGATGAGAACAGCACTCATTATATGTTTCCCTATGTTGGAATCTAGGAAGGAATTCTTGAAGAAGTGCTCACTGTTCACTGGGCCTGCCCCCTCGCCCTTCGCGTTTCCCTCCTCCTGCCCTCCCCCCCGCTGCCCGCTCGTTGCGCCCGCTGCCCTGCCCTTTGCCCGCTGCCCCTCTCCCACCTCCTCACCCACTCCTGCGGCCGTTAACCCCCCCCCCCCCCCCCCCCCCCCCCCCCCCCAGTCCTGCTCGGCTGATTTTGTCAGCACCTTCGACGTGGTCGATCCAGTAGAGGGCCACCGTTCGTCGATGTCACTTCGCCCCTTCTCCACAGCAGCAGACATTGATGGAGGCTAATGCTCTACCTCAGAGGGACTCTCAAGAAGCCCCCTCGTCTTACCATGCAGAGCCCACCATCCGGCTTGCTCTTTTGCCGACAGTGCAAGCGAGCCTCGCTGCTGAGATGGAACGCCTTCATGCGACTTTCGTCATCTGCAAGATTCTCGGCGCCAGACCCAGCAAAGGAGAGGTGCGTGATCTTCTCCAGGCCCGCCTTCTCGCAGAGGTGGGCAAGATCTCAGATCTTCAGTTCCTCAGACGCGGCTACTATCGGATAGAGTTCGAGACTTTCGAGATGGCGTCCAAAGTAGAGTTACCGGGGAACGGCCTTTTTGATGCCTGGAACGCTGGAACGACGTTCTGGCCCGCTGGGAATGGGGGGAACACTCCGGAAAAGACTGCCGTTCCGACAGGCCAAGTGAAACCGGAACAAACGGGGGAACGGAGCCCGAAGGGCCGGAACGGGTAGAGACCGGGCAACGGACAGAAACGGTCATAAACGGGCAGAAATTTGAAACTCCAAAACGGCCCAGAATGCTTCCTTATAAATTGTGCCAACCCCTCACCCCTTTCCTTCACAAATCTACAAAGCTCTCAAGCTCTCTCTTGCTCTCAACTTCTCAAGGCTCTCTCCCTTGCTCTCAAGTTTCAACCTCCGCTCGGCTCTACGGTCTACTCTAGTACTACTTGTATTCAAACATATAACGCTAAAAATAGCATTATTTGGGTGTTTTTGAAGCCCCCCGTTCCGCGCTGTTCCCGTTCCGCGTTCCGCGTTCCAGGTAACTATGGTCCAAAGTGTTTGCGATGAGCCCCTTGGCCATCCGAGCAATTCGAGCCCACTTTCGATAGTGGAGGCATGGTTTTGATCTAGCTACAAATGTTCTGGTAGAGAAGGCAGACCTTCGTATCTCCGTGTGCTTCTCGGTTTGAGGAAATGCTTGCCACTCTTGTCCAGGATAGGCACAGAGATTGGGACTGTTTTGGAGACATCTCGCACGACAGCCTCTGTAGCTGCCAAGGTGGCCGACATCCCCTCAATACGTGTTCTGGTTCGGGACATCCTACTACCTCGGGTGAGTGGAGGTTGGTTTCGTCAGAGCGTGAAGTATTTGGGCCTCCCAAATCAGTGTGTCATTTGCACACAGATGGGCCATTTGGCAAAGGTCTGTCTGTCACCAGGAGGTGTATTTTTCCTGTTGCCTTCCGTAAATAAGTATTAGATATATTTATTTTATTTTTACTTGTTTGTCCCAAAACCCTTGAAAAGGTGCAAGTGGACATTGCATGGCCAGTGTGAAACGGCTGCAGCCAAATGGGTTTCTCACATCGGGGATCTAGGTCGGTCAGACAGGGAGTGCCCAGGCTAGTTAGCACTGAATTCTGATGAGTATGGAAGCTCGTGTGCGCCAAACTGGAATTTGGGCCACTAGTCAAGTCACTGCAACTTTATAAGTTGAAAGGGGCCAGTAAATTAACCCACATTGTAGATGTTGGTCAAATGGTAGTCTTCAATGATGGTCAGGAGACCGATAGGAACGCCATGGAAGCATCTCCTAAACTTTAGGGAACTGCTATTTTTGACCGGAAAATGTGTTCGCGTCATTAGCTCTGGAATGACAAGGGGAACATTCTATTGCTCTGCTGCCAAGTCAACTGACGCACCAGTTGAGATATTTTTAGCAAGGAAAGCCCAAACTCGGAAACTGGGCGACGTGTCAGCCTGTGAGCGATTCTGCCACTCTGGGAGGCAAAAACGAGCTGCATATCAACAAAGGGGGCGCCATTTTCAGCCTGAGGTGGATTGTAGCAGGTACATAAGCTATGGAATGCTTACCTTGCCCTCTATGCACAGTATGGTGACGGGAGTGATGCCCTGCACGCTACATACTGCTCTCTTTCTCCCCTACGTACAATATGTTATGCCCCACTAGTGGGCTTCTCATTTGACCTATGTACAGTTCTGGGGGTTTATGCGCGTTTGCCAAGGCAAGAGCCTTCTGAACAGGAACCGGATTAGCTAATTGTTAATCCCCCACAGGTAGGCACAGTTCCATCACGAAAGATTGCGAGTTTGGAGAGTTTTCTCGCGTGAAAACTCGTCCAATTCACAGGGGAACTGTCCCATTGCGTGCGGAAGCCCTTGGGACACGCGTAGGCGTGTTCGCTCCGCTAAAAACGATCCGAAACAGGGAATTACAGCCTGCTGTGTTTTTCTGCAGGTTTAGGGTTTCCCACCTAAACTGCAAGGGAACATCAGGGGAGCCTCGTGAGAGCCTTGGGATGCGTGTACAAGCTTTTGGGCACCCGACAGTGAAAAACAGGGAATTACAGCCCGCTGAATTTCTGTGACAGCTCACCAGAAAGCTTCCAGATAGCGAAGGAATCCGTCCTAGACAGGTGCTTTTGACCTATAGGGGTTTTTGCGCCGCTATGGTGCCAAAATCAGGTCGAAAATCTGCGTTTTCAGCCCTCGCCAGGTTTGGACAGCTTTGTGAAAGCTTGTGCGAAGTGGTCGGATCGTCTACCTTCATTTGAATAAAGAAATACCGAAAGGGGCGCAAGTCTTTGGGGCCTACAGGGTGTCGGTCTCGTGTGCGCAGTGACATTCTAGTCGCTGGACGCAACTGTGTTCTCTTCCCTTCTCAGTGCTCTGTGTAAAGTTAACAGGTAATTGAAATAGTACCGCCCTCTACGTTGTACAGGCCGGTTATATGGTTCCATCGACGGGATAGTCACTTTTTCTTCAAAAAGTGCAGCGTGGATTGTTGTGGGTGAAAGCAACACAGAGCTTGTCGATATGGCAGAGAAGAGAGACCAAGTACCTGAAGAGGGATCTTCCTCACATGGCACAGAGAAAATTCGTTCAACTCTTCAAGAAGAGGACAGGTTGTTTAGAACTCAACTGCGTTGTTGCATGGACATGTTTCAGCAGTTGGCTAACAACCCAAGGATGCAGGAATTCTTACAGGCTCCGACACAGGGTTTTCAGCCTCCTACACAGGGCATGACTCAGCCGTTGCAGGAAAAGGAGATTTCCAATGTGCAGAGGACTCATGATGCTCGAGGGAAAGCCCACGTGGTTGAGCAACTAGCGGTGTCCAATGATCCAAAGCAACTTGCTTTAGCTGGACAGGAACCGTTTGTGAATGGTCAAGGAACAGGCTATGCGTTAGACCCTTCCATTACCTAATACTTATCCTGGTTATTTTGGAGGTGGTTCAGTGTTTCAAGCTATGGCTGGACCTTCCACAGGTTATATGCCAGGGAATGTGTTCGGGACAATGCAAACAGGCATGGGTAACCCTATGTACTCGAACATGGGTGTCCAACCAGGTTTTCAGAGTGCCTATGGCCAGTTTCGAGTGCCTGGAACACAATTTGGTATGGCTGGTTTTTCGCAGCCATACGTACAAAATGCAGATATGACAGGGAAAACAATTGATGCGAGTGCTGGAATGAACACTCATGGAGCACCACTGCTACAGGCACCTGTTTATGATAATGTGGCTCCTTTGAGTCAGCCTAAGGATTACAAGGAAGGTGGGCAGGGAGTGAAGTTTGAAACTTTCAGAGGAATTGAGGACCAATTAAAGGCTTTGACCTTTATACAGCAGTTCGATGCAGCTTATGCTGGAGGAAACTTCACGGAATCTTCAAAGATACGCAAGGCTGCCACTTTCTTGAAAGGGAATGCGCTCCAATGGTGGACCGCATTGTTGAACCAGGGTCAAGCCCCAACAATGTGGATCCAATTCAACCAGCTTTTTGCGCCTGCATGGTTGACAAACACTTTTGAAGTGGATGTGATGACAGAATGGCACGAGTTGAATGCTAAACAGTGTGCGAATTTGGAAGAGTACAATAAACAATTTTGGGTCACACTGTTGCCAGTCGCCTCTTACAGGTTTGTGCCATTGTCAGAACAGATTGAGAAGTACTGTTGCGGATTGCCCAAGAAAATCAAGGACTACTGCACAAAGACTACTGTCATGAATATGTTTCAATTGATAGAGAATGCAAGAGTGGCCAACAATCTGTCGAAGGGAGATTCCGATGGATTTAATAGCCACAAGAAAGGGGCCCAGGGCAAACAGTTTTCAGCCAAGGGCAATGTTGCAGCAAAGCCTTCCGAGTCTCCTACAAAGAAGCCCTCCACTCAAGAAGCTGATACATCCAAGAAGCAGTCTAAATCTTCTTCGGAACGAGGACAAGGACAAAAAAGGCATTTTTCTGGCAAAACTTTTTAAGATAGGAAAGCTCAGGGAGGCCAAGAAATGCTACATTTGTGAACAGGAAGGACACTTTGCAAATGAGTGTCCATAGAAGAAGTCACAGGATAAGGATGACAAGTCAGACCATAAAGGGAAGAAGCCAAAGCCGAGTGCAGGACTTGTTCCAGATTTGGTTGGAGATCAGCCAAACACAGATGCCACGGAGCTGTGCAGAGCTTGGGGCAAAGTTAGAGACCAGACAGTGCTGGTTTTCTTTGATCCAGGAGCCCGTGCAAATTTCATATCACGAGAATTGGCATCAAAGTTGGGCATTCGTGCAGAGGATGGGTATGAGAGGCGAAGTAGGTTTGGCATGCCCAGGACATTCAGAGCCTGTTACTCCCATTCTGGGAAAGCTTCGTCTGCACATTCAGAGCTATGTGGATGCGGAAGAATTTCATATTATGCCGCTTGAGGGCTGTGATGTGTTATTGGGTATCCCATGGTGTTACAGGTTGCATGCTATGGTGGATACTTACAACAAAAAGATTACCCTTGTACATAGAGGAAAGACTCATGTCCTTGATGTAAAGCTTAAAGGCGAGTCTGTTCCAGTTGTTTCTGCTTTTGCTATTTCATCTGTAATAAAGAATCATCTTTCTGCGTACTTGATCTTTGCAAAAGAAGTACCTCAAGTTGTATCTAATTTGTCTACCTTAGATAAAGACAGGTCAACTTTTTTGAGTGGTTTCAGTGATTGTTTTTCGGACTCTTTGCCAGGGGAGTTACCTCCTGAGAGACCTGAGGATCATACTATAGATCTTGTGCCAGGTTCTAGTCCACCGAATAGACCACCATACAGGGTTAGTGCAGCCCAGCAGAAAGAGATTATGGGTCAGGTCAACGAGCTTTTAGAGAAGGGGCTGATTCAGCCCCAATTCATCCCCTTTTTGTTCGCCTGTACTCTTAGTGCAGAAGAAGGATGGTTCATGGCGCATGTGCATTGATTATCGTGCCTTGAATAAGAATACCATCAAGAACAGGTTCCCCATACCGAGGATAGATGACATTCTTGATCGGCTTGAGGGAGCGTCATTGTTTACAAGAATAGACCTAAAGAGCGGGTATCATCAGATACGCATTAGACCAGAAGATGTCCATAAGACTGCGTTCAGGACAACATTTGGTCTCTATGAGTTTCTTGTTATGCCATTTGGTCTCACAAATGCTCTGGCCACGTTTAATAGAATGATGGACAAAATTTTTAGACCACATAGAAACTTCGTGGGTACCTTCTTTGACGACATGATTGTCTATTCGAAGTCTAAAGAGGAGCATAGGGATCACTTGACTGCAGTTTTCAACGAGTTACGTATGAACAGGCTACTCATTAATGCGAAGAAGAGTGAATTTTTTTTGCAAGAGATTCACTTCCTTGGGCACATTGTTTCAAAGGATGGGGTACGCATGGATCCTGCTAAAGTGGAAGCAATTAGGTCATGGCCAGACTTGAAGTCCGTACATGACATTCGAAGCTTTCTAGGCTTATGTTCCTACTACAGGAGGTTCGTCCGAAATTTTGCTGAGATTGCTTCTCCACTTCATGCACTACAAGGAAAAGGAGTTACTTTCAAGTGGACAGCCAAGGAAATTTTAGCGTTCAAACACTTGAAAGAGAAGCTGACTTCAGATCCGGTAATTATTTTGCCAGATCTTTCTAAACCTTTTGTGGTTCAATGTGATGCGTGTGGCCATAGTCTTGGTGCAGTTTTAATGCAGAATGGCTGAGTAGTCGCATATGAGAGGAGAATTCTTTTGAAGATTGAAAGGAACTTGCAAGTCTATGAAAAAGAATTGCTGGCAGTAATTCATGCTCTCACTAGTTGGAAACACTATCTGCTAGGGGCTGATTTTGTTGTCCAAACGGATCATCAAACCTTGCGATATTTTCTCACACAGACGAAGTTGTCTGAGAAGCACATGCGATGGGCAAACATCTTGTCAATGTTCCATTTTCAGATTGTGCATGTGCAAGGGAAAAAGAACGTGGTGACTGATGCGTTGTCACGAAAGCCCCAAATTTCAACAGTGTCAATTCCGTACCATTGTGAACTAGACGAAATGAAGACACAATATGCTGAAGATTCAGATTTTGCAAGGATCTATGACCAGCCTGCTGAGGGGCAACATCATGAGCATTATATGCTTAAGAATGACTTTCTCATGATGCATGGAAAGTTATGCGTTACTAAACAGTTACGACCAAAGATTTTGATGGAAAGTCATGTTCCACCGTATGCTGGGCATCGTGGAATTGATGCGACAGTGAAAGGGGTTGAGGCATTCTTCTATTGGCCAACTTTGCGTCAAGATATTGACACATTTGTAAGATCATGCTTAGTATGCCAAAAAGTCAAATTTGACAGACAAAAGCAATCGGGATTGTTGCAGCCATTGCCGATCCCAGATAGGCCATGGGAAAGCATAGCAATGGACTTTATCTTTGATCTTCCAAGGACGCAAACAGGCAATGATGGGATTTGGACTATCATTCGTAGGTTCAGTAAGCAAGCCCATTTCATTCCTGTTAGGAAGAAGGTAAAGCCAGAACACATGGTCAAGATATTCATGAGCAATATCTTTAAATATCACGAGATGCCTCAGTCAATTGTCAGTGATAGGGATCCACGTATGACGAGTCTTTTCTGGAAGGCATTGTTTGAGAACATGGGCACTACGCTAAACTTCTCTTCTTCGTTTCATTCGCAAACTGATGGACAGTCAGAAGAGGCAAATTCTACTGTTCTGGACCTGCTCAAATGTTATGTGTCAGAGCATAAGGCAACTTGGGAACACCATCTTCCATTGGTTGAATATGCTTACAATAACACTGTGCATATGTCAACAAGTAAGGCACCATTTGAGATAGTGGAAGGAGGCAAGAAAGTCCCGCCCATTTTGCAGACTAAAGACAAGATTTTTGAGGCAGACAAGTATGTGCAAGATATGGATGAAACATATAAGAAGATAAAGATTGCTCTTGAGAAGACTCAGGCTAAGCAAAAGAAAGCTGCTGATCGTCACCGTCGTGAACTTGTATTTTCACTTGGTGATTGGGTGCTTTTGCGCTTTGAAAAGGCCTTCAAGGCCAGGTTAAGGAAAAGGAAAGGCAAGGAACGCTTGTTTCCTAAGCTCAGTATGCGATATTATGGTCCTTTTCAGATTTCAGAAAAGATCAGCGATGTAGCTTACAGGTTAAAGCTACCAGAAGGCTGGAAAATACATAATGCTTTTCATGTCAGCCTTCTAAGACCCTTTGTTGGTGATGTGCCAGAGAATATGCTTGATGAGGAACAACCCGAAGTGGAAGAATTGGATGAAATCCTTGTTCCTGAACAGATATTGGCACATAAAGAAAGAAAGGTTGTAAGACGCTATTTGGTGAAGTTCAAGAACTATCCATCGTTGGATGCCAAATGGATGGAAGAGTCTGAATTGGTTGATTCACCTCAGCTATTGCAATTGTATCTTGAAGCCTTTTAGATGGAACCCACAGTGACTTGATGCAACCTTTTTGGAGCAGAGCATGGTTCATGATGCTCAAGAGAGTAGTTAAGCAATTGTATCTACTCTTTCCATACAGAATTTAGCTAGAGAAGTTTGTGCTCAAGAGTACACTAGAAGACTTCTATGCTTGATATATGTGTCGTAGCCAGGTTGGTGGGATTGTTTAATCGTCCAACGCTACATTTCCGGAAGCATGTATATCTTGGATTCCCATCATAGAATATATGTGATATCAGGAGATATCTGCATGTATTATTGGCATGCAAGCGAGGTCGCTTGCAGTATTTCAAGGGTGGGGTGTGTCACCAGGAGGTGTATTTTTCCTGTTGCCTTCCGTAAATAAGTATTAGATATATTTATTTTATTTTTACTTGTTTGTCCCAAAACCCTTGAAAAGGTGCAAGTGGACATTGCATGGCCAGTGTGAAACGGCTGCAGCCAAATGGGTTTCTCACATCGGGGATCTAGGTCGGTCAGACAGGGAGTGCCCGGGCTAGTTAGCACTGAATTCTGATGAGTATGGAAGCTCGTGTGCGCCAAACTGGAATTTGGGCCACTAGTCAAGTCACTGCAACTTTATAAGTTGAAAGGGGCCAGTAAATTAACCCACATTGTAGATGTTGGTCAAATGGTAGTCTTCAATGATGGTCAGGAGACCGATAGGGATGCCATGGAAGCATCTCCTAAACTTTAGGGAACTGCTATTTTTGACCGGAAAATGTGTTCGCGTCATTAGCTCTGGAATGACAAGGGGAACATTCTATTGCTCTGCTGCCAAGTCAACTGACGCACCAGTTGAGATATTTTTAGCAAGGAAAGCCCAAACTCGGAAACTGGGCGACGTGTCAGCCTGTGAGCGATTTTGCCACTCTGGGAGGCAAAAACGAGCTGCATATCAACAAAGGGGGCGCCATTTTCAGCCTGAGGTGGATTGTAGCAGGTACAGAAGCTATGGAATGCTTACCTTGCCTTCTATGCACAGTATGGTGACGGGAGTGATGCCCTGCACGCTACATACTGCTCTCTTTCTCCCCTACGTACAGTATGTTATGCCCCACTAGTGGGCTTCTCATTTGACCTATGTACAGTTCTGGGGGTTTATGCGCGTTTGCCAAGGCAAGAGCCTTCTGAACAGGAACCGGATTAGCTAATTGCTAATCCCCCACAGGTACGCACAGTTCCATCACGAAAGATTGCGAGTTTGGAGAGTTTTCTCGCGTGAAAACTCGTCCAATTCACAGGGGAACTGTCCCATTGCGTGCGGAAGCCCTTGGGACACGCGTAGGCGTGTTCGCTCCGCTAAAAACGATCCGAAACAGGGAATTACAGCCTGCTGTGTTTTTCTGCAGGTTTAGGGTTTCCCACCTAAACTGCAAGGGAACATCGGGGGAGCCTCGTGAGAGCCTTGGGATGCGTGTACAAGCTTTTGGGCACCCGACAGTGAAAAACAGGGAATTACAGCCCGCTGAATTTCTGTGACAGCTCACCAGAAAGCTTCCAGATAGCGAAGGAATCCGTCCTAGACAGGTGCTTTTGACCTATAGGGGTTTTTGCGCCGTTATGGTGCCAAAATCAGGTCGAAAATCTGCGTTTTCAGCCCTCGCCAGGTTTGGACAGCTTTGTGAAAGCTTGTGCGAAGTGGTCGGATCGTCTACCTTAATTTGAATAAAGAAATACCAAAAGGGGCGCCAGTCTTTGGGGCCTACAGGGTGTCGGTCTCGTGTGCGCAGTGATATTCTAGTTGCTGGACGCAACTGTGTTCTCTTCCCTTCTCAGTGCTCTGTGTAAAGTTAACAGGTAATTGAAATAGTACCGCCCTCTACGTTGTACAGGCTGGTTATACTGTCCTCGTAGGAGACCTCGACCCATAGCACAGGCGCAGCCTCCCAACGCTGAGCATGCCCAACAGCGAGACACTTAGAACGCACAGGCTCATACCTCGATTGAGACCAACGATCAGAAAGCTGACGGTTGGCAGCAGGTGCTTGGCCGCCGCGGACAGGGGCGGGCTCGCCCCTGTGCTCCCCTATGTGGCCGACCTTCTGCAGCTCAGCAGCAGTGGGTCCCGACTGGGAAACGTTTTGACCCCCTTCAGCAGGATCCTCCTAAGGAGGCTCCGTCCACTTTTCAGTTCCTCCACCTCCACCTCCACCTCCACCTCCTCCTCCCTCAGACGCTGCCGCTCCGCCTCCCCCTCTTCCACCTCCACTGTTGACTTCCGTCCCTCCTTTCTCCCCGGTGGGGCCTACAGGCTTATCTCTCGACACCTCCGCTGCTCCTCCTTAGAAGCACGGGACTGGACACGTGTCTACTGCGAGGTGATCTCTTAGTAGTGCTTTTGCTACGAGCCGTGTGGCTCGAAAGGGACAACCCCACTTGAGGCCGCCTTTTTTGGTGCAGACTTCTCCTGTTAGCAGCAGTCCCTAGAGGTTTGACTAGCTTTGACATTTGCAGACGCTAGGACTTCTTCGACTACAGCTTCACACGATTTCGGGGCGACTCTTCTCCTAACCTGAAGAAGTCTTGCTTTCGAATCCACGTCCTCTTTCTGGAAGCTAGAGGCATTGAAGCTTTGGACACAACGGTGGGTTTCTCCTTTCCGCTGTGCGGTAGGGATTCCATAGTGTGGACCCAGCACACAGTTCTTGACTGGCTCCAAATTTAGGCTATTGAGTTCTTGCACCACATAGGAGACTTAGGGGTGACAGATTTTGTAGAGACACTTTGGCCTCTTGCCAAGTTCAGCGTGACGCCTCCTGATGTAGCGGGTTCCAGGCACATTGTGGTGCATTTGTTTCCTGACACTCAGAGCCCTCCTTGTTATGTATTTGTACATGAGGATTCTTGGACAAAGGATGTAGCCCTTCGGGCTGCACGCTCGGCTTGGGCCTAGGCGGGACAGTCACTCCTTTCGTGCTTGTCTAGAGGTCGTTCGGATGCGGATTACTCCCCATCCAAACCGGCCTCAAAGATAGCGAGGTTGGCTGCTATGGCAGCATCTGTTTTCTCTGCCTGACTCCATGAGGATCATCTCATGGAATGTGCAGGGATTAGGAGGGTCCCAATTTTAGCGTCAGAGGGGTCAGCTGCGTCAGGAGCTTTAGAGATGCCTTGTGGGTGGTGAGATTGATATTCTTACGCTTCAGGAGCATCATCTTTGTAAGAGCCGCATAAGACGGTGTGGTGAAATTTTGCGTGGTTGCTATGAGACGTTTTGGTCAGCTGCATTTGGACCTGGAGTCATCCAGGGAGGAGTATGTATGACACTGTGGATTCTTTGCAGCAGGCCATTCTGGGCAGAGGGATTATTGTGCTAGGCAGGGTAAAGTGGATCACTATGCAGGTTTGGGTTGCCTCATGGGCTTCCTGAACATCTATGCGCCCAATGTGGCGTGCAGAGTTTTGGTCTCACATTGTTGAGTCTCTGCCGAAGGCAGAGCAATAGTGCATTCGGGGTGACTTCAACATGCTGGAGGATCCCTCAGACAGGATTGGATGTAGCCATACTACTGTGCATGTAGTTTTGTTGGCAGCTTGGGCGGGGTTATATATGACTCTGCGGGTTTTAGATGTGTGGGAGCATTCTAGCTTTGTGAGGCCCGTAGACAGCTTGGCCCTCTCTTGTTCGGACCACAGAGTGAGAGGAGTGAATCTATCTCGGATAGATCGCTTCTACACTAGTGACCACTTTTGTGACTTGGGTGGGACAATTTGCATTCTGGCTGGGACTTCTTTTTCGGACCATGCACCAGTGATCCTGACAGCGACAGATAGACAGAGGAGGTAGAGCACGATGCTACGTATCCCAGAGAGGGTTTTGTTGGACTCCGAGCTCAGAGAGCGAGTGGTGGCTCTTTGGATAGAGGGCTTAGATATGCAGGACTCTCCTGCTCACAGAGTGGCCTTTGGACTTGCTCAGCTTAGTCGGCTTTTTACTCAAGAGTCCATGGCGAGAGAGGAGCAGCGTCTCCGACCGAGACGTTGCTTTCTTGTAGAGGATGCAGGAGCAACATGGTGACAGTCCTTGGTTAGAGGAGTAGTTACAATAGGCTCGCCAGGAGCTTGCCAGCACAGAGGAGAGGCGCCATGAGTTTGCTTTCGACCGACAGGCATCTCACTGGACCCAGGTGGGTGACAGAGTGACACGGGCTTTCTTTGAGACAGTGGGACCCCGACATACGCATGCCATGGTTAGCCAGTTGAGAAGGCGTGATGGGTCAGTTGCTTCAGAGCCTGAGGACATGCGAGGAGTTGCTACTGACTTTTACCCTGACCTACTGTCAGCAGAGCCTCAGTCAGAGCGTCAGGATGCATGCAGAGAGCAGGTTTGGGCATAGATGTGTTGTCTTGTGACTGAGGAGATGCGCCAGAGGCTTGAGCTGCCTCTTCAGCTAGAGGAGCTCCACGTAGCCCTTAGGGCACTACCTTGTGGTAGCTGTCCAGGTGAGGATGATTTGACTCCCAGCTTTTTCTTAGAGTACTGGGACTTGCTTGGCTCAGATCTTTGCAACGCTTTTCAGTACATTCTGCACATTGAAGAGATGCTTGACATCATGAGTGAGGGTCTGATTTACCTTATTCCCAAGGAGGGTGTCTCCTTGGATGAGATTCGACAGTGGTAGCCCATCACCATCCTCAACTCAGCCTACAAAATTCTTGCCAAGGCTCTGAGTTTGAGGATTCAACCACTTCTATAGAGCATTATACAGACAGGTTTTGTCAAGGAGCATAGTATCCTTGACAACATCTTTACGTTTTGGGAGGCTTTTGCCCTCGTTAGCCTCCGTGGTGAGGATCTGGTGATACTTCTTGATTTTGAGAAGGCCTACGATAGAGTTGACTGGGACTTTTTGGGGCACTCTACGTAGGATGGGCTTCTCAGATGCTTGGATCAGAGGTGTGTCAGCTCTTTACAGACGGGCACACAGTCTGGTACTTTTGGCAGGTGGTAGAGGAGATCGCTTCATGCTCACACGGTCGGTCAGATAGGGCTGCCCTCTTGCCCCCTTCCTCTTTTTGTTCTATGCTGAACGATGAGCAGATTTTTGGTTTCATAGCAGGCTGGTCTACATGGCTTAGTGCTCCCAATTCGGGGCGACGAGTTGACAACTCAGCTTTGTATTTGGAGGGCCATGAGGCCAACCTTCACATGTGTGAGCAGGCTCTTGAGACCTTTTGTTGTGCATCAAGCACACGGATCAACTGGAGAAAGACTGTGGCTTTCTCGGTTGGTAGTGGTCCTACGCCTGATTGGCTGCTAGATGAGGGTTTCAGATGGATTCCCCTAGGCACTCCAGTTCGATACTTGGGTTGTCAGGTTGGTTTGGACTTGTCTCCTGAGCAGCAGATTGCTCCCCTCCTCCTGTCCATCAGGAGGAAGCTATTACATTGGAGCTCCGCACGACTTTCTCGGGCAGGCAGAGTTGTAGTGGCCAACCAGGTGTTGTTGGCTACTATATATGGTACATCACATCTTGTTAAATCTTTTCGAGTTCGTGCATCAGCCAGGTAGAGAGGCTGATAAGGAATTTCCTTTGGTCAGGGCGCAACACTCAGATAGCCCGGGCCAAAGTAGCCTATCAGGTGATCACTCTTCCTTGTTCTCGGGGGGGGGGGATCATAGACCCAGCACAACAGAGCAAAGCCCTTCTTGGGAAGTTTGTTGTCAGAGGATTGCTTCCAAAGGAGGAGCCCTGGAAGGAGTTTTTGCTTCAGCCGCTTAGTGCTAGAGTGCCTTAGGCTGGAGGCCCTTGAAGACCTTCGACCAGATGGATTTTCACAGAGTTGCGTAGAGTTGGCCTGAGTAGGAGACTGGAGGACCGTTTTGCTGTGAGTCTGCTTCGCTCCTGGGAGCAGTTGAGGAGAGGCCTGGAGCAGCACCAACCTACTTGCACGGAGCAGCATCTGCGAAAGCCCCTTGTTTGGAACCCCATGGTTAGCACTCGGATAGGCCACTTGGTTGGTAGTAGGCCTCATGTTCCTTGGGGTCCCATTGCAGAGGGTCCTGCACGCTCCTTCGGTGACTGGCTATAGTTCAGGCTTGTCAGAGGAGCTTCAGAGCATGCAGCTACTACAGGGCATGAGAGGGGTGCAGAGCATGTGTCAAGACATCACAGAGGCAGTACCAGCTGAGTGGCTCACACCTCTCGAGTCAGTAGCGCCTAGATGAATGGGGGCCTTCACACGACTAGAGGTCCTCATCGCAATTCGGGCTTGTGCACTACCTCATTGGCAGGAGGAGGGTCTCACAACTGAGTTCTTGCCAGCTTTTTGGGCGCGGTTGTGGGATGACAGACAGCCGCGATGAGTCACCTTGTTCCAGTGGCTAGTTGGACATAGAGCTACAGCAGTGGGGAGTTGGCTTGTACAAAGTGGTCTCTCAGTAGCATGCGCAGCTTGTGGCCATTCTGTGGAGAGTCAGCGTCATTGTCTTTGGGACTGTCCTATGGCATAGTAGGTTTGGCTTTCCACAACACGAGAGTACTCTTGGGGGGCAACTGCTTGGTCCACTCTCACGGGCCCGGCACTACAGTTTGAGCTATCCTGCACCAGCAAGATGATAGTGTTCCAGGGGGGTCGACCTACACTCGAGCCTACTACAAAGCTTACTCCACAGTAGTGGTGCAGTGAGAGAGATGAGTGTTGGGAGCTCATCTGCGGCCTGACACTTTGGTTCATCTGGCAGGCCCGCTGCTACCGCATCTTCGAGACTCGCTCTGTACCACCGGCAGAAATAGTTAGAGATCTTTGGCTAGAGCTAATCCATACTCTCAGGGGACAGTTCGAGAGACTCTAGGGCAGATCCGACCGCATGCGGGATCGTAGAGAGGCTTTCCTTCGACTCTGGCGCCCTGGGCCTTTCTTCACCATGGTCCAAGGTGGGCTCAGATGGCACTACCATCCACCTGTGTGGATTTTCCCTCCTCCCATCTCTTGATTTAGCCTCATTGTACATATGCTGTTTTTTCATTGGGAGAGTCTCCCCTCATGATTGCTGTAGCCCTCTCTAGTAGAGGTGGTTGTAGCCCTATGGGCAGCCTCATTAACTAATAGAAGGATCTTTTTCTGAGAAAGAAGAGACCAACACTCAAGCAAATTGGGATATTTTGGGTTGATGACCTCACTCTAACAAACTAGCACGCATGCAAGAGCTGATGCTAGAGATCAAGCCAGCAAGGGAGAGGGAAAATTGCTTTCCACAGAGGAGGGAGAGTAGTGGTTTTTGAAAGACTCTCCGCATGACGGTGCGAGACCTATGGGACTAACCTTAAAATGGATGCATGAAGTGTAATGGATCAATGAAGCTAGATGTAGGTGCATTTGAGGATAGCTTCACGGGAAGAGACATTATTTTTTAGTTTGAGACGCATCAGACTCCTGGTGGCACATTACCTAGAGTGACGGGATACCATTGGGAGACTACTTGTCGATAGGATTGCGAGATCAACACAGAGGATGTGGGTCAGCTGTTGTGGCAGTCCTATTTAGGGAGGAGCTTCAGCCCCTCATTCGTATTGTTCAGAGAGATGAGCAGGCTAGATATATGTGGGTTAGAGTTAGAGCGGAGATAGGGAGGCCACTCTACCTTGCAATATGCTATTTCTCCCCAGCGCATCTCATTATGCACTGCCCAAGGGGCAACCACCCTACATAATATTGGATGAGGACATATAGGAGTTAGGAGACTTTAATGCCTGGACGGTCTCAGACAGCTTTCTACGATACCTCGGACGAAATGTTGAGAGAGTTGGATGTCTATGATATGGGATTGGCCAAGTGTTCGCAGGATGAGGAGCACACTAGGTATGGCGAATATTTGACAGACATGGGGATTGCACATGGACTGGCCATCTTGAATTGCCTCTAGAGATTTCCAACATCAAGTGGGTTTACTTGTTTTCCTCACACACATCGGGCTAGCATAGTGGATTATGTCTTGGCTCAGCCCAATTTTATACCCTCTATTCAGGACTTTAGAGTCGGGCCTAGGCCTATCGTGGTAGCAGTCGATTATGCCCTCCTCACGTTTACCGTTTCATTCCAATTCAGCATAGCTCGATTGGCATCCACAGACATCTACACATACCTGATACACTTTTACTTCGGAGACTAATTCTGTCTACGTAGATGGTATATAGACGTTTATACATAGAGGATCCTGGGAGACCTCTAGAGGAGCTCACTTATATATTGACAGACACTGCAGGATGCAATAGCAGAGGCATACCCACACATTGAGCTTGGGCAGCGACGACATTTTGGGAGCATACTCCATAAAAGTTGGTATGATGAGGAGTGCAGAGAGGCGAGAGCCTGAGGTACTTCTAGGAGCCATCACGCACAGGTAGTCACGGATTGCTTCTCGGCACTTGGTGCGACGGAAGGAGAGGGCGTTTCTAGCTCGATTAGAGCAGGATTTATACTAGCTATTTTTGAGCCAGAACTCAGGCGAGGCATGGTGACTCTTCCATCGGCATTCTCCCCCACCAGTCATCACTTCTACGGAGGTATGGGGCCAATATGCATCATCTCCTACACATTCTTGGGGCAACCACTTTTTCCAGATTTGCCAGAGCCATGCCCACACACGTGCTTTCTTTACCGCAGAGATGGTTAAGAAGGCCATTGATAGGATGAGGACCAAGAGAGAATATGATCATGATGGCCTAGTACTGCAAAGCATTTTATACATGCTAGAGATCTGCTTGCAAAGCTTCCTTGAGCAGAAATTGAGTAGATGGGCAGAGAGAGGGTGTGTAGGAGCAACATGATAGGCAGGTTTTACGAGAGGTTTATCTACTCTTGATCATATTTTGACACTCACAACCATTATTAAGGAGGGGAAATCACATGGGAGACGGCTCTATTGTTGCTTTGTGGATTTTTGCAAAAGCTAGATTGATGTGCAGAGTGCAGGAGATGGGGTTACCCACAGAGTTAATTTGGGGGATCATGGCTCTATATAGGCTAGTAGTGGGGCATGTGCGCACTCCAGAGGGGATTTTTGAGTTGGTTCACTCCACTATCGGGGTGAAACAGGGTTGCCCGCTATCTCCTACACTATTTGGCATGTATGTGGATGAGGTTTTTGACTACGTTGCCAGGGATGGTGATAGAGGAGCACAGTTGGTAGGGACATGGATCCCACTATTGTTATATATTGATGATATCGTGTTGAATTTTGACTCCCCGGAGGGAATGCAACATCACTTAGATGCTTTGTACACATTTGCTTATGATAGTGGATTGTTTGTTAACCTTGGGAAAACCAAGGTTATGGTGTTTAACACTACACCAGAGTGGGTCAAGAAGTGAGCACTCACATTTATGTATGGCCAAGAGACAGTGTAGTAGACAAATGCATACACCTATCTTGGGGGTAGTCTTCAATGGACCGGTGTTTTCATTGAGGAGAGCAGCAGAGACTAGATTGACGAGATCTTATGCAGCTTTGGGGGGATGTGTTTGTAGGTTCAGTTTCAGGAACCTCGAACAAAGTTTTGGCTCTTTGACACTCTAGTGGCTTCAGCTATGCCTTATGGAGTTCAGATATGGGGACCCTCAGTGGACCACCATGGCAGATCTGGTAGCACTGATGGATGGGGATGTATGGAGAGGCCTTTCGTCGCTATGATGTCTCACATGATTCGGGCTAAGGCCTCAGTGCCACATAAGATTATTAGAGCTGAGCTAGTTGTCCCCCCTCTCGTGGTCGAGGCACTTACTAGATCAGTATCCTTCATACATAGTTTATGGGACCTTCCAAAGACATATATGCTTTGCTAGCCCTACAAGGGAATACAACATGCTCATATGGCCAAATGACATCATGGTTTCAGTCATATGTATCAACATGGATAAACTGCCTCTGTTCTAGTACTAATTGAATGCACCCTCCCTATCTCTCACACGGATAGAGATTAGTAGACTCATACGTCAAGATCTGATTCAGGATCTGATTCAGCTAGATACCAGGAGGACATGGATATAGCCGACATAGGAGTTGGGCACGAAGATGGCTTCTATAGAGAGCATCTTCTCCAACTAATAGAGGATGGATATGTGATCAGACCTACCTATATGGACCTCCTTTATCCCATAGGATACAATGTGCTAATGGTCAGATGCGCACATCATGGCATCAATTAGAGTTTGAGATTGGCAGCTTTAGGCGAGTACCAATAGAGGTCAGGATTTGCCAGTTGTGTCATATAGAGCCAGAGACAAAGTTGGATCATATATGTCATTGTCCGATATACTATGAGATACGAGGCCACTTTCATTGTTTGGACCGCTGGCTAGAGTCATGAGATACCAAGATCAGAGATGCCTCGGGTTGTTTTTGCTACAGCTGCGCAGACACAGGGAGTCTATTGAGCATAATCATAGGGGACGCCCATTTTTGGGCTTCCTATCCCCACTTTTCCGTCCCCACTTGTCGTCCCACCCTCTTTTTTACACTAAAAATCCATTTAAGCCCCGTCCCCACTCGGGACGCGTCCCTTGTGACTATGCTATCGAGGAGATCAGGAAGTGGGAGACATTCACAGAGGGAGATAACTGACTTCTTTAGAGTAGGGACTCGGCAGTCAGAGGAGCAAGCTTCGGATCATATTTCGAAGTCCACCTATACGAGAGGTATATTAGTTGACAGAGCCATTGAGCTCCGAACAACTGGATGCCCACGTCTACGAGGGCGACCACGACATCTACAGAGGCTCCATCAGACGATGAGGACTATCCTAGCACGACATGGGAGACGTCTTGTACGACTATTTACAGAGGCGGACATTGACGATGCTCTTCAGCATCCAATGCGATACTTTCTTAGAAAATGCCTGACGCTGGGGATCCTCGGACATTGATGATGATGAGGACGATGATAATAATTATTTTAGTTCACTTTACTTCATTTTTATTTTGTACACAGACATTGTATGAGATCCACCAAGATTGTATCAATTTGGTCTCATAGGTCGCTACGGCCTTTTTGAAGGCGTTTAATATAATTTTTCAACACTCTCTCTCTCTCTCTCTCTCTCTCTCAGGTTTGCTGCTTTATCCATCGCAGGCGAGATATGGACCAAGATAGATTATCACGCAGAGCTTTTGAGGCATGCAGAAAGTTAGTTGAGACTAGTGACACAGGATCAGGGTATGCAGAGGTGATACTGCTACTGATGCGCTGCGGCTGGGATATAGATCATTTACCACTGCTCTAGTATGATCCCCATGCTCCACATTTGCAGCTCTCACATAGTGAGAGGAACACAGTTATGCGACAGGACCTATTGTAGCGCTATATGAGGCGGACATGGATCACCCCTCCCGAGCCCTTGCCCATGAAGATGCTATATTATAGAGATAGTTATGAGCATCTCCGAAGATGGGTTTATTCAGAGACCTAGATATATAGATGTATACATGCCACACAGTGCTAGAGTGGCGATTGGTCAGCTCAGAGTGTCATCACATCAGCTTGAGATCGAGACAGGTAGAGCAGCACGGTCCCCAGAGCCGAGAGGATATGTAGGTTATGCCAGGAAGAGGTGGAGAGCGAGGAGCATTACATTTGCAGGTGCAGAGCATATGGTGACATTAGAGAGAAATACACTACCATCTTCCGTGGGCTCCCTTCACTCCGTCAGATTATGGAGTCAGTAGATCAGCGTCGACTTGGCCAGTTCTTGGTCGAGATACAACATCATAGAGATGCTCTACTATAGGTCCCTTCTACCACTACGAATGGCGGGTGACAGTCACAACTCACTGACTTTTTCCAGAGATTTACACCAGTGCCGTCTTCGACACAGGGGGGGTTTACACTTTAGCGGACTGAGGACCTCCAATCCAGACGGAGATGGCGAGCACCAGGTTACAGGACCCCTAGATCACATTAGGAGGAGATTATAGCGATTCGGGCTAGGCATCATCGTCATATCCAGGAGCGAATAGCCTACCTCCACACACACCTAAAGATTATGCTCCAGGAAATTTTTACCTCGCCATCACCTATGTATCAAATATTACACCCCCACTATGGTACTGGATGGAGCTAGATATATATGCATTACATTCTTGTATACCCTATGCATATAGGTTGCATATTGAGCCTTAGCAGTAGGGCTCCATCCATCATCCACTACATCACACCAGCAGCTCGGTACTTAGTCTACCTCTTTTCATATTGTTATTATCATTCTGTCCTCTTTTGATATCCAGAGGACATTGACAGTTGTACACTGATTTGTCTCATAGGCCGAGTTCGGCCTCTAGCAGACGTTAATAAAGCTTTCTTTCTTTCTTTCTTTCTCTCTCTTCTTTCATGAGCACTCCCCTCCCCCAATGATTACTTGTCTTGATGTGTGGGGTCAGTATGCCTCATCTTAATAAACGGTTCCTGGACACGACCTCCTTCTAGATCCTATAGAGCCATGCCCACCTACCAAAACCTTCTTTACCAGTGAGATGGTAAAGAGAGCCATTGACAGGATGAGGATTAGCAGGGCATATGAACATGATGGTCTAGTAGCAGAGCACTTTACACATGCTACAGATATGCTAGTAGAGGTTCTTGTAGTGGTGTTCAATTGTGCCATGTGTGAGGGGTTACCTGAGACTTGGAGGTTGTCTACTATTGTGCCTATCTTCAAAGCAAGTGATCCTACAGAGCCTAGGAATTACCGCACTATTATGGTTGGGCACACATTGGCACGGTTGTATGCATCCATTCTTGAGCAGTAGTTGAGTAATTGGGCAGAGGGTGAGGGTGTACGAGCACAGGGCCAGGCCGGTTTTTGGAGGGGTTTCTCCACTCTTAATCATATTCTGACACTAAGAGCCATCATTGAGTAGGACAGGTCACATGGAAGACGGATTTATTGTAGCTTTGTGGATTTCCGCAAAGCATTTGACATCGTACCGAGAGCTCGATTGATGCGCAGACAACAGGAGATAGGGGTGCCCATAGTGTTGATTTGGGGGATTATGGCTCTATACAGATCAATGATGGGACATGTACGCACTCCGGAGGGGATATTTGATTTAGTTCACTCCACCATTGGGGTGAAACAGGGTTGCCCATTGTCTCCTGCTCTATTTGGTATGTATGTTGATGAGGTGTCTGATTACATTGACATAGAGGGTGATAGAGGTGCCCAGCTGGCAGGGACGTGGATCCCATTGTTGCTATATGCTGATGATATTATGTTGATCTCTGACTCACCAGAGGGTATGTAGCTACAGTTGGATGCATTACACAGTTTTGCAGAGGATAGTGGATTATCTGTAAACCTTGGTAAAACCAAGGTATGGTGTTTAACACCACACCACAGTGGATCAGGAGATCAGCAATGACTTACACATATGGTCAAGAGATTGTAGAGTATACAGATGTATACACTTACCTTGGGGTTGTCTTCATTGGGTTGAGGTGAGCAGCAGAGACTAGACTGACTAGAGCTTTTGCGGCCTTGGGAGGCTTGGACAGGATGTGTTCGCAGGTTCAGTTCCAGGAACCTCGGACAAAGTTATGGCTCTTTGATACTTTAGTAGCCTCAGCTATGTTGTATGGGGTGCAGATATGGGGACCTTCTGTAGGCCAGGATGGTTGGAGACGTATGGAGAGGCCCCATGATCTCTCGACTGATCATAGCCAAGGCCTTTGTACCCCACGCTATCATTCGAGCATAGCTAGCTGCCCATCCTATGGAGATTGAAGCGCTTACCATATCAGTCTCGTTTGTGCACAACTTGTGGGATACTACTAGAGACAGATATGCTGGACTGGCCCTTGAGTCTTCCAGACAGTTAGCACTTCAAGGGGACACTTCGTGTTGGTATGCACAGATGACATCATAGTTTCAGACGCATGGATTCACCATGGAGAGCACAGGCTGCCCCCTTTCCAGGACTCTCTTCAGGCACCCTCGATGTCTCTTACACGGGTGGAGATTACTAGACTCATTCATTAGGACCTGATCCAGCTGGATACCACGAGGACATGGATAGAGCCGCCACAGGAGTTGGGCACGAAGATGGCTTTTTATAGAGAGCATCTCTTCCACCTCACAAGAGATGTGTTTGTGATTCGACCCAGCTACATGGACACACATATGTCTCATGGTTTGCGGTGTGCCATTGGTCGGATACGCACATCCTCACATCAGCTGGAGATTGAGACTGGTAGATTCAGAGGAATACCAACAGACAACAGGATATGTCGCTTATGCCAGCTAGCGCCAGAGACAGAGCTACATTACATATGTCATTGCACAATGTACTATGAGATACAGGGCCGTTTCCAGTGCTTATTCAGAGACGGTTTCGGTCCTTTCTCTAGGGTCATGAGTTAGGAGGATCAGAGATGTCTTGGGCTATATATTCTTGAGTTACACAAATATGCTTATTCAGAGACGGTTTCGGTCCTTTCTCTAGGGTCATGAGTTAGGAGGATCAGAGATGTCTTGGGCTATATCTACTTGAGTTACACAAATACAGAGACACTTTACTGAGGAGGGATAGAGATAGACACTTCGAGAGACAGATTACAGATTTCTTTTCACTAGATATGGGACAGCCAGAGGAGCAGCCTTACTGCAGAGCTCGGCCTCCACTCATTTGACCACTACCGGCACTCTCATTGACCGAGCACTAGAGCTACGGAGATCCAGATGGCCACGATTGAGGAGAGGGTCTACACAACATCGACGGAGACTACAACAGAGGATTAGAGCCGTACTCTCTCGACATCCAGAGTGCAGATGAGGATGGATTCTAATAGTAGTATCTTTGTTGGAGCTGTATTGTACCCAGACATGCTATTAGATTCACCATTTTGTAACAGATTGGTCTCATAGGTCAATTTGGCCTTTTGAAGACGTTAATATAACATTTCAAATCGTTTCATCTCTCTCTCTCTCTCTCTCTCTCTCTCTCTCTCTCTCTCTCTCTCTCTCTCTCTTCTCTGCGGTTACACACGAGCAGGTTATGTACAAGAGCTTGGTGGTTGATGCAGGTAGACGTGCAACACAAATACAACAGCGCGTCACTTTTATTGAAGCCATGCTACAATAAATATTGCTAGGAAACCTTAGATTAAAGCGAAATTAGCAATGCAAGGAAAATTAGGTTACGTGGCAGAAACTAAAAAACGACCCAGCAGGTGATGCGATTAAACTCCAATGCAAGGTGAAGCAACAGGCAAGGCAACAAAAGGTGACTCTGGACTGGTAGTAATCAGCGGATACAATAGAGCTGAACCACTCAAAACACACAAATTTTTGCAGAGTGTATATGTATGCAAAAATGGGAGAGAGCTTATTTTGATGTTGACACCATTGTGGAATGTATGCATAATGTGGAAATGTATGTATACATAGTGCGGTTTCTTCTTTCAAAAGCTCTCTCTCTCTCTCTACATGTCATCCCCAACTTTACCCATGGCAAGCAAAATCAAGTATATGCTTCACTCCAAGCGTATCTCCAACATCGAATCACAAATGAAGACATGGAGAAAAGAGACGGAGGAATGGAGGAGCGCAAAGATTAATTTTCTTCGGGAGAAAGAAGAGAGGGAGAGGATGTGGAAAGAGGAGAAGGAACAACTCCTTAAAAATATTGCCACACCAGAGAGTAACATCTTGGACTTCCACAAAGAGATGGCCGATATAAGACCAAAAAACGGACTTGAAAAGGGGGGATTTCAACCATCTTTGTAGGAGGAAATTGACAACATAAAGGAGCAAGTAAAAATCATAAAGAATGAGAAAGAGTAGAATGAAAGAGCAACGTCTTCATAGGCTAAAGTGGTATACAGATACAATAGAAGGTAGATGCAGTGGACCTTAACACAATTAGCACACATGCAGGAGGTCATGCCAGAGATTCGGGTAGCAAGAGAAAGAGGGAAGATTGCTTTTATAGAGATGGTAGAGTAGTGATGTTAGATATGCGCATCACTTGACAGTGGGAGTCCTATGGGACTACCAATATGTGACGCCCCAGTAGAACTGTGTACTGAAAGAATGGGATCCAAAGGTGATCGATTGAAGAGAAAGGGTCTCTCCAAAACCACTCTCCAGGGTCCCATTGCACTCTGCCAGAGGGAAGCTCTCCCAAGCCCAAAGCCGCCAGTGTCTTGTCTCAAGATCAACAACGTCAGATCTAAGACACAGATCCTTCCCCTGATGCCCAAAACTCATATCCTCTGAAAGCAGCACTCTGTAACCTGAGGAGCCTCTATTGAAACTCTGTGAAGGTGATCCTCGCCCTAGATCTCAAAGAGCATGTGAGGTACGCACCTGGGGGATTCACCATGGAAAACTTACCGCACCATGCAAGTATAGGGGAGGGGTTTTTTTTTACAAGTTACATAAGCTTATAAGTTAGGGGAACGGGTATCATGTTTGTGGTGGTGGTGGTGGTGGGGGGGGGGGGGGGGAGAGTGAGAAAAAGAGAAATTGAGAGGAAGTTTTTGTGTTTCAAAATCATGGCTTCGCAAAAGAGTCCGCCCTCAAAGTTGTAAGTCAATAGCTACAAAGATACATGCAAGAACTAACAATGCTTTGTATCAATTGGTGGTTTTGTGATTATAGTTCATTTGTTGAGGGATGAAAGATATACAAAGTTTGTATAGATGCAAATTTACACGAAGAATAAAATTAGACGAGTAGCTAGAGTGCAGGCTAATGGGCACATAGTTTGAAAGTCAAACTAAGACACATTGAGGGTACATTTAGTTATCAATAGAAGTGGTTCTTTAATACGTTGCCAGTTACTATGCTACGCGCTCTTTGACTAGTTTTACTCAGTAAGATCATATGAAACCTAAATTTTATATGTAAGATAGGGGTATGATAGTTTTCTGCACTGATTTTCGTATAAGCATAGAAAGGGGGATCATATTCCCTAATATGAGTCTTATATAGGGGTTTTATCAAAGTTGTCCACTCACAAGTGGCGTCCCGTTTTGTATATAGAGTGAATCCCCCGAGGTTACGCAAGCTCGAACTGCGATGAGGACCTCCAGTCACGTGAAGGCCCGCATCTATCTGGGAGATGTTGTCTCTAGTGGGGTGAGCGATTCCACTGGTAAGGCCTCTGTAATATCTTGGCACATGCTCTACACACCTCTCATGCCCCATAGCTGGATGCTCTGAGCCTCCTCGGACAAACCTGAAAACTGTATCTAGTCACCAAGAGTGCGGGCTAGACCCTCTGCCACGGGCCCCCAAGCACGAGGAGGCCTATTACCAACCAAGTGTCCTCTTTGTTGGCTGACCATGGGGTTCCACACAAGGGGCTACCTCAAGCGCTCCTCCGTGCAAGTAGGATCTAAGCAAGCTCGCAGCAAAACGGTCCTCTAACGTCCTGCTCAGACCAACCATCCGCATCTCTGTGGAAATCCACCCCCACCGTCTCAAAGAAGTCACCAGTCATTTTGTCACCCACCTGGGTCCACTGAGATCCCTGTCGATGAAAGGCAAACTCGTGACGCCGCTCCTCAATGTTGGCCAGCTCTTGTTGAGTCTGCTGCAACTGCTCCTCCATCCAAGGACTGTATGGATGATGCTCCTGCATTCTCTGCAAGGAAGCAACGCCCCGTCAGAGACGTGTCTCCTCCTCCCTGGCTGCAGCAAAGCGGCTGCAGCAAAGCGAGTTGCAGACTCATGGAGGAGGAAGCGACTAAGCTTAGCAAGTCTAAAGGCCACTTTATCAGCAGGAGAGTCCTGTGTGTGCAAGCCCTCTGTCCAAAGTGCCACCACTCGCTCTCTGAGCTGTGAGTCTAGCAAGAGCCTCTCAAGGATGCGTAGCATCGTGCTCCTGCTCCCGCTCCCCCTCCTTTGTATGTCAGTCATAGTGAGGATCACCGGTGCATGGTCGGAAAAAGAAGTCTCTGCCAGAATGCAAACAGATCCACCCATGTCACAGATGTGGTCACTGGCGTAGAAGCGATCTATCCATGATAGATTCACTCCTCCTACTCTGCAGTCCGAGTGAGAGAAGGACAAGCTGTCTGGGGGCCTCACAAAGCTTGAATGCTGCCAAACATCCGAAATCCTCAAGGTCGTACATAGACGCTCCCAAGCTGCCAACTCAGTCGCGTGTATAGTAGTATGGCTACCTGCGATCCTGTCAGAGGGGTCCTCCAACATGTTGAAGTCTCCCCCAATACACCATTGCTCTGCGTGCGGTAAAGACTTAACAATATGTGACCAAAACTCTGAACGTGCAATCGTCCCATTGGGCACATAGATGTTCAAGAAGCCCATGAGGCAACCTTGAAGCTGCATAGTAATCCACTGAGCCTTGCCAGGCACAATAATACCTCTGCCCACAATGGCCTGCTGCCATGAGTCTGCAATAGTCATACATACCCCTCCCTAGATACCACCAGGTCAAAATGCAGCTGACCAAAACATCTCATAACGATCACCCAGAATCTGACCACATCGTCTAATGCGGCTCTTGCAAAGATGATGCTCCTGTAGCATAAGAATATCAATCCCACCACCCATAAGGCATCGCTGAAGCTCTTGACACAACCGACGCCGTTGGTGCTGAAACTGGGGTCCCCCTCACATTCCATGAGACAATCCTCATGGGGTCCAAGAAAGAACCGATGTTCCAGCAACAGCTAACGTCACTATCTTTGAGGCCAGCTTGGATGGGGAGTAATCCGCACTGAGCGACCTCGGAATAGGCATGACTGTAAGGACTTTCCAACCCAGGCCCTAGAAGAGCGTGTCATCCGTAGGGCTATCTCCTTTGTCCAGGAATCCTCATGTATATATAAATAGCATGGTGGGCTCTGCGTGTCAGCAAAGAAGTGTACCACAATGTGTCTACATCTTGCTGAGTCCGGAGGTGTCACTAAGAACTTGGCCAACGGCCACAAAGCCTGTTCCAAAATCTGTAACCCCCAAGGCTCCCATGTGGTGAGAGAACTCGAGGGCTTGGCGTGCAGCCAGTCCATCACCGAGTCCAGAGTCCACTCAGATTGGTGCCTGCCGCACAAGGGAAAAGAGAAACCAACCGCTGTGTCGAGGGTCTCTATCCCTCTCGTTGCAAGAAACAGTACATGGACTTGGAAGCAAGCCATCTCAAAGTCTGGTGAAGAGTCACCTAGAAAACGTGTGAAGTCGTAGGCAAAGAAGTCCCACCGACGACGGATGTCGAAACTCGTCAGTCCTCAAGGGGCAGCTGTAAAGGGAGACGTTTGGACGAGAAGGGGGGGTCCTCAAGAAAGGCTGCTCCTCTCTCGCAAGGTGGCTCATGGCAAAGGTGGTGCCAAGAGATCTCCTAGCAATAGAGGAAGGTCCTACCCCTTCGGTCGTCTATGGGGCAGGAGCAGGAGAGGATGAGGAAGCAAGGGGGCTGGTGAGTGGAGAGGGAGGGGAGGGGGGACAACCGAAGGGATGGGGGGGAGGTGGAGGGGAGGATGGAGGCGGGGGGGGGGGGGGGGGGGGGTAGAAGGTTCGGAGGGAGGAGGGGCTGTCAGTGGTGAAGCTGAGGTGGAGGGTGAAGTTGGGTTCTTGTCCTGCTGTAGAGAGGGTCGAAACGATTTTCTATGGAAACCCACTGTTGCTGACGAGGAGTAGGACGACCAACAGGGGGGCGAGACTGGTTTGGTGGTCCCTGGCGACATCGACCGCAGGCCTGCTGCGAACCCTCTATCTCGGCTCTAAGCTCGAAGGAGGAACCTACCTGAGCTACATGTGTCTCTGACTGCTGAGGCTGGGTCTCTGTCTGTGCGGAAGGTCGGGCCTCCTTCGTGGATAGGCCTTCGTGAGATGGCCCATCTGTCTACAAATGAAGCACTGGTTCGGGAGGCCCGAATACTCCACGCTCTGGCGGAGCCAACCACCACTCACCCGAGGTAGTAGAATGACCTTCGAGAGGGTGTTGATGTCTCAAACCAGAACCCGTATTGAAGGTATGCCAGCTACAAAGGCTACCGTGCGAGGTGTCTCCAGGACGGCGGTCCCAATCTCTGAGCCAATCCTGGAGAGGAGCGGGAGGTACTCTCTCCTCAGGCCGAGGAAGCAGACTGAGATGGGGAGGTCTGCCTCCTCGACTAGAACATCGGTAGCTGGGCCGAATCTATGGTGCCATTGTCGAAAATGAGCTCTAACTGCTCGGATGGCCAGGGGGCTCATCGCAATGACCTTGGAGATCTTGCAGATAATAGAGGTGACCTGAAGGCGCGCCACCCATAGTTACCGGGGAACGCCTATGCATGGCTCTGGAACACCGGAACAGCATTGCGGCAGTAGGGGATGGCATGGAATGTCCTAGAACTGACAGGCGTTCCGGTAGATAGTGGCAAACTGGAATGGACCGCCGGCCGGAACGGGAGGAATGGTCGTAATGGCAACAGATTGGCCGAACGGCCGGCGGATTCAGATCAATGGACATATTTCCGGCCAACAGTAAAAAACGGGCAGAATTTGGATTGTTGTTTTTTTGAAAGTGAGCAAAGGCCTATATAATGCTACCCCCCTTACTCCTTCCCTTCACAACTCAAGTGAATGCATCATTGCATTGTTCTAACTTCTAGCCTCTACCCTATCAAGCTCTAGCCTCTTGAGGCTCACCACTCTACCCTCTCTCCCTCCCTCTCTCTCCCTCTCTCAATGCTCGAGCCTCAAGCTCTCTCTCTTTCTCCCTCTTGAGTCTTCCTACCTCTCTCTCTCTTGAGCTCCCAAGGCTCAAGCCTACATGACGCACATTTGCCATTGAAGATTCAAGTAGCTCTCATTGCTCAAGTCTCTCTCTCTCTCTCTCTCTCTCTCTCTCTCTCTCTCTCTCTCTCTCTCATCATCCATGGCCTCTTCTTCGCATACAACCCCCTCCGTTCATGCGGGCAACACTCAAAAGGCGAAGGAATGGTCGTGGTGGGATGAAGTGACCTCGGAGGGCACCTTGTCGACGGCAGGAGGTTCTCGTGCATGGGCATGCAAGTTATGCTCTTACACGCGGAAAGGGGGGCATGACAAAGTGAGGGCACACTTTCTTCGAATGTTGGGAAATGAGGTGAGATTTTGCACCAACGTAAGCGTCGAGAAGAGGAAGGAGGTTGAGGAAAAGGATCGGAAATTCAATCATAAATCCAAGCCCGCACGCAAAGGTATCGACCCAAAGACCCTCATTTTCCCTTCTTCTATTCTACCCTATGCCAGTGCCGGTGGATCTTCATCGGGTCCGATTCGTCGCCAAAGGACCCTTGCCACCTCTTTGGACCCAAAGAATATGGGGAGGCATCAATCAGGGCAGCAATAGCTATTGTAGAGGGCCACTATCCGCATGTGAGAGTGTGCTTTTGCATGGCACACTGCTTGAACAACCTTCGAAAAGACATCGGCAAGCTGGAATGGATCGCTCCAGTCATTGCTGATGCAATGAAGATTGTTACTTTCGTCAACAATCACAACTTGATTCGGAGCGAGTATCTCAAGAGGTCAGGCAAGAAAGTGCTTCTAAAGTATTCAAACACTCGCTTCGCATTCAACTTTCTTCTTGTGCGCAGGCTGTGTGAATGTCAAAATGCGGTCCGACAGGTTTTCATTAGTGATGAGTTCACCACCCCGCTTCGCATTCAACTTTCTTCTTGTGCGCAAGCTGTGTGAATGTCAAAATGCGGTTCGACAGGTTTTCATCAGTGATGAGTTCACCACCTCCCCCTATGCAAAGACAGTTGCAAGGATTTTGTGCAAGGAGAAGGCAGAGAATCTTGAGTTCTAGAAGGAGCTCGAGAGTCTAGACGCGCAAGTAAAACCGGTGGTTCGTTTGCTTCGAGTTGTGGATGGCATGGACCCTTGCATTGGCAAGGAATGGACCGCATGATCGAGCAGCTTGCACAGCTTGAGCCGGATGCAGAGCAATATGAGGAGATCCATGCGCTTTGCAGTTTGAGGTGGAATTCATATGCCTCTCCTTTACACGGGGCAACGTACATGGTGGATCCAGAGTTCCAAGGTGCAGGGCAAGAGACAGGTAGAGAAGTCATAAATCAATTTACAAAGATCTTAAACAAGATGGTTCTAGACAGAGATGGGCGACGCATTGTCAGAGATAAGTTGAGACAGTAGAGAGAGATGCGAGGGTCATTTGGCAGTCTAGATTGCCAGATTGATCGCAGGAAGATAGGTTGAGTGCTATGGTGGGAGGACTATGGCTATGATGGCCCTGAGCTTCAAAGATTGGCGATCTGTATTCTCAGCCAGTCAATTAGTACCTCATGCTAGGAGCAACGGTGGAGTACCTTTAGCCACATTGCTTCCAAGAAGAGGAATCGGCTTGGAGTGGAGAAGGCAAATGATCTTGTCTTCGTCAGCGTAAATTTGAAAATGTTTTGCAAGAGTACAGGTAAACATACAGATCCTTTTACACAGTGGGAGATGGAGCAAGAGTCTCCTCAGGCACGTGGAGATAGAGAGGCACCGACACCAGGTACTTCATTCATGGTTGAGGTCGAGTCGGGCCTAGAGCTCGATGATAAGGAATGGGAGGATGTGCATAATGTATAGCTAGCTACAATTAATTGGGAGGCTTCTCAGGTTAGTGGCTCTTGAATCTTTAGTCTTGAGACTCGAGAGTTGAGACTTTATGACTTCCATTATCCATACCTTTTTGTATTGCAGCTTGCTCTCTTTGTAGCATCTTGATGATATTTGTCACCTTTGATCTTTTGGTATTGTGGTTTGCCCCCCTTGTAGTCTCATTATGGTATATGTCACCTTTGGTTTTTTTGTAGCGCCTTGGCGCGCCTTGTTAGCCAAAATTAAGCAAAAAGTATATTTTGCTCAATGTTATGGCTCAACTTTCAAAGTCTTATCTCTAACTTTTACTCTTACAATTATTTGAGAGCTCTAATCTATAATTGCATGTGTTATTGTGTATAGGCATTGGGTCTGTTGTGTATGTACCATGACCGCGGCGCCGCACATCACAATCAAGTCAGAACAAGGTTGAATGGTCTTCAAATCGTGTTTTTTGTGGGTATTAGAGTCAAAGGACTCTAGTACTACTTGTATTCAAACACATAACGCTAAAATTTGCATTCTTTGGATGTTTTTTAAGCCTCCCGTTCTGTGCCATTCCCGTTCTTGATCCGTTCTCCCGTTCCGCAGGGAGGCCCGTCACCGTTCCCGTTCCACATTCCAGGTAACTATGCCGCCACCTTTGCCTCTAAGCTCGCTTGCTCTATCGGCGAGAGAGCAAGTTGGATGGTGGGTTCCGTGGGGTTGGGCGAGGGGGCTTCCTCAAGTCCCTCTGTGGCGGAGCAAAATCCTCCATCTGTGTCTGTTGCTGTGAATGGTGATGGCGAGCGAAGGTGGATCGAAGGCGTCGAAGAGCGAGGTGAAGTGACAGGGCGAATCGATACCGCTTGGAAACACCACTTAGGACGAGCTAAGGTGAGCAACCAAGAGAGCGAGGGAGGGGTGGGGGGTGTGAGGGCAGCTCGAGGAGGGAATGGAGGGTGGACTGGATGCACGCCGCTCAGGGCAGCACGTGTGGCAGGCAGCTCAGGGCAGCGCAAGGTGGGGGGAGAGATGGGGCGGGATGACAGGCTTAGGGCAACGCAAGGGCAAGCTTGGATAGGGGCAGCGATGGTGATAGCGTACGGACAGCTGCAGAGAGCGATCCCGGGCAAGGGAGGTTTGCTTTGGTAATGCGCATATTCCCCGCATCTGTAGCACAAAATGGGCTGATTGGATGGGCGAGTCAGGGGGCTAGGTGGTCTCTGCTCATGCTGCATGGAGGTGAAGGCTGAGGTATAGAAGCTCTGAGGGGGAGGGAGCATTAGCATGATAAAAGGAAAAGTACTATGCATAGGTGGTGTATGCCATTTCCCTCTTGAATAGCAGGCCTTGAGTTCAACTCTCCTCATCAGATAGATCTTAAAGGTCTCTTGGGATAGTTTCCCACGACGTTAAAATTCTCTTCTTCTCGGGTGTGTGTGCGGGTGTGTGCTGTTAAGAAGAGGAAAATGATATAACCTTTCTATCACCCAAGTGTGGTAGATTGGTTATTCCATTTCCTTCTTGAATAACAGGTCTTGAGTTCAACTCTCCTCGCCGGGTAGATCGTTAAGGTCTCTTGGGATAGTTTCTTACGACGTTAAAATTCTCTTGTTCTCGGGTGTGCGTGTGTGCTAATAAGAAGAGGAAAATGATAGAACCTTTCTATCACCCAAGTGTGGTAGATTGGTTATGCCATTTCCCTCTTGAATAACAAGTCTTGAGTTCAACTCTCTTCGTCGGGGATAGATCTTTAAGGTCTCCTGGGATAGTTTCCTACGACGTTAAAATTTTCTTCTTCTTCTCTCTCTCTCTCTCTCTCTTTCTCTCTCTCTCTCTCTCCACGTGTACTTGGTATACCTTCACGAGGGAGACGGATCCTGTGTACACTGATGAGATATATAGGAAGCTATGCACTCAGGAGCCAGGACGACCACTAGATGAGCTCACCCAGATTCAAATAGAGACACTCCACGATGTAGCATCAGAGGCATATCCCCACAGCCAGCCTACACACAGACGATCTGGGAGCATGCCTCAAAACAGTTGGTATGATGAGGAGTGTAGAGAGACAAGGATCAGATTACAGAGAGAGGTGCTCATGGGTACTACTACACATAGACAGTCATGGATTATCTTTCGCCGCCTAGTGTGACGAAAGAAGAGGGCTTACCTATCTCAACTAGAGCGTGATCTGTATCAGCTGTTTATGAGTCAGGACTCTAGTGAGGCATGGAATGAGCACTCTTCACCGCCAGCCATCATTTCCACAGAGACATGGGGGGAATATGCTACATCTCTCTATACAACATCTTGGCAGCCACCTTTGCTTGACCCTCCGGAGGCATGCCCAGAAACATGTACTTTCTTTACTTTTGAGAGGGTAAGGAAAGCCATGACAAGATGAAGACAAGAAGAGCACATGATCATGATGGTCTGGTAGCAGAGCACTTTATCCATGCCCAAGTTATGCTTGCAAAGCCTCTTGCTATGATGTTTAATAGAGTCATGTACGAGGGTTTCCCTGAGACTTGGAGTATGTCCACTATTGTGCCTATCTTCAAGTCGGGAGATCCTATGCTTCCGAGGAATTATCGAACCATCATGGTTGGTCACACTCTGGCTAGGCTATATGTATCAATTCTTGAGCATGTGTTGAGTGGATGGGCAGAGAGAGAGGGCATACGGGCAGCACGACAGGCAGGGGTCAGGAGAGGTTTCTCCACTCTTGACAAGATTTTGAGACTCAGAGCCATCATTGAGGAGGGTAGACACCATGGCAGGAGGATATATTGTAGCTTTGTGGATTTCCGCAAAGCCTTTGATACAGTGCCACGAGCCAGACTCATACGCAGATTGCAAGACATGGGGGTGCCCACAGAGCTGATGTGGGGGATCTTAGCTTTATACAGGAGAGTGGTAGGACATGTACGCACTACTCAGGGCATGTCCGACATGGTTCACTCCACCATTGGGGTGAAGCAGGGTTGTCCCCTATCTCCGACTCTCTTTGGGTATATGTAGATGAGTTTTCAGATTATGTACTGGCAGAGGGTGATAGAGGTGCTCAGCTTGCAGGGACATGGATTCTGTTGCTATTATATGCTGATGATATTGTGCTGATTTCAGATTCTCCAGAGGGGATGCAGTGTCATTTGGATGCATTGCATGTATTTGCATGGGACAGTGGATTGTTTGTGAACCTTGGTAAGACCAAGGTAATGGTGTTTAACACCACGGCGCAATGGGTTAGGAGGTCCGCCCCCACTTTTACATATGGTCGAGAGACTGTGGAGTATGCAGATACATACACTTATCTTAGGGCGGTTTTTAGTGATCCAGTATTTTCCCCGAGGCGTCTAGCAGATACGCGATTGACCAGAGTGTAACAAACTGCTGACGTGTCAAAGCCCTGAAGAAGGGAGCCAACTTGCAGATGTAGGCCGAGGGGCCTAAACCCTAAGAAGAACAAGTAACAGAAGAAGAAGTCCTACCAACTTATGGGGACCCCGTTCGATGGGGCTCCAAGTGACATAAAGGATTAAAATAAAGCAGGACAACTGATGACGTGGCAGATTTTCGAAAATTGTGCTGGTTGATGACGTGGCAGGCTTGACGGATTTCTGTAAATTACGCTGACAGCTTTTGGCATTGCTTTTTGGACCAGAAGCTTTTGAGTTTTAAAGGCTTTTTACTATAACTGCTTTTCAGGCGAAGGGCCTTTAAATATGAGGTTAGGGCTCATTCTCTCGCATGCTTCTTGGAGAAGGTGCAGAGTTTGGAGTACCCGCTTGTACTGTGTTGATGCAATATAAAGAAATACCGAAAGGGGCGCCAAGGTGTGGGGCCAATACTCTCTGAGGTGGAATTCCGCCACTCCATGTCGCTGTCGTCTCTCTCTTTCAGTTCTGTTGTTATTGAAGTGTTAAAAGTCTGTTCAGTCTGTTCTTTTCTATTGGCACGTGGTGCCCGTCTTGTGACAGTGGTATCAGAGCATCAGGCGTGTGCTTTTCTGAAAGCATACCGGTCCTACCAAAGAGCAGAAGAAGTTATTGGAATTTTATTGGAGGTATCTCCGCCCTCCAACCCGGATGTTTTAGCCACTCCCACCCTTACTTCATCGCGCATCGGGCGCGCTCCTGTCTTCCCCGCTCATGTCTTACAGGGCATAAGCCAAAAAGATCACTTACAAGAGAAGGATCCAAGATTTGTTTCGAGCTGCTGTTTTTCTCAGAGACAATACCATGCAGATGTCTATAGCTACCAAGCCGCACACATTCCAAGGACTTGGCAAGCTTTCAATAAAAGTTTTGCTCGAAGTTATATGGTTTCTAACATCTTCCTTCGGAGTGCAACTTCTGGTAGAGTGGGGTATCCTGAAATGCTTGCCATGGAAACCCTAGCAGATTATAACTTGAAATTTCTCGACATCTCTCAGTAGATGTCTCTTCACGAGTAGATGACCTTGGAGATCCAGTGTGATTGCTATCTTGGGACTACCATCGTCGCCAAAGAAACACTGTTTGTCCAAGAGCTAATGGACCATGATGTGCTCGGCTACGACCTTATGGAAGAAACCTAACCCTAATTTTTGGTGCAGGTTTCAGGATGGAAAGTCAGTCGATTTTTCGAGGTCGGCTGATGTCTAGATTGCTTTTTAAGTTTGAATTTTTTCTTTTTGAGAACTTGTTTGGTGATCCTGTTTGGAATTTGTTTGAAATGGATGGTATCTATTTTGAACCGGTCTTAGTGCCGATTTGAATTGTTTGACTCTGGTTTTAATACTGGTTTCAATGATTGGGGATTTTACTCCCGGGTGGAGTAGTGAGAAATTACGTTTGAGAATGCTTGTTCATACTCATGGCCGGGACCCCTGTGGTTATTTGCGGGGGGAGTATTGAATGATTGAAAAGTGTTGTTTTTACTCATGGCCCGGACCCTTGTGGTTATTTACGGGGGGAGTATTGTTGTTGTTACTCATGGCCCAGACCTAGATGGTTATGCGGGAGGAGTATTAAGAGGTCTGAGCAGTGGTTACTCTCAGCACCTCCAAACGATGGAGGCTGCGGTCGGGGGGGCGTTTGGTTGTAAAAAGGCTCTATATCTCATGGCCCGGACCTTTTTAGGTTATTTGCGAGAGGAGTGATGAGGGAGTTGTTGAACAGCTCATGGCGCGGACCTGGATGGTTATTTGCGGGGGGGGGGGGGGGGGGGGGGGGGGGTGTTCATCGGCAGCTTTATGTTTCTATGTCTTGTAACATGCATATGTAAGCATTTGTGTTGCATTGTGATGTGCCAACTACTGAAAATTCCTAATTGGATGAGATTGCCTGGGTATGTAATTTTAGTGCATCAAGACACCCGTGGAAGATCAGTACGGTCTGGGTGTGATGGTTACTTTTACTACGCCGGAATATTAAGAGTTCCAATCGGGAAGAAAGGAGAAGCTACTCCTTGATCAAAACGGCCGAAAGGAGAAGCTGACTCCTTGATCAAAAGAGCAAAAAGGAGAAGCTAACTTCTTAATAAAAAGAGTAAACTGATTGTCCCTCGGAATGTCTCTCGGAATTTTTTTTTGAGCTAACTTGAGTTGTTTTGGAGATATGCTGTAATCGCGGATGATTACTCTCTTTCAAGAAGGGGAGATGTAACAAACTGCTGACGTGTCAAAGCCCTGAAGAAGGGAGCCAACTTGCAGATGTCGGCCGAGGGGCCTAAACCCTAAGAAGAACAAGTAACAGAAGAAGAAGTCCTACCAACTTATGGGGACCCCGTTCGATGGGGCCCCAAGTGACATAAAGGATTAAAATAAAGTAGGACCCGCACACACGCAAAAACTGATGACGTGGCAAATTTCCAAAATTGCTCTGGTTGATGACATGGCAGGTTGTACGGATTTCCGTAAATTACGCTGGCAGCTTTTGGCATTGCTTTTTGGACCAAAAGATTTTGAGTTTTAAAGGCTTTTACTGTAATTGCTTTTCAGGCCAAGGGCCTTTAAATATGAGGTTAGGGCTCATTCTCTAGCATGCTTCCTAGAGAAGGTGCAGAGTCTGGAGTACCGGCTTGTACTGTGTTGATACAATATAAAGAAATACCGAAAGGGGCGCCAAGGTTTGGGGCCAATACTCTCTGGGGTGGAATTCCTCCACTTCGTGTCGCGTGTCGTCTCTCTCTTTCAGTTCAGTTGTTATTGAAGTGTTAAAAGTCTGTTCAGTCTGTTCTTTTCTATTGGCACGTGGTGCCCGTATGTGACATAGAGCCTATGCAGCATTGGGGAGACTTGAGAGGATATGTTCGCAGGTTCAGTTCCAGGAACCTTGGACAAAGCTTTGGCTCTTTGACACTTTGGTCACTTTGGCCATGCTGTACGGAGTGGAGATATGGGACCCCTCAGTTGATCATCATAGCAGAACTGGCAATACTGATGGATGGAGATGTATGGAGAAGCCCTTGGTGTCTATGATTTCTCGGATGATTAGGGCCAAGGCCTCAGTACCACATGACATTATTAGGGCGGAGCTTGCTGCTCCTCCATTGGTAGCGGAGGCACTCAATCGATCAGTTTCATTTTTGCATAGCACTTGGGCTCTCCCTACAGACAGATATGCTCGATTAGCACTAAAGTCTTCGCGACAGCTGGCATTGCAGGGAGATAGATCATGTTGGTATGCAGAGATGGCATCTTGGTTTCAATTATATGGCTTTAGTATGGATCGGCTACCCCCATTTCAGTACTCTTTGGATGCACCCTCCATCTCCCTCACTAGGGCAGAGATTACCAGGCTCATCAGACAGGACTTGATTCAGCCGGATATGAAGAGGACATGGATACAACCTACACATGGGCTAGTATGAAGATGACTTTCTATAGAGAGAATCTTCTCCACCTCACATCAGCTAGAGATCGAGACAGACAGACTTAGAGGAGTACCCGCCGAGTCCAGGATTTGTTAGGTGTGCCAGATAGAGCCAGAGACAGAGCTACATTACATATGTCACTGCCCATTATACAATGAGATATGAGGCCGCTTTCACTGTCTATTCAAAGAGGGTTTTGGGCCACTTTCGTCATGAGATACCAGGATCAGAGATGCCTCGGATTATACTCACTGGAGATTCGCAAACACAGAGAGGATCTCTTGAAGAGGGGCACAATGAGAGAGATCCAGCAACAGTGGAAGATTACAGATTTCTTTCAGTCACAGACAGAGGAGTCCGAGCAGCCCCAACAACATAACAACACCAGAGGCACCAGAGGCATACTGCTTGATCGGGCGATAGAGTTGGGGCGGTCCCGTCGCCCACGGATGAGGGGGCCCTCTCGACATCAACATAGACTGCGACAGAGGATCCATACCATACTGGCGCAACATAGGAGCCGTCCTGACAGAGTGCCTACCTTGGAGGACATTGAATTTATATAGCCTTTTGGATACTGATGTATATGTATATGATGCCTCGACTGTCAAAGAGCTCCATTGTATCAGCTCACCCTTTGTATTCCCCTTGTATCAGCTTTCACCCCACCCCTACCCACTATTTTCTTTTCAGTTCTTTGTACTTTTTGTACCCAGACCTGGTATTAGATTCACCACATGTAACCTTTTGGTCTCATAGGTCATTTTGGCCTTTTGAAGACGTTAAAGAATTCATTTCATTTCATTTCATCTCTCTCTCTCTCTCTCTCTCTCTCTCTCTCTCTCTCTCTCTCTCTCTCTCTGCCTGGTTTACTGGTTTTTTTGTTCTAGTCTCTCCTGAAAGAAATGACATAGCATTTGCAGACTTGCTGAAGATTATATCTTGTGAAAACTGAGCCCTGAGCATGGTCCTTAGCTATATTTGTACCAGATGTAGAGGAAGACATTGTTGATAATGAATAGTGAGAACACGTGGAGCTACAAGTCAATGAATCTCTGTTTGTTTGCAGGTTCCAGTTGCTGCTGCAGCTTATTATGAAGACATGTATGTAAGCTTTCCCCTGTCTGAGGAAACAGCCAATAGGATTACTGGAATCAGACTGTGGGTCACAAATGAGTACATGCATTCCGGTCTGCGAGATGACGGTGCTCGTATACTCGACTATTTGTTTGACATGCTGGGAGGCAAGAAACTTCTAGAATGATAGAATGGTTAAGGCCCTTTGTGGTTTCTAGCATGAGAGTTCTATTATGAGGGCCCATTTACATCAGTGGCAGGCGTGATTTGTATCATTCATTTATTCCTTCAAAGTGTATGCAGTGTTAATGCTGGTGCAGTTTTAAATTTATAGAATAGAAAGTGAACCATGAAACATGAATTGGTGTTAAAGAAACGACATCAATTTGTATATTCTGCAGGAGGCTTGTTTCAGAAGTTGTGTCAGACGAACGATTCCCAAATTGTCTCCTTGATTCAAGATACTTTCTTCAAAAAGTCTCTTTTCTGTTGACAGCAATTCTCACTCTCTGCGACAGAAATGTAGGCCCTGGCTGTCTCATAAAGCATTTGGAGAAAGGTCGGATTCGGAAGATAAGTACATAATCATGATTATATGACCTAAACGAGCAGCTCTGTTGCAGAAAAAATTGATGGTACGACAGAAGTGCAAATCGTCCCGTAGGTTTTGAGGACAAAAGTCTAGCCTTATGTGGAAATGTCCAATATGGTATCCTTTATGCAGAGGTAGAGGAAGGGTTTATGCCTCAGGGATCGATGCCTTGGGGCAAGTTGTTGCAGTCTGTGTCGATGATACAGTTTGTGGGAGTACCTGGAATACTGCATTCTTGAGGATGTCTTTGCTTTTCTTTGCGTTTGTGCTAAGAGTGGAGAGCTCTTAGCTCTAGGGTGGCTGTTCCTCAGGTTGTTCGATCACATTACTTTATAAAGGAAGTTTGCCACAAAGGGTGAGCATGTGCTCTGGCCCCTTAAGATTGAGAGGAGTTAAGGTCTCCTAGTTTTGGATGCTTGGATATGAATCATGGTATTACTAGTCAATTTTTGGCTTTCTAAAACAAGCCTTATTGAAGAAGGGAGACAGGCACACATTTGATGCTTGCATGTGAAGCATTGAAATCTTCCATGGTGATTCAGTTTGTAAATGAGCTTTTTCCTTTTTTTGTTTTAGAATGCCAAGGCGATCCTTTGCCGTGTTCTTGGAGTACTGTGGTGTACCAGATTTTTGACAAAGGAAACTTTGAGTATTGTGGTATACCTGTTTCTTTGGAGATTTTTGACAAAGGCAATTTTTTTTTATATTTTTTGTTTTGAAAGCATGGTGCTTACAAGAGAGCAAGGGACCCCACAAATGCTCTACAAACCTAGGGGTAAATAAATGTTCCCCCCTCATAACCAACTGGACAAACTCTGGATGATGGTCTGATTTTGTTATTGATTGAGGGGAGTACTTGAAGACCAACTAGCTTGCTCCTTGTAATTAGTTAGGGTCTGTCCACATGGGCATGTGTGTTGCAGCCGATTTGCATTTAGTTATACCAACTTTGTGGAGATCATTTTTGTTCATGTGCCAATTATGAGAAAAAGTTTTGCAGTTTGTTGCCCTCTTGCTCCACCCTTCGGCTTTCTTTTTTCTTCTCTCTATTATACTCTTGCTTCTCTCTGAAACAAAATTTTCCCAATACACCAATCCCGAACAACTTTTTTCTGAACAAGTAGGAAAAATTGGGAGGAAGGTTGAAACCCTTAGATATCACATCAGGTTAAGCTACTAGCCATCAAGATTATTCTGATAGTTGATTCGGATATGCAACAATCATTGGCTAAAAAAATATATATTTTCAATGCTTTCATGGAAGCTGCCCATAACTGAGGAGGCCGATTCCCTCTAGCCAACTAACATTCTCCTTGCCCTACAGACTAAGCTCCTATTACTGGCAGCTTCCTTATCTTATTAACTTGAATCTTTCCAAATCCCTCCTTGCGACGTCGTCGGATAGACAATTCTCCTCACAAGGAAAACTGCATTGTGCTAGCGGCTAAATTGAACTCTGATGGGCACAAGGTGACTTGTATCTTGACCAGCACACAATCGTGCTCTTGTTGTCCATCAGGCAAAGCTTTTCTTGTTAAAAAGCAAACTTCTCCATATCTTGGGCTTTGCACGCAGCCTTGCGTCCCTTCTTCGCCTGAGGCGGGACGCCTTTGCATGGTGTTGCCCATCTCCTCCTACCTTGTGCGTGACGTGCTTGCCCTACGCACCGTCTGTCTCCACCCACTCCCCACCACGTGCCTTCCCTTTTCCTACCAGTGCAAAGCTTTCCCTTTTACTTATAAAACTACTGAGAGCAATTTTTTATTTTCTACAAATGGGTGCCTCCTACTATAATTAGATTCGTCTCATGAAGATGAATCTAATAGAGGACTAGCTATGTCGAGAGGGGATGGAAACACTAGTGTTCTAGTGTTTGATTTACATCTCTAAGTGATGCATCTCCATTATTGCTTGCTCTATGGCTATCCTAGAGGCTCAAACAGAGTGGTAGGTCACCATAGCTTCACTCTAAGATGAGACGAGACGTAGGATGAGAGGTTATACCAATAGTGAGATTTCTACATGCCATGGAGGTGATAGGAGTAATACTGAAGAAGATGCCCAATCCTTTCAGTGCCAAAAAACTTAGATATCAATGTCTTCAAGAAGACAATCTCAAATTTATAAGTAGACATAAGTGACCGTTCACTCATACTAATTAACTTGACAAGTATTGATGGACATGGGAATGAGTAAGAGCTAAGGATCATTTTCACTCCTTGTAGAATGGAACATATTGCTTGCGAGTAAAGAGTTTGGGAAAATTCTCTTACAACTTGTGTAAAGCAAATATGACCCCCTTTTTATGCTTAGAACATAATTTTTTTTACAAATATCAAAACCACCCTATCTCAGATACATATTTTATTTTGTGACATGAATTAATGTAATCTTTGGAAGAAAACCTTGATTCTTAACCCAAAGTTTTGATCAAGATAAAATTAGCTCATGAAAAATCCAAACCATTTTTGAGCTTGCTTACTTCAATAAAGAAGGAACCGAAGCTATTATTGGGCTTGCTAACTCAATAAAAGAAGAAAAAGAGCACAATAAATGACAAAAAAAACCATTTTAAAAAGTTAATGGTCTTTACAACCTTTCACTTCTCATCATTATGCACAACAGCCAAAGAAATAATAACTACAATCTATTATCATTCATTAAAAAAAAAAGATTTGCATCTCAAAGTAAGCATTACGAGTGAGACTAACTCTACCTCTGGTGGAGTGGTTGCCTACGGCAGCAGAAAGAAATCAAAGATAGGCTACACCTTACAATATACACGGAGTAATACAAATGAAACGTCTATGTTGAGGTCCAGCATTGTCGTTGGTGCAAGCAAGTTGAGTGTGAGCGTTAAAGAGGGTGCGGGTGCAAATAGGGTCATGTAGGCATCATTAATTGTGCAAAAATCCACCCAAGGTAGTGGAGCTACTTGCAAGGATCATGTACTTCAGGCTTGTTCACTCCATAGATACCTCAAACCAGAATGACATCTTCAGTACAGCTTGGAGTTGGGTGGAGAGCCCTCTTCTCCATCTTTGTCCTTGCCATGTTTGTTGAGCCCTTCTACATTTTCCATGACAGGTGTATCCAACTCACGATCTCACTAACCGTAGGCAGTAGCCCTACCTCTATGATACACACACATGCTTGTAAGCGAAGTGCTACCTATTGGTGATCACTTGAAAACGTAGAACGGTGATTGAGGATCTTATTCACCTCTTCAAGGAGTGCCTGATAATAAGTGGCCTAGCAAGCAAGCTTTGCAAGTGGGTCAAGCAGATTTGGAAAATAGGGTTCTATAAGAAAAATCTATTCTTAGGAGGAAAAGTAATAAAAAGTGAAGCACTGCTAATAGTTACTCTTTGTTAGATTCTGCTTCTTCCAACACATATACTAGGCTAGAAACTGTAGGTTGTTCAAGGACACCTCGACGGCTAGCTTTAAGGAGTTTATATGTGGAAGTATGGATCCGATAATTGCCATAGGAAAAAAGAAGAGCTCAAATGAGTGGAGACAGGCTTGTCTTGCCGTACTCACATCCTCCTATGAGTAAACTATGTGGGCCCACCTCTTCAAGGAGTGCCCAACAATAAGTGGCCTAGCAAGCAAGCTTTGGAAGTGGGTCCAAAGGGTTTCGAAAATAGGGTTCTATAAGAATGATCTATTCTTAGAAGGAAAAGTAATAAAAAGCCAAGCACTGCTAATAGCTACTCAAACTATTATATTCTGCTTCTTCCAACACGTATAGTAGGCTAGAAACCGTAGGTTATCCGAGAAGGACACCTCGATAGCTAGCTTTAACACTAGGTTGGTAATGGGACACTTTTATGTCCTGTTAAGTGACCAATTTCCTTGAATTATGTCAAGAGTTTCAAAATGGATTTTGAGGTGCTATCTATCTAGAAAGTTGTCTCGTGAGCTGAAAAAAAGTTGACATTTTTTTGGAATATCATTTCCATCTTTAACCTTGTCCTTGCACAACATTTCACAACCTAAACTGTGTGAAAAAACGGGTCCTGTTTTTTGTTTTTTTCAACTTTTTGCAACTATACAACTTTAGAATTTATGTTTGTGAGGTCTATAATGCTAGAGAACTATCTTTAGTAGTCCTCAACATGTCCTGATGCTTCTAGGGAGAAATAAATGTTAAAGTTGTAAGTGATGACCAAATTACAAAAATTGTCAAATCATGTTTTTTAGCCAATTTTAGCTCTTCTATGATTTTTTTGGTGGCTTTCATGATATCCAAATGCAGTTTTGATTTTCTATGTCGCTATTGTAACATAAAGCTAATATTCCTTGAGTTTTGGGGCACCTAATACCCTATTTTGCATAGTAGACAACGATGGTTGATTTTTTCAATTATAGAAGAAAACGAAACATTCTAGTATATCAAGTATAGCTTTTTCAATATTGTTAGTTTCTTGTGACAACTACATGCATTTTGTAGGTAGTAACCATATCTAGTCATAAGGATCAAATTTGGCTAGATATTGAATAGTTTCTATGGGATTCTACAACTCATAATGTTGAACCCAGTTTTTTCATGTTTGCTGTATTTAGTACTTCATCTTTGTCCCCAAGATTCCCCTTGGTAAGAGATGTATTATTCTTTTGACATGCTCCATGGCTCCTTATGAACCTAAAGGAAAATATGGAACTAAGAAAACATGCATATATTATTTGTATTGAGCGTGGCTATAGAAACTTTGATGATAGGTTTGCAAAATGGTAAAAATTCAACTTTTTTGTACCTATTTCTTTTGGCAAAACAAAAAATAGTGAGTGAGAAGCAATCATATGTTCTGATCACCAACCCATTGAAGTTAACTAGGGAATTTATCTCAAGTCCTACAAAAATCCCTAATCTTATTTTTACGTAACAAAACGTAAGAAATGACTGTTTTGATGAAAATGTACTGGTCCATCAACTTTGGAGGCTTGGTGTGACCAAAAGATGAGAAATCTTACAAGTTTCTTATTTTTTACATGTGTAGTAGGCCTTGAACTATAACCTCATGAAAGGATTTTACAAAATGAGTGGATCTGCTATGGTTTTGGAGGTTTTTTTCAAAACCCTGAAAGGACACTTTTATGTCCTGTTAGGTTACCAACCTAGTGTTAAGGAGTTTATTTGTGGAAGTATAGAAAAAAGAAGAGCTCAAACGAGTGGAGACATGCTTGTCTTGCCGTACTCACATCCTCCTGTGAGTAAAACTATGTGGGTATTGGCTGTATTTCTCTTTGTTGTATCGAGTATCTCAAGGTTTGTTAGAGCTTTGTTGATATTTAATACAAATCATACACTCACAATTGTGAGTTGGGATTGAAAAAATAAAGAGTAACACATCAATCAAACTAAAAACTAAAGGCAAACCTCATTACTTAGGAGTACGCACCTAGGTCATTATTTTTGTAACTTAAGGCACTTTAATACCAATAAGATTGTTTCACTTGAAGCTTTGCCCATCAACCATAGCATAAATCCGAATAACTCCTAAAAGAAATCCATTGTTCTTACTTGATAAAAATTAAAACATGCTTGAAACTTAAACACCAAAACTGAATGTAAATCAAATTGCACCACATTGCCTTTTTTTTAAGAAGGGTACGTATTGTTGTATTATCAGACTTTCAGTTACATGAGAGAGGTTTAAACAATTTATCTTCTAGAAATTAAGTTACATACATAAGATAAATTAAATTATTTTCCAAGAAATAGAAACCTCGCAGATGCAACTTAATTAAATGAATGCACTATTACTAATACCTCTTACATGATCATCTACACTCAAAGCTAAATTTTTAGAGCCAAGGAAAAAGCCGCAGTATCTGACAAGGGCGTTTACATCAACCAATTTTTAATGGATGATGGTATCATCAAGCTATATCTGCAACAAAGGCTAATATCGTGGATTAAGCTCAAGCTCTCCCATAGCCTTGATCTTCCTGTTTCCTCCCTTATTTGCACTTTGTATTCATTCTTGGCTGCTCAAAAGCCAGCCTTTTTGATTCCTCTCTTTGTTAGGCCATGTAAAACATTAAAGAGCGACACTTGCACCAACAAACCTATGCATTTCCATGAGCTAGGCTTCAAAATTGATTAATTTTTTTTGCCACAACTAAGGCCTTGGCAGAAATTTTGAATAACGGTCGATTGTTTGGCTCTTGCATGTGGAATCCAAAGGAGGTGGCTGAAGAAGGAACGAAAAGAGAGAGAGAGAGAGAGAGAGAGAGAGAGAGAGAGAGAATGGCCGGAGGTTTTGACGTTGATGGAATCAATGGTGAGAGCACATCACCCCAATGGGAGCTTACCGGGCAGCGAGCATGAGCTAGAGAAGTATTGATATTGGTGGGTAGGCAAGGCAACTTCAATAACCGAGCCTTGAGCCCTTCCCTCTACACTCAACAAATTCAGAAAACTATTTGAGAGGCAGAAGCAGTCGAAGAGCGGGATAACCACCATGCAATATCCTAAAATCAAGAGAAGACATGGTGCGAGTAAGATCAGGGCTGGCCGAAGCAAAAGTAGGAGCGAGAGGGACCTGGAGCCAGAGTTACAGCAGGGCGATGGGAGAGAAGAGAAGAAATAGCTTTGCTAGAGTAGCTGCAGTACCTCGACATCTGTGGCACCTCAACAACCTAGCTTGTGGACAACTACGGCACCTCACCAGTATCGACAGAGCAACTAAGGACACAGTGGTCATGTCGTGGAGGTGAGGAGTCACGATCGGAGCAGTGCAAAGAGGGAAAGAATGTGGGAGCTCCAGGTTAAAAGGCATGAGTGTGTCTCAGCAACTAAATGCAATGCTCCCGCTATTTGAGGCAATGCAATTCTTAGTGTTGGGACGGTGCCTGCGCTAACTTTGCTTATGCGCCCGTTGGTCAAGGCATCATCCCTTGCAACGGGTGATATGATGCTCCAAGAAAGGCAAGGTGGTAGCCAAGAAGGCACGGGAGGCCCATGGCTATAAGCATTTGCAGCCACGTGGAGCTCCCTTCTCTCTCTCTCTCTCTCTCTCTCTCTCTCTCTCGTGCAATGCTCAATGTCATCATGGTCATAGGGCACACTGGCCAAAGCAAGCAAAGGGCCAAAATGACTGATGAGAGCAAATTGATACAAACTTGGTGGAGCTTAACCGTCTTCAAAAGTCCAAAATGGCCGATGAGAATACATTCTTAGTGGATCTAATACGATGTTTGGTTACAAATTAAACTGAAGTAAATTAAAAAATAAAATCTGATGTTGAGACGCTGGTCCCTGGGCAGATCAGGTGTCGCAGGTGATCTTGGGAATGTAAAAGGTGGTGTAGGCCTGCGGGAGGTTGAGGAGGGCGGAGAAAGCTACAACACCCATAGGCGGAGGGGCTTAGACCTAGACGATTGTCAGGGGTTGTGCTGCGCTCATCATCATCGCTGAACTTTACGTCGTTCTTGGCCAACAGCTCTGGCGTGATGCAGCCCAGGGCGCCCAACATGGCCGACCTGCATGGATGACCTCCCAACTCTAGGTTCTTGGTGAAGGGGTTGGCAGACAACCCGACGGTGTCCCAGCCGTAGTCACTTGGAGGCCGTGCATGCAATGGAAGGAGATGTTGCTATACAACAGTGTGTACATGGCGGCTTCGATAACTACCCTCAATAAGTATGGGGCAGGTGGCCTCGAGGAGGCAGAGAAAAGAATGGTGTTTTGTGAAGCTATTGAGAAGAAGCAGCGAGCTGCAGTCCTATGCATCGACGTCTTAAACATGCGACGAACATGGCGGCAAAGGCTACCGTTGCCTGAGTCCGTAATGCCAGCAGCATGCCGAGCTGGACAGAGCAGCAAGTAAAAAAAGCAGCATGCCTGAGCTGGAGATAGGCAAGGCCAGACTACACGGAGAGGCAGTCACCAGAGAAACGGGACAAAGCTGCGAGCACTGGATGGGGGAGAGGGAGCGCAAGCAGAGATGCGAAGAGGCAGGTGCAAGTTGATTCAAGGCAGGCAAGCTCTGACCGAGGAAGCTTAAGGCTAGTTTAAATGAGACCTAGACCGCAACTTGAGGCCTCTGTGTGTGCACCGTTTCAGTGTTGAGTTGGCAAGGGAGAAAGGAGGACAGCTCGAGGGCGTTGTGCTGCGACCCACCCGCAACCCCGAGACTTGCTCCACTCACCCGCAACCCGAGATCTGCTCACTCAATGCGAGCCCGTGCTGGGTGAGGATAAGGATGGGGGATGCCACGTGGGCTGCTGGCTGTGCCACGAAGGCCAAAAGGTTGGGGGTAATGGGGCCAAAGGGAGGGGAAAGCCTTGGCTGCAGGCATTTGCAGCCACGTGGAGGACCACCCCTCTCTCTTTAATATAGATATAGATAATATAATATAATATAGTAAAAGTTTTGATGTTATGTAATGGGGCAATCTCCCATAGATAGAATATGGCATATTTGAAAGTGGTTGCCTCCTTTACGTTTGAGTCTTTTTTTTTCTGGGTGGTATATTATCCCTTCCCTTTCCTTCCCTTCCGATGGTATACCCCCCAAAGTTTAGTCGGCTCTCAAGAATTTCACCAAGAAACATTTGTGAACTGAATCTATTTATTGACTTAAATGAAACTATCTCATCCATTTCAAAAATCAAGAAGATGCTATCTTTTTTTTTTTGGCAAAACTCACAATTGTGAGTGATTGTATTAGAAAGAGAACATAAAATTACAGATCAATCTCAAGCCCAAGCCGAGCCTTGAGAGGCGGATATTACATCAGACTTTACAACCATAAAGGTTTTGATCGAATGGTTTGTGCTGCCCAAATCCAATAATCCGAGTCATGACCTTTACTTATCGTATATATCAATTCTTTGCTTTCTTGAATAATTACTGAGAAACTGGCCACAAAAACTTCATTATTGAAGACACGGCAGTTCCTGAACTTCTAGATATTGTAGAAGAAGCAAAATCTAACAATTTGGGTACAGATAAGAAGGACAGAACTTCGAAAGCGTTTTCCTCCAAGAGAAAGATCCTTCTTGAAGAAACCAATCTTCCACGTTCTTTGAATCGATTTGCACACCTTCCCTGCCAAACCTCTTATGGTTGGAAATTCCATAAAAAGGTGTGACATGTCTTCACTAGCCCCCCGACAGCCAAAGCATCTATCGGATCCTATATGTTGTGCCTGAATCTTGACGCCCGTCGGCAGGGCTCCCCAAAGCACCTTCCATAAAAACACCTTCATGAAGTGGGGCCACTGTGGCTTCCAAATGTTTAAGTGACCTCAGTCCACCAAGCTTCTGTCCACTGTATCTTCCACTGTTTGTTTAAGGGGGTAAACCAGTTGTCCTTGTTCATGAGCTCCTGATATATGATCTTGGTTTGGGGTTTGAAAAAAGAACTATCTTTGGGCCATTTCCAGGCTTTCCACTCAAATGTAGAGTCTTGAATTGGGATTAGACCGTTGTTCAGGCCTTCAAGAACTCTACAGACAAGCATCTTCTCCATGCCATTTAGCTGAAGTTGATCGGCTAATTCTTCAGAAGGTTTCCAGTGCTTGTTGGTTTCATCCCAGAAGTGGATTGGTCGTTGGAGGCCTTTATTGTTTAGCTCTCTTGCTATTTCCGTCCAGTAAAGGTTTAGATTAATAGCATTCGTGTTTGACAACCAAATGGACCAATGCGTAGTGGAATTGTGAAAGTACCTGGTTAGTTCCCCCCATTCCAAGACCCTAGTGGCACAGTTGCATTTTTGAACCAGCTCTCCCGTTAACCCCCCCAATTTCAAAGTAGCCCATCCAGGTGCTAAGAGTTTATCGTGCATCTTGATCTCTTTCCACTGTCCTCCTTTAGAGAAAAGCTTTGATTTGTCAATCATATCCTTGGTCATGATAGCCCAGGCTTGATCTTGCTTTGCTAAAGCAACCACAAACTTGGCACATAAGGCTTGGACACGCACACCGGGTTGTGGATTCCGAGGCCGCCTTGGGAAGTCGGACGAGCAATCAATTCCCATTTTGCCCACTCCCACGGCGACGAGACTTTGGTGTTGTTCTTCCATAAGAATCTCTTAACAAATTTCAAGAACTCCTTTGAGTTGCATCTTGCTATTTTGAGGAGAGGACCGGTGAAGGCAATGTAAGGGAGCATGAATGAGTTGATCACTTTTATTCGGCTTGGGAAGGGCAACAACACAAACTCCCACCTTTTCATTTTTTTAAAAACCTTCTCCAAGACCCACTGAAATCGTTGTTTGTGAGAAACATCTACTCCCAAAGGAGCACCCAAATGTCAAAACATCTTTCCTTTAGTGACGAACTCCCCTGACCAGTCTGATGGGTCAAATGTGTCATCTTCCGTAAGAGAGATCTCAATATGCACTTCGAACCTGAAGCCACGGCAAAAGTGTGCACGATCTCTAATGCCTTCTTGAGAACCTGGGGCAGGCTTTTAGGAAAAGGAGGGAGTCATTTGCAAACATTTTGGTTAGGAGTTGGTCATTGCCTAGCAAAACCAATCCTTGAATATCACCTTGTGCAACTGCTGCTTCGAGCATTGTTAAGAGGGGTTGTGAGCCAACGGCAAAAAGGAGCGGGGCCAAGGGACAACCTTGTTTGATTGATCTTTTGGCTTCAAAGGTGCCTACTATTCTTCCATTGAATAGGAGTTCAGAGTGACCACCTGCACCCAGAGTGTGTATAAAACGACAGAGGCGCGGACCAAAAGCTAGAGTTTTCATGACATCTTCAATGAAAGACCATACAATTCTATCATATGCCTTGTCTAAATCAAGCTGAAGCAAGATGCATTCTTGTTTTGAGAAGGCAACATACTCAATGCCAACCATTGCTGCCAAAATGTTGTCATAAATCGACCTTCCCTTAATAAACCTGTGCTGATGGGGAGAGATAACCCTGTCCAGTAGGGGCGCCATGCTAAGAGCAACCGCTTTGGTGATGACTTTATAAGCAATCGACATCATTGAGATGGGGCGCCAGTGCTTGACATGAGAACAACATACCTGTTTTGGGATGGGTTTAATGAGCCCTCTTTTCACAGAGGGATCGATCCATCCCTTGACAAGTGCTTGGTAAGACATATACGTGATCGGGCCCTTGAGATATTCCCAAAACTCTCTGAAGAATTTAGTGGTCCAACCATCCCAGCCAGGGGAATTCTCTTGCCAAGAGCTTGTAATGCTTGAGTGCACTCTTCTTCAGAGAAGGCTAACTCAAGGCGAGAGGCCTCGAGTTGGTCAATTTTCTTTTTGACACTTTCGAGTACGATTGCTCTGGCCGGATCCACTTCTTGAGAACGGGTCTCAGGTTGGCCAATGATTTGACATAAATGATCTCGCATCATTCGGGCCATATCATCCGGGTCCTGCGTGGTGCGCCCCTCCTCGTCTGTGAGTGAGTGAATAGAGCCTCAATTTTTCTTGATTTTATAGGATATAAAGAAATGTGCTTGATTAGCGCCTTTCGGCTCAAAAAAGATTTCCCTGGATATCAATCTTGCCCTTTTAACATGCTCGAGTTGTTGCTCCGCAAGGCTGGCTTTAGCTTCAAGCCATCGTTTGTGGTCGTTGTCGGAGGCAAGACCAGAGGCTTTTTTTGAAGTAAGATGACTAGCCTCCTCCTCGAGCTGCTTTGCTTTGTCCTCACGGGCCCCTTTCACTCGAGGGCCGGAATTTTTGATCGCTTTTTGAATACTCCGAGCAAAGCGGTCCCAGGCTCCTGGTTTTTCTAGATTGATATCTTTATTGAGTTTGCACAAGGCTTTCATTGCAATACTTCTAAACAACGGGTCTTTGAACAAGTGAGCTCCTGTCACCAGTAGATTTTTACTTCCATTGGGGGTCTTCTCATCCCCCTTGGCCTTCTTGAGTTCCAAGTGTATGGGAAGATGGTATGAAAAGCTTTTTGTTGTTATAACTTGCATCTCAACAAGAGACGGGATCCAATCAGCTTGATGAGAGCAGTAGCATCTGTCGAGACGGGAGGCTGTACAGGCATATTGGAGGCTTGTGTATGTGAAGCCGGGCGTGTTGTTCCATGGACCTAACTCCCATAAGTCCAACAAAGCCCATTTCTCACAGAGTCCCCATTTATATTTGTCAGAGCTTGAGAGCAGATTGGTGGTGCCTGTTTTATCCTTTCTCTTTTCTACCATATTGAAGTCTCCCATTAGAAGCCATTCGAAGGGGAAATCCCTAAGATGCATCCATAACTTGGCCCTATCCTTGGCGTTGTTTGGTCCATAAATGTTCACAATGGTTATAAGTTGATCTCCCCAGGTGACTCTTATTCCTAGGACTCTCCCGGAGGGGTGATTAAGTATTACCTTGGGCTCCAAGTTCTTGTCCACAATAGAGAGAACACCACTGAAATTGTTCACTCCTTCTCCGTAGAAGGCTAGCTTCAATCCCATTGCCTGTTTTCTTTTGCTGCGAGCGTCCAGATGATGTTCCTGGATGGCCCAGCAATCGACGTCCTTATTCTTTCTTATTTCATCCCAAAAAAGACCGTGTTTCTTTGGGGTCTTTAGGCCTTTTACATTCCATGATTGCAAAGCAAGGACTTCCATTATTGAGAAAGAGGGACAAATTTCCTCTACATCTGACCCATGCCCAGTTTCTATGTCTCTGATTGTAGGAGAGTTAGGGGGTTCCCCTGCCACCCCATGCTCCGCAACTTGGAGCGCTGTGAAAGGATTGTGAACCGGAAGGGCGTCCGTCCCACCCTGAAGCTTATCGGCGGTGGGGGAGGCGGCTTTTCTTTTTGAGGTTCCGATAACCCTCCATGATGAGGAATCTCTTGCCATAGCCTTCACTCTTTTGACCCTTTTCAGTCTAGGGACATGCACGACAGAACTAGTTGACACTACCATCAGTTTCGGTGAGGAAGCTTGGAAGACGAATGTGTTATCCTTACATGGGCCCACGGAGTTGTGAGGTGTTGTTTTACCTTGGACTTGGCCTGCAGATTGGGGGAAGCATTATTGCTCATTCCAGGCTCTTTTTCCTCCTCCACTCCTTCCATTATGTTACTCTTTATTTGTTGTTCCATACCCTCCATAGTAGTTTCCTCTCCAGTGGTCTCATTGGCGTGCACTTCTTTAGAGCTCGGCATCGAAGGGACGCACTTCTTAACAGATTTTGTGGGGCAATATTTGGCGAAGTGTCCAAAATTGTTACATTCAAAGCATGCACCAAAGTAAGTCCCAAAATTTAGAGGAATAGTTACCAGCCCAACTCCAACATTGATCACCATGCTTTTAGGAGGTGGCTTCGCAATATTCCATCCTATACAAACCCTGTTAGAGGACCTACCTTGACCCTTTTTGTTGGGAACGAACAACGAGGTGTCCAACTGGCTAGCAAGCAACCTAATGTTATCCCAAAGCCAGCTCGACAGTCCTGCAAACTCGACCCAAACGGGATGGATCTCTTGAAGGGATTTCGCTGAGTCAAACACTGGTTCCCATGGTATTACACACACAGTTGTCCTGTTAAATACTAGGGGTCCTTTATCAAGGATTTTTGACACATCTGAGACCTCCTTGAATCTTACCGAACAGAAAACCTTGGCTAGGTAAGCGGTGCTTTCAACTGCTCCTGTATTTCCCAGAATTTGTGGTCCTTAGAGCCATTGCGTCAGCTCAAACTTGTTCAGAACTCTTCCATTGAATCCAAATACAAGCGTGAGTTTCGATTGAATTGCCAGTTGTTTTTTTATTAGTGCTAGCGAAATTGCGACAGTGTAACAGCCTTTGCGATTTCCACCTGCTGTGGCAGAGATTTCTTTAAAGCAGTGTAAGCTCTATCTGCTAGCCCGGTTTCTAATAAGTCACTACATTCGGATTGTGAACAAGTTCTTTTGTTGTTGCTCGGGCCGTGCTCCAGCTAGCTGTTGATCTCTTTGAGCTCTTGTTCATGTCGGAGCTTGGCGTTCATTAAATTTTCCCTACATTTACTACCTATTGGCTCCTCAGTTTTGCCTTTAGCGTCGTCCTTAGAATCTGGACCCTTAAGGAGGCTTGCGAATGAGACGCCTAGCCAAAGGGACGCCAATGAGTTAATTGCCTTGATTCGATTTGTACAGATCACTCCTTGCTTCTCACAGGTCTTGAGGGTTTTGACCTCGAAATTAGCCCCTTGTCCAGTGAGGCCCTCCATTTTTTCTTTCTGCTGCGTGTAGCTGGCATCGTTGGTCGACAAAGCTTTGTTCTCCCCCATGTTCGGGCCTTTTGCCAATGTAACACCATCTATCACCTCTTCCATAGGAACGGTTTCGTCTCTCGCTTTCCCTTTTGGTTCCCCGAGCGTTTTTGAAAACTGAAGGATGTCCTCTTTCATAGGCATATCTTCAACTTCATTCGTCATACCAGGGGTGAGCGACAGTCGCGGGTCTCGTAAATCGCAGAGAACGCAAAGACCGTCGTCAGTCTCGACCCTAGGATTCTTCGTAGCTCACAAAAAACCGAAGTGGCTTACCAAAAGTCCTCACAAATAACTCCCTTTTTCTAAAGGTCAAAGGTAACAAGGGCTTTAACTACCTTTGAGAGGGTTACAACAATAGAAAAGCTGAACAAAAAAAAACGATTATTAACTCAAAGAGTTAATAATCGCTTTCTTAATAATAGCTCCAAGCTGGATACTACGATGACTTTGAGAAGCAAAACAATAATCGCTCAAGTAGAACACCAAGCATAGGCATGTGATATCACAAAGATAATAATCGTGAACGCAGCGAGGGTGAAGTAAGCTACTATGGCACACAGTGCAGCAAGATTCCGATGCTAGGAGGGAAGTGTTCCATGCATAGAGAGCCCCAACACAGCCCACCACAAGCCGATCGTTGATTCTTGCAACCACGAGCTTGCCAAGGCCACCGGAGCACACACAGGCATGCAAGACTAAAACCACCAGTGCAAACAACCCAAGACACTCAGAACCCCCTTTCCTTAGCTCAATCCCTGTTTACCCTAAACCTCACCCCATCGCTGACATGCTATCTTAACAATCTAGAAAGCACCCAGGTACCCAAGCCTTAATTTCCTTAGCCTCTCCCCAAGCTTGCTATCATATATTGATACCAAATCACATTCTTTAAATACTTTAAATCTAAGATTCCTATCAACCCACCCAATTTCCTCCTCCTTTTTAGTGCTTTAATTTAAAAAAAAAAAAGAAAACTCACGAACGTTAGATATTATATTAACAACCCAAAAGAATTACAAATACTAATCATGCTCATGACAAGCCATGACGTCTTCTAGCACACATTAATACATTGGATAAAAGCGGAGTTACCCCACAACAATGGTGATAGCCTTGTCTGGTTCAAAAACAGATCCTTACCCACGCAGTTTGAAGAATGTTGCAGTCACCACCTTGTCCCACTCTTCACAGTTCCTCCTTTTCCCAATAGCAACAATCACTACCTTACTTTCTTGAATAATCTCCGTAAACCTTATTGTTTCCATGTGGTTCTCAAAAATTCGATTGTTCTTGGCCTTCCATACGTATTTAAAGTAATAGAACCTGACAATCTGTGTACTGATGAAAAGTGGGTGGCTCATGATCGCCTTCTCCCCAAAAAAAGATCTTTCTTGAAGAACACAATCTTCCATGTCTTTTGGATCCACTTACAAATTCTCCCTGCAAGGCCACATATCCCCTGGCAGTCCTTGAACATGTGGAGGAGGTTCTCACTTGTAGATATGCATTGTGGGCATCTATCTGACCCAATACATCTAGCTAGGACCTTCACCCGAGTTGGCAAGGCCCCCTTTCCAAATAAAGACCTTCATCCTAAGCGGCCATCTTGGGCACCATATGTTCTCAAGCATTGTCACCCATCTTGTCTCTGGTCATTGTTTGCCCCATTGTCTTTTCAGGGGGTAGAACCAATCCAGTGAATCCATGAGGGTGTTGTACACCTCCCTGGTGTAAGGTTTATGGAAATTGTTGAGATGCGAGGTTAAGTTGCATCTCTTGTGTGAACAACCCCTTCTACATCATGTATCAAGCCATGTGAAGAACCTCTTACAACCTTTGTGTAAAGCACAACCACTTGTATTTGTGTAACTTGATCTTGTGCTCATGTGCCAAAAGGCTGTCTATTTGTATATACCTATATAAAGGCATATTATGATGAATAAAATGTAAATCTATTATTTGCAAGTATACTATGTATTGTATTGTGCAATAGTTTCTCTCTCAAGCTCTATACTAACCTCTTTAAGCATGCCATTAACATGAATAGCACACTAAGCTATCCACTCTAACCCTACAACTTGTATCAGAGCATTAGCCAAGCTAATCTCGTTTTTAGGTTAGATCCTAATTAAAGCACCTTAATTATTTTTGCATTAGCAATTTATGTTGGAATTAGGGTTGCAGAGAAACACACACAGCTTGGAGAAGACGAAGGAAGCTCAAGGCACACAATAGAGAGTGTGTTACTTAGTGTGCAATGGAAAGATAGATAGCCCTAGAGTGATGGGCGTATATACAATGCAGGGGGGAAAAAACCTCCTAAAGAGGGAAAAAATGCACCGGCGGTCCTAGCGTGTTCACACACATCACTACCACATGTATATGGTAACAAATCCCCCCCTGGAGTGATGCGGTGAACGAGAGCTGGCACATGAGTAAAGGGAAGTGCCATGCCCTAAGGACATGATCAGTCCACAAAGGGGAGTAAGCCCAAAGCTTTGCGGAAAGCTTCAAGCTTCTCACGAGACAATGCCCTTGTGAAAAGATCTGCAAGGTTGTCCTATGTTGGCACATAAGCCAAGCTGATCTCTCCTGCTGAGAGCCTCTCCCTGACATAGTGGTAATGCACCTCAATGTGGTTTGTGTGAGCATGAAAAACTGGGTTCCTCGCAACTACCAATGCGCTCTGACTGTCAGTGTAGATAGTGTTGGCAGTGTCCTGTCCAACACCCAAATCAGCCATAAGGCGTCTGAGCCATACACACTCAACCGTAGCTGTGAAGACTGTCGTGTACTCAGCCTCACAACTCGAAGTGGCCACAGTAGGTTGCTTCTTGCTCAACCATGATATACATGAACTTCCAAGCATGAAACAAAAACCTGATGTGGACACTCGCGTGTCAAAACAACCAGCCCAATCTGAGTCCAAAAAAGCATGTAAGTCTGGCGGCAATGATCCCCACTTGGGATAAAACAAGGCAAGATGTAAAGTGCCACTAAGGTAGCGGAAAATCCTCTTGACAGCCTGCCAATGCTTAGACCCTGAGCTATGCATAAATCTGCTGACTTGTGAGACTACAAACTGAATATTCGGCCTCGTGTTGCATACATAAATGAGGCAGCCAACAACAGTTTGGTAAAGAGTGACATCAGCAGGATCGCCAACATCATGTAGACTCAACTTCAAACCTGTTTCCATGGGAGTGGCAATAGGTTTGCAATCCTCAAGTCCAAACTTAAATAGCAATGTCTCTACGTAACTTTTCTGACACAAGGCAATACCACCATCACACTGCTTAAACTGTATACCCAAGTAATGATGCAGCAGCCCCAAATCTTTCATCTTGAAAGTAGCATTCAAATCAGCCTTAAATTCAGCAATATGTCTCTCATTTGGTCCAGTGATCAGCAAATCATCAACATAAAGAACCACAATGAGACGTACATCACTCTCACGCTTTACATACAATGTGCTTTCTGTTGGACTGTTATTACGAAAGCCTCGTTTAACCAAATGAGTGTCAGCTTTCTCATACCAAGCACGAGGAGATTGCTTCAACCCATACAATGCCTTCTTACATCTGCACACTTTGTCCTCTTGTCCTTGTATGACAAAACCGCGAGGCTGCGTTACATAAACTTCCTCAAATATGTCACCATTCAAGAAAGCAGTAACAATGTCTAATTGATGTACATCCCAACCAAAATGAGGTGCCAATGCACATAGAAAACGAATAGTAGTCATACGACAAGTGGGAGCAAAGGTCTCTTCATAATCAATGCCTTTTTACTGTGCATAACCCTTTGCAACAAGTCGAGCCTTATGGCGATCGATCTCACCATCCGGCTTGCGTTTTAACTTGTAAACCCACTTCGTACGAATGGCCTTTTTGCCAGGAGGCAAATCACATAAAGTCCATGTGTCATTTTCTATAAGTGCATCATATTCTGATTGCATGGCAGCCATCCAATTTTCTGAATTCTGTGCTTCATCAAAAGACAGAGGCTCCTCAACATCATGTAAGCTAGACACAGCCAAAGCATAACAATTTGATGCATAAGATGCATGGCAAGAGCCTGAACGAGTACGAATAGACAAAGGTGCATACAATTTACAGTCACGCAAAGTGTGCACTAGCCATTTTGGCATACCTCTAGCTTGCTCATTTTCAGCCCTTTCCTCATCAAGTACATCATGTACATCTGCATCAGTAATAGGCTGATCTAGAACATTTTCAGAAACCCCCATAGGCTATACGTTTGCCTCATTGGAACTTACATTCGTATTTCCACCACTGAAAAGAGGCAACAAAGTGTCATAAATGTCATGTGAGCTTACATTACTGTCTCTAGTACATGACAGCAAGGGCTGAACAAAATCTTCCACAAACACTACATCCCGAGAAACCAGAATACGTTTTGTTTGCGGATGATACAACCTATAACCTTTGCTTTCAGCACTATAACAAACAAAAATACATTTGAGAACCTTATCATCCAATTTTCTGCGCTGCACTTGTGGAACCACAGCATATGCCAAATAGCCAAAAACACGCACGTGCTCGATAGAAGGCTTTCTATCATGCCATGCTTCATATGGAGTAATAGACTGCAAAGCTTTCGTAGGACACCTGTTTAGTACATAAGTGGCACACATGATGGCCTCAATCCAAAAAGAATGCGGCAAAGCTTGACTTTTGACCATACATCGTGCCATTTCCGTTAGTGACCTATTTTTCTCTCAGCAACACCATTTTGCTGAGGTGTATAAGGCACTGTACATTGGTGTTTTATCCCACAACTAGCCAGAAATGCATTAAATTCATGAGACATATACTCCCCCCCTCGATCGGAACGGAGGGTGCCCATAGTACATTTCGAGATATTTCAGCCATAGCCAGAAATTGTTTGAAGCACATAAAAACTTCGGACTTCGCTTTAAGCGGAAATACCCATGCATGCCTGGAGTAATCATCAATGAAAGTCATGAAGTACAGGTAATTTCCCAAGGACGGAGTTTGCATGGGCTCACAAACATCACTATGCACAAGCTGCAACCTGCATGTGGCCCTAACTGAACCATCCTTTGGAAACTTAGAACGCTGCATTTTACCTAGAATACAGCCTTCACAAACATGTTTAACAGGTGATTCAAGAGGCGGCAAAGAAGAAACCATATCAGATTTCTGCAAACACAGCAAACTGGCAAAATTCAGATGACCAAAACGTGCATGCCAAAGTTTTGCATCTGAAATAGCCCTTGAATTTGCAACAGCTTTGCAAAATTTTGTCCACACTTGTCATACAAAGTTAGCTTATACAGCCCACGGCACAAAAGCCCAGATGCAACAATTTCATCACCGAAACTGAGATCATGAATTGTACATCTGTCATCCACAAATTTGACTACAAGTCCAAGTCTAGCAAGTGCAGATACAGACAAGAGATTCTTCTTGATCCCAGGTACATAAAGTGCATCAACAAGTGTGAAGGAACTGCCATTAGCAGCAGTGAGCACAATCTTTCCAACTCCCTGAACCGGATAAGAGGTGTTGTTGGCACAAGTGACTGAATTTCCATGAGGGACAGACTCGAGAGAGTTAAACAATTCACGATGTGAGGTAATGTGCTTTGTAGCACCACTGTCAAAATACCACACATGTGAATCTGCAGCAACTGACAAGCATGCATCATGGACATCAGGATTGTAAGTGCACTCTGCGCTAAAAGCCCATTCTGCATCAACATCAGCATTACAATCTCCTTTCACAGAAGATTCAACAATGGCTATATTTGTAGTGGAACCAGCATTTGCAGTGGAACCACCCTCTTTCTTCTTAGCCTCTTTGGCCTTCAACTTAGGACACGACTTGATCAAGTGATCATTGGCTTTACAATAATGGCAACGCATCTTCTTTTGCCCTTATCACCAGAATTTCCAGACAAATTGCTACCAGTAGAAGCATTAGCAACAAAATTTTTGCCACTCGTAGAAAAACTATAAGAAGTGGCTGTATTGCTGTTACCACCCTTTCTTTGAGAAGCAATAAAAGCCTGTTCAACTGTACTCTGTCTAGTCCTGTTTTTTTTGGAAAGTGACTCTTGTAACAGCAATGTGCATAATGCATCAAACTTGACAACTTCTGGATTTCCTTGGGTCATAAGTCTCCAAGTACTAGCAAAAGTCTGGTAAGAATCTGGTAAGGCATCAAGAACAGTCTGCACAAGGGAACTGTCTGAAATAACTTCACCTGCAGAAATAAGTTGCTCATTGATATCCTTGACACTAGCAAGGAAAGTGTCCATATCATCTTCCTCATGCATAATCTTCGACTCCAGCTCTTTACGCAGCAAAGCAATTTTAGCCTCATTGCGGCTTGCATAAAGACTTGCTAGAATATCCCAAGCCTGTTTTTGCAGATTTTGCTGAACGGATGTGAGGAACAATGGAAAACGCAATCAATGCATGAGCCTGCGCATCCTTAACATCCCAACGAGCCTGTTCTGCGGTAGGCAAAACAACTCTAACAGCTGCAATCCTTGTAGCGAGACCTGCAACATCCTCAACATCGCCTACATCCTCAGAACTAGGACGTACATCAATGCCCTGTACAATGTTCCACACACCCTTTGACACAAGCACATGTTGCATCATATAAGCCCACATAGGGTAGTTGTCCCCATCCAACCTGTCCTCAGCAACAAACATCTTGAACACATCTGTGTTGTTGTTGTCAGCCATGGTAAATGCTGCACCTGATGTGAAAACTGCCCGAAAATAGGAGAAACGGAGCGGGAACAACCTCTGATATATAGCACAAACCGTAGAAGACTATAAGACACCTATTATGCATAAAACGGCACTGACAGAAATTCTACACAAAATGACGAAATAGCATGTGCAGTACTGCCTGTAGTGGAAACGGAGGCCGAAATGAGCCCAAATCAAAATTCTGAGCAGACCCAGCTCTTCGAGCTGTCCCAAAAGATTTGTCGACCTACAAACGCTCGCCAAAGCTCACTGAAATCGGAGAAAGCGAGCAGGCGTGTGCTGGAGCAGCTGGCGACTAAGCCCGGGAGGACGTGACCTGCTCTGATACCAATTGTTGGAATTAGGGTTGCAGAGAAACACACACATCTTGGAGAAGATGAAGGAAGCTCAAGGCACACAATAGAGAGTGTGTTACTTAGTGTGCAATGGAAAGATAGATAGCCCTAGAGTGATGGGCGTATATACAATGCACGTGGGAAAAAACCTCCTAAAGAGGGAAAAAATGCCCCGACAGTCCTAGTGTGTTCACACACATCACTACCACATGTATATGGTAACAATTTATTAACTTCATTTTGCATATTAAGTAGATTGCACTATTCTTATATCACGAGATTGTCAATGGGATATGCACATGGGCCACTACCCATCATAATCTTGGGATAGGAACTCTTCTTTATCTTCCTTAGCACAAAGTAGGAATAAATCTTGCAAGCCAAGTTCGGTGATGTGTGGTTGAGTTAATTTATTGTAAGGGATTGTCTATTTCAAGGGTGGGTCAAGGCTATTCAAGACCGACCATATCTGTGTGCCCCCATCTCGCGCACCCCAAGCTCCAAGAAGGCGTCATCCTTGATGCGAGCCTGGATGCTCATACTACCAAAAGGTTAAGGTTTTGTTGTCATTAAACGGTATAGCTGTAGTTGGAAGGGCTCTTGATTATTGTAAGCCATGTTAACAAAATTTATGTATGTACTTAGTGTATGCTTTGGCAATTCAAAACCTTAATTACTTAAGGACCTCTCTTCTTAAGCAAGAAAAGAGAAACCAAATGCTCTGATACCAATGTAATGAAATTGGACTATTTAACTTGAGAGTAGCGGAAATTAATGAGAGTACTTTTACGAAATGACTTTGTGAGCATCGCTGGTGAATATAATTGAAGATAGCAACATAATCATAGCAATTAGTTAACTTGGCATGATCAATACTTTTGCAATAGAGAGAATTTAGAGAACATGACAACAACTGAGGACCGGATTTATGTGGAGCCAGTCCCCCCTCCAATAGGCATTTGTATTATAATTTCTCCCATTAAGAGAGACTTGTTACAATACAGTCTTTGTGTTCCTTGTGACCTAGGTGATGTAATGAAGATGGAAAGCTGCATGCATCACAAGCATAACATAAACTTGAAGAAGGCTTTAAATATCCCAAGCCTCAGTCTCAAGACCTCAAACACCTTCGAAGGTGGAGAGACCTCGCAGGGAATGAGGGTAGGGAAGAGGAAGAAGAAACATTTTATAGGAGAAAGAATTAGTTCCTCACTTATCATAACTCTTCTTGCTAGCATACATAATAGCATAGTAATGAAGATGGCAAGCTCAAGCATTGAAGCATGACTCTTGGTTGGATTTGCACTCCATAGCCAAGAGTGTTGGTGTAGGCTCTCAACTTCTCAAGGAGCTTCGAGAAGGAGATGGAGCTCTTGCACTTTGCATAGCACACAATGAGAGTTTTTGTGAGTTTGTGTGGGTGAGTATGCCCCCTAAGCAATTCCCTAGCTTGCTTGGGTCGACCCCCCCTTGTAGCTCATGCTTGAAGCTCATTGGACCCCTCCAGGCCTAGCCAATCACAAGTAGTAGGCATTACAAGCAGCAAGGGTAGCCTTGGGACAAGTGTCCCCCTTTGCCCTTTGAGAGAGAGAGGACTTGATAAATGCAAAATCACTTAAAGAAATTTCCTAAATCATCATTGGACCCCTTGGGTGGCCAACCAATAGGCTTCAGGCACACCATGAGGGCAACATGAGGAGGAACTTGACAAGTGTCCCTTTTGATTTCTTTGTACCATGCATGCCTTGTGTGAGTGTGTGGGTGTTCTCTCTCATCCCCCCTCTTGTAGGGCTCGCCCCCTCCTTGTAGTGATTGAATCTTGACCTTTTGACACCTCAAGCCCCTCATGCATAGACCCAGTTCCCACCACAAGTGTGGCCATTAAGCACTTTAAGCTTGGGCTGGGTTCTCACCTCAAGTGCAACCCTAGCATCTCAAGCATGAGAAGCACTTCAGGCATATCAATCATCAAGCAACTCAATCTTGGGCCGGGTTCCCACCTCAAGCTTAGCCCTAGTTTTACCTAAGGTCAAAGGACTTAAATTACACTAACTATTGGAGGTCTTCAATGAAGCTAACTCTAAGGTCTTATGCTCCATTGGTTAGACTTGCTCTTTGATAGACCATCTCTCATTTGGGCCCCTTTACCATTGGCCCCGTGTTGAGATAGATCTATAAGCACATCTCAATATCTTAACCCTTGTTCCATTTATTCTCCCACATTAAGTGATCAGTTTAATATGAGAAAATCACTTGGGTTGGTTAGATATTAGTTTTTATGACGGCAGAGCCCCTAATCCTATGTGTTCAAATTTTGGCCATGTGGGTTGCTTTCATGCTTGAACTACAAGGTTAAGGATTAACACACACATGTTCAAATGCATACAGCTAGACTGGGGATAATTGATGATTTGTATACACCAAAGAATGGGTGTGTATCATGCTTGTTTTTTGTATTCTCGTTTGGTGGAAATTACATGCGTTTTTCATCGAATTTAGAATGTCTCTGAACATTTCTATAACACATGGCCATTCAATAGTGATGAGCGGTATGGGGCATGCAAAAATTGTTGCTTATGGGATGAAGTCTTGCGGGTTTACCTAGTCCAAAATTCTTGTATATAACTGTAATGATTTTTGATTAGGATTAGGTAAAACATGATGGTCATGTATGGGTAGTATACACAAGGGGAATGTATGTATGTTGACTGACATGATCATGGAATTTTGCCTAATGGGAGAGTCCTTGGTGCTCATAACAGGCATCGTAATAGTTCTGATCTTTTTTGTAATGCATAGCAAGTCGAAGTTGATGAGTGATATAGGAGATTTGGAAATTGATGATTATGGGGTGAATTTCGATGATTTTTTTAAATCCTAAAGGAGCAAAGCTCCTAATTTTGTACAAGAAAATATCAAAACCTATTGGTTTGCTTGCATTCTTGAAATACACCTCTAAAGGTGTACACACACATACACTGGGGTGAAAGTCGAGTGGCATGATTGCCCGGACCATATGGGATACACAAGGGATGTGTATCTTTAATGATTAACACAATCAACTCGGTCTTAGAATGTTGGCGGATGAGAAATTGCATGGTGTGAATCACAAGCATCATAATAGTTATGGTCTTTTCTAAAACATAACCAAGTAATGGTGATGGGTTTTTTTTTAAGGCTTATGGGGTGGTTGCCCGAGGTTAGCCGATTCAAAACACACAAAATGTATGAGCCTATAAGTTCATGAATTTGGGGCTGATTGGTTGCATACATCACTATATGCAATAATAATTTTCTTGAGGATTCCATATAACACAGACTGTCTCGATCGGCTGATGGGTTTTTTGAGAATGGGTTGACTCTATCAGATACACACACCACACGCATACATGAATCCATACTTTTCTTGATGCAAGAATTAGGTTCTAGTTTAGATGGCATCCTTTGGGTATTTGATGTGGGGTTGGGTGTTGAACACTACAATAATCATTGGGTACTTTTTTCTTTGACGCCGGAAAGCATTCTCTTTAAATTTGATCTTGTAACATTCCTTGGTGGTTTAACAAAAAAAGTGGTGGGCAAGTTTAAGCTGGTTATTGAAAAGGACTATATTTTACTATTTTCATTCGCTCATATACATGGAAGCTTAAGCATATTCATAAGGTTACTTGATGTGATTTGAGACTCGTTGAGAATAGTTTATGGTTTTCTTTTAAATTTTCTTGAAAAAAGACAGAACTCTGGCAAAAAATAAATAAATTATAATGATTGTTGATTCTCATTAAAAGCGTACTTGTCTGATACTGGAATCAAGCAAAATAAGGATGACTGCACAAATTAGAGTAAATACTAGCGTAGTGAAAATTAGGCGATTGATTACAAGTTACAAATGGCCAGATTGGAGCACAAATCACCAACAATAGAATCCTATAGGACTAGATAACTCTTGCTTAGAAAAGCTAAAGACTCTCTCAAACCTATCATTGTAATTGATCATAAATCAAGATAGTAGTTTGTTGTTTTGGGGGGTGTGACAACGATAACAAGTGACGGGGTCACTTGGTACTTGTCTACCCATTCATTCTAGCTTATTCTAATAAGCTTTGATGTTTGTGGTCCTCTCCTTCACCTACCAGGAGACACACCTACTCCTCATGGATTTCTAGTTGTATTTTGTGCAATTGATGAATCAATTCATTAATTTGTAGTGTTCAATTGAGTTTTCATATTGTGTATTTACAATTGAGTCATTTGTGAAGTCTACTAGTTTTGATAAAATTTGGTACAATTCACTTTATGGTTTTGTAAAGATGGAAAAATAAAGCAAAGACACACACTATGTTCTACACAATCCTTGGTCGGATTGTCACTATATAGTGAATTGTACAAAGCAATCAGCATGTACTTCCCTTGGTGGTCCTTCATATCAAGTTGGATGGATTTCATCCTTGACTAAACTTAGCTATGTCGACATCAAGGACCTTCCAATTCCACCTTGGGGACTCGATGCATATTGTCTTGTTTTAAAGGCCCTATTTTCATGAAAAGCTTTTGGACTTCAAAAAAGACGTCATTTCCAATCACTCTTTATCTGCTCTTAACATAGCCTCCATCAATGATTGGATTTCCCTTCTAGTTGTAGCTAAGAAGGAACTCCCTAAGCTTCTCTCTTTTCTTATTTCTCTTTATTTCATTGATTTCCAGGATTGCACAGACTTGGATTTCTACTTTACCTCCCTCCCCACTATTGTTAATTAACTCTACCTCATTAACAATCTTCCTGCTGTTCCCCTTGATATCAATCATAATGAGAAATTTGTTAACCCCTTGCTTGACCTTGATCTTCTTGACCCTGAGGAAAGAGAATCCATAGCATCTCTAGCTATCTCGAACTCTGATAAAGCTCAAAAATCCATCTCTAAGGTCTTTTCTAATGCTATCTCTCTTCTCCCTCCTAGGCAAGTTGAGCTCGTTGCCATTTGTCTTGATAGAAAACTTTGGGATTTTGAGTTCATCTACCATAGTGACTCTTTTACTATCTCTGCTCTAGCTCTCTTGTGTAGCCTTATCCTTGAAGTGGTGGACCGATGTCATAAAAACTAATATCTAATACTCGCGAATGATTTTATCATGTTAAACTGATCATTTAATATGGGGAAGTACCAGGGCAGTAAAAGCTAGAATATTGGTAAAGTTGCCATACCGGTCTCTGTAAGGGATCCAAAGGAAGGAAAATAGGGATCCAAAGGGGAACAGTCTGCAAAAGAGCAATGTGCTTCAATGGGCCTTAAAAGACCTAAGGTTCAGCTCCATTAAGACTTTCATAGGCTAAGGTTCCTAATTTTTTATTCAATTGTCCAAAGGCCAAGTAGGGGAAAATTGGACTGTCATGGGAAGACTAAAAAGTCTTCCCACATCCCTAGGAAGAAGGGGGTGAGCCCATATTGTAGGGGATGAGAGAGAAACACACACATACACACTTAAATGCTCCCCCTTTAAACAAAGGAAATACTGGACACATGTTAAGATCCTAGGCCAGTTGCCCCCAACCTCCCCTCAAATCCTATTGGATGGCCATAGAGGTGGACCAATGAGAATTAGGCTAGAGATAAATTTACTCTAATCAATTAAAAAATGCTTGATAAAAGAACCAATAGAAATTAAGCTCCCTAGAAGACTATTGGACAATCTACCAAGGGGTCCAATGAGCATTGAGCAGTCCAATGGCTTACCTGATTCCTATTGGCCAGAAGACTAAGAGGTCCAATGAAAGTTTAATTGAATTATTTAAATACCTAAAGCTCTCGCAAAAGGGGAAAGGGGGACACATGTCACAAGGCTAGCAATTATGCTTCTAATTTATGATTGGCTACGCTTTACAAGGGCCAATGGAATGCCAACATGAGCAATTAGCAAGAGGGGGCGACCAAGATGAGAGAGAAGGTTATATTTTACTCTAACTCATTGCTACACACACACACACACACACACACACACACACACACACACACACACACACACACACAACTCATGTGTGCAAGAAGAACTACATCTCCTTCTCCAAGCATTGAGACGTAGAGGCCTACACCAACAACTCTTGGCTATGGAATGAAAATCCAACCAAGAGCCAAGCTTCAATGGCATGCTCATCTCCTCTACCATGCTAATTACTAAGCTAAGCTATGCTATTAGATTGATTATGTGAGGAGAATACTTCTTTCTTGTAAGATACCTCTTCTTCCTCTCAATCTATCCTCATTCCCTGCTAGCTCTCACCATTTTTGAAGGTGTGTGATGTCTTGGGACTGAGGCTAGGAACACTAGGTGTGTTTTTCAAGCATAATTTGGTGTATGAAGCTTCCATCTTCATTACACCAACTAGTTTTATCCAGAAACACAAAGATTGTATCATACAAAAGTCTCCTTTGATGGAAGAAGCTATAATTCAAAGCCTTTACAGAGGGGGGACCGCCGGCTCCATGTAAATCCAATCCTCAACTATTGTCAATTGTTCTATTTCTCTCTCTTTTCAAGTATTGTCAATGCCAAATTAGCTAGGTGTAAATTGCTATGTTGCTTTCTCAATTAAGTACTCTCTCTATGCTCAATTAGGAACTTGTTCTTAATGAAATGCTCACTATGTTATCCATTTACATTGGTGTCAAACTTTAGCTCTTCAAGCCAAACAACTCCTTTGTTTTAATTTACCTTTTGATCTCCTTCAAGTCAAGCTTTCACATATGGATTCTAATAAATTCTCCAACTCGAAGCTTGTCATAAAATCTAATATCTAACCAACCCAAATGATTTTCTCATATTAAACTGATCATTTGATGTGGGAGAATAAATGGGAACAAGTGTTAGAATATAGACATGTGCTTATGGATCTATCTCAACAAAGGGCCAAAGTCAAAGGGTCCAAATAAGAGATGGTATGTCAAAGAGCAATGCTATAATGGAGCTTAAAGACCTTAGGGTTAGCTTCATTAAAGACCTCCAAAGTTTAGTGTTAAAAGTCCTTAAACCTTAGGCAAGCTAGGGCTGTGCTTGAGGTGGGAACCTGGCCCAAGCTTGATGTGCTTGTCGTGTTTGTTGACTAAGTTGCGTGAGGTGCTTTATGACTAAGGTGCTAAATGTGCTCCATAACTAAGGTGCTTGAGGGGCTTAAGGTGTTCCAAAAGTCAACCAAGATCCCTACTCACGGGGGGGTGAGCCCTAATTTAGGGGCATGAGAGAGCACACACACACCCTCACACATGGCAAGTCTAGTCTAAAGAAGCAACAAGGACACATGTCAAGTTCCTCTTCCATGTTACCCTCATAAGGTGCCTAAAGCCTATTGGTTCACCTCTAAAGGGGTCCAATGAGATTTTAGTTTATTTATTATTTGTTTATGCATTTATTCAAGCCCTCTCTCTCAGAAGGGTAAGAAGGAAACTTGTCCTAATACTAGCATGGTTGCTTGATATGACTAAAGCATGTGATTGATTAAGCTTGTAGGGGTCCAATCACATTGAAGCTTGAGATACAAGGAGGGGTTGACCAAGGAAGCTAGGGGTGTGCCTGGGGGAAATACTCTCTCTCACACACACTCACAAGCTCATTCTCACTTGGTGAAAGTACAAGAACTCCATCTCCTTCTCCAAGCTTGTTGAGAAGTTGAGAGTCTACACCAACACTCTTGGCTATGGAATGCAAATCCAACCAAGAGCCATGCTTCAATGCTTAAGCTTGCCATCTTCTCCATCTTCATTACTATACTATTATGCTATGCTAAGCAAGAAGAGTGATGGTAAGTGAGGAACTATTTATTTCTCATATGAATTTTTATTCTTCCTCTTCCCTACCCTCATTTCCGGCTAGCTCTCTCCACCTTCGAAGGTGTTTGAGGCCTTGGGATTGAGGCCACAGATGGTTAATGCTTTTACAAAGGTTATGTTATGCTCATGATGCTTGAAGTTTTCCAACTTCATTGCATTACCTAGGTCTCAAGGACACCAAAGATTGTATTGTATCAAGTCTCTCTTTATGGGAGAATCTATAATACAAAAGTCTAGTGGAGGGGAGACCGGCTTCACTTAAATCCGGTCCTCAACTATTGTCAAGTTCTCTAACTCTTTCTCTTGCAAAAGCATTGTTCATGCCAAGTTAATTAAGTATAATGGTTATATTGCTATAGCTAAATAAATTTCACCTCTATGTTCTCAAAGTAGTCTCTTAAAAATGCTCACTATAGTCTTTTAATTTCGCTATTCTCAATGTTCATGGGCCATTTCCATTACACTAGTATCAGAGCTATTGGTTTCTCTTTTCTTGCTTAAGAAGAGGGGTCCTTAAGTTGTCCATGAAAGGTTGGACCTGTTCATTGCAATAGGGTAAGTGGGACATGGATCTATTTTCTTGGCTAAAAAGGACTTAGTTCGAGGTACACGGTTGGGAACTATAGTCTTAATAATGGAGTCTCTTAGGGCTTGTCTTTGGCTTAGCCATTATTGAGCTACTAGCAAGCTCAACATGAGCCATAATCAACTGAGCAATGTTAGACTCTCTCCACTAGTTTTTGCAATCAACAGTCTCTAAACCACAGGTGTGGCTACTTGAGAACTAATTTTCAAATGTAAAGAAGAGTAGTGACTAAGGTTTTTGAGGGTACGAAAGCACAAAGTAATTTACATAAGTTTAATTAGCATGGCTGACAATAACCAAGAGAGGAGAATGAATATCGACAACTTTGATTTTGCACATGAAGGTGCTAATGATGATGCCGCCATGTTTGTTAATGATCTTGTCACTAGGTTGCAACAAGCTATGGGCAACCCTACTTTGCAAGCCGAAGTTAACAACTTCATGCTTATGGGATTGTTTTGAGAAATGGACATTGATGCTATGGGTCAACTACCTAGGACATAGAATAGTAAGCTCACTATCTTCAGACTATAGGACTAAATGCATGGAGGCACAAAGTGTGGCAAAGGTAAATGAGAGAACAATGAGCAAGTTTGTTTACATTCATATTTTTGTAGCTTTAACACACATTTGGAGATTGTTTCCAATAACGACATAGGATTTTAAGAAGGTTTATTGACAAAAGTTTGTGAAGAGCTTCATATTTTACGTCATCATAGTACATCGTACTATCTCTAGTCAAATGGGTTAGTGGAAAAAGGCTAATGGTGTCATTACAAGGATCTATAGAAAGGCGGTGAAGTATGAAAATTGACTGGGAAATTGGTTTGATGCCAGGTTTGAGACTACATGATAGAACGCCCTCAAATATAGCTAATATCAACTAATGAATTCGTATGGTAAAGAACATTGGAACAAGGTGAATAGCTATAGTCCTACTTGATTCGCATTCTACCACTGGGCTTACTAAAGCAACACTAAAAAAGAGATAAAATGAAATGTACGACTTGTTGCTTGATTCATGTTTGTGGTACAAATCAAAACATAGAAGAAACCAATAACCTTCCTAAAGGAGGGAGCCTTGCACCATTTTCCTTAGAGAAGAGACTTTATGATGGTACATGAATATATCATCATCTAGGGAGGGGGCTAAATGATAACCGTTTTTTGTTTATATGAGTTATGTCATAGTGAGTCACATCATCCAAGAAAATTCCATAGTAACACTATGACTTTTACATTGTTCGTAGGCATGACCTAGTAATTTGGTTAGGGGAATTAATAAAGAAAAAAAGTGAATTCATATTATAGCGTAATTTGCATGTAAACACTACAACAAAAAAAGGTGTCATCGACGTAGATATCGACGCACTGCATCGCTATGTGCGTCGATGTTAACCTGTCGCTATTTGCGACGCAGGTATAGACACACATAGCAACGCAGATAGCGACGCTGATAGTGACAACCATAATAGAATTTTTTTTTCTTGGAGAGAGGGCAGGTAGCCTGGCCTGTGCCCAGTTAAAAGATGGACACAGCCACAGCCAGACTTCCTGCCCTCTGCCCAAGAAAGCGAGAAGCACCAAAATCAACCATGCTCCCGCGCGCAGAAATTTCGGCAAAGTTCCCTTTGTTTTTACATAAACTTTTCAAAAAAAACCATATCATGTATACGCCTCCTACATGATATCCATGTAGGATCTCACATGAGATTTAAGACCAATGAAAGACAAGTACCGTACCAACTGAAAAGCATAACCATAACGAACCAAAACCATAACTTAAAAGCATAAACATAACGAACCATAACCATAACTTAAAAGCATAACCATAATGCAGATAACCATAACCATAAACAAAATTAACAATAACCATAAGCATAACCTGAAAGTTAAACATAACTATTAACAAAACCTGAACCATAACTATGTCTATACAAGAATAGGAGAAATAACCATGTCTATACAATGACAATGACAATAATCATAACCATAAGGGAAACAATAACTGTCTGAACAATAAATGTCTGTACAAAAAAGAGACACAGAAGCGTGTTTGTGTCTCACAAAGCATATATATGAAATCCGGTCCACTAATGACTAGGCGTCGCAACCTGCACATAGGACAACTCACAAAATTAGTATTGATATTACTTCACATTTACTTACTTAATTAAATCAACTCACACATATTAACGTTTCACCTCAAGCGATCAGCGAGACTGTAAGACCCCCCAGTCTACAGGCTCTCGTGAAGCTTCAAGATCATTCAGTACTTCATAGATACCTCTGCGATATCCATCTGACTCCTCCTGGCGTGACGGAGCTCGATGCATCGCAAGATTCTGTGTTTATACAAAAATCAAAGTAATAAGAATACATGATTCATCGCGTTTTAAAAAACACCATAGTTAAGATTGGATTAGAAACTCACAAACTCATAGCGAAAGGTGTCAAAGCCTCTGCTGCCAATATGAGATGTCCCCCTGGTCATCTGTCGTACCTGCGCGGCCTCATGATGTTGTCTGAACCGCATGTCCGCTGTCCGCTCATCCTCCCTGATCTGCAGCCACGTCTCGTGTGGGATGCCCGAAGGCTTCGGCGAGCCGGTCCTGAAAGCCTTCCAAGCTGCATCTCGTCGATGTTTCATGGTGTCCCATGCAACACCCTTGATCCACCTCCTCGGAACAACGGAAGAACCCGGAGCAGGCTGGTACTCTCTCAGGATGGTCTCCACTATGTAATTGACTTTGTCCCCATCCTGATCACCCCAAGACGTCAGAAGGCTGGTCGAAAACTGCAGCTCCGCGAGCTAGCGAATTCGTTGTCGCATCTCAGTCCCGACTCTATCCATGTCAACAGAACCATCTGCCTGTATAGTATAGAGCTTGGAGGCACTAGGATCGTGTTCCCCCCAAGGTGTCCGAGGTGTGCCAAGAGGTGTGTCGAGAGGTGTGCGTGGACAGGACGGGGGTCGTGAGCGAGGAGGGGTCAAAGCATCTGTGGACCCTCCTCCACAGCAACCACCACCTCCACCTGAAGATCGCCGAGATCGGTGAGTGCGCCTGTGCTGTGGAGATGAGGACGTACCCGCCTCTATCCCACCCCTAGGTGTCAAAGCGGTTGTGATGGGAGAAGCAGGCGTCGTACCCATAGGCGTCCTCCCCCTCGTAGGCATCCCCCCCTAGGCGTCGGACCCTCCGGTGTGAAGCCCGGAGGCATAGTACCCGTGCCTCTGGCTACCTAGTACTGAGAAGCCTCTGCCATCTGAGCAGGCGTCATCCGTGTAACGAAGCCCATGAATGCATCTGCACTCATGGAAGCGGGATCTGGAATGTGGTCTGCCATACTAAAGTCTTGCACAAAGAAAGTAAAATAAAGTGTCAGAACACAATTGTTTAAATTAACTTTAAGCTTAATTTTAAATCAACGTCTTCACACAAACACTTATAGGCCTAGGCCTCGATGAGTGAGGCATCATCGTCGATAAGATCTTGCACCGTATCATCGTCTATCTCTAATTGCAAACATAACTCTACCCCAACTCGTTCTGGCATATTGTCTTCATTCATTGCATCTTCATCTACAAGTGTCAATTCTGGCTCGTCTGCGTCATCCCTCGTATATCTGTCAGCTTCCTCTGCCATACCTTCGTCCATCTCATCTAATGTCACAGTAGTATGGACGTCGTCTAACTGACTTTCCTCCAGGAGATCTTGCCCTTCAAATACTTGTTTATTTCTTGGAGCAACCTGAACCACAAACCACCATTGTCTCTCTCGAGGGTCCGGTACAAAGACCACTTGCTCGCAATGTTCGGGGAGAGCAAATGTGTCGCTCGCATCTGTCCAAATCTTTCTAGAATCTATTTACAGAAGTTTGTTTCCATCTCTGCGTATCGTTGCATTGCGACCAGAAGTAATCACCTTGAACCACTTCACATCCAACAAAAACATCTCAAACCGCCTGAAGCTTACTTTCAGGATATCTGACACCAGACCACATTAATCCAGGTTGCTAGTGCTTTCATTCGTGTCTCTAGCGTATCTCCTTGGAAGAGATCCACCGCACTAGCTCTGAAATCTTGTATATGCAGGTCCGCACTTCCTCCGTTAAACACCCCTTGATCGCAATTGGAAGAATGAATTGCAAGAACTTATGCCAGTCGTGCAATTTCAATCCTGACAATTGATCATCACGGGTGAATGCTGTCTTGAGACATCGCATATATCCTGTTGGCGTCCTGAACTCTGAAATCACCCTTTTCACTTGTCGCTCTTCGTTTTTTAGCAATACCCATGGCGCTCTTGGAAGTTTTGTTTGGCCAGCTGCATTGGTGAAAGACCATAGCTCTGGCATCTTTCCAACTGACTACAAATCATCTCGTGAAGCTCGATTGTATTTCATTCCCATGATTGTCTTCCAGAGGAGCTCTCCCACATTCTTGAATATATGCATTGGATCCAGCAAATCGTTAATTAGTAGATCACCCCAGTACGGCAATGTATGGAGAATGGACAAACGTTTCATTCCTAGAACAGGTTGCCCCTCATGTTGCTCCCATCGGCGACGCCACTCTTGTACATGCATAGGAGGACATTCGACATGACCAAGCTGACCTTCGCGCAAGTGATGGCCATCTGGAAGATAACGGTGGTGGCCTTGATAAATTTTCTTTCGAAGAGAGGTAGAATAGCGCACATCCAAAGACTGCGCGCAAATTGGACATGCATTGTATCCCGAAGTTGTTAGCCCTGCATATATTAAAGCATGAATCAGGCCAAGGCAAAGGTCTTGCGAATAGGGAGAATTTTGTAAATCAATAACCATTACCAGAAGCTTCGCCGTATCCTGGCCAATCATGCATAGTCCACATAAGAAGTCCATGGATCCTTGCATGCTGTTGTCCTACTGGTTCAACCGCATCTGCTATGTCAATCCCATGCCATAACTCCTGGAGCTCGTCAACTAGTGGAGCTAGATAAACATCCATGTTTTTTGCTTTGAACTTACCAGGTACAATCAAGCTTAATATCAAATGACCCTTCTTGATGGTAAGCCACGGCAGGAGGTTGTAATTGATAAGGCACACAGGCCAAGTGCTCCATGACGAGCTTCTCAAGCCAAATGGATTGACTCCATCCATTGCCATGCCCAAACGCAAATTGCATGGTTCACTCTTAAAATGTGGCCAGGTATCTTCAATGTGCCTCCAAGCCTTTGAATCAGTGGGCACCCTAAATGTTGCGTCGGTGGATCTATTCGTAGAATGCCACCGCATCAACTTTGCAATGGAACCACAACGAAACATGCTTTTTATCCTAGGAATAATAGAAAAATGCCACAACACTTTAGCTGGCACTGTCTCGCCAACTACATCTTGTTTGTAGCGCATTGCTCCGCACTTAGGACAAGATAGTCAATCTATGAATTCATTGCAAAAAAGAATGCAATCATTTGGGCATGCATGAATCTTGTTGTAGTCCAAGCCAATTGAGGTCAGAAGTTGCTTTGCGTCTGGCCTGGAGGGGGGCATTTCATTGCTAGCCGAGAGAAGTTCGCAATAACCTGTTTAAGCCACATTAAATTAAAAAGCTCTCCGAGCACATCACTGTTGCAATCGAAAAATCTCTTTTGTAAATTACGTACCTAAACAAAGCAGTGACGCTTGCATCTGACCACCCGTACACTAACTGAAGATTCAAAAACGCTAGACAAGTACGAAGCACATATATTTTGGCACCTTCATAGATTGGTTGACGTGCCAACTTCCTCAACATGTCTTCAGGAGATAGGCGCACGGATTCTGGTGCTGCTTCATTCGCGTTCTCCTCGCTTGTCTGGAAGAAGGCATCCAGCATCTCCTCCATGCCGTCGTCTTCTGTCTATAAGCCCTTTTCTGCTTCCATCCGTGGCTCTATATTGGTCGGACCTTCACGCATAATCTTTTTTCTCTCTCTCTCTCTCTCTCTCTCTCTCTCTCTCTCTCTCTCTCTCTCTCTCTCTCTCTCTCTCTCTCTCTCTCTCTCTCTCTCTCTCTCTCTCTCTCTCTCTCTCAGATGTAGGCGCTATGTCGCAGAAATCAATGCCCGTTCCGTAGGAGTCATATCGCAGATTTTGTACGGTTTCTCTAGCAAACTCTCCGTACTTGTGCACATGCTCATTACATATCCTACGCTTGCGCAGGATTTGATACTTGTAGAGCGTGCACGAGCATGCAATCTTTTCCTCCATGTTAGTTGATGACGTTGCCATCTACAATGATTATGAATGTAGTTTTAATATATATATATATATATATATATATATATATATATATATACTCCTCACAATGTAAACTTCCTCGCATTCTCTAGTCTTGCCCAGTCTTCGTACACCTCGGTCCAGAGGTGTACGGAGATCAGGACCACCGGGTCAAAATCTCGTCTTTATTGGTCAAATCCTATATGGGTAGACACATACGTGCACTCCCACGTGTACATGGCAATGCATGTAGCAGGCAAAACCCCTTTGCCTCTTTTAGTTCCATAGTTTCTTCTTTGTCTACGTACCCTATCTCTCGTTCTTTCTCTCTCGATCTGGCTCTCGCTATCTCTCTTTCTCTCTCTCTCTCTCTCTCTCTCTCTCTCTCTCTCTCTCTCTCTCTCTCTCTCGATCTCGCTCTCGCTATCTCTCTTTCTCTCTCTATTTCCCTATTTTCCTATCTCTCTCTCTCTCTCTCTCTCTATCTATCTATCTATCTATCTATATATATATATATATATATATATATATATATATATATATATATATAATAACTCTCTTTCTCTATCTCTCTATTTTCTATCTCTCTCTCTCTCTCTCTCTCTCTCTCTCTCTCTCTCTCTCTACTTCCCTATCTCTCTACTGATCGAACGAGCAACTGAGCTAGGGAGATCTAGACGCCCACGACTGCGGAGGACTACACAACATCGACAGAGGCTGCATCAGAGGATCTAGCTAGGTCACTTAGGCTCGACATGCACAATGCCCGGTCAGACTACAGACCATGGAGGAGATTGATGAGATCCGCCAGAGACAGATGCTGGATCTCCTATGATCTACCTATCCCAGCTAGCTAGTTTAGTCGTTTAGCCCACACCCAACAGTTTAGGATTCCATAATATTTTATTTTGTCATCTTCTTACTCTGACTTTGTATCAGATCCATCACATTGTAACTTTCTTGTCTCATGTCTCATAGGTCACTTTGGCCTTTCGAAGACGTTAATATAACATTTCATTTCATTTCTCTCTTTAATTTTAATTTCGTAAGCATACATTAATTCTCTCTCTCTCTCTCTCTCTCTCTCTCTCTCTCTCTCTCTCTTTCCTACACACACACACACACACACATTTCTCTCTCTCTCGTTCTCTCTCTCTCTTTCCTACACACACACACACCGCTCTCTCTCTCTCTCTCTCTCTCTCTCTCTCTCTCTCTCTCTCTCTCTCTCTCTCTCTCTCTCTCTCTCTATTTCCTACACACACACACACACACACCGCTCTCTCTCTCTCTCTCTCTCTCTCTCTCTCCCCCTCTCTCTTTCCTACACACACACACACACACACACACACACACACACACACACACACACACACACACACGCGATGTAGAGAGAGAGAGGGAGGGGTTGGGGGGGGGGGGGGGGGGGGAGGCGGAGATGGACATAATACCTGCGCAGCAGGTTTCGGCCAAGATCTGAGCAGGCGAAAATGGCCCTTGCGCGCGGGTTTCTCTTTTTTCCCCCAAATTTTTTTGCGTCGCTATACGCGTGACAAATAAAGCCTTTCCACGCATATATCGACGCACACTGCGACGCATGTATCGACGCGTAAGCCTTCTTATTTAAGCATCCTTAAAACCTCGTGTGATTCCATTCTAAAAATTCCACAAGGTTACTTTCACTCACTGCATCATTTTCCATAGATAATTCATGTCTACATGCATATTATTATGTACATCAAGTAAGAAAAATTGCATCATTCAACCAAGGCAGCAATTAAATGAGGGTCCTCTCTCTCTCTCTCTTAATTATACTATTTTTATGTTTCATTTTAGTAATAACACCATGTGCTCATTACCATTTAGCTGGGGCAGTGTCTAATCCCTTGATAAATTTTGATAAACAGATAGAGTACATCTTTACAAATTTCTTCTAGGAGTGTACGGTTTTTATATTTCATTTCCTCTCCAAGAGGAGGCCTCTTGATGAGATTCCGAGAAGAAGACTCTCTCCTAAAAGAGAGGAGGAATCCAAAGAATGAGAAAGAAGTGAATCACTAACACTAGAATGGTAACATGACACTTTTATGTCCTTGGACACTTTTGTGTCCTGTTAAGTGACCATTTTGCTTGAATTATTTGAAGAGTATGAAAATGAATTTCTAGGTGCTATATATCCACAAATTTGCCTTATGAGCTGAAAAAAACTTAGCATTCTTTTTGGAATATCGATCTCACCGTTAACCTTATTCTTGCACAACCTTTTTGAACCTAAATTGTGTGAAAAAACGGGTCGTGTTTTTGGTTTTTTTTCAAATTTTGGCAACTAAACCACTCTAAACTTCATGTTTGTGAGGTTTAGATGGGTAGAGGTTAGGCCTTCATAGTTCTCAACATGTTTTGATGCTTGTAGGGAGAGCCAAGTTTGAAAGTTACGACCAATTTACAAGAATTGTATAATCCTGTTTTTGGCCAAAATTAGCACTTTTATGATTTTTTTGGTGGCTTTCTTGATATCCAAATTCAATTTTGATTGCGTAAGTGTAATGTATAACATAAAGCTAATCTTCCTTGAGTTTTGGGAGACCTAATATACTATATAGCATAGGGCAATGTTTAAACCATAATAAACCCTTGTCCCTCGACGACCCCTTTACCATATATCCTTTGGACATCATCAGCATGAAGCAGACATCTGATACAGATTGTGCTAAATATTTGAACACAAGAATCGAAATAGAAAGACCATATATTGGAGACTTTTCTTCGTCTACTTTTTGGAAGAAAGATGGGTTGCCAATAAATAGTAACTCATTTATACATGCATCAGCTAATAGACCCAAAACAATGGCCATTGAAGTATGCATATCACAAGTACGGCTAATTGTGTATAATTCCTCTCACCTCTCATTAGCATATCAACATATATTGCGTTTGATTGGCATGTTTGAAAAGAATGGATTTGCTAAACACATAATCACAAGACACATCACTAGATTTTTACAGAGCCACCATTTTCTTGGAGAACAATTTGATGCCGTTGAGTTCATCAAAATACTTAGTGAGGATGATAGGTCCACTTAGTGGGCCTACTCCCAACTAAGTATACCTTACCCCAAGGATGGCGGAGGGCCACACACACACACACACACACACACACACATTATCACTTGCTACATGAAATCATTGGAATTCTTATAATTTGCTAAAAATTATTCAATTATGAAGAGATTGGTCGAACAGATGAATACACCTTTAGGAAAAGATAGCAGTGGTGGATATCAAGAGCCATTATTAACATGTTTTTAGGGTATAAATTTGGATGAGCAGCAGCTGTCCTAACCATGGCTTGGTGATAGGGTTCTGCTTACTATTGTACCCATGGACATTTTCAATAACAAATAATGCGTTGTGGTGCCAATACGTAAACTTGGTCTACTTAAGGTTTTTCATGGGAATCGATTTTACTAAGATTTTTCTTGGGAACATGGTAGCATTCAATATGTTAAGTGGCCCCATGAGCTGTAGTAAGAAAAAATGCTTATATTCATGGGTGTTCATACTCTCTAGCATGATGTTCTATACTATGTTCATCGCGCACACACATTGGGGCTCATCTATGAGAACTGGCTCATCGTGCATACACCTCACACTCCACCTGGGTGATATTAATAAAGCTCGTAGCTGCAAATACCCTGTCGATAAAAATCCAAACGCACGCACTGACAAAACGATGTCTTCTGTGCAGATAGATATCCTTTATGATCTACAGAGTATGGATTTGTGTGTATCATGCTTGTTTTTTGTATTCTCGTATGGTGGACATTGCATGCGTTTGTCACCAAATTTGGAATGTCTCTGAACATTTTTGTAACACGCCAGCCAATAGTGATGAGTGGTATGGGGCATGCAACAATTGTTGCTTATGGGGTGAAGTATTGCAGGTTTATCTCGTCCCAAAAGAGTAGATTTCTTGATGCTATCACCTAAGTTTTTGACCCAGTGGGTGTGCTTTCATTCGTGAATTAATGTGCACACACACTTACACAATTCTGTATATAACCATAATGATTGTTGCTTTGAATTAGGTAAACATGATGGTCAGGTATGGGTAGTACACATAAGGGGAATGTATGTATATTAATTGACATAATCATGGAATTTTTCCTAATGGGAGAGTGCTTGGTGCTCATCACGGGCATCATAATAGTTTTGATATGTTTTGTAATGCATAGCAAGTCGAAGGTGATGAATGATACAGGAGATTTTGAAATTGATGATTATGGGGGTGAATTTTGGCAATGCTATCTAATCCTAAAGGAGAAAATCTCCTAATCTTGTACAAGCGAATATCAAAACCTGTTGGCTTGCTTGCATTCTTGAAATACACCTCTAAAGGTGTACACACACATACACTGGGGTGAGGGTCAAGTGGCATGATTGTCGGGACCATATGGGATACATAAGGGATGTGCAGCTTCAATGATTAATACAATCAGCATTGTCTTAGAATGCTGGCTGATGAGATATTGCATGGAGTGAATCACAAGCATCCTATAATAGTTTTGGTCTTTTCTAAAACATAACTAGGTAATGGTGGCGGGTTTTTATTTAAAAGGCTCATGGGGTGGTTGCCTGAGGTTAGATGATCCAAAAACACAAAATGTTTGATCCTATAAGTTCATGAATTTGGGGTTGACTGGTTGCATACATAACTATATGCAATAATAAGTTGCTTGAGGATTCCATACTACGCAAACTATCTCAACCGGCTGATGGTGGTTTTTTGAGGATGGGTTGACTCTATCTGATACACACATCCACTTAAACACACACATGCATACATGAATGCACACTTTTCTTGATGCAAGCATTAGAATCTAGTTTAGATGGATTTTGGGTATTTGCTGTGGGGTTGGATGTTTTAACACTACAAAAATTAATTGGGTACATTTTTCTTTGACAGGGGAAAGCATTCTCTTTAAATGTGAGCTGATTACATTCTTAGGTGGTTTAACAAAAAAAAGTGGTGGGTAGGTTTAAGTTGGTTATTGAAAAGGACTACATTTTACTTTTTTCATTTGATTATCGTTATCAAGTGGCGAAGTCACTTGGTACCTATCTACCCATTCATTGTAGCCTATTCTATTAAGCTTTGATGTTTGCATGGTGGCAGCAGGTACCGACCTCTCCTTCACCTACCAGGAGAACTTACTCCTCCTAGATTGCCAATTTTATTTTATGTAATTTATGAATCAATTCATTAATTTGTAGTGTTCGATCGAGTTTTCATATTGTGTATTATTAATTGAGTTTTGTTTTGAAGTCTACTAGTTAAGTTTGATACAATTTGATAGAATTCACTATATGGTTCTGTAAAGATGAAAAAATGAAACACACACACCTCTTTCTCTTCCTCTCTCAAACAAGAGTTCTCTTTAACACACAAACTCAAATCATGATCTTCCATTGTATGCACAAGAGTGGTGCTCTCCCCCTTTCCCTCCCTCCCCCCCTCTGTGTGTGTGTGTGTGTGTGTGTGTGTGTGTGTGTGTGTGTGTGTGTGTGTGTGTGTGTGTGTGTGTGTGAGTTGATGATCCCAATTTTCTCTTGAATAATAGTTATGTAGTTCTATTGGAATTAGGATTGCATGAATGTACACACAACTTGGAGATGGAGAAGACGTTGAAGGCACACAAAATAAGCGTGTTTCTCTAAGTGTGCAAATACAAAATAAGATGGCCCTAGAGTGATGGACGTACATTCAAAGCAAGGGGGAGGGGGGACCTCTTAGTGAGGAAAAAAAGTGCCCCGATGATCCTAAATGTGTTTACACTTGTCCCTACCATATACATTGAAACAAATCCCCCTTGTAAAGTGATGATGTGACTGAGAGCTAGCACATAGAGCATAGGGGATTGCCATGTCTTATGGACATGATCAACCCAAAAAGGGAAACAAACCCAAAGCTTTGAGAAAATGTTTGAACTTCTCACAAGGGAATACCTTTTGGAACATATCCGTAAGGTTGTCCTGTGTCAGTACATAAGCCAAGCTAATCTCTCAAGCTAAGAATCTTTCCCTAGCATAGGGTTCATGCACCTCAATATTCTTTGTGTGAGCATGAAAGGTGGGGTTCCTCACAATTGCCAATGCGCTCTGACTATCAATTTAGATGAGAGTGCAGACTCTTGTTCAACTCCCAAATCAATCATAAGGCGTGTGAGCTACACACACTCGACCATAGCTATGAAAGCTACCCTGTCAAGCCTAGGGTAAGACGGGCTAGGCTAAGTGACAGGACGCACATGCATTGTAGGGGCCTATACCTAGGAGACCAAGGGCCTATATAAGGCATGGTTGGGTGGAGATGTGCATGTGTGAGTTCCCAATCTCTCATATTGGTATCAAAGCTAAGGGGAGAAAGGCGATGGAGGAGGGGGGAAAGCATGCATGGTCGTACGTGAATGAGAGCTGACACATAGAGTAAAGGGAAGTTCCATGCCCTGAGGACATGATTAGTCCACAAAAGGGGAGTAAGCCCAAATATTTGCGGAAAGCTTCAAACTTATCACAAGACAATGCCTTTGTAAAAAGATCTGCAAGGTTGTCCTGTGTTGGCACATATGTCAAGGTGATCTCTCTTGCTGAGAGCCTCTCCCTAACATAGTGGTAATGCACCTCAATGTGCTTTGTGCGAGCATGAAAAATTGGGTTCCTTGCAACTGCCAATGCCCTCTGACTATTAGTGTAGATAGTGTTGGCAGTGTCATGTCCAACACCCAAATCAGCCATAAGTTTTCTAAGCCATACACACTCAATTGTAGCCATGAAGACTGCTTTGTACTCAGCCTCACAACTAGAAGTGGCCACATTAGGTTGCTTCTTGCTCAACCATGATATGCATAAGCTGTCGAGCATGAAACAAAAACCACTTGTGGACATTGATGTGGCAAAACAACCAACCAAATCTGAGTCCAAAAAATCATGCAAATTTGGCGGCAATGATCCCTCCTTGGGATAAAACAAGCCAAGTTCTAAAGTGCCACTCAAGTAGTGAAAATTACTCTTGACATCTTGCCACTAATGCTTAGACTCTGGGCTATGCATGAGTCTGCTTACCTGTGATACTGCAACCTGAATATCCGGCCTCGTGTTGGATACATATATAAGGCATCCAACAACAGTGTGGTAAAGAGTGACATATGCAGGATCACTACCATCATGAAGACTCAATTTCAAACCTGTTTCCATGGGAGTGGCAATAGGTTTGCAATCCTCAAGTCAAAACTTACGTAGCAATGTCTCTATGTAACTTTTCTGCTACAAGGCAATACCACCATCACACTGCTTAAACTGTAAACCCAAGTAATGATGCAATAGCCCCAAATATTTCATCTTGAAAGTAGCATTCAAATTAGCCTTAAATTCAACAATATGTCTCTCATTTCGTCCAATGATATGAAAATCATCCACATAAAGAACCACAATGAGAAGTACATCATCCTCACAATTTACATACAATGTGCTTTCTGTTGAACTGTTTTGAAAGCCTCATTCCACCACTAAAAAGAGGCAACAAAGTGTCATAAATGTCCTATGAGCTCTAGTACATGACATCAAGGAATAAACATAATCTTCCACAAACACAACATCCCATGAAACCAAAATACACTTTTTTTTGGATGATACAACTTGTAACCTTTGCTTTCAGAACTATAACCAACAAAAAATATATTTGACAACCTTATCATCCAATTTTTTGCGCTGTGTTTGTGGCACCAAAGCATATGCCAAATAGCTAAAAACACGCATGTGCTTAATAGAAGTCTTTCTATCATGCCATGATTCATATGGAGTCATAGATCGCAAAGCTTTTGTAGGACACCTGTTAAGTACATAGTGGTAACATGATAGAATCAAGCCAAAATGAATGCGGCAAAGCTTGACTTTTGACCATACATCGTGCCATTTTTGTAAGTAACCTATTTTTCCTCTTAGCAACACCATTTTGCTGAGGTGTATAAGGCACTGTACACTGGTGTTTTATCCAATAACTAGCCAAAGATGCATTAAATTCATGAGACATATACTTCCCCATCTTGATTGGAATGTAGAGTGCCCATAGTACATTTCAAGACATTTTCAGCCATAGCTAGAAATTGTTTGAAGCACATAAATACGTCGGACTTTGCTTGAAGCAAATATACCCATGCATTCCTGGAGTAATCATCAATAAAAGTCATGAAGTAAAGGTAATTGTCCAAGGACGGAGTTTACATGAGCCCACAAACATCAATATGCACAAGTTGCGACCTGCATGTGGCCCTAACTGAACCATCCTTTGGAAACTTTGAACATTGCATCTTACCCAAAATACAGTCTTCACAGACATGTTTGACAGGTACTTCAAGAGGCATCAAAAAAGCAAGCATATTAGATTTTTGCAAATGCAACAAAATGGCAAAAATCAGATGACCAAAACATGCATGCCAAAGTTTTGCATCTGAAATAGCCTTTGAATCCACAAATACAGACAATATATTCTTCTTGATACCAGGTACATAAAGTGCATCACTAAGTGTGAAAGAATTGCCATTTGCAGCAAGCACAATCTTTCTAACTCCCTGAACCAGCGGATAAGAGGCGTTGCTGGCACAAGTAACTGAATTTCAAGAGAAGTCAACAAATCACAATGTGAGGTAATGTGCTTTGTAGCACCAAAATACCACACATGTGAATCTGCAAAAATTGACATGCATGCATCATGGGCATTAGGATTATAAGTGCACTCTGCACTAAAAGCCCATTTTGCACCAACATCAGCATCATAGTCTCCCTTCATAGAAGACTCAACAATAACTGCATTTGTAGTGGAACCAGCATTAGTAGTGGAACGAGCCCCTTTCGTCTTAGCCTCTTTGGCCTTCAACTTAGGACATTGCTTGATCAAGTGATCATTAGCTTTACTATAATGGCAAGGCATCTTCTTTTTGCCCTTATCACCAGAATTTCCAAATGAATTGCTGCAAGTAGAAGCATTAGGAACAGGTGATTTTCCACTCACAAAAGAACCAAGAGAAGTGGCCGCATTGCTGTTACCACCTTTTCTTTGAGCAACAATAAAGGCATGTTCAACTGCATGCTGTCTAGTCCTATTTTTCTGGAAAGCGATTCTTGCGATAGTTATGTGCATAATGCATCAAACTTGAAAACTTCAGGATTTTGTTGGGTCATAAGTCTCCAAGTACTAGCAAAAGTCTGGTAAGAATCTGGCAAGACATCAAGAATAGTTTGCACAAGGGAACTGTCTGAAATGACTTCACCTACAGAAATAAGTTGCTCGTTGATATCCTTGACACCAACAAGGAAAGTGTCCATATCATCTTCCTCATGCTCTACAAGAGGTATCAGAGCTTGGGTTCCAACCCTACTCCCTCTCGTGTGTGTAGCTAATGCAGCCACATTAGCAGAGAAGAAGGAATCATCAGCACAATACACAAAGCAATCGAAGGAGTAGAGAAGCAAATTCTATTGCAAAAGTAGGAGCGCAGTCTAGCTGCATATTTGATTATTGCTTAGCATCCTTGTGGGCTATATTACCATATACATGTGGTACTGATGTGTGAACACACTTAGGAATGTCATATGTTTTTTCCCTCACTAGGAGGTTTTTCCCCGTGCATTGTATATATGCCTATCACTTCTAGGGCTAACTTATCTTTCCATTGCACGCTAAGTAATACACTCTCTATTGTGTGCCTTGAGATTCCTTCATCTTCTCCAAGCTGTGCGTGTTTTCCTGCAATGCTAATTCCAAAAATTGGTATCAGAGCAAGTTGCATCCTCTGGGACTTAGTCGCCAACACCTCTAGGACACGCCTGCTCATTTTCTTCGATTTCTGTGATCTTTGGCGAGCTTTTGCATGTCAACAAATATTATGAGATTTCTTGAAGAGCTCAGTCTGCTCAGATTTTTGATTCGAGCTCATTTTGGCCTCCATTTTCACAACATGTTGTACTGCACATGCTATTTCGTCATTTTGTGCAAATTTTTTGTTAGTGCCATTTTTCTACATAACACGTCCTTACGATCTTCTACGGTTTGTGCTACATAGAAGGTGTTGTTCTCGCTTTCCTTCTCCTCTTTTCAGACAATTTTCTCATCAGGTGTAATTATTTGCCATGGCCGACAACAACACATATGTGTTCAAGATGTTTGCTACTAAGGACAGATTGGATGGGATCAATTACCCTATGTGGGCTTACATGGTGCAACATGTTCTTGTGTCAAAGGGTGCTTGGAATATTATGCATGGCATTGATGTACGTCATAGTTTTGAGGATGTAGGTGATGTTGAGGATGTTACAGGTCTTGCTGCAAGGATTACTGTTGTTAAAGTTGTTTTGCCTATGACAGAACAAGCTCGTTGGGATATAAAAGGTGTGGAGGCTCATGCATTGATTGCGTTGTCTATGAAGCACGCTATTATTCCTCACAATCTTTATCAAAATTTACAAAACAGACTTGAGATATTTTGGTTGGTCTTTATGCAAGTCGCAATGAAGCAAAAATTGCATTGATGCGTAAAGAGCAAGAGTTGAAGATTATGAAAGTTGTGGGATGGAATCTTAGATGGAGCATTGTGGTCATATCGAATCACATAGAAGGAGGCCATAAAGTTTACACCATTTCACTGGTCTATGGTCAAGAGGCTTTGCAACCAATCGAGCTCAACATCTCAACAATGCGGCTCCATAGCAAAGGCAAACAAGATGATCAAGAGGCATGGATGGATCGACTTCTTACATTAGTGGAGATTGAGTGGAAGTGAGAAGCGTCTTATGAGTGCTCCAAGAGGAAAGATACACAAGTAAAGGAAAAGCTTGACAAGAAACAAAAAGACAAAGGCATCAAGGAAGGAGATCTTGTGCTAAGGTATGACAATCGACTCGATAATTTTTTGGATGTCAAGTTTGAAACTAGATGGAAAGGGCCATACATATTCAAGAAGGATTCCAATTCAAGCTACTACCATCTCATGGACTTCAATGGTAAAGAGCACTCCGAGAAGGTAAATGGATATCGGCTATAGCCCTATTTGAGTCACCTTCTACCAAAGGGTCTACCAAAGCTCTGTCAAAGAGTGACTATCTCATGTAAGTTTTGCTACATGAAGCATGAGTGCGACAAGGAGCCACACAATGAAAATCTTGTTAAGGGACCAAATATCATAGAGTACTTAGAACCACTCTCCGTGGGAAAGACACTTCATGATGGTACATAAATATACCATCATCTAGGACGGGGCTAATAATAGCCGTTTTTTGTCCCTCCGTATTTTCCATAGTGAGCACCTCACCCAAGAAAAATCACTTTAACACTATGGCTATCATTACTTGTTCATATGTACATATGTGTGTGTGTGTGTGTGTGTGTGTGTGTGTTATGCGGTCTATTATTCCATGGAAGAAACCTCAATTCGATAGTTATCTAGTTAGGGGAGACAAAAAATATATAGATAAGTATTACGACCAAGTTTTTACATAGTATTGCACCCTAATTTTGGCCTAAATAAAGTGAGTGTTTATATAATTATTTTATAAATTTATATATATATTGATATTGAAGTGCGGGTTTTAACCGAGCCTACGTACGTCAATTTTTATCATTTTACCCTATATAATACTTTGCTATTTTTTCTTCTACATACATGTCTGTACTTGTATGGAAAGATTGCAAATAATAATACCAAAATGGTTCCACCCCAACAAAAATCTGAAAAACTATTTTATTTGTGTGAATATATTTTCACTATTGTGAATTTTTCCTTTCTACAATTATTCTCCTTTTCACTCTCATGAATTAAACCACAAAAAATATTCATCTTTTTATGGTAGCTCATAATGAGAGAGAGAAATTTTTAAGCTGAGCTCTTTCTATTTTTCTATCTATATTAATTTTTATTTTATTTTCACACGTAAACCCTTCAGTATTTGGTCTCCTAAGTTGTATTATTCACTTATATCATGAGCATAGCAATATATTTTCTTATAGACCCACAAAATAAGATCAAGGATATGTGACATGCATGCATGCATTATAGAGGGTTCACTCTTGGAGGCATTCAAAAGAATCATCCAAAGAGGGACCCCACAAAGACTTTGTGCAATGGAAGAAGACAATCAGTTTTGTAAAATTTTTAGCGGCCACTTTCTCTCTGAATTTTGAAAAGTGATAATAACAAGAATTGTAGCTCGTCAGCTAAACTTTTGCCTCAAATGTTTTTATAATTTTTGGAGCTACGAGCTATGAGATATTATTTAATTGGTGGATCCCAATCTCCCCATGCTATGCAACCACACTTCCTCTTCCACTTTATCATTTTTCTCTTTTATACACACTTTTTCACTCATCATCCCCATCCCTCTCACATCTCCTCTCTGCACCATACTCACCTTCTCCTCAACCTTGAAGAATAAGAGAAACCATGGTGAACTCATGCCTCTTACATACACTTCTATTTCAAAATTGACCTCTTAGTCTCATTTTTTCTCCTCCAAATTATCAATTCTATTAAAAAAATCCACAAAATTCAGTCTCTTGTCTTAAATAACAGCATAATGGTGATGGCTTACTCATATTCAATCACCTTGGCTCCCAAGAAAGGTCAAGAATGGAGAGAAACCGTGCCGTCAAAGTTGATGGACCGTCAGCAAGCGTCAAAATTGACCTTTTCAAGCTTTTTGGAGCATCAACATTGTAAGAAATCCATATTTTCTTACCTCTCAAGCATTTATCTTTTTTATTTGTATCTTACATGGATACTCTCATTGTAAATATCCAAATCCATTTGTAAATCAATCAAAAGTATCCTAAATCTACTAATCTACTAACACTAACCCTACTATGTAAAGTCCTATCACCTCCATTTCTTTCCTCTCTCTTTTATCTCTCTATGACCACCACCTTCTTCATAATTCTAAGCAAGAAAAAAAATAAATTGCTAAAAATCTAGCCCAACCACGGTTAGAGGAGTAACCCTAGTCCTCAAAAATTCTATAAAAGGAGGGTGTAGCTAGCACAAAGGGATATAAGCCATAAGCAAGAGCACCATGCAATAGCTTTAGAATTCAAGCTCAAGCTTTTGAGAAGGATCTCTTGAGTGAAATCTCATTAGCTTATGTGCATGCAAGTGTTGCACTTAGAGGTGTGATTAGCAAGGGAGTTTTGTGCCATTGTAAGGGAGATTGATAATTCAACAGAGAGTAGAAAGCCTTCATTTCTACTACCAATTGTAGGCACAACATTTTTTTGAATCAAGGAGGTGGATTTGGACAAATCATGGCTACCTTGTCTCTCTTTCAACATGAAGTTATGGAGAACAATGATGTGTAAGTCTCTTGGTGTTTTTTTTTTTTACTTAAGTTCTTGATAGCTTGTTTGTGGTGTGTTGTTATTGATTTGGCCATAACTCCCACATGCAATAAAAAGGGTGACAGGGTGTAGAGGACTCCCCTGGCCTTAAGACAGTGATTGGGGTGGCTTGTCTTGTGATGTGTTGTGGTGTATTTTACTCAAGCTATGTTGAACAAAATGGTAATCTCACTTTTGTTTGGTCCTTTATCGATTTAGAAATCATCAGCATGCGACATTTGCAAGAGAGAGTGGTGGGGGACACATGGCTTTCTTTAACTTGGTGAGCCTAATATCATTTTTTCCAATCTAAAGCCTAGACGTGGCCACTTGGCATTATCTAAGCTGAAATTGTACACCCAACAGGTTAAAGCATTGCACTCCCATAATCATCGAGAATAGTAGAGCACTGATAGTTGCCGACAATAGCAAAGCGTTGAAAAACAAACTTCAAAGCACACAATACTCTTTGTTGATATAAGACATAGCACTGAAGTGAAATCTCAAAGGCACACAACACTCATTTGTAGGCTATCAGTTGCACGTTTGTACCTTCCATAATCTACTGTCCATTGACCCCTCCTGCATGTCCTCTTGTCCAGTAAATTACTCATGCTCGTAAACAGTGACCATTCTCTATGTCGCTTTATATTTTGGTTTTGAGAGAGAGAGAGAGAGAGAGAGAGAGAGAGAGAGAGAGAGAGAGAGAGAGAGAGAGAGATGGCTATGCCCTCATGTCAATTGTCCCGCTCAATGATACTATCATGTCTATCCTTTTGTTTACTTGATTTGTTCTCCTTCACCGAGCACACAATGAAATCTTTGGTAACCCTCTAGGCTACACGCATTGTAGCTAGGCTTTCACACACTCACTAGGTAAGGTTTTCACCTAGTGTTTTCTGCTTTCACTATATTGGAAGACGTTGATCCTGAACTCTACCAACACCTTTGTAAGAGCATCCGAAGTTAGCTTCATGCTTTGTGCAAACCTTCAAAAAGAGGTACAAGTTGAAAGCTATTGAATAGAAAAGCCTCTCCCTATTAGTTAATAGGGAGAGGCTTTGCTATTGAATAGCAAAGCCTCTCCCTATTAGTTAATGAGGCTACATGCCGTCAAATGCATGATCTCGGTAGGGATGCTATGGCATCTCTGTTGGTGGGCTTTCGCGAGCCAAAGAGAGAGAGAAATCACGTGTAGGGCGAGAGCATATGCTTGCAACTAGTCCGTGAGCAGAGGTACTGTTTCTATTAGTGCAGGCCGGAGAGAGAGAAAGCAAGTGAGAAATGAAATGAAATGTTATATTAATGTCTTCAAAAGGCCAAAGTGACCTATGAAACCAGAAAGTTACAATGTAGTGGATCTAATACAAAGTCAGAGTAACAAAAATGACAAAATAAAATACTATGGAATCCTAAACTGTTGGGTGAGAGAGAGAGAGAGAGAGAGAGAGAGAGAGAGGAGAGAGAGAGAGAGATAGAGAGAGAGAGTATGTGTGCACCCAAGCTTGCCGGTGGGCTTCCACGAGCTGGAGAGAAATTCCAAAACCAATTCCGCCAGAGTGTTCTGCATGAAGATTGAAATCTTTCCCAAGGAAACTTGCTTGATTTTGTACTTGCAAGTTGATTTTTGTTGCAGCGTTGGAAACCACTTAGTCTACACTCATCCACCTAATTTGGACAGGTCCAACACCTATCACCTCTTTGGTAGCAGCTACATTTTCAAAAGAAGAATGACTAAGATATGTAAACTTTGCAACTTATAAGATGACTCATGGCAGTAACGTGCCTCGCTAGGTTCCAGTAAGGCTTTCGAATCAAGAACTCATCACTATAATTAACCCTAGACCATCTATGAAGTACAATATAAAGTTACCTCTGCTTCTGTTTAAGCTTAATCAATAGTATGTATCTTTTGTATTTGTCTTGACTCTTGTTTTGTGTCTAACAGAGAGGAAATATATTCACAACAATGGACATTTTGACTGCACAAACACAACTCCAACTCGACAACATTGCAAGGTTCGTTATCTGTATCCACTATAAGTTGCTTGGCGAAACATATGAATGCTATGAGGCAAGGCACGACTTTCGTTTCCTATAATTTTTGGAGAGATCACAATGCCAACTCTCCACCGTACTTTTGTATGGCACTTCTGCATGACGTGCACTGTATATTTAGCATTTTCACTTTGTGTCTAATTGCAAAACGAAATGTTTAACTACTCACATTGCATTTACATAGCTTGATTCAAACAGTATCCTCCGACTTGCACAATTGAACGACAACCATACACAATTACCAAGTCGATAGTGCATTTCAATTTTTAGTCTATTGATGCTTTCTGTATTGTTTGAGTTTGTCAATGCTTCCTTAAGTTTAGTTTAGCCACATGTTTTCCTCACTAGTGCATACTCAATCTCGATCATTGAATCTATATATCAAATAGACATGTCCTGTTAGGTTCTATAGCATCGCCCACCAAGCAAGACTAGTTGGAAAAAAACATGGACTTGTCATAATTAGTAATCCATAACCCTACTCATCCTAGTGCGACCTGGCTCTAAGACCAGTGCCCAAAAAGAGGTTGAAGCCCCGCCTTTGAAAAAAATTGAACCGTGAAGCCTCTTTGTTGAAGTCATTTTGATGTGGTAACTCACTGCCAAAAGGTGTGACTCCGCCCTTAGCTAGAAAATAGTCTGCCTTTACTTTGTGGGGACTCTCTTTCTGTGAGCACCCCTATGGTTTTCACTTAAAAGAAAAAAAGCAAGTGAGCTTTTGCAACTCTACACATACTTTCTGTAAATCAATTTGATTTATCTATCTGTGGGAAACCTCAAAGAGAGGAAAACCCACCAAAAAGATGTACAAGGAAAGGAACACAACAATGTTCGACTGTACAAAATATCTAAAAGCCTTCATAAGAAAGCTGACGTATCTCTGCCGTGATATAACTAACTTCCAAGGCGAACCGCAAAGACTGCCGAAGGGAAATCTTGAAGAAAGGTAGGGGATCTATATGAATGCGATGGAACATATAGCCATTACGATGTTGCCACAAGCTCCAGTACGCCCAAAACCTGACCCACATGAAGAAGGCTACAAAGCACTGCAACCCCGGCGAGAAGATACCAAAAATCCAAAACTGCTTATGGAAGACCGTCATGGGAAAACGTAGCCGCATACACGCAGATACCCGGCGAAGGAAGTCTCGAGTGACACAGCAATCCCACAAGAGGTGACAAACATCCTCCTCGGCAGATAAGCAACGGACACATGATGAACGGCGGATACGGCGCATTCTAAGAAAGGTACCCTCTGGGAGCACACCAAGTAAACACCGCCAAAGAAACAAACGCTCCTTCAACGGGCAAATTGCTTTCCCATATTGCAGATATAATCCTACACCACCAAATATCTGATTTATGCATGTGCCAAATAGCGTTGCAATGATCAGCAAACCATGGACAAGGCAGAAGAAGAGCATATGCCCGGCCGGTAGAAATATCTCGAAATGGCATTTCCCCAAGCTTCCAGTCAAAGCGATCACCATCAGCCAAAGGTGAAACGGGCAAGAAACCTGTCAACATTTGATGTAATTCTCTCCAAAACTGCCGATGATGCATGCCCAATCCAAAACGGCGAGCGGCAAATGGAAACTCGAAAGTGAAACCAGCTGCATCCACCACATCGTCAACCACTCGAATGCCACGGCAAGAGAGGAAATACACCTGGCGAGGCGAGCGGTCGACCAAAGTAAGAGAAAAATACCAACTCCAATGAAGGCTCTCCGCACGAAGTGAGTTTCCTTCCCTCCGAGCATTCCATGAGAGATGAATCGTAACTTGTTTCCATGCAGAAAGCAAGGTGGAAGAAAGTGGGCATCCAGGAATATGACCATCCATCTTACCAAATACTGCCTCCCACATGGATGATTTCCAGTGACCAAATGAGGATGTAACCACATGCTGACTCAAGTGTGCAAATATAAGAGTCCAAGGCTAAGATTGTTGCACAAGTGTAGGCAAAAGCATAGCCTTCCTAGCAATGACATGCCTACGCAGGTCCAAAATATTCAAACCACCAAAGCGCTTTGGTGTACAAAGTTTTGCCATTGATATCAGGTGCAAACCTTTTTTGTGAGCACGCGTTCGCCACAAATGAGACAAAATGGCCAACATGAGAGAGTCAAGACAATGACGGGGCCAATGCAACAATGACAAAAAGAACTGAACATATGCCATGAGGATACTCTGAACAATTCGCAGGCGAACATGTAGCGGCTAGGTAGAAAGCTTCCAGTAATGCAATTTAACATTCAAGCGATTCATAACCCAATCCACTTTTTGCGTGTGAGTAACATTCCATCCAATTGGATAACCCAAATGCCTAGTGATTACATTTGGAAGAACAATCTCTCCTGGCCACAACAGAGCATGCCAATCATAAGAACGAAGCGGCAGAAGCTTTGATTTATGGAAATTGACTTTAAGACCAACCGCACTCGCAAACAATTCCAAAGCGTTCATAATCTCTTGAACATCGTTTTGCTGATTGCGGGGCATAAACAGTGAGTCATCTGCATAAGCCTGCCCAATAAAAGTATGACCCGATGGTAGCTGCAAACCATGAAGACGCCGCGCAGAGGTCAAGTGATCAAGATACATCAACAAAGAATGAGAGGCAATTGCATACAACAAAGCACTAATAGGGCAACCTTGCCTAACCGAACAACTAAGCGGCCACGATTCTATCAATTCCCCGTCCAAGATTCCCGAAGACGTACTACAATCATACAAGAAATAAACCACATTGGCCAACTTAGGACCAAATCCTAGACATCTCATTGTGGCAGCAATGAAGTCCCAGTGCACAGTGTCAAAGAACTTTTCAATATCAACTTGCATGACCAACACATCTTGTTGCATATACTTAGCATACTCCATGCCAATCATAAGATGGCCAAATTGTCCATGATTTGACAACGAGGAATGAAACCATACTGAGCCTAATGAAGTCTTGTAAACAAATAGTCCTTGATGCAGTGGACCAACATCTTAGCCGAAATCTTGTATATCACCGGCATCAAAGTTATGGGCCGCCAATGAGAGAACTGCTCGCAAAGCGCTTGCTTGGGCAACAACTTAAGTAAGCCCTCTTTCCATGAAATTAGTAGATCCTGTTTTTCCCATGCCACATTTATCATGAAGATCAGGGGTTGTTTAAGAGCATCCCAAAATAAGAGGAAAAATTCCACAGTAAGTCCGTCCCAATCAGGAGATCTCCACCGGCCCAATGCAAGCAAGGCACCATGCAATTCGGAAACAGAGAAAGGATCCTCAAGGCATTGTGCCTCCTGCGAAGACAGGATCGAACGAACATAAGAAAGCAACAATTCACGCGCTCGACAAGCTGTCGAAGAAGGCTGAGATGCAGCAACAAACACCTTACGATAATGTGAAACCATAACCTCAGCAAGTTCCCGCTTCGAAGAAGTCCAAGCACCCGAGGGAAGCATAACCCGTTTAATCGACTGTGAGACTCTTGAATGATGCAAATTCTTAAAAAAATTATTCGAAGCACAACCCTTATCCATAAAAGCCTGTTGACATGCACACGTCTGCCACTTAGCAAGCTTCCTCTTATCATTTTGCTGAATACACACTTTAGCTTCATATAACTCCGTCATTTCAGAGTCAGACAGTGGGCGGAAATCAGCCAACTATTGACTAATCTGTTTCGCATCAACGACATTCTCTCGAATACACTGCATATGTTGCCTACCGTAGTCAAAAATCACACTTTGTACCCTCATGACAAAACGATACCAAGCAACATCCAAATCAATATGCATTTGAGCCAACAGCGGAGGAATAATATCGGCAATCATGCGACGAAAAGCTTCATGAGTAAGATAAGCATTATTAACATGCAACAAACGTTTCCTGTGAAGAGGCCGATCACAAAGAGACTGTCCAAAATACAACGACAGCAAAAGAGGATAATGATCCGATAGCTGCAGAGCATAATCTATTCTCATGTCACATACAAATTCTTCATACTGTTGCCCATTAAGCAAATACCAAAGATCCAATCGTGCTCTATAAGAGGAATGAGCAACATGCTGAAAGGCAAAACCAGAGATATCAGGATGCAAAGAACGCCAGATATCAATCATTTGAGCAGAGGCAACAAGAAGATCCCATTTGTGTTTCTCCGTAAGCAACATATGTGAATTTCCTGTGGTGCTGTCAAGCAAATCAGGAGTATTATTGAAATCTCCACACAGAAATGCATTCGAGGTCCATGAACGAGACGAGATTTCTCGCCATAAAGCAACTCTTTGCCTAGAGGCCGTATATGCATATGTACCTTCAAATTCATGAACTCGACCATTCAACAAACACTGTACAACCATCCACCGACCATGCACAGACTGAAGCTCATGTCGAACCAATATCAATACACCAAAGAAATCTTGCGAGCCAGCATACGCAATCCAATATCCGGCAAAATAAGAACATTGACCAGCAAACTCGTACTGATTATGCTCCTGCAATACAACTATGTCTGCCCTACATGTATGTACATAGTGCAAGGTCAGCCGCCATTTGTCAAGGTTGCATAACCCATGCACATTGTATGAGATGCATTTAATATGACTTTGCATTGGAAACATATGTACAAAAAGCAACAAGTATCATAATCAAGTGGAGGGGCCCATAGACACGTCTCCATCCACTGCATCCGTACGAGGACCCATCCTCTGACTCAGGGCAGGAAACGTGTCCACAGTGTTTACATGCGATGTGGAAGCCTCACCAAGGAGTACATCTTTGTAAGAGTGCATCACTTTGTCCCATGCATCAATCAGCATGTGATTGTCGTTGCATGGAAGTTTCTTAAACGATGCATTCTTGATAGCATTAACAAAAGGAACGTAATTACGAGAAGAGTGCATCACTTTGTCCCATGCATCAATCAACGTGCGATTGTCGTTGCATGGAAGTTTCTTAAACGATGCATTCTTGTTAGCATTAATAGAAGGAACGTAATTACGAGAAGAAAGGGGCGTGCGAATCTTCAGTGCTTTTTTCGGCACCACCCATGTATTGGCATCAACAGGTCCAACATTTTGCCTTTAGCAACAGTCCCATTCCCAAGATCAGTAACTTGCTGTACCTTGCCTTTCCCTTTGTCCACATTCAAAGCCACTTTAGTAGAGACTCCACTTTACTTGACTTCACTTGTGGGTTTTCCAGTAGGGATAAAGGTGGACAAAGGAATAGCAGAGGGAGGGGGTTGCAAGACCGGCTCTAGACATTCGGATTGCATATGACCAAATTTGCCGCATCGAAAACATGAATTCGCAAATTTTCCCCATTTAAGTTTAAAGGGGCGCTTGCCTACCCATGGATCACCTGAGTCAACCATAATACCATTAGGGGTAATCTTGTTCGTGTCCCATAGAATGAAAAACCTGTTGGTATTCGCATCCAATTTTGGAGGACAGATAACCTTTCCAAGCTGCGCAGCCAACAGCGGCAGGAAATGTCTCCACGTGCGGGGGAAATCAACAATCTCTACCCACACCGGGCATTTGTGACGAATAAGACTCTGGTATTCTTTAGTGAGTGCCCACGGGAGAACATGTGTCATCTGCGTATTAAAAAAGAGGGGAGACATCTCAAGCAAAAGATTTCGAGCTTCCAAATCTGCGAGTAAAACTTTATAAAATCCACGCGCCCCAAAGTAGACACCACGGACAGCTTGTTGCTTAAGGAGAAAATCGACCCATTGGCCGACATCTTGCACAGTAGGCATTTTCCCTGGGAAAAACAGAATAACTGCATTCATAGCGTTCTACACAACTGGGTCTATGAGGTCCTGTACCGGAATACGCACCTCAAGAGCAGGCGCCTGACCATTCCATGCCTGTCGAGCCTCCTCAAAGTCCTCATACAAGCATGCCTTGATCTCAAAAGCTGCCTCCGATGTGGGTTCCATTGCTTTCCGACGCTTAAAGACGCACAATGAGACATAAATTAAAAGAAACCCCTTCTTCAAACAAAACCGACTGGCGAAAAAATTCTGCAATCTACTGTGGAGAAAACCTTGCAAATAACAGACGAACCAAAGCTCTGTACATGCTTCACAGAAAGAAGCAACCAAAACCCACAGCAATATACATCAGCTGAATTCTGCCCATAGAATTGGAGCTTTACGCAGGATCTAACCTGTGTTCAATCTGCCCTGCCAGTCCTGCATAGCGAGACCAAACAAAACAGCGCTGGCCAGAACTTGACGTGCAAAACCTGCCGCACTGTCACACCCACACACGCGTACACACACACACACACCCGCTCACTGGCTGGCTGTACACACGAGCAGCAAACTCTTTGGATACATAAGTACAGATTTGATTTTCATCTTGATGTAGAATATACAAAAGGAAAATTATACAATGCTGGTTTTCTGTTTGGAAGCATACAACCCACATTAATGAGTTAAGGTTACAATTACTCTGTACACTCCTCACTCAATAAGGTGAAGCTGCCACGCCTTGCATGGGCGCTTGTGCTGATTGAGTTGAAGGGTGGTTGCTTCACAGAGGAGCCACCCTCCAGCCATTGCAACACTGTGGGTGCATTGGGCCGGAGGCTTGGGTCATCCTGGATGCACCAAAAGGCGGTATGGATGAGCTTCCTTGCTTGTTCTACATCAAACCCACTTGTATGAAGTCCCTGATCAACAAGCTCCATCATTGAGCCTTCCTCACACTTCTTGGCAGCCCAACTAGGGAAATGCCATGCCTCATTCTTTGCTCCATTGAGTGGGACGGTGCTCAAGAGCGCGAGGTCCACATTCTTCCTGCCCCCTACAATCTCTAAGAACACCATGCCCATGCTGTACACATCACTCTTCTTGCTTACGGCACCGTGAGCAAGCCATTCCGGAGCTATGTAACCAGGTGTACCACGTACTCCCGTTACAACCTTTGAAAGCCCCCTCTGCATCAACCTTGACATCCCAAAGTCAGCTAACTTAGCTACAAATGCTTCATCCAGTAAAATGTTTTGGGGCTTGATGTCAAAGTGTAACACAGGTGGTTCACACTCCTCATGCAGGTAGCTCAAGCCTCGAACAACCCCGAGTGCGACATCGTACCGCGTTTGCCAATCAAGGACGGCTAGTAAGGTGGCATTGTCGCCAGTGCCAGATTGCTCGGTGAAGAGCCATTGGTCCAATGACCCCTTCTCCACAAATTCATACACCAAGAGTCGCCGCAAATCCTCCCAGCAAAAGCCGACAAGGCGAACTACATTGAGATGATTTGTGCGACCAATGGTCGCTACTTCTGCAAGAAACTGCTTTGATTGGCCATTAGGCATTTGGGATTCCAGAAGCTTGACTGCAACCTTTCTTCCATCAGAAAGAACCCCAGCATAAACATAACCACATCCACCTGCACCCAAGAGCTTGTTGAAGCCATTCGTCGCTTCTTGAAGCTCCTTGTATGAAAATCTACTTGGCAATAGAGGCAGAATGTCCCTTAACTCCTCCTCTTCAATCTGTCTGTTCCTCTGCTTGCGGCGCCATCTTCGTCTTGCTCTAATACAATAACAGCAGCAGCAGCAGCAGAAGGGTAGTACTATGAGCAGCAGAACAGCTAGAGTGGTGGCAAAAATGATCAGATTTTCTCGAACATTCCCCAAGCTTGCAAAAAGATCAACAACCTCATCAACTTTCAAGTAAGTGATGTGGTTGCTTGTATTGATGAATATCTTGGCATAGCCCATCTTGGATAAATCCACAAGGGAGATGGAGGCCCCACTAGTTGAATTTATAAAGCTGATTTTAGAACTATTTATAAAGAAACAATTGGATGTTTCTTTGTTGTAAAAAAATCCAATGCAGGAACAATTGGAAGAGCATGCCTTTTTGCAGCGGTCGACTGTGGCAGTATCGGCAGCATAATCCCAATCACTGAGAAGCAAAATGCTCGATGCCTGAATCTCTATGAACTTGAATATATCCGGCACATTGCCTGTATAGACATTATTTGTGCAGGCCGGGAGAGGGTTATAAAGCTGGCAACCTTGTGAGGAATCCTCTGAGTTGATTGGACCGATTTCAATAGACGATGGACATGAACAGAATCCAGAGTGTTGTGGTGTGCACATCCCGAGAGGCCCGCATGCTGCAGGTACATCACATCCACCCCAGGTGAAGGGCACTGCTTCTTGAAGTGCTATACTCAAGTTATAAAGAGACCCTTCAACAGTAAATACTGCCTCTTCATTATCTAGTGCATATCTTAGGGTAGAAGGAGTGCCAGCAAGGACTGTAGAATTACCCTTGATGACTGCATTCATGTAAAGACGGCCATCGTTCTCCAAACTCAAAAAGCTCCAACTAATTGGGAAATCAGCATCTCTTCCTGCGGCAATAAAAGCTCTTTGAGCTCCAAGGAAAGATGGGTCTTTACTGCATGATCCCGTCTCCAGAAATAGTTTCAAAGAAGAATTTCTCAGCATTGCAAAAGCTTGATCTTCCACATTGCTGTTGGCACATGGTGAGGAAGAAATCAAAGAGTTGACACTGGTATAATTTGGAGAGTTTAACTGAATAGTTCCATTGGAATTGGGTGTGTCGTTTCTAAAGTGAATGGGAAAAATCCAGTATGGAGACGACTGCCCATACACTAGCTGCACATTGTTGAGGACAAGCACTAAACCCCCCTTTTCCATTCGTGCGGAGTAGTCCCCGTTTGTGCTTGTAATTTCCATGCCTACCAAGAGCTTTTGCCCTTGAACAAGAGTGTTTGTGGGCTCAGAATTGCTTTCCCACATCACATATGTCTTGTTCTTTGAGTCATAGATCACCAAATTTCCTGAGTCTTGCATCTCCATCATGCCTGCATTACTGACTTCCCACACTCCTCTGCCATCATAATCCTGCAGCCGCAAGTATTTTCTGGTGAAATTTGAACCGCCTTGTGTTTCCACTATATACAACGATGCATTCAAAGACTGAAGGGGTCCATTTTCCTTGGCAATCCACAGAGGCACAACATAACCATCAGCTATTATGTCCAATGATGCATTAAACACAGCATCTTCATGAATTCCATTTAGGAAAGGAAGCTTTCCTTTCAGCAAATTGGAGTGATTTCCCAACATGCCGCCACACACTGCGAGGTAGATACCATCTTTAAGCTGTTGACGGTCAATTCGAAGAGAGGAATTTACACTACTTTCATTGAGGAAGAAAAATCCAACAGCAAAGCCCAAGCTCTCAGATGAGCTAGAGCTATTGAAGGATGAAGAGCTGAGGAAGGGCACGAAAAAGGAATGTCCATCTACAGAAGAATGTGCCTTGATGACTGCCGTATGCGAACTGAGGGCAGCACGCACGGAGAGGTTGAAGCCCGCAGGGAGATCAAGAAGCATGCCATTGCAAAACTCTGCGAGAAGCAGAGCCCATATTGAACAGAAGGAGAGGCTGAAGAGTACCTGGTTTGTTGGCATCGCTGGATGATATCAACAGCAATCTCTGGCCGCTCCCAGCCTCGAATCATGAGTGTGCAGGAAAGCGAGCTAGCCCCACTTGGCTCGTTGAAATTTCAAATCCCTCCTCTCTCGTTGAAATTTCAAATCCCTCCTCTCTTGACTCTCTCTCTCTCTAATCGGTTAGGGTCTTGAGTTCAACTCTCCAAATCTCCTCGTCGGATAGATCTTTAAGGTCTCTTAGAATAGTTTCCTGCAACTTTAAAATACTCTTCGTCTCGGGGGTGTGTGTGTGCACTAATAAAAAGAGGAAAATACTATAACGTTTCTATCTCCCAAGTGTTTTAAAATACCCTTCTTCTCGGGTGTGTGTGTGTGCACTAATAAAAAGAGGAAAATACTATAACCTTTCTATCTCCCAAGTGTGGTAGGTTGGTTATGCCATTTCCCCCTTGAATAACATGTCTTGAGTTTAACTCTCCTCGTTGGATAAATCTTTAAGTGTTCTTGGGATAGTTTCCTATGATGTTAAAATACTCTTCTTCTTCTTATCTCTCTCTCAAGTGTAGCAAATTGGTTATGCCATTTCTCTCTTGAATAACAAGTCTTGAGTTCAACTCTTCTTGTCGATTTAAGGTCTCTTGGAATAGTTTCCTACAACGTTAAAATTCTCTTCTTCTTCTTCTTCTCTCTCTCTCTCTCTCTCTCTCTCTCTCTCTCTCTCTCTCTCTCTATATATATATATATATATATATATATATATATATATATATATATATATATATATATATATATATATAGTTTTACGTTTAAAAAAGTAGTCCTCTTTTTTTTATTTGTTGAATAAGGACACGGTCCTGTTTCTCGATGCGCATTGTTCAACACTTTTTTATGGATTTTCCAAGAGTAAATGTTGAAAAATAGAGAAAACTTTTATTGGTTTTAAAGTTTACTCTATATTTCTCAAGTTCTACGTGGGGTTTTCCTTTTCCTCTTCCTCTCACCAAGCATGTTTGAACTTCATAGCGGCACGATTGTAAGCTAAGAGCCGAGTCCCAATATATTTTAGTGGGATTAATACATTCAAGTAAATTTTGTTAAATCGTGGTCTTGCACCTGAACTAGATATTAGCAAGATGAAGGGAACATGAAGCCGAGATTTGTGTAGTGCTGCAAATGCAATTTCTTTTGTCTGCATTACTACTATTACGGGTCATTTGCGTTTTCTTACAGGGCGATGGCTATCGCTAATTCCAGAATTAGGAGACATGTTTTGTTTCATTTTCGCCTTTAGCTATGGATTCGTGGGATTGCTTTTTAGAGATTTATTTTACTAAAGTTAACATTCCTAGCGGGACTCGGCGCTAAGGGACATTTTTCCAGAGTACTGACAAGCAAACAAGGTGAAATCTCTCGATGTCTTGCTTACAACTGGTTGAGAGAGAGACTAGAAAGGTTCTCCCCCAAACTAGCACTCGGTGTAGAAGACCCTTGAAATGGGCATTATTTACCTTTTCCTTTTTTCCATACTCACAATTGTGAGTAGAGAGAAATTATATTTTCTCCAAAAAAATACAATAACCCTCAAACATTGCATGTGCCTTGAGGGGGCAACGATTCCATACATCCATACCATGAAACACGAGGGGTGCTATGAAGAACCTATCACGTGGTCAAGACAACTGAATGTATGGTGCCACTCTTTAGCATTAACTATTGACCCTCTCTTGTTACCAATAACATGAATGAGCTCCATGCTCAGATGCACAATGTCATCAAGCATCATTTAAATGTGAGAAGATTAAATCAAAAGCAAATAGAGTTGACCCTTATGAGAATGTATACACCACCCTCTAAAAAGAAATAAGTACGATTTAAGGGGATCAATGAACACAAAACAAATGGGCCCATTAGACCAACTGAGTGTCTATATTCCCATGAAGGACAGGCTGGAGAGAGGTAAACAAGTCCCGATGTAAGGTAATGTGATTTGTAGCACCACTATCAAAGTACCACACATGTGAATCTGCAGCAGCTGACATACATGCATCATGGAGAGAAGGATCATAAGTGCATTCTGCACTAAATGCCCACTCTGCATCTACAACAACATCACAATCTCCTTTCGTAGAAGATTCTACAATAGGTACTTGTAGTGGAACCAGCCTCTTTCTTCTTGGCCTCTTTTGTCTTCAATTTAGGACACTACTTAATCAAGTGATCATTGGCCTTGCAATAATGGCAACTCATCTTCTTTTTGCCATTTTTACTAGAATTCTTAGATAAAGTGCTATCAATAGAAGCATTAGGAACAAGTGATTTGCCACTCACTGAAGAACCATGAGAAGTGGCTACATTGTTGTTACCACGTTTTCTTTGAGTAGCAATAAAAGCGTGCTCACTAACACGCTGTTTATCCTTGTTCTTTCTTGAAAGTGACTCTTGCAATAGCAATGTGCATAATGCATCAAACTTGACAACATTAGGATTTCCCTGGGTCATAAGTTTCCAAGTACTAGCAAAAGTCTAGTAAGAATCTAGCAATGCATCAAAAACAATATGCACAAGTGAACTGTCAGAAATGACTTCGCCTGCAGAAATGAGTTGCTCATTAATATCCTTGTACTAGCAAAGGAAAGTGTCCATGTCATCTTCGTCATGCATAATATTTGACTCTAGCTCTTTACGCAGCAATGCAATTTTAGCCTCATCACGAATTGCATAAAGACCAGCCAAGCCTATCTAGCTGAGAAAATGTGAGGAGTAATAGTGAACTTCATAGATAATGCAATTAATGCATGAGCCTGCGCATCTCTAACATCCCAATGTGCCCTGCTCAGTCATAGGCAAAACAGCTCTAGCAGTAGCAATCCTGCAACATCCTTAATAGAGCACGTATCCACATAATCTAGACATACATCAATGCCCTACACAACATTTAAATGCCCTTTGACACAAGAACATGCTGCATCATGTAAGCCCACATTGGGTAATTGTCCCCATCCAATTTATCCTCAGCAACAAACATCTTGAACACATATGTGTTGTTGTCATCCATGGCAAGTGCCTACACCTGATGTGAAAACTGACCAAAAAGAGGAGAAACAAAGTGGGACTAACACATGCTATATAGCACAACCCAAAGAAGAGTGTAAGGGACCTGTTATGCAGAAAATAGCATTTGAAAAAGTTTTGCATAGAAGGAGAAATTGCTTGCGTTATAATGCCTATAGTGGAAACAAAAGCCGAAATAAGCCCAAAGTACTTGTTGACCTGCTGACGCTCATCATCACCAAAGCCCACCCAAATCTGAAAAAGTGAGCATGCAGGTGCTAGCGACGCTGACGACTATGCCGGGAGGATACAACTTGCTCTGATACCAATTGTTGGAAATAGGGTTGCAAGGAAACACACATGGCTTGGAGAAGATGAAGAAGCTGAAGGCATACAACAAAGAGAGTAGTATTGCTTAGTGCACAATGGAAAGATAAGATAGCCCTAGAGTGATGGGTGTATATACAATGCAGGGGGGAGAAAACCTCCTAATGAGGGAAAAAATGCCCCGACGGTCCTAAGTGTGTTCACATACATCACTACCACATGTATATGGTAGCACACCATTAGTAATTTCTCAAGTTTTCTTCATCTTAATGCATTCTATCATTTCAAGTACATAGGAGTAGGTTAAGTAGTAAAGAAACCGTCACTTTGGGTTGCAAAAGTATGAGAGAAACTATTTAGAAACCATATTTGGGAAAAATTGCCCATAAATCTCTGAGATTTGAGTCTGAGATTTGAGTGCAAAAGATTGGCCATAAATCTTTGACATCAAAACCATCCATTTGAGTGCAAAAGACCTAGAAAACCTTAGCAAGAATCTCAAAAGGTAGCTTGAAATTTGCTACTTGAGACCAAAATACAAGGTAAAATTGGAATTTTGACATCCAAATTGGGAAAAATTAGGAAATGACATGCCCTTGACCTTCTCCACAAATGGAAAAAATATGGAAATCAGATGCTGTAGACCATGAATTGTGATCCGTGTAACTTGGAGTGAAATTTGACTAGAGAAGTGTCCTTTGCACATAGCTAGCACAAAGAGGTTTAGCTAGGGGGCTTGAACATCAAGCAAGGTCAAAAACTGGGAAGGGGGGGGGGGAACTAAAGATTAGACCAAAATTGCATTGTAGACTTAAAGAACTTAGGTTTGAATAGAGCAGCGACCGCTACACAAGAACATGCAACCGCTTTACCATCTCCCAATCAAGAACTTAAACCCAAAGAAACTACTACCGAAGAAGGAAATCCAATGAAACAAGAGGCATCAAAAGAATCCAAAAGAGAAGAAACTCCCACTCCAAACACCACAAATGAGGATGGGTGAAATCATGTTAACCTGTCATGCTTTTTCATGTCCCGGACAATGCTAACTAGCACAATTTTGACATATGCTAACTAGTACAATAACTTGAGCTACATCTCCAAGATCTATGACATATGATATATCAATATAAAGCACTTGAAACAAGGAATCCAAATGTACAACCTCCGACAAATTTTGATATTATTTGTAAAAAATTTACCGGACACCCAACTTTTCGAAGATGTGCTAACTTGAAACTGCTAACTAGCACAAAAAGCGCGACAGGTTAACATGCTTTCACCCGGATATTGATTTAATAGGAAGAAGGGGAGACCATGGGCATGCTCGACATGGTGGAAGATCAGGAGAAAATGTCACTAAAGAGACACCTGAAAAGCCACAAGAAAGCAAAGAGAGGCCGATCCAAACACGAAGCATTGAAACAACAAAAGTAGTGGGGCCCTCTAGAGGCAAAATATCCGCATGTCTGTCACCATTCACCCAACAAGATCATCATGAATTAGAGAAGAATCCATTCAAGATAGAGCTCAAGATGGTGAAGGAATTCAACCTTCAAGAAACAATTGAGTAGCCAAAAATGCATTTTCTATGCCATCGCGATGTTATCTACACAGGAAGAGACGGCTGCATTTAGGAAAACCTATAAAGATAGGGTGACACGGGAGAAATTTCTAAAAATAAGGATCAAATATCTAGAGATGCAAAGTGAAAAGCTCCGAGAAGTAAAAGATCAATCGGCAAACAAATTGCAATAGATTTATAGCGGCCAAGAGTCATTCAATGCCAAACTCAATATGAACCAAGAAGAGATCCAATGGCTAGAAGAGCAATATATTGAGCAAAAAAGATTCTATGAGCAAGTAGCCACATCCTACTACTTCATGAAGTCTACTCTCACCACCTTGCTTAGGAAAAACATCAGTGACACTAGCTCCCAACATGCAGACAATGAAGAGCTGGCCAAGATGAAGAAAGAGCCCAAGGAGGAGAGAATTCAATGATAAATTCTTGTAAGTGGCGTCATGGCCACAACCTCTTAGAATGAGATGAAGATAAAATAAATGGAAGATAAAATTGCCAAGCTGAAAGCTTGCTAAAAGCAAACATGGATCTCCAAGTTGCTACATGCAATTCAAGGACTTGCAAGTTGTAGTAGAGTTTGTGTCTCTTGAGCCATTAGAGCCACCAAAAACACAACTAGAAGCAACACAGAATGTGCCACGCACCTCTGAATGGAGCAGCAATTAGTGTTTGAATTTGAAGGTACACTTGTAAACTCCAAGTAGGAAATGGAAAAATGGATAGAGGAGATGTTAGAAGGGTCTTCTAAATAAACTCCAAGTAGGAAATGGAAAAATGGATAGAGGAGCTGTTAGAAGGGTCTTCTAAATAATATATGCAGTGGGAATTTAAGATGCCAAAACAACATGAAACCATTGCCATTGATTTATCATGAATTGTACTTATGGCAAAAAATTATGCTACAAAACCTTGATCCCAAACCTCAAGGTAACTACAAAGGAAGAGCCATTGTAGCTAAAGGAGCACATGTCATTCTAGAAAACCAACCTTTATGGTGATAGAGATGGCTAGAGAAGAGACCATGAGATGAGACCATCTATAAAGCAACCACATAAAGATCTACCCAACCTATTTCCTAGTCCTAAAGAAGAAGAGCAGGTACATAGTTTGCACCTTATTTGCACAATGGAAAGATAGAAGAAAGCGAGTTTTAAGTTTTCTAGCATTGGCAAGCCCTGCAACAAGTGTGTTGCTATAAAAAATTGAAGAATAGCCCCTAAAAGAAAATCATAATGGGGTTATATGAAAGATTGTTTCATGACAAGTTTTGCCAAGATTGAATATTCAATCTTCAACCCTCTCACCAAGGACCTTCAAGCTAGGCACATAGCATATCAAAATGTTGTCTTGACTAATCCTCTTGCATACATTGCTCATCAAGCTGAAGCTGAAGCTGAAGCTGAAGCAAGAGCTACCAAATACCATGGAGCTATTCAAGCACTCGATGCTGTATACTACCACGACTAATTGATGTCAAGGGTGACAATTGTCTAGGAGGCGGGACGTTTGCAGATGCCATGACGGAAAACCCTTCTAGATTATGTAAAGATATTGAAGAGCTCTATAACTGGTTTGTCATTTTAAATCCTTCTCTCATTGTTCTAAAAGTACATTATGATGGGAACTATAGTTTGGTGTCATTTTTTAGAAGCCCTAGGTATAATAGTCAATTTTTAATGAGATTAGGAGAAATTTTTGGATAAGCGTGTATGAGTGAAGCTGCAGACACACAAAGCCAATTTGTAATCTCTATAAATTTCTATCTGGTTATCCAAATTGATTCTTGACAAGTGCATTGTGTCTCTCTCTTCTTGCTCTTTCTATTGAGCGTAATCATTATTACTTTGATTGAAGTTAGGGTCTATTATGTGCAAGCATAAATATGTTGTTTTGATGGTATTTCAAGTGATAATGCTAATTTTTTGATAGGATTGGAATCTTTTCAAGGAAAGTGGAAGCACAATTCATTGTCCACTATGGTATGGATTCATGTAGAAACGAGGAATCCTTCTCACTCTAATGTGAGTGCAACAATTTACACATAGTTCTACTTTTTCACAAGCAAAACCACAAAGACTCAAGAATTTTTCTATTGATGATGGGTATCTACTCCACAAGGGGAGAGTATGTGTATCCATGGACTTCGACTCTAGGCACCAAATTATTTTTGCGTGTCACGACAATTCATGTGCATAAGTTAGAAGGTCATTTTACTGGCTAGTTTTATGTAAGGACACATATGATAAATTTCCAAAAGTGTCCAAGTGAAAAAGCTAAACATTTCAAGGTAATTGGTCTCTTACATCCTGTTAAGTGACCATTTTGCTTGAATTATTTGAAGAGTATGAAAATGAATTTCTAGGTGCTATATATCCACAAAGTTGCCTTATGAGCTGAAAAAAACTTAGCATTTTTTTTTTGAGTATCGATCTCACCATTAATTTTACTCTTGCACAACATTTTTGAACCTAAACTTTGTGAAAAAACTGGTCCTGTTTTGGGTTTTTTTTTCAATTTTTGGCAACTATACCACTCTAAAGTTCATGTTTGTGAGGTTTAGATGGCTAGAGGTTAGGCCTTCATAGTTCTCAACATGTTTTGATGCTTGTAGATAGAGATAAGTGTTAAAATTGAAAGTTATGACCAATTTACAAGAATTGCATAATCCTATTTTTTGGCCAAAATTAGCACTTTTATGATTTTTTTGGTGGCTTTCTTGATATCCAAATTCAATTTTGATTGTGTAAGTGTAATGTATAGCATAAAGCTAATCTTCCTTGAGTTTTGGGGGACCTAATATGCTATATAGCATAGTATATGATGATGGTTGAGTTTTTTGATTGCTGAAGAATACGATACATTTTAGAGTAGCAAGTATAACTTTCTCAATATTGCTAGTTTCTTAGACCAATTGTGTGTATTTTGTAGGTAGTAACCATATCTAATCATAGACTACAAACTTGGCTAGATATTGAGTAGTTTCTATGGGTTTCTAGAGGTCATAATGCTAAACCCAGTTTTTTCATGTTTGCTGTATTTATCACTTTATCATTGCCCCCAAGGTTCCAATTGTAAGAGATCCATTATCCTTTTGACATGCTCCATGGCTCCTTTTGAATCCAGAGGCCCAAAGGGAACTAAGAAAACATGTATATAGTATGTGTATTGAGCGTGACTATAGAAACTTTGATGATAGGTCCGCAGAATGGCAAAAATGCAACTTTTTTGTACCAATTTTTGTTGCCCAAAAAAAAATTAGTGAGGTAAAAGCAACCATATTTTTTGGTCACCAACCCATTGAAGTTAACGGGGCATTTTATCTCACGTCCTACAAAAATCTCCACTCTTATTTATATGCAATCAACCGTAATAAATTGTTGTTTTGGGCAAAATGCACTGGTCCATCAACTTTGGAGGCTTGTAGTGACCAAGGGATGAGAAAAATTACAAGTTTCTCATTTTTTCCATATGTAGTAGTTATTGAACTATAAGCTCATGAAAGGATTTTTCAAAATGAGTGGATCTACTATGGTTTTGGAATTTTTTTCCAAAACCCTGAAAGGACACTTTTATGTCCTGTTAGGTTACCATTCTAGTGTTAAGGCTTAGGAACCTTGGACTTGGTAGTGCCTTGGCATAAGAACCTACTCCTATTTTTCTTAAAACACCAATTAGGTGTGCATGCCTCCTTACTCTAGTACTAAATTCACTTCATGGACCATCATTATTTTACATTTGGATCATTGAAATCTTTCCCCACTACTCCTTGCGGGTTGGCCTGCATGCAACCCTTCTACACTCCCGACGCTCTGCAGCGTGGGGCTCCCACTCCCTGGCATTTACAATTGGGGTCGGGCTCCACCTTACCACAAGCTTGTGCTTGTGTGGTCATGGCTTTAAAGGAGGTCTGAATCTCAGATTTAGTGCAGAAGGAGACTTACTATTTCAGGGATGTTGTGCATGACATTACCACCTTGGAGTTCGTAGAGAAGCTTCTCTGGCCCCTACTCCTACATACAACCTAGGTACTCGGGTAGGTCACTAATAAAAATGTAACCTATCACGTGAGTTCAGCGTAAGGGTATTTAAAGTTCTTGAAACTTACAGAAATATATACAAAAGGGTATTATTTTTTCAAATTTGAAAAGAACTAACACATTTTAAAAGAAAAGGGTACATTATATTCTTAACAAAATTCATAGATAAGGGGTTTTACAAACATGTCTTGAATGCACGTGATATGGTAGTTTTACACATAGTGAACCCCCGAGCCTAGGTCAACCATGGAGAACTCTGCGCAAGTTTCCCTTTAAAGGCTTTGAGTATATATTTTGCATTATGTTTTGAGCTGACATCTATAATACGTGGGTTACTTTGATAATACATGCTTTCCACTATGTAACACATCCCTTTGTTATTGTTGGTTGTAATGGTGGCAGGTATAGAAGGAACCCTTACTCTTAACACTTCTACAAAGATAAAGATGGAAATCCTCTCTTTTGCCTTGCTTTGTATTTCAAACCAATGTTACTTTTATTTATTTAATTAAATTTTGTTTCTATAGTCCTTCTTTGCTTGTCTCATGGGTAAAGCCAGCTTTTGTACCTTTTGCAATCTAAACACACACACGTGCGCGCACACATATAGACACACACACACACACACACACACACATCACTTTCATGTGTGGCTTACTGCTCTGAGAATGGATACTTGCTGATATTTAACACTACATCAATGGTAGGTATAAGTTAAAAAGGTTTTAAGTAGGACATGGATAACAACTGATAGGTTTGTAGACACCTATAATATGTATTCAAGGTAGCCTAACAAAATGGACTTCACCAAATTGGTTCAACATTGTTTTTTTCGAAAAGTAACTCTTCTACCTCACGATTGGTTGTCTACTGATAGCACTTGGATCACACCGGACTGCGATTTGAAATTTCAAAACTCGCACAGTAGTGATTTGTTGTAGGTCTTGATAAAGCCACCAATAGCCTCACTCTTATTCGATGTAATGCCTATGGCTCCGCAGTGGAGCAATGAGCACTACGGGAATGGATACCCTCACACTTCCTTACATTAAATGAAACAACAATGTATAAGAAGATAGAATAGACAGTACACAGGGACAGAACACCATCTTCTTCATTGATACCCAACAGAGCACACGATTACATTGAGAAAGATATATTGATTGATTGATATCCCCACAATGACTGGTATGCCCCCCCAAATACACCCGTTGCTCGAAGAACTATCCATAGCCGCACGAAGCCCTAGTCCGTAGAGTCCGCACACGTAGGATCGGAAGTGTGCAGCTTATGCCGTAACATTTGGCATGCACGGTGGACTGCGCGAACCAACAACTTTAGCTTCTCCGTGCCAAAGGCTTCGGTCGCTGCTCCTCCTCACGCTCTGGTGACGATGAAATGTCAATGTAGCCGAAATCTCAAAAATCTTGCCGATGGGCCTTGTAAACCTCTGCCATCAATTGCGGGTCTATCTCAGGTTTCTCTAGCCAAGGTTCCTGTGGAATGAAGTGTGTTGGCAGGGAGATAGACTGAGGAGCCTGGGGTAAAGGAGCAAGATGTGTATGTATAGGGTAATGCCAAGCCAAATATCAATTTAGAGTGGGCCAAAATGGCGGGCAAGGCGGGAGACTTAGTGAAAAAGAATGAGCAAGTGTCTCCACCCAAATTCAGATCTTGTGTCGCTCCTTACGAAGACGATGAATCACATGCACACAGGCTTTGACTTCAACACTCTCTTCGGTAGCTTTTGCCCAATCCAAAATATCAAAACCTTCTTGCACAATGCCCTTATCTCTATCATTGGAAGGGGGTTCAAGCTAGCGCACCATGAGATGTTGTGCTTGTTGCTTAGTTACTGCCGCATTGGTCAATAGCGATCTCCAATTTTTCTTTTGGCCCTCGAGGTCCCAAAAATTGTTTTAGATCCTATTGCATTTCCACTGCCAGGCGATCCAGATCATTAAGATTGATCAACACATCTCCTGGATGTGACTCTAAATAGTTGACCACACCATTCTGCGTGCACAAGCAAAGAAGCTCATCTTGAATAGAGGAGATAAGGGTAGAGCAGTCTCTCTTAGAGCTTGAATTTGACTGTCATGCTGCTGGGTTGTATTTTGCAGTGCTGTGTTTTGGCCCTCCAGATCCACATTGCGGGCCTGCAAGGCTGCTACCTGCGATTTGAGCTTGGTGACCCGTGCCTCAATAGCCGGTGCTGGCCAAACCGCCCGCAAAGATTCTGTCATGTGTTGCAAAAATGTTCCGCACGCCTGGAGCTGTTTAGAAGGGTTTGCGGCTTGGAACTCCCAAGGAAAGGGGTTGGAGTCGCCCCCACCGCATCTGCTGCTAACCAGGCAGCTTCAGGATATTCTGGTTGCGAGGAGGTGTCTGCACCCGTAGAGCCAATCCCCTTAGGGTTTGGAAGTGTAGCATGCTCCTGCATTCTTCGTCTCCATCGTGCAACTACGGAATCCTTAGGCAACCTGCCTCGCTCCAGAGACGGTGGCACCAAAGAAGGTGGTGTGGAAAATATGACTTCCTCGCGTCCTCTCTTTCTGCTCGAAGTCCCCGCATCAGCCATCTCACGCGAAACAAGGGCTACCACTAAAGTAGACGTATCAACTAAAGCCGTCACATGGGCAGGCATATGAGGCAACTCCTTAGCTGATACAGAACTTTGAGCCCCCGCTGTTGGATCAGTGCTGCGGGCCATGAATCAATCACCCTCAAAATGACACAAAGGTCGAAGTGCAAGAGGGAAAACTTCTGTTAAGGGGAACACCAATGTTAGAAGCTGCCCCACCTTTGTATTAGTTGGGGTATTGCACCGGCTAAATGAAATACATTCCGAGCTTTATTAGAGATGGTATAAGTTTTGACTTGCAGCCAAATAGCTTCCAAGAACCAACGATAAGCATCTCTACTTGGTGCTGCATCATGACCAGTGAGCCTTGACATTTTGTATTCCCATTTTACTTTCAATCCAAATTCAAGCTCTGCCTCTGCAGCAACAGGAATAACATGCGAGGCACGAGCAATGCCATTGATAGGCAAACAACAACATCTTGAGATCCTTTCTGCTATTAACTAAATCCTCTGATTGTTTACTTCCACCATATCACCAAGAGCCAACTGTTCTTTCAATGTAGTAGCCTGCGGGTGGACAAGAATGATTTTCCAATTGAGGTTGGAGAAGACTCGTAGCCGTAAATCCTGCAACCATGCATCCACCCGTCGGAGATCTAGCTATTGCACATGTGTGAAGGGGATGCACTGAAGCAAGGAAGCTGCCATGATGGCGAGAGCACACAGCAGAGCACAGAAACACTGAGACAAAGCAGTGAAAAAGCTCTGCAAATAGCACTGAAAGAGTATAAGGAACCTCTTGTATGCACTACCCCACTCAAAAAGAGTTCTCAAAATAGGTAGTGACATGGCGTCACAACCATCATAACTATGGTTTCCCTTTAAAGGGAAACTTCCACGGTGTTGCATTTAACTATTAGGGGCTCATAGCCCTAATAGGTATTAAGTACAAGAAACATGCAGTGCAGGAGAAAGAGAAGACAATGTACTGCACATTAAGTCACAAAACTGCAAAGCATGTGAATAATAAACACGATGATTGAGAGAAAGAAGGTACTACTTCAATGTATATTCATCATCATCAAACTACAGGCCCAAAACAGTAGTACAACTATAGGAAGATTGCAAACTGCTTGTTGGTTGTTACATCCAAAAAAGTGCTACACACCATAAGACATTCCGAGTATTTTAAACTACCTAGGCATTAGGCTCTTGTGTAAACATGCCCTTAAGGTTTGAAACTAAGACCTTAATTACATTCCAAAAACGTTAAGTACCCTGAGACATCAGGCACTAACACTTGGCACACCTGGTGGGCAATGCTTATCAAACATTGTGAGGTATATCCTCAACAATAATTAGTATTGGATCTTTAACTTTTTGTTGTCCACCTGCATCACCTGCAACTAAAACTTTGACTGCATCTTCAGTCGACTGCATTTGAACTTCACTTTGAATTTTATCCAACATTGCAGCCTCATACTGAACATCCATTTGTTCATGTTGATAATGTGCATGCTGCTCAACTGCCTCTCCAGCTGCTCATACTACCGGTTTAGTTCATCATACTGCTTTTGCAATAACAAACTTTCCTCCTTTGCTTCTTCCAGTGATTTTAGGTCTTTAGGACCATTTTCATATTCAAGTACATATTCAAATTCAATAGCAGGTTCAAGATCAGGTTTAGGTTTCTCTTCAAAAAGATCGAAGAAAGATTCAAGGTAGGATGCAAACTTTGCAACCAATATACACTACCTCTTGAACACATCCAATAGCTTCGCATGTAGATGAAACACTAAGAGACCTGATTTAGACTCCGTATGCCAAAACAATCGAGATTTTCTCGAAAATCTTGATTCAGGAAACACCCAAACTGATCTGCTTCTTCATGAAACTGTTTTGATACAAGGCTTGAAAATAACAATTTGAACTCTCCTTCACACATAAAAAACACCACTAAGATGGCTTGCTCACATCTCTCCTCAAATACATAAAGAAACCACTTAGCTGCAAATCTCTCCAATCCGTGATATCTCCCTGAAACTGAAAACTTTTCACTTGTGCTCCCTAAAAAACTTTCCTTATGTCATCAAGCATGAAGACATAAAACCAATGAGATATAAAAATATCAACATCATATCCTCCATTAGCAACATCACATAGAAATGTAGAACCATATTCAAGAAAACCAGCTTCACCATCATCAAGAACTTGCAAAAGGCTTGCATAATTATCAATTAAAACCATCTCCTCGACATCAGCAAAACCATTGAAATCAGGAACATGACCACATAAGGAATACAGATCTTCAAGAATACCATCAGTAAACTAAACTTCATTGAAAAAGGATGGACTTCCAATCTACTTGACTGAATTTGTAAAATCACCAACATCATAAAGATCATTCACGACAACATCATCATTCAAGACACCTTCTGTAACATCAAGGTTTGAAGAAGACTCCATATTGCTGATTCGAGTAAGTTGAAGATTCAAATCCTCAATTTGATTATCCTTGTTTAATATAGCTTTCTTCAGAGCATCGTGAACTTCAAAACAATAAGATATATGCAAGTCAAATTCAACTCAAACCTGAGAAATCTCCACCATCAATGATGCCTTCTCTTCTTGAAGTTGACTAATTTTGAAAACTGCTTCATTCGTTGCAACCATACTTGATTACCTCTCATTCTTCAGATCTAATGAGAGATTGTTGATCATCTCCGTTTGAGAAACAACAAGAATTTGAAATTCAGTAAATTTAGGTATTGAACTCCTTTGCAAATTAGTAATCTCAGGATCAGGGACCTGCGTTGTGAAACTTTGTAATTCAAGGACCTTTGGTATTAAAACCTGTAATTCAGGGACCTGAAATTCAAGATCCTTTTCTTCAGAACTTGGATAACTCATATCCACTCCTAGAAATTGTCTTTTAGACTTCAAAATTCCAAAAAACACTTCTCCAGCAACACAAGCACCCTCCTGACTGTCACTTGCAGGATAATCCTCATCAAGATACATCAAAAACTGATTCATTACATCATCCTCATCATTAGCACACATTATGTCTTCATCTCTTCCACTTCATTACACTGAAATCTGATGTCTCCCTGAATCTCAAGCTCTTCAAGATTGATGTCCAATGTTGGAATATGGGTTTGTATGGGATATTGGTGGCTTCTCTGGATCACCTCCACTTGTATTCCCTTCTTCTCAATCACCAATTCTTCTTTTGGGTAACTTGCCTTCTCTTCTTGCAAAGAGGTGAGTCTCTTCGATGTAAGGTTTGGGGATAGCTGGCAATCCTCTTGGCTCCTTTAGCTCATGAGCTGCTCCTGGCTTCCTCCTTTTTCTATCATCATATTTTGGACTCTTCATCTCCCTTTTGAACAACATCTCCTCCTTGAATCAATTTCTTCTCTTCAGTAATATGAGTATCTACAACTTTGATCCCATATTCAAGAACATCAAAATCAGGTTGAAAAACTTTAGGTGCTGAAAAATAAGATTCAAGCTTTGAAACTATAGATGCCTAAAAAACTATTGGTAGTTGAAAACTAACAACTTGAGGTTGTTTTAGGTTGGAAACAATAACAGGTTGTTGAAAACACCATTGAGAATCGTCATCTTCTAAGGTAATCATCAAAATTCTCTTCATACTTCTCTGAAAGACCTTCAACCACTTCTTGCAACCTTGATATCCACCTTACGGTTGAGCATGACTTCCTCTTCTTACCAACTCGACTATTATGCCACTTGTGTGCATCATCAAGAAAATAAAAAAACCAATATAGATCCTCTTGAGCATCACACATGTCCTGATGACATGATGCATCCTGAAAATTCTGCATAATTTGATACAACTCCTTGCACAACTTTGGCATGCAATACTTGACAGAAACATCCTCTTTTTGACAAGGCTTACACATGTAAGGACATCGATTTGTAGAGTGCCCATGTTTTTGACAAATAGAGCACTTTTTGTTCTTATTCTTTTCCTCCATAAAGCAAATATCAAAGCAATAGAGAACAATGATAACGGCATACTAAAATAACCTTCAAAAGGTTCCATAAAACTGTGTATTGTATAAATTGCATACTTTCAAAAATTGAAAACTGCATGTAGTAGTAAATTACAATTGCATGAATTGAACTACAACTCATTCTGCAAAAAACTTTATAGAATCTTGTCAACAATTGTAATTTTGATTTCTCTTGGCAGCATTGGGAAGAACTCGTGCAGAAACTTCGCTGCATACTCCTCATATTCTTCCTGCGGGGTTATCCAATTTAAGAATTCCTGCAAGTGGTCTATGTCAACCAACATGTTAGCACCCTGTGGCATTCTTGAGTGCCATATGGTTCATGTTGAATTCAAACCAATTGTAGGATCCGCTTCACCAATCCTCCCAAGATGTCAAAAGCTCATTCCCATCTCCACAAAGAGACACCAACAGGATCGCCAAAGTGTTAGGATCTCACATCCTAACTCATATTAAGTACAAAGAAACATGCAGTGCAGGAGAAAGAGAAGACATTATACTGCACATTAAGTCACAAAACTGGAAACCATGTGAATAATAAACACCATGATTGAGAGAAAGAAGGTACTGCTTCACTATATATTCATCATCGTCATCAAACTACAGGCCCAAAAGAACAGTACGACTACAAGAAGACTGCAAACTGCTCGTTGGTTGGTTACATCCAAAAAACTTCTACACACCATAAGACATTTTGGGTATTTTAAACTACCTAGGCATTAGGCACTTGTGTAAACATGCCCTTAAGCTTTGAAACTAAGACCTTAGTACCCTCACACATCAGGCACTAACATTATGTTCGGTTAAAAGTTTTTCCTACATCTCTCTCGTAAATAAACCTAGATAAATAAATCAAGTAAGATAATCTCATACCTCCCACTTCAACGTGAAAAAGCTTAATTATAGTATTACTAAGCTTCTAGACAATTGTTCAGTTCACTTTGGTGGCCTATGCTATAACCAATGCCTTGGTATTCCTATGGGCTTTTCTTGCTCACCCCTTATGTGCAATTTATACTTAGCCTTTTTTGAATATAAATGGTTTCTTGAGACCATGAGGAATAAAAGTACCAATCATAAGCTATCTCTATTTAAACATACCTATAGATATATGGACGATATCCTGATCGAGCATCAACAATAGAACTTTCCTTGATGAGATTAGCCTGATTTACCCTAACTGCCTTAAGATTGAGCCTACTTACGATGATGGTTTTAATATGACTTTCTGGTCCTTTTCCACCTCTATACAATTTCTTAACCTCTCAATTTTGTTACACAATCCCTGTAATGGTAAATATGACGACCGATTCATCCAAAAAAGAGAACAACTTAAAATCTCTTCCAATGAATTTGTTAGAAAAAGGAGTAACCAACCACAGTAGCGGCTATGAACACATGTATTAGTCTTCCATACATGATCCTTTAATCTTATTTTAACTGCTTCATGGCTTGAGAAGACATCACACGTCTTATTCACAAATTATACCTCAATGGCTTCAAAAGAAATGACCTAATCAATACTATCATTAAGGCTATTTTACGTAATTACTAGCTTGGCTTGAAATTTAATCACACTAATTTGATTTCTTTAATAAGGCAGTAGGCCCATACACAATGGGCCTCCTATTGAACCATTGTGTATGGCGCCTAGGATAGGGCGCGCACACACACACACACGCACGCACGCACGCACCTGCGCATGTGCGCACGAACACACACACACACACACACACACACAGAGGTATTGATACAGGATTTTATTAGTAAAAATATGCCCACCTTTCCCCTAAAAACAAGCACTGATCAGCTTATGGTTTCCCTGCACTAAGAGCACTCTTTTAGTCTCTTACATTCATTGGAGCCTTATATTGTCAATAACATTGCACTTAAAAAAAAAAGGGGGGGGGGGGGGGGGGGGTTACCCCAGTGGGTAGCTAGTATTTTGCTTTATATATGGATGCCTCTTATTTTGTTCTCCCCATGGGAGTATACCCTTGAATGGGCGCATGGTAAAAAGACCTAGAAATGGTTAAATATGGCAGTTTAATTCCCCTTTACTCTTCTTGTCCTATCGAGGACCTCTTCACGCCCTTACAACCCTCTCCCCCTCTGCCACATTACTTGCACTCAGGTGCCTCAATTCACCTACAAAAAAACCTAAACTATAATAACCTCCACTGAGGCGGCCGCATTCGCTTCACACATGGTATAGAGCACTAGTGGATCATTCAAATCGTGGTGGGAGTTATTGATTAGAGCATGTCATGATGCCTCGACCTCCCCAAACTACTTTATAAAGAGGTGAGGGTGCTTTTTGCCCCTCACTTAGCCTTGGTTTTGATTTGTGTGTGTATGTGAAAGAGAGGAAGTGAATCTGTTGCCACTTACTGAGTGAACATGGAGCTTGCAGAGCTACCCTCACAGATCTGTGGTTACCTCGCTTGATTTTTTTGATAACATATACTATCGTACATTGAAAAAGCACTCTATCGGAATTTTTGTCTGCAGACACAGTACTGTTCTCTATTGATATTTTTGCACTTTACTTAGGCACTTATGAAAATGATGTTATCTATTTTGGTTTTTTCACTATATTTAGGCACTTATGTTTTACTCTGCATAAAAAAATGGGTTTTTTCTATTAGTGACACATAGACCGATGGTTTATTTCATCAATAAGTGGCGCGTTGGGTTTATTTTATCACTATTATCATGGTTAGTACGTGCATACTTTATCAAACATACTGTTTTTTCTAACTATGTACTATAGCTATTCGATATTGTTCGTTGACTCCTAACATTTGTTAATACTAAACTCAATGCACAAACCCCATATAGCTTCTGACAATGGTAATGAACACCCGTTTGTGCATACTGTCTTAACTTGCCATTCAAGGCCGCATAACAATGGTGGGGTTATTTTGGATAACTGTATAGGGTAAGACATACCTACAAGGCGGATTCCTTCTCTAACCCATACTTGTTGTAAATTTGAACTAGTTGTCATGACTATCGGATCGGTAACTTAATTTGATGTGTTTTTTTACCGAACTAGCAACTGTAGGTATGCTAAGAAGATGCATGAGACACCTTACTATTGTGTTCTCTTTCGGACATTGAATAAAGGGCTTTGACATTGGTTATGGTTTGCTTTTTAAAAGAAAGGGGGGGAAATGAGATTGATTAATACCACTTTCACTTGTTGTAGCTTGATTAATAGCATGATGATTTGAAGGCAGTGGTTATGAAAAACCTATCTAGTTACCATGATAGTAGAAAAAATGGGTGAAGATACACAAAGAGTTGGGACTAAACTGGGAATTAAGACATTTGGAGCAGAAGGAGTGGTGGCCTTTTGATCAAAATTATATATATATAAATATCTATTTAAAGGTTTTGAAATTGGGTATTTAATAATTTCACCTACTATAATTCACTTGTATGATAAAGGAGTGATGACCTTTATGATTACACGTTTAAAAATTTAAAAAGGAACCAAAACACACCTTTTATTGGAAACAAGACATCATGAGTAATTTGGACAATGGTTTAGGTTAAAAAAGGTTGTAATTTGGACATGGATAATGAGTGATATGGTCCTTTGACACTTGTAAAACATATTCAGAATAAGATATGTGTTGTCTTGTTTGCATGGATGTAGGTGGGAACTCTATCCTTTTTTGGATTTTTTTTTGCTTAAGCTGTTGTGTGTCCTTAAAGTACAAGACCCTTGCCACTTTATAAATCAATCTATACAAATCTACCTTTGTAATCAAACACTGGAATGAGACCTCATTCTTATAGCTTTGTACAAAAATAATTCTAAGACTGATTTGTTTCTGTTCTACCCTTGGTCACTTGTCTAAATTCGGCTATCTTTTGGACTTTTATGTTCATTTGTGTTTATTTATTAAAATAAAACAACTACACACACACACACACACACACACACACACACACGTCACTTTGATGTGTGGCTTACTGTTTTGAGAATGGATACTTGTTTATGTTTAACACTACATGGATGGTAGGTATATGTTAAAAAGGTTTTAAGTAGGACATGGATAACAACTACTAGGTCCGTTGAAACCTGTAATACGTATCCAAGGCTAACCAATATGTTGTCTTGTCAATATGGATGCAGGTGAGGACTCTATCTTTACTTAGGAATTTTTTGGCTTTGCTATGGTCCATCACTATCAAACTTAGCCTCTTGCACTTCAGAATAAGTTGTTCTTGACTATGTTATATATAAAGCACTAGAATGATACCTCATTCTCACTATGACGTACAAAAATGAATCAAAGATTGAGTTGTTTTTGTGCTAATAATTGTCCTTTGTCTAAAGCCAGCTGTCTTTTGAACTGTTATGTTCTTTTGTGTATAACTTTCATGCTCCAGTTTTACACATAGATACACTTCCATATCTCTCTACAACTACATCCATGTTACCATTCTCTCTTCACCCTTTTCAAAATCATAAAATCAATATAAATACTTAAGCGTAACCTCTAAAAATGGAGATTTTTTCATCATCAAGCATCCAATTCCTTCAATTCAACATGACATCATCGACAATTACAACTCTGTCACACTAACTGCTTCATCCACTAGTGTAAATAGGTGAAATTACCCTTTCCTTTTATATTTTCTTGCACTCCCTATAACTTGCCATCCCTCTCAAACCCTTTCACCATTGTATATACCCATGTTATATACTTTGTCTGCACACCGTAGTGATTACACTTCATGTTACTAACCTACTTAACTCAGTGAATACTTCCATGTAATACAATTTGTGTGCACACCTTAGTGATTACACTTTCATGTTACTAATCTACTTGACTTAATAAAAAACCAACCCTAATTGTAACAAGCATCTCACCTTAAAACCTCAAGAGATGTACAAAGTAGTAGGAAGTGCCCCCCCCCCCCCCCCCCCCCCCTCTCTCTCTCTCTCGTTTCATTTTATTTCACCACACTACAAGAGATAACTTTATTACCGACAGCAAATCACCAACGTCGTTGGCGGGTGTCAGTATCATACGCACACACATATTTGTAATAAAAAACAAAAAGTAAAATTTTTATAAAATTGGTTATTTTTAAATTTTGATTAAATATTATCATTCACAAACAAGCATATTGAAATTGTTAATAAAGTAAAATTTAAAAAAATTATTGATTTGTTTTGGTTTAGATCAATTTATAATTAATTTTTTTATTTTTATGCAATTTTATTTTATAACTTATGTTGTACTTTTAAATTTGTGGCTTGTCTCATAAGTGTTGTAAATATTAGTGTAAGAATGTTTTAGGTTTTAGTGTTAGGTTTTAATTATGTTTGACCATTATAATATATTTGACAATTTTAATATGTTTAGGTTAAATTATTAGGGTTAGTGGCTTAGGTTTAGGTTTAAGTTATAGTGTTAGGTTTAGGTTTGATTATTAGGGTTTGGTCCTCTTAATACATTTAAGTTAGAGTATTAGTGTTAGCGGCTCTTGGTTTGGCCACTAATAGTTGGCAGTCCGTGTTAGATATCACTAAGGGAAAAGCGACTTTTGGTTTGGCCGCTAGTAGTTGGTGATGCATATTATATCGCTTAGGGTAAAGTGGCATTTGCTTTGCCAACTGCTTGGAATTGCCTTGTAAAGGTGCTTAGGAATGGCTGTATAAGAGTCGTATAAAGACGCTCTAAACCGATTTAGGAAATCTTTAGTTTGGCTATTTCTAACTGCAATGTTTGGTCGCTACAGTTGGCCGTGTTTGGCAGCTTAGGGCTAGCCGCTTAGGTTTTAGCTCTTCACAATTTAGCTCTTTCAAGCCACTTAGGGCTAGCCTCTCAGGGCTAGTGGCTTTTGATTTGGCCACTCTAAAGTAGCTTAGTGTTGCATTAGTTTAGCCATTTCAATAATCTGCTTAGGGTTAGCTACTTAGGGTTAGTGATGTTTTCTTTTCCGCTTGGAGTTGGCCTTGTAAAGGAACTTAGGACTGGCCATATAAAGACACTCTAAACCAATTTAGGAAATAATTAGTTCGGCCGTCTTGGTATGGCTGATAGCATGTTTAGGTGGTACCAAAAAGGAGTGTCTTGGAAACTCCTTTAAGAGGAGATGAAATGGGTGGTGTGTTATTCATTTTCATTTCATATAAAGGAAAGATAAAATGTTTTTTGCTGAGAGGTTGGAATTTAGGCGGGCTAGAAATTCCATTTTACTTTAATACTAAAGCTTAAAGTAGCAAACTGCCTACGCATTTAAATTCCCTCTCGTCGCCACCTCTTTGGGTTCTCTAGAATTTTGCCTCAATGTGTTCCTCAACCTCTTGTGCCCATCTCTCTCTCTCTCGCACTCTCTCTCTCTCTCTCTCCCTCTCTCTCTCTCTCTCTCCCTCTCTCTCTCTCTCTCTCTCTCTCTCTCTCTCTCTCTCTCTCCCTCTCCATAGCCTCTGTTGTCTGGCTTGTGCAATGTCTACAGGCTTGCGGGCTCCGTGCTCTCTCTCTCTCTCTCTCTCTCTCTCTCTCTCTCTCTCTCTCTCTCTCTCTCTCTCTCTCTCTCTCTCTCTCTCTCTCTCTCTCTCTCTCTCTCTCTCTCTCTCTCAGTCCTCCATAGCCACTGCAAGTTCTTGCGGGCGCAACACAAAGCCATATCACCAAGCTCCTCATTGCGAGCCATATTCAGCTTCAACGAAACCTCTCTCTCTCTCTCTCTCTCTCTCTCTCTCTCTCTCTCTTTATGAGTATTATGGCACTGTTTTAACTGTCTTCATTGTCTTGTCATTAGCATCCTTGCACGTTCCACATGGAATCAAATAATACTCATAATGGCAGTACAAAGCCCCTTTAACTTTCTCCATTATCTGCTACACAACATATCCCAAGTGATCTACTGCCGAGTCTACGAAACTACTGGGCTACCAAGAAGAGGGAACAAAGAAACATGCAAAAAAGGATGGCACGAGCGCAAGAGGATGGTGACATTGACGAGCAGGAGGCAAAGAGAATCTATAGGGTGGTTGCTAAGTGTTGGCATAATCAAACAAACGGGCTTTCCGAGGGTCTTCAATGGAGCATTCTACAGCAGCTTCTTAGTCATCCAACGTTCTCTGTGTTGCAACCCACATTGGAGACAGTTGGGAGGCTGATTGTCTCTAATATTTGTCATACATTGTCTGAGGTGAAGACTCCTCGTTCAAACAATGAGCTATTTTTGAAACGGGCTATTGTCATGGCATGCCTCAATGGAGCCAATGGGACTGACAATGTAATGAGCAATAATGATGTTGTGAAGGCATTAGGACTTCATTGAAGAAATGTCATGGGAGCCAATTTCCGACTGCAAACTGATATGGAGGAGGGGTCACTTCCCTTAGACACGTGTCAACGTCAACAGCATAGGACCAGTACCTTAACAATCAAAATCAGAGAAATCGTGTTTCAATTCTGGTTAATGGAAACCCGCATCTCCCCAAACAAGAAAGATGTCGTTCGAAAGAGAATCGGGAAGAGGGCACATGTGGTGCATCCGGTGCATCTCTTTGGTTTACCTCAGGTATATCAGTCAAAACATCTTCAAAGTGTGTCTCAATGCTTTACTTAGTAATTTTGGGTGCTTGCAAAAGCTTTGAAATTCTTTTTAAGTGTCTCAAAGTGCTTCAAAGTGCATCACTTAGAGCCTGCAAATGCTTGAAAGCGCCAAAAAAGTGCATCTTAGTGTGCTTGAAAGCGCCATAAAGTGCTTCAAAGTATTTCAAAGCGCTTCCAAAGTGCACTAAAATGCTTCATGGTGCTTGAAAGTGCCACAAAGTACTTTAGAGTTCTTCAGAGTGCTTTCTAAACTCTAAAGTGCTTTTGAGTGCTGTAGAGGGCCACAAAGTGCCTTAGAGTGCTCTTAAATAGCACTAAAGTACTTTCAAAAATCCCTTAAAGTGCACTTTAGAGTGCTTACAAGTGCCCAAAAGTGCTTTAAAGTGTTGTAGAGTGCTTCAAAGTGCTTCAAAGTACTTTAGAGTGCTTGAAAGCGTCAAAAAGTGCTTCACAGTGCTTTAGCATGCTTCAAAGTTCCACACAATTCTATTTAGTGCACCAAAGTGTTTCATAGTGCTTGAAACTACCATAAAGTGCTTCATAGTGCTTGAGAGTGCCTCATAGTGCTTTGAAGTGCCAAAAAGTGCTTGAAAGTGCTTTTAAAGTGACACAACGTAGTTTAGAGTGCTTCCAAAGTGCACCAAAGTAGTTCAAAGTGATGGTAAAGTGCTATCAAGTGCCACAAAGTGCCTCAGAGTGCTCGTAGAGTGCAATGAAGTGCTTCAAAGTGCTTTCAAGTGTCCCAAAGTGCTTTACAGTGCTACAGAGTGCTTCAGAGGGCACCAAAGTGCATGAGGGGTTGCTTGAAAGTGCCTTGTAGTGCTTGAAAGTGCTTTCAAGTGCCCCAAACTGCTTTAAATTGCTGCAGAGTGCTTAAAAGTGTCCCAAAGTGCTTTAGAGTGTTCTCCAAGTGAACTTTGGGGCACTGGGAAGTGCTTCACTAGTGGACAAAAGTTCAACAATACAAAAAATTGAAGTAGAAACTGTGAATTTCCAAAAAAGACGCCAACGCCCACTCTTCACCAACCCCCACTGCTCAACCAACCTCACCCCACTTTGGTTGAAAAGGTGGAGAAATGATATACCTACTTCTTTTGTGGACAAAAGGTGGTCATACCTACTTTTGTGAAAATACACCCCGAGGTGGTAGTGGGTAAGTGTTGCAATTAGATTTCAATACCTTATAGTATTTTTAAATGTCTTTTGTGTGGCACAGGGATTTGTACATGCGGTTCCAAGAGGCTCATCCTAACATTAGGATGTCCCTTAGATGCTTTGAGGGTCTGAAGCCATACTTCGTCTGCAAGTTGAAGGACCACAACACCTATTGTTGCGGTTGTGAATACCATGTTCAACTTGTTTACTTGAAGGAAGGCTTAAATCAGATGCGCCATGGAAGATACAGACTACATGGAATATCATGCTTTTGTAGGTGTCTTGCGTGTAGTGGTGGAATAGCGCAGTGCACAACATCAAAAGCCACTTTTTCATCCTTGACAGAACTATGGGAGTCTGTATTGTATCCAAAGCCAACTAATAGTGCTTTTCACCGCAACAAATGTCTTTGGGAACATGCACTGATTGTGAGATTGAAAGGCTCTTGTTTTGTCCCGTCGAAGAGAGTGATGATATCTCTAGAATGACTGTCAAGCTTTTTGACAAGGTTCCTACATAGGAAAAGGATGAAGAAGGTCTAGCTAAATGTTGAAAAGACCTCGTGGTTCAGCAGCTCAGCCCGATGAGTTTCATTTATGTGCTCCGAGGGAAACTAGGGAAGTTCATCAAACACAACTACTTGTACATGTGGCAAGCTCAATAGTTCAAGGAGTGTTTGGCCAATTAGCCTGACGATGTAGTGGTGTCTATAGTGGATTTTGCAAAGAATTACTCCTTCAAAGTGCAGAATGAGATCCAGTCAATGCATTAGTATTCATCTCAGGTCACAATCTTTGTTCACATTTCATACTTACGTGATGCGCTTGGTGCTATACAAAAGACGACTCACTTCTGCATCTCCGATGACAAGACACATGACACTTTGTTTGTGCAACACTGTTTTCTTTTGCACAATGAAGGCCTAAAAAGACACGGCTATAGTGTCAAGCGACATTGGGTGTGGTCGGATGGTGGTGCGTCACAATTCAAAGCAAGGTAGCCATTCTATTTTGTTGGACGATTCTTCACTATAATAGGTGTCAAAAGACGCACAATTTCTTTGCTTCAAGACATGGAAAGAGTGAACACGACAAGGCTGGTGAAGTGGTCAAAAGAGCCCTCATACATGAGCAGTTGAAATGTGACGGGTGGGAGCTGCATAACGCTTCAAGAGTTGTTGCATTCCTCAATGCAACTCTCAAAAATCAATGTCCATAGACAAGCAAGAAAATCGATCGTGCTTTCTGGGAGGTCAATCTCGGTGATGTCGATAGAGTTATAGCATGGGATTGCAAGCGCATGATAGGTTCTTGATTTTGTCACTGTGTCAATGGCTACAATCAAACGGATATGCACGGACTAAGGCACAGACTGCTCTCTTGCTTTTGTGGTGCGTGCATCAAAGGTCAACGGAGGAGATGTGCAACAGAGATCATGTGCAACGGTGGGTATACTTGCAAATACAACCCACATTTATGGATGAAAGCGATGAATAAGCATTGAGCAAGGATGAGGATGAATATGTCCCCATGTATGATGGCCACCATGATGACCTAAGTGATGCCTTGATAGTTGGCCAGAACTTTGTAGTGACTGCAAAGGAGGCAGAACTTTGCAGTGACTGCAGAGGAGGCAGGTCCAGACTTCTACATCTTGAAATGCACCAACACAAAGTGCCTAGAAAAACAGAGGATAAGGATAAATGCAACAACATCATTAAGAAAAATTTGTATGTGGTTGAGGGCCTATTCTATGACAAGGTAAATGGCCAAGATGATACTTATGTCCTTTTGGACAACAAGCCCACTGCTCTAATCTACTCCCATCTGGTGTGATGCATTAGGTTTTCCATGTCCTCGAGGGAAGGTGAGCATAATGTATATGATATGTCAAATGATATATTCGAGCAAACCTATAACAGCATGTCCCCAGAGGACAACTTGTAAGATTTATCTCTGTAAATTTGACTTGAGGACTTGGCCAACACTTTTAGCAATAGCTAGCACTTTAAAAAAATAAAATAAAATAGAATGGAGGCAGTGAGCTATATTGAAGGGAGTGAGGAAGGATTACATCAAAGCTGAAGGGGGGGGGGGGGGGGGGGGGGGGGGGGATCACCTGACTACTTCCCTCTAAAATTACAACTAATTAGACCTGCTAAATACATAGCACTTTTCGTAGTAGAGTGATAAAAGACATCTTTTAAAACACTTGAAAGCACTTTTGAGCACTTGGCTAGTTGACCAGCCCTTTACCAGTCCCCTGAACCACTTTACCAGCCCCAAGAAACACTTAAAAGCACTTTTGAGCACTTTACTAGTCCCATGTACCACTTGACCAGCTCTATGGACCACTTAGGACCACCTGAGCAGCCCTTTGAACCACCTGACCATCACTTTTAAGCACTTTATACTACTTGACAAGCACTATGAACCACTTGACCACCCCCTGGACCACTTGGTTAGCACTTTATACCACTTGACAAGCACTTTTAACCACACAACCATCACTTTTATCCACTAGTTTTCCAACCCTTGGACCACTTGGACAAGACTTTGTTCCATTTGACCACCATTTACCAGCCCCCTGAAAAACTTGACCAGCTCTTTGGACCACTTAGGACCATCTGACCAACACTTTATACCACTTGACAAGCCCCTTGAACCACTTGACCACCCTCCTGAACCACTTGGCCAGCACTTTATACCACTTGACAAGCACTCCGAACCACCTGAACAGCACTTTGAACCACTTGACCACCCCTCCTGAACCACTTGGACATCGATTTGTACTACTTGACCACCACTTAACAACCACCTAAACCACTCGACCCGCTCTTTGGACCACTTTGGACCACCTGACCACTTAACCAACACTTAACACCCAATCCAGTTGACAGCAGCAGAAACAGTTGATTTGCAAAATTCTTCATAGTATATTCAGGTTTATATACAAGAACAATTTGCTTTACAAGGAGTTAGCTTTCTCAAGGAGTAAAGTCAGTTAGTTAGAATATTGCTTTGGCCATTCTTGCCGACGTGGCCGCTTATAATTGCTCGCTGGAGGTGGCATTTTTGGTGCAAGAAATTTTTGATGTGTCCGTACTTTTCTATGTGTCAGATCCCAATCCAATTGTGCAAGTTCATCCTTCCTGGCATCAAATGGACATTCCCTAACAGTCTTGGCTCTGTCAGCAGTCTCAACCCACTGTATTATAAATGAGGCAGCTTCCTCTTTGACGAAATTTTCCCACTACCTCTCATTTTGCTTTTCTATCCCAGCCAAAATGACAAAGTTATTGGGATCATTGAAGTACATCTTATAAAGTTACTGGGATCATTGAATTAAATCTTATAAAGGGAATCATCCAGTAGTAAAGTGTTAGACTTATTGAACTTAGGAAAGAGGTGCCAAAAGGTTTCTAGTTTTTTGAAAAACATTTGCTTTGGGGGGTTTCCATATTCCCAACTGCTAACATGGCAGCAGTTCTGTGCAAGGAACCCACTCAGACAACGCTTGGCCTGAGATAGGCACTTGTCCATACCCTTCTCAAGATTGTGGTAGGTGCACGATGACCACAGAAAAGTCTCTGCTATTTGACCGAGTCCAAGCAAGAATAATCTTGCATCGTTCCATACATAGTAGGTGACGTTATCATCCCCCCTTTACTTTGTCAAAGTACAACGTGTTTAAATCTATGGGTTCCCATCTGATGTACCAAAGATGTCTATCTCAATTTGTACTTTTGCATCTTCGTCATCAAACTCTACTTCTTCGTCGCTCTCTGCATCAACTTTAGTATTTGACAGATCATCTTTAGGTTCAGGCATATGCTCACCACTGACCTCCAGCTAAAAATCCAAACTTATATCATCTGTCAGCCCTGCACTTTGTTCATGAATCACCTCGTCGACATCAACGTCCAATCCTTCACACACTTGCTTGCTCCATGGAGCAACTTGAACAACATAGAGTCACCGCGGTTTAGACAAATCATTTTCATCATTTTCTCTCCATTGTGGATCTAGTGTGAACACAACTTGTTCACAATGTTGCGGAAGTACGAATGTATCAAGTGCATCTGTCCACACCCGCCTAGAGTTCACTTGAATCAATCCACTCTTGTCTTTGCACACAGTTGCATTAGGGCCACTGGTAATAACTTTGAACCAGTTGACATCAAAGATAAAAATATCAAACTTTCTAAAGCTAATCTTCAAGATGTCCTGGATGTAGCCAAAGTATTCAAGTTGGCTAGTCTCTGTGTTCTCATCCTTGGCACTACTCCTACTTTCTTGGACAAAGCTTGCCCTAACACCACTGTCAAAAGTGACCCTTTATTCATTGATCCATTGCACTCTGAAGTGTTTCCTATGCGACCACAAAGCTCCATATTTGTGATACTGCAACCACAAAATTGAAACAGGCTTAAAGTTACTAAAGTAATGTGATTATGTGGAGCTTGAAAAGGAAGTTTTGAAAATATACATGCCAATCACAACCCCTTGACATCTCCTCTTCCTCTTCAGTAATCAACACTCCATTCCTCTTTTCCTATGAGATTGTTGCACCACCACCCAATTGGAAAGTTGGGCAATTTTTTAAGATGATTTGGAAAGGAAGGTTTCTAGTGGCACGGTTGCCCTTGAATTGTAGGCAATCTCTCAAGCGTTGTTGCTTTTCCCCTTCGTACCTCTCTAGCCACTTTTGCATGATCTCTGAGTTGAGAAGGTAAAATCTCATAACCTTTTCTCACATTGTGATGTCCATCTTCCTAATGATGCCTTGTCCCTGCGGCTCATCCCCTGTCACCTTGACGTTGACCTCAGTAGTCCACATTCGGGGAATCTTTGGATCAATTGAGCCCAAAATTTCACTAATGAGGACAAGAGACTCTTGTACAAGCCATCCTTTGGCCATGCTACCCTCGGGGTGAGCCCTTTGACGACGAACCCCTTTAAAGTCCTCATAAACCTCTCCAAGAAGAACATCCACCTGCTATGGACTACCCCAACAATTGCAACTTCATCGACCACATGCACAAGTACATGCATTTGGATGGTAAGAATGTTTTTTGGAAAGTACCTCTCCACCATGCACACTGCTTCAATAGCATTTAAGCGTGTTGCATCGATGCTGTCTTGTCTCATCTCTTTTGAACTGATCCAACGTACCAACTCACTAATTTTGTAGATTGCTCTTCTAATGTCATTTGTCAAACAATCCTTTATGGCAATTGGTAAGATAAACTATAAAAATTTGTGCCAATCGTGGGACTTAAGACCACTAAGATTGTCATCTCTCGTAAAAGCGGTTTTCAAACATCGCATGCACCCGTGGGAGTCTTGAATGAAGATATAGTCTTCTTCACTTGTGATCTTCTACACGACTCAAAACCCATGGACCTTTTAGTATAGCAAACTTTCCATTGGGTTTAAGTCGAGGCCATATCTCTGGCATTCGACCCACAGCCTGCAGGTCATCTCTTTGGGCCTTGCTCTCCCTTTTTACAGTGATGGTTTTTCATATGATCTCCCCCACATTCTTGAAGATGTGCATTGGGTCGAGCAGATGATTAATTGGTAGGTCACTCCAGTACAGGAGTTCATAAAAAATAGAAAGTCTTTTCATTCCAGGTGGCATGAAATCTCCCCTCTCCAGCCACATGTTTTTCTAATCGCTCGCTTTCAGTGGATGCACGTCATGTTTGCATATGTTTGGTCCATGTAGCTCATGTCCTTCAGGAAAAAATTTATCATGCTCCTCGTAAACTGTATTACTCAAATGTTCAGGGCGGCAAAAGCCAAGTCGAGGACCACATTTCGGACATGCATAATTGCCAGAGTACCTCAAGCCTAAAAAAAAAAAAAAGCGTTGGCATAGCTAGGAATAACATGTGTGTGAGGGTTTCAAAGATACTTACCTGAACACTCACCAAAGCCTAGCCAATCGTCCATGGTCGTCCATGGTCCACATGAGAATGCCTTGCACATGTACATTCCATCGTTCGATTGGTTGGGACATATCAACCACATCGATTCCTGTCCACAAGATTTGGAGCTCTTCTATAAGTGGTGCCAGATAGACTTCCATGTTATTTTCTTTGTACTTTCTTGGGACAATCAGTGACAACAACAAATGGCCCTTCTTGATAGCTAGCCATGGTGAAAGATTATAATTAACTAGACAAATAGGACACGTGCTCCATGACAAACTCCGTAATCTGAATGGGTTTACTCCATCGATTGTCAGACCAAAGCGGATACATCAAGGCTCATTCTTAAATGTAAGCAAACTTTCCTCTATGTGCTTCCATGCACGAGAGTCAACAGGTACCTGCATCACATCATTTGTCGATCTGTATTTGAGTGCCATGTCATCAAAGTGGCTATAGACTTGCACCTGAACATGCTCTTTATTCTTGGAATGATAGGAAAGTGTCGAAGGACCTTTGTAGGGATAATTTTTCCTTGTGTGTCCTCTTTATACGTGCTTGATCCACAATTGGGACACTATTCGAAATTTGCATACTCATTGAAACAAAGTATACAATGATTAGGACATGCATGTATTTTGTGATAATCCAAGCCCAAATTAGTAAGAAGCTTTTTAGCGACTGGAAGGGTAGGGGACATGTGATTCCCTTCTGACAAGATTTGCTAGTTGAGAAACTTGTCGTTACATGAACAAGTCGGCCCCTTGTTCACATTATTGAACTGTAATTTGCACTTTATCATGCTTAGGATACAATGTATTTACCTGAGAAGCTCTATGACGGAGGCGTCAGACCACCCATAGAAAGACTGCAAATTAAGCATTGCCAAAGCAGCACGGAGAACTGAGATTTCTGTACCATTGTAAAGCGGCATGCGTACAAGAGTTTGCATCATCTCACCCTCTTTATCATTGATATCATGTCGTTGATATGGACGGGAGGGCTGAGGTTGGTTGGTAGTATTGCCTTGAATGTTGTCGTCTTCTATGTTTTCAATGATGGGATCCATGTCAAAGAACATGTCTAACATCTGCTCACTACAACACTACATGGAGATATCGACGCGCGTATATCGACGAAATTAGCGGGCATTGATATATGCGTCGCAATGTGCGTCGATATACACGTGGAAAGGCTTTATTTCCCATGCATATATCGACGCGTATAGCGACGCAAAAAAAATTGGGGGAAAAAAGCGAAACCCGCGAGCAGCAGGGGCCATTTTCACCTGCGTTCTGCTGAAATCTTGGCCTCCACCTGCTGCGCAGGTATTATGCCCCCCCCCCAAGCCCTCTCTCTCTCTCTCTCTCTACATTGCGTGTGTGTGTGTAGGAGAGAGAGAGAGAGAGAGAGAGAGAGAGAGAGAGAGAGAGAGAGAGAGAGACAGAAGTGTGTGTAGGTAATCAGAGAGAGAGAGAGAGAGAGAGAGAGAGATAGATAGAGAATTAATGTATGCTTAGGAAATTAAAATTAAAGAAAAATAATTAAAGAGAGAAATGAAATGAAATGTTATATTAATGTCTTCGAAAGGCCAAAGTGACCTATGAGACATGAGACAAGAAAGTTACAATGTGATGGATCTGATACAAAATCAGAGTAAGAAGATGACAAAATAAAATATTATGGAATCCTAAACTGTTGGGTATGGACTAAACGGCTAAACCAGCTAGCTGGGATAGGTAGATCATAGGAGATCTAGCAGCTGTCGCTGGCGGATCTCATCAATCTCCTCCATGGTCAATAGTCTGACCGGGCGTTCTGCATGTCAAGCCAAAGTGACCTAGCTAGATCCTCTGATGCAGCCTCTGTCGATGTTGTGTAGTCCTCCGCAGTCGTGGACGTCTAGATCTCCCTAGCTCAATCACTCGTTCGATCAGTAGAGAGATAGGGAAGTAAAGAGCGAGAGAGAGAGAGAGAGGTAAGTAGAGAGAGAGAGATAGGAAATAGCTAGAGAGATAGAGAAAGAGAGTTTTATATATATATATATATATATATATATATATATATATATATATATATATATAGAGAGAGAGAGAGAGAGAGAGAGATAGTTATATATAATATATATAACTCTCTTTCTCTATCTCTCTATTTCCTATATATTATATATAACTATCTCTCTCTCTCTCTCTCTCTCTCTCTATATATATATATATATATATCTCTCTCTCTCTCTCTCTCTCTCTCTATATATATATATATATATATATATATATATCTATATATATATATATATATATATATATATATATATATATCTATCTATCTATATATATATAGAGAGAGAGAGATATATATATATATATATAGATATATATATATATATATATATATATATATAGAGAGAGAGAGAGAGAGAGAGAGAGGTAGGGAAGTGAAGAGCGAGGCAGAGAGAGAGATAGGAAAATAAGGAAATAGAGAGATAGCGAGAGCGAGAGCGAGATCGAGATATATATATATATATATATATATATCTATATATATATATATATATATATATATATATATATATATATATATCTATCTATCTATATATATATATAGATATATATATATATATATATATATATATATATATATATATATATATATAGAGAGAGAGAGAGAGAGAGAGAGAGGTAGGGAAGTGAAGAGCGAGGCAGAGAGAGAGATAGGAAAATAAGGAAATAGAGAGATAGCGAGAGCGAGAGCGAGATCGAGATATATATATATATATATATATATATATATATCTATATATATATATATATATATATATATCTATCTATCTATATATATATATAGATATATATATATATATATATATATATAGAGAGAGAGAGAGAGAGAGAGAGAGAGAGAGGTAGGGAAGTGAAGAGCGAGGCAGAGAGAGAGATAGGAAAATAAGGAAATAGAGAGATAGCGAGAGCGAGAGCGAGATCGAGATCGAGATAGAGAGAGAGAGAGAGAGAGAGAGAGAGAGAGAGAGAGAGAGAGAGAGAGAGAGAGAGAGAGATAGCGAGAGTGAGATCGAGAGAGAAAGAGAGATCGAGATCGCTTTTTTGAGCAAGAACCATGCAAGGCTTCTGAATCTTTCTCAAGTTGCTCATCCATCTCCACATTATCTTCTGGCTTGGACATGGAGGCCCCGTCCGGTTTATAATCAGGTAGAAAACTTTCATTGGGCTGAGAACTTCCATGGCTTGTGCATGTGTTGAAAAAAACACCAGGATGGGCATAATATCCTTGGAAAAACCTGTGCAAAAAATTGCAAACAGACGGGACATTACAAAAATGAAAAAAATGGTCATGCTTTAATATATGATTCATCAAGTGCGGCATTGGAAAGCTTTCTCTGACAGGCTACCTCGGAATGGAGGCAGGTGGGTTCGTAGACAGAGAAGAAACTATGGAACTAAAAGAGGCAAAGGGGTTTTGCCTGCTACATGCATTGCCATGTACACCTGGGAGTGCATGTATGTGTCTACCCATATAGGATTTGACCAATAAAGATGAGATTTTGACCCGGTGGTCCTGATCTCTGTACACCTCTGGACCGAGGTGTACGGAGATTCGGCAAGACTAGAGAATGTGAGGTAGTTTACATTGTGAGGAGTCTATATATATATATATATATATATTAAAACAACATTCATAATCATTGTAGATTGCAACGTCATCAACTAACATGGAGGAAAAGATTGCATGCTCGTGCACGCTCTACAAGTATCCTGAAAGTAAGCTTCAGGCGGTTTGAGATGTTTTTTTTGGATGTGAAGTGGTTCAAGGTGATTACTTCTGGTCGCAATGCAACGGTACGTAGAGATGGAAACAAACTTGTGCAAATAGATTCTACAAAGACTTGGATAGATGCGAGCGACACATTTGCTCTCCCCGAACATTGCGAGCAAGTGGTCTTTGTACCGGACCCTCGAGAGCGAGAATGGTGGTTTTAGGTTCAGGTTGCTCCAAGAAATAAACAAGTATTTGAAGGGCAAGATCTCCTAGAGGAAAGTCAGTCAGACGACGTCCATACTACTGTGACATTAGATGAGATGGACGAAGGTATGGCAGAGGAAGCTGACAGATATACGATGGATGACGCAGACGAGCCATAATTGACACTTGATGAAGATGCAATGGATGAAGACAATCTGCCAGAACAAGTTGGGGCAGAGTTATGTTTGCAATTAGAGATAGACGATGATACGTTGCAAGATCTTATCGATGATGCCTCACTCGTCGAGGCCTAGGCCTGTAAGTGTTTGTGTGAAGACTTTGATTTAAAATTAAGCTTAAAGTTAATTTAAACAACTGTGTTCTAACGCTTTATTTTACTTTCTTTGTGCAGGACTTTAGTATGGCAGACGAGATTCCAGATCCCGCTTCCATGAGTGCAGATGCATTCATGGGTTTCGTTACACGAATGACGCCTGCTCAGATGGCAGAGGCTTCTCAGTACTGGGTAGCCAGAGGCACGGGTACTACGCCTCCGGGCTTCACACCCGAGGGACCGACGCCTAGGGGGGGGACACCTACGAGGTTCAGGACGCCTATGGGTACGACGCCTTCTTCTCCCATCACGGCCGCTTCGACACCTAGGGGTGGGGCAGAGGCGGGTACGTCCTCATCTCTGCAGCACAGGCGCACTCGCCGATCTGGGCGATCGTCAGGTGGAGGTGGTGGTTGCTGTGGAGGAGGGTCCACAGATGCTTCGACCCCTCCTCGCTCACGACCCCCGTCTTACCTAGGCACACCTCTCGACACATCTCTTGGCACACCTCGGACACCTTGGGGGGCACACGATCCTAGTGCCTCCAAGCTCTATACTATACGGGGAGATGGTTCTGTTGACATGGATAGAGTCGGGACTGAGATGCGACAGCGGATTCGCCAGCTCGTGGAGCTGCAGTTTTCGACCAGCATTCTTACGTCTTGGGATCAGCAAGAAAAGGAAAAAGTCACTTACATAGTGGAGACCATCCTAAGAGAGTACCAGCCTGCTCCGGGTGTTGCACGGGACACCATCAAACATCGACGAGATGCAGCTCAGAAGGCTTTCAGGACCGGCTCCCCGAAGCCTTCGGGCATCCCACACGAGACGTGGCTGCAGATCAGGGAGGATGAGCGGACAGTAGCCACGCGGTTCAGACAGCAGCGTGAGGCCGCGCAGGTACGACAGATGACTAGGGGGACATCTCATCTTGGCAGCGGAGGCTTCGACACCTTTCGCTATGAGTTTGTGAGTTTCTAATCCAATCTTAACTATGGTGTTTTTTAAAACGCGATGAATCATGTATTCTTATTACTTTGATTTTGTATAAACGCAGAATCTTGCGATGCATCGAGCTCCATCACGCGAGGAGGAGTCAGATGGATATCGTAGAGGTATCTATGAAGTATTGAATGATCTTGAAGCTTCAGGAGAGCCTGTAGACTGGGAGACCTTACAGTCTCGCTGATCGCTTGAGGTGAGATGTTAATATGTGTGAGTTGATTTAATTAAGTCAGTATATGTGAAGTAATATCAATACTAATTTTGTGAGTTGTCCTATGTGCAGGTTGCGACGCCTAGTCATTAGTGGACCGGATTTCATCTATATGCTTTGTGAGACACAGACACGCTTCTGTGTCTCTTTTTTGTACAAACAGTTAGTGTTCAGACAGTTATTGTTTCCCTTATGGTTATGATTATTGTCATTGTCATTGTATAGACAGTTATTGTTTCTCTTTCTGGTTATGCTTATGGTTATTGTTAATTTTGTTTATGGTTATGGTTATCTGCATTATGGTTTTGATCAAAGTGATTATAGCCGGTTATGGTTTTAAGTTATGGTTATGCTTTTAAGTTATGGTTATGGTTCGTTATGGTTATGCTTTTAAGTTATGGTTATGCTTTTAAGTTATGGCTATGCTTTTCAGTTGGTACGGTTGTCTTTCATTGGCCTTAAATCTCATGTGAGATCCTACATGGATAGCATGTAGGAGGTGTATACATGATATGGTTATTTTTGAAAAGTTTATGTAAAAACAAAGGGAACTCTGCCAAAATTTCTGCGCGCGGGAGCATGGTTGATATTTTGGTGCTGCTCGCTTTCTTGGGCAGAGGGCAGGAAGTCTGGCTGTGGCTGTGTCCATCTTTTAACTGGGCACAAGCCAGGCTACCTGCCCTCTGCCCAAGAAATTTTTTTCCTGCTATGGTCGTCGCTATATGCGTCGCTATCAGCGTCGCTAATAGCGACTGGTTCATATATTTTTCATTTTTGAAAGATCTGATGCTTGCAATGCGCACAAGGACATGCCATCCTATCGTCCATCCTTTATCTAACAATGATGCAACAAATAATTAAAACACTCTTGTTATAGCTACACACTACTAACTACATGACAATACATGACAACCTCACATTCTCTAGCCAGACCCGATCCTCGCACACCTCTGTCTAGAGGTGCACGGAGATTAGGACCATAGGGTAATAATCTCTTCTTTATTGGTCAATGACTATATATTAGGGTTTTTATAGTCTGTGTGCGCTTTTGAAGTTTGATTGCGTTATTTTACTTCGTTTATCAATGTCCGTTTGCGTTTTAAAGTACACAAGTCATGTCCAAAGTTCGTTTATATTTTTTCACCTATTTGCCGCTAGCTCTAACAACCTCACATTCTCTAGCCATACCCGATCCCCGCACACCTTGGTCTAGAGGTGCACGAAGATTAGGACCACAAGGTAATAATCTTGTCTTTATTAGTCAATGACTATATATTAGTGTTTTTGAAGGCTGTGTACGCTTTTGAGTCCAATTGCACTTTTGAAACCAATAACCTAAACCTAACCTAACCTTTTACGTACAACCTAACCTAACCTAACCTATAGCCTAAACCTGACCTAACATACAACCTAACCTAACCTTTTACGTACAACCTATAACCTAAACCTAACCTAACCTGTAACCTATAACCTAAACCTAACTTAACATAACCTATAACCTAACCTAACCTGTAACCTATAACCTAAACCTAATCTATAACCTATACCTAACCTATAACCTAACCTGATTGAAGCTCGTTTGCGTTTTATTCAAAATTTGTTTGCGTCTTTTCTACTATTTGCCGCTAGCTCTAACCCAACCTATAACCTAACTTATAACCTAACTTAATCTATAACCTAAACGTAACCTATAAGCTAATCTAACATAACCTATAACATAACCTAACCTATAGCCTAACTTAAAACCTAAACCTAACCTATAACTTAGCCTAACCAAAGTCTGTTCGCGTTTTTTGAAGTACACGAGTCATTTTTGAAGTTCGTTTGCGTTTTTTTCACTATTTGCTACTAGCTCTAACCTAACCTATAACCTAAACCTAATCTAACTTAACCTATAACCTAACCTAGCGTAACGTATAACCTAACCTATAACATATAACATATACCCTAACCTAACCTATAACTTAAATCTAAACCTAACCGAAACTTATAACCTAAACCTCATCAATCGCATGATGATGATGAGATGGTAGCGTAATTTCAAAACAAAATTTCTCCAAAGCATAATTTCAAAACAAAATTTTCCCATAGCATAATTTCAAAACAAAATTTCTCCAAAGCATAATTTCAAAACAAAATTTTTCCATAGCATAATTTAAAAACAAAATTACCCCAAAGCATAATTTCAAAACAAAATTTTTCCAAAGCAAAATTGCATAAAAATTTAAAGCATTGAAAGCATAATGAATGAAATTTTATTTTGTCAATATACAATATAATTTGAAATTAAATAAAAATGCATAAAACTTTCGAGCACTCACATGCGGCCTATTTGAGCAAGAAAGGGTCTTAAAAACGTCTTCAAACCTGTAAAAACGCACACACATACACATAAATCTACAAGAAAACTTGAAAAAAATCTCACCTTGATGCTAGGGAGTAGTCCACAAGCAAGAATCTCTCTTCGGCAACTCGTTGGGCAACAGATCTATAGTAGGTGAGGAGGAGGAGGGCAAGAGAAGAGACGGAGAATGAAGGAAATGTGCAGGGAAATACCCGTGGCTTCATTTTTTTGAAGAGTCCGCTGATATAGGGCTGATAAAGATGTTAGAATGGCTGTCAGTAGAGATGTCGAAATAGTTACCAGTACATGTACCGGAATAGCTGTCGATACAAGCGTCAAAAAATTCAAAAATTAAAATTTTAAAAAAGTTGATCTCCCTCCTGATTTACCTACACATATACCAATGCCCTCCATTGACGCTGGTAATTTGACGTTGAAATACAAACGGGCTCTTGTAGTGCATAAGCATCACAATCTACTTTCACAGAAGACTCAACAATAGCTGCATTTGTAGTGGAACCAACATTTACAGTGGAATCACCCTCTTTCTTCTTAGCCTCTTTGGCCTTCAACTTAGGACACTGCTTGATCAAGTGATCATTAGATTTACATTAATGGCAACACATCTTCTTTTTACCCTTATCACCAAAATTTCTAGATGAATTGCTGCCAGCAAAAGCATTAGGAACAGGTGAGTTTTCACTCTCGCAGAAGAACCATGAGAAGTGGTTGCATTACTGTAACCACCTTTTCTTTGAGCAACAATAAAGGCCTTTTCATCAAATGCATGTTGTCTAGTCCTATTTTTTTTGGAAAGTGACTCTTGCAACAGCAATGTGCATAATGCATCAAACTTGACAACTTCAGGATTTACTTAGGTCGTAAGTCTCCAAGTACTAGCAAAAGTCTGGTAAGAATTTGGCAAGGCATCAATAATAGTCATCACAAGGGAACTATCTGAAATGACTCACCTACAGAAATAAGTTTCTCATTAATATCCTTGACACCAACAAGGAAAGTGTCCATATTATCTTCCTCATGCATAATCTTTGACTCCAGCTCTTCATGCATATGCAGCAATGCAATTTTTGTCTCATTGCGACTTTCATAAAGACCAGCCAGAATATCCCAAGCCTGTTTTGCATATTTCTTTGAACAAATGTGAGGAGTAATGGTGCACTTCACAGAAAACACAATCAGTGCATGAGTATGTGCATCTTTTACATCCCAACAAGCTTGTTCTACCATAGAAAAAACAACTCTAAGAGCAGCAATCCTTGTAGCAAGACCTGCAACATCCTCAACATCGCCTACATCCTCAGAACTAGGACGTACATCAATGCCCTGCACAATATTCCAGACACCCTTTGGCACAAGAACATGTTGCATCATGTAAGAACACATAGGGTAATTGTCCCCTCCAATCTGTCCTCAGCAAGAAACATCTTGAATACATCTGTGTTGTTGTTGACCATGACGAATGCCTGCACCTTATGTGAAAACTGCTCGAAAAGAGGAGAACAAAGCGAGAACAACACATGCTATATGGAACAAACCATAGAAGACTGTTAGGGACCTGTTATACAAAAAATGGCACTGACATTTCTGTACGAAATGACGAAATAGCTTGTGCAGTACTGCCTGTAGTGAAAATGGAGGCCCAAATGAGCCCGAAATTTTTGTCGACTTGCAAACGCTTTCCAAAGCTCACAAATATGGGGGAAAGTGAGCAGGCATGTGCTGGAGCTGTTGGCAATTAAGCGTGGGAGGACGCAACCTGCTCTAATGCCAATTGTTGGAATTAGGTTGCAAGAAAACACACACAGCTTGGAGAAGATGAAGGAATCTCAAGGCACACAACATAGAGTGTATTACTTAATGTGCTATGGAAAGATAAGTTAGCCCTAGAGTGATGGGCGTATATACAATGCACGGGGAAAAAACCTCCTAGTGAGGGAAAAAATGCCCGGGGGTCCTAAGTGTGTTCACACACATCACTACCACATGTATACGGTAACAACTTTTCTATGTACAGTCCCATTACAATGAATCTTTGGGTTTCATATAGTCACTTAAGCTCATCTATCCTCTATGAAAATTTATGTCCTGTCCATCCAAAATAAGTTGCTACTCATAGTGTAGGTATCAAAAAGTCTATGGGTAGAATTGCAACTAGCCCATACACTAGATTGAACGGTGTTGTTCCCATGATTTTTTTGAACCCAACTCGGTAAGCCCATTCTTTATCCCAATCGCTTCATGATCCCTCCACTTTCTTAGTGAGGGCTACACAAAGGACCTTGTTTGTACTTTTGGCTTGCCCATTGGCTTGGAGATGGTACGGTGCTGATTTGTGATGAACCACTAGGTATTCTTGGAGTAGGTGTTCAATGACCTCATTGAGGAAATATTTGCCTTGGCCACTAACTAAATCAATAAGTAGCTCATAATGTGTGAAAATATAATCATGCAAAAACTTTTGAGTAGTTCGAGCATCGTTCTTAACCATTGCCTTGGCTTCTACCCATTTAGTCAAAAAGTCCATGGCTACCAAGATACACTCTGAGTGAGTGCCCTTGAATGGGGTTTTGATGGGTCCCACAAAATCTATTCCCCACATGGAGAAGGCTCATGTACTCATGATTGGTCTCAAAGGCATCTCATAAAATTAAGTTGTGCGAATAGGTTTTTTCACCATGCTACCCTGCTCCATTTGGCATAGTTAAGCATGATATTTGCAACCGCCTCATGCAAAGTTGTCCACCATAGTCCCTTCCACATCACTCTTCTCACTGAATCTTCATGTGGGTAGTGTTGATTAGCATAGTTGATATGGACTCTTGCCAATATGGATTAATAGTCACTAGACAAACTACTACTATCTTAGGATTTTGTCATGACCTTGATAATAGAGGCTCTAGAGATAAGCAAGAAATTACAAGCATCTACATTAGGGAAAGATTGAGATCTATAGAGGCCTTTAAGCTACCATATTAGTCACTTTTGGTAAGCTTGCTTACTTTCTTAGAATTTAGATGCTTTCTTTTACTTTAGTTGACTAGAAATTCAAATTTTGATTTTTCTCGCCCCAAAATGAATTTGAAATCGACTGAGAATAACTATATCATGTAGCATATCATTAGATTCTAGGTCTCTATTCTCCGACAAATTTTGAACTTGTATGTAGAAGTTATAGAGGTCCATATTTTTGAAAAATTCCACCCTCCCTTTTAGGGAGAAAAAGTATAAAAGGTATCTTTTAGAGAATCTTTTACCCTCTCTTAGAAACCTAACATTTTTGTATACATGGCATCACACTGTTGGCCAGTTTTTTCAATCAATTTGATTAGCCATGGCATCTTAAAGGGCCCGTATAGACCTCGACCTTCCTCTAATGAGGAACTCGATTCTCTCACTCTTTTTCTTTATTATATCTAGAAGTATGGCAGTGGCCCGGGGGATTCACCATGCAAAACTTACCGCACCACGTAAGTGCAAGGGAAGGGGGTTTTTTTACAAGTTACATAAGCATATAAGTTAGGGGCAGGCCCGCGATAATTTATCTCTCAAGCCAAAAAATAAGGGAGGGGGTATCATATTTATTGGTTGGGGGAGAGGGAGGGAGGGGGAGAAGTGAGAAAAGGGAAAAATGAGAGGAAGATTTTGTGTTTCAAAATCATGGTTTCCCAAGAGAGTTTTCCCTTGAACTTTTGAGTAAATAGCTACAAAGATCCATGCAAGAACTAACACTTCTTTGCATCAATTGCTTGTTTTGTGATTACAGTTCATTTGTTGAGGGATGAAAGCTATAAAGAGTTTTTATAGATGTAAATTTACACAAAGAACCTATCACAACTTCATGACCACGTTTTTTGAGTAACTTATATGGGGTAGAATTGGATGAGTAGCTAGAGTTCAAGCTGAGCGGGTACATAATTTGAAAGTCAAACTAAAACACATTGAGGGTACAACTAGTTATCAACATAAGTGGTTCCTTAGTACGTTGCCAGTCACTATGCTAAATGCTCTTTGACTAGTTTTACTCAGTTAGATCATGTGAGACCTAAATTTTATATGTATGATAGGGGTATGATAATTTTATGCATTGATTGTCGTATAAGCGTAGAAAGGGGGGTCATATTCCCTAGGATGAGTCGTATATAGGGGTTTTATCAAAGTTGTCCGCTCGCAAGTGGCGTCCCGTTTTATATATAGAGTGAATCCCCCAGGGGCAGTGGTTAGGAATTGGACCTTTGTCTCATTCCATCTAGGTACCAACTCTAACTTAAAAAGAGCTACATTGGGTAGATCATCCTCCACTCTAATCAATGCTTCTCCAATGGTGATTCTACTCAAATGGTCCACTCATCATTCTTGAGTAGTAATCTTGGCATTTCATCATTCTCTCTCTTTGGCGCCTTTGTTGTGGACCTATTTTCTTCCACTACCATTGTTCACATGGCATCAGAGTAGAGGCTCTAAGAAGGTCTTCCATGCACTAGGAGATTGGGTTGCATTTTTTGCTGATTAGGGAACTTTCTATAGAAAATAATTTTTAGAAAACAGCCTAATTTGTTTGAAGGAAAATGACATTCTACACATTTTAGCACCTCACGAATGAACAGAGTGAGATTCTGCATAGATTAGGAGATATTTTAGATTTTTTGATGTAGAAGCTAGAGTGGTTGTGAATTTTGTCAACACTTGGAACAAAATCAACATTTCTAAGCCTAAAAGAGGAGGAGATCATTGTTCATCAAATCAACGTGGTTTGGCGGGTTGTATTTTCTTGCATGGACAGGAACATCCTTGGTGGTGTTTTCTCGCATGGACATCAACACCAGTGTTAGTGTTTCTTGAGAAGAAAAGGTACACTACTTATAGATATTCTTGAACAATAAGGTATGGTATCTGTAGCAAGTTGAGATAGAAGAGGAGAAGGTTAATGGAAAGGGAAAGTTCAATGATTTTGACAATGACATCGATGAAGAATTCATACAATAGTTAATGGAGAAGAAGATTCTAGTTCTTCCTCAGTTTCTAGAGAATTGGTAGTTGCAAGGTGCAAGGAAACTATCATACATGGAAGGTACTCATGGAGTCTATATTTGAGACACAGTATTTGTTACCAATGGTGTCTCAACCATTCCCTCGACTAGCTGTATAAGGTGTGGAGAGTTCTCTATCAATGAGTTCTCATCCATTGATGCCCCATTGATGAAGATTGTGATTCATAAACAAGCTAGCCAGTGGGACCGCTTGAATACTTGCATTCGGTCTTTCAATTTTTTTTATTATTTACTATCATGCCTACATCTTGGAGAGATCTTAAATCAGATGACACTTATAAAGAGAGTTTCTATTCTGGTATAGATGAGGACCCTCAAACCCTCTAAGTCAACCTCCATGCATGATCATGCCAACAAACTTTTGGATATGAGGGAGGATATTTTAGCGACAGTAGGTAAGAAGATTTCAATATATGACATTATTCTCTTGTGCGAATTAGCCAATAGTAATAGTGGCTTTTATTCTTCTTTGATCACTTTAGGAGGAAAAATGAATGATCTTTCATGGGAAGATCTTTTGCCCATGATCTTGGATTAGGAGGAAAAATTTGGGACTAACTCTCGAGGCAGAGGGGGCTCAATAGGCTTGATTGGGCAAGGTTCCAAGAATAAGAAGAAGAAGCAATAGGGAAAAGGCAAGGCCTAATAGTACCAATAGCAACAATCTAAGGATAGAGGAAAGCCCGGGGTAGTCACTTATCAAAAGACCCCTATATCACGTGCGTTGAAGAGGTAATTAATAATACCCCAATATACATACTATACTTACACTATGAGCCTATTAAAAAAACCCCCACCCCCCTCTGTATGTATACATTTTTATACATTTTGGTCTTTTAATAATCCTCTCCGGTTAACTCACGTGTATCATACACATTCTAAAAAGTGACCGCTCCGGGGAGAAAAGTAGGAGCCTTCTAAGAAGGACAAGATGTGTTTTGATTGTGGCAAGCCTAGTCACATCTGAGAAGATTGCCCAAACAAATGTACTTCGAAGAAGAAGGGTCATTCTTTAGGTGGTGTTGTTACATGAACATCTATATTTGTGCACATTGATTTGCTAGATGATGATGATCCATCCTCATCTAGTGAGATAGGGCTCTATGTGTTAACAACATATGAATGAATTGTGGATAGTGTGTAACGACTATTTCCCGCAGCGGGGCAATAAGCATTACGGGAATGATTACCCTCAAACTGACTTACATTATATGAACATTAAAACATAGTAAGGCAGAACAGAAGACAAGTTACAGAAATATAACACCATCTTCTTCGTTGATATGCAACACAACACACTGTACAAGAGAGAGAAGATGTATGGATCACATGAATATTCAAGATATCCAAAGACATGTATGCCCCCCATATACAACCGTTGCTCCAGCGCAGATTGGGAACGATGCAAAAAATCCCATCTTGTCCCATGATATCCTATGAAAAATGCCCCAAGCTGCATGACTCCTAGTCCGCAATGTTCAAAGACCTCTGCAGGATCGGAGGACCGCACTGTGCGACTTATGCTGTAACACCTAGCACGCACAGTGGATTTCGTGAACCCACACCTTAGCCCCTCCGAGTCAAAGGTTCCGGTTGTTGTTCCTCCACCAAAGCCCACCTGCTCTGGTGAGGAGGAAATGTCGATATAGACAAATACTTGAAAATCTGCACAATGAGCCCGATACACCTCAACCAATAGATATGGATCTATCTCAATTTTCTCCGGCCAAGGATCTCTTGGAATAAATTGTGTTGGCAAAGAAATAGACTGGGGTGCCTGTGGCAAAGGAGCAAGAGGCGTATGTAGAGGATAATACCGAGACAAGTGTCTGTTTAGTGCAGGACAAAAAGGAGGACATGGCGGACGAATGAGGGAGAATGAATGAGCCAAAGTTTCCACCCAAAAACATACTATGCGTCGCTCCTTACGAAGGCGATGAATCACTCGTTGCAAACGAGAGACATGAGCCTGGGCATCAACACAATCTTCTGTAGCTTTCGCCCAACAGCAATATCAAAACCTTCTGGGACAATATTCTTACCTCTGTCAGTATTCGATGGCTCAAGTTGCCTCATCACAACCTTTGAGTTGGTTGCTGCGTCTGCGTTATCACCTCGGCAGACAACCTTGCTCTACAACTCTACATTTAAGTCTCCAAAAAATTGTGGAGGTCCTACTGCATCTCCATTGCTAAGGCATCCAGATCATTCATGTTGATCATCACATTACCAGGATGAGATGCTAAGTAAGTGGAAAGGCTATTATGCGTACGCAATTGAAGAAATTCTTCTTGAATAGAAGCAACAAACACAGAATTAGCCTCCCCGAGTGCCTGGATTTCTTCAGTTTGCCGCCGAGCTGCCGTAGTTAATTTTACATTTTGATTTGTTAAATCGGCGATGCTAGCTTGCAAAGCCGTTACCTGCGTTTCCAGCTCAGTGACGCGTGCCTCCGTTGCGGGAGCTGACCAGGCCGAACATATAGACTCTACAAGACGCTGCAAAAATGTATCATATGCCTGGAGCTGATCAGAGGGGTTTGCGATCATCGCCTCCCAAGGCAAAACTGCTGGAAGGGTGCCTTCCATTGGAGCAGCGGTGGTAGTGACTCCATAAATTTCTGGTTGCGAGGAAGTGTCCGCACCCGCAGAGCCAGTCCCAGGCGAAGTGGAGGTTGCCGCCCTTTCTTGCATTCTGCGTCTCCAGCGTGCAACATCGGAATCCTCCAGCAAGGCAGATGTCGAAGCAGGAGGTGGTGTGGAAAACAAGTTCTCCTCCCAACGTCGCTTTCGGCTCGATGTTCTTGCAATGCCCATCTCCTGTGCACTAGAGGCTACCACTGCAACTGATGTATCGGGCATATCCACAATGCGAACAGGGGTTTGAGTTACCCAAACATCAAGCACTTCATGGCTCTGAATTTGTGGCAAGGGTGTAGCAGTACCACGTACTACAAATCTGTCATCTTCAAAGTGACACAGAGGCCGAAGGGTGAGAGGGAAAACCTCTCTCAATGGAAACACTAATGTAAGCAGCTGGCCGACTTTTATATTTGTTGGAGTACTTCACCCCATCTGTGCTACCACTCTTTGGCACTCTGCTAGCAACCTCTCTTTGACAATCACTGGGCAAACAACAGCATCCTGAAATCCTCTCTGCTGTCAACTGAATCTGTTGGTTGTTGATTTGCACCATGTCACCAGTAGTGAGTTGCTCGATCAATGCTGTGGCCTGCGGGTGAATAGGGATTCCTTGCCAATCTAGGTTGGCAAAAACATGCAGGCACAAATCTTGCAACCAAGCATCCACTCTGTGAAGAGTTAGCTGCTGCACTGGAGTAAATGGAATGCATTGTAGCAAGGAAGCCGTCATGGTAGCGAAGAGACACATAAGCACAGAGAAATGAGATAGGAGAACCTTGCGAGCGCGATGCAAAAAACGTGAGGAGAGTATAAGGTAACAAATGCATGCACTAAACCACTCACAAAGAGTTCTCAAAATAGGGCGTGCCACGATGTCGCAATCATCATTGCCCTTTTTCCGCTTTTCAAGATTGCATGCAAAAGAATTCCCAATCATGATTAAGGCGGCTTCCGGCTCTTGTACCACAGCAAATGGGCACGGAATCGAGGTAGGTGAGAAATAATGGCGTAGTCAAAATCCATTCATCGGCACAGAAATCACCTCTCCCCGCAAATCCACCAAATAAAAAGAAGTAGACCCGCATGCTTTAAAAATCTAGAATGGTCCCGACCACCGTAATTTTAGCTTCCCAGGCATCTTCCCAAGGTGAGAATTAAATACACGGACCAACTGCCCCCGTAAAAATTGCCGTGCTTTAGGGCGATCTAGCCATTTCTTCCGCTTGGACTGCAGATCTTGCAACGCCACAAAACTGCGCAACCGCTCCTCATCTAATTCCTGCAAAACATCCAAACGATAGATTACGAAATCTTTTGGAAGAAGCTTATCCACAACAACTCCTGTTAAAAAAAGAGATGCATCCGGAAATTCATCAGCCATCCTCGTCGGCGGCTCACCGAAATCTAGCCTAGATAGGTAGTCAGCCACCGCATGCTGGGCTCCTGGACGATGTATGATCTGAAAATCAAATTCCTGCAACAAGAGCACCCATCTGGCCAATCTTCTTGTCAAATTCTGTTGACGTACTAGATATAGAAGAGCCGAATGATCCACATGAAAGAAAAACCACCGGCCCAACAGATAATGCCGAAATTTTTTCACCGAATAAATCATCCCTAAACATTCTCTTTTTGTTACTGAATAATTCATTTTTGCGGATGATAATCTTCTACTGGCGTAATAGACAGGGCAAAACCACCCTTGACTTTGTTCCTGCATCAGCACACTGCCAATTGCCCGGTCAGAAGCATCCGCAAATACATGAAAATCCTGACCCCAATTCAGAGGGATCATAATCGGAGCTTTGGACAGCTGAAGTTTTAATCTCCAATTAACAGCCAAATCACATTCCTGCATCCATTCAAAATCTTGAGCATGTGCTGCCTAATTAATAGGGATTGCCAAATGCGCGACAAACCTCAAATGCCTCCCATGCCAACAAGCTTGGCCCAAAAAGACTTGACACTGTTTTAAATTCACCGACGAAGGCGCTTCCATAATTGCGGCTATTTTATCCAGATCCACGAAAATGACATCCTCAGAGATTATATGCCCCAATAACCTTCCACTTCTAACTACAAATGCACATTTCAGAGGATTTAAACTAAATTTCACCTCTCGACATTTATAAAACATAATCGCAATTGCTTCAAATGCTCTAATTCGCTCCAAAAACACTGAGATCATCCAGAAAAACTCGCATAAAATTTGTCAAATAGGGACCAAAAATTTGAAACATATCCCTTTGAAAAGTTGAGGGCGCATTCCTTAATCCGAACCATTTTTACTGTGCATGCAAAAACACCCCATGCTGTAATAAAAGCTGTTTTGGACTGATCCCGCAATGCCATTCGAATTTGGTTATATCCACTAAATCCATCCAAAAAAGTATACATCTCGTGCCCTGCCACATTATCCAAAATAGAATCCAGAAATGGAAGAGGAAAAGGATCCGGAACAATAGCTACATTCAGCTTTCGATAATCCACACAAATACGAATTTGCTTGTTTTTCTTTGGTACCACCACAATGGGGGAAATCCGCTCGGGATTATCAATGGGGGTAATAAAACCCACCTCCAAGAGGCGATCAATTTCCACCTTAACTTGCTTTGACACATTCAGATTCATCCTATATGAATGCTGCTTCACTGGCACCGCATCTGGTTTCATATTAATGGTATGCTGATATAACTTTGGATTCAATCCTTGCATATCCGCATATTCCCATTCGAAAACATCCTTAAACTCTGTCAGTAAATTAATCAAGTCTCATCGAAAACTTGCCTCTAGCTACTTATTAATATAAATGGGTTGAGACTCCGCTTGCCCTCCTAGAAAGACCTTCTCCAATTCATCTTCCTTGACCCTTGTAACTTTTCCCATCTGTGCCTCAAACGCATGTTCTTGCTTGATAATGTTCTCCAATGATTCGGGACTAGGCAAAGCTTCCTGTTGCATCCCTGTTTTTGGTGAAATTCTTGAAGCCCCTAAAGATTTCCCCTCCAAAATCATAGAAATGTCTGCAAGATATAAAGAAACTAAATCCGGGTTAGCCTTCAGAAATTGCTCCTCTTCATCCTCTTCTAATCCTTCCACCATATTTATTGTCTCTGCTATTACAAGCCATGCTGCCTGAACGGGTTTCCTCCATGTTCTCAACATCACCCGAACTTTCCTGCGACCCTTTTTAACTGTAAACATATTTTCCTCCCAATTATGCTTTACCATGGCTTGTCGTAACCATGGTCTCCCCAAAATAATGTGATAATCCTGACTGTGATCCTCAATATTCAAGACTACTAAAGAAACAACAAAAGATAAGCCAGCTACATCCAGGACAATGCCTCGGAGTAATCCTACTGGTTGCACTCGTCTTTGATCTGCCATGGGGACTACAAAGGGTGCAGGTTCCCAATCACTGAGTCCAAACCACTCACAAGCTGCTTGAGTAATAATATTTACTGCTGCACCTCCATCTAATAGTACTTTGTTGATGTATGTACCATGATATCTGACTGAAAGCTTCAGGATGCAGGTATTCGTGATCCTGTTTGACGGCAGCGGGATTGACTCGTCTCCCTCACCCTCAGCTATTGCAATGTCAACTTCCATCATTTCTTTGGACTTCTGACCGAGCAAGGCATTATGAAAATTCGGAACCAATTTTGGTAATGAACCCAAAGGTACTTGTATTAGCGAATCGAGGACCTCTTTCTAGAGACTGAATTCCAATTATCTCCTTCCCTTGTATCAACCTTGTTTCTGTCTTTCCCCTTGTTTGTTTCCAGACCAGCAATCGATGGTCCTGATGGTTGCAATGGTGGTGATGAGTGTGGCATCCACGTCACAGTCTTTTTCCATACATCTTCTTGAGTCGCCCAATCCGGAAGCTTAACATCTGCTGTTGGAACCACATTTTTTCCAGAACGCGTAATCAGTGAAACCACAGGATCTGACTCCTCCAACCCTTCAATCTGAACCATAGCCACTCTAGGCTGTTTTTCCACATTCCTATTTCTTCCAATCATATTCCATAGCCTCTGAACACTCGGAACGCCAATGCCCATCCCCCAAACAGAAAAGGCATGTCTTGGGTCGATTAGGATCTCGGCCACCTCTTCCGCGACCGCGACCCCCTCCTTGACCCCGTCCCCCCTGCTTGTCCTTGAAAGGGTGTCTCAGATGTATGAGCATGAGCCATCGCCACCGCAGGCTCTTGTCCTTGCCCTGACTATCGTGGGTGCCATGTAGAAGAATGCCGACTCCTACGACCCGACCATTAAAATAGCATTCCACTGTATTATGAGTGTTAGCTGTATAGATTGCACACCATTTCTGATTCATTGCACACTCTTGAGAGGCATGTCCCGGATTTTGGTACTGAGTACAACATAGTTCCTTCAGACTTTTAACCACCGGAGCCGATTCTGACGACCCGGATGGAACACCTTTCCCTTGACGTTGGGATTTTCTCTGAGGTGCCTCCTCCGATTCTTTCCCCGAATCGCTGCTGCCTGAGTCTGAGGAATCTAAGTCTGCAGTCTCCGACTCCGAACTATCATTGCCACTTCCCTGAGACTTACGATGAGATTTCTTCCGCTCTTTTTTCTTTGATTTCTTTGGGGATTCCGTATCCTCCAAAGCTTCTCCTGCTACTACAACAGCTCTGCAATTACATGATCCAGTGGAGTAGTTACCTTATTCACTGTTGCCATAGCAATTCTGAGATCCTTATTGAGTCCTCGCAAAAAATAATCATTCAACACCTCGGCTACTAGCCTTTGTGCCTAAGGTACCTGCTGCAAAAGCATCCGGAATTTTGTAGCATAATCCTCCACTGGCAACGACTTTTGACGCAGCGTACGAAGCTTTTCCAAATGTTGAGGGACCGTTTTTTCCATTCTGAACTGTCTCAAGAACGCTTTGGACCCTTCGTCATACGTCTAAAAATGATCATCAGGGTATTCTGACAACCATTTGGCAGTATTCCCGAAAAGTTGTGTAGATTCAAACACTGATTGTTTATGAAGAGGAATCACCACCCCAGGATATTCAATCCATACACTTTATTAAATTGTCACAAATGTGCATCAGGTTTTTCCTTTGAAAGACCTCAAAAACGGCTATACTTATTCTGAGGTTGTGCCATCGTCCCTTGCCCCAATTGTTCCCCCTCCCGGAAAAAGCTGACGAACACTAGGAGGTGGGGATAATGGCGGTGAAAACCCAGGACTACTTACCGAAGACGGTGGTGGAGCAACGTGGGTGGGTGAGGGTGAACGCACAGCAGGAGGACATGAGTGACTACGTGGAGTATGCCACGCACACCTAATACACCTACCACGCACCGGACTTGGTGATGGAGATACATTTTCCTCAGCCTACGGTGTAGAAAAAACGAATTCATCCGAACCGCCTCTTTGCCGTCGTGTCCCCACGATTCTCTCACTCTTTTTCTTTATTATATCTAGAAGTATGGCAGTGGTTAGGAATTGGACCTTTGTCTCATTCCATCTAGGTACCAACTCTAACTTTAAAAGAGCTACATTGGGTAGATCATCCTCCACTCTTATAAATGCTTCTCCAATGGTGATTCTACTCAAATGGTCCACTCATCATTCTTAAGTAGTAATCTTGGCATTTCATCATTCTCTCTCTTTGGCGCCTTTGTTGTGGACCTATTTTCTTCCACTACCATTGTTCACATGGCATCAGAGTAGAGGCTCTAAGAAGGTCTTCCATGCACTAGGAGATGGGGTTGCATTTTTTGCTGATTAGGGAACTTTCTATAGAAAATAATTTTTGGAAAACGGCCGAATTTGTTTGAAGGAAAATGACATTCTACACATTTTAGCGCCTCACAAATGAACAGAGTGAGATTCTGCATAGATTAGGAGATATTTTAGGATTTTTGATGTAGAAGTTAGAGTGGTTGTGAATTTTGTCAACACTTGGAACAAAATCAACATTTCTAAGCCTAAAACAGGAGGAGATCATTGTTCATCAAATCAGTGTGGTTTGGCGGGTTGTATATTCTTGCATGGACAGGAACATCCTTGGTGGTGTTTTCTCGCATGGACATCAACACCATTGCATGTTAGTGTTTCTTGAGGAGAAACGGTACACTACTTACAGATATTCTTGAACAATAAGGTATGGTATCTGTAGCAAGTTGAGATAGAAGAGGAGAAGGTTAAGGGAAAGGGAAAGTTCAATGATTTTGACAATGACATCGATGAAGAATTCATACAATAGTTAATGGAGAAGAAGATTCTAGTTCTTCCTCAGTTTCTAGAGAATTGGTAGTTGCAAGGTGCAAGGAAACTATCATACATGGAAGGTACTCATGGGGTCTATATTTGAGACACAGGATTTGTTACCAATGGTGTCTCAACCATTCTGTAACATTTAATGGCCTAATAACTTGTGTGTAGCAGAAATTAACATGAACATAGTGGGCATTTCATTAGAATAGATTCCTAATGAGAATTACAAGAGTGCTTGGGTGGAGAGAGCAACAAAAAGCATAACACCTAGTTAGATAGCATCGACAATACTTTCAAAAGAGAGAGAAATTAAGCTAATGACAACAGTTGAGGACCGGATTTGCATGGAGCCGGTCCCCCCTCCAAAAGGCTTTGTATTATGGTTTCTCCCATCAAGAGAGACATTGTACAATACAATTCTTTGTGTTCCTTCAAGACTAGCTAGTGCAATGAAGATGAAAGCTTCATGCACTAAGCAAAACACTTAGCAAACACAACTTGAAATATGCCCGTTCTCAGACCCAAGACCTCACACACCTTCGAAGATGGTGAGAGCTAGCAGGGTATGAGAGTAGATTGAGAGGAAGAAGGAGTATCTTACGAGAAAGATGTACATCTCCTCACATAATCACTTATATTAGCATAGCTGAGCTTAAAAATTAGCTTGGTAGAGGAGATGAGCATGCATTGAAGCTTGGCTCTTGGTTGGATTTGCATCCACATGCCAAGAGTGTGTTGATGTAAGCTTCTATCTCACAAGCTTGGAGTAGGTGATGAGCTCTCCATTAAAGCTTGGGAAGAGATAGTCTTCTCTTTCTTCACACATGATATTGTGTGAGTGTGTGTGTGATAATGCCTTGCAAAAATCACCCCCCTCGCTCTCTTGGGCGAGCCCCCTTGCTATTTGCTCTTGCTGAGCCCTCATTGGCTCTCCCCAAGTCAAGCCAATGACTATTAAGCAGCATAAGTGATAGCATTTTGACACGTTTCCCCCTTTCCCCTTTTGTGAGAGCTTTAGTTAATTAAATAATTAAACTAAACTCTCATTGTACCCCTTTGCCTCCTGGCCAATAGGAATCAAGCAAGCCATTGGGCTCCTGAATGCTCATTGGACCCCTTGTGAAGACTGCCCAATAGTCTTCTAGGAGACTTAATTCTCATTGGTTTCTTTTATTAAATGTTTTTAAATTAATTAAACTAGATTTACTCTAGCTTAATTCTCATTGGTCCACTTCAAGGGTCATCCAATAGAAACTGGGCACACCTTGTGGGCATCTGGCCTAGGGAGTTGACATGTGTCCCTAATTCCCTTTGTGTAAAGGGAGCCTGTGTGTGTGTGTGTGTGTGTGTGTGTGTGTGTGTGTGTGGCTTTCTCTCTCATCCCCTAGAAGAAGGGCTCGCCCCCTCCCATGTAGGGATATGTGTTGACTTTGGAGAGCACACAAAGCATCCAATTCCCCCTAAGCTTTAACCCTTTGGACACAACCTTTGAATTCTGGAACCTTAGCATTTTGGAAGTTTTAATGGGCTGAACCTTAGGGTATTTTTAGCCCATTGTTGCACATAGCTCTTTTGCAGATGGCCCCCCCTTTGGATCCCTATTTTCCCTCCTTTGGATCCCTACTGTGGCCGGTCTGCTAGCTTAACCAATATTCTAGCCTTTTCTCCCCTGGCACTTCCCCACATTAAATGATCAGTTTAATATGAGAAAATCATTTAGGAGAATTAGATATTGATTATTATGACATTACCTCTCTCTTGAAATCATAGTCGTCCTCGACTATGGTGTAGAGAAGATAAAGCATATTCATGAGTCCTTTTCTTAGCGGGTAGAGGATCCCTATGTTACCCTACGACATCATTCCACAATGGATGACTAGTCCATTTGGCGCTTGAAAGCCTTAGGCTGCCGCAAGCATGTCTGCACATTAGTCCTAGCAGTCTTCCATAATAGAGTGACAAGCTCTACTTGGTGTTTGGGAGACGTCGTCTCTGTAAACTTGATCTAAGCATGCATACTACTTCATTTTTGTGCACAATAAAGAAAAAGAAAGTCTTATAAGACAAAAAATTTGTTCATTTTTAACATTTTGTACATTTTCTTACTCATTGGGAAGCATTGTAAGCATTGACAAGGTTTAGGTTATCCTTTAATTGTATGCCTTGCATCCATCTAGCATCTTCAAAAGGATAATTCTTAAAATTAATAAGATATCGTCGGATAGTCTTACCGCCTCTTAATACCTTGTCTTCATGTCGGAGAATGGACTCGGGCTGCAGCACCTCCTCTTGGTCCTCGATCTCCGGTGGGTCTTCAATAGTTGGTTCTTGAGGTGGCTCTCCTTTGTAAGGCTTTAATAGGCTCACATGGAAAGCATTGTGTATGAGCCAATGATTGGGCAACTTGAGTTGATAGGCCATCTCATTGATTGGCCTAAGAATCTGGAAGGGACCATAGTACCTTTTTGCTAGTTTAGCATAGTACTTTTGGTGGCCCGTAGGATTCTTGCCCGTCGTGTGCCTTAATCGAGCCTTGGGAAACTTTACCAAGACCCAATCGTTTTATTTAAAGGCTTGGGCTCTTCTGTGCTTGTCAGAAGCAGCCTTTTGCCTTTGCTGTGAGATAGAGATAGCATCCTTAATCTTTTGGAAAGATTCTTGTAGGTCTCGGCTATACTCATCTGCAGCGAAGATCTTCCCATGTACCTTAAGTAACAAGGGACTTTTTGATCTTCCCTCAATTACCTCGAAAGGTGCTTTTCCCGTGGAAGTATGTACAATGTTATTGTAAGCATACTCCACTAAGGGTAAGTACTTCTCCCATTGGGATCTTTGATCTACTTCCGTTACATAGGCTTTTAGTAGATCGAGAATGGTTAGGTTAGCTATTTCACCTTGGCCATCCATTTGTGGATGATAGGCCGAAGAGAAGTTTAGCCTTGTCTCTAAATTCTCAGAGAGACCCTTCCAAAAATTACTGGTCATTCTAGGATCTCTATCCGACACTATGGACGTTGGCAAGCCATGGTACTTGAAAATTTGTGAAATGAAGAGGGTTGCCATTTGATGGGCTTTGATAGTCTTTTTGACAGGTATAAAATGAGCTTGTTTACTGAACCTGTCTACTATCGTCCATATTCCCGTATTCCCATGGATAGACTTAGGCAATCCAAAGATAAAATCCATGGATATGCTCTCCCATGGTGAATTAGGGATTGGCAAGGGTTGAAGCAATCCAAGTTGCTTCCCTCTATCAAATTTTGTCTTTTGGCATACCACACATTTAGAAACATACTCTTGTATGTTCACTTTCATTGTAGGCCAATAGAAATATGTTTCAATTCCCTTTAAGGTAGACTGAATCCCTCTATGCCCCGCATAAGGTGGAGCATGAGATTCATACATTACTTTCTCACGTAGTGAGTTAGTAACGCATAGTATATTGCCATAGAGAAGATAACCATCTTGTAAGGTAAATGGTTCTTCTTTCTTCCCTAATGCAAGGGCTGAAATCACATATCTAAAATCGGGATCAATAGCGTACTCATCTATCATTGAAGATAGATCATTGTGAGTTGCTATGGAAACCGCATTCACTCTCGGCCGTCTTCACTACAAGAGGCTATTCATATTAGCGACGCTCACACAACGACGCTCAAAAAAAAAATTCCCGGCGTCGCTATGAGCGTCGCAATTTTTTTTGTAAATTTGCGACGCTCATAGCGACGCCGACTGGGCTAAAAAAATAACAGAGCGCACCCAAAAACTCAGATCTCAGATCTGAGTTTTTCGGCGCCCTCAAGCAAGGAGCAGGTAACGCTCTCCCTCTCTCTCTCTCTCTCTCTCTCTCTCTCTCTCTCTTTTTCTTCTCCACACACACACACACACACACACACACACATACACACACACGAGGAGAGGAAGGAGAGCCAGGTATGCTCCTTCCCTCTCCTCACTCTCATGTTCCCTTCCCCTCTTTCTCTCTCCCTCTCTCTCTCTCTCACACACACATAGTGTTTTTGAGAGAGAGAGAGAGAGAGAGAGAGAGAGAGAGAGAGAGAGAGAGAGAGAGAGAGTACAAACATAAACAAAAACGCACACACACATACATAAACAAAGAATGCACACACACATTGAGAGAGGAAAAGAGAGAGAGAGCATGCATAAACAAAAAACGCACGCATTGAGAGAGGAAAAGAGAGAGAGAACATGCATAAACAAAAAACGCACACATTGAGAGAGGAAAAGAGAGAGAAAACATGCATACGATCCAAAAAAACGCACACACATTGAGAGAGAAAGAGAGAGAAACTAATTTAACGTCGTAGGAAACTAATTAAAATTAAAAGACCTAAAGATCTAGCCGACGAGGAGTTGAACTCAAGACCTATTATTCAAGAGGGAAATGGCATAACCAATCTATCATACTTGGCATGGGTGATAGAAAGGTTATACCATTTATCTCTTTTTATTGGCACACACATCCACACACGCGCACACACACAAGAAGAAGAGAGTTATAACGTCGTAGGAAACTATCCTAAAAGACGTTAAAGATTAGGTTAGATGTAGACTTACGTTAAATTAGATTTAGGTTTATTTAAGTTAAATTAGATTAGATTTAGGTTTATTTTTAATTAGATTTACGTTTATTTACGCTAGATTTAGATTTACATTATATTAGATTAGATTTAGGTCTCCATAGACTGCGATGCCTGCATGAAGCGGGTGAAGAAAGCCCTCAATGGAATATAGGGTATTGCTGCCTTCACTCATGGTGGGCTCCGTCGATCCAAAAGTACTGGTGAAATGTCTTCAGAAGATAGGGAAGAAGGTGGATCTTCAGGACGGCAAGAGTCACTACATCCCCGACACAATGACCATCTAGACAACCTCTAGTCATTCAACAGCAACTTCAAAGTTAGTAACAAGAGCAAGAACGGTCTAAAGGGCCAATTGCTGTCGTCAGATGTGGATGGAGATGAGGCAGCGTCACCGCCGGAAGTTAACTCTCACATCTTTAGTGATGAGAATGCCAACTCTTGCCGAGTTATGTGAAAAATTTCCCCTTTGCTGGGGCGAGTGCCAACAGTCCGTAGATTGTGTGGTGGAGCGCGAGTAGCCCCATACGATATGTGCCGTCTTTCTTTTGCACTAATAGCACAGGTGAGCAAAATGGAGATGAGCTTGGCCTAACCATACCCTTCTCAACTAACTCATGCACTTGCCGCATAATCTCCTCTTGTTGAGCTTGAGAAACTCTATAAGGAGGTTTGTTAGGCGGTGAACTTCCTGGAAGAACTTCAATTGCATGGTCATCATTACCTCGTTTAGGAGGTATCTCACAAGGGATTTTGTCAATAAAAACATCTTGAAACCCCTTGAGAAAATTGGATAACTCTAATTCCTTTTGGTTGCTTTTATTTTCTTTTGCTAAAGCATTAGGTTCTTTTTGAGAATCTTTAGCAAAAATCATGTACACAGAAATAGAGCTCTTTATTGACTTGTTGAAAGCTGGTGTATGTACAATGGGGATAGTGTTACCCATTTCCTTAGCATCTATGTACATGTCTTTTTCCCTGAACTTAAAGGAGATTCTCCTTTCATGAAATTTAATATCGGTAGCCAGGCGGTCAAACCATGGTGCCCCTAGGATTACATCCTCATGCTTGAGAGGAGAGATAAAGAAGTCCTCTTTGTCCACATAGCCTTGGACATGAAGCCTCAATTTTCCAATTAAGAGAGTGACTGAAGCTTCTTGCCCCTTGAAGGCACTGTCTGCGGGTAGGACATCTCCCATCTCGTAGGATTGTATGCCTAGCTTGGTGGCCAACTCTATAGATATAAAATTGTGAGTAGAACCAGGGTCAAAGAGACTAAAAGCATCATGTTCTCTTACCTTTCCCCAAGCATGGCATAGAGGAGATCCTTTGTGGTGAGTTTGGTGAGTCTCCTCCTCTTGGATTTCAACCAAGGAAGCTCTAGGAGGATCTTGGCGGTTTTTCTTTTGGGGACAAGCGCGGTACACATGCTCTTGTTCGCCGCACTTGAAACACCGCTTATCCTTACGATAACGCTCAAGCTCTTCAGGAGAGAGTTTATTCTTACCTTTGTAAACTCCCTTCTCTTTAGCTTTGTTGGAGTTGCCCTTAGGAGACTTTTGGACATTGTCCTTCCCCTTAGGCTCATTGGAACCCTTGTTTTCTGGGGGCTTATTATTTCTTTTAGCCCCCGTTTGGAAATTGATTCGAGAGGCCACCATACTGTGGTGTATTACCGCCGATATGGTACGTGGACTTTGGGAGTTGACATGCTCCGCCATTTCTTCGGTTAAGCCCGCACAAAATTCTTGCTTTTGCTCTCCAAAATCCAACTTTTTAAAGACAGTGGCTTTGAGTTGTAGGTCCCAAAACTTGTCTACATATTTGTGGATGGATTCATTGGGAGAGAGCTTTAAGCTTCGCCATTCGGTGAGTACTTTTTCTTTGGCATTGGTGGCCAAAAACTGCTTCATAATGGAAGCTCTTAAAGCTTTCCATGTTCGTGGAGCTTCACCGTTGGCTCGTAGGCTAGACCACCATTGTCTGGCGGACTTTTGAAAGTGCATAGCTACATGGCGTAGCTTAGAGGACTCCGTGAAGCCCTCATCTCCAAACGCCGCATCGAATTGCTGGATAAAGGCCAAGACTTTGTCCGTAGCACCAAAGGTGCCATCATAGGTAAGGAAAGAGATGCTCTTCCCTCCCTCTTTGAATTTCTTCAGTTTGGATGACCTCTTCCATGCGGCATAGGATTTCCTATGGCCTCTTCTTTTTGATGGTTCAAAGGTTGCACCATCACTTTCTTCAGAAGGTGAAGAATTTGAAGAAGGTGGAGAAGAGGGTGACCTCTTTCTCGCCTTTTTCTTGTCTTGATCTTTGTTGTCTTCACCATCACTTTCATAAGAGGAAGAGGATAAAGAAGATGGAGAAGAGGGTGTCCTCTTTCTCGCCTTTTTCTTCTCTTGCTTTTTATCATCCCTCTTTGAATTATGGTGAGGAGAAGAATACGATGGTCTTCTCCGCTTTGGTGGTGATGGAGAGCGTTTAGCCCGCCGTCTTCGTGGAGCCATCTCCGCCGAGGTGGCGGGAGACTCGCTTCTTTCTCGTTCCTTCGGTGGAGGCTCTTGAGTTCTCCTTTGGGAAGGAGATGCATCGTCAAGAAGTAAATTCTTGAGCCCTTCGTATGGATTCTCTTCTTCTTTCCGAATCGGAGAGAGACCTCTTTTGGTAGTCTCACAAGGAGGCTTCCTAGGTGTTCTCTCGTCATGGTGATGAGCTTGGAGAATCCCGTGAGCACGGAGCTGCCGTTGCACTTCACTTTGGAGAGATGGATTGCCCATGGCTTGTTGAAGCCTAGAAACAAGATAGTTAACAAGCATTGAAGCATCATTAGTAGCTTGCTCATGAGCAAAATCAAAGTTATCAACATTAATTTCACTCTCTTTACTATTGTCAGCCATTCTAACAACTTTTAGGTGTAAACTTTTTAGGTGTACTTTGGCACTTCAAGCCCTAGCTGCTACTCCTCTTTACCCCTTTAGAAAAAGCACTCAAGCTACTGTAACCGCGGCTCGAATACCATTAATTGCAAGGAATACAAGAGAGGGTCTTTCGACACCAAAACAGCACCAGTCAAGCTTCTAATAGTTCAATAGTGGTTAAGCTGTAGGCAAGCCCCGTAGGACTCCACTATTAAGACCATAGCTCTCGATGGTGATGCCCCGTTAACTGCACGAAGGCAGGCGCACTGCAAGGCTGAAAAATCCCTATTCTACTTACTCACAGGCAATTAATAATACCAACCATTTGTAGCTAGCTTGAGGACCTCCCTTCTTGAGCAAGAAAAGAGAAACCTTGAGCTCTGATACCAATGTAACATTTAATGGCCTAATAACTTGTGTGTAGCGGAAATTAACATGAATATAGTGGGCATTTCATTAGAATAGATTCCTAATGAGAATTACAAGAGTGCTTGGGTGGAGAGAGCAACAAAAAGCATAACACCTAGTTAGATAGCATCGACAATACTTTCAAAAGAGAGAGAAATTAAGCTAATGACAACAATTGAGGACCGGATTTGCATGGAGCCGGCCCCCCCTCCAAAAGGCTTTGTATTATGGTTTCTCCCATCAAGAGAGACATTGTACAATACAATTCTTTGTGTTCCTTCAAGACTAGCTAGTGCAATGAAGATGAAAGCTTCATGCACTAAGCAAAACACTTAGCAAACACAACTTGAATTATCCCCGTTCTCAGACCCAAGACCTCACACACCTTCGAAGATGGTGAGAGCTAGCAGGGTATGAGAGTAGATTGAGAGGAAGAAGGAGTATATTACGAGAAAGATGTACATCTCCTCACATAATCACTCATATTAGCATAGTTGAGCTTAAAAATTAGCTTGGTAGAGGAGATGAGCATGCATTGAAGCTTGGCTCTTGGTTGGATTTGCATCCACATGCCAAGAGTGTGTTGATGTAGGCTTCTATCTCACAAGCTTGGAGTAGGTGATGAGCTCTCCATTAAAGCTTGAGAAGAGATAGTCTTCTCTTTCTTCACACATGAGATTGTGTGAGTGTGTGTGTGATAATGCCTTGCAAAAATCACCCCCCTCTCTCTCTTGGGCGAGCCCCCTTGCTATTTGCTCTTGCCGAGCCCTCATTGGCTCTCCCCAAGTCAAGCCAATGACTATTAAGCAGCATAAGTGATAGCCTTTTGACATGTGTCCCCCTTTCCCCTTTTGTGAGAGCTTTAGGTAATTAAATAATTAAACTAAACTCTCATTGGACCCCTTTTCCTCCTGGCCAATAGGAATCAGGCAAGCCATTGGGCTCCTGAATGCTCATTGGACCCCTTGTGAGACTGCCCAATAGTATTTTAGGAGACTTAATTCTCATTGGTTTCCTTTATTAAATGTTTTTAAATTAATTAAACCAGATTTACTCTAGGTTAATTCTCATTGGTCCACTTCAAGGGTCATCCAATAGAAACTAGGCACACCTTGTGGGCATCTGGCCTAGGGAGCTGACATGTGTCCCTAATTCCCTTTGTGTAAAGGGAGCCTGTGTGTGTGTGTGTGTGTGGCTTTCTCTCTCATCCCCTAGAAGAAGGGCTCGCCCCCCCCCCCCCCCCATGTAGGGATATGTGTTGACTTTGGAGAGCACACAAAGCATCCAATTCCCCCTAAGCTTTGACCCTTTGGACACAACCTTTGAATTTTGGAACCTTAGCATTTTGGAAGTCTTAATGGGCTGAACCTTAGGGTCTTTTTAGCCCATTGTTGCACATAGCTCTTTTGCAGATGGTCCCCCCTTTGGATCCCTATTTTCCCTCCTTTGGATCCCTACTGTGGCCGGTCTGCTAGCTTAACCAATATTCTAGCCTTTTCTCCCCTGGCACTTCCCCACATTAAATGATCAGTTTAATATGAGAAAATCATTTAGGAGAATTAGATATTGAGTAATAGTGGCTTTTATTCTTCTTTGATCACTTTAGGAGGAAAAATGAATGATCTTTCATGGAAAGATCTTTTGCCCATGATCTTGGATTAGGAGAAAAAATTTGGGCCTAACTCTCGAGGCAGAGGGGGCTCAGTAGGCTTGATTGGGCAAGGTTCCAAGAATAAGAAGAAGAAGCAATAGGGAAAAGGCAAGGCCTAATAGTACCAATAGCAAAAATCCAAGGATAGAGGAAAGTAGGAGCCTTCTAAGAAGGACAAGACGTGTTTTGATTGTGGCAAGCCTAGTCACATCTGAGAAGATTGCCCGAACAAATGTACTTCGAAGAAGAAGGGTCATTCTTTAGGTGTTGTTGTTACATGAACATCTATATTTGTGCACATTGATTTGCTAGATGATGATGATCCATCCTCATCTAGTGAGATAGGGTTCTATGTGTTAGCAACACATGAATGAATTGTGGATAGTGTGTAACAGCTATTCCCAGCAGCGGGGCAATAAGCATTTCGGGAATGATTACCCTCAAACTGCCTTACATTATCTGAACATCAGAACACAGGGAGGCAAAACAGAAGACAAGTTACAGAAATAGAACACCGTCTTCTTCATTGATATGCAATCGAACACACAGTACAAGAGAGAGAAGATGTATGGATAACATGAATATTCAAGATATCCCCAAAGACATGCATGCCCCCCATATACAACCACTGATCTAGCACAGATCGGGAACGGTGCAAAAAACCCCATCTTGTCCCATGATATCCTATGAAGAACTGCCCCAAGCCGCATGACTCCTAGTCCGCAATGTCCAGACCTCCGCAGGACTGCACTGTGCAGCTTATGCCGTAACATAGTGGTGCTTCTAAGCACATGAAACTATCCACATAAGGTCTTTAGAACCTACAAGCAATGTCTAGGAAGATCTATATTGGTGAAAAATCCACCGTTCACATTCAGGGTGTCATTGATCTATAGTTGATTTTGGATGGCAAGGGAGGCTCTTTTACCTCCAAGGTACTCTACGTGCTTGATCTCACTTTTCACCTTCTATCGATATAGGAGCTTTGCACACTTGGCCTATTGGTGGAATTTTCCAAGGATCAGTTTTGGGTATGAGATCAACATACACAAACTTTGGTTTTGAGGAGGGTAGTGTGTATAAGCTATAATATTCTAGGGATTTGACTCTTTACGATTCTCCTTTAACCATCAGTGAGTTGTGGCACATGCTATGTATGGCCATCTCAATCATGATTATCTGTGGTAGGCATACACGAATCAATGGTGCCAGGACTGCCAAATATTGGGATGCACAAGAGTGTGTGTAGATCTTGCATCAAGGGAAAGCAATATCGGGATCCTTTTCTAGAAAAGTATCCAAGAGGGTAAATGATTCTCTATAACTAGTACACATGCATTTGTGCGAGACCATGTAGAATACTTCACTAATTGGTGGCAGTAACAAGCAATGAATATTTTATGCTCATTGTAGATGATTACAATCGGCTAGTTTGGGTTTTCTTTTTGAAACACAAAAGTGAAGATTTCCTTATCATCAAGGAGTGGCTAGCCTTGGTGAAGAAAGAGACTGAAAACTTAGTCAAAACCGCTAGAGCTAACAAAGGTGGGGAGTTCACCTTAGGTGAGATGCAGAGGTTGTGTGTAGAAAAGGGTATAAAGAGGGAGTTTGTTAACATAGGCACACCATCTGAGAATGGTGTAGTTGAAAGGAAGAACAAGACAATGGTGGAGATGGCTAGGACTATGTTGGCACACAAGAATATTCTACAAAATTATTTCGGCAGAAGCATTACTACTGTAGTGCATATCTTTAATAAATCTCCCACAGTGCGGCAATGCCTGGTAAGACTAATTTCAAGGTCTATTTTGGTGGCAAACTAGATGTCTCTTACTTTCAAATTTTTGGATATGATGCCTATGTACATGTTCCTAAGACTCAATGGGGGAAGATGGATTCCAAGTCTAAGAGATAGGTCTTTGTGGGGTACAACACCCAATCAATGGGATATAGGTTGTATGACTCCACTATGCATGAGATTATAGTTTGCAGAGTTATGGTGTTTGATGAGAGAAGTGTTCGAAAGGGGATACAATATCAACCTCAACAAGCTGAGAACACTCCAACGCTTGGTGATACATGAGATAGTTGGTTGCCAGCACATTCACATGCTAGCTAGAGAGTTCCAACAACACCTACTCGTATTATGGAGGTCCCATTGGATCTTTTGGATCTAGATGAGCTAGTATGTGTATTTGAGGATGATCCATGTGATTGCTAGATTTCATATTAAGAAAGTCAAATTATTTGGATGGAGACCCAACATCTCATATTGGAATGTGTGAGGACAAGGGTCCTAGGGTTAGGAGCCCTCCATGCATGTACAGGGGCTATATATAGAAGGAGCCAGGGGCCTATATATAGGAGGTTGGGTGGAGTATTTGGATGGCATTATTCTCTCTTCTCTCACATTGGTATCAAGAGAGTGTGATTCTTTTTTTAGCTTGACTCTCCGAAAACAAAAAGCAAGGCTTTTAATTTTGAAGGGACTCAAAGATTTACATAAAAACCAACCAGCACGTCTTTTCTTTGTAATGCACAAGTTTTTCTTCCTCTCTGTCAGCAGCAGTGGAGGAGTGCCCTTCTCTCCCTCTTGTGAAGCCACCAAGACAACAACCCGCTCTCTCTTTGGTTGGGGGGGAAGACATCAGAAGCGTTTCTCTCTCTCTGGTGCACCTGAGCAGTGCCCTTATCTCTCTCTCTTCCTCTTGACAAGACTCGAGATAGAAGCGCGTCCCTCTTCCTCTTGTCAAGACATGGGACAACAAGACAACGTCACTTTCTCTCTATCTATTTCTTTGATTGGTGGCAGACAGAATGCATAAAGAGATTCCTTCTTGGAATCTTCTGAGATTCCTTCCATTTTTTTACTTTAAAGATTGGAGTTAGGCTTCCACTATACTCTTTTTGGCTTTCTAAAAGAAGCCTTACTGTTGAGTCGAGTTAGGCATCCTTCCAATGTTTTCAGTGCCAACGATGGAGACTCATCTTAAATGTTGATGGAGTTTGTCAAATGGGTCCCTTTCATTTCATAGCCTTACAGGGCTTTTTAAAACTTTGCTTTGTTTATTTTTTTGGGCCTTGTTCATCTTATATTATTTTCAACATGAACACACAAATTATACTTGTTCTTTTTTCTTAGGATGGGACTACATTGCTTTTATTTTGTGTACCTTTTTATTTTTAAAGCTTTTAAAGAGTAAGAGCTTTTTTCACAAAAACAAGCAATTGTGACACACACTCTCTCTCTCTCTCTCTCTCTCTATATATATATATATATATATATATATATATATAGTATTTTTATTTCCCTCATATCTTGATTTCCTTTTTGGAAAGCCATCGTGAAATCTCACCTTGTTAATTTTAAGTTCTTGTTCCCGTGGGCGTTTCAAAGGCAACAGACACAAAGATTTTCCGTCTGCGACGCAAGGGTTTGAAAGCTAATACCGACATCCATGGCGGACAAGAATTCTTTCTCCTTCGATTTCGAAGAGGATGCTCTAGTACAGGCCACAAGCCGGGACGTTTACATGCCTGATCTAGCTGATCATGGCTTCGTGGACTTGGCAATTTTCAGCGCTCTCATTGCACGGCAAGAGACGATTGAACGAAACTTTGTAGCATTCAATCAGAACTTGACAACCCTCATGGATTTGCTGAAGGGTATCATGAGAATTCCAGCTCAGGGAGCCCCAACACAAGGTATGTGAGAGAAAGGAAAGGCGTAGAGAGAGAGAGAGAGAGAGAGAGAGAGAGAGAGAGAGAGAGAGAGAGAGAGAGAGAGAGAGAGAGAAGGCTGTTTACGCACAGAAGTGATGAGCCAAGAAGGTGATAATGAGAGATGATAGATTACTACGAATGGGTTTGTTATATACACGTGAGGAAGCAATTACAAGGTTCATGGGAATGCGGGCCATTGTGCCTACTAGGATGACAGCTAGCTGGATGATGCGGATTAATATCCCCACACGCCCCCGTAAGACACATCGTCCATATAGAGGCATGCATGTGCGTACTGTATGCTTTGTGTTTGTACAATCATGCTCATGCAAACTTGAGGTTGGTTTATTTTCAAACACTTCAACCCGGATCAAGGTTTGACTTCACAATGAAGAAGATTAGTAGCTCTGATTGCTGCTTTGGTCGAGCTTTGAAAGGCTTCTTCATGTCCACTCCATGAGTGATTTCACAAGCTTGTAAACCACATATTCGCCCCCGGAAGCGAAATGAAAATACGAATCCATCTTGGGACGTGTGAGACGGTGACAAAGGTAGGACTTGAAGCATAAGCATGGTAGAGTGAGAGTTGGTAGGGAGCAGTGGCCTACCATGAGAAGCTTCACCTCCTGGATCAAAGTTGATTGGTATCCATGGAAGCAGAGATTTGCCTGGTGCTCAACATGCTTGAGCACTAGTAAGTGTCAAAGGAAAGCAGGTTAGGGGGGTAGTAGCAGCTTGAGAGTCCGTGTGGAAGAGGCTCTCAACAGGTAAAGGGTGGAAATGATGCTGAGGTGAAAGATGAACAACAATATAAGCATCAAATAAATCCAATTTGGATACTGGATTGGAAGAAGCATCCAAGGTAGCTTGAAGGAGAGTTGGAGTAGTGTTTGGAGAAGTCTCGTCATAGCAAGACATTGTAGGGACACTTGCACTTTCTGTATGCCCAATATGAGACTTAAAAGAAGTGTTTGGGAAAGCGAGAAACACTTCGATGGTGGTAGCATCATCTTCAGCTGCAACAGACTTTAATGGTGGCGCAGAGTTTGCAACATAGAAAGAGGCTCCAAGGGCTGGATCAAATGGTGTCTGGGGCCAGCGAAAGGGACAATTGGTGCAGGATCATCGACGTGAGGACTGGAATGTCTCAACCGGATGGCAGCAAAACGGGGAAGCCTTGAGAGAATCTAGGCATGGCTGCCTCGAGAGCAAGTTGTTGAGGGGCTTCAGGAGCATGACTTGTAGCTTGATGGGTAGCAACTTCAAGGGGCCAGGCATGGATGGATTTAACCAAAGCAGGTTCTTCAACAACAAGGCTCTCAAGGAAGGCTCGAATGGTGGTGTCATTCGCATCCGCGTCGTCAGCCATGAGTGGCGTGTGTGTGAAGAAGGACAACCTTCAAAACTTGCACACATGGCTCTACCAACTGCAAAATTGGGAGCAATAAGAGCGGGGTTTGCTGGCTGTGTAGCATCAGGTTCATGGCGTGTTGGATCGATCGCGCCCACCAATGGAGGCTTTATGTGGGCATGTAAGGGATTGCCACAGAAGGAGTGGGCTTCTTGAGAGGCAAGCCTGGGCACCAGTTGGCCAGTATATTGCCGCCCTTGTATGAAAGAGGGTATGACCATAGTCCTGGCAGTTTTGGGTTCTTGGAGGGCACTGAGCACGGAGAGGACCTCATTGCAAGAGTACAGTGTTGCAGCAGGTGCAGGATTCCGGCCATTGATGGGTTGTGAATGACCAAGTGGCTTGTGGATAGGGGAAGCGAGGTTCGCAACAACAACCATGGTTGCTATGATGGCTACACTTGCAGTAACCGCGGCAGCAAGGGTATCCTTCTCAGGAGCATTGAGGGCTGTTGTGGAAGCCATGAGTGAGGTAGAGGAAGATAGTGGATCGTCTGCTTCATGGCCACAGTCACTAAAGGAGAAGGCTGAACACATGGCAAGGTTGGGTGCTGCCTTAGCATCGCATGCGTGAGCAGTAGCAGAGTGGAGAGCAACCGGGGCAACATGGCTTGCTTGGGAGGCAGAGTCGGCAAGAATTCGAGCATGAGTGGATTGAACCACAGCAGGAGCCAAGTTGGCAAGAAAAGCATCAATGTGTAGGGATACTGATACCTACAAACTCGGAGACATCTAATTTAAGAAAACAAAGTTAAAGTTTTAAAATTATAAAAACATTAAAATAATTGAAACGTTGTAATTGTAAGCGAAGGCACCTTTCAGTGCCTGCGTGATGCAATACAGAACATAACAAAACATTACATCTATCGTCGTCTGTGTATCTCGTCTACTTCCTACCTTCTTCTTTAACTGTGGAATGTATAATTCTCAATATAGAGGTCTTTATGGTATCATCGGCACGCAGAGACCTCTTCCTGCATACGCAGTAATCTCAGTGCCCATCATGAGTTGACGCTTTCTTCTACAGGAATTGATCCGGACCTTCCCTGATAAGATGGCTGCGTCAACATATACTCCATCTAAACTTTACCACCTTGAAAAATTAACAGGCCCTAACTACCTCCCGTGGAGTCTTCGCGTTCGCATGCTCCTTGAGAAAGCAGGGAACTGGGATGTCGTTTTAGGGTTGGAACCAAATCCTACCTCTGTACCAGTAGGAGCAGGTGCTCAGCCTCCCACTCAAGATGTCATAGATGCATGGCTGAAGAAGGACCTTGAAGCCCGAACAGAACTTGTCCTTCATATGGGTGATCGACAAGAACCCATCCAAGGAGATGTGGGACTCCTTGCAGCAACAATACCAGCAGACAAATGTTGTCTCTCGGGTGCTCCTCCACCGACAACTAAATGAGGTTCAACACAAAAACTACAATAGGACAGAAGCATTCCTTGATGCATGGCAGCAGTCTAATGACAACCTTATGATCTCGGGGCTCATACTCCCTCGAGAGATTCAAGTCACCACATTAGTGGCGGCCCCTCCAGACAGTTGGCAGTCATTTATCTCCACTCAGTCTACAAATGCGGCTTTGACCATTAATGGGCTTTTCGCTCTTATACGCCAAGAAGACCAGCTTCGTGGACGCAGTGTTTTCCCCACGAATCCAACACCTCATATGGTGCAACAAGGTACAATCAACGGGGCAGATTCCGACAAATGGAACCCCATAATCCACGGCGTTACACCAGACTATTTCAAAACAGTCCGCCGTCTAATGGAGATTCTGGCCAGTTTGCTTCATGCAACCTTGCTTTTGGTGGACCCTCCCAAGTGTCTCGCTTTGGGAGCACTTCAAATCGAACCAGTGGTACTTCTTCCAATGTACCTGTATGCAATTTCTACCAAAGGCGTGGGCATCTCGAGCATGAATGCAGGACGAAACGACGAGTGGAGGGAAACTCGCGAAGAACTCGGTCTTCTGCCAATCTGGCTGAAGCTTCTTTTGATCCCATGGATGAGGATGATATGTCTCTATCACAACTTTTCACAGCCACTGCTTGTAGCTCCTCTATGGGCATCAGCACATGGTACCTTGATACTGGCACAACACACAACATGACAGGGACTTTTGAGTGGCTACATGACTATACTCCATTGTCTCATGCAATGGAAGTACGCCTTTGCGATGATGGATTATACACAGCTGAAGGACATGGGACAGTCCAGATTCAGCTGCCTTCTGGAGACATCACAGTCGTTTCACGAGTCTATCACATCCCTGGACTTGTAAAAAATCCGCTCTCAGTCAATGAATTGACCTTGAATTGCACTTCCATTGAGTTCTTTCACAAGTATTGCATAATCAAAGCTGCTGTACAACATGGTCGACACACAAGGGTCATTTGTCCACAAGAAGGCCGTCTCTATCCTCTAGGTGTCACCTACATTGAGCCTCAGATGCAGACTAATGCTACTACTTTGGAGGATCAGAATTCAAGTACCTTGCGGTGGCATTATAGACTTGGTCACCCTCATGTTCATGCGATGCAAACATTAAGGCGTTTTCACATGGCCGAAGGCTTCACTTCTCAGGTTTCAAAAATTGATTTATGTGAAGCATGTATCTACGGAAAGCTCTCTCGTACGAAGTTTCCCAAATCCAAGTCAAAGACCACACGATTGTTGGAGCTGATTCACTCAGATGTTTACGGACCTATGCAACAGGCCTCTCTCACAGGAAACCTCTACTATCTTACATTCATTGATGATTACTCAAAATACACACACATCTATTTTCTTAAACATAAATCTGAGGTCTTCAATCATTTTCAGGATTTTTTCCATTTTGTTGAGAGGCAGACACAGATGCAAGTGAAGACTATCAGATCAGATAATGGTGGCGAGTATATTTCAAATCAATTCAAAGTCTATTGTTTGCAAAAGGGCATACAACATCAGCTGACAATTCCATACACATCGCAACAAAATTCTGTGGGCAGAGCGAAAGAATAGAACTCTAAACAACAATACTCGCTCGCTTCTTCTGGTTGTTGGATTGTCTCTTGGGTACTGGGAGGAAGCTATTGCCACAGCTTGCTATTTATAGAATCGCCTACCAAGTCGTACTCTTCCCAATGTCACTCCGTTCGAGCGGTGGTTTGGCAGTAAACCAGACCTTTCCCATCTTCGGATTTTTGGCACTCAGTGCTACTCCCTAATTCCAACTGAAAAACGCCATAAACTCTCTCCCCGAGCTGAGCAATGTGTTTTGGTGGGCTACGGTGAACGCTTTGGCATCAAGGGATATCGCCTATATAACACCAAAACCCGCCAATTCTTATTCAGCAGAGATGTGGTGTTTGATGAAGGAAGTCTCCTTCAACTTGGTGGTCAAAATTCTTCAACTGATTTGCCTCCTCTGATGGTTTAACCTACACCTTCCGCCTCCTCTACTGAAGTTTCGACAGCTCAGCCTATAGTTGATTCTTGGTGGGTTACGGATGAAGAAATACCCCATGCTATGCCTCATCTTAATCCTCCTCCTCAGCCACCCGTTGCACCACCCGCTAATGTTGCTCCCATTTTGGATTCTACAGTGCAGACTCCAGTACGTGGTCGAGAACCATCTCCTCTTGGTCGCATGATTACTCATTCTCGGCGCTTCTTCACCACAAGCCCCAATACCTTCACTCGAATACGCTATCCTGATCCTATGCTGACGCAATGTTTGCTCTCTCAAAGATATGCTGCTACTTCTCATGCTTCTCCCTCTTCTGGTGGAAGATTACCTACTTCACCTGAGCAGTTACAAGAAGATTTCTCTTCTACTCCGTCACTCTCAGCGCTACCGGAGTATCAATGCTATTATGCGTAATAATATTGCTCACAGTGCACTTCAGCTGAACCCCTCTAATGCCTTTGATCTACTTGAATCAGTTGTTCACACTGAATCAGTCATACTGAAGGTATTGTTCCTCTTGCTGAGGATCTGTCATCGAAGGAAGCACCACTATGGCGGGCAGCTATGGAGTCAGAAATAGCCTCTTTACAAGAAAGCTAACAACACTTGGGTTTTGGCTCCACTTCCCCAAAATCGTCGAGCCATCAGTTGTCGCTGGATACTTCGACGTAAGTACCACTTAGATGGTACAGTTGCTCGTTACAAGGCTCGCTTGGTTGCACGTGGATTCACTTAGGAGTATGGTGTTGATTATACAGAGACATTCTCTCCTACACTCCGTTTATCTACTTTTCGAGCTCTTCTTGCCATTGGCGCTCATCTTGATTTGGAGATGCATCAAATGGACGTGGAGACTGCTTTTCTTAATGGCTTTATTGACACCTCAATATTTATGCAATGGCCCCCTCATTTTGTGGATTCTCAGTTTTGAGACTATGTTTGTCACTTACTACGCTCCATATATGGGCTTAAGCAATCTCCGCAACTTTGGAATTCCCGCTTTAATGCATTCATGCAGGAACAAGGATTTAATAGACTTATTAGTGATGCTTCAGTTTACACCCGACATTCAAATAATGCCATCCTCATCCTCGCTCTTTACGTAGATGACATACTTTTGATGGCCTCTAACATGACCTTGATGATGCAAATTAAACATGAGCTGTCAACGACATTTCGCATGACCGATGGGGGAGAATTGTCATATATTCTCGGCATGGAAATCCGTCGACATCGGCCATCAAGGACTCTTCATTTATCTCAGCGAAAATTTGCTGGTGATATTCTTGGCAAATTTCGTTTAAGAGAAACGTGTGCCTGCATTACCCCATTACCAAGCAAATACAAGGTATTATTAGGAGCACCTAAAAATAACAAATCCTCATGGGTTAGGAGTTCTAGAGCATCTAGCTATCGTAGTATGCTTGGCAGCATAAGGTATTTAGTCACGTGTACTAGGCCCAACATAGCTTTTGCATCTGACCTTTTATCTCGTTTTATGCATAATCCCTCAGAGAATCATGCTCTTCTCGTTGCGCGCTTATTGCACTATATTGCTCAGACAAAAAATATGGGAATCACTTTTGGGAAGGATCACTCAAAATCTCTATGTATAGAAGGCTACAGTGATGCAGATTGGCATCAGACAAGGAAACTTGCCTATCTACAGGAGGATACATTTTCACTTTATCAGGAGGTGTTGTCTCATGGAAAAGCAAAAGACAACAAACAGTGTCACTTTCTAGTTGTGAAGCAGAGTATAAGTCTGTAACAGATGCTGCAAAAGAAGCCTTGTGGTTGGGAAATCTACTTGAAGAAATTAGAATCAAAATATCGAAACCTTATCGAATCTTTTGTGATAGCTCTGCTGCAATAGACTCTGCAAAGAAGCCTCGACAATCAGAAAAATTGAAGCACATGAACGTAGCTGAACATTTCATAAGGCAGCAAGTTGAGAGTGGTATTATAAAACTTATCTACATACCTACTACAGTGAATGCAACTGATGGTTTAACAAAAGGGATTTCACAATCAAAGCAAACAGTATGCGATGATCTTGCAGGACTGGAGTATATCGACTGCTAAGGTTTTGTAGCTATGGGGACGTGTAGGGATACATGATACCTACAAAACCGGAGACATCTAATTTAAGAAAACAAAGTTAAAATATTAAAATTATAAAACCATTAAAATAATTGAAACGTTGTAACTGTAAGCGAAGGCACCTTTTAGTGCCTACGTGATGCAATACAGAATATAACAAAACATTACATCTATCATCGTCTGTGTATCTCGTCTACTTTCTACCTTCTTCTTTAAGTGTGGAATGTATAATTCAATATAGAGGTCTTTACAATGATGGTTGAATCACCATCGGCATCGGTATCTGCAGTAGCTTGGCATGGGGAGGGGTGAGCAATGGTGCCTGCAGGGAGGGTCTGCGCCATGAGGCAAGAGCCTGGGGCCTTCAAACTTGGGATGGAGTACCTCGCCATGGTAAAGGCTCGACAGACGGCATGGCAGGCTCGCCGCAGGGCATCCGTGAGGACCCAAATAAGGCTCTTTGCCCATAGCAGAGAATGCGCAGGAGGGCTCCTCACAGGTGTGGCAAGATCAGGAGGTTGCTGCGATGATACCATGTGAGAGAAAGGAAAGGCGTACACACACACACACACACATATATATATATATATATATATATATATATATATATATATATATATATATATATATAGAGAGAGAGAGAGAGAGAGAGAGAGAGAGAGAGAGAGAGAGAGAGGGAAGGTTGTTAAGCCTGAGGTACGCACAGAGGTGATGAGCCAAGAAGGCAATAATGAGAGATCATAGATTACTACGAATGGGTTTGTTATATACACGTGAGGAAGCAGTTACAAGGTTCCTGGGAATGCGGGCCGTTGTGCCTACTAGGATGATAGCTAGTTGGATGATGTGGATTAATATCCCCACAAGGTGCTCTAGTTCCCCCAACACATGATGCTCCAGTTCGTCAACCACACGGTGCTTTTGTAGAGGGTGCTACAACACAGGGTGCTTCCGCTGCTAATATAGCTATTCCTGCTCCCCATTGAGAGGCATGGCCTCCATGCGATGCAAATAGTAGCATGGATCTTTTGAAGAACCTCACGATCCCTAAGTTCAAGGGGGAGGAATGTGAATGAAATAAAGATTCTGTCAACACTTTCTTGCATAAGTGGAGTGCCATCCACAGGCTTTGAGAGACACTTGACCAAAAGAGTGCGATGGAAACCAGTCTATCACAATGAGGCAAGGCCTACAAGTGGTGGATGACCTTTCCACTCAATGCTTATCCTAAGTCCTGGGCGGAGCCTCATCACTATATCACAAGGGCATGGTCAAATGGGATCAATGGTGGAGGTGGGCGGAGTTTCAAGCGCTCTTTACACGTGCGTTCTTGCCTAGCAACAAGAAGACTAAGAGCTGGGAGGCTTGGGACGAGTGCCAGATGTTGGGATGCTCTCTTACTCAATATATCTCTGTCTACCGCGAGATAATACTCAAGCTAGAAGGTCTAGATGAGTTTCAAAAGAAGCGGGGCTTTGTACGTGGACTTGACAAGGATTACCGTCTTCATGTCAAAACCCAAAACCCTAAGACATTGGAGCAATCCATCATTCATGCACAAACATATGACGATGATCAGGAGACAGAAGGTAAAAACCCTAGTGTTAGGAGCATAGGTGCTAAGAGCACATGGCAAGGCCGGTCTCTTTCAAGCTCAAGGACCAATAAGAGACGTCAGACATCTCCGCAACCTCAAGAGGCTAAGAAGCCGAGGGCATCACGGGATACATTGCAGGGTACCTTGAATCACATAGATTTTGAGCGTGCATAAAAAATAAACTTTATTTTATTTGTTTGTCAGATTGGCACTCCAAGAGGGGTTCTCACCAATTGCAAGGCAAGGAGGCTGGTTCAAGGAAGGGGAAGGAGAAGGCCATGCACACGGTGTAGCGGCTTACTTTAGATTCTTCTTCCAAGTATGCTACTGTGGAGGTGCTTCGCACAAAAGAAAAGCATAAGTGCAATGTGCCTGCCTCGATGTGGCAGACCACATTATTTGGCCCACATGAGTTGTTTCGTATACATGGCACTATAAACGGGGAATGTGTCTGGAATCCTATGTAGTTGAATATGGCCGAAATGGTGGAGCTTATCTGTCCACATGGGGAAGAAGTCATGATTATCCAACTCCACACACACAATTTCTTATAGGTTTCTTTGCATTATTACTGGATTTTCTCAAGATTCTCTCAAATATTATAAGGAAGCTCTTGAACTCAAGCTATGGAAGGTGGCATGGAGACAAAGCTCGCCATGATGAAGGCGATTAGGAGAAACTTGGTCAGTAAGCAAGGCACACGGAGCGGAGCTCTCTCATTGGGGGAATGCCTTTAACTGAGGTTACTTTGTAATAACTCCTTTTGCTCATAATCTCTTTCTTAATCACTCTCTTGGCCTATAAAAGGAGGCCTCTTCTTTTGTAAACACACACACACATACACACACACAATATCCCATATGCACACTATCCCATATCCATATACCCACACACCTACACATACACACCCTTGTGCTACATACTATTAGCATGAACCCTAATCACATAATCACAACACCATCACCATTACCATGCACAAATGAGCACCATGTCTCTACACACTTGTAATGAAGGATTGAAGTGCCAATTTCAAAAAGAAGAATGATAGCTACACTCATGATATTCCTCACCATCAACTCCCATCCCTCCATTATGCATCCTACAGTCTTGTTCCCTTCTCATCTTCTTGCCCTATGCTACCTATTGTATTCATCTCTTGCAATCAATTAAGACACTCTATCTTAGTGCCATACCTTGTGTCGTTTGGGATATACTTCGTTGTGAGTATGGTTTATGCTTGTTTCTTTCCATTTTGCTTATGTTGAGTTGTGCGGATTTGCCACCATACACACACTCTCTCTCCCTCTCATATTCCTATCATCTTGCTACTTGCATCTTAAGGTGTACGGATTTTCCACCTCTGTATGAGAAGTAAGCATACTTGCATGTTTCCCTTACCTCATTATCTTCCTGATTACATGTATGAGTACCAAGCCCATTCTCACTCACTCACCATTCCTCTCATCTTGTTTTCCGACCACCCCATCCCACACTTGGGCGTGGATCTTGAAATTGTTTTCCATGGCATATTTGATTGATTGTGTTGTTTTCCACAGTATGTTTGATTGTGTATATGTATGCGTCTTAGCCGCATATCTTGCTAGGTGGTGCCCCTTTTGTGTACCTCCCATGATGAGGCCATCGTGCATAATCTTGGTGTAGAGGCCACCCGATCTGTTTTGCACTTCCACCTCTCATTTGGTGCCCCCACGGAGGAGGGCTTTGCAAAGACCTTCAATGAACAAAGAGTAGCGATGCATGCCGCCAATCATGGACGAGTGGCTACAAGAATTTTCAAATTGGAGGACTGAAGAAGAGGAGACTCTAGAAGCACTCAAGGACTTCATCGAAGTGCCACTGCCAGGTTGTAGCACCGTCGATATCCAAGAGGTAAGCTCCCCATCTCGAATTGCTTGTGCTAATCGCTAATCAAGAGGGAGGGCTACAAAATGTCATCACTGCTATCAACCAAAGCATTCTATCAATGAGTGCCGATAGAGGAGGTAAAGAAAGAACGGTGAGTTTTGCTTTTGAGAACCGCGTCAACATTCTCACATCAGTTAAATTTTGTGTAGCACCAAGTGTTTTCTCTCCAACGGTCAGAGAAGAGTTGTCAACTTCATCAATCACAAAGTCCAAGCCAAAAAGCCTAAAGAATTTTGTGAAAGCAAGTGGGTCTACGCTTTCTCTAGGCCTAAAGACTTCAAGTGAAGTACGACCACCCAAGCATTGCCGCCGCATGCAAAATGGAAACCCGATTGAGGTAGACTCTTCTCACCCAGTTTACTTTGAACCCAATATAGAGGATTATGTGGGCTTTGTGAGTGCACGAGTGTGGTGTGTGTGCAGAGAGAGAGAGTACACAGGATGTGGGTGGACCTCCCGAATCTCACTGTATGAGCACAATGTGAGAATATGAGTGAGAGCTCCTTATTCTTTGTATGTATAAAGAATAAGGAGATAAAATGTGGGTGGTCGGACACTGGTTGACAGACACGGGCAAAGCACAATGAGGCACACCGCATTTACTTAACATTCTCCCACTAAAGGCTGTGTGCCGATAAGTGGACAGAAGACTAGCCTACAACTAGTATATACAAGAGGTGAGAGAAGACGGCTCTCAACCTATGCCCACTCGCTCACTCTGTAACCGCTCTAGTGTTGGAGCTCATGCTAGGGAGCCATGGTGGTGCAGGGCGTGCAGAGCAAGAAGAGGAACGAGAGAGAGAAAGAGATTGACACAATTTTCAGTAAAAAGACACGCTACAACTAAATCTATTTAAAGAGGTCTTTACATAGATTTTGCAAGGTGATATTAACCACACCTTTTCCTCATGCAAACTCAACTAACTGATGGTCTATAGCTTCATGCCTTGAGACTTGTTCTCATGGGCTGACCGACAAGGGCTTGAACCCAACATCTAATGTAGATGCAACATGCATACCACTAGTGTAGATGCAACATGCATACCACTAGGGCTAGAGCTATGATGAGACTCCTGATGCAGGTATGGAGTGACGACTTGCATGGCTCCACAATACACAATGCAGTGTCAGTCATCACACGACTGACAACTCCCATTGTAAATGCACCAACCTCATAAGCAAGATCGGGTCTCGAGACCAAAAGGTCAGACATGAGAGACCCGAAAGCCGACAAAACATGAACTATGTGTTGGGGTATAAAGCCCAATGTGGTCGCCCAGGTAAGTGGGCGGGCCGCCAGGTATGTATTATATTCTTTTGTAAAAACCTAATAAGAACTCACTATGCTCTACACATTACAGTAGAGCGAGTTCACCATATCGTCGTGCTCTTCTTCTCGCACTCTCTCTCGCGTCGCACTTCCGCTCGTACTCCTTCAACTGGTATCAGAGCTCAGATTGAGGCTCGGGGCAGCACTGCAGGAGGCTAGAGTCACCAACTCAGATTGGAGTGAAATTCGACAGGCAAAGACACGGCCCCAAATCTGAGGTCATCTCGACCACCGTTCGGCTTCAACAAAGGTCTGCGCAGGCTATTTTCGACTACGTGGTCTCGACGGGTGTAGATCCTACTCTGCAAATTTGGGGTTTTCGGCCTACGACTGCAGGTGCTGAGGATATCGACACTCCCAGAGTGTTGATTTGTGGCTGTCTAAACATCGAAGGACGGCTCATAGTTCTTGGAGGCGTGTCACATACGACACGGGCGCATCTATACACAGACTGTAGGCGACATCCACTAGTTCATCAGGTAGCTTGTGTTTGCTGCTTGATATTCCAGATTTCATCCTGACATTGCAGGTACTTCCACATGGGATGTATTGTCAGAGATGATGTATGTCTGTTGAGGGTTTGCTGGCTGTGAGTCACGCAGCAAACAACCGCCGCAGCGGTTACAGCATACAGTGGGAAATTTGTGGATGTATGACTTTGTGGGAAGTCTATGTATTGTCAGATTTACTGCAGCCTTTGTTGAGGGTCGAGTGAGGTTTTATTGAGCTGGGGGATTCTCGAATGTTGAGATCCTTTCGGTGATACAGGTCTTGGAGCGATCCCTTGAGCACCCTTAGATAGGCAGCTAGGATGTATTGACTGTGAGTTAGACAGTTGGGATTGCATCTTTGCTTTACTGCTGTTGAGACATTATCGCAGTCTATGCTTACAGGACAGTGACAGGACAGTGAGAGATAGTACAGGTGCAGGACAGGTTTACCCGCAGCTTACAGTGTCAGAGAGACAGTGTTTTTTTGAGCTGTTTTTTGGTCTGTTTTTAAGTACACCAGAGCCATTTTACAAAGGAGACTCTGTCAAAATTTATGGAGAATCTGAAGCTTTCTTGGTTCATTTGACAGGTTGATATTGGTTCAGAGGTCAGTTTACAGGGGAAACTCTGGCAAACTTTTCCCAGGAAAGTAAACTACTGTGAAGCGTAGCTATGGCTGGATCACAGGACACTGCTCTTTACAATATCAAGAAGCTGGATGGAACCAATTTCCCATTGTGGAAGAAGCAGATTTGGCACGTGTTGGTACAAAAGAAGCAGATAAAACCTATAAAGCTCAAGGGGATAAAACCAGAAGATATGGACGAAGATGAATGGAGAGAAATGGATGAATTGGCACTTTCTACCATTATGCTGACTTTGGCAGAAAGCGTTTACTTCAATGTAGCAGACGAGATGTCGGCTTATCAAGCATGGTTAAAGCTGAGTGATCTTTATGAGAAGCAGAGTGCAGCTTCACAGGTATACTGGCTTAAAAAGCTTGTTGACTTGAAGATGAAAGAAGGGACACCTATGTCCAATCATATGAATGAATTCAACACAATCTATAGTCAGTTGTCAGCTCAAGGTGTCAAGTTTGATGAACCTGTTAGAGCTATGTTCCTATTGATCACATTGCCGGAAAGTTGGGACACTTTTCGCACAGCTTTGAGTAATTCTGCACCTCCAGATGGTTTGAACATAGCAGGTGTAGAAGGAAGTCCGCTTACTGAAGAAACCAATAGAAAGACAATGGACAAAGGCAAAGGAACAGCCTTAGTTGTCAGGGGAAGGACCAAAGAAAAGTACAAAGGTGGAAAGAGGAATCAGTCTCGTAGCAAGTCCCGCAATGCTAAAGGCAAGAGTGACATATAATGCTACCATTGTGGCAAGAAGGGTCACATGAAAAGAGATTGCAGAGAATGGAAAGCAGAAAAAGGCAAAGAGAAAGCTGAAGACCATGGTGAGAAGAACAAGTCCTCAGTGAAGATTCAAGAAATAAATGTGACAAACACTGTTGCAGAGGATGACAGTCTAGTGTCAGGAGACATCTACTTCTTGAAGAATACAATGGACTCAGCTCTTCTTACAGCATCTGATGGAAATGCACTGAGTGATTGGATTATAGACTCAGGGGCATCACTTCATGTGTCTCCAAACAAGGAGTGGTTTACTTCTTATGTGACCACTAAAGATCATGTTCGGCTAGGCAATGGGCAGACATGTGAGATCTTAGGTGTTGGAGATGTTCAATTGAAGTTTCAGAATGGCTCTTCTTTCACGCTGAAGAATGTGAGACATGTTCCCGCAATTACAAAGAGCTTGATCAGCACAGGTTTACTTGATGATGCTGGCTACGTCACCACTTTTGGACAGAACATGTGGAAGATATCCTAGGGTTCTATGACAGTAGCACATGGAGTAAAGTCTGGAGGAATTTACATGATTTATGTATCAAATGTCTCTAAAAATGTAATCAATGTAACCAAGCAGCCGAATGTTTCTTTGTGGCATAGCCGGTTAGGACATATGTCCAAGAAGGGAATGGAAATCTTGTCTCGTTCTGGTTATTTGCCTGGCTTTTTATTTAATGATTTTGAATTCTGTGAACATTGTGTGTATGGTAAGCAAACACAACAGCCACATAAGCATAGAAGCAGTAGAAGAGATACACAGTTGGCACTTGTTCATAGTGATTTGTGTGGACCTATGCCTAACCTATCTCTAGGGGGAGCTTCTTACTTTATGACATTTATAGATGATTACTCGAGGAAAGTATGGGTTTACTTTCTCAAGCACAAGGATGAAGCGTTTAGTGTTTTCAAAACGTTTGTGACACTTGTGGAGAATCAGAGTGGCAAGAAGCTTAAATACTTACGCACTGGCAATGGTGGAGAGTATGTTTCAAAGGCCTTTCAGGACTTTTGTGAGTCAAAAGGTATAAAACGTGAACTTACTGCTCCTTACAATCCTCCTCAAAATGGTGTTGCTGAGAGGATGAATAGGACCATACAAGAGAAGGTCAGAAGTATGTTGTCTAATGCACAGCTGCCAAATGGGTTTTGGGGTGAAGCTGTATCAACAGCTGTTCATCTTGTAAATAGATCTCCTAGCAAGGTTTTGCAGAAGGATTCAGTGCTAGAGATGGTATGGTCATGCAAAATGCCCTCATACAAGCATCTCAGAGTCTTTGGCTGTGAGGCATATACTCACGTTCCAAAGGAATTTAGGAACAAACTTGAGCCAAAGAGTAGAAAGTGCATCTTTCTAGGCTATGGTAATTCTGGTGAGATGGGGTACATACTTTGGGATCCCGAATCCAGAAAGGTTGTCCGCAGCAATGATGTTCACTTTAATGAATCCAAATATCATTCTAAACCAGAGAAGGTTGAGGAGATTAGAAGAGTTGTCTTCCAAGAAGATGGACCTGCACGTGCAAGACAAAATGTCAGGGCTCAAGAGGAGCAAGGACAGGATAGAGTGGAACCACAAGTTGTGGCTGAGCCTGAGCCACCTATTGTGCGTAGATCTGGACGTGTCACGCGACCTCCTGATAGGTTTGTTCCATCTATGAACTATGTCACGTTGATTGATTGAAATGAGCCTTCATGTTACAAGGAAGCAGTGCAAATGAAGGACTCCGGGAATTGGCAATTGGCCATGCAGTCAGAGATAACAGCTCTGCATAAAAACAAGACATGGAAGCTTGTTAAATTACCACAGGGCAAAAAGGCTCTACCTTGTAAATGGGTTTACAGGTATAAGATCACCGCTCATGATAGTCAGCCAAAGTACAAAGCAAGGCTTGTTGCCAAGGGCTTTAAGCAAGAACAAGGCATTGACTTTCATGAAGTCTTCTCTCCGGTGGTCAAGATGACTACATTGAGATGCTTTCTTGCATTGGTTGCCATATTAGATTTGGTGTTGCACCAAATGGATGTCAAGACAACGTTCTTACATGGTGATTTAGATGTGGAAATTTACATGCAGCATCCAGAAGGGTTTGTTGAGAAAGGCAAGGAAGATTGGGTATGCCAGTTGTTAAAGAGTCTTTATGGCTTAAAACAATCACCAAGGGCATGGTACCATAAATTCCACAAGTTTATGCTTTCTGAAGGCTACAAACGTAGTGAGTTCGATCACTGTCTATATACAAAGAAGGCTAAGGATGGTAGTTGGCTGATCCTTATTTTGTATGTGGATGACATGTTGATTGCTGGCAAGCACTTGGAAGAAATTTCAGCTTTGAAGTCAAAGATGGAAAAATCGTTTGACATGAAAGACATGGGTGAGGCAAGTCATATACTTGGTATGCGCATTGAGAGAGACAGATCAAAGAAGTTGATTTGGTTATCTCAAACAGAGTATATTGACAAGGTTTTGCAACGTTTCAATATGGAGAAGGGAAAGGCACTGAGTGTTCCATTGCCACCATATGTGAAACTTAGCAAACAAGATTGTCCTGTGTCTGAGGAAGAACAGGCTGAAATGGATAAGATTCCATATGCGTCTGCAGTGGGTAGTAGTAAGTCGATACATGTCAAACCTAGGCAAGATTGATGTATGCAATGATTGCTACTCGCCCAGACATTGCATTTGCAGTGGGAGTAGTAAGTCGATACATGTCAAACCTAGGCAAGAAACATTGGGAGGCAGTGAAAGGAATATTGAGATACCTGAAAGCTATAAAGAGTATGCGTATATGCTATGGGAGTCAGGAGCTAAGTGTAAAGGGTTTTATAGACTCAGATTATGCAGGTGACTTAGACAACCGAAGGTCTACGTCAGGGTATGTCTTTACATTGGCTGGTGGAGCAGTATCATGGCGTTCTAGATTACAAGATTGTGTTACTCAGTCTACTACGGAGGCTGAATATGTTGCAGCATCAGAGGCATGCAAAGAATCAATTTGGATTAATCGACTAGTAACAGATTTGGGAATCAAAGAAGAGATGCCTGTGTTATATTGTGATAGTCAAAGTGCTATACAATTGGCACGCAATCCAGTTTATCACTCAAAGACAAAGCATGTGGATGTGAAGTATCATTTCATCAGGGAAATGCTCGAGGATAAGCAACTTCAGCTTGTCAAAGTTCACACCACAGAAAATCCTGCTGATCTACTTACAAAAGGACTTCCCTCAGAGAGCTTTGCGCATTTTCGCAAGCAGTTAGGTGTAGGGTAGTACATCACTTCTCTACATCTCTTGTATATTAGCTTGTATAGTAGCTTCTCTCACACTTAAAGTACCACATTGGACTTTAAGTGGGAGGTTGTTGGGGCATAAAGCCCAATGTGGTCGCCCAGGTAAGTGGGCGGGCCGCCAGGTATGTACACATATTCTTTTGTAAAAACCTAATAAGAACTCACTATGCTCTACACATTACAGTAGAGCGAGTTCACCATATCGTCGTGCTCTTCTTCTCGCACTCTCTCGCGTCGTACTTCCGCTCGTACTCCTTCACTATGTGTGCAACCTATCCCTATTAGCAACCTCAATGCCATATGCATACTCATCAGGAATCACTTGACTATGCATCACTATGTCAACATCATCAGGCAAGGGCATATCTGCTGAGAATGACTGCAAAACCAAAAATTCAGCACCACTACAATCACACACAGCTATCTGAAGGACATTGTCACCCTCAACGTATCAGAAGCATCATAGAACAATGAATTGGTCTCTGGATCAACTGATGTCACCTCAATTGATGACTGCCAAAGTTGTGCATCCCCAGAGATACCATTGTCTACATGAACGTCACCACCACAAGACAAATGCACAACCTGATCTCGATGCATCACATCCACAAAAGAGACACGCCTCGTCTATCGCTCCAAACATGGCTGTAAATACACAGAGACTACACCGCCTTGTGTGTCAGAAATATGCAAAGGGTATACCAGACCACTCCTAGCACCTGTGGATATCACCAGTGATCCCCTATGCATCTAAAATGACCGCTCTCCAAACAGTACACAATGTCCACTACTCTGCAATTGATGCATTGAAATGAGACTCTGGCTGAGTCCTGGTACATAACGTGCATCTCGTAGCGTAAGCAATGCATCGTTAGGTAAAGATATGCATACATCTCTAGCACCCTCTATGTCATATGTTGAACCATCAACAAACTGCACAAAACCAACACTACAACAAAAAAACGTGTTATTGACGCAGCCCGTCGCTATGCGCGTCGTTGTGAAACCAGTCTCTATTAGCAACGTGGATAGCGACGCGCATAGCGACGACCATAGAAAAAAAACTTTTTCTTGGGCAGAGGACAGGTAGCCTGGCCTGTGCCCAGTTAAAAGATGGACACAGCCACAGCCAGACTTCCTACCCTCTGCCCAAGAAAGCGAGCAGCACAAAAATATCAACCATGCTCCCGCGCGCAGAAATTTCGGTAGAGTTCCCTTTGTTTTTACATAAACTTTTCAAAAAAAACCATATCATGTATACGCCTCCTACATGCTATCCATGTAGGATCTGACATGAGATTTAAAGCCAATGAAAGACAACTGTACCAACTGAAAAGCATAGCCATAACTTAAAAGCATAACCATAACTTAAAAGCATAACCATAACGAACCATAACCATAACTTAAAACCATAACCGGCTATAACCACTTTGATCAAAACCATAATGCAGATAACCATAACCATAAACAAAATTAACAATAACCATAAGCATAACCAGAAAGAGAAACAATAACTGTCTATACAATGACAATGACAATAATCATAACCATAAGGGAAACAATAACTATCTGAACACTAATTGTTTGTACAAAAAAGAGACACAGAAGCGTGTCTGCGTCTCACAAAGCATATAGATGAAATCTGGTCCACTAATGACTAGGCGTCGCAACCTGCACATAGGACAACTCACAAAATTAGTATTGATATTACTTCACATATACTGACTTATTAAATCAACTCACACATATTAACGTCTCACCTCAAGCGATCAGCAAGACTGTAAGGCCTCCCAGTCTACAGGCTCTCCTGAAGCTTCAAGATCATTCAGTACTTCATAGATACCTTTGCGATATCCATCTGACTCCTCCTCGCGTGATGGAGCTCGATGCATCGCAAGATTCTGCGTTTATACAAAATCAAAGTAATAAGAATACATGATTCATCGCGTTTTAAAAAACGCCATAGTTAAGATTGGATTAGAAACTAACAAACTCATAGCGAAAGGTGTCGAAACCTCCGCTGCCAAGATGAGATGTCCCCCTAGTCATCTATCGTACCTAGGCGGCCTCACGCTGCTGTCTGAACTGCGTGGCCGCTGTCCGCTCATCCTCCCTGATCTGTAGCCACGTCTCGTGTGGGATGCCCGAAGGCTTCGGCGAGCCGGTCCTGAAAGCCTTTCGAGCTGCATCTCGTCGATGTTTGATAGTGTCCAGTGCAACACCCTTGATCCACCGCGCCAAAACAACGAAAGAACCCGGAGCAAGCTGGAACTCTCTCAGGATGGTCTCCACTATGTAAGTGACTTTTTCCTTTTCTTGCTGATCCCAAGACGTCAGAATGCTGGTCGAAAACTGCAGCTCCACGAGCTGGCGAATCCGTTGGCGCATCTCTGTCCCGACTCTATCCATGTCAACAGAACCATCTCCCCGTACAGTATAGATCTTGGAGGAACTAGGATCGTGTGCCCTCCAAGGTGTCCGAGGTGTGCCAAGAGGTGTGTCGAGAGGTGTGCCTGGGTAAGACGGGGGTCGTGAGCGAGGAGGCGTCGAAGCATCTGTGGACCCTCCTCCACAGCAACCACCACCTCCACCTGACGATCGCCGAGATCGACGAGTGCGCCTGTGCTACGGAGATGAGGACGTACCCGCCTCTGCTCCACCCCTAGGTGTCGAAGCGCGCGTGATGGGAGAAGAAGGCGTCGTACCCATAGGCGTCCTGAACCCCGTAGGCGTCCCCCCCCTAGGCGTCAGACCCTCGGGTGTGAAGCCCGGAGGCGTAGTACCCGTGCCTCTGGTTACCCAATAATGAGAAGCCTCTGCCATCTGAGCAAGCGTCATCCGTGTAACGAAGCCCATGTATGCATCTGCACTCATGGAAGCGGGATCTGGAATCTCGTCTGCCATACTAAAGTCCTGCACTAAAAAAGTAAAATAAAGCGTCAGAACACAGTTGTTTAAATTAACATTAAGCTTAATTTTAAATCAAAGTCTCCACACAAACACTTACAGGCTTAGGCCTCGACGAGTGAGGCATCATCGATAAGATCTTGCACCGTATCATCGTCTATCTCTAATTGCAAACATAACTCTGCCCCAACTCGTTCTGGCAGATTGTCTTCATCCATTGCATCTTCATCTACAAGTGTCAATTCTAGCTCGTCTGCGTCATCCCTCGTATATCTGTCAGCTTCCTCTGCCATACCTTCGTCCATCTCATCTAATGTCACAGTAGTATGGACGTCGTCTGACTGACTTTCCTCTAGGAGATCTTGCCCTTCAAATACTTGTTTATTTCTTGGAGCAACCTAAACCCCAAGCCACCATTGTCTCTCTCAAGGGTCAGGTACAAAGACCACTTGCTCGCAATGTTCCGGGAGAGCAAATGTGTTGCTCGCATCTGCCCAAGTCTTTGTAGAATGTATTTTCACAAGTTTGTTTCCATCTCTGCGTACCGTTGCATTGCGACCAGAACTAATTACCTTGAACCACTTCACATCCAACAAAAACATCTCAAACCGCCTGAAGCTTACTTTCAGGATATCTGACACCAGACCACAGTAATCCAGGTTGCTAGTGCTCTCATTCGTGTCTCTAGCACTAGCCCTGCTGTTTTGCATGAAACTAACCATTACCCCACTGTCAAACGTGTTTCTTCTGCTGTCAATTTGTTGTGTTCTGAAATGCTTTCCATGCGACCACAATGCCATGTATGTATGATACTTCCAGTCACATCCAATAGCCAGCTCTTCCTCTTCTAGAGATATGGGTTCTCCGATCTGTCGAGCTGCTCTCACTGTCTTATCCAACCATGCCATTGTAGGGAATTCAGGTAGAGGAGCGAGATAGTCTAGCAAGGGTAAGCCTCTAGTCGTTCGACTTCGCCTGAAATCCTGTCACTCTAGATTGCGTCTCTCTTTCTCTTCTTCGTACCTTTCAAGCCATTTTTGCATCGGCGCTGAATTTAGTATACAAAACTTCATGATCTTTTCTCGCATGGCCAGGTTCATTTTCTTCGGCACCCCTTGCCCTTGCGGCTCCTCTCCCACCAGTCTTGCATCCTCCTCATCGCTCCACAGTCGAGGCATTTCTGGGTCAGAAACGGATAGAAATTCGGTCGTCAATACAAGAGACTCTTGCACCAGACATCCTTCTGCCATGCTCCCCTCTGGACGCGCTTTTTGGCGAACAAAACCCTTAAGTGTTTTCATGAACCGCTCTAGAAAGAACATCCAACGGCTATGGACTGTACCTGCCACTGCAACCTCATCTACTACATGGACGAGCAAGTGCATTTGGATAGTTAGGCAACTCGTGGGTAGATACTTCTCAATCATGCAAACTGCCTCAATGGAGTTAGCCCTTGCGACTGCAATAGATTCCTCCCGTATCTCCTTGGAAGAGATCCACCGCACTAGCTCTGAAATCTTGTATATGCAGGTCCGCACTTCCTCCGTTAAACACCCCTTGATCTCAATTGGAAGAATGAATTGCAAGAACTTATGCCAGTCGTGCGATTTCAACCCTGACAGTTGATCGTCACGGGTGAATGCTGTCTTGAGACATCGCATATATCCTGTTGGCGTCCTGAACTCTGAAATCACCCTTTTCACTTGTCCCTCTTCGTTTTTTAGCAATACCCATGGTGCTCTTGGAAGTTTTGTTTGACCAGCTGCATTGGTGAAAGGCCACAGCTCTGGCATCTTTCCAACCGACTGCAAATCATCTCGTGAAGCGCGATTGTCTTTCATTCCCATGATTGTCTTTCAGAGGAGCTCTCCCACATTCTTGAATATATGCATTGGATCTAGCAAATGGTTAATTAGTAGATCACCCCAGTACGGCAACGTATGGAGAATGGACAAACGTTTCATTCCTGGAAAAGGTTGCCCCTCATGTTGCTCCCATCGGCGACGCCACTCTTGTACATGCATAGGACGACATTCGACGCGACCAAGCTGGCCTTCGCGCAAGTGATGGCCATCTGGAAGATAACGGTGGTGGACTTGATAAATTGTCTTTCGAAGAGAGGTAGAATAGCGCACATCCAAAGACTGCCCGCAAATTGGACATGCATTGTATCCCGAAGTTGTTAGTCCTGCATATATCAATGCATGAATCAGGCCAAGGAAAAGGGCTTGCAAATAGCGAGAATTTTGTAAATCAATAACCATTACCAGAAGCTTCTCCATATCCTGGCCAATCATGCATAGTCCACATAAGAAGTCCATGGATCCTTGCATGCTGTTGTCCTACTGGTTCAACCGCATCTGCTATGTCGATCCCATGCCATAACTCCTGGAGCTCGTCAACTAGTGGAGCTAGATAAACATCCATGTTTTTTGCTTTGAACTTACCAGGTACAATCAAGCTTAAAATCAAATGACCCTTCTTGATAGCAAGCCATGGCGGGAGGTTGTAATTGATAAGGCACACAAGCCAAGTGCTCCATGACGAGCTTCTCAAGCCAAATGGATTGACTCCATCCATTGCCATGCCCAAACGCAAATTGCGTGGTTCACTCTTAAAATGTGTCCAGTTATCTTCAATGTGCCTCCAAGCCTTCGAATCAGCGGACACCCTAAATGTTGCGTCAGTGGATCTATTCGTAGAATTCCACCGCATCAACTTTGCAATGTAACCACAACGAAACATGCTTTTTATCCTAGGAATAATAGGGAAATGCCGCAACACTTTAGCTAGCACTGTCTCGCTAACTGCATCTTGTTTGTAGCGCATTGCTCCGCACTTAGGACACGACAGACAATCTGCGAATTCATTGCAAAAAAGAATGCAATCATTTGGACATGCATGAATCTTGTTGTAGTCCAAGCCAACTGAGGTCAGAAGTTGCTTTGCGTCTGGCTTGGAGGGGGGCATTTCATTGCCAGCCGGGAGAAGTTGCTCCCGCAATAACCTATTTAAGCCACATTAAATTAAAATTAAAGCTCTCCGAGCACATCACCGTTGCAATCGGAAAATCTCTTTTGTTAATTACGTACCTAAACAAAGCAGTGACGCTTGCATCTGACCACCCGTACCCTGACTGAAGATTCAAAAACGCCAGACAAGTACGAAGCACAGATATTTTGGCGCCTTCATAGATTGGTTGACGTGCCAACTTTCTCAACATGTCTTCAGGAGATAGGCGCACGGCTTCTGGTGCTTCTTCGTTCGCGTTCTCCTCGCTTGTCTGGAAGAAGGCATCCAGCATCTCCTCCATGCCGTCGTCTTCTGTCTATAAGCCCTTTTCTGCTTCCATCCGTGGCTCTATATTGGTCGGACCTTCACGCATAATCTTTTTTTTCTCTCTCTCAGATGTAGGTGCTATGTCGTGGAAATCAATGCCCGTTCCGTAGGAGTCGTATCGCAGATTCTGTACGGTTTCTTTAGCAAACTCTCTGTACTTGTGCACATGCTCATTACATATCCTATGCTTGCGCAGGATTTGATACTTGCAGAGCGTGCACGAGCATGAAATCTTTTCCTCCATGTTAGTTGATGACTTTGCCATCTACAATGATTATGAATGTTGTTTTAATATATATATATATATATATATATATATATACTCCTCACAATGTAAACTACCTCGCATTCTCTAGTCTTGCCTAATCTCCGTACACCTTGGTCTAGAGGTGTACGGAGATCAGGACCACCAGGTCAAAATATTGTCTTTATTGGTCAAATCCTATATGGGTAGACACATACATGCACTCCCAGGTGTACATGGCAATGCATGTAGCAGGCAAAACCCCTTTGCCTCTTTTAGTTCCATAGTTTCTTCTCTGTCTACGTACCCTATCTCTCGTTCTTTCTCTCTCGATCTCGCTCTCGCTATCTCTCTTTCTCTATTTTCCTATCTCTCTCTATTTCTCTATTTTCCTATTTCTCTGACATAACTCCCGGAGCTCCACTTCCCTATCTCTCTCTCTCTCTCTCTCTCTCTCTCTCTCTCTCTATATATATATATATATATATATATATATATATAAAACTCTCTTTTTCTATCTCTCTATTTCCTATCTCTCTCTCTCTACCTACCTCTCTCTCTCTCTCTCTCTCTCTCTCTCTCTCTCTCTCTCTCTATACTTCCCTATCTCTCTAATGATCGAACGAGCGACTGATCTAGGGAGATCTAGACGCCCACGACTGCGGAGGACTACACAACATCGACAGAGGCTGCATCAGAGGATCTAACTAGGTCACTTTGGCTCGACATGCACAACGTCCGGTCAGAGTACTGACCATGGAGTAGATCTACCTATCCCAACTAGCTCGTTTAGCTGTTTAGTCCACACCCAGCAGTTTAGGATTCCATAATATTTTATTTTGTCATCTTCTTACTCTGACTTTGTGTCAGATCCATCACATTGTAACTTTCTTGTCTCATGTCTCATAGGTCACTTTGGCCTTTCGAAGACGTTAATATAACATTTCATTTCATTTCTCTCTTTAAATTTTTTTTCTTTAGTTTTAATTTCCTAAGCATACATTAATTCTCTCTCTCTCTCTCTCTCTCTCTCTCTCTCTTTGATTACCTACACACACACACACATTTCTCTCTCTCTCTCTCTCTCTCTCTCTCTCTCTCTCTCTGTCTTTCCTACACACACACGCACACCTCTCTCTCTCTCTCTTTCCTACACACACACACCGCTCTCTCTCTCTCTCTCTCTATTTCCTAGACACCTCTCTCTCTCTCTCTCTCTCTTTCCTACACACACACACCGCTCTCTCTCTCTCTCTCTCTCTCTCTCTCTCTCTCTCTCTCTCTTTCCTACACACACACACACACACACACACACACGATGTAGAGGTAGAGAGAGAGAGAGAGAGAGAGAGAGAGAGAGAGAGAGAGAGAGAGAGAGAGAGCACACACACGATGTAGAGGTAGAGAGCTCTTTCCTACACACACACACACACACACGATGTAGAGGTAGAGAGAGAGAGAGAGAGAGAGAGAGAGAGAGAGAGAGAGAGAGAGAGCACACACACGATGTAGAGGTAGAGAGAGAGAGAGAGAGAGAGAGAGAGAGAGAGAGAGAGAGAGCAAGAGAGAGGGGCTGGGGAGGGTGGAGATGGACATAATACCTGCGCAGCAGGTTTCGGCCAAGATCCAAGCAGGCAAAAATGGCGTCGATATACGCGTTGCTATATGCGTGGCAAATAAAGCCTTTCCATGCGTATATCGACGTACATTGCGACGCGTATAGCGACGCCCGCTAATGTCGTTGATATACGCGTGGAAAGGCATGGCCGTCAATATAGGCGCGTCGATATCTTCATTTAGTGCTGTAGTGCAAGTCTCCCACTAGAGAAAGAGAAAAATAAATCACGATGTGGCGTCACGTGAAAAACTGCATGCTTGTCTGGTAGAAAGTGCGTAGACAATATGCTATCCCAAGACACAGAGTAGTCTGAAGGCAAGATAGACTCAAAAGTGACATGCCCATCACATGCATACTCTCTAGCATCTGTCCTCATAGTAGCACCATGCATCTGCCTCTTTCGCTGCCTCATACGCCTGAAGCAACAATGCCTAATATGCCCATTGTGGTCGCAGTGCCAACATGTCAGTCACAATTATGATGATCAAGAAGCGCCTCTAACATGAAGCATCTCCACTTCCATGCCAAAACTATGGCAAACAAAGTGGGAGGTAACTCGATCACTACACAATGCTCAAAAGCATGATCAATTGCATCAAAATTGATGCTCACATTTGTATAAAACAACTCCACAATCTGCAAACTCTGCAAGCATTAACTGGGACAAACTGCTGAATTGAGCGTAAAGCGCATAACCATATACGCAAGTAGAGAGCAAACTAGCTCAAAAGGCATCCCACAAGGTAAACTGCCTGCATAGATCTACAAAATACGTGTGAAACCTGTGGCTAGCCTATATTATAGCCACACAAGCATACATAAATCCTCACTCCTGTGAGAGTGGATGAAAAAACATCAAACTATGTCCAAACTGATAAAACCTGTCAATGTGAGAGCTAAGCTCGATCACAAACAATGGCGATTAAACTCCAGTCACTATCCCATAAAAGCATACACAAAGAAAAGGCTCAAGACACCTGCTGTGTCGAAACTGGTATGCAAGCCAAAACACTGCAGAAGATGTCCTCAACTGCAAATCTCAAAACCTATGGGAGTACTAGACTCAAACTATAGCTGGGAGTCAAAATTGGAAGCTCCAAATGACCGAGCCTCACAGCTCAAAACCAGAAATGCAGAGCAAAACACGCTCGTGATGCACCACCCAAAAGAGAAAACACTACACGCAAATCCTGAGTGCTACAAGCAATCGTAATCTCGATTGCATCAATGATGTGCATAAAACTGTTGGGAAAATGTCACCAGAGTTTTGTCAGTAAAATGGCTACAAAATGAGTAACCAAAGCGATTGCACACTCAAAACCATGAGCAACCAAAGTGCATCAAACCGCACTCCAAATGCTGGCACCAATCTCTGAAGGAGTACGAGCGGAAGTGCGATGCGAGAGAGAGTGCGAGAAGAAGAGCACGACGATATGGTGAACTCGCTCTACTATAATGTGTAGAGGATAGTGAGTTCTTATTAGGTTTTTACAAAAGAATATGTGTACATACCTGGCGGCCCGCCCACTTACCTGGGCGACCACATTGGGCTTTATACCCCAACAACCTCCCACTTAAAGTCCAATGTGGTACTTTAAGTGTGAGAGAAGCTACTATACAAGCTAATATACAAGAGATGTAGAGAAGTGATATACTACCTTACACCTAACTGCTTGCGAAAATGCGCAAAGCTCTCTGAGGGAAGTCCTTTTGTAAGTAGATCAACAGGATTTTCTGTGGTGTGAACTTTGACAAGCTGAAGTTGCTTATCCTCGAGCATTTCCCTGATGAAATGATACTTCACATCCACATGCTTTGTCTTTGAGTGATAAACTGGATTGCGAGCCAATTGTATAGCACTTTGACTATCACAATATAACACAGGCATCTCTTCTTTGATTCCCAAATCTGTTACTAGTCCATTAAGCCAAATTGATTCTTTGCATGCCTATGATGCTGCAACATATTCAACCTCTGTAGTAGACTGAGTAACACAATCTTGTAATCTAGAACACCATGATACTGCTCCACCAGCCAATGTAAAGACATACCCTGACGTAGACCTTCGGTTGTCTAAGTCACCTGCATAATCTGAGTCTGTAAAACCCTTTACACTTAGCTCCTGACTCCCATAGCATATACGCATACTCTTTTTAGCTTTCAGGTATCTCAATATTCCTTTCACTGCCTCCCAATGTTTCTTGCCTGGGTTTGACATGTATCGACTTACTACTCCCACTGCAAATGCAATGTCTGGGCAAGTAGCAATCATTGCATACATCAAACTACCCACTGCAGACGCATATGGAATCTTATCCATTTCAGCCTGTTCTTCCTTGGACACGGGACAATCTTGTTTGCTAAGTTTCACATATGGTGGCAATGGAACACTGAGTGCCTTTCCCTCGGTGATTGTTTTAAGCCATAAAGACTCTTTAACAAGTGGCATACCCAATCTTCCTTGCCTTTCTCAACAAACCCTTCTGGTTGCTGCATGTAAATTTCCACATCTAAATCACCATGCAAGAACGCTGTCTTGACATCCATTTGGTGCAACACCAAATCTAATATGGCAACCAATGCAAGAAAGAATCTCAATGTAGTCATCTTGACCACCGGAGAGAAGACTTCATGAAAGTCAATGCCTTGTTCTTGCTTAAAGCCCTTGGCAACAAGCCTTGCTTTGTACTTTGGCTGACTATCATGAGCGGTGATCTTATACCTGTAAACCCATTTACAAGGTAGAGCCTTTTTGCCCTGTGGTAATTTAACTAGCTTCCATGTCTTGTTTTTATGAAGAGCTGTCATCTCTGACTGCATGGCCAATTGCCAATTCCCGGAGTCCTTCATTTGCACCGCTTCCTTGTAACATGAAGGCTCATTGCAATCAGTCAACATGACATAGTTCATAGATGGAACAAACCTATCAGGAGGTCGCGTGACACGTCCAGATCTACGCACAATAGGTGGCTCAGGCTCAGCCACAACCTGTGGTTCCACTCTAACCTGTCCTTGCTCCTCCTGAGCCCTGACATTTTGTCTTGCAGGTGCAGGTCCATCTTCTTGGAAGAAAACTCTTCTAATCTCCTCAAACCTCTCTGGTTTAGAATGATATTTGGATTCATTAAAGTGAACATCATTGCTGCGGACAACCTTTCTGGATTCGGGATCCCAAAGTCTGTACCCCATCTCACCAGAATTACCATAGCCTAGAAAGATGCACTTTCTACTCTTTGGCTCAAGTTTGTTCCTAAATTCCTTTGGAACGTGAGTATATGCCTCACAGCCAAAGACTCTGAGATGCTTGTATGAGGGCATTTTGCCTGACCATACCATCTCTGGCACTGAATCCTTCTGCAAAACCTTGCTAGGAGATCTATTTACAAGATGAACAGCTGATGATACAGCTTCAGCCCAAAACCCATTTGGCAGCTGTGCATTAGACAACATACTTTTGACCTTCTCTTGTATGGTCCTATTCATCCTCTCAGCAACACCATTTTGAGGAGGATTGTAAGGAGAAGAAAGTTCACGTTTTATACCTTTTGACTCACAAAAGTCCCGAAAGGCCTTTGAAACATACTCTCCACCATTGTCAGTGCGTAAGCATTTAAGCTTCTTGCCACTATGATTCTCCACAAGTGTCACAAACGTTTTGAAAACACTAAACGCTTCATCCTTGTGCTTGAGAAAGTAAACCCATACTTTCCTCGAGTAATCATCTATAAATGTCATAAAGTAAGAAGCTCCCCTTAGAGATAGGTTAGGCATTGGTCCACACAAATCACTATGAACAAGTGCCAACTGTGTATCTCTTCTACTGCTTCTATGCTTATGTGGCTGCTGTGTTTGCTTACCATACAGACAATGTTCACAGAATTCAAAATCATTAAATGAAAAGCCAGGCAAATAACCAGAACGAGAAAATATTTCCATTCCCTTCTTGGACATATGTCCTAACCGGCTATGCCACAAAGAAACGTTCGGCTGCTCGGTTACATTGATTACATTTTTAGAGACATTTGATACATAAATCATGTAAAGTCCTCCAGACTTTACTCCATGTGCTACTGTCATAGAACCCTTGGATATCTTCCACATGTTCTATCCAAAAGTGGTGATGTAGCCAGCATCATCAAGTAAACCTATGCTGATCAAGCTCTTTGTAATTGCGGGAACATGTCTCACATTCTTCAGCGTGAAAGAAGAGCCATTCTGAAACTTCAATTGAACATATCCAACAGCTAAGATCTCACATGTCTACCCATTGCCTAGCCCAACATGATCTTTAGTGGTCACATAAGAAGTAAACCACTCCTTGTTTGGAGACACATGAAGTGATGCCCCTGAGTCTATAATCCAGTCACTCAGTGCATTTCCATCAGATGCTGTAAGAAGAGCTGAGTCCATTGTATTCTTCAAGAAGTAGATGTCTCCTGACACTAGACTGTCATCCTCTGCAACAGTGTTTGTCACATTTATTTCTTGAATCTTCACTGAGGACTTGTTCTTCTCACCATGGTCTTCAGCTTTCTCTTTGCCTTTTTCTGCTTTCCATTCTCTGCAATCTCTTTTCATGTGACCCTTCTTGCCACAATGGTAGCATTATATGTCACTCTTGCCTTTAGCATTGCGGGACTTGCTACGAGACTGATTCCTCTTTCCACCTTTGTACTTTTCTTTGGTCCTTCCCCTGACAACTAAGGCTGTTCCTTTGCCTTTGTCCATTGTCTTTCTATTGGTTTCTTCAGTAAGCAGACTTCCTTCTACACCTGCTATGTTCAAACCATCTGGAGGTGCAGAATTAATCAAAGCTGTGCGAAAAGTGTCCCAACTTTTCGGCAATGTGATCAACAAGAACATAGCTCTAACAGGTTCATCAAAGTTGACACCTTGAGCTGACAACTGACTATAGATTGTGTTGAATTCATTCAGATGATTGGACATAGGTGTCCCTTCTTTCATCTTCAAGTCAACAAGCTTTTTAAGCTAGTATACCTGTGAAGCTGCACTCTGCTTCTCATAAAGATCACTCAGCTTTAACCATGCTTGATAAGCCGACATCTCGTCTGCTACATTGAAGTAAACGCTTTCTGCCAAAGTCAGCATAATGGTAGAAAGTGCCAATTCATCCATTTCGCTCCATTCATCTTCGTCCATATCTTCTGGTTTTATCCCCTTGAGCTTTATAGGTTTTATCTGCTTCTTTTGTACCAACACGTGCCAAATCTGCTTCTTCCACAATGGGAAATTGGTTCCATCCAGCTTCTTGATATTGTAAAGAGCAGTGTCCTGTGATCCAGCCATAGCTACGCTTCACAGTAGTTTACTTTCCTGGGAAAAATTCGGCAGAGTTTCCCCTGTAAACTGACCTCTGAACCAATATCAACCTGTCAAATGAACCAAGAAAGCTTCAGATTCTGCATAAATTTTGGCAGTCTCCTTTGTAAAATGGCTCTGGTGTACTCAAAAAACAGACCAAAAACAGCTCAAAAAAACACTGTCTCTCCTACACTGTAAGCTGCAGGTAAACCTGTCCTGCACCTGTAATGTCTCTCACTGTCCTGTAAGCATAGACTGTGACAATGCCTCAACGGCAGTAAAGCAAAGATGCAATCCCAACTGTCTAACTCACAGTCAATACATCCTAGCTGCCTATCTAAGGGTGCTCGAGGGATCGCTCCAAGACCTGTATCACCGAAAGGATCTCAACATTAGAGAATCCCCCAGCTCAATAAAACCTCACTCGACCCTCAACAAAGGCTGCAGTAAATCTGACTGTACATAGACTTCCCACAAAGTCATACATCCACAAATTTCCCACTATATGCTGTAACCGCTGCGGCGGTTGTTTGCTGCGTGACTCACAGCCAGCAAACCCTCAACAAACATACATCATCTCTGACAATACATCCCATGTGGAAGTACCTGCAATGTCAGGATGAAATCTGGAATATCAAACAGCAAACACAAGCTACCTGATGAACTAGTGGATGTCGCCTACAGTCTGTGTGTAGATGCGCCCGTGTCGTATGTGACACGCCTCCAAGAACTGTGAGCCGTCCTTCGATGTGTAGATAGCCACAAATCAACACTGTGGGAGTGTGGATATCCTCAACACCTGCAGTCGTAGGCTGAAAACCCCAAATTTGCAGAGTCGGATCTGCACCCGCTGAGACCACGTAGTCGAAAATGGCCTGCGTAGACCTTTGTCGAAGCCGAACAGTGGCCGAGATGACCTCAGAATGAAATTCTGACAACACCGATCCCTTCGGCCCATCCCACGAGATTTGGGGCCGTGTCTTCGCCTGTCAAATTTCACTCCAATCTGAGTTGGTGACTCTAGCCTCCTGCAGTGCTGCCCCGAGCCTCGATCTGAGCTCTGATACCAGTTGAAGGAGTACGAGCGGAAGTGCGACGCGAGAGAGAGTGCAAGAAGAAGAGCATGACGATATGGTGAACTCGCTCTACTGTAATGTGTAGAGCATAGTGAGTTCTTATTAGGTTTTTACAAAATAATATGTGTACATACCTGGCGGCCCGCCCACTTACCTGGGCGACCACATTGGGCTTTATACCCCAACAATCTCCACACTTTGCATACATCATTGCAAACACCTGCAAATCTAGTACACAAATACCTACTCTACCTTTGACTACCAAAAAACATGCTCGAGGCATACATTTTCGAGCTCAAACTGCAATCACATGAGTCTCCATGAGCATCAAACCACATAAGGCATACATCGTATCCTCAACTTTTCGAACACCCTACAGCTGGCCAGCCCATATCTTCCCAACCGTTCAGAATTTGCAGAAATTTCCTTTTGCAAAGTTCTAGATAACACAAAAACGGTTGGGAATCATGGAATAGACCGGAAATGTGTTGCTTTTACAAGTCAAAACAGATCTGTAAAGATCTGCAACTGTATATCCTAAACATGCAGGCAGTTTGAGTGACGTATCTCAAAATTGGTTAAGATTTTGAGAAAACTTTCTTCTGCAAAGTTGAAGAGGACAAAAAAACGCTCAAGATTGCAGAGAATTGGCTTGAATGAAGACGTTTTGGTAGGTCAAAATAGATCTACAAAATTATGTTGCAGTTTTTGCTGCTTCTTCGCCTGCTTCCCCGCTAAGCTTCAATGGTGCTCCCAATCCCTGAGCTCTGATACCAATTGTCAGTACGGAGTGCTATGCATGTGCAAAGAGAGAGAGAGAGAGAGAGAGAGAGAGAGAGAGAGAGAGAGAGTACACAGGATGTGGGTGGAGCTCCCAAATCTCACTGTATGAGCACAATGTGAGATTATGAGTGAGAGATCCTTATTCTTCAATGTATGTAAATAGAACAAAGAGATAAATGTGTCCGGCCAAACACTAGCCGACAGACACGGGCAAAGCACGATGAGACACACCGCCTTTACCTAACAGACTTAAATAAGAGGTGGAGGCTTGTGGTGAAGATGTCACCTTGTCAACGCTTAAGGTATGCAACTCTAATCGTCAAAGCCTTGCCCTACACCCAACATGGATAATAACAATAGGCCAGAAGTATTTCCTTTCCATTTCTTGCAACGCATGCATGTAAACGTGTACATTGATAGGAAGATATTCTACCAGCAAAAGATTGTTTTCCTATTTGGAGCAGAGATTCTTGATGAAATCCTTAGATCCCCATGTCCCATCATCTTGCCCATTCTTGATTACTACCACTCTTTTGATGTAAGCATCTTTATTTTATTCTAGCCTTGTGCTCTTCTTAGCTCCTACTCAAGTTTTCTACCCATGTATAAACCTTTATGAAACACTAAGTCATTTCAAAATAAAAAATAAAAAATTATGATTGTCTGCTCATTGATTTACTACCATGGCAAGTGTCTCTTTTCCCACATTCAGCGGCAAGAACGGAGAAGACATCACCACTAATTTTTTGGATAACTTTGACATCACTTGTGTGGTTTCCAACAAGGATGACGATGCCTCACGGCTATGAATCTTTCCTCTACTGATGAAAGTAGAGGCCAAGTCTTGGTACAATGCTTTACCCCAAGCTACCAAGGATGCATGGGACTTACTACATGTTGCATTTGTGAAGAGGTTTGGTGGAGGCACAACCTCAGAAAAGTTATGGAAGCTCCTGACAGAGTTAAAGCAGGGAAGTTTGCTAAAGTATGCCACTTACAAACCCCACTTTGTGGATTTGTGGGAGCGATGCATTGTCTCACTGCACGAAGGTGAAGGAGCACCTGATTTCTTGAAGACATTAGGAAAAATATGGACTCTCCATGGGCCTTGTAAGAATCCCTAATTTTAAGGAAGTATGTTGTGATTAAGGGAGACAAAGGAAATGATGGGGGCTATTTTGGTAGGTCATTTTCTAGCCTTCAAGCATAGAAAAGGTGGGGTAAGTAGTGACTAAGAGGCTACCTTCTCTCTCTAGCTTTTCAACATCTCCAAGAGAAAAGGGGGTGTCATAAAGAGGGAGAGGGACCCTTGTACAAAAATAGAACCCCACCTTTCATGTTTTTTTAAAAACGCGGCAAAAATAAACCCTAAAAATTTCAAATTTATTGAAATTTTCAAAAGTAGTCATTTCCCCCCAAAAAGTGACCCCAAATCTATTCTAATACCAAAACATCATTTTTGGCCTCCAAAATCCCTTTCTCTCTCTCCATGTCTCCTCTTTGTCTCTCTCACTCCCCTTCCTCAAAGTAGCCATGCCCACCATAGCCAGGACCTGCTGCATCTCCCTCTTCATCTAAATGCTAAATCCTCCTTCTCACTCTTACAGAGTTTTGCATCTCCCTCTCCATCTACCTGCTAAACCCTCCCTCTCATTCTCACACACTCCTGGATCTGCCTCTTCATCTACCTGCTAAACCCTTCCTCTCACTGTCACATTCCTCTCTCCTCTCTTCTTTCTATCCCTGTACCCTCTTCCATTGTTCACTGTCCTCCCTCAAAAATACCAAGTCTACCGTAAGCCAAGATCTACAACAACTACCTTTTCATCTACCTCCTCAATATTCCATTTCAATGTCAACGTCCCCTCCCCTGACCCTACCCCTTCCCTCATACTCAACTTCCCCTATCAACCAAGCCCACCATGCTTACAAGCTAATGTAGTTGTCTTCACATCCACCTTTGCCTCTATTGCATCCCACAACACTAATACACAACCGTCACACAAGCTATGGAAAAGACTCTAGCATACCCAACTTCTTGCAAGCTATGGAACAAAATATTTCTTTTTCATGTAAGGTGGAGTCACATCACAAACTTTCTAGTTGGAAGGACATAGAAGGGTGCCCCTGCACCACAGGTGGAAACTCCATAGCCATGAGACAGAGATGGATCCCAAGCATAGGAAGGTCAAGTATGTCAAGCAATGGCGATGTTACTTTACACAAGGGCACTGGTTTCCAACTTGAGTGTATTTGAGGCAACATTTGAAGAATTTAGATCTGTACTCTATACATGCTGAACATGTATCCATAATGCCCAAAGCTATCAACATGGATTTTACTTTGTAATCTCAATCATGTTTGAGATGGTTTGCAATGGACATGATTTTGTAACAACAAGCGTTGTGGCTTTAATATATGAAATCTTTGATCGTGCAAATTATTTTCCATGTAGCAATTTCTTTAAAGATTTGATTCTTACTGAGGGGTTTGATGCTTATACAAGTGTGTCACATGAATACGGTAAATTCTTGGTGAATACTAGGGGTTCATAACTAATATAGAAAGTGTTGAACCAATGTTGAGAATTATGCTAGTGGGGAGGATTACCCATCACTCATAAGCCTGCATCAAGATGGGCCATGTAATTGCATCATGGTAGAATTTTTGAGGATGCAAAACTATATCAACCAATGCGTCAAAGGTAGGGGCTAGTTGGTTAGTTTAGGAGAGGAGGCAAGGGTGCCTATTCATGCATTGGATGGAAAAGAGGCATGGGATGGGTTTAGAAAAACTTTATTATCTCTCTCTCTCTCTCTCTCTCTCTCTCTCTCTCTCTCTCTCTCCCCCCCCCCCCCCCCCCCAATATCTCTTTGCTTTCAACTAGCTAGCCATGTATGATCAATTATTTTTTGCATAAACTTATAGATTAGTGTTTTGTACTAATAGAATATTGGCTCTCTCTCTCTCTCTCTCTCCCCCCCCAATATCTCTTTGCTTTCAACTAGCTAGCCATGTATGATCAATTATTTTTTGCATAAACTTATAGATTAGTGTTTTGTACTAATAGAATATTGGCTCCTTTATGGGTAGCTTCTTTAATTAGCTAGCCATGTATGATCAATTATTTTTTGCATAAACTTATAGATTAGTGTTTTGTACTAATAGAATATTGTCTCTCTCTCTCTCTCTCTCTCTCTCTCTCTCCCCCCCCAATATCTCTTTGCTTTCAACTAGCTAGCCATGTATGATCAATTATTTTTTGCATAAACTTATAGATTAGTGTTTTGTACTAATAGAATATTGGCTCCTTTATGGGTAGCTTCTTTAAGAATAAATTATCTCTCTCTCTTTATCTCCTTTTTGTGGATGTTATGGCCATTTGCTTCAGCTCTGTTTCACTAGTAGGCCTTTGTGAGACTAAAAAGTGTCTTGTACAATCAAGCAAAGCACCCCCTTTTTCTTTAGAGACCAAAACTAGAGCATACATACTATGGGGCACTATCCTGAAAATCAAAGGGGGGCTTGCAACGCGCCATGGTATGAAATAGATATTATTGCATGGTTGAGTGAAGTTTGAACATCCTGTAGGACCATGTCAACCATGCTAAAGCAAGCTGGCACAAATAGAAGGCAAGGTAGGGGGTGCATAGGCTCACTTGTGGCACGCTTTCTTTGGGCCTCCCAAGGCCTATACACCCCCTGCCTTGCCTCCTACTCTTGGTGCTTGCTTAGTTTTGGGCATGGTGGCCTTGGGCCTACAAGATAACCATGAACATCCATCCAAAGAAGCATTTTACAAAACTATAGCTCATATGATATATCTAGAAAAAGCAAACTCATCCTCTACTACAAATGGCTATAGATGGCTCACCATGTGCATGATGCATTCTCTACTCATTCTTTGCTACAGATGGCTCAAAGTATGCATTATGCATACTCAATTAGCAAGCAATACAAGGAATAACTTGTCTTGGGTTTGATCCATGTATCATGTCATTTATCCATCATAAGAGTGTATCCTCAATAAAGGGGCAATGCCCTTGAGTTTCAAAAGGGTCTCTCTCTGTCTCTCTCTCTCTCTCTCTATCCCTAGTTATCTATCTATTTATCTATCTTTGTGTTTTTTATTTGCATGTGTATCTATCTATCTATCTATTTATGTATCTATCTATCAAATTATCTATCCATCTATCTATCTATTAATGTATTTATCTATATCTATCTATCTGTCTGTCTGTTTATCCTCCATCTATCTATGTACAATATATATATATATATATATATATATATATATATATATATATATATATATATATATATATATATATATATATATATAGATCCCCTATCTCTATCTTGTTTGTTCGCTCTCTTTTCTTTATTTTGATTTCATAGTCTGTGTTCCTTGGGAATTTCAAAGAACACAAGCTTATGGTTGAAATTACACAAACTCATATCAAATACAACATAATAGCATGCCATTGCATTATTGATGGCAAAGGTAGAACGAAGTGTTTGCACAATGCCAAGAGGGGATTCATGTGTGTGCTTGCAAACATTAGGGAATATGATTGCTCTATCTTTCTTGGATTAGGTTTGAGTGTATTCTTTCAAAAATTCAAAGCCTGCCAAATATATTGAGATAAACTCTGAGTGCTCATGAACTAAATGTTTGTTCAATGCCAAAGGAGGTTCATGTCTATGCCTGCAACACAAGGAAATATGATTGCTCTATCTTGCTTAGATTAGTCTTGAGTATGGGATTCTTCTAAGAATTTCAAGCTTGCCACCATTTTGAGATAAACTCTAAGTGCTCATACAACAGAAAATGAATCAAACCTAACCTTTGAGGTTAGATGGCTTACTAGATCTACATGCAAGCACATTGCAAAGGTGTACTTGCTACCAAAAAATCAATTTACTTGATCAATTCACTTATGAGAACCAAAAATTTGGCAGGAAGCACAATACACATATAAGATTAGATGAAACAAAAATTGATCACAAGGACAATATCATATAGTTGAAGATTAACTAGAGTGGACAAAAATGTAATGAAACAAGAGTGCTTTCTATTCAAGTAGTTTCATTACAAAGTTTGTAGCTTGGCTACAATAATAGCTTGGGATGTTATGTACTGGATCAAATACATTGAATGGAATATAGACTGAGGCAATTGCTATGCTCTTAGCAAGGCTTGTCTCATCATTGATAACTCCATGGACCTCCATATCCACAAGTATACACACCAAACAAAGACTGTTTAGAATGAGCTTCTGATTGGAGAAGACACACTTTCCACTTGACACCAAACCAAGTTGAGCCCAAGAATCCACTACAATAACATCCTGTAATACAACAAATATGGTGTTAGCTACTATAGTTTAAATTAGTATACATTGTTGAGTTATATAGATTAGTTCTTATCTATAGCATGCACAACCATAAAGGTACCCGAGAGGCATTCAAGCGGTTGCTTTGCAAGTAAGCTGGATAAAAAAATACGTTCACAAATACCGTTGTCAAAAAATATGAACACATGCAAATTAAAGAGGACATATCCATAAGATGACTTAGCATTAGACTTACAATGAGGTGCAAATTGGTTTGCAGCTCTCTGCAAGTGGATCTCAGGTACACTATACACATGTTGAGTGATGGACACCATTCCATTTTGAAATCCATCAGTCTTCACTTCCAATGGCATTCCAGTATGCCTCGGCATTGTACTCCATGAGGACCAACACTGAACGGTTGCATGTAGACCCGTGAGCCTTGCTAAATACCTATGGGATCCATTCCACCTGCGAGATCTTTGTGTTGTGCAGTATGACCTTTTGTATCTCCAACTTGGGCCATCTATGCATGGTATGGGTGGACATGCTTGAGAAGAGGTCGGGTGGCCACACGGTAGAGAGAGATTAGGAAGGGGGAGGGGGGTGAGGACTCGAGAGAAGGATAGTGAGGTCTACAGAGTACAGAGAGAATGAAGGGGAGAAAGGGAGAGATAGAGAGTATGGAGAGTGAGATTTTGGCTATGGTGGGATAGTGATGAGCTTTGGGCTATGGTGGGTTGCATTGTGGAGAATGGAGGGGTGAGGGGAGGGAGAGCTAGAGAGGATGGAGAGTGAGCATTCGGCTATGGTGGGGTTGACTGTAGAGAGAGTGAGGAGAGGGAGGGGGGACAACTGAAGAGGAGGATAGTGATGAGCTTTGGGCTATGGTGGGCTACACAACACTGAGAGAATGGAGGGGGGAGGGGAGGGAGAGCTAGAGAAGATGGAGAGTTAGCTTTTGGCTATGGTGGGGTTGACTACAGAGAGGAAGTGAGGGGAGGGGAGGGGAGGGGGCACGGGAGAGAAGATTGTGGGAGGGGGAGAGAGAGAGAGAGAGAGAGAGAGAGAGAGAGGGAATTTGGAGAGAAAAAGTGACTTTTTGATGTTTGGTTATGTTTTGGGCCATTTTGGAGGGGAAACGGTCAGTTTTGAGACTTTTCAAAAATTTTAAATTTTTAGGGTTTTTTGACCTGCACAATTTTTCTTTTGGGGTCCCTTTTCGTCAAGGGTCCCTCTCTAGACTTTATGACACCTCTTTCCCCCTCCCCCCCCCCCCCCCCCCCCCCCCCCCCCCCTCTCCTAGTCCACCTCCCCTTTCTCTCTAGGAATCAAGCATTGAAGAGGGGGACAAATAGGCTACCCCCCTATCTCTCCTTAGGCTATAGGTGATATCCCAAGAGCCCTCTCATTGGTCCTCCACTAACCCTTCCCTAATCAAAAGGGCCCTAGGAGAGTCCATATTTTTCCTAATGAAGGACCATTTCATTGCTGGCCTGTGGTCACCGCTTAAGGAGAAGGTGAAGGGGAAATTCCTTGCAACGTATGAGTTGGCAGTGGAAGTAGCCCCCCTTAAAGACAAGAAGCTGCACATGCAAGAAAGATTCAACGAGTCAAAGGAATCAATCAAGCTTAGTCCGACTAACCCCAATAAATGCAATAGCCGCTCAGAGAATCCAACCACAAGAGGCATCAAAAGAGCATTAAGACTTGCTGAGCCGCATCACTACTCAGCTTGAGAATCTATCTGTGCATTTGGTACAGCAAGGGCACGCACACAACTGCAATCAAGAGCGAGGGGGAGGATAACAAAGGAAAAACTAGGAATACCATTGCTACAATTGTGGAGAAGATGGCCTATCCACACCCAAGGAGACAAAATTTCAACAGAGGAGCAAGACAAAACCAACTCTCACCAACAAGAGCAAGACCACCACCACCAAGGCCACCACAACAAGCACCACCTGTGCAAATCTTACAATGACCTGTTCAACAACATTCACCACCACAGACCCTCATTCTACCCTTTCCCCCACCACTAGCAAATGACCAAGCAGTGAGTTTCATTGGTCTTGAAGATAAGGGAAAAGGAAGGTGGAGAAACACATCAAGAGAGTAGAGGAGGGTAAGACTAATGTAGAAGAGGTAGACACCATGGTATTTAATCACTCTAGACATGAGGAAGCTTTAGAAAATGAAGAAAAGACAAAGGTCAACGGAGAGTCAATCAAGAGAAAGTCTAATCCACGACAAAAAATTGGCATTTCAAATTTTACAATTGGTGAGTTTATAAAATCTTGTGGTCTTGTGATCTTGTGAGTGATTTTGCTATGAAGGCATGAGAATCCCTAAGGGGGAGGGCTACCCAACTATCTTAGAAAGCCCATAAATCATGGCCATAAAGAAATATTTGGAACTATGAATTCTCAAGATGAAAGGTACAAAGGGCAAGGAGCTCCAACAACATGAAGGCCAGTAAGAAACAAGGGATGGACCTAGAGACTAGTGCACTCTCTAGCAGTTCTACTACAACATCAATGGAGGAGGAATATACCACAACGAATGATAGTGACAACTCTCTTGAAATCATGGGTCTCATTCTCATTGATCACAACAAGGTGGATCCACCAGATAATACAATTGCAAGAAGGAAGCATGAAGTCTTTGGCACTACACCAATGTGATGATCTCTTTGTCTTCATACCTTCTCTCATATATACAATTTTTTATCATGATCTTCATCAACATGTCAATTATGTCTACTGCAATCTCATCATGACCTCTTTTGTGACTTCTTCCATCATGTCGATTGTGGAATTCTCTTTTGCTAGCATGGCTACCATCAACACAAATTTTGTGTTGTTTCTAGTCTTTCAACTTAGCCTCATGCTCAAGATCTTTTTTAGATCTTTAAATTTTCCCTCTGTCATTAATGACAAAAAGAGAGAATCTGAATTCGTTTTTCCTTTTTTGCAATCTTTCTTTTAGGAAAAGAACAACAAAATTTTCCTACTTCTCTGGGTGAGGATGATAGAGGAAGCAATTGTAGACCAAAATCAAATGGTTGTTACCAAGGAGTGGGATTTTGGAGTCCACCCTAAGGAGATTCTTAAGCAAGTGGATACAGTGGCAACTTATTGGAGATCTAGGTTTGGCAACCTAGATGTAGAGATTGTGTTTGATCGTACTGTGTTTGATGCATTTAAGAAAAGATTTTAAGAACCCTTAGCACAAGGGGTGTTTATAAGAGTCACAGAAAATGGATCCCAATGTGAGAAAGATGGTAGTATGGTCTTGTATGCATATAGTTGAGATGAAGTGTTTTTCAACCAGTGGATTGCAGCCTATATCTTTTGTATATGCTATGCACTTTGATACAACATGTATCAGGCTTGTCTTTGAGCTGCAAGGTTGGTGGCTTATTACCAATGTCATGAAAGAAAATGGACCTTTTTGACAGCACCCAAGAGGATAGTGACTCTTTTGCTCGCTTCAGTAAAATTTTATAGCAGTAAGGTAGGTTCTGAAGAAAACTAGGACTTGCCACATCAACAAGGAAGCCGTAGATGGAGGAACCCTGGTACAATCTTGGGGATCATGATTCTAAGTATTGTCTTGGAAGGAGATAAATTACTCAATTATCCTTTCACTTATAGTGGCTAAAAATCCCATCCTTTTTGGCATGAAGCAAGAAGTCTTATTGTTAGGACATTGCAGGTAACTATCCTATTCTTTACCTGGAATCCTGGTGGATATTGGCATAAAATTTTGGAAGTTGTAGGCTTCTTGTTTTTTGAAAGGTAGTTTGAGTTGCTGATTATTGATGCTCTAGCCAGGGAGCCTTGTCTATTGCTTTTCTTGAAAACAGGTGAATGTTCCAAAGATCTCACCAATGGCCAAATGCAATGGCTAGTTCAAAAGGCAACTAGATATCGACTCCTCTACTAGTCAATCAACTCAATTATGGAACTAGAGGCATTTAAACTAGAGGCATAAATGCCTCTAGCTTTAGGGGGAGGGCTAATGAGGGCCGCTTTTCAAATTTCGGACCACCTCTCTCTTAGTATGCACATGATGGCAAGGCTTCAAGGCTTCGCGGAGGAGGAGGGACCTGATGCATTAAATTTATGTTTATATTTTGTACATAGCTATGGTTTTGACACATTTGGATCTCAAAAATAAGGAGAGGTACGAACAAACCCTATGAAAAACAAAAAAATCATTGGATGCTGATTCTACTTGACGATCACTACTTGATGATTTTCACTATAGGTGAAGAATAAGAGTCAATAGTGGAAAGGAGAAGAATCTTATGCACTATGGAGTTGGATTCAACAAAATATTATCAAATTCAAGCATAATTCACTTGTGGACACAAGGCTTGCAGATGGAGTCAAGAGAGGACCACCTGGAAGACTTTTGGAAGGAAAAAGACGAACACATTATTTTGTGGGATTTTTCTCTATTTTTCCAATTTCAAATTGGAAGAAGTTTTCAACAAAAAAGTTTTAGGCGTTGAGCCGATCTTTTTGCTCCTATTTTTTTAATAACTTTTGAAGCTACGGTTTAGGAGATATGGCCAAAATTGTGGAGCCTATCTATCCACATGGGGAAGAAGTCATGATTATCCAACTCCAGACACACAATTTCTTACAGGTTTCTCTCCATTATTGCTGTATTTTCTCAAGATTCTCTCAGATATTATAAGGAAGCTCTTGGACTCAATCTATGGAAGGTGGCATGGAGACAAAGCTCACCACATGATAAAGACGATTAGGAGGAAATTGGTCAATAAGTAGGGCATACGGAGCTCTCTAATTGGGGGAATGCCTCTAACTGAGGCTACTTTGTAATAAATCCTTTTGCTCATAATCTCTTCCCTAATCACTCTCTTGGCCTATAAAAGGAGTCCTCCTCTTTTGTAAACACACATGCACACTACATACACACACACCCTACCCCATATGCACACTATCCCATACCCACTACACATACACACCCTTGTGCTACATGCTAGTAGCATGAACCCTAATCACATAATCACAACATCATCACCATCACCATGCACAAATGAGCACCATGTCTCCACACACTTGTAATGAAGGATTGAAGGAACGATTTCAAGAAGAAGAATTATGGCTACACTCATGATATTCCCCGCCATAAACTCCCATCCCTCCATTATGCATCCTACGGTCTTGTTCCCTTCTCATCTTCTTGCCCTTTGCTACCTATTGCATTCATCTTTTACAAGCAATCAACATACTCCATCTTGGTGCCATACCTTGTGTTGTTTGGGATATACTTCATTTTCAATATGGTTTATGCTTGTTTCTTTCCATTTTGCTTATGTTAAGGTGTGCGGATTCGCCACCATACACACACACTCTCTCTCTCCCTCTCACATTCCTATCATCTTGCTACTTGCATCTTAAGGTGTGTGGATTTGCTACCTTTGGTATGACAAGTGAGCATACTTGCATGTTTTACTTACCTCGTTATCTTCTTTAGTACATGCATGAGTAGCAAGCCCATTCTCACTCACTCACCATTTCTCTCATCTTGTTTTTCAACCACCCCATCCCACACTTGGACGTGGATCTTAAAATTTTTTTTATAGCATGTTTGATTGTGTATATGTATGTGTTCTAGCCGCATATCTTGCTAGGTGGTGCCCCTATTTTGTACCTCCCATGATGAGGCCATCATGCATAGTCTTGGTGTAGAGGCCACCCGGTCAATTTTGCACTTTCGCCTCTCACAAACAAAGGAGACCATGTTAAATTTCATTTAGAATATTCATGGCAAGAAATCAAGGTGCCATTTTACTATGTTAGTTTCTTTAAATACATGTTTTTTAATTGTTTCATGATTCAAGAGAGCCTTGGGCAGCTTCTCTTTATGGTTCTACGGTTAAATTAGTATTTAAACAAAGGAGGCTATGTCAAATTTGTATTAGAATAGTCATGGAGAGAAAATTGGGTGCCATTTTGTTAAGATAGTTTCTTTAAATACTTGTTTTTTAATTACTTTCATAATTCAAGCTAGCCTTGAGCCGCTTACCTTTATGGTTTTGTAATGGAAATGGCCTATGAACTTTGAAAGTAGGGGAATTAGGAACTTAGATAAAGCACTTTTGTGAGATTACTTTGTGAGCATAGCATTGATGGTAGCAGCATAAACATGGTACTTAGTTAACTTGGCACAAACAATACTTTTGCAAGAGAGAGAGTTTAGAGAACATGACAATAGTTGAAGACCGGATTCATACGGAGCCGGTCCCCTCTCCAATAGGCATTTGCATTATAGTTTCACCCATCAAGAGAGACTTGGTACAATACAATCTTTGTGTTCCTTGTGACCTAGGTGATGCAATGAAGATGGAAAGCTTCATTCATCACAAGCATAACATAAAATTTGTAGAAAGCATTAACTATCCCAAGCCTCAATCCCAAGGTCTTAAACACCTTTGAAGGTGGAGAGAGCTAGTGGGCAATGAGGGTAGGGAAGAGGAAGAACAAACATTCCATAGGAGAAAGAAATAGTTCCTCACTTATCATCACTCTTCTTTCTAGCATACATAATAGCATAGTAATGAAGATGGAGAAGATGACAAGCTTAAGCATTGAAGCATGACTCTTGGTTGGATTTGCATTCCATAGCCAAGACTGTTGGTGTAGGCTCTCACTTCTCACAAGCTTGGAGAAGGAGGTGGAGTTCCTCTACTTTCACCAAGTGAGAATGAATCCACGAAATGAGTGTGTGTGTGTGTGTGTGTGTGTGTGGTGTATACCCCCCAGCACACCCCTTGCTTGCTTGGGGCTAGTTCTACCCTTTTTTCATGTCTCAAGCTCATTGGACCCTTCTCCCCCTAGCCAATCACATGCAGCATGCATTTCAAGTACGTGGATAGTCTTTAAACAAGTGTCCTCCTTACCCCTGAGAGAGAGAGAGCTTGAAAATATCTAGATATTTGTTGGAAGGAACTAGAAGCTCATTGGAACCCTCTTTAGCCCAACCAATGGGATTCAAGCACACCATGTGGCTAAGCATAGAGAGAGTCTGACATGTGTCCCATGTGCCCCTTGAGAAAAGGGTGCCCTTTGGGTGAGTGGGAAGCTAAGTCAAAGATTCCCCTAACTTTGGGGCTTTCCCCCTCCTTTGTAGGGTCTCTTTTTGACTCAAGCACCTTACCCCCCATGCATAGGAAGCTTCTCAATCACCTTAGTCATCAAGCACGATAAGCACCTCAAGCAGCTTAGTCATCAAGCACGACAAGCACCTCAAGCACCTTAGTCAGCAAGCACAACAAGCACCTCAAGCTTAGGTCGGGTTCCCACCTCAAGCTCAACCCTAGCTTGACTAAGGTCAAAGGACTTTTAACACTAACTATTGGAGGTCTTTAATAAAGCTAACCCTAAGGTCTTTTAAGCTCCATTAGATGCACATTGCTCTTTGATAGACTACCTCCTTTTGGACCCGTATTGAGACGTAACCATCTCTCATGTTGGTCCCCTGTTGAGATAAGCCTAAAAGCACTTATTGCACATTGCTCTTTGGTAGACTATCTCCTTTTGGACCCCTATTGAGATGCAACCATCTCTCCTTTTGGTCCCCTGCTGAGATAGGTTTAGAAGCACATGTCTCTATTCTAACTCTTTTCCCGTTTATTCTCCCACATTAAATGATCAGTTTAACATGAGAAAATCATTTGGGTTAGTTAGATATTAGATTTTATGACATTACCTCTCTCTTGAAATCATAATCGTCCTCGACTATGAGGTAGAAAAGATAAAGCCTAGTATTTAGTCCATGTTACTTAGCGGGTAGATGATCCCTTTTTACCCTACGACATCATTCCAAGATGGATGACTAATCCATTTGGTGCTTGGGAGACGTAGCTGCGCAAGTATGTCTGCTCTTTAGTCCATATCATACTTCCAATGTAGAGTGACAAGCTCTACTTGGTGTTTGGGAGACATCGTCACCACATACATGATTCTAAGTATGCATACTATTTAAATTTGTGCACAATAAAAAGAGAACTAGTCTTATAAGAGAAACATTTTTCATTTGAAATACATTTTCATATGCTTACTCTAGTGCAACATTGTAAGCATTGACAAGGTTCATATTATCCTTAAGCTAGGTTCCTTGCATCCATTTAGAATCTTTAAAAGGATAATTCTTTAACTTAATAAGATATCGTCATATAATCTTACCATTTCTTAATACCTTGTCTTTATGTCATAGGATGGACTCAGATTGAAGTACTTCTTCTTGATCTTCGATTTCTAGACGGTCTGCAACTATTGCTTCTTTTGATGGTGCTCCTTTGTAAGGCTTACGTAGGCTCTCATGGAAAACGTGGTGCATGAGCCAATGGCTGGGCAACTTTAATTGATAAGCTATCTCATTGATTGTCTTAAGAATTTAAAAAGGACCATAGTATTTTTTTGCTAGTTTAGCATAGTACTCTTGGCGGCCCGAAGGATTTTTGTCCGTAGTATGTCTTAGATGAGCCTTGAGAAACTTTAGCAAGACCCAATCATTTTACTTAAAGGCTAAGGGTCTTCTGTGCTTATTAGCAGCAGCCCTTTTTGCCTTTGCTTTGAGATGGATATAACCTCTTTAATCTTTGGAAAAGAGATTCTCCTTTTGGACCCCTATTGAGATGCAACCATCTCTCCATTTGGTCCCCATGGAGATAGGTCTAGAAGCACATGTCTCTATTCTAACTCTTGTTCCCGTTTATTCTCCCACATTAAATGATCAGTTTAATACGAGAAAATCAATTGGGTTAGCTAGATATTAGAGTTTATGACAGGTTTTATGTTAAAATTAATTTCAAACAAAGAAGGCCATGTCAAATTTTGATTAGAATATTTATGGCGAGAAAATTGGGTTCCATTTTGTTAAGATAGTTGCTTTAAATACATGTTTTTTAATTACTTTCATAATTCAAGCGATCCTTGGGCCGCTTCCCTTTATGGTTTTATGGTGAAATTAGTCTTCAAAAAAAGAAGGCTATGTCAAATTTTGTTTAGAAGATTCATGGTGAGAAATTTGGGTGCCATTTTGTTAAGATAGTTGCTTTAAATACATGTTTTTTAAATACTTTCACGATTCAAGCGAGCCTTGGGCTGCTTCCCTTTATAGTTTTATGGTGAAAGTAGTCTACAAACAAAGGACACTATGTCAAATTTTTATTTGAGTATTTATGGCGAGGTGTTTTTTTTTTTTGAAGAATTGCCTACAACTTTGAAATAACAACACACGCACCGAAACTCCGTAGGTGGAGGCAACCCAACTCTTGAGGTGAGTCTTCCCGGCCAAATAAGGTTGGCCAAACCACATGGGAAACACCGTGAAGGGCTAGCTCAGTTGGAAGAGTTGTAGCCTATGAGTTCAAAGGTGGTGTGTTGAACAACCCTTAACTGCTTATGGCGAGGTTTTTTCTTGTCAATATGTGTAAGTTACTTTCTTTAAAATTAATGTTTTAAATTATTGTCATAATCTGTGCAAGCCTTGGGATACTTCTCTTTATGGTCGTATGGTCAAAGTATGCTTCAAATTAGTTTCATATTCCATGCAAGCAAACAAACGAGGATGTCTTTTGTTTTTTTGCAGTTATAAAGAAAAGATTTTAAGTACTAAATTATAAAATTGCATTTTTTTTAATATATTTTTTTAGGAAATGACAACATCACTTGCAGAATGACTTTCCTTGAACAATGAAGAAAGCACATTTAGATGTGTTTAGAATGAGGACGGTTTTGGAGGAAAGCAATAAGAAAAAAAGAAAAAGGAGCGATACAAGTTCATGAACGAGCTAAGTGAGGCCACCTCTTGCACATTTTGTGAATACAATGTGTCTAGGACACCGTTTATAATAAGATTTTCATTTGTAGACATTTATTGTGTCAATTAATGAAATGAATTTTCATGCATTGTAGGATTTTTTGTAATAAAAGTTGATGAAAAAACTCATGTGTTTAGATCATGACATTTTCTCTCTCCTCTCCCTACTCATCATATCTATACCCTCTCTCTACTCACTCATTATATGACAACCATGTTCAAGCATTATTTGAATTTATTAGTTAGGGAAAACTCATAGAATCTAAGTGCTTTACTTTCACGTATTCAAGGATGTATAGTCCAAAAGGAACAAAACTTCATGAGTTTATGTCATCTATATCTTCTCTCTTCTATCCATACTTATTAATTCTCTACCCTCTCTCTACTCACTCATTAGAGAATTATTTTGAACTTATACAACATATCATGAATTGGAAAATGCAAATCATAAAATTTTCTTCAATGTGGTGAAAAAAATTTAATTTTTTTCGTGTTTGTTGAAAAAGCTCTATAGTTTTTCTTACTTCTTTTGGGTCTTTTCCCCTTCTTGATGGCACATTTCTTGGTGGCTAGTTTGCTATTTTTTGTTGCATGTGAGGCATTTCATGAATCAATGGCCTTTTTGAACTTGATGACATTCCTCTGAGCATTTCAAACCTTGTACTTGTCAATGGCCTCCTTGGGCTCATGGTTATTGCTCCAAGCATCTCAGACTCTATATTTACCAATGGCCTCTTTGAGCTTGTGGCCATTCCTTTGGGTATCTTAGACCCTGCATTAGCCAATAACCTCTTTGGGCTCATTGGCATTTCTATGGGCACCTTAGACCCTACATCGGGTCAACGGCCTCCTTGAGCTCATTGGGGATTTTATAGGAACCTCAAACCCTATATCCACTAGCATCTTGTTTGGGATCATTGACTTTTCTTTGAGCATCTCAAACCCTATATCCACCAGCTGCCTCTCTGGGATTAATTTTGCACATTAAATAAAAATTTTCATCAAAATCTATTTTCTAACCCTAAAATAGTGCATTTTTAGGCCTAATTTTGACCTAGTAATTTAGGAAATTGACAATTACTGGAATATCTCTTAACCATGGGTCCATTATAATCAGATTAACCCAAGATAATAGGTTAAAAGTTAATTATTCATAAACATTCAATTTTGACAAAAAAAAAGATTTTGACCTTAATTAGGACTTAGTAAATAATTTAATTAAAATCTGCAAATTTCTCGATATGCTTTTGTCCTAAATGATGCTTAAAACTTGAGATAAATAGGGTATGGTCTAATTCATAATATAAATATAGGCTCCTTCACTACAGATTGCCCAAAATTGCCTAAATCCGACTTTCTAATTAATAATTAGTAATCCATGAATGTGCAGAGGTGATTAGGCTTCAATATGCAGAGAATTAGAAGCTCTTTCCCAATGTTTCTATTCCTTATCCATAATTCATAATTAATGCTTAATCTTTCACTAATTAAAGACATCATAATTGTGATGATTGAGAGCTTTGATTAATCCTTATGTGTAGGTCTTAAGATCGAGGTTTAATTTCATGCCAAGAATCCTTCTTAATTTTCTTGCATCAAAAAGATAAATTGACTACTAGACTAGCCCAATTAATGCTCTAATGAGGCACTAATTACACACTTGCTTGGGCAATTTAAACCATGAATTTGTAGGGTTTATTAAGCTTCAATATGCAGAAAATTAAAGGCTTTATGATTAAATAATTAATCAATCCTTTGATGCTTACATAAAATCACGAAATTGCCTTATGAAAATACCCAATTCATGCTTTAATGTGGGAATAGATTATTGCTAATCCAATTCTTCTTTTAATTATGGATTATAAGAATACATTCAAGTTCATCTTTTTATAATAATTAAATGAGCCTAGCTATCATTCGCTAATGAGTCCATAAACATCAAAACTATGTTCAAAACTGACTAGTCTTCTTGCGAGATAATTGAAGGGGTTAACTACCCAGATTAACCACTTGTTTAAGGTTGATCTTCTTGCTGAAAATTGAGCTCCTCTTATCTTCTCTTGATTAATAGGGTTTTGATAATTAAGTAATTTATCAAGCACATAGTGTGAATTATATCAATTGTACCCTTGAAATGAGTGAGAGGAGGCTTATATAGTGAATGAAGAAGATGATGATGAATCAGCCCCACGCGTGCACACGCGCACACACACACACACACACACACACACACACATCAATAATGCTCAATCCTCACCACCTCTCCCCAGGGCTCGGGCCCAAGCTATAAATGGTCACCCCGCAAGGCCCTCATTTTGATGATCCCCTCGCTAGCAATACCACGCTCCTCACCAGATCATGAAGCATCACTGACATCATAGGAACGCTGCGCACGACAAGCTGTGGAGGGTGCAGCACTGTTGAACGAGCAGCTGGGCGCAGTAGTGGAGACAGGTTTTGGACAAAACAGTAGGTGAGGCGGTATACGCAAGGCATCAGGGGTGTGTGTGGGGGGGGGGGGGGGGGGTCCAGGGGGGGGGAGGGGCAACGGCGACGCAGGATGGCTGCATGCAGCGGGCGACGGCTCGGGGCTGTGGCGGCACATCGTGAGCTCCATGTCGTGGAGACCCAGGTGAGGGAATCTGAAGAGATTCCCGTTAATGACTTTTGACTATATTAGTTAGAACAACGAAATGAGGGAGAGCTTGAAGGTGGTCACATAGTCCATAAGAGAGAAGCCTAGGAGGGTGGTATTAAGGACGGTGTAGAAGTAGCGATGATAGAGTTGATCCATTTTTAGAAGCTTCTCAGCTATGAAGGGGGAGGTTGCAGCTGTGGAGGTCATGGTGCGGGTAGGCCGAGAGAAAGAGAGACATCTCAGCGCTTCAGTAGAGAGAGAGAGAAGGAGCACCAATTCCACCTATGCCCTTTCGTTGAAATTTACCACAATACCCCTCTAATTTATGGAAATTCCTAAAATACCCCCAATATTTTGTCATAAATTCCCAAACTGCCCATCAAATTTTCCAAAATACCCCCGGTCGTGAGATTAAATTTCTTTAAAGATTAAAAACTTGTAGCTTTTCATAAGGAGAGTGATTGTCTATCAACACAAGATACTAAAAATAGAATTTGAGTCGGTTATATTGTAGGCTTTGGAGATGAATCCCTCCCAAAAAAAAGAATCCCTCCCAAAAAAAAGAATCCCTCACAAGATACTAAAAATAGAATTTGAGTTGGTTATGTAGGCTTTGGAGATGAATCCCTCCCCAAAAAAAGGCAATTATGTTGAAAAAAGCAACAAAGGTTAGAGGGGAATTTTTGAAATTTGAGAGGTATTTTGGGAATTTACACAAATTAGAGGGGTATTTTGGGAATGTTCCCTACTTTTTTTAATCAAGAATTTACATTATTTTAAAAAATAATGGACAATCTTTCTTTTTCTTTATGCTCTAAACCTACATTTTTTTAGTTATGAAGAGGCACTTTCGAATTCCTCAGAGGGGACATATTAACAATTTTCCCAAACATTAGAGTCAATCTATATCTATATCTAAACGATATATAGCACGGGAAGGAATTTCAGCCCCTCCCCCCGGCCATGTTGTCCATCTCTCCTTGCTCTAGTGAGTGAGCTTTACAACCCGGTGCCTCAGCTGAGAGAGAGAGAGAGAGAGAGAGAGAGAGAGAGAGAGAGAGAGAGAGAGAGAGAGAGAGAGAGAGGGCCCTAGTGTTTAAGTAAGTCACACTCGCCAGCTACTGAAAAAGTTAACAACAGCTCCTTGCAATCTTCTTCTTCTTCTTCTTTTCACTCTTCTATAGCTATAGTCGACCACCCACCATGCACGCGCATGCATAGGGCCCCTCCTTGGCATAATTTCCCACACCTCCTACTGCTCTGCCTTTTCCTGTCTACATATGGCGGCGCTGTTGGACTAAACCTCGCAATATGTTGTCCTTTTGAAAAGCAAAAGTTCTTGATAAGCTTCTTGTCTGGTACGTCATCTCTTGTATTGCACATCTGTATACTTTTCTGGTGAAGGTGATGTACATGGGTGTTAGGAAATAAGACGTAGCTAAATAGATTTTTGAGTAGATTACTTAATGGAGAGAGATAGATTTCACACACAAGAGATTAGAGAGAGAGAGAGAGAGAGAGAGAGAGAGAGAGAGAGAGAGTACACACGATATACGTGGTTCACCCAATGTGGGCTACGTCCACGGGAAAGCAACCACTCAATGGCTTTAGTACTTCAAAACAAGAAGTAGTTTACAAAGGGATTATACCCTTAATGGAGCTCCCGCCTTGCTTCACTCTCACCACCTCACACTCACCTTGTTGCATCAACTTCACACTATGAAATGTGTGTAGAAATGGCCTCCTTTTATAGGCCAAAAGGGCTGCCCTCTCTTATGAGAGACAGCCATGTGTAGCCGCCCTTGTGCGAATAAGTCCAAATCGGACCCTCCAATCCGCCCATGTGTGGCCGCCCTTGAGAAGACAAGTCCGCTTTTGAATTCGGCCACCGGCCACCGGCCATTGACTTCCGACCACCGGCCATCCGACCGGTTGTTTTCCGACCACTTTCCGGCCGCCGTCCGGCCATAATATTCCGGCGAAAATGAATATTCTGACGAAAAAAAAAGTCTAGGGGGTCTCCGCCCCCGAGGCTTTTAAAGTTGCCCCTGATTCTTGTCCGTGAAAATTTGGTTTCCGGTGAGTGATTTTCCTTCACGCACGATGGCTTCTCCTCATAATGGGGGCCTTACAAATGTGCGCTTTTACCACAGAAAATTACAAGGGTAAATCAGGCTCCATACTTAACAATCTCCCACTTGGAGACTGATCTCCAAACCAAACCTGTGACTGCTTTCCATTCTGGCTTCTTATCCTTGAATGCCGATTGAAGATGAGCAAAAGCTCACCTTCTCCTTGTTGACCACCTTTGTAAACATGTCTGCAGGATTTTCACTTGTATGCACCTTTCCTAGCTTTAGTTGTCCCTCTTCCAAAAGAGTGCGTATGAAGTGATATCTCACCTCAATGTGCTTTGTCCTTGAATGAAAGGCTGAGTTTTTCGCAAGATGAATAGCGCTTTGGCTATCACTGTACAAGACACAATTGTCTTGTTTGAATCCAAGCTCTTCTAAGAATCTGTGAAGCCACATAATTTCTTTGCTTGCCTCCATCATTGCTACATACTCTGCTTCCGTGGTAGAAAGTGAAACCACTTTCTGCAGCTTTGAAGCCCACCTTACTGCTGTGCCTCCAACCGTGAACACGTAGACAGTAGTGCTCCTTCGAGTATCTTTGTCACCTGCCATATCTGCATCAGCATACCCTTCTAGAAAAATATCAGTTCCTCCAAAATACAAAGCATTTGTTGTTGTCCCTTTTAGATACCTAAGTATCCACTTCATAGCTTGCCAATGCTCTTTACCTGGGTTGTCCATGAACCTACTCACAACTCCCACTGCATGTGCAATGTCTGGCCTTGTCCAGACCATAGCATACATTAGAGAACCTACCGCTGCAGCATATGGAACTTTAGACATATAGGCTATCTCCTCTTGTGTCTTTGGACACATATCCTTCGTTAGTTTAAAATGACCAGCCAAAGGTGTAGAAACTGGTTTTGCATTTTGCATTGCAAACCTTTCTAGTACCTTCTTGATGTAATCTTCTTGAGATAGCTTTATTGTCTTCTTCGTCCTGTCCCTTGATATTTTCATACCAAGTATCCTCTTTGCAGCACCTAAATCTTTCATTGAAAAAGATTTGGACAGCTCCTCTTTTAGGTCTTTGATGTCCTGCATGTTAGCACTTGCAATCAACATGTCATCAACATACAACATTAATTAGGATGATGAATTTCCCATCTCCCAAATTCTCCGTGTAGACGTAGTGATCCGAGTTGCATCTTGTGAATCCATGATCCAACATCCATCGATCAAACTTCAAGTACCATTGTCTTGATGCTTGCTTTAAACCATACAAGCTCTTCTTTAATCTGCAAACCATTTTCTGCTTACCTTTTACTTCATATCCCTTTGGTTGAAGCATGTAGATTTCCTCCTCTAAGTCACCGTGAGGGAATGCCGTATTTACATCCATTTGCTCGAGATTTAGATCATGAGCAGCCACAAGGCTTAAGACAAGCCTAATTGAGTTCATTTTTACAACAGGAGAAAATATTTCATTTAAGTCAATACCTTTCTTTTGAGAAAAACCTTTTACCACAAGCCTAGACTTGTACCTTTTCTTCCCACCTTCTTCTTCTTTTAGCTTGTACACCCATTTGTTTTGAAGTGCCCGCTTACCTTTAGGCAACTCAACCAACTCCCATGTTTGGTTGCGATGTAGTGAGTCCATCTCCACTTGCATGCTCTTCGTCCATTCTTCTTTGGATTCATGTTGCATAGCTTCTTCATATGATTCCGGCTCTCCAGAATCTGAGATCAAGAGATGGTTGAAGGAAGGAACAAACCTTTCTGGAGGTCTACTTGCTCTTGTAGATCTTCGGGGAATAGGTTGAGGCTCCTCATTTGGTTGACGTTGTTGCACATTGTCACCGTTTGCAGTCCTTGAGTCTTCACTGTCCTCAAGCTCCATGTACTCATCACCTGTTTCTTTTGTTTGTTTTCTTTCCAAGTAATCTTTGTACATATTTTATTCGTTAAAAATTACATCCCTACTCCTTAAGATTTTACCATCTTCAGGATTCCATAGGCGATACCCAAAGTCTCCTTCTCCATAGCCAATGAAGAAACACTTTTTGGACTTTGCATCTAACTTTGATCTTAGGCTTCTATCTATGTGCATGAAAGCCTCACACCCAAACACTTTGAGAAATGCATAATTCACCGGTTTACCTGTCCATGCCTCTTCTGGAACTCCGCCATCCAATGCCATTGAGGGTGACCGATTGATTAAGTACACAGACGTACTTACAGCTTCCGCCCAAAGCTCAAGTGGTAGGCCTGCATGTAGCCGCATGCTTCGTGCTCGTTCCATGATTGTCCTATTCATCCTTTCCGAAATCCCATTTTGTTGAGGTGTCCTTGGGGTTGGCCTTTGCCTCCGAATGCCATTGCTAGCACAAAAGCTTTCAAAAGCTTGGCTGCAATATTCGCCTCCATTGTCGGATCTGAGGCATTTAACCTTGTTACCTGTTTCATTCTCCACAAAGACTTTCCACCTTTGAAATATGGAAAATACATCGGATTTATTCTTCATGACATAAACCCATGTTTTTCTAGTCGCATCGTCTATGAATGTTACATAGTACAATGAGCCACCAAGTGATGGTGTACTTGCAGGACCCCAAACATCAGAATGAACCAACTCAAGTTTTTTATTTTTTCTTTCATTTCCTGATTTTTGAAATTTTACCCTCTTTTGTTTACTATAAACACAATCTTCACAGAACTCTAAGTCCACTTCTTTCAAACCTGGTAGAAGCTTCTTTGTTTGAAGGATTTGCATTCCTTTGGCACTCATATGCCCAAGTCGGTAGTGCCACACCACACTGTCAACTTCTGTAGTTGCTGCATAAGCTGAAGGTTGCGTGCTAACAGTACACAAGTAAAGTGTACCGACTTTTTCTCCCTTAGCAACCACCAAAGATCCCTTTGAGATCTTCCACCGTTTGTCTCCGAATGCAATGTTGTGACCTTCATCGTCCAATTGTCCTGTAGAGATCAAATTTTTGCGAAGAGAAGGAACATGCCTAACATCTTTAAGCTTCCATTCATTTCCGTTTGCAGTTTTGACAGAAACTGTACCTTTGCCGACAATCTCACAAGGTACATACCCAAAATTACCTTTGGTGTAGTCTTGGAAATGTTGCTTGTGTGGTGTCGCATGGAATGAAGCCCCGGAATCTACTATCCAGGAATTAGACACATTGTCTAATGAGAGAATTAGAGCATCTTGCTCTACTTTACCTGCCACATTGGCCTCCGATGTTGGCTTGTTGTCTTGAGACTCTGTCTCCTTCTTCTTCTTGGACCAGCAATCCTTCTTGACGTGGCCCTTCTTGCCGTAGTTCCAACATTCAAGAACTGACTTTGTGCGTGACTTGCTCCGCCTTGAGCGATCACGACCCTTTTGGTTTTTGAACCTCTCCTTAGGCCTTCCTCTTGTTTCCACTGATAGTGCAGCACTTGATGATTCTCCTGTGCTTCTCCTTTGCATTTCCTCGCTTAGAAGAACACCCACAACATCATCAAACTTAAGAGTATTTGTGCCAGAGATAGAATTACTTACAGCCATCACAAGGCTGTCCCAACTATCCAGTAGAGATGATAGTATAAGGAGAGCTCGCACTTCGTCATCGAAATTGATTTTCACTGATCGAAGTTGAATTATGTTTGTGTTAAAGTCATTTATGTGTTCTGCAACTGAACCATTCTCTGCCATCTTTAGATTGAACAAGCGCTTCATAAGAAATACCTTATTGGATGCCGATGGTTTCTCGTAGAAGTCGTCAAGTGACTTCATCAAGTCCTCCGTGGTCTTCATCTCCGAAACATTGAAGGCCACTGTTGACGCCAAGCTTAACCGGATTGTTCCCAGTGCCTTTCGATCAAGGACAATCCATGCTTCATTTGCCATTGTTGCGGGCTTCTTCGCAAGACCGCCTAGTGGCAAATAGAGGTCCTTCTGGTAGAGATAGTCTTCAATCTGCATCTTCCAATGTTGGTAGTTTTTGCCGTTGAACTTCTCAATCTTGAGCTTCCCTTCCTCCGCCATAACTCCCACTCAATTCAAGGAATCCTTTCCTTGAGATAATTTAGCTACGAGCAAACCTTGCTCTGATACCAGTTGTTAGGAAATAAAACGTAGCTAAATAGATTTTTGAGTAGATTACTTAATGGAGAGAGATAGATTTCACACACAAGAGATTATAGAGTAGAGAGAGAGAGAGAGAGAGAGAGAGAGAGAGTACACACGATATACGTGGTTCACCCAATGTGGGCTACGTCCACGGGAAAGCAGCCACTCAATGGCTTTAGTACTTCAAAACAAGAAGTAGTTTACAAAGGGATTATACCCTTAATGGAGCTCCCGCCTTGCTTCACTCTCACCACCTCACACTCACCTTGTTGCATCAACTTCACACTATGAAATGTGTGTAGAAATGGCCTCCTTTTATAGGCCAAAAGGGCTGCCCTCTCTTATGAGAGACAGCCATGTGTAGCCGCCCTTGTGCGAATAAGTCCAAATCGGACCCTCCAATCCGCCCATGTGTGGCCGCCCTTGAGAAGACAAGTCCGCTTTTGAATTCGGCCACCGGCCACCGGCCATTGACTTCCGACCACCGGCCATCCGACCGGTTGTTTTCCGACCACTTTCCGGCCGCCGTCCGGCCATAATATTCCAGTGAAAAAGAATATTCCGGCGAAAAAAAAAGTCTCGGGGGTCTCCGCCCCCGAGGCCTTTAAAGTTGCCCCTGATTCTTGTCCGTGAAAATTTTGGTTTCCGGTGAGTGATTTTCCTTCACGCACGATGGCTTCTCCTCATAATGGGGGCCTTACAAATGTGCGCTTTTACCACAGAAAATTACAAGGGTAAATGAGGCTCCATACTTAACAATGGGATTCTTCAACTCTTTTTGATATTGATGGATCAAATTTATTGGGTGTAGACTCCATGGCAAGGGAAATAAATGCATTTCCTATCAACAACAAGCCGAAGACAAGCAGGAACACCTTGATGCATGATGACCAACAAGAGGCACACTCCATATATTGTAGTGTAGGGGCCCAAAATTATAAGGGGAGGTGTCGAGTTGAGCACAATGGCCACCAGAACATGAAATGGGAGCCCCTTTCAACGTCATAAGGTCTCTTCTATCTCACACTCTCTCTTATTTCTCCCCTCAAAGACCCTAAGAAATCACGTCCACTTGCACCTTGAAGGCATTTGGCATTTGGCATTACACAAGATACGGATATGGGCAAAACAATTCATGATGTATGGTTAGTCATAGATTATTAAAAGAAAACGGCGTGCTTTGCATTGCCTTGGTCGACATGTTAGTCAGGGGGTTGATGAAATAAAATGTTGTGCTTGGCTCTACCTTGCTGGACATGTATGCCAGATGTGGTGCACTCCATTAAGCACAAAAAGTGCTTGAGGAGCTTCCTGTCCGAGATGCAAAGAGATAGATAGATAGATAGATAGATAGATAGATAGAGAGAGGGAGAGAGAGAGAGAGAGAGAGAGAGAGAGAGAGAGAGAGAGAGAGAGAGAGAGAGAGGACGCTTTGGGCTGTTTTTTGTTGTGATGGGGACTCACAAGAGTGCATTGATAGCAAGATATGTCTAGCAGCAGGGTCATGAATCACATACACTTGCACCTTGAAGGAATGTGGCATTACACAAGATGCTGATTATATGGGCAAAAGAATTCAAGATGATATTGTTAGTCAAGGGTCATTGAAAGAAAATGTCGTGATTAGCACTACCTCGATCGCAAGGGTGTCTCTCATATGCATGCACATAGCACCATCGGAGGCGATGCCGTACCAAAGGCGGCGCCGTTGTACTAGTGCTAATAATAACTGTTCTAATTGAAATTATGTTCAAAAACTTTGGAACATTACATTCTACCCAACTTGAAGAATTCAAGATATCCTCATCTCGAAAATTTTTTAGGGTAGTCTTTACATAACGATGTTTCTTTTTCCCAAGTAGCATCATGGGATGGAAAATCTTTCCATTGAACTAAATGTTCCCTAAGTGTTCTATTCCTTAGGAATGTCCTATACCATCTAGTAATCTCTAAGAACCCTCTGATTTCATTGAAAGATGTCGGTTGGGGCTATTCTACAATATCCCTAACCTTAGCAGGGTCTATAGAGATGCCTTCTTCTAGCACAATGAATCCCGAGTATTCGATCGTTTGGTGCAAAAGGTGCATTTACTCCATTTTGCATATTCACGTAGAATTGGCAGTCTTTTCCTTAGTGTTCTTCATGTTCCTCTTCAAACTTGTAATATACAAAGATATCATCAAAGAATATCAACACAATCATCAAGAAACACACTAAAAATATCCTACATTAGTCGATTAAAAGTAGCACGTGCATTTTTGAATCCAAAAGACATCAAGGTAAACTCGAAATGCCCATAACGAGTATTGAATGCAGTCTTTGGAATATCTAGTTTTCGAATCCAGATTTGATAATATCTAGACCTTAGGTTTACTTTTGTGAACATCTTTGCTTTGTGTAGACATCTAGCAATTTGTCGATTCGTGGAATAGGATACTTATTCTTGATTGTCAAAAGATTTAATCCTCGATAATCAATACATAAGCAAAGACTCCCATCCTTCTTCTTCTTAAATAACACTGGTGCTCCCCATGGGGAACTACTCGGTCTAATAAACCCTTGCTCAATTAGCTGACATAGATGCTCTTTTAGCTCTATAGCTTCTAGAAAAGAGATCTTGTAAGGCCTTTTTGAGACTGGTTCACTGCCTCGAAAAGTCTAAATCTCATGATCAATATCTCTAGGAGGAGGAAGGTTTGTATACATCTGAAAATTCCCGCAGTCGTAAAGGATCTGCATTATCCTTTGGTTCATCTACCTTATTTATCTTGACGACATAAACTTGCTGCCCAGCTTTAGCTCCCTTTATTAACCTGCTAGCCTTTACTAATTTATCCTTTGAGGCATTGTTCTGTCCTTGAACTAAGATATCCTGGGTTTGCTTATTTTTGTACGTCAAGGTTCCATTTTCACAATGGATACTTGCAGAGTTTGGGGTAAGCCAATTTATTCCTAATATCCCATCATACATTCATATGGTTAAGGTTCTAAAGAATGCAGAATTAGGATTTCGCCCCAATTCAAAGTTGAAGTTCCCTATTGCATAGCGAGATAGAACTTCTTTCCCATTTGCTAGCTCAACCACTAAAGATTTACTCATGATCTGATTCAAGCCCAATTTTCTCAAACATCTAGGGGATAGGAAAGAATGAGTTCTACCATAATCAATAAGAAGTTGAAACTCGATACCTTGATTAGTTGTGGGAGTTTGAATCACCACGTTGTACTGCTGAACGAGCCCTTAGATTATCAATAGCTACGTGCAATGTAGCCCTCTCATAGGATTCATTTTCTAGGGTTGGTTCTTTAGTAGCCCAGGCATGTGCAACCCGCCCTCTTCCCCTTCCTCGGGCTCCTACTACTCTTCCACGGCATTGGCCTTGGGCTCGTCTCCCATTTTGCACGCCTTGGGGATTCCACTTAGCTTGCTCGGTATTAGGGGCATTGCCAATTGCTGCTACCTGCCTTGCAAATCTGGGACATTGGCTACAATAATGGTCGAGCTCGTTGCATTCAAAGCACCTTACATTTTCTAGAGACCGATTCACAACATTTGCTACCTGGCCTACATCATAGGAGGTTGTCTAAAGAAAGGTCAATGGTTGTTCTGTCTACTCCTAGTATTCATAGTGGTGCTCATACGCCTTCGATTATTCTTAAACCTTGATTGTTACCTTACAAGTGGCTTGGCATGGATCAAAGCATCATTTAGAGATGTAGGCCTCATCGCTTCAAGTCTAGTGTCTAATGGTGCATTCAGCCCTTGACAAAAGCGAGTTATCTGCTCTTCGATAGTTAACCTTGGTGCATATCTCGTCAATGTCACAAACTTGGAGAAATACTCCTCCAAGGCTGAAGTTTGCTAACCAAGATCAAAGAATCATGTGGGAAGGAGGAAGGTATCTTTTAATGACTACCTTCTTCACATCTTCCCAATCTTGTGAATTCTTGTGGACTCTAGCATCCTTACAATGTTGCTTCCACCATAATTTTGCATCATCAACTAACTTAAACATTCCCAACATGGCTCGGGGTGATGGCTTGGGGCTATGGTGGCACATCGTGAGCTCCATGTCGTGGAGACCCAGGGGAGGGAATCTGAAGAGATTCTCGTTAATGACTTATGACTATATTAGTTAGAACAATGAAATGAAATGAATCTAGAGAGAGAGAGAGAGAGAGAGAGAGAGAGGTCCACTGCCAAAGCTGTCAGATGTAGAGTATGGGGGGGGGGGAGAGAGAGAGAGAGAGAGAGAGAGAGAGAGAGAGAGAGAGAGAGAGAGAGAGAGAGAGAGAGAGAGAGAGAGAGAGAGAGAGAGAGAGAGAGAGAGAGAGAGAGACAATCAAAAGAGGGCAACACATTTGGGAGCAGCCAAGGTGAGCCAAATTTTGAGCTTGATACAAAGAGAAGACAATAGAGAGAGCATCCTAAGGGACATGGATGAACTGGGGTTACAGGCGAAGCTCCAATGGAGGAGGTGGTCGGGCTCTTGATTGTCACGAAGGTTGGGGATGGGGGAGAGCTTCTTGAAGGTGGTCACATAGTCCGTAAGAGAGAAGCATAGGAGGGTGGTATTAAGGACGATGTAGAAGTAGTGATGATAGAGTTGATCCATTTTTAGAAGCTTCTCAGCTGTGAAGGAGGAGGTTGTAGCTGTGGAGGTCATGGTGCGAGTGGGCCGCGAGACAGAGAGATATCTCAGCTCTACAGTAGAGAGAGAGAGAGAGAGAGAGAGAGAGGGAGCACCTATCGCGCCTCTACCCTTTCATTGGAATTCATCAAATTACCCCTCTACTTTATGGAAATTCCCAAAATACCCCTCAAATTTCAAAAAATTCTTAAAACATTCCCAATATTTTGTCCTAAAGTCCCAAATTGCCCTTCAAATTTTCCAAAATTCCCAAAATACCCTTGGTCGTGAGATTAAATTTCTCTAAGGATAAAAAATTTGTAGCTTTTCATAAGAAGAGTAATTGTCTATCAACAGAAGATACTAAAAATAGAATTTGAGCTAGTTATGTAGGCTTTGGAGATGAATCCCTCCCTGAAAAGGAAATTATGTCTGAAAAAGGAATAAAGGTTAGAGGGGAATTTTGAAATTTGAGGGGTATTTTGGGAATTTCCACAGAATAGAGGGGTATTTTGGTAATTTTCCCTACTTTTTCTTAATCAAGAAGTTGAACTTACACCATTTTCAAAAATAATGGACAATGTTTTCCTTTTTTTTAATGCGCTAAACCAACATTTTTTAGTTGTGAAGAAACACTTTTGAATTCCTCAGAGGGGACCTATTAACAATTTTCCCAAACATTAGAGTCAATCTATATCTATATTCATACGATATATAGAGCGGGAAGGAATTTTGACCCCTCCCTTGGCCACGTTGTGTATCTCTCCTTGCTCCGATGAGTGAGCTTACAGCTCGGTGCCTTAGTCCACAAAGAGAGAGAGAGAGAGAGAGAGAGAGAGAGAGAGAGAGAGAGAGAGAGAGAGAGGTCCCTGTGTAAGTAAGCCACACTTGCTTGGTGTTGAAAAAGTTAATAGCAGCTCCTTAAGATCTTCTTCTTCTTCTTTTTATCACTGTCCTATAGCTGCATTCGACCACCCACCATGCACGCGCATGCATAGGGCCCCTCCTTGGCATCATTTCCCACACCTCCTACTGCTCTGCCTTTTCCGTCTACTTATGGAGGTGCGGCTGGACTAGACCTCAAAGTGTATTGTCCTTTTGAAAAGAACAATTTCGTGATAAGCTTCTTGTCTAGTACGTCATCTCCTGGATTGCACATCTGTATACTACTCTGGTCAAGGTGATGTACATGGGCATTCTTCGACACTTTTTGATATTGATGGATCAGATTGATTGGGTGTAGACTCCATGGAATGGGAAATAAATGCATTGTCTATCGATGACCAACAAGCCGAAGACAAGCAAGATCACCTCAATGCATGATGACCAACAAGAGGCACGCTCCATATATTGTAGTGTAGGAGCCCAAAATTATAAGGGGAGGTGCCAAGTTGAGCACAATGGCCATCAAAACATGAAAGGGGAGACCCTTTCAATGTCATAAGGTATCCTCTGTCTCACACTCTCTCTTATTTCTCCCCTCGAAGACCCTAAGCAATCACCTACACTTGCACCTTGAAGGCATTTGGAATTACAAAAGATACGGCTATGGGCAAAAGAATTCACAATGATATGGTTAGACAGAGGTTACTGAAAGAAAACGGCTTGCTTCACATTGCCTTGGTCGACATGTTAGTCAGGGGGTTGATGAAAGAAAACATTGTGCTTGGCTCTACCTTGCTGGACATGTATGCCAGATGTGGTGCAGTCCATCAAGCACAAAAAGTGCTTGAGGAGATTCTTGCCTCCGATGCCGGAGAGAGAGAGAGAGAGAGAGAGAGAGAGAGAGAGAGAGAGAGAGAGAGAGAGAGAGAGATTTTATTATCGTCCTCAGAGGTCAAATATGACCTATGGAACCAAAGTTACATGTGATGTAGTATGTGTATGGATGATGAGTGACTCTCAATGCTCCAAAATTGTGGTGATGAGAGTCACAATGGAGAGCCCACACTTTGGATGGGAGAGGAGAGTGTGTAGGTCTAAGTCATGGCTAAAAATGTGAGAGAAGCAATTTCAGATGTGACCAAAAGCTAAGCACTCTAGTAGTGTGTGGTACTCAGACTCTCAAACTTGCTGTGAGCATAATGTGCACAATCGATTTGACTCTTCTTCATTGCCCCAACGCCCTGTCTCGCATTGAATTAAATGGGAGCTAAGACGAAAAGCTACAATAGTGCATATTGCCAACAAGGGGATAGGATCAAGCATGTAAGTGTGAGTACGGTTTCCTCTTTCAGTGAAGAACATGGTTCTGTAGTTGGGGGCAATATAGGTGGTGTATTGTATGAAGCATGACCTGCCAGATTTTCTCCCAAGCCATAATACATTGGCATTGTAGAAAAACTTCATTCACTTCAGAGTCAATTGAAGCATCGTGTAGCAAGTGTAATGCATCCCATCTCCCAAACCACTTCTTTATGTCTTGCATCCATCCTATGCTGAAGATCTTGCTTTTATGCATCTTTTGAACTTTTTTTCTTGCTTCCCATGCAATTGTAGGAAGTTGATGTGAGGGGTTTTGACGCATCTTTATCATGTACTCCACAACCCTTTCCATACTCATAACCTCAATTGGAAGAGATCCCGACTCAAGAAGTAGGAGCATATATGGTGTTTGTGTCTTAACTTGGAGAAAGTTTGTAAGAAAATGCTTTTGATCATTCTCAAACTCTTTCCAAGTAGACTTTGAGATGCCCTTGCCCCACACTTCAACTCCATAAAGAAGAACCGGTGTCACAAATGCATCAAAAAGGTACTTCTTGAGAATCCAACACTTGATGTTGCCCGCACTACACATGTTGTCAAATGCATTGAGAGCGGATTTTTGAGATGGGGCTTAACTCAAGGCTCCCACCAGACAACCACTCCGTGACACCCTACACACGCATATTTCTTAGGGGCACCACCCTCTTTTATGGAGAAAGAAGGAAACCAAAACAAACCATATACACACACACACACACACACACACACTCACACCTTCCTTATGTGCTTCAACACGAAATGCCCTTCAACCATTCAACACACACTCCTTAAGCAATCCCTTTGAAAACTGCACAAACTCACATGCAAAGAGTGACCTTCACCATATTCGTGCTCATATACTTCTAAGAAAAAGGAAGCACACAACCTCTTAGCAAAGCTCAACACTATAATGCACAAATACTTGACAACTCCTTTCCTTTCCCAAAAGAATAGACTACTTACACACATAAGACGGCATGCATATAGAGCTCTTCTCTATCTATGCAGCCCCAAGACTTACTTACACACAACATAAGGAGAGAAGCCAAGCAAATAGACACCATGGTGCAAAACAAATTTCTCAACAAACAAGCAACCCAATGAGCACAAAATATGAGAAGCTGCCAAGATATGCTTACCAATTTTACATGCGTTTAGAGCAAAAGTGTGACGATGACACCCCAATTGCAACAATTTGTTGATCAAACCATGAGATAGATCATTGAACTTGATATCCTTGCTCTCATATAGAAGCTACAATCCTTATTTAGGGATGAGTATGGTAAGAGAAATGTTTGCAAGAGAATGGTAGCAATAGCATATTGATGCTCTCTCTATGGCACCGCTTATGATAGCGAGCTTAGGAAATGGATAGGGAGACAAAAGGAGAGAGAGATTAGGGCTTCCCTAACTTTAGAGGATCTTATTTGCAGCAATGGAGTAGGTGTGTGTATTTTTGTGCTTGCCAAAGGGCCTTTTTATAGCTGTACAAGACCTTGGGTTAGGTTAAACTTCATTAGGGTAGGTAATTAACCATAGTTAGGTTCCCTTTTGACCATTCCTTCAATTATGAAAATAAGGGACTTATTTTTCATTAAAAATGGCTTTTTAAGTCGTGGAGGCTCCATAAGGGTTGATAATGTATGTGGGCCCCACCATGATGTCCCTCCAGTGGCTCCTACAGAGTGTCCCCATCCTGTTTGTTGTGTCTCTGGAAGCATCTTGAGCCGACCCCTTCACATGCAAGTGGTTTTTAACTCCCCATTGGTATTTTAGAATGTTGAAGAAGTCAAGAAAACTTTTCACCTTTGTGGTTTACCTGATTGTATCTTTGACCTGCAGTAACAGTGTCCACAGCACCTTGTTTTCACCATAACTTTCAACCTGTAACTCAGAATCGGGTGCTGTAAAAGGAAAAGTTGACCTTCTCAAAGTGTTTAAGATGATTTTGGAGTGTTTATCAAGTATATCCATGAGCTAAGAAGTTCAAGATGTATCCAAAACACCTTTTGAACCAAGTCTCCTTGTAGGGGACCCTTTAGCATGCATCCAAGGTGTAGCATGCTTTTTCAAAAGAGAATCCACCTTAAACAAATGAGGTAGGCTCTAATAAAGTTTGATTTATTGGGGATATACATTATATTTAAGATTTGTTGACCAACACAAGTAAATGATCCAAGAGTTGGGTCACATAGTGGTGGGGAAGGGAAGGCATACAAGGTTAACCCTACCCTTGAGAGAAGATGGGTAAGATAAGTGTCGATAAATTATTTATTTACAAATTATGGTATGTAGATAGATATTTAACTTAGTAAAGGTAATTAGTTAAAAGAATATACAGTAAAAAAATTAGGAGAGTAGAATTAAGTTTACTGTTTACATTTAGCATGAAGAGGGAAATATGATGTAAATGCATAAAGATCTAAGAAGGGAAAGGTGTTTGTATGAAAAAAGGCTATTACGGAAAGAGAAAATGAACACTAGATTAAAAGTTTGATAAAAAATATATACATTTGAGTAGAAATGTAGTGCAAATGCAAGGTTACCGTTTAACGCTACTCATATTAGCCCTCCCCCTTCATCTAGGATCATTCATGCTCCCAGATGAAACAAAAGAGTTTTTTCCTTTTTTTTTCTTTCTTCTTTTTTTTTTCCCAAAAAAAAGAAGGAGTGATATGCACTCTTTTACTCCATTAGACCTGCTTTTCATTACCTCAATCCCATAAATCGGAGATGGGAGGGTTGCCTTGGGTATGTTCAGATGCCAAGGCTGGTTCTTCTTTGCACATCAAAGCTTTAAAAATAGGTGGAGCATTTGCCAAGCCGAAGGGAGCCATGCCAATTTGGAGTTTAGACGATGTAGGTAGATGACTTCCTATCAACGGGTTGATACGTTGAAAGTAGGGCTTTAATCTCCATCCATTGACTCTGGTCTTGTGGAGTTTTCCGGATAAATCTGCTAATCTGTAACTACCATTCCCAAACTTTGTTTTTATCATGAAAGGTCCCTCCCATCTTTGCAAAAACTTTTTGTCAAGTCGAGTATCAAGTTGGTTATCAAAGCAAAGAACCAGCATACCTTCCTTCAATCCTTTCCCCTTGAGCTTCTTGTTGATTTTGTCCCTTTGGCTTGTGGCTTGGGCAATGTAATAGTTGATGGACTCTTCTCTATCAAGCTCAAGTCGTTGAAGATCTAAAATTATTTCCTGCAAAGCTTCTTTTGGCCTCTTTGCTCCCCGTGAGAGAATGCGTAGGCTTGCAAGCTCCACCTCAATAGGAAGAAGTGCCTCCTGTCCATATACCAAATGAAAAGGAGTGAATTGAGTGGATACCTAGAAAGATGTTCTGTATGCCCATAGAGATGCAGTCAAATGACGATCCCAGTCGTTTGGTAGATCTGAAACCTGCTTAGAAATGATCTTACATATCATTCCATTCACCTTTTCAACCAACCCATTGCACTGAGGGTAGTAAGGTGTAGAATGCAAATGTTTGACTTTTAACTTTGCCAAAAGATTATCTAGGAGCTCTGATCTAAACCCTGGACCACGATCTGACAAAATCTCTAATGGTGTGCCGAATCTACTGCATATGTGATCAAAGATAAATTTTGATACCTCCTCGGCTGTAATTCGTGTTGTACTTGCTGCCTCCGCCCATCGTGTCATGTAATCTACTCCCACAATGATGAAGACCTTCCCAGTAGATGTGCGAGGTAAGGGGCCTATTGCATCCACACCCCACTTCTCAAAAGGACCATACGAAATTATTGGAACTCGAGGCTCGTAAGTGAGTCGTCGATCTCCAACAATCCGACAACCTTTGCATGACTTACACCAATGCTGGACATCACGATGCAGACTTGGCCAAACAAACCCTGCTTGCAAAATCTTCCTGTTTGTAATATCATGAGAAAAATGACCCCCACAGACATCATCATGGCATGAAAAGAGGATTCTCTCTATTTCTTAAACAGAGGGCACCCTTCTTAGCACCAAATCTTTCCCTTTATGATACAGATCATATCCTATGAGTTGGTAAGGAGTTGCCTTTTTTACCACCCTATGCCTTTGCACTTTATCCAAGTGTTTAGGGCACTCACCAGTTTGGAGGAAAAATATGATGTCCTTCAATTCCTCTTGGCCTTGGTACTTTGGTTCGTAGAGCTTCACACCTCCCACCACGATCTGAAGTTTCTCATTGGCGAGATAATCTGCTTCCTTGTTGAGAGTTCTCACAACATGCTGTACCTGTGTAGATTCAAAGTTATTTATCAAAGCCTTTACCTGTCTAAGACACTCCACTAGAGTAGGGTTCTTGCACTTCCATATCCCTTGGATTTGCCTAATAACTAGTAAGGAATCACCTCTTATTATAAGTCTTTCGATGCCAAGTTTTTTGCATTCTTCAAGCCCCAACTTTAAGGTGACATACTCAGCCTCATTATTAGAATGAACATTTTCCAAGGTGATACCTTTCTTAACAAGAACTTCCCTTTGTGGACATAAAATAAGAACCCCCCCTGTTGCCTGATCGTGTTGTCGTCGGTAAGCTCCATCAAAGCACAAAATGTGTGCGTTGTCCATCTCCTCCTCATTATTTTGTGGTGTAGCTTTGTCTCCTACCTTTGGTGACTCTTTCCTTTCTCTCACTTTGTATGTGAGAATGTCTGCAAGACCTGCCCTTGTGCTATCTTCCACAAGAAAAGTGTATTCGAACTCTTGAAGTTCTAGAACCCATTTGGCTATCCTAGATGAGAGGCTCATGTGTTGCACAACATATGGTAAATTGTTTTCCATGGTGAGAATGACAAATGGTGCAGGTAAGAGATATGATCGGAACTTTCTTACCGCAAACATAATTGTGAATACCACCTTCTCCATATCGGTGTAGCCCTTCTCTGCGACGGTCATGACTTTGCTTGCAAAGTATACTGGCCTCATGTAGCATGTTTTTGGGTCTTTTTGCATGAGAACTACACCGATGGCCTCCATTCCTACACTTGGCATGATGTAATATGTATCCTTTGGATTTGGTGGCATTATTGTTGGAAGAGAGTTGAGAATACCCTTTACTTCAGTAAAGCATAATTCGTGTTCCTCTCTCTATTCAAATGTGGGTTTGTTTGCTAGCTTGTGCAAAGGTGCAATAGCTTCCGCTAGAAGGTGAATGAAACGAGACATGTACCTTACTTTGTGGTTGAAAGTCATGAGCTCCTTGGTTGTCGTTGGTGGTTGTAGTGAGAAGAGAGCATTTACTTTTGATGGATCCACTTGAATGCCTTGCAAAGAAACCACATGACCTAGCAACACCACTTGTGACTCTGCAATGTGACACTTCTTAGGATTAAGCTGTCCCCCAAATTGATGAAGCCTCCTAAGCCCCTCAAATTTTTGGCAATGAAGTCTTTGGCTACTATAGATACAGAAGTCATCCATAAAAACCCTAATTGACTTTCCAAAGAAGGGTTGAAAGACAAGAGTTGTAAACCTTATAAAGGTACTAGGAGCATTTGTGAGCCCAAATGGCATCACTCTATAGGCAAAGCAACCCCAAGGTGTGATGAAAGTGGTTTTTAACTGATCTTCTTCTGCTATTCTAATTTGAAAATACCCTGAATACCCATCACACACTGTGTAACATTCATAGCCGGATACTTCGTTTAAGATTTCATCTTGGAAAGGAAGAGGAAAATGATCCCTCTTTGTTGCAGTGTTGAGCGGTTTGTAGTCAACACAGACCCTCCATTTTCCATTGTTTTTAGGGGCTACTACAATTGGGGACACCCACTCAGAGTTAGACACAGGGTAAATGAAACCAACTTTGAGGAGTTGGTTAACCTCTGTCAAAAGTGCCTCTTGTTGTATTTTTCCTAGGCGCCTTAGCTTTTGAGCCACGGGTTTAGTACCTGGTTTTAATTTTATGCCATTCTCTATAACATCCACACATCTAATTTGTGAGTAATCAGTGATAAACAAATTGAAATACCTCTTGAGCATATCGATGTAGGACTGCTTCTCCTCAAGGGTAAGATCTTTTGCAAGCATCCTCTCAAAGTCTTCAAAGTGCTTGTGGTCACCTTTGTCATCCTTTGTTTGAAGCTCCTTTGTTGGATCAATCTCTATTGATGGAGTTTTTGATGTGTTGAAGATGATTCCCATTACCTCCAAAGATGATTCTTCTTCGCTATTGGATGTAGTGGTTGAACTTTCCTCGTCGCTTGAGCCAAAACTCTCTTCACTTTCTTCATCAGCCGTGGTCTCATAGTTGATGTCGAGCTGCTTTCCTTCATGCCAATAGTATACTACATGTTGCCCCATTTTGAGAATCAATTGTCCTCGTCCCCATTTTTGATCTGCATTCACAGCAATGAGCCAAGGCCTCCCTAGGATGATGGGATAGCCCTTCCCCTTGGCCGGCATAACATACATGTCCACACGTGCATCTATATTACATACAGAAACTTTTACATTCTCGATGATCCCTAGGCACTTCACACTTGCATTGTTGGCCAGCCTAGCTTGACAATTAGAGGATTTAGTGATTTCAAGCCCTAGTCTATTCATGGCTCTTTCCGTGATCACACACATTTGTGCTCCACCATCAACATACACATTGGATACCTTCCTACCCCTTACATAAGCATCTACAATAGGTTCCACATCTTGTTGTGGCTTTGAAGTCAATGCCTTTACTGTCACCTTTTCTTTCTTTCTTGGAAGTCGTGTGCTTACAAGTTTGGACCAGTGCTTTCTCACCTTGGGTGATAGATGTAGGAGTTGAGGCCAAGAAATATTGGGCTTTTGAGTTTGCAAATCTTCTAAGATGTTGTAGGGTTCCATATTCTTTCCTAATGGAAAATCATTGATGCCGATCTCCCTTCGCCTTGATCTCTGCTTCTTGTCTCCTTCCTCCTTCTTTGACTTTTTCTTCCTCTCCTTCCTTGTAGGTTCTGACTCTTCATTCCTTGTGTCTTCATCCTTGTTGTGTGATCTTGTGCGCTTTTCTGCTGGCATAACATCAAAATGTATAGGGCTCACCTCTATCTCCTCTTCCAGATTTATGACGTTTACTCCTCTCTCTTACTCCACTGGTGGGACAGGAGGGATGTTTGCCACTGGAGGTGGTGGTGGTCGACGAAGAATTTGTGGGGCTTGAGCATGCTCTTGCTACACCATGAGCGGAGGGGGTCTAGGAGGGTATATGTCCCCTGGAAGCCTTCGAGGGTGAGGGAAATTATACATGCCATGACCAACTTCGTTGCAATTCCAACATCTCAACTCTTGTGCTTGACGTCGTTGATTGCGATTCCCTTCTCTTGGTTGTCGTTGTTGGGGTAGGCCCTGCACTAGATTCAAGGTGAGACTCTCTAGTTGTTGAGTTAATCTTTGCAAGATCTCTTGTTGTGATCCTTCCCCTATTTGTGAAGTTTGGGCAAGAGAGCCCCTAACTTGTGCTCCCATGCTTGGTGAAGAATCCCTCTCAATGACTTCATTTAGGTCCCTTGTTCTATGTGCTTGAAAATTGAACTTCTTGAATTTGACCATGGCCACCTCACGTGCTTCCTCAAATGTTGATGGGAATTTTAACTCTACCTTGGTCTTCAAAATTGGATACAAGCCAGCCATGAACCTATCTTTCTTTAGAAATTTTGGTCCACCACCTTGGTTTTGTAAGGTAGCCTCCCATCTATCCAATAGGTTAAGGAAAACGGCCTCATAAGATGGGTAGTCTTCAAGGAATACCTGTTTATGTTGAAGTAGACACTTCCAAAGACCCTCTGGAGTATCTCCTTGCCCAAATTTGGCAAGAAAAATTGCACGTAGCCTCTCCCAATTGGTTTTGTTTTGAGGTTTCAAGGCCTCGTACCATGCCTTAGCCTCCCCTTTGAGAACGAGTGAAAAAGCACGTAGCTTTACCTCTTCTTGATCTCTCCCAGAGATGAGGTGTGCCATCTCCAAATTATCCAGAAATTCTTGTGCATCCTCACCATTTTTAGAATGAAAGGTAGGAAAAGTTCTTGACATTTTTACAATACAAGGAGGCTTGTGTACCACAAAGTTTTGACTACAATGAGTGATCACATCAAAATGAAAATATATACATCAAGTGTTAGTTCATAATTTATCATAGTCAAAATAAAAGGGTTGATTGAGGCATTGATTTCATTAAAGCGAGTGGGTCCAAAAATTCTCCTAATGGTTGCTTGAAATCTAAATTTTGTAGCAATTATGATGTGCACAGATTGACGAGCTAAGGGTGTAAAAGGAGAAGCAGCTCCAGGTTGGTTCATGTGACAATGTGTTCTCCTTTTTCCTTCTCTTGAAGAAAGTTTCTTTTTGAGTGGATCGCTATTTAGGCGCCTCTTGTCCCTGCCTCAAAACAAAATAAAAACATGGACATCAAATGAATCATCATAATTAATGAATGGAAGAATGATGGGATTTGGAGATGCCAAGATTTCACCAAGTCTTTCTGCTCCAAACATAAAAACAATGCGTTGCTGGTAAAAAAATTTGCGATCTACACAAATGTTAATTCTGATGCGTTGTGCAAAATGAAAAGCATATGGTGCAACTCTATTGTTCATGAGGAGAATAGAAGGCAATTAGGAAAGTTCCTCAGTGGGGGCACCACTTTTATGAGAGCGGATTTTTGAGATGGGGCTTAACTCAAGGCTCCCACCAGACAACCACTCCGTGAGACCCTACACACGCATGTTTCTTAGGGGCACCACCCTCTTTTATGGAGAAAGAAGGAAACAAAAACAAACCATACACACACACACACACACACACACACACACACTCACACCTTCCTTATGTGCTTCAACACGAAATGCCCTTCAACCATTCAACACACACTCCTTAAGAAATCCCTTTGAACACTGCACAAACTCACATGCAAAGAGTGACCTTCACCATATTAGTGCTCATATACTTCTAAGAAAAATCAAACACACAACCTCTTAGCAAAGCTCAACACTATAATGCACAAATACTTGACAACTCCTTTCCTTTCCCAAAAGAATAGACTACTTACACACATAAGGCGGCATGCATATAGAGCTCTTCTCCATCTATGCAGCCCCAAGACTTACTTACACACAATATAAGGAGAGAATCCAAGCAAATAGACACCATGGTGCAAAACAAATTTCTCAACAAACAAGCAACCCAATGAGCACAAAATATGAGAAGCTACCAAGATATACTTACCAATTTTACATGCGTTTAGAGCAAAAGTGTGACGACGACACCCCAATTGCAACAATTTGTTGATCAAACCATGAGATAGATCATTGAACTTGATATCCTTGCTCTCATATAGAAGCTAAAATCCTTATTTAGGGATGAGTATGGTAAGAGAAATGTTTGCAAGAGAATGGTAGCAATAGCATATTGATGCTCTCTCTATGGCACCGCTTATGATAGCGAGCTTAGGAAATGGATAGGGAGACAAGAGGAGAGAGAGATTAGGGCTTCCCTAACCTTAGAGAAGATTATTTGCATCAATGGAGTAGGTGTGTGTATTTTAGTGCTTGCCAAAGGGCCTTTTTATAGCTGTATAAGACCTTGGGTTAGGTTTAACTTGATTAGGGTAGGTAATTAACCATAGTTAGGTTCCCTTTTGAACATTCCTTCAATTATGCAAATAAGGGACTTATTTTTCATTAAAAATAGCCTTTTAAGTCATGGAGGCCCCATAAGGGTTGATAATGTATGTGGGCCCCACCATGATGTCCCTCCAGTGGCTCCTACAGAGTGTCCCCATCCTGTTTGTTGTGTCTCTGGAAGCATCTTGAGCCGACCCCTCCACATGCAAGTGGTTTTTAACTCCCCATTGGTATTTTAGAATGTTGAAGAAGTCAAGAAAACTTTTCACCTTTGTGGTTTACCTGATTGTAACTTTGACCTGCAGTAACAGTGTCCGCAGCACCTTGTTTTCACCATAACTTTTAGCCTGTAACTCAGAATCGGGTGTTGTAAAAGGCAAAGTTGACCTTCTCAAAGTGTTTAAGGTGATTTTGGAGTGTTTCTCAAGTATATCTACGAGCTAAGGTGTTCAAGATGCATCCAAAACACCTTTTGAACCAAGTCTCCTTGTAGGGGACCCTTTAGCATGCATCCAAGGTGTAGCATGCTTTTTCAAAAGAGAATCCACCTTAAACAAATGAGGTAGGCTCCAATAAAGTTTGATTTATTGGGGATATACATTATATTTAAGATTTGTTGACCAACACAAGTAAACTATTCAAGAGTTGGGTCACATAGTGGTGGGGAAGGGAAGGCCTACAAGGTTAACCCTACCCTTGAGAGAAGATGGATAAGATAAGTGCCCATAAATTATTTATTTACAAATTATGGGATGTGGATAGCTATTTAACTTAGTAAAGGTAATTAGTTAAAAGAATATACAGTAAAAATTTAGGAGAGTAGAATTAAGTTTACTGTTTACATTTAGCATGAAGAGAGAAATATGATGTAAATGCAGAAAGATCTAAGAAGGGTAAGGTGTTTATATGAAAAAAGGCTATTACAGAAAGAGAAAATGAACACTAGATTAAAAGTTTGGTAAAAAATATATACATTTGAGTAGAAATGTAGTGCAAATGCAAGGTTACCGTTTAACGCTACTCAGCATAATATGATCTCTTTCCTGCTTCCAAATGACGCATAGCACATTCATGAAACTTGTGATTGGACGGAACCTCAAGGCCAAGGTACTTAAAGCTCTTAAAAACTTCAAGTGTCTCATGCTTGAACATAACGCATGGCTTCTCCTTATGGTTGGTTTTCACAAGCATAACCTTTGTTTTGGATTCATTCACAATCAGCCCACTATGCAAGCAAAAGTTCTCAAGGACAACCATAAGCTTCTAAAGTGTGTGCTAGAAGCACTACATCATCCGTATACCACAAAAGCATGATTATCGCATTGCAAATAGTGACCTCTTCGATGCCTTCTTCTTGCATAAAGTCAAATACCATTTGTTCCAATTGATCGTTGCATAGACCAAAGAGAGTTGGTGACAATGGACATCCTTGTTTAACCCCAATAGTGCTTACAAAAAATTTTGAAATTCCTCTTCCCATGCGCAATTGACATATCACCTTCTCATAGATTTGGGAAACCACAAGCATAAACTCACTTGGTACTTGGAGTTCGTCTATCCTTCTCCACAAATTGTTACATGGAATCATATCAAAGGCTTTCTTAAAGTCCACAAAACAACCATACAATTGCTTGCCTTTCAACCGACTTTCCTCCATGAGAGCACAAAGAGTGACAAGACAATCAATGGTGCTATGGCATCAATGAAAACCAACTTTCCCTTTTGCACGTTTGTCATTCCCTTCAGCTCAATCACTCAATTTCATCTCCATTATGCACCCAAACAACTTTTCCATAAGAGACCCAATCATTGTAATCCGATAGTTGTTTACATCCTTTACATCCCCTCCTTTATGCAAAGGCTTGACCCAATTAGTACTCCAATCATAAGGAATACCATGTTGAAGTGCAAGGTTGAATATATCACACATCCACTCATGGGTAAAATCTCCCATCCATTTAATCATCTCCGGCTTGAAACCTTGAAGATCTCCCTCTTTGCGAGTGGCCAACTTTTCAAGTTCACCGCATACATCCTCAATAGTAAAAAAAGAGGGCATACATGGGAGTGAACCATAAAATGAAATTTTTTCATCATTTGGTTGCTCATATAATTGCCTACAATGTGTGTACATATCCACAAGACTCAAGTTACCTAAATTCTCCACCCGCTTGCCCCTCAAGTTTCTCCAAAATCTTCCACATGCATGTGCCTTTTCTTGGACTTGAAAAAGTTATTTCTTTACTTTCGATCTTCTTCTCTTCTTCTTTTGAATCAATGCATTATATGTATGCAAATGACTTTGATAGTTTTGTTTGTCCATAGTTGTATCAAGCTTTATCGAGGACTTTCGAGCATCTTGAAATTCTTTATCAAACCATCTTTTGCGTGATCTATCTTTCTTGATACAATGGAGATGCTTTATGGCAAAGCATTCTTCGGCACAAGAACAAATAACTTTATTGAAAGCTTCCCATTTAGTTTCCAATGGTGCATCATATTGAAGCTTTGTCATCCATAGCTTTTGCTCAACCGTTTCATTGTACATTTGTGTCCGTTTGAAATCCATACATAGTGATATCTTCTCTTCCCTTTGGCTGGGATTATCATGCTTAGTTGCTTCTCCACATGAAAGGTCAATACATAAGGTTTGATGGTCCGATTCTTGGGTCCATTGGTCAAACATAAAATTCTTTATGCGATACATGATGGCTTCGGAGAGTAGCATATAGTCAATCACACTATCCCCATTATGTTTTCTACATGTAAATCCATTGGTTCCATTCCACAAAGATACACCATTGGCAATGAGAATACCCGTGCTATTACACATGTGTAAAAGTAACTTTCCATAGTGATCCGGCTCTTTCTCATCCATTGAAGTACAATCATACAAATGAACTTCCTCCAACTCCCTTGAAATGTATGGCATACCAAATTGTTGAGTATCATGTTGCAATGTTTTTGTGCGAGCATTCATATCCCCAGATACAATAACATCACCTTCTCCTTTCAAATAAGCAATGTACTCTTCTAAATCCAAAAATGGATGATCTCTATACATGCAACCATAAAAGAGGGAATCATGATAAGGAATGTAGCAACTGGCTACAAAAATGGGTGCCCTTTTTGGTGTCATAATTTTCAGCCATACATAACGTTTATACTTGTTATCTTTCACTAATACAAAATCTTTCAATACTTTCTTAACCATACATGCTACCCCTCCTTGCCCTCTTCGTGGCTCAAGATTCTTTGGCCACATCAATGAATGTACATTGTAATCCTCCAAGCCATTAATCCTTTGTGTATCATGCTCCCAAGTTTCAACAAGAAGTACAATATCGGATTTTCTTGTTAGTTCATCAATGCCAACCCTCACATTCCATGGGTATCCATTACAATTCCAAAAGCATATTTTCAATTGTAACTCGGCCTCATAGGTCGCACATCCCTATTTTCTCGAAGAACTTGCCTCCTTGGACACATTCTCTTCATGAGATATCTCCTTGTTTTTCTTATTCTTTTCCTCATATTCCTTGCGACGCATATTTTGTTACTTAATAGTGCAATCTTCACATAAAAAACATTTTGTATCCCTCAAATAGATCCAACTATTATCAAGGATAATCGTTTGTTTGGTCTCGCCCGGCATGGTGCATACAATTGGCCGTTCTCCTGAGTGAGGGGCTCCTTGCTTACCCACTCTATGTGCTCCATAGACCATAACTTGGACATGCCAAAGTGAATTTTGAAGAAATCTTTGATAACAATGGCAAGACAAGGAGATGTCTCTTACTTCTCTTTGAGAATTCCACGAATAACAATGTTCTTGGAACATCCTGTTCCTTCAACTCCTCCACATCCACATTCTCAACATTCTTTGTTTGAGCCATAATTTGCATGGGGGAGGAATTAGGAACCACATTGCTACGTACCACATACATTAGCCCAAGACTTGTTTGTGAATATATTTTTTATTTCGCATACATCCCGACTCATGGTGTCAAATTTCTCCTCTTTCAATACGTGGTCATGCTCTACTTTGCTCATGCGCTCCTTCAAAGCATTCAAGTCCACAAGAGAGTGTTTACATTCCTTGACTTTCTCTTCAAGTTGCATCAAATGTATTGTTTGCATCTCAAGTGTCCTCTTGAGATTCTCATTCTCAACCACAAGAACCCTTAGCATGCCATTCTCCATTGCAAGTGTTCGTAAGTCTTCACCTTGTTTGTTTACAGTCTCTTGCAATGGTACCATGTACGCCATGATCATGGTTTTTGATATTGTTGGTTGAGTGGTTGTGTTCCTATCTCCACACTGAGCAGATTTTGATCATTTTCTACAATGGTTGTGGACCTTGTTGAAGAAAATTCAAGAAGAACCCTTGCGTGTTTCGGAAGACACTGTATATAAAATAAGAGATGAGAGTCAACTTTCCTGAACCTATTCATTTCGAAAATTTTGCTATAGAAATGCCTTCCATAACTCTAAAAATTTCTGTCTTTACATCAATACGTAGTGGGATCTTGGCTCTTTAATTAAGGCTATAGATCACCCAAATCGGAGTTTGGATGAACAAGTTATGATCAAAAGACTAAAGTGCTCTCTCTCTCTCTCTCTCTCTCTCTCTCTCTCTCTCTCTCTCTCTCTCTCTCTCTCTCTCTCTAATGCTTTGGGCTATTTTTTGTTGTGATCATGGGGACTCACAAGAGTGCATTGATCGCAAGATATGTCTAACAGCAGGGTCATGAATCTCATACACTTTCACCTTGAAGGAATGTGGCATTACACAAGATGCTGATATGGGCAAAAGAATTCGGGGTGATATTGTTAGTCAAGGGTCATTGAAATAAAATGTCTTGATTGGCACTACCTTGGTCGCAAGGGTGTCTCTCATATGAATTCACATAGCACCATCGAAGGCGGTGCCGTTGTCGAAGGCGGCGCCATTGTACTAGTGCTAATAATAATTGTTCTAACTGAAATTATGTTCAAAAACTTTGGAACATTACATTCTACCCAACTTGAAGTATTCAAGATATCCTCATCTCGAGAAAATTTTAGGGTAGTCTTTACATAACGAAGTTTCTTCTTCCCAAGTAGCATCATGGGATGGAAAAACTTTCCACTGAACTAAATGTTCGCTAAGAGTTCTATTATTAAGAGTCCTCTCTCAAGTTTCAATAATACAATTTGGCTCTCGTTTGACAGTGCTCTGAGTTGGTATCACTATCTGATCATCATCCAATACATGTGCAAGATTTGGGATATAAGGCTTCAAGAGACTAACATGAAACACATCATGTACCTTCAGATACGCAGGAAGCATTAACTTATAAGCTTGTGATTCAACTTTCTTGACAACTTCATGTGGACCACAGTACCTTGGGCTAAGCTTTTTATACTTACCTAGAGATAAGGTACTTCTCTTCAACCTAACTCGTAAAAAGATCTCATCTCCTTCCTTGAAACTTCTCTCAGGGTGGCTTACGTGAGCATAATGCTTTTGCCAATTCTGAGCTGGTTGAATGTCTTTGCGGATAGCCTTTGTCTACTCAGACATTTCTTCAATCATTCTCTTGGAAGATTCTACCTTGATAGTAGGGTGGTTTGAGAAATTGAAAGGAGATAAACATGTCGGGACTGGATGGTGTTGTGAGGAGGTGTGTGTCTCCTCATGAAATTGAGTTTATTTTGGAGGATGCCCATAGTGATCCCACTGGTGGCCATTACCTTGGTTATATCACCACCGAGAAGATTTTCCAGAGTGGTGTATGGTGGCCCTATGTCTTTCAGGATCCAATTGCCTATGTGAAAGTATGTGATGTGTGTTAGCGTTGTGGACCTAAACCAAGCAAGCAGTCCAACCGTCCTCTGCAAATATTTATGGCATGGCAGCCCTTTGAGAGATGGGGCATTGATTTTGTGGGTCCAATTACTTCCCCGTCCAGCCAGGTAATCGGAAGTATCGACTAGTGGCTACAGATTAGGTAACCAAGTGGGTAGAGGTACTAGCAACAACTAATTGCACTGGCAATACTGTAGCCAAGTTCTATACGAAAATATTTTGTGCAGGTTTGGATGTCCCCTAGAGATCACCAGTGATAGGGACAGTCACTTTGCTGAATGAAATGATTTCAACCTTGCTGGCTAACTACAAGATTTTTTACCGAAAGTCTTGTTCCTATTACCCTAGAGCACATGGGCAAGGCGAGGGCACCAATAAGTTTTTTATAGCACTTCTACGAAAAGCATGTCATCTCCATCCAGTGACTTGGGCTCAAGCTATCCACAACACCCTTTGGGCATACCTAACTTCTTTCAAAGCCACAACCAATCACACTCCATTCAAATTAGCTTTCGATTTGGAAGCGATAGCACCCTTCAAATTCAACGCAGGATCTCCGCGAGACGGTAGTCTGCGTGTCAATGGATATTTGGAGTCGGCATATGTCTCTCGTCTCTACCTTTTGGATGAAAGCCAAAGATTGGCTTCTCTGGCTCTGCAAAAGCAGAGAAGCTTCGCCGCAAAGCATGGCATGATCGCCATCTCAGAAAGCCGAAAATAACGCAAGTAGCACTGGTGCTACTCTGTCAAGCAAAATATCTTAGAAAAGCAAAGAAGTTGATTCCAGCCTGGCAAGGACCATACAAGGTGCAGGAGATTCTACCCCAAGGGGCCGTACAACTAGCCACCCTAGAGGGAGTTCCACTGCCTTTAGTCAATGGGTCTAGGATCAAATATTATCATACTTAAGCTATAGTCAAAGGTCTAAAATGTTGATCTTCGCCGACTCCGCAACCCTAAACTGGATCTTAATGTTCCCATCACTATATCAAACTCCCTCTCCCTCTCCTTCTTTGGACCCTCTCATTCTGCTGCTTTGGTGGGCATGACTCTGGATTTTGTAATACTCTCTCCTTCACTATGTGTTAGTATCTCATGTACCCTCTCTTTGCCGCTATGGTGAGTGTGTCTCTAGATTTTTTTTGACTCTGTCTTTGTGTATGAAGGTGTATTAAAGTTGTATGAAGTTCCATCTCTCTTGATGCAAACCTTCTAGCTTCTAATCATCTCTAGCACGAACCACTAGGCACTAAGTTCTCTTCTTGCTCTTCAACTGGGCATCTTGTGGTGTGTCAATTACATGTTCATTATCAATTTAACTTCACCTTTTCACATACCATAGAATTCACGAAATTAACTACTCACGTTACCTCATTTTCATTCTATGTCTTTGCATTGCCTGCTAGTCTTCCCAACTGCTTCAAACTGCTTGATTTGATGTTCTGGTGGCCTCGCCTTCGCCCATGGTGGCCTTCGTCCTCGGTGTGGCCTCGCCCTTGCCATCGGTCCTCACCTTTGCCCATGCCGTCCCTCGCCCTTGCTGGACTCGCCCCAGTGTTGGCCTCGCCCTCTCCCTTGCCCATGCTGGCCCTTGCCATGCTACCCCTCGCCCTCACCCAGGCTCACCCTCACCCATGCTTGGCCTCGCCATCGCCCTCATCCATTTTAGCGCTTGCCTTTAAAAAACCACGCGAATTTTAAAAACTGACCTGGCAAATTTTTTACCAATAGCTAAAATCAGCCTTAGCGTTTTAAATCCAGCCTGTTAAAAACAGTCGCAGCCCACAATCAAATTTTTTTTGCAAAGCGTTTTCAGCCCAGGTCTCTCTCCATCGCCACCAGGCCTCTCTCTCTCTCTCCATCGACGCCAGGCTTCCTCTCTCCCTAATTGTTGGCCACCTAGCGTTGGATAGTACTTGAAGATGGCAATTTTAAACAGAGTTAAGTTCAAGCTCGACCTTGCCACCTTGACACAGTGACAGAAACAATAGTAAAGAACCATGTATTTGGGTGTGGTTGAGAAAATGTATCTGGTTGTGGTTTATGGAGCTCCCCTCAGTTGCGGAAAATAGTTGTATCTGTATCAAGTGCTGTTACCAATTGCAAATTCAGTCAAACAAAGTCTCTGATATATTTTCAATGTGGTTCGTCCTCAAAATCAAGAGCAGCACCTCCAGTCGGAGGAAGAGTTCTCTACCTCCTCTGGGAAAGCAGTGACAACAAATCAAACTATGCCCCTAGTTCATAGCAATTGTCCAAAGAATATTCTAAGGAAGATTCACCCCAATCAGTCACTGCTAGAACCTTTGCCCACCACTAGAACCTTCTCCAATCTCTCCCCTAAAGCCACTGCAAATGCGTGCCAAGAACTGTTGCTGCACTCACATGCGGACTATCATAGGAATCAACAGCTATAATCTATTTTATAGTATTATTTTATACTGCATGCACCGGAAAGAGCACTTGCCATAATCATTTGTATCTTTCTGGGCCCAGCGTTGTGGTCGATGCCCACTGTATGTGCTACAAGGCGTTGATATTGCGTATCGATGCTCGGCACATTCCCTTGGAAACCATGTGTGTATGTTTTGCATAATGAATAGATAGTTTGTTGTGCATTGATTCTTTTGGCATAAAATAATAGACACAAGATGAATATTCTTTAAGACACATTGGCGCATGCTTGCAGAAAAAACACTCAAGGTTCTCGAAGCTACCAATTTCTAAATTCCCATCTTTTGGAGATTTTATCAATTGCCCATTCCAATGGAGTTTGTTTGGTTGATTCATACATGTCCTAAAGGAGCAGTGCTTAGTCATGCACTGGAAGGTTCCCCCACAAAAGCTCTTCCTAAGAACAAAAGTTTTATTGGCCCTAGTTTGGTTTGTGTCTTTGTCAAAATGTTACCCTCGTATTTCTGCTCCATCCCTTCCATACCTTTCCCACCTTCAAGCTCATACGTATTGAGCTCTGGGTACACCTTGGGAAGCTCTTTTACCTTGCCTTTGTAATCACAATCATGGATTAAAGTGTGCAAGACATCATTAGGAGGTAACATGTGGATTATTTGAAAGCAAGAGACTACACTATCAAACTGAAAATCTTTCTCTTCCAAAAGTTGAAAGCACCTTTCCACGGGAGAGACCTTTACCTCCTCTTGCATTGACCCATGTGAAAAGAAAGAGGAGAGAAGAGAGAGACCTTCTCCCAAGATACACATAGATGCACATAGAGAAGAAGATACACACGGTAGAGGGTTGAACTTTCTTCTTCATCTACTTCACAAAATGAGTGTGTATTTACATAATGAAAAACTGACTACATAAGTAGTACAACCAAAAGAGAGATGCGGTCCATAATGTGAACCTGCTAAGTAGCTATGTTGGCTAGATAGATATGCCAGCTGTAGAATCCCTGCCGAGGATACGCCATGTCGGTCACTAACCATGTCGGTGATGTAAATGTGGCCAACGGTCACCAAGGCCTACCAAGAGTGCCAGCTCATGGAGAGCTTGACATCTCAACACTCCCCCTCGAGCTCGATGCCAACTGAAGGACTCCAAGCATAGTCCGAAAATGATGGAGCTTCTTAGCTCCCAGGGCCTTGGTGAAGATATCCGCTACCTGCTCCTCTGTGCTGACGTAAACCAAGTCGATGTTGCCCGCCAGAACCTAATCTCGAACAAAATGGTAATTGACCTCTATGTGCTTGGTCCGTGCATGAAATACTGGGTTCCTGGCCAACTGAATACTGCTAAGGTTGTCACAGTAAATGACAACCTCTCTGTCCACCTACAGCCTCAAATCCATAAGTAGCTTGTGTAAACAAGCTACCTCACATGCTGCAACTGCAACACCTCTATACTCAGCCTCCGTACTAGACAAGGCAGTTGTGGGCTGCTTCTTGCTGCTCCAAGTGATGGCAGCACTCCCAAGTGTAAGCATAAACCCACTAGTAGACCGTCGATGAGTGGCGCTACCAGCCTGATCTGCATCTGTGTAAACATGCAACTCCACTAGAACATCTGCATCATAAAATAGTGTATGGTCCAATGTAGCCCTCTCATAGCGTAATGTACGGTGCAATGCATCCAAATGCGGCTTCCGTGGAAGCTGCATAAACTGACTCTGAAGTCCCACTGTATAGCTCAAATCTGGCTGCGTGATAGTCAAGTAAATAAGACTGCCCACAATCCTGCAATACTGAGATCCTCGAGTACATCACCATTATGTGCACTCAGTTTTGTATTGACATCCAAGGGCATAGAAATAGGCTTGCAATCATCCATACCATATTTGGATAACATATCCAATGCATACTGTCTTTGAGACAGCCATATGCCCTCTGTCGTATGAATCACCTCAAGTCCAAGAAAGTAGCGCATCTCTCCCAAATCCTTCATCTCAAACTCCTTCTTGAGAAGACCCTTAACATGCTCAATCTCTGTCCCATTGTCACCCACAATAATCAAGTCATCTACATAGATGGTAATAAGCACAAATCCAGCATCACTCTGACGTACATAGAGTGAGTGATCAACATGTGACATACGAAATCCCATGCGCAAAAGAAATTTTGTAATTCTATCATGCCACGCTCTAGGTGCTTGCTTTAGCCCATACAAGGCCTTACGAAGACGACAAACATAATCTGGATGCTTATCATCTTCATAACCAGGTGACTGCTCCACATACACTTCTTCTTGTAGCTCCCCCTACGCAAGAAGGCATTCTTGATGTCCATTTGATGCATAAACCACCCTTTTGCTGTAGCCACCACAATGACAGTGCGTACTGTAGCCATCTTTTCTCCTGGAGAAAAGGTTTCCTCAAAATCTATACCATAAGTCTGTGCATACCCTTTTGCGACCATCCTTGCCTTATATCTTTCAATTGTACCATCAGCCTTATGCTTTACTTTATACACCCATTTGCACCCAATGGCTTTCTTGCCCTCTGGTAATGGCACCAACTCCCAAGTTTGATTTACATCAAGCGCAACTGTTTCTTCATCCATGGCATTTTCCCAATTCTCATTGCCAATTACATCCTCAAAACATGTGGGTTCTACATCTTGAACAACTTTTTCCATGTAAGAAAAATGATGAGTAGCATACCCATCATAAGTCAACCTGTCCACAGGAAATCTTACCCTATTCGACCTGCATGGTCCTGAATCACTGCCAAGTGTCCTTGCAATCTGTTTTCTAACACCTGGGGTCCCGACTGCTGGTATACCAAGCTCATCCTCAAGACTTTGATATGAACCATCAGAATCTGCATCAATGTGTGAGGAACCTGAAGACACACTAGTCATACATGGGGGCTCACCTACCTTCTCTTTTCCTTTGCGAGAGACTTGTGGTTCACTTTACGGTGTAACCTGCGTGCATAATCTGCCACTCCATGGCCTGTCAATAGAACCACTAGAAGAGGACTCTCTTGGTCCACTTAAAGTATGTGAGCCTTGCTTCCAACTTAAAGCATCCACCCACAGGCTCTTTTACATCAGCCCCAATATTGTCCTTTACATCACTGTACCAGCCCACCATATCATCAAAGACAACATCCCTGCTTACATGCAATTCACAAGTAAGAGGATTGTAACACCTCTACCCTTTTTGCTCATTTGAGTAACCCACAAAAATACATTTTTCAGCCTTGGGATCTAGCTTTGTGCGCAACTCATTTGGAATGTGCACATACACAATGCACCCAAACACTTTTAAATGTGACAAATTTGGTTTCTTGCCACTGTACTTTTCCACAGGAGTGACTCTATGCACAGCAGCAGTAGGAGTCCTGTTCATAATGTAAACACCTGTATTTACTACCTCGGCCCAAAAATGATGAGGCATATCCTTTTCAGCCATCAAGGCTCTTGCCACCTTTGCAATATGTCTGTTTGTGCACATACGCAATGCACCCAAACACTTATAAATGTGACAAATCTAGTTTCTTGCCACTGTAACTTTTCCTCAGGAGTGACTCCGTGCACAACAACAGTAGTATTCATGTTCATGATGTAAACACCTGTATTTACTGCCTCAGCCCAAAAATGATGAGGCATATCCTTTTCAACCATCAAGGCTCTTGCCACCTTTGCAATATGTTTGTTCTTCCGCTTAGCAACTCCGTTTTGTTGTGGAGTATATCGCATGAGAACTACCTACGTATACCATTTTTCTGCAATAAATCAGAAAACTCTTTGGAGAAGTATTCTCCCCCTCCATTTGATCTTAGTGTCTTTACCTGTTCACATGTTTCCTTTTCAACAAAAGCTTTGAAGCTTTTGAAATGATCAAATACTTTGCTCTTCTGCTTCATAAAATAGACCCACACTTTTCTAGTATGGTCATCAATGAACGACACATAATACCTGCTTCCATGAATGCTGGCAGTCTTTGTTGGGCCCCATACATCTGTATGTACCACCTCAAGTGGCCTCTTACATACATTACGTTCTTGTGGAAAGGAATTACGTGGCTGCTTACCAAATTGACATGCCTCACATACTTTATGCATGCCATCAACCTTAAACTTTGGCAAACCTACAACAATCTGTTTTGATTGCATAGAGCGCAATTGTTGCTCATTTACATGACCAATGCGTTTATGCCATATATCTACATCGCCCACAACACTTGCACCTTGTGCAAACATAGAAGCTTTTACTGAAGGCATATTCACATTCAAAGTAAACATCCTGCCAACACGTCTTCCTTCTGTAATCAACTTGCAGTCATTCTTGTAGTCTTCCACATAGCAACCATCTAGATTAAACTGGAGCTGCAATCCCTGTTCTATCATTTGCCCAACGGAAACAAGATTCTTCGTAATATTTGGAACATGAAGCACATCAGCCAAGTACTTCATTTTACCATCTTGCATTTGCAAGGGAACTTTTCCAACATGTGCAATAGGATGAGTTGAATCATCACCTGTTTCTACGTAACTTGGTCCATCTAGTTGCTTCATCTCTTTGAACCACTCACCATGGGATTTCATGTTGTTAGAAGCACCTGAATCCACATACCATACACTGTCACTGGCATGTACATCTACAGTCATAGCATTTACCATATGCTGCATAACAAATAACTGCTCAGACCGATCATCATTATTGTTGTTCCTGTTTGTTGCAGCATATTTGTTTTGCAGCCTTCTCCATCTACCTCTATTATTTGGCCTCCTTCGTGTTGTTGGACACTCATTTGCGTAGTGACCCCGCTCACCATATGTCCAACATTCAACATCAAATGCATTATTTTGATCTCTGTTTGAATTTTGATTTCCTCTTCCACGACCTTGACTTTGATTTTGCTGCCAATTCTGATATTGACCACCGCGACCACCACCTGTGCCACGACCTCTGCCTCTGCCTCTATTTGAATAAAAGGCTTGCTGATTAGAACTGATATTGCTTTGAGAACAGGATGCACCAAGACCAAGACTCTTCTCTTCACGAATTAGCATGGTTGTCAATTCTGTACAGTCAGGAACATCTGCTCTAGTATTCATAGACGACTTGAAGTTTTTGTACTTTGTTCCAAGCCCTTCTAATGTCGCAACAACAACAACATTGTCATCAACTGTAACACCAATGATCCAAGAGAATTTATTATTGTCTTAATCTTTGAGGCATAGTCATTGATAAACATGTTTCCTCGCTTCACTGTATTTAGCTCTGTTTTGAGCTGCAACTTCCTGACTATGGTATGGTCTTCATTGAGTGTTTCTAAGCTCTTCCATGCTATGGCAGGAGAGGGTGCACTCTCTAAGTAACCCATCATAGTATCTAAGACACTCATAGATAGCCAATACATGACTTTGCTTTTGCCTTGCTTCCAATCTTTCAAGGCTTTCTTCTCTTCTAGAGTAGCGTTCTCTTTGGGACACCATGGAGCTTCATCATTTTCACCTTCAATGTAATCCCAATAGACCTTTCCTTGTAGAAAGTTTGTCATCCAAAACCTCCATGTAGGGAAATTATTACTGTCCAACTTCTCACTAACGATTTGGTTGAACTTGTCTGCCATATTCCTACAAAGCTCCAAAAATTTGCAACTTGCACAAAAATTGCAACCTTGCTGTACTTGTATCTGTGATCTACTAAACACTCAACAAGAGTGACCACAACTCATATACATGTATCCACAATCAGGCATGCATGTACCAAATCTGTTTGCACACAATTTTGCATGCAAATTTGCAACCTGCACAGAAACCAAAAAACTGCAAATCTGGTCGCCCCTGTTTGATTACTTGTACCAGAACTCTATCTCTCAGATAGAGCCTAAATTGAGCCTAGTACCGAACTTTGTGAGAATTAGCTCAGTGTGTCAGTACAGTGTGTCAGTAGCTCTAACTTGGCTGTGATACCATGAAAAGAAAGAGGAGAGAAGAGAGAGACCTTCTCCCAAGCTACACATAGAGACACACAAAGAAGAAGATACACACAGTAGAGGGCTGAACTTTCTTCTTCATCTACTTCACAAAATGAGTGTGTATTTACATAATGAAAAACTGACTACATAAGTAGTACAACCAAAAGAGAGATGCAGTGTCGAGAAATTTGCGGTCTTGCCAGGAAAGCACCGGGCTTATGGCTGTGAGAGTTTGTGAGAGAAATTTAAAAAAAAACTATATGAAGGAGTGAAACCATAGATGCCATGAAGACTAGGGTTTGGAAGGAAGTGCAATCAAAGAAGCCCCACTCTTTCTCTCTTGCACTCACACACACAAAGAAAGAACACAAAAGAGAGTGTCAAAAAAACACAAAGATGAAAACATCAAGGCTATGGTCATATCGTATCATGGGTAATATGAAAGGGTTAATAGATGAGTTAATGGCATTCAATCTTGGCTGACCAAATAGGCTACGAATTGTTCTTTGGAATTGTAGTTTTGTGCTTACCATAATATATATATTTTGTCTAGTGATTGGGATTATTGTGTGTACAAAACCTCTTGGTTCATAGCAAGATAACTACGCTTACGTCAAAAGAAAAGTTATAGTCTATGAGGGGTAGTATGATGGGATCCGGTGATAGAAGTATTTCATTGAGCCTATGGGCCAAAGAGAAACACTATACGTTGTTTAGGGTGTATTTTATGGCTAATCCATATGTTAAATCTAATAGAACGTAAAGAGTGAAAGAGATAGAAATTATCATCATGTGGATTATTCATCTAAGATAACTCTAGTATGTGTAAAATGTAGATATGAGAGAAGAGAAGGGAAGATAAGGGAAGATAAGGGAAGAGAAGAGAGTTTCATTCCCAAGCCCTATTCTTGCCCGTAGGCAATAAGGATACTGCGAGGAGAGATGTACTTGTAGCAAGGAGAACCTAAAATTTGTAGAGAGGATGAATTACTAAGAGTGAGAGAGATAGGTTTGGTTAAGGAGATGAGATTAGATATATATATGTGTTGGATTAGAGATGAAAAAGAAAACAACAAGAAATCAAGAAAACATCAATGTAGAACACATCTTACTTGATAAAACCTTCGGCACCATTATTGATGGAGAGAGAAGAAGAGGGGAGAATTCAACTTTGATTGATACGCCATGCCCAAGACCTTCTTTGATTAGAGTTGATCTTCCAAGGATAGCATGCAAGAATGGCTAGTCTTCCTCTAAGAGAAAGTGTAGGCTTAGGCTTATGTTAATGGCTACGTACAATTTGGAATTACTACTCACTCCCTCATGAATTCCTCTCATCAATGGCTTGAATGCTTAAGTGAGTTTCAAGAAAGAAGAGGTTCCCTTTTATAAGAAAAATATAAAAAATACATAGAATATATATATATATTGGAGTTTACCCTAGATATAAGATCTAGCTATGGTGTGAGAAGATAATGAGATAGTAGAAATAAAGAATCAATGCTTTTTTGCCCCAAGTTAAAGATGCGGAGCTATTGACGCTTTTCCCATAGTATTTTCTGATGGTAAAGTAAGAATAAGTTACCCTTGAGATAAATAATAGGATGAGATAGAAATCATATTATTATACTTAAATATGCATATGTAAATTATAGGAAATATAATTATGTATCTAAAAAGTTACAAGATAACTCTTGTAGCATGCATTCTCACTATGTACATGTCACAGCACGACATCGACCCCCTCTAAACCTGCACATCCTCCGATATGTGCCACATTGTCTCTTTGTAAGATTAGTCTTCTTGTACATCTTCCTTGCTTTCTTCTTCACTGGATGATTCCAAAGATTCATCTTTACTTTGATCTTCACTTGTGTTTTGCTCTTTTTCCTCATCAACATCTTCTGTATCATTGTCTCCTCTTCTTTTAAAACCTATTGATCCTTTTTCCTACAATGGGAATCTTTACTTCTGTACCATCTAGTTCAGACAAGTTGTAAGTAGCATTTTCATGCACATGCTTTACAACATACGGTCCAAACCATCTTTTTGAGAACTTACGCATGACTGTGTGTTGGTTATCAAGGCTACTATCATACACTAAAACCCAGTCACCTTTGTCTATTTCTTTGCTCCTGAGCCGATGTCGCTTATCAAAGTAGTCCTTGTTTTTCAATCTTGCATTTTTGAGTCGTTCTTTTGCAGCCTCAATGTCTCCAGGTCTTCTCTCTAGTTTCCTTATGTGCAATGCAAGGAGACCTTCCCTGCTAAGCCCCTCTTGCCAAGGTAGTACATTCCATGTGGGAATTGTATCTTCAATCGATATCACTGGCTTTTGACCATACATTAGCTCCGCAGGCATGTAGCCAGTTACTGAGCTATGTGTACGATCAGCCCATAAAGCATATGGTAACAATTTTGTCCACTCACCAACTCTTCCTTCGAAAGCCTTAGCCAAATCTTTGATGATAGGAGGATGCCCTCTTTCACTCTTTCCATTGCCTTCAGGGTTGTAAGCTATGGTAAGATAAAGCTTGATTCCTAATCTAGTAAAGAACTCCCTTGCTTCCTCAGCATCCAGCTCACCTCTATCTGCAGTGATCTTTCCCACACAACCATAACGGCAAATCACCTCATCAAGAAGGAATTTGCACACAGCTTATGTGGTTTTAGCTCTTAATGCTCTTCCTTCAACCTGGTGGGGCGGTCCGGGGCAGGCAACGAGAAGAGCGGCCTCTAAACACCCTTCGAGGCTCCCGTGTTGCTCAATTGGGGCTGGGGCAAGCACAATCAGAGACAACAACAACCCACAGCCAGAAACCAAACAAGAAAAGGGGCACCACCTAGTTGTAGATGCAAACTAGGACGCACGTGACATCTCCTTGTACTCAAACGCACAAAGAGAGGGGAATGCAAGATAGCCACACACACCAAACACAAACATTCACCATGCCAGAGAGAGGTAAAGAGCACAAATCAACTTGAGAAACTCAGTCTTAGCCTTAAAGACTAGATGCACACAAAGCTTGATGAGAAATAGAGAGACAATACAAAACTTGACCTTGTTGCCAATACACAAATTGTCTTAGGGTCATGGGAGCCCTCTCACCGAGCACCCTCTTACAATTGACCTTTTAGGCAAACAATTCAACAAGCCCTCAAACCACCAAGCATGAAATGGCACAACAAACTTCAAGGACAATATACCTTCAACCACCTGATGAGCCAACTTATCAAGTCAATTTGGAGAGAAGAGTCGTAGTTGCAGCATACAATTGCACCCAAAACTATGAATCTTATTTATGGACAAGAGTAGGCTACAAGTGTAATTGCAGAGTATAGTATCACTCCACTCCTCTAGATGGCATAACTAACTTCAGATTCTCCACGCACCTATGTGTAATGATGGAATAGAGCACTCATGATGCACACACTCTACACAACTAGGCTTGAAGAGTGGTGTGTTATGTGTTGAGAATGGTGTGGTGTAGTGTGATCATGTGATCATTTACAAGGGAGAGAAGGGCTCTATTTATAGGTTTTAGAAGCCCCGATTTGGATTAGGTCTAATCAAGTTTATTTGAAGGAATAAAAGATTATGCATATTTGTATTTTTTTTAATGAGGGTGGGTCTCTCTTGTCCTTTGAGTCACATGGATGTGGGATCAAGGGAAGGGAATTATTGAGGATGAAAGGAGAGAGGTTTGAGTGAATAATTTGGGAGTGCCTGCTCTAGTAGAGGGTGCATTTTACAATAAGGTTAGTGGTTAGTAGTTAGTAATTATCGCTAAAAAATATTTACAAAATCATTCACCAAATGGTGAGATATATGATGAGAAAAGTTAGAGAAGGGATGAGCTTGTAAAGAGAGGTTGAAGCTTTGGAGAAGTTGACATTCACCTCTTTACAGCACCGGAAGAAGAAGCAGTCAGCATGGCGAAGCAGCGCGTGTCGATGAAGCCATGTTATTTCAAACCTTGGAAAATTCATGATAAAAGTCTTCATTTGCAGAGGTTATCCTTGGATTTTTGCTGATTTTTTGAAGTTCTTTACAAAGCTGAAGAGACTATGGTAATATGGACATATATGTAGAGAGAAAGGGGGACACATAGGGTGTAGAAATGGAGGATGAAGGCTATGGAGGTGTGAGAGATGTGGCAATGGTGAAGAGGGTGAATTAGGACATGGGAGTTGCAGGTTTGGGAGTGGGAAGGAGAGGGAGGAGTGTGTGTGAAAGAGGAAAATGATAAAGTTGAAGAGAGAGTGTGGCTGCATAGCAGGGGAAAACTGGGGTCCACCAATAAAATCATAGCTCACAGCTCGTAGCTCAAAAAATAATGAAAACATTTGAGGTGAAAGTTCAGCTCACGAGCTACAACTTTTGTTTGTATCACCTTTTCAAATTCGGGGAGCATGTGATCTTTAAAAATTCAACAAAACTGACTGTTTTTTCCACTGCACAAGGTCCTTGTGAGGTCCTTCTTTGGATGATTCTTTTGAATACCTACAAGAGTGAGCTCCCCATGGTGCATGCATGCATGCCACATATCCTTGACCTTATTTGTTAGGTCTATCATTGAAGATATTGTTGAGATCATGATATAAGTGAATAGTACAACTAAGAAAATCAAATATTGAAGGGTCTAAAAAAATATATACATGTCAAATATAAATAATATAGGTGGAAAAAATATAAAGGGGTTAAGATAAATCTCTCTCATTATAAGTCTACCATAAAAAGATGAATATTTTTTGTGGTCTAATTTATGAGAGTAAAAGAGAATAGATTTTGGAAGGAAAAATCACAATAGTGAAAAAATATACACATAAATAAAACTAGTTTTTTTGGATTTTTGTTGGGATGGAGTTACACCAAAAATAAGAGAAGCTTGCATGAAATTATTTTTATATGGAATAAAGAGTATGCAAAATGGTAAGAAAAAATATGGTAATGGTGATTCAATGTACATAGCATAAATAACACACCATAGGTAGAAATATTTAAATAAATACCAAAATAATTATAAAAAATCCTTTTATTTAGGCCCTATATACAATGAGACATTTACACACAAATGGGCCATAATATACTTATATTTTTTATTTTTTCGACTCAACTAGCCCAGTGACTAGCTAATTAAGGGTTTTTAAGAAGATATGGGAAAAGTCCCCTAACTCACACATGCCTATGTACAGTGAAATGGTAGGGATAACCAAAATGTTTGAGTGATTTGATAGGGTGAGGTAGCTTACTATGGAAATTATGGAAAGCTGAAAAATGGCTATCACTGGTTAGTTAGGTCCTCTCGTGCAAGAACCAAGTATCTCATCTGCCAGAGTCCTAGAGGCATTGTGACTAGATCCACAACCCATTTATAGTGCATGGCTAGTGGATATGTAGGATGCAATCCATCACGATGTCGGACATTTGAATACATTTGACAAGTTACACATGACTCTACAAATTGAGATACATCTTTATACATACCCTTCCACCAGTATTTTTCTTTCAACTTGGAGAAGGTTGCCCACACACCCCTATGTCCAGCCCATAGACTCTCATGAAACTCTTGCATGATCTTTACTTGAGTCTCTTTTTTACATATAACCCGTTGTGGTGTAGCACCCTTTTTTTTAGGATGCTTCCACAAGTAACCATCCCTCAAAAAGTACCCATATGCTTTCCTGCGTATCCTCCTGAATTCTTGTTCATATCAATCATCTTGTTTTGCTAGAGTACTCAAATAGCTTCCAATAAGAACCCAATCACCTTCATAAAGCTCTTTCAATAATGATTCAAGTAGATTAGTCATGCAGACATTGTTACCTTTGACATAAGAGATAGAATAGAACTTTGTGCCGACATCATCTCCCTCGTCAATCATTTGTGACTCATCTTCATACCTTGCCCTTGATAGCATATCTGCCACTGTATTGTCTTTACCTACAATGTGCTTAAACTCGGGATTTAAGGACTTAATGTAGAAAATCCACCGCAACATAGCAATGTCTGGCGTTGAGCAGCTTGTAATCATCCCAAACAGTGGTAGACAATCTATTTCTATAACCACACATGCACCTATTAGGTACTCTTTCCCACTTTTCAAGGCTGTAACCATACCCCATAACTCTCTCTTTATCTAGGGATAGTTTCTTTGGCGAGCACTTAGTACTTTTTCTCCAAATCTTACCACATACATGTGTCCTTCTTTGTCATCTTGCCCTATTGCCTATCCAATCCTTGTAGGGCTGGTGTCTACTATCACAATTACTGGCCTTTGACACTCATAGTCTACCTTTCTCAAAGTTGTTGCTGACTGGAGCAACTCCTTTAGCTTTTTCATGGATTTTACATGTGCTTCTGTCCATTTAAACTTTTGATTCTTTCTAAGCATCTGATAAAGAGGATCAGCTACACGTGTATAATGTGGAATCCAAATAACATAGAAGACATAAGAAACCTTCTAACCTCAATGATGCTAGTGCATGTTTCTTTCATTGTTTGGATGACATCTACCTTTGCTGGACAAGGTTTCCTACCATATGGCTTGCACATGTGCCCCACAATGAGCACTTTATTGACACCAAACATAGACTCTTTCCCTGACAATGTAAGATTGGATTCTTCCAACCTAGATAAAATTTTATCACAATCATTTATGTGATTTACCTCAAACCTGCGACATCCCTTGAGATCCAAAGCTTCATCTTTGTCACTTTCTTCACATCCTTTGATAGACAAATCATCAATGAAAGTCATTGTGATTTGAGGAATAAAGTCACGTAAGACCTTATTCATATGTGCAACCGAGTTGGTTGCTCCCTGTGGCAAGGTACACATCCTTACCAAACCCAAAGGTGTCCTCATGGTTGTCAAGTCTCTGCTTTTGATTGCAAGCTGAAATTGATCATATCCTGAGTAGAGATCTCCCATTGAGTAGATTGCCCTCCCTGCAAATGCCTCTGCAAACTCATCCACAAGTAGACATGTACTTACATTTCTAAGTAGACATATCTTGGATGAAGCGTAGAGAACCATTCTTCTTTGGAACTGTGAACCACCTGTTTGAGTATGGAGCACAAGAAGGCTCCAAGATTCCCATATTGATTTTCTCATTCAGTAGCTCTACTAACTTTGGCAAATGAGCCTTTGGAACCGGAATAGGCCGCAGATTTCAAGGCACATGAGGTATTGTGAAAATTACCATAGGAGCTACAATAGAAGGATCAACACCTCCTATCTCATGTGGCTAAAATGAAAAAGCCTTACCATGCTTTGAAAGCATTTCTTTCAAGCACTTTGTCTCCTCCTGTGTTAGAAACTCCTTGCAACCAATTTGCAACTCTTGAAAAGACTCCTTTGTGAAGGTATGCCCAATCTTTTTAGGATTCCTCAAACTTGGTTGTAAAGAAGCCTGCTCAATCTTTTCCCTATTGTTGGGTGGTAAGGGTGAAGCTACTGGTTTCACCTTCTTTGCTACACTCTTGTATTTAGTTTCAACATGGACTTCTAGTCCAAGTGTTTGGTTTTCGTTAAAGCCTTCTATTACTTGATACATTTCCATAGAGCAAACTTCCACAACTTCATTTTCAAGATACAAACTAGACCCCATTATAGCATCAAGCTCATCCATAGTATCTACAAAAGAAACTTGTTCACACAAACCCAAAACATTTTCAGTAGGCTCTAGCAACCCACTTTTTTTCATGCCTATTTGTACATTATGCACATATTGCCTCTCACATCTCTTCAAATCTTCAAGTTTTGTAAAACATATTGATCCATTCCTTGTTACCAAGGAGCTCGTTGAGAAAGTTTCACCTATTTTTGGATCAGGCGAGACCCTTTTTGTTTCTGTACCACTGCAATCCCGCTTTACAATGGTACTTGGCCAAAACCCTCCATGAAATATTCCTCCTTTAAAGCTACTTTGAGTTCCTCCCAATTTCTCCCATTCCCATCTTTAATTCCCCTAACATGTTCTCTAATTTCTGGAGCAACAACTAGCTCAAATCTTTGAATTATTTCACCTTCTGACACGCGATGCAACTCCATCTCCTTCACATACTCGCGTAAGTACTTGGTTACATCTTTGCCATTGAATTGATCTATTCTATTGATGACTGCTTGTATGGCCTTCGTTGCTAAAATCTCCCTTCTTTCAGTGGCATGTTGTTGTTGCATGAACATTGCAAATGCTTGAAACATTTACATTGTTGTTGGGTCAAAATGCATACCCTGTTGCTCAACATGATCACCCATGGTTACCCACAAACTCTCACCCTGGCAGTTTCGCGTCGGGTTCACAAAAAATATGTCGAGAAATTTGCGGTCTTGCCAGAAAAGCATCGGGCTTATGGCTGTGAGAGTTTGTGAGAGAACTCAAAAAAAAAACTATATGAAGGAGTGAAACCATAGATGCCATGAAGACTAGGGTGTGGAAGGAAGTGCAATCAAAGAAGCCCCACTCTTTCTCTCTTGCACTCACACACACAAAGAAAGAACACAAAAGAGAGTGTCAAAACAACACAAAGATGAAAACATCAAGGCTATGGTCATATCGTATCATGGGTAATATGAAAGGGTTAATAGATGAGTTAATGGCATTCTATCTTGGCTGACCAAATAGGCTACGAATTGTTCTTTGTAATTGTAGTTTTGTGCTTACCATAATATATATATATTTTGTCTAGTGATTGGGATTAATTGTGTGTACAAATCCTCTTGGTTCATAGCAAGATAACTACGCTTACGTCAAAAGAAAATTTATAGTCTATGAGAGCTAGTATGATGGGATCCGGTGATAGAAGTATTTCATTGAGCCTATGGGCCAAAGAGAAACACTATAGGTTGTTGAAAGTGTATTTTATGGCTAATCCATACGTTAATTCTAATAGAACGTATAGAGTGAAAGCGATAGAAATTATCATCAGGTGGATTATTCATATAGGATAACTCTAGTATGCGCAAAATGTAGATATGAGAGAAGAGAAGGGAAGAGAAGAGAAGAGAGTTTCTCTCCCAAGCCCTATTCTTGCCCGTAGGCAATAAGGATACTGCGGGGAGAAATGTACCTGTAGCAAGGAGAACCTAAATTTTGTAGAGAGGATGAATTACTAAGAGTGAGAGAGATATGTTTGGTTAAGGAGATGAGATTATATATATATATATATATATATATATATATGTTGGATTAGAGATGAAAAAGAAAACAAGAAGAAATCAAGAAAACATCAATGTAGAACACATCTTACTTGACAAAACCTTTGGCACCATTATTGATGGAGAGAGAAGAAGAGGGGAGAATTCAAATTTGATTGATACGCCAAGTCCAAGACCTTCTTTGATTAGAGTTGATCTTCCAAGGATAGCATGCAAGAATGGCTAGTCTTCCTCTAGGAGAAAGTGTAGGCTTAGGCTTATGTTAATGGCTAAGTACAATTTGACATTACTACTCACTCCCTCATGAATTCCTGTCATCAATGGCTTGAATGCTTAAGTGAGTTTCAAGAAAGAAGAGGTTCCCTTTTTTGGGTGAAGGGAACCCCCAAGGGTTTACACAAGAAGAGAAGAGCCAATGTGAACAGAAACTGGAAAAGTTGGAAATGAGCTGTCCCTGCATGATGTGGGCAGACTGGGATCTAGTATTTTGATCATATCTCCTCAACCGTGGCTCCAAATAAAAAAAGTAAAAATATGGGCAGAAACTTCAGCTCATTACCTACGACTTTCATTTAGAAATCGTTTTCCAATTCGGATTGGAACCTTGTGTAAAAAATCATCAAAATAGTGTCCATTTTTGGCAGCAAAAGTCTTCCTGTGGTCCCCTTAGCCTAGACTTTCATTTGATTCCAAAGGACACCTCATGCCATATGAAAGCATGACATTGCTCCTTGACAAAGTTTTGTAATCATGCTTGTAATAATGCATTAAAATAAGTGTATCTTTGAAATCATGTCATCTGGTGTCCCACTAGGATTTGATTCCCTCCTAGTAGCTATTTAAAAAGAAATATATGAAAAATACATAGAATAAATATATATTGAAGTTCACCCTAGATATAGGATCTAGCTATGGTGTGAGATGATAATGAGATAGTAGAAATAAAGAATCAATGCTTTTTTGCCCCAAGTTAAAGATGCGGAGCTATTGACGCTTTTTCCATAGTATTTTCTGATGGTAAAGTAAAAATAGGTAACCCTTGAGATAAATAATAGGATGAGATAGAAAGAATATTATTATACTTAAATATGCATATGTACATTAGAGAAAATATAATTATCTATCTAAAAAGTTACAAGATAACTCTTGTAGCATGCATTCCCACTATGTACATGTCACAGCACGACAACGGTCTATAATGTGAACCCGCTAAGTAGCTATGCTCGGTAGATAGATATGCCAACTATAGAATCCCAGCCGAGGATATGCCATGTCGGTCACCAACCGTGTCGGTGATGTAAATGTGGCCAACGGTCACCAAGGCCTTCCAAGAGTGCCAGCTCATGGAGAGGTCAACATCTCAACACCATGTGCCTGGACATTGATTTCTTCTATCCCTTTAGTGTCCAAGTCACTGCAAAGCACAATGCTGTCTAATTCAATGCACAATGAAAAACAAAAAATGTCAAAGTCAAAGGTAATGCCACTTACATTGGAGTACTCATTTGAGAACCGAGAGGAAATATAGTTGAGGTGCTTTGTTCCGGGGTCTCAAAATAATTATCTGCTTTGGCATTATACACAGAGGACAATGAATGCTACAAGATAAAATATTCCTCGTCCCCTATCCATGCATACAAGTGTAAAGGACAAATGGTCTCATACTCTCCTCCAATTTCAAGTAAGGCCTCCACATTTATCCCACCAAGAGTTCCAAGCAGTGCTCAAAAATAACTTTTTTCCAAAAACTTATCAAACCTACATATGAGAAACAATAGAGGTAAACTTACTAAATCTAAAGGTTTCTACACCAATTTACACTATTTTTTTTCAAATTTTGTAGATTTTCTCACCTTCAACTATAAAATTTAGAGGTAAATCTCAAAATTAATAGGTGGGATTACACTAAACTTAGGTTTTTTTCAAGCATTGGTTCCAAGCTTCCCCCCGGATCATGTTGATTGACACAAGACATTTTCCATTCGTGAAGGGGACTCAGATGCAAGCACCAATTGTAGAATGGAGGAAAACACAAGCCTCCCTGCATAATGCAATCACAACAACAATTAAGGAATTTACATTTGAATATCGGCCAAAAATATCTTAATACTAGATGTTCTTGCTCTAATCAATAGCATATACCATCAATATTACAATTTTACTAGGCTCATTTTAAGACTACTGGTAGAAGAACATAAAATTTTATTGCAAAAACAGTCATATTGAAGGGATGTGTGTGTGTGTGTACACACACACACACACACACACACACACATATATATCCCGTTCTTGCGCTTTTTCATAATCTCTGGTTCATTCTCCAAATTTACTTCGTGGGCTATGGAGGAGCCGCACAGGACTCCGCTTCCCTCCCGCATGATGGGTTCTTTGCAAATGTTGGTAGCACGAAGGAGGGAGTCCAAGTATGTTCTTCTTGCAGGTTCTCTACAGACTACGGGAATAGTAGAAATTGCTCACAGCTTCGCTTTCTTTTTCCAGCATGGTTCCTCTGCAGACAATGGTGCTAGTGATGTAGCAGATGGTGCCCTACATAGGTCCTCTGCCAGTAGTGAGCAACGAATGCAAATAATCTCCTCTCCACATAGGTTCTCTGTATGCAATGGTGGCAGTTCCCCACAGAGGTCCTCTGCAGACAATGGTGGCAACACTGAGCAGAAAGTCCGAATAACCCCCTCCCCACATAGCTCTTTTGCACACTATGATGGTAGCGATGCATCAGACAACACCCCATGGAGGTCCTCTACAAACAATGGTGGTAATAGTGAGCAACAAGCCCAAATAAGCCAGCGTGCGTGGCAACACATCCAAATATTCACAACAAATGTGTTGCTTCCCCCTAATTCATGCATATGGAACATGGTAGGGAAGTTATAGAGGTGGATGCAAGAGGATACCAGTTTAGCCAGCAGGAGCTTGGCAAGAGATGGCAGGACCACTGTCCTCAGCTACTTGTGGAGTGGGTAGAAAAAGCAACCTTGTGCTTCCAAATGCCGGCATCCAGTTTCACGGATACGGCTTCCAAATTTGAAGGCCAAATAAATGCTTACTTGAAGCGATACAATAAGGCTAATGAGGTTGATACAAGACCTTCAAGCTCCATCTTCAAAGCAACAATGCCACAGTCATACGGGTAGAAAATATGTGTAGACCTCACCATCTTCTAATTATCTGAATATGAGCAGAAGGTCAATGCTGCCAAAGCTTAAGGGCGCACAATCCCGGATGGTGTCGAGGTTAGTGTTGCATAGAAACCTGTTTTTTTAATACATTATTTCTGAATTTCTTTTCTATAGATTTGGGGACTGAATTATATATATAAATGTGTGTGTGTGTGTGTGTGTGTAACATAAGAAACTTGTTTCTTTCATGCTTGTTTTTGAAACTCCTGGCTACACTCATCCAAGTGTATGCCACAATAGAGGTACAAAATGAAAGCCAATTTGAAGAGTACATCAGGTATACATGTAAGAAAGAAGCAAGACTCATGGATTGCATAGCCATTGCAGTCTTGGTTAAAACTTGGTGGATTGAGATCTACAATAGCACTCAAAGGCTATATGCAAGCTTCAACCCCCGATATGTTGATGTTGGTAGCTATTGTAGTACACTTGATGGGTTGAGGCTATACCTAGAGCCAGCTATCCTCAGCATCCAAGCTCACGTTTCCATGAGGAGAACAATGGAGGCACGTTGTTTGCCCTCATAACAGCAATACAGGTGGGAGATTTGGTATTAGCTGAGAACATAGTCAACTATATAGACTCTTTGAAGGAAGATGAACGCCCATTACTTGAGGCCGTCAAGCAAGCGACCCTACAAATCCCACATCCACATGCACACACATTTGTGGAGTACGAAGCCTGTCCTTCTCAAGGTAGTTTTCATGCTGGCTCACTTCTTTGATTTCATAGTTTTGTAGTCACATTCTTATGTTCTATGTCTGCAATTCTAATTGCAAATCCATCCAAGAGCCAAGAAATGATCGGTATGTTGAACTAGTATGGTGAACCAGCTTCCGATATAGGGTCATATATCCTAGTTGCCGATGTGCAAAAAGGTGATGTCAATTTTGTGACTTATTTGCTTCAAGTAGGAGCCGACCCTAATCGAGCAAGTTCATTTGGACAACTTGCCTTAAGACTGTCGTGGTGATGCGAGTTTAGAAATATGTTTCAAGGTGGTGACATGTTATAAGGATAGCTAGACATTTTTTTCCTTTAATAAGTTTGTTAAGGGACATTATGGAAAGATGGATGCATCGCAATGAAATTCAACTATGACCTTTTTCAGGAGACAAAATTATGGCGTATTTTTAGTGATTGGATTGAACTTGACATGGATTGTGAAGTGCACCAGGTGATGGGGTCATGTTGTTCATGTATTCATCATATTTTTTATTCGGCCAGTGAACCCGGTGTCAACTCTAGTGTAGGGATACTTGAATGGATCCAATGGGCTACCCAACAGAATGCATTGAACGTATGGATCTTGCAGTAACATTCTGGCAGCTTGATGGTGTAATTGAGCCTGGGGAGTTTTGCCACCTAAGATTTTGAACCTGCTTGCCTAAGAACTAAAGTCTATGCTTGAGTGTTCATTGCATATGCCATTTTGTCTAGTTGGTGGACTTGAAAGTTGAGGTTGGAGGCGTGCCATGGTTACATTTGAATGTGAAGCTGGAGGTGCACTTTGTTGATGTGTCTAGTCTTTTCACCCTCGCTGACGTTGTGCATGACGTAGATACTCACAGTGCACACACAGCCCATCATGACATGATCCCCTCTCTTCCTTGCATGGTAAGGCTATCCCTTGTTCCTCTGTTCCTTGCGGGTTGTCAAAGCGATCATGTACTCAAGCACTCCCGCTACAGCTGGACGTATGTCTTCTATTAACAAATGTTGAATTGGCTAGGTATTGTTTAACATTTTCTAGACGTATGTCTTTTTTTTTTTTTTAATAGCAAAACTCACAATTGTGAGTGAATTATATTGAGTAGCCGAAAAAATTACAAGGTTTTGTCATGCTCATGTTAAGCCATGACAACATCCAGGAATCATAATTACACCGGCTATTAGGGCACTCCTATCGATGGCCAAGGTTTGCCCCCGTCCCAGGTATTCCGTCTACTGACAACAAGGCACAAGTAGTCCTAGACCAATCCTCCGAGTGATGCTTGCACCCGAGTGCCCATATTAGTACATTGCTTTCCTGTATAATTACTGCGAAGCTGGCCACCTCAAATCCTCCTTCAAAAACACGGCGGTTCCTTGTTTGCCATACATTATGAAAGATTCTAGATGTATGTCTTATGTTAATGATTGTCGTGTTGGCTAGTTATTGTTTAACATTTATTCTCCAAGCTTGTCAAGGGCCTTGTAGTGGGTTTCCTTACCTTGAGTTTCCCTTTGAGTTTGCAATTCTACTTCTTTACTTGTAGATAGCTTGAGCTACTCGATTTCCTCTTTTAAAGCCTTCTCGTCGTCTAATTCTTTCTTCTTATTAATGTGTATGGGGTTCATGGCATCTTCAATCAATTGTGAAGGAAAGCTAACCATCTTACTTATACTTTCAAGCCCACTTGTTTTGTAAAGCAGTGTTGCCTCACTTGCTGCTCAACCATTGTGGCCTTTGCTTAGTCCATGAGCACTTTTTACCTTCATCTTGCAATGATATTAGTGCTATCACTTGAGTTAGTGCTCTTCAGTGCATTGATTAGCACTCCAGGATTTTGAAAGTCTTGGATTGTATTATGCATGAGGTTGTTTGCGGGTCGTCGCGATGGACGTCCATAGCATAGCTCTCAAGCATCAACATAAAATTATCGATATAGGGGAAGCGACTCGGATGAGACATGGAAACTCACTAGGGTGTCAATCCTAATGAAGTGAACTCAAAGAGATGCAACTACTAACTCTACAAGCAAATTGATCGCACTAAAGCCAAGTAATCTGCCTATGTCCTTCTACACAGCTCTGCAGTCATCATGCCCGTTCACCATGCAAATCATATCGGAATCGCACGAAACTTGAAGGGAAGCTACAGGGGACTATCAGGAACATATCCTATCACTGTCATTGCATTCTGGAGAGGTACAACGATCGCGATCGTTCGTCCCACAGTACGCAAAAACAGTAAACGAATGATCCTAAAGGGTCATTTTTAGGTCCCTAAAGCCTCTCTTAGGGTCAAAACAACATAAAATACGCATATAAACTCTCAGAACATCAATTTAAGGCCTAAACAGATGCGTTTGAAACCTTCACCGAATCTTGAATGATTACACTTGAATGGAAGAGCAGAGTAAGAGGAACACAATGCAAGAAACAAAACTGAATTTGGATTACCGTAGCCACAGAAGCGATGATTACAAGTTGGAGCAAAGAGGTAGCTCTCTGTACGTAACGCAGTAGTCTCTTATCTTCAAAAAATAATCTCCTTTTCCACTAACCTTAGTGTATTATATACCTAGGGCTTTTTAAAGTGGCCGGCGGCCAACTTCTCATGGACCTTTACATACATCACTGGAAAAATTACATCTTTGACTCACACTCGACATAGACGACTGCCATTAGGCTTTTACATGGTTTGATGTATTAAACATCGGAAAAATAATGCCCATCAAAACTTTGGCCGGCTGACCCAACGGGCGCCTTGGCTAGGTGGGCACTTGTATGTTGTTATCACCTCCAAACACTCCCCCCTTCCTAGCTCGTGTCGTCCCTTGACACGTACGACCTTGTGTAGTCTTGTCATAGGGTTGTCTTCAGCTTTGTCTTCAAGGTTGGTCTTCATCTTGGGAAGCCCGTTGTCGTTTATGACGCTCCCCCCTTCCTTGAGTAATGCATAGATGTCATGTTGTTGATACATGATTTGAGCTTTGATTATCGAGGCAACGTTTCTTTTTGTTGTGCATTCGCCTCTTGGTTGTCAATCTTAGTTGCCGTAAAGATGGATGTTGAAGTGTTTGATCGTGTAGAACTGATCCTCCTTGTGGCGTGGACTTTATGATAGATTTTCATTCAAGGTCCACTGCAATTTGAGCTGTTTGCAATAGGTCACCAAGGTTGAAGCACTGTGTGAGCTATTTTTTATTGTTGTGGATAACTTGCTTGCTAAATTTCTCATTGCTTGATGTTGTAGGCCATTCTTTGACTTGCCATTGTTGGATGGAGCTTTGTTGTCACCCTTGAAGATAAAAGATGCTCTTGATAAGCATATGGAGACTTGCTGTTTTTGCTCCAAGTTGTTGTTTATGGATTGGGTAACCCTTTCCTTATTGTTGATGTAGAAGGAATATATACAAGAAGTTGATGATGAGGTCTAGATTAGGGTCTTAAAACCTAGATGACCAAAGGAAAAAACCCAGTGGGAAAAAAGTGCCTTTGGTATACGCTCTTATTGGAGTTGAGCATTTTGACTCGAAGTACCTGTCATGCAAGGTGAGTGCTTGGTAGAAACAAAGGAAGAGTGCTTAATGTAAGTGCCAATTATGGGACACTCTATATGCTTATGAGAAGTTTTTAAACAAAAGCATGTAGTGTAAAAGATGGAGTTGATGGGTGCTTCAAGGAAAAAATGTAGCACATGTGACATCAAAGGACGTCTCAATAGCTTGCACGTTTCCAAGAAGGGTTTTCGATGTAGAAGCTTCTCTACTCATTCCTCACTATGCATAGTGCGTGAGTGTCTTTTGGACTTTTTTCACTTAACCAAACTTAAAATACATAGACTTGGACTCTTATGCTCACCTATACCAGCATGAGCGACACAACATAAATATGCTCAACTCCTCCACCTTGAGCAGTGCTTAGAATAGCTAAGACTCTTAGACCACAGAGAATATTACTTGAAGCTTTGGGACTAATGCCTTGCTCATTTAGTGGCTCAGCTGTCCGACTCTTGACTTTTATGCCATGTATTTTTAATGGCGACTTGGACTTACCTGTTCATGGCCTGAAACCCAATGCCATAAGTTCTTGAGATTAAGGCCTCTATCATTGTGTTGGTCTTTGGAGGCCACCATTTTGTCGAGTAGGTTGGCATATTTTGGCTCCTCTTGACTTGCTTGTTGTATGTTGATACTTGTTTGTAAAACAAGTCCTTCAACTCTGATAGGGCTTGATGTAGCCGTTGCATTAATTTCCATGAGAAGCGATTGTCGAGATGTGTGGGTTCTCTGTGATTGAGTTTCCACTAGCAATTTTGGAACCCATCTTGTTTTTGGTCCTTGTGTGGCCGTCTTTGGCATTTTATCTTCTTCTACAATTTTATGGACACTAGGCTTTGGTATCCAAACCTAATGATTTCTGTTGTAAAAGCCTTGCTTTTGTAATTGATGACAAGGTATCCATCTGTAGACTGCAGCAACCTTGGTTGTAATTGGCTTCTGTTGGCTTTTGGTTGTCATTGCTTGCTTTAGGGTAGGAGCTTGTGCTGCTTGATTTATCTTCGTTGTTCCCGATTGAGCTACAATTTTTGGTAACTATATTTGTGTGTTACCTTCATAAAATCCTTGTGCTTCGAGTAACTTAACTGGAATCATTCGCTGATTCATGTGTTTGCGTTGGGTAATTTGACTAGCGAGTGACTTTGGTACCCAAACTTGTCGCATTGCCCGCTTGGAAGGTCTTTTTGTTTGCCTTTTGTTGGTGTTCTTTCGCTTGCATGAGTATTTTGTATTCCGTTGATAGCTTATCTTGTTCCTTGTAGAACTCGTTGATTGAGGTGGGTAGGTCCAGGCTGTTACTTTAGGCTTTTTGGACCAAACATTAGTGTTTCCTTGGAAGTAGCTTTGAGCAGTGATTGACTCATTTGATGCTATCCACCCTCTCACCTTTTGCTGTTGTGGTTGAATCCGTGTTTCATGTATCCAAACTGGGTCTTTGACTTGGATGTGCTCTTTGGATACCAACACCTGCTTGACATTCTTCGGCTTCTTCTGGATGCTTTTTTGTGATGGAAACTTTGGTTGATAGACTTTTTTCTTTGGTTTCCATTGCATTGTTGATGGTGTGGCTCTTGATGAGGCTTCGTGGGAAATTTGATGGAATCTCGTTGAAGGTAAAGTCGTCTGGCGAGGTTGATATACTTCAATGTTTACCTTTGTTTTACCTTTTTCCACGATGGTTGGCGATTTCTTCTTTGCATGGATTTGAGAAGCTTCATGGAGTCTTACCATTGTTGTTGTTGAAGCTTTTGATTGTTGTCGAAAGAAGATGTTCCTCAAGCTTTCTGTCAGGACCAGGCTCTCTTTGATATGATGGGAGTTGATTATGTGGAAAGTATCTTTATACTCCCCGGTACTCAATTTGAGTACAGCTTCTGCCACTCCAAAGCTAGGAATTGGCATTTTTGAACTTGTGTAAACTGTTTCTTCTAGCTCATTGATTGGTGGCTTTCCCATCATGATCCACGTTCCATAAGTCATTAGATTCTTAGTAGCATAAGGATCAATTGCGGCCGAACATGTAACCTTGAGCCCTGTTTGTCCGCATAAATTGAATTTGATCATCGTTGGAGATAGTCCATCTTTTTCCTTGTCCCTATTCTTCTTTTGATCTTGCGTTTGTTGAAGATTTTCCGTAGAACTTGGAGATTTTCTCCTTCATCTACTTTCAGTTGCACTTTTTCTGGAGTCAGATTCTTTGTTTCTTCAGGTATGTCAATAATGACAGATTCTTGTGGTTTCTCTGCTTTCTTCATGTGCACTTTGGCATCATGCTCCATGACGTAGCTATCTGTTTCACCTTTTTTGCCTTCACACTCACAAATCTCGTTAGCTTCCTTCAACACCTTTATCGTAAATACGGGACTTATATCATACCCTTCCTCATCACAGAATTTAGTCGAAGTCACCTCATTCACACATACATCAAGAGTCGCCAGTATTTGATCCCATCCAAAGGGTTCAAATAATTGCTCTGGAAAGGGTTCCGGTATGTAAGCTTCATCGTCCATTGATCTTTTTAGGATGCAATCCTCCTTCGTTGAGATTCCACACTTCGAAGCACCACACATCCAAAGTTCTTGTTTGGTTTGTAGCCACGTAGGTATCTCTTTCCCATTGACTATAGAAGAGTCAATTTCTTCTAACGGAGTTCTATTCACATCTCTATAGCTATGGTCTTTTATGCTTATTTTTGTGGTGATCTTTTTATGTCTCAAGTAGATATAGTCATAGCCCCAATCTTGAACCATCTTAAGTTGACGCATGAAAGGCCTTCCTAAAATGATATCAAAATTGTTCCCTTTTCCAAAATCTACTATTGCAAATGTATGTTCATATTCAATTCCACAAGAAGTCACAATAATTTGCTCTAAGATACCCAGAGCTTTTTCCGTGTATCCATCTGCAAGTTGCAGCTTCATTCTAGTTTTTCTAAGTGCTTGTCTATCCCATTTTTCCCAAATTTCTTTTGTGACTATGGCTACTCCAGCCCCACTATCAAGTATAGTCAATGTTTTAACTCCTTTGTATTCCAAAGGTAAGGTGGTGTTTCCTTCTTCTCCTTCGCAATATTCCCCCACCTTGTTTATTGGCACAGGTTTAGCGTCTGCACTTTCTTGTTGAGTTTTGTTTGATTGTTCATTTGAGGGTAGATCTTGAAGAGGTATCTTTAATCCCATCTTCCCCAAATTGTTGCCTACTTCATCCCATACATGTGGTCTAATCTTAAGCAGTTCAGATAGAGTAATGGTGCACTGTATTGGAGCTGACATCAACTCTTGCATACTCTTTGTATCCATCATCTTGGATATGGATTTCCTCTGAGATGGCACCACTCTAGTCTCTGAGTCTGCCTCATGTTCTCCTATGTATGAGGGTAAGGTCTTCAAGGACTCTGGTTTGATTTCAATTGAAACTTCGTTCCCTGCATCTCCGGTTAGAGATTGAATGTCTCCCTGATAGGCTTCATTCCCTGTATTGACCTCAATTATGGGTACAGATTGGAAAGTTGCACTTCCATCTTTTGCACTTCTAATTGCTTCCCACAATTCATTTGGCCATGGATCATCTATCTCTGGGATAGGTGCCATAAATTGTGATCTTGACCTTGCATCATTAGTGGTGTTGGCCACTACTTGATCATCTAGTTGAATTTCTAGGTTGTTGGTTTCTTGTGTTACAGTCTTTGCTTGCACATCCTTTTGTGATTCTAGCTCAATGTTTCTTTGAGTTAATGTTTCAACAACCTTTGCCTTAGGCATTTCAAATCCAACACTTTTTGGTTTTGTTTCTGGAGGTGGAATTGGTGCTTCAGGCTCCATCATTGCCTGTGCATTTTTTACCAATTCCTTACACATTTTCAGCCTCTTAGTCTCTACCTCAGCATGAGGATATTTCATCCCTCGTTGCTCTAGGGTTTGGTTGGGTTTCAATCTAGCCTCATATGCTTCTAGTGCAGCATCTAATGGCTCTAGGACTTTGTCTACCAACACAGATCCTCCGGAAGACGCCTTCCTTGGTTTCTTATCGCTCATCACCGTTTTGTTTTCCCATTCTTGTTTTAACTGCTCCTTTGTCTCTTGTAATTCTGTTTGTAGTGCAGTTTGATTTGTAACTGTTTTTGCTTTAATTCTGTCTCTTTTGGCTTTCCAGGATTTTCTCCCAGTCCTCACTGACACACTAGCTGTTTCCCCTTGTTTGGGTTGTTGATCTTTCTCCTCATTAGCTTGGTCCTCAGCATTTTCTTTTGCTTGGGCTCTCGTCACTACCTTGACAGGAATTTTGGGTTCTGCCTCTGATCCACTTGGAGAGGGTAACACTCCCACAACATTCATTGTTGTTTTCCCTTGTTTATTTGGGTGTTTTGGACAATTTGGAACAACATGTGTAATGGCACACTCCAAACAATATCCAATTATCTCTACACGAGAACAATTCTTAGCCCAGTGATTACCTCCACACTTGTAGCATGGTCCATCTTGTTGAGTCACTGGTGGTTCATTTGATGGTTGTTCTTGCTTAGCCAGAATGGTCTCTGGTCTACGCTCTTGATTGGCTATGAACATCAGAGTGTTCTCATTCAATGAATAGAGTTTTCTCATAGGTTCTTGTCCTAGCCTAGGTTGTGATACCTCAGCTCTTTGTAAAGCCCTTGATACAATCTTATTTTGAAATAATGGATGATTTGGTAAAGGCATTTTTTTTTCTATTTGATGTCCAAATAGTGTCCCCTTCGTGTAGGTTTGATTATAGTAGCACTCACTCATCTCATGATTGGTCCATTTTTGCTCAATGACACACCATTTTATTCGTTGTGTTACTTGCGCTGCTAGCTTATCTAGGTTGGTCATTAATTGAGACATAACCAATTGCCTTGTGTTGGTTTCACCATATGCTAAAGGAGCATTATCCATAGTGATCTTTGTATCACCAATTTCCTCGCCATAGGCTTTATAATTGTCAACTAGGTATAACGCTTCTCTCGTGACTTGTTCAAAGGAAGTGCATCCTTTTAAGTGCAAATCTTTCTTGAGAGTTTCATTTTTCAAACCCTCTATGAAGAGAATTGATAATCTTTCATCCTGCGGTAACTCGCGTTCCGGACATCTCTCTATATATTGTTTGAAGCGTAGCGATGCTTCCTTCACTCTCTCATCTTCTTTTTGCTTGAATGCATAGATTTGGGACACTATGTTATGCTTGATTCCCCTTTTAGAGAACTCCACAACAAATTCTTGCAACAATTGTTCAACGTTTGAGAAGGCATTTTTGTCCAATGGTTGGAACCAATTCAATGCTATCCCTTCCAAGGTTAAGCCAAATCCCTCATACTGTGTATGAAAATAAAATACTTGTTCGGCTCTTAACACTTGTTTGAAGAAGGATGCATGTACGTATGGATCCCTTAACCCATCAAACTTCTTCTTGACACATTTGGCCAATTGATATGGTCTCATTGGTTCTGGTTCAACCATGTATCTTAGCGTGTTGGGGTCTGTCACAAGGACATCCCTCGTTTCTTCTTCTCTTCTTGGAGCAAATCTTGGTGGAATCCCGTTTGAGACATGTTTTGGAAATTTTGATGGATTTATAAGTCTAACTGGTGGTCTCTTGGTTCCACTCAATGAGGTAGGAGCTACACTCCCGTGAATAGCTATTCTGGATGTTTGAGGTCCATTTGATTCCATAGTTTCAATGTTAGCTTCTTGCAAATGAGTCTCCAAAAACCTTGGTACGCTTACACTCGGTTGAAAGTAGTAAGCAGAGATTGGAGTACCCATGTATGTATATCTTTCTAGTTCAATTGGGCTGATAAGTTTGTACTCTCGTACATGTTAGGAAATAAGACGTAGCTAAATAGATATTTGAGTAGATTACTTAATGGAGAGAGATAGATTTCACACACAAGAGATTATAGAGAGAGAGAGAGAGAGAGAGAGAGAGTACACACGATATACGTGGTTCACCCAATGTGGGCTACGTCCACGAGAAAGCAGACACTCAATGGCTTTAGCACTTCAAAAGAAGAAGTAGTTTACAAAGGGATTAAACCCTTGATAGAGCTCCCGCCTTGCTTCACTCTCACCACCTCACACTCACCTTGTTGCATCAACTTCACACTATGAAATGTGTGTAGAAATGGCCTTCTTTTATAGGCCAAAAGGGATGCCCTCTCTTATGAGAGGCAGCCATGTGTAGCCGCCCTTGTGCGAATGAGTCCAAATCGGACCCTCCAATCCGCCCATGTGTGGCCGCCCTTGAGAAGACAAGTCCGCTTTTGAATTCGGCCACCGGCCACCGGCCATTGACTTCCGACCACCAGCCATCGGCCATTGACTACCGGCCACCGGCCAACCGACCGGTTGTTTTCCGACCACTTTCCAGCCGCCGTCCGGCCATAATATTCCGGCGAAAAAGAATATTCCGGCGAAATTGTCTGTGAAAATTTTGGTTTCCGGTGAGTGATTTTCCTTCACGCAAGAAGTAGTTTACAAAGGGATTAAACCCTTGATAGAGCTCCCGCCTTGCTTCACTCTCACCACTTCACACTCACCTTGTTGCATCAACTTCACACTATGAAATGTGTGTAGAAATAGCCTTCTTTTATAGGCCAAAAGGGATGCCCTCTCTTATGAGAGGCAGCCATGTGTAGCCGCCCTTGTGCGAATAAGTCCAAATCGGACCCTCCAATCCGCCCATGTGTGGCCGCCCTTGAGAAGACAAGTCCGCTTTTGAATTCGGCCACCGGCCACCGGCCATTGACTTCCGACCACCGGCCATCGGCCATTGACTACCGGCCACCGGCCAACCGACCGGTTGTTTTCCGACCACTTTTCAGCCGCCGTCCGGCCATAATATTTCGACGAAAAAAGAATATTCCGGCAAAATTGTATGTGAAAATTTTGGTTTCCGGTGAGTGATTTTCCTTCACGCACGATGGTTTCTCCTCATAATGGGGGCCTTACAAATGTGTGCTTTTACCACAAAAAATTACAAGGGTAAATCAGGCTCCATACTTAACAATCTCCCACTTGGAGACTGATCTCCAAACCAAACCTGTGACTGCTTTCCATTCTGGCTTCTTATCCTTGAATGCCGATTGAAGATGAGCAAAAGCTCAACTTCTCCTTGTTGGCCACCTTTGTAAACATGTCTGCAGGATTTTCACTTGTATGCACCTTTCCTAACTTAAGCTATCCCTCTTCCAAAAGAGTGCGTATGAAGTGATATCTCACCTCAATGTGCTTTGTCCTTGAATGAAAGGCTGAGTTCTTCGCAAGATGGATAGCGCTTTGGCTATCACTGTACAAGACACAATTGTCTTGTTTGAATCCAAGCTCTTCTAAGAATCTGTGAAGCCACATAATTTCTTTGCTTGCCTCCATCATTGCTACATACTCTGCTTCCGTGGTAGAAAGTGAAATCACTTTCTGCAGCTTTGAAGCCCAGTTTACTGCTGTGCCTCCAACCGTGAACACGTAGACAGTAGTGCTCCTTCGAGTATCTTTGTCACCTGCCATATCTGCATGAGCATACCCTTCTAGAAAAATATCAGTTCCTCCAAAATACAAAGCATTTGTTGTTGTCCCTTTTAGATACCTAAGTATCCACTTCATAGCTTGCCAATGCTCTTTACCTGGGTTGTCCATGAACCTACTCACAACTCCCACTGCATGTGTAATGTCTGGCCTTGTCCAGACCATAGCATACATTAGAGAACCTACCGCTGCAGCATATGGAACTTTAGACATATAGGCTATCTCCTCTTGTGTCTTTGGACACATATCCTTCGTTAGTTTAAAATGACCAGCCAAAGGTGTAGAAACTGGTTTTGCATTTTGCATTGCAAACCTTTCTGGTACCTTCTTGATGTAATCTTCTTGAGATAGCTTTATTGTCTTCTTCGTACTGTCCCTTGATATTTTCATACCAAGTATCCTCTTTGTAGCACCTAAATCCTTCATTGAAAAAGATTTAGACAGCTCCTCTTTTAGGTCTTTGATGTCCTGCATGTTAGCACTTGCAATCAGCATGTCATCAACAGACAACATTAGGATGATGAATTTCCCATCTCCCAAATTCTTCGTGTAGACGCAGTGATCCGAGTTGCATCTTCTGAATCCATGATCCAACATCCATCGATCAAACTTCAAGTACCATTGTCTAGATGCTTGCTTTAAACCATACAAGCTCTTCTTTAATCTGCAAACCATTTTCTCCTTACCTTTTACTTCATACCCCTTTGGTTGAAGCATGTAGATTTCCTCCTCTAAGTCACCGTGAGGGAATGCCGTATTTACATCCATTTGCTCGAGATTTAGATCATGAGCAGCCACAAGGCTTAAGACAAGCCTAATTGAGTTCATTTTTACAACAGGAGAAAATATTTCATTGAAGTCAATACCTTTCTTTTGAGAAAACCCTTTTACCACAAGCCTAGACTTGTACCTTTTCTTCCCACCTTCTTCTTCCTTCACCTTGTACACCCATTTCTTTTAAAGTGCCCGCTTACCTTTAGGCAACTCAACCAATTCCCATTTTTGGTTGCGATGTAGTGAGTCCATCTTCACTTGCATGCTCTCCAGAATCTGAGATCAAGAGATGGTTGAAGGAAGGAACAAACCTTTCTGGAGGTCTACTTGCTCTTGTACATCTTCGGGGAATAGGTTGAGGCTCCTCATTTGGTTGACGTTGTTGCACATTGTCACCGTTTGCAGTCCTTGAGTCTTCCCCATCCTCAAGCTCCATGTACTCATCACCTGTTTCTTTTGTTTGATTTCTTTCCAAGTAATCTTTGTACATATTTTGTTCGTTAAAAATTACATCCCTACTCCTTAAGATTTTACCATCTTCAGGATTCCATAGGCGATACCCAAAGTCACCTTCTCCATAGCCAATGAAGAAACACTTTTTAGACTTTGCATCTAGCTTTGATCTTAGGCTTCTATCTATGTGCATGAAAGCCTCACAACCAAACACATTGAGAAATGCATAATTCACCGGTTTACCTGTCCATGCCTCTTCTGGAACTCCCCCATCCAATGCCGTTGAGGGTGACCGATTGATTAAGTACACAGACGTACTTACAGCTTCCGCCCAAAGCTCAAGCGGTAGGCCTGCATGTAGCTGCATGCTTCGTGCTCGCTCCATGATTGTCCTGTTCATCCTTTTCGAAATACCATTTTGTTGAGGTGTCCTTGGGGTTGTCCTTTGCCTCCGAATGCCATTGCTAGCACAAAAGCTTTCAAAAGCTTGGCTGCAATATTCGCCTCCATTGTCGGATCTGAGGCATTTAACCTTGGTACCCGTTTCATTCTCCACAAAGGCTTTCCACCTTTGAAATATGGAAAATACATCGGATTTATTCTTCATGACATAAACCCATGTTTTTCTAGTCGCATCGTCTATGAATGTTACATAGTACAATGAGCCACCAAGTGATGGTGTACTTGCAGGACCCCAAACATCAGAATGAACCAACTCAAGTTTTTTATTTTTTCTTTCATTTCCTGATTTTTGAAATTTTACCCTCTTTTGTTTACCATAAACACAATCTTCACAGAACTCTAAGTCCACTTCTTTCAAACCTGGTAGAAGCTTCTTTGTTTGAAGGATTTGCATTCCTTTGGCACTCATATGCCCAAGTCGGTAGTGCCACACCATACTGTCAACTTCTATAGTTGTTGCACAAGCTGAAGGTTGCGTGCTAACAGTACACAAGTAAAGTGTACCGACTTTTTCTCCCTTGGCAACCACCAAAGATCCCTTTGAGATCTTCCACCGTTTGTTTCCGAATGCAATGTTATGACCTTCATTGTCCAATTGTCCTGTAGAGATCAAATTTTTGCGAAGAGAAGGAACATGCCTAACATCTTTAAGCTTCCATTCATTTCCGTTATCAGTTTTGACAGAAACTGTACCTTTGCTGACAATTTCACAAGCTTCATCATCTCCCAAGTATACATACCCAAAATTATCTTTGGTGTAGTCTTGGAAATGTTGCTTGTGTGGTGTCGCATGGAATGAAGCCCCGGAATCTACTATCCAAGAATTAGACACATTGTCTAATGAGAAAATTAGAGCATCTTGCTTTACTTTACCTGCCACATTGGCCTCCGATGTTGGCTTGTTGTTTTGAGACTCTGTCTCCTTCTTCTTCTTGGACCAGCAATCTTTCTTGACGTGGCCCTTCTTGCCGCAGTTCCAACATTCAAGAACTGACTTTATGCGTGACTTGCTCCGCCTTGAGCGATCACGACCCTTTTGGTTTTTGAACCTCTCCTTAGGCCTTCCTCTTGTTTCCACTGACAGTGCAGCACTTGATGATTCTCCTGTGCTTCTCGTTCGTATTTCCTCGTTTAGGAGAACACCCACAACATCATCAAACTTAAGAGTATTTGTGCCAGAAATAGAATTACTTACAGCCATCACAAGGCTATCCCAACTATCCGGTAGAGATGATAGTATAAGGAGAGCTCGCACTTCGTCATCGAAATTGATTTTCACTGATCGAAGTTGACTTATGTTTGTGTTAGTCATTTAGGTGTTCTGCAACTGAACCATTCTCTGCCATCTTTAGATTGAACAAGCGCTTCATAAGAAATACCTAATTGGATGTCGATGGTTTCTCGTAGAAGTCGTCAAGTGACTTCATCAAGTCCTCCATGGTCTTCATCTCCGAAACATTGAAGGCAACTGTTGACGCCAAGCTTAACCGGTTTGTTCCCAGTGCCTTTCGATCAAGGACAATCCATGCTTCATCTGCCATTGTTGCGGGCTTCTTCGCAAGACCGCCTAGTGGCAAATAGAGGTCCTTCTGGTAGAGATAGTCTTCAATCTGCATCTTCCAATGTTGGTAGTTTTTGCCGTTGAACTTCTCAATCTTGAGCTTCCCTTCCTCCGCCATAACTCCCACTCAATTCAAGGAATCCTTTCCTTGAGATAATTTAGCTACGAGCAAACCTTGCTCTGATACCAGTTGTTAGGAAATAAGACGTAGCTAAATAGATATTTGAGTAGATTACTTAATGGAGAGAGATAGATTTCACACACAAGAGATTATAGAGTAGAGAGAGAGAGAGAGAGAGAGAGAGAGAGAGAGAGAGTACACACGATATACGTGGTTCACCCAATGTGGGCTACGTCCACGGGAAAGCAGCCACTCAATGGCTTTAGCACTTCAAAAGAAGAAGTAGTTTACAAAGGGATTAAACCCTTGATAGAGCTCCCGCCTTGCTTCACTCTCACCACCTCACACTCACCTTGTTGCATCAACTTCACACTATGAAATGTGTGTAGAAATGGCCGCCTTTTATAGGCCAAAAGGGATGCCCTCTCTTATGAGAGGCAGCCATGTGTAGCCGCCCTTGTGTGAATAAGTCCAAATCGGATCCTCCAATCCGCCCATGTGTGGCCGCCCTTGAGAAGACAAGTCCGCTTTTGAATTCGGCCACCGGCCACCGGCCAACCGACCGGTTGTTTTCCGACCACTTTCCGGCCGCCGTCCGGCCATAATATTCCAGCGAAAAAGAATATTCCGGCGAAATTGTCCGTGAAAATTTTGGTTTCCGGTGAATGATTTTCCTTCACACACGATGGCTTCTCCTCATAATGGGGGCCTTACAAATGTGCGCTTTTACCACAGAAAATTACAAGGGTAAATCAGGCTCCATACTTAACAGTCCATACTTATCTATCATTAGAACTTGCACTCCCTGGTCATCTGTGTTGTGAAGGCATAGAGGTTCTTGTAGTCTTTCAACTCTTCAATGATGGTATTTAAACATCTATAGAAGTTGTTTTGATCCCTAATAGGTAACCTATAAAGGCCATCATAAGTGTAATCCGTTAGAACTCTTGTGGCTTCATTGGTTTTGATGAACCTCACGTTAGGTTTGTTGATTAGAGGATGCTTCTCCTCTAAGTCTCCAGCAATTTCCACTTTTGCTCTTCCAAACTCCCGCATTTTAGTTGATTGGTTTGGCTTCCAGTGAGCTACATGATCACTTGAAAAATATCCATGAGCCATGCCTTGAGGTTTGGCTTGATATGATTGATAAGCCTCATGGTCTTGTCTCAATCCTCTTGTTATAGGTGTTGCAGTATTTCCGGCTGTTTGTGTAGGTGTCATAGCTCTGAGTTGAGTGGGAAACCCTAATTATAGATGAGTTTTCATGTTTAAGCCTCACTCGATACTCTCAAGATGGTCCTTAATAAGAACACCTTGGCTTAGTGTACACAATGCCTTTTTGCCCTTGGTCAAGTCTCTAAAAAGTCAGGAATTTGTGACTTTTTTGGTCTCTGGACACTGGTTTTGGGGTACCCTAAAAGTTTGGAATTAGGAAACCTAGAAAAATTCAGCTATAAAACCAAAACTTGTGCTATTTCCCGCAAGCTTTCTTCCTAGCTATACCTGACTCAATTTGGAGTTGTCTATCAAAAGTTAGAGCACTTTTGGTGAACTGCTCCTGAAACAACACTCAAAACAGTCTCAGGACCAGAACACAGGAACTTTGGCTTGTATCTTGGCTTCCAGAGGGTATTTTTCACTCAAACTTGAGATTTGGGATGTACTCAAGTAGGTCTACAAACTTATGAAGTCAGATACCCCCACTATGTAGAGGTACACCGATCACGATCGTTGATTCCATGTCACAGATTTGGAAGATTTTTGCACATTAGCTAGCCCTTGATGTCTTGATACCAAGTGTCTCTGTATTTTTTAATTTGGAGATGTTTTGACCAATGAAAACCCAAATCCCAGGTGGTTCTGCGGTTATTGGCTTGATTGTGTAAATGGGACTTTTGACCACTTTCTTGCTCCTTTTGGAAAATATGTTGCACTAGATGTCAGCTACCTACTCATAAATTTTCAGTCGAAAATGTCACTGGGGTACACCGATCGCGATCGTAGTTCCAGCTCCTTTTTGCATGAAATTTTAGGAGTTGATAGACATGGGTATGATTAGTTTATTCCCAAACCCACTTTGCATTTGGATCACAAAAACTTGAATTTTCTCAAAATTTTGGTCTGAAGGATCAGTGATCAGTGTTTGCCCTATTTGACAACTGTCTTTTGGTTTTTTGACCCTGGTTCTTTTGAGAAAGTTGTTTGTCTAGTTATCAGCTACCTACTCACAAATTTTCAACTCAAAATGTCAGTATGGTACACCGATCGCGATCGTACTTTTGAGCCCAAATTGGATGAAACTTGTGGATATGGTAGACAATGATGTGTACAGTCTACTCCCCAAATCTTTTTGAATTTGGACAAGAAAAAGTCATGTTTTCACCAGATCTTGGTCTGTTGCAGTGGTTTTCTGTCTGTCTGCTATTTTTGGCTATTTTGGTCACTTTTTTGAATTTTGAAAACTCCTGCTATCTTATATAACCTAGGTGTATGTGTGGGTAAAGTCTGGTCAAAATCTGGCACTGAGGTACACTGATCGCGATCGTAGTTTGGAGCCCAAATTGGATGAAACTTCACCAGCTTGTTCACTAGGCTATTTTAAGACTACCTGCCAAATCTTTTTGTATTTGGACTCAAAAAAGTCAAGAATTTACAGTTTCTTGGTCTGAAGTGCCTGATTTCTTGAATCTGTCAATTTGACTTGATTTTGGTGTTTGTTTTGGGAAATGAAAGCTATTTGGGATTGTCCTATGTATAGGCTATCCCTCTGTATGCTTTCTTCTCAGTTTTGATGTGTTTTGGTCTACTGAAAGTCAATTTCTATGTCAGTTTAGCAATTTTTTACTCGCATCTGTATTCAGTGGTTTTGACCTGTTTTTTGTGGTTTTTGACCCTAAGTCCTTTAGAATTTTATGTTTGTATACACTTGAGGATCCCACATATGAAATCTGGTCAAAATCTGGGACTGAGGTACACGGATCGCGATTGTAGTTCTGAGCCCAAATTAGACCAAATTTGGCATGCTTGTAGACACTGATGTTTTAAGGCTATCCCCTAAGTCTTTTTGCATTTGGATCACCAAAAGTCAAGATTTTACAGTTTCTGGGTCTGTCAGGCTAGTTCTACCCAAGTGGCCTGATTTCCTTGATTTTTGATGTTTTTGGGTATGGTTGCTTTAGACAAACTTGTTTAGAATCTGATCAGGAAGGCACATGTCAAATTTTGTACAATTCTGACACTGAGGTACACCGATCGCGATCGTAGTACCTGTGCCAAATCTGATGAAATTTTGTCTGCTCCCTCTGACAAGTGTTTTCCAGCGTTTGGTGCTACCACTTTGTGATTTGAATCAATTTCAGCTCTGTTTGGTCAGATTTTCAAAATTTCAGAGTCTTATGGCCTTTTTGCCAAAGTTATGGTTTTCTGGTTTCTCGACTCTAACTTTTACCCCAAATCTGAGTGGAATGTGATTTACTTATCCTACTCCTAAGTACAGAAATGAAAGAACATAAGAAAATGAATCAAACAAAACAAAGAGGATAAAAAACGGATGATGGATCAATACTCAATCGATACAAAGAAATTTGAAGAGAAAAAATGCTTAAAGCAACCTCACTCACAACTCCCTATATCTCTCAAGAGTAGATCTAGCCAGTCCCCCGACCCTAGACTCTACTAAGCGCTAAACCCCTGTCTATATGCTTCACTGAAATGTAAATGGAATGGAAATGATTTTTTGGAACAATAAGAAAACTTTGAATACGCACTCGGTCACTCATCACCTAAGATTCATTCCCCAGCAACGGCGCCAATGTTTGCAGGTCGCTGCGACGGACGTCCATAGCATAGCTCTCAAGCATCAACATAAAATTATCGATACAGCGGAAGCAACTCGGATGAAGCATAGAAACTCACTAGGGTGTCAATCCTAATGAAGTGAACCCGAAGAGATGCAACTACTAACTCTACAAGCAAATTGATCGCACTAAAGCCAAGTAATCTGCCTATGTCCTTCTACACAGCTCTACAGTCATCACGCCCGTTCACCATGCAAATCATATCGGAATCGCACGAAACTTGAAGGGAAGCTACAAGGGACTATCAGGAACATATCCTATCACTGTCACAGCATTCTGGAGAGGTACAATGATCGCGATCGTTCGTCCCACAGTACGCAAAAACAGTAAACGAATGATCCTAAAGGGTCGTTTTTAGGTCCCTAAAGCCTCTCCTAGGGTCAAAACAACATAAAATACGCATATAAACTCTCAAAATAGCGATTTAAGGCCTAAACGGATGCGTTTGAAACCTTCAACGAATCTTGAATGCTTACACTTGAATGGAAGAGCACAGTAAGAGGAACACAATGCAAGAAACAAAACTGAATTTGGATTACCGTAGCCATAGAAGCGATGATTACATGGTGAAAGCATGTTAACTTGTCGCGCTTTTTGTGCTAGTTAGCAGTTTCAAGTTAGTACATCTTCAAAAAGTTGGGCGTCCGGTAAATTTTTTACAAATAATATCAAATTTTTTCGGAGGTTGTACATTTGGATTCCTTGTTTCAAGTGCTTTCTATTGATATATCATATGTCATAGATCTTGGAGATGTAGCTCAAGTTATTGTACTAGTTAGCATATATCAAAATTGTGCTAGTTAGCATTGTCCGGGACATGAAAAAGCATGACAGGTTAATATGCTTTCACCCTACAAATTGGAGCAAAGAGGTAGCTCTTTGTACGTAACACAGTAGTCCCTTATCTTCAAAAAATAATCTCCTTTTCCACTAAACTTAGTGTATTATATACCTAGGGATTTCTAAAGTGGCCGGCCGCCAACTTCTCATGGACCTTTACATACATCACTGGAAAAATTACATCTTTGACTCAGACTCGACATAGACGATTGACATTATGCTTTTACAGGGTTTGATGTATTAAACATCGGAAAAATAATGTGACCACATCAAAACTTTGGCCGGCTGACCCAACGGGCGCCTTGGCTAGGTGGACACTTGTATGTTGTTATCACCTCCAAACAGAGGTTTACATAGAATTCTCTCTATTTCTTTAAGCATTTCTCTTTTTTCCCATCATTGAATTGGTCATAAAATCCTTGGGCTCTGCATCTTTTCTAGTTGTATAGCATCTCATCACACTAGATTTGAGAACACATATGCTTTTGTGCCTCCTCTTTAGCCTAACCATTGTCATTGATAATTGGCTCTTGAGGCCATGGTTGTGACCTTGGAGGATACCTTGCCTCATGGATGGGCTCTTTCCCTGGCAATGAGGCCTCTCTTCCACTTCACTTTGATGCTTTTTTATTTGTTATGAAGATTGTTGCTCTTCCTCTTCTTCTTTGCGAGCTTGTGCTTCTTCTTGCACCGCTTTGTTCACCCATTCTTTTTTAACATATTGCTTTGAGTACACAACATAGATGGCTTTTGCATTGCGCAAAACATGTAGCTCAAGATGTACTCGACAAAGCAAGAGCAAGAAAACGTGTATGTGAGTGTGTCTGAAAACTACAATATGGGCTTGTATAGTGTGAGAGAAGGATGGCACAGAGCTAGATGACACTTTGCAAGGTATCTCTTCCAATATTTGGCTCAAAACAAAAAGTATTTTGGCAAAAACTTAGGGTATTTCACTAGTCCATCCTTTCCCCACAAAATTGTCATTTCCAAAATTGCCATCTTACCTAGCTTTGCATTCTAACATGACCAGCAAGTTCCTTATGGTATGTACATCAACCCTACCATGTTGGACGCCATCAAAATTCAATTTTGATATGAAAACTCCAAATTTTATGTGTTAAAATTGCTTCTCTCTAGAATGTCCATTTTATGGAACAAAGAAACGATGGACACTCATGGATTGAGTATGTTACGTGTAGTAATGATTGCTTCTCCGATGTTGTGTGCTTCAATAGATGCCCACGTTGTGTGAATGTTGACTATTCTTTTTATTATAGGTCAAGCTTAAATAATGAGATGCAATGGAAAGGTCGTCTTTGTCGAAGCTTCCGAAAGGGGATGATTAGTATTAAAGATTTTTAAGACATAGCATGTGTGCATTGTGGTCAGATGCTAGAATGTGTGTCTACTTGTCATGTTGTGTTATATTATTGCATTCCAATGGAACATGAATGTACAACCATATGTGCATTCCATCTTGGTTATCATAATCATCCTTACAAAGAAGGGCAATGTTGTTCAAATGAGCGTATTGTCATGGATAGATTGTGTGACCATGCATGTTAGAACCCATTCACCACTGCCAAGTTGTTAGAAACAACAATGGCTCAAGATATAATTATGGATAGGTTGGTGGGAGATGGATGTACTAATGCATTAGAGATAGGGGACGATGAATTTGTTGAATGCTAGAGTCTATTACACCTCTCTCAAACAAAAAGAGGATTAAAAGATGTTTAGAGTATGCTAACAAGTCTAAGAGCATTACAACAATGGGTCTAGAAGTTGTGCTTGAAATAAAGAGAAAATGCAGGTACCCGTATATTCATAGTGTTTTGTTCCTGGGCAATTAGCAGACAAACACTAGCCCCATGTCTTCAAGATGTCAACAAAAGGACTAGGAAGTGGCTTGGATTTGGTCAATTGAATGCGGCCAGAGGGGAATCTCCAGGACATGCGGATACACTTTGACCATGTACATAGGGTGTTTGGGTGGCCTACAAAGTTTGCACATGTTTACAACCCTTATGTTCATGAACTCCTAAACGGTTTCCACTTGCGAGTTCAGTGTGCAGGATAAACATGCCCATATTGAATTTTGGAAGATGTTAAATGATGTCATAATGAAACATGGCTATAATAAACCTGAATTTAGAGGCTTCATGGTGCCTGACAATACTAATGCAAACTGGGTTGGAATGCAAATTGTTTACTTTGGAGGGGCAAAAAAAAAAGATGCCTGATAAAGAGAGATGTTTTGTCTTCCACTGGGAGCAAAGCATGGTGCATCAAGATAAAAGTCTAAGTCAGTCTCAAAGTACAATTGGCATGACTTGATTGAGTGTATGATACAAAAAAGGAGTCAAAAGGGACTGCCTAGTACCGTTGTGAGGTACTAGCTCTCATGAGGGTTTTTGGAGATGTGCATCCATGTAGGAATAGTCCTTAACATCCCCCCTTCCACACCAGTCGGTGCCCCTGACAATTATAAAAGTAGATTCTGCGAGTGTGCTTGAATGTGGGTGGCTTTGATGAATTCCACATGCCGTTGGAGATAGCAGGGTAGTAGCCACATATAAGCTTCATGCTAGGGCCAAAAGTGAGTGTTAATCATAGCCTCAAATGTTTGCATGTGGTGTGAGGCTAGATTGGACACCCTCAAATAGTAAACATAAATCTAGTAGGGTCATGGCCCAATCAGCAAATCATACTTTAGGTCAATGTTGGACGCATCCCCATTGATATCCACTTTTGATGCAAGTAGCCACCATTGTAGGATATGTCACAAAGATATGGTATGAGATATAGAAAATGGCAAGTGGCCACCACGACAGGATCACAAAGATATGGTTTTGTAGAGCTATGAGATATAGAAAATGGCAATTGGCCACTAGTGCATGATCTATCACAAAGATATGGTCTTACAGATAGGAATATATGGTGTGCAAGAATCCTACCATGTCTTTGCCCTTTGTTGGTGAGAGGACTAGGAAATTATAACTTATCCTTCTGTCATCCTCATTGCACTTCTTGAATTGAGCGATACTCCACTTGCATTTTATTGGGATATAGCAAGGATCTATCCAGAGATGCTGTGGTGCTTTCTAATATTCTGTGTAATTTTCTAGCTGCTTTAGATAATTGATTCTCCAAGAGGGCTGAATCCCAAGTAACTCTTCAATGATATCTTCTTCATTTTCCAAATCTTCTTAACCTACTATGATAGCAGTCGGGTTACTCTTCCTCCATGTCAAGAAGATAGCGTAAATGGCTCTTATCACTCAAAGCATTTGTCAGCAGGGTCAAGACGGTGGTGAAATCATCAAGTGTCACAACCAATAGGTGATTGGGCACCTCTATCATCTACTCTCGTGACTAAATGACACATCACCCAGGAGGGATCTACGGTGGAAAAGGGGCTTCGCGATTGGGATTCGATGAGCACCGTTGGATTCTTGGGTGAACTCTGGGTGAACTCAGGGTGAAGTGAACTAGGGGTGAACTCGGGAAACTCGGGGTGAACTAGGAAAACTCAAAACTAGGGATGCAGCTTTTAAGGTTATATTGAATATGCTCGCAATGACGACATGAAATGCATGCTAGCGTAGTGGTAAGAAGTTGGCATGGGTAGTAGGAGGTCGTGGGTTTGAGGGGGGCTGAGGTGCCAAGGGTCACCATATTTTTTTTCAATCCCAAAAAAAGGGATGACACAGATTTGTAGTTCATCTATGGCCATCGATCCCTCCTGAGAATGTGAGTGTCTTACGTATGTCCTCTAAAAAAAAGTTGACTCTATAAGTAAACAACAGATTTTGTGAGCACAAAGTTATAAAAAACAAAATGCTATCATTCTAATAATCTAGTGAGAGCTACACAAAGAAGAAATTAGAAGGAGAATCTTTGATAACTCTCCATAGATAACATAATTTACTTGCATTGTGAGACTCAATCACATGGACTTTTTTGGCCTCCTACGGCTTCGCATAGCGCGTGCAGCAAAAATCTGTAATTTGGCAAAACATTAAGTCATCATAACTTTCTGGTCAAAGTTTTGATTTCAGCGTTTGAAGAGTTGTTCTTAAGGTTCTGGGGTGTTCTGAAGTTGTTCCAAAAGACAGATTTGTCAAATTTTTCACCAAAAGTAACTTACAATAAACTAGTAACTATTTTTTAAACGTTTCAATCAAAATCATCAAAAGATACATTAAAGCTTTATATTTTTGAATCCATTTACGTTAAGCTTCCTGTTTTGAATCTTTAAATTCCTCTTTATGCATCATATACAATTTGGTTTGTATAAAAGAAATTAGAGCAAGAGTTATACATATTGAATTTACATCATTTTTAATTTGATTTATAGATTGAAAGAAGTAGATAATGTGATTAATCTTCATATTTACTCTTTATGTGTATACATATATTTTGATGCATGTTATCAAGTAGATCAAAGTCATATCACTTTAGCACTAGTCTGGTAACCTAGCAGGACATGAAAGTGTCCTTTCAAGGTTTTGCAAAAAAATTCCAAAATCATAGTAGGTCCACCCATTTGAAAAATCGTTTCATAAGCTTATAGTTCAAGGACTACTACATATGGAAAAAATGAGAAACTTGTAAAATTTCTCATCTCTTGGTTACAACAAGCCTCCAAAGTTGATGGACCAATGCATTTCTCTCCAAACAACCATTTCTTATGGTTGATTGCATATAAATAAGAGTGGGGAATTTTGTAGAACATGATATAAAATGCCCCGTTAACTTCAATGGGTTAGTGATCAAAACATATGGTTTCTTTTGCCTCACTATTTTCTTTTGGGGCAAAAAAGTAGGTACATAAAAGTTGCATTTTTACCATTTTGCGGACCTATCATCAAAGTTTCTATAGTCATGCTCAATATTGATGCTATATACATGTTTTCTTAGTTCCCTTTGGGCCTTTGGATTTAAAAGGAGCCATGGAGTATGTCAAAAAAATAGTGGATCTCTTAGTAAGTGGAACCTTGGGGACAATGATGAAGTGCTAAATACAACAAACATGACAAAACTGGGTTTAGCATTATGATCTCTAGAATCCCATAGAAACTACTTATTATCTAGACAAATTTCTAGATTATGATTAGATATGGTTACTACCTACAAAATAAACACAATTGGCCCAAAAAACTAGCAATATTGATAAAGCTATACTTGCTACACTAAAATGTCTCGTATTCCATTAGGAAGAAAATGAGGTCTGGGAGGGCCTCTTTATTTGCCATGAGATTATGGAGGTGATTAACATTTTGACGAATAGGTGCATGCCATGTGTGCAAGAATGGTGGGTGTGTAAGAGAGATGTAAGAATGGTCAAAGGATGCACTTTGTTCCCCAAAAAAGGGGGGAACAACTTTATGATTTTCGGCCTTCCATAACTTTTACATACAATCTCTGATTTAAGTGGAGATTATAGATCTATAACCTACACGCCGAGCTTTTTCCATAGATATGTTACTTGATATAATTTTGTCCCCGCTAGAATTTAAAATTCATTTTAGGAGAAAATTGAATTCAAATAAACTAGCCATTTTGTCTGTTTGAATTCAAAATCTCTCCTTTGATTTGTTATTAATACTAGAGCTTTAACTTCCTTAAACTGCCAAATAAAGAGGCCCTCCTAGATCCCATTCTCTTCCTAATGCTTCAACGATCAAAAAACTCAACCATCATCATATACTATGCTATATAGCATATTAGGTCCCCCAAAACTCAAGGAAGATTAGCTTTATGTTATACATGCCACTTACACAATCAAAATTGCTTTTGGATATCAAGAAAGCCACCAAAACAATCATAAAATTACTAATTTTGGGGGAAAAACAGAATTATGCAATTCTTGTAAGTTGGTCATAACTTTCAATTTTAACACTTAGTTCTCCCTAGAAGCATCAAAACATGTTGAGAACTATGAAGGCTTATCCTCTAGCAAAATTTGAAAAAAAGCAAAAAACGAGACCCGTTTTTTCACATAGTTACTCCGATTAGCACAACCCACCCGTTTGTGTCAATATCGCACATGACACCATAAGAGCCAATCCACGTTTGAAACATTTCTTGGTGCTCAAAAATGGGTCTTGGTGAGGGCATGGTAGACACGTGGGACCCCGAATAAGAGGGTGTCGAGGATGGAGATGGTCCCAATGCCGTGGAGGTACAATGTCAGACGCATCGAGAAGAGACACTATGTGCTTGCATGAACAAAAAGGTGATTAGATCAAGGTTTATGGAAATATTATTCTTTTATAATTAAATATTGAACTAATACTGTGTATCCCGAACCTGCTGTGTGACCTTGCCATCCAATGAGTAGTTTGTACTGATGACGATGATTGAGCATTAGTAGTAGCTAGCTCTGGACAAGTGGTCCTGCTATTATCAGAAGTTTATCATGTTTTGGTGACAAAATGATATACTTATATGCATATATATACACACACACACACACACCCACACCCACATCCACACACATACATGCTTTACATACAAAGAAACTCATCCTATGTGCTCCTCTCTCTTGCCATCCATTGAGTAGTCTGTACTGATGACGATAATTGAGCATTAGTAGTAGCTAGCTCTGGAAAAGTGGTCCTGTTATTATCACAAGTTTATCATGTTTTGGTGACAAAATGATATACTTATATGCATATATATACACACACACACCCACACCCACATCCACACACATACATGCTTTACATACAAAGAAACTCAACCTATGTGCTCCTCTCTCTTGCAAATGGGTTTCAAGAAGAGCCCTTGTATGTGCATACAGGTATCAATGCCTCCCGTAGTCGGCGTATGGTAGCCTCCAACTCCTCGTGAGGGAGCATCTTGTACTCTATGATGTCCTCTACTATCTACTCCCTCGGAACGCCAGTAGCTCGTAACATGCTCTTCAGGGCTAGTAGTAGCCTTGCTCAACCTCAAGTATGAGAGTCCGATATAGAGCTAGAGACAGAGTTACATCACATGTGCCATCGTTCATTATACTATGCAATACAAGACTACTTTCACTGTCTATTCAAAAAGGGTGAAGCATTGGGAAAATTCATCTCTCATTGAAAGAGAGAATATTTATTTGAGTTTCAAATACATCAAATTAGAATCTCAAATACATTGTATTTAGTTCAATTCATAAAACAATAGGATTAAATTTATTTCTCTACATTTTTCAAAAATTGTTTTACAATCGTTCATAGCTTGGTTAGCCATATCTATGTATTCACTGAAATCCTATGCTTCTTTTTTCTTTTCTACATATTACTTTTTGCTTTTTCTTTCTTTTTGAGCTTCTTCATGATCATTCCTTGTGCTCACGGTTGTATTTCATTGTGTAGATCTTGCACATCTTTCAATCTCTTCTAAGCTTTGTTTTTTGCTTCTATTAGCCTCTCCATGAGTCTTGGTTCCGATGGTTGACCACTCACAACTCGAAAAAAACTACAACCTTGCTTCATTCTGCAAGTAGGTGCTGATATGCCATAAAATTATACATGTATACATATAGATCCACTAGACAAACATACATAACATATACTAGATAAGCTTCCTTCCCATTAAAAGATATGTGGAGAGTGATGGAGTCAACATCACATTAGGTTCTAAATGGGGTCTTTGAGGGCCTAGTAAATTGGACACTTAGTGAAATGCTTAAGATGCTAATCAAGATTTGGCCAAAGGGAGGTTCCTAGGCCTAAAAATATATTTTCCTTTTTCTCAAATATAAAAAGACCTAAAAAGGAAATCTAATAATTAGATCTCCACTCCTGCAAAAGAGAATGTCGCCTTAACCACTTGTGGTTGCTTTTTGGTTGTCACTACCTATCCCACATTCCCCACAAAGATCCTAGGTCTCATATGCCCTATCTCAAAAAAAATTGTCACTTCTTCCCTCCACTTTTTGGAGTGGTCTTTATCTCTTTGTCTCTCTATACCCTCTCTCTAAAACGGGTTTTGGGCTTCTTCATGGAGAAGGGAATTTTTTCTCTCTTTCTACAAGACATAGCTAGCAGATTTGTAGGTGCTCACTACCTCTCTCTTCCAAGGAGCCATAGCTTGTGGACATGGAGCTCACCATGGCTACATCTCTCTTGTTCTCTCTTTTCCAAGCACACTCTAGCATCCTCTCCCCATCCTCTGTCATCTACATAGCAATGGCCTACTTCCTACCCATCCGTCCATCCCCAAGCGTGCTCAACTCTGTATGTCCCTAGATTTTCTTTTTAGGTCTTTAAAAAAGATTTCTTGTAGGTGCTATTGCTCAGAGGATGGCATGGCAAGAAATCACTAATAAGCCCCCAAAGTTTTACCTACATGTGCATCTAGAGAAAAAATATGCTACTCTTTGTAGCTGGCACATTGTGCCAGATGTTTCACTCGATCAACTTCGAATGCAAGGAGGAAAGGCCCTTCATATTTGGAGTGATGGAACCATTTTCCCACCTGATCATTTGTTTTGCACCCCCAACATTCCGGAATGTCACCATGCTAATGCGCTTCATTGGTGACAGATTCCATGGGTTACTTGGGTATTGCAAGAGGTTGTACATTTTTTACCTGGAAGAGGTGGCAATGCGTCGCGCAAGTTAGCAAGAATTGGAGCAACTACAAGCACTTGCAAGCAAGGAACAAATGACTTTTGCAAAAAAAATCAAGGAACTCATGCAAGAACTCAAGGAGAATAAGAACAAGCTCAAAAATCATGTCCAAAATGTTAATTGTGTTGTAGAAAAGTATTATTAGCTCCAATGCTCTACACAAAATTTACAACAATGTGTGGATCACTTCAGACATCTTTTATTTGGGTATGTTGGAATTAGGGTGCTGGAAAACATACACAACTTGGAGAAGACGAAGGAAGCTCAAGGCACACCACAGAGAGTGTATTATTTAGTGTGCATTGGAAAGATCAAATAGCCCTAGAATGATGGGAATATTTACAATTTACGGGGAAAAAAACCTCTTAGTGAGGGAAAAATGCCCCAACGGTCCTAAGTGTATTCACACACATCACTACCACATGTATATGGTACAAATCCCCCACTAGGAGTGATGCAGTGAATGAAATTTGGCACATATATTATAAGGAAGTTCCATGCCCCATGAGGACATGATCAATCCACAAAGGGGAGTAAGCCCAAAGATTTGCAAAAAGATTCGAGCTTCTCACGAGCCAATCTGTGTGCGCAAAGATTTGCAAGGTTGTCCTATGTTGCCACATACGTTGATCTCTCCAACTAAGAGCCTCTCCTTGACATAGTGGCAGTGCACCTCAATGTGATTTGTGCGAATGTGCTTTGGATATTGTGTAGATAGTGTTGGTAGTGTCATGTCCAACACCATAAGCAACCATAAGGCGTCCGAGCCATACACACTCAATTGTAGATGTAAAGATTGCTCTGTACTCAGCAACACAAGTGTAAGTGGCCACAATAGGTTGCTTCTTGCTCACCCATGATATGAATGAATTGTTGAGCATGAAACAAAAACCACTCATGGACATTTGCATGTCAAAACAACCAGTGCAATCTGAGTTTGAAAATACATGTAAATCTGGTGGCAATGATTCCCCTTGGGATAAAACAATCCAAGATGTAAAGTATCACTCAAGTAGCAAAAAATCCTCTTGAGAGCCTGCTAATGCTTAGACCTTAGGCTATGCATACATCTGTTGACCTATTTCCAAAAGAGTGTCAATAGGTTTGCAATCCTCAAGTTCAAACTTACATAGCAATGTCTCTATGTAACTTGTCTGACACAAGGCAATACCACTATCACACTACTTAAACTATATGCCCAAGTAATGATGCAGTAGCCCCATATCTTTCATCTTGAAAGTAGCATTCAACTCAACCTTAAATTCAGCCATATGTCTCTCATTTGTTATAGATGATCAACAAATCATCCACATAGAGAACGACAATGAGGAGTACATCACCCTCACACTTTACATACAATGTGCTTTCTATTGGATTGCTACAAAAGCCTCGTTTGACCAAATGAGTATCACCTTTCTCATAACAAGCACGAGGAGATTGCTTCAACCCATACAAAGCTTCCTTACATCTGCAATTTTATCCTCATGTTCTTTTTTGACAAAACCATGAGGCTACATTACCTAAAATTCCTCAAATATGTCACCATTCAAGAAAGCAGTAACAATGTATGACTTATGTACATCCCAAACAAAATGAGCTGCCAATGCACATAGAAAATGCACAGTAGTCATACAACAAGTGGGATCAAAAGTCTCTTCATAATCTATGACTTTTTGCTGTGCATAAACGTTTGCAACAAGTCGAGCCTTATAGCGATCAATCTCACCGTCCGACTTGCATTTCAACTTCTAAACTCACTTTGTACCAATGGCCTCTTTGCGAGGAGGCAAATGACATAAAGTACATGTGTCATTTTCTATAAGTGCATCATATTCTGATTACATGGCAGCCATCCAATTTTTTGAATTTTGTGCTTCATCAAAAGAGAGAGGTTCCTTAACATCACATAAACTAGACACAACCAAACCATAACAATCTGATGCATAAGATGCATGGCAAGAACCTGAATGAGTACAAATATACAAAGGTGCATCCAATTTACTGTCACAAAAAGTATGCACAAGTCATTTAGGCATACCTCTAGCCTGCTCATTCTAAGCCCTTTCCTCATCAAGTACATCATGTACATTTACATCAGTAATAGGCTAATCTATAACATTTTTAGAAACCCCCATAGGCTGTGCATTTTCCTCATTAGCCTTTACACTCGAACATCCACCACTAAAAAGAGGAAACAAAGTGTCATAAATGTCATGTGAGCTTACATTACTATCTCTAGTGTATGACAACAAGCGCTCAATAGAATCTTCCACAAACACAACATCTCATGAAACCAAGATAGGATTTGATTGTGGATGATAAAACTTGTAACTTTTTCTTTTAGCACTATAGCCAACAAAAATACATTTAACAACCTTATCATCCAATTTTCTATGCTACGTTTGTGGCACTAAAGAATATGCCAAATAGCCAAAAACATGCATGTGCTCAATAGAAGGCTTTCTATCCTGACCCCAAATTTGAATCACTTTTAGATGAAGGTATTTTTTAGGTTATCTTAAAAATATTTTTAAGTTTGCTTCTTGCTAGTCCACATCTCCTACGGAATCTTGAAATTCAACAGAGTACTAGGCAATCAATTGATGATGTGTACAATTGTCATAACAATCTCTCCCCAAAATTCACGAGGTAAAGTAACCATAGATAACATGGTTGTGACTCTCTCTTGAATCATCTGGTTCATACACTCAACAATTCCATTCTGAGCAAGTGTGGACAATGTGGTAAATTGTCGCCAAATTCCTCGTTTGTTACAAAAATGATTGAACTCTATGGAGATGTACTCTCCACCATTGTTAGTTTGAAAGGCCTTTAGTTTTCTTCCAGATGGGTTCTCAACCATGGCTAAGAACTTTTGAACGTAGTAAACACTTCATCTTTCCTCTTCAAGAGGTAGACCCACAACTTTCTAGTAGAGTCATCTACAAATGTCAAGAAATATAGTGCTCCCCATAGATATTTACGTGGCATAGCCCCACATAAATTGCTATGAACCAAGTCTAGAGGGTATCCCAACTCACGATGTAATGGAAAGAAATTTTTCCTAGTTTGTTTTCCATATATGCAATGTTCACATAAATTAAAATCAAAATAGTTTATTACTAGTAAATAGCCCAAACGTAGAAGGATTTTCATTCCTTCCTCACTAATATGTCCTAGCCGGCTATGCCACAACTCAGTAGAAGGTTTCTCGGCTACATAGATAAAATTCTCTTTGATTGAAGAGACATATAAAGGGTACAATGAGCCAGACTTTTGGCCTTTTATGACAACAAAATTTGCTTTACGAACCATCTAGGAGATATTGCCAAAAACAATAGTGTAGTCTAAAGCAACAAGATGACCAACTAACACCAAACTTTAGTTAGTTTACGAACATGGCTGACTCCACAAAGCATGAATTTATTTCCATTTGTCATGCATAATTGACATCTCCCATTCCGTATATATCAAGCTAATAGGAATCTCCAAGTTTGATTGAACCATGCATAGCAGTATATGTGGAGAACCATTCCCTATGGGGAGTAACATGGAAATTAGCACCTGAATCAATGATCCAATTTTGTGCATAACACACTCATCAAGAGCCACTAACGCATTGAGACTCTAATCGGCAGTGACAACAAGCACATCTGACGGTTGTTGACGTCAAGAACAACCTCTAGAGGTGCAGATCAACCAATTAATCTCCACTATCTTTATGTGGTCTTTGGAGTGTCAAACTTTACAATGGATTTTCCCTTTTCTTATGATTCTTGTGATCCTTATGATTGTGTGATCAATCATGGCTGCAACTATGTCCACCTCTTTGCCTATGGAGATTATGGCCACTTGCCATATGTGCATTGAGAGACTGACATCTGGTCTCTTTAGTGTGCAATGCACTAGTAACATCACTGAATACCATTCTACTGCCTAGTGCGGAGTTACTAATGGGCAGTATAGAACATATCCCAAGACGAATGGAAAGAGCATAGCAAGAAAATGGCATTTATTTCATCATCAAAATTCAGCCCTTTTGATATTAGCTGAGAAAATATGCTATTGAAGTCATTCAGATGTTCACTAGCACTGTTACGTTCCTTCATACTAAAGAGCATAAGTTTCTTCATCAAGAAAACTTTATTAGAAGAACTTTTTCAATCCAAAGATATGCATAGAGACTCCCATAGCTCACGTGCCATAGATCTGTACATAATTGTGAAGAATATGGTCTTACCAAGATGAAATCTAATCGTGACCATAACACAAGCATCGAGCTCTTCCCATTGATCATCAATGTATGCATTCTCTCTATGCTCTTTCAATGACACTACTAGGACCTTATTGACCAAAACATCAAGCATTCCTTGCTTCTAGCTTGTAAAGTTTGTGCCATCAAAATTTTTGATATAAAATTCTTCCTTTTTTGAAGAACCAACCATGTTTTACAAGAGCCAGATACGAGATAATGCGACTAGAACTTTTGAATTTTTTTGGCAAATTCTCCTTTGCACAAAGATAAAAAATCTCACAAGAAATCTGATCAAAATCAACGCATAAATTGAACAAGGGATGATATCAGCATAAAGAACTAGAAAATCTCTTCAAGAACTACTCGTATGATAGCCAACTAGGTGCCAAAGCACCTACACACCTCAACATAGCCTATGGTGAGTTCGTGATAAAAGGGATTGCTAGCAACCTATATCATTGAAAGTGCATCAACATTCGAGAACATCCCAGCTCAATAAAACCTCACACAGGGCCCTTTAAAAGGTTATGTAGGCTAAAATGGACTAGCCACAGTCTCAAAAAGGTATCTTCCCGATCGAGTCTCAAAAACGGTCTGGTAATTTCCAAAATCAAGTCAAATCGTCTCCACAAACGATGTACCATGGCAGTATCTACAACTCAATGTATGTGAGTTGTATCTAACTGCAAAAACATTTTTTTTTTCACGTAAATAAGTGCCAAAAGTAGATGCAAGCAAGATCGTGGACTGGAGTGAGCTCCCTGCGGGGAGTGCTACTCTTAAGATGTCAAAAAAGCACTCTCTATTTTGCCAAATAATGCATAAGCAATGTATAAACCAAAAGCTCCCACTAGAGCTCTAATTGTTGGCAAAAAATGGCTGCCACTTGGTATGAAATTTATCTTAAAATACCTTGTAAAACCGCAATCGCAAACACAACCAAGAGGTATGGTAATCAAGACAAAATCATGGTTATAAATCTAGGGAAAATTGGGCACAATCCCCCTTGCAAAATGAACAAAATCTCAATGCAACCTCTCAGCCCAAGGCCACCGGCACGGATAGTGTGTATGCTTGGGAAAGGCTGTAAGATAGCATGGTTGGGTGGAGACTAGCACACGGAATTACTCTTGTCCTTTCACTATGGTTATTAATGTGGAGACATTCTCCCGTGTAGAACCTTCTTTAAATCTATCTAGCCATTTTACCAATACCTGTTGTCTGACATGATGTCTAGTGCGACGCTCATGAGAATCCAAAATCTTTTCGGGTTCATGAGGGATGCTTGGTGGTTTGATAAGGTCAACTAAGACACAAGCTCTTCTTGAGTAGGGGTGGAGCTCTGTGTATTGGAGTTTTTATCTGCACGTACAGAACATGTTGATCTGGATGTGCAGAGACATGTGAGTGTGAGGTATCCGTTCTTAAAATTTCACTCCACACTTTAGCATATGATTGATCTTGTGCAACTTGCCACGTAATGACTCCAAAAATTCATTCTTTACTTCCATAAAAGCAAGTGAATTAATCTGAGGCATCCAGCTTAATGCATCCGCTACTACATTATATCTCCCCTTACGATATCGTATCTTACAATCATAATCTTGAAGGATCTCCGCCCATCTATCTTTATGAGCCTTCAAGTCCATTTGAGTAGTAAACCATTTATATTCTCATGGTAAAAAAGTACTTGGCACCATATAAATAGTGTCGCCGCTTTCATAAAGCGTGAACTATGGCATAGAGCTCTCTCTCATAGACAAAATAATTCTGTTGAGCTCTATCCAACTTCTTACTTTCGAAGGCTACAGTCTTCCTTCCTGGAGAAGTACCGCACCAATTGCTTTATCACTAGAATCAGTCTCTACCACAAACGACTTAAGTGAGTCAATTATTGCTAGGATGGGAGCAGTGGCTATAGCTACATTGAGCTGTTCAAAAGTGCATTGTTGGGCTTCTTCCCATGCTGTGCATAGAACTTTGGGCCTGTCTTCTTTTTGTTGCACTATGGAGGGCGTCGTCTTCCCTGCTTGCAGATCGTGGGAGAGGAGATGCGCGTTGCATGCACATGCAACTTGTTTTTCCCCTTTGCCAAAAGTAGCTCAGATACCAGTGAAAGGACGAGAGTAATGCTCTATTCTAGTCTAAACGCAACCTTGCTATCTTATAGCCTCCCCCTAGCACACACACTATCAGGGCGTGCCGGTGGCCTTGCTCGTCGCAGGACCCGTGTCTTTACAAACCGCATATAAGAATGCCAGAAGGGAGTGATCTTGACCACTATCAAGTGCTAAAGAACTTGCAAAAGTGGCCAACTAGGATAGCTCTAGAACCACATGTGCCATACATGATGTGGTGAGCATAAGCATGAGCCAAATCCACTCTAAAAGTGATGGCAATCTTCTCTCAATGGAGAGTGTATGAAGCCAAGTGATATGCTGAAAATTGGATCCTTGAAGTGGTTTAAAATCACTCCCTAAAAGTTCCTCACTTTGTCTCCGCTGCACACTAGTTGAAAATGACTCATTGTATGCCGTAATGGGTGCGCTACACATGTCGAACTGCATCATGTACTGCATGCATGTTGACCAATTACTCGCTAAGCAAAAGTTGTCTTGCCATTTAAAGTCAGATCAAGGTCACCACATTTTGGCATGCATGTATACATGCTCAAAGCTTTTTCAAAACAAATCGCATACACTTGCGAAAGACCAAAAATTAAAAAAACAGCTTTTAGTAGCTCCCTTAATTACCTGGTACTATTAGTCATACATTGTGCTCAAAGCATAAAGCATACATGGAAGAAGAAGGGTCTCATCCCTCATGCATCATTCAAAGCCCTTGCCATTCAATCACTCAAAGCGTCAAGCTTCTCATTGCCCTGAGTGCAGCATGGACCATAACAAAGGGGCATCTTCAGCTCAATCAGAAGCTTGACTCATGGTCAAGCCTTATCAAGAGAAAAGAGAGCTAACTGAGGAACAACAACTAAGCCTATCCTTATCATTCCAATATCTCTCTTCACTCTCGCTCACAATCTTCACAACTTTCCCTTTGGAATACAACGCCTACCAAAGCTCCCCAACAAGTGCTCTCTGGTAGCTTTACAGCTAGGTCGTAGGCAAGAGTCAAAACAACAGGAGATCCTACTTTTAGGTAGTTAAATCATAAGGATGAGCCAATTGTGAGCAATGCAATAGGATCCAAATGGGAATTCTTTCATGATAGCTCTCTTTTCAACTCAACTTCTCAAATGTTTAAGAAGGGCTTCTGCCAGGTTCTATGCCAAAAAACCTTCTACTACTCTGTCCGGTATCATGCATACATCTAAGAAGTATTTAAAAGTGATGTCTGTCAATGCCACAATGCACTTAAACTGTAAGAATTATATTTTTTACAAGGGGAGTTTCAAGCTATAGGTTTCCATCTTTGGTGGCAGAACTAGTAATAACATTGATAGTGATTATGCTAAGATCTAGATGTTTGCTATTGTAACAGGCGAGGCCCTGAGGGAACGAGCTCCAGGATTGGCTCTAATACCAATTGAAGAGAGCATGTGAGTGCAAAAGTGTGCGGGAGAATGTGCAAGAGAAGACCGGACACTGTTTTGGTGGAGCTTGATAGATCAGTACTAGCTCCTTATTCGATCCAAGTGGGAATTCTTTCACGATAGCTCTCTTTTCAACTCAAATTCTCAAATGTCTAAGAAGGGCTTCTGCTAGGTTCTATGCCTAAAAATCTTCCTACTAGACTCTGTCTAGTATCATGCATACATCTAAGAAGAACTTAAAAGTGATGTTTGTCAATGCCACAATGCAGTTTAATTGTAAGAATTATATTTTTGACAAGGGGAGTTTCAAGCTACAGGTTTCCAACTCTGATGGCAGAACTACTAATAGCATTGATAGTGATTATGACAAGATCTAGATGTTCGCTATTGGCTCTAATACCAATTGAAGAGAGCATGCGAGTGCAAAAGTGTGCGGGAGAATGTGGAGGGAACGAGCTCCAGGATTGGCTCTAATACCAATTGAAGAGAGCATGCGAGTGCAAAAGTGTGCGGGAGAATGTGGAGGAGAAGACTCGACACTGTTTTGGTGGAGCTTGATACAGTAGTACTAGCTCCTTATTCTCTTTATCAATATGTATAATGAATAAGGTGAGCTGGGTGGGCGCTTGGCCAATTGGCCTAAAACCCAACACTATTTTTGAATTTTAGCTGAACATTGCCAACTTCAACCATCTCATACACATAGTCATTTCCAAGGTGAACGTTTTCCTTGCAAGATGCATCATAAGTAGAAAACCACTCCTTAAAGGAGTAACATGGATTAATGCCACTAAATCTATGATCCAGTCATACATGAGAGACCCACCTGTTGCAACAAGGTTTGAATACTCCCGAAGTGAGATAAAAAGAATATTCCCATTTTCATTTCCATGGAAAATTACATTTGCCTCTTCAATTTTCACACTTGAACCACTCTATTTTTTCCTTGCCTCGTTCTTGCTTCTTTTTTTAGCTTTCTCTCTTTTCCACTTGTGACAATCTTTCTTCAAGTGCCCTATCTAATGACAATGGTAGCACTCAACATCCTTCAAGTTATGGCAACGTGACTTGCTTTGTGATTGACCTCTTTCATTAGACTTTCCCTTTTTAGTGCCCTAACTATACACACCAAGTCTCATCCCAATCAGAGAATGTAGCCGTGTGCATGTTGCGTTGCCACTTGAACCTCCTACCAAGCTGTAATACCAGTTGAAGTGCACAATGGAAGCATGAAAGCACGAAAGTTGGATATGGAGAAGAAGAAGAAGAAGAAGAAGAAGAAGAAGAAGAGAAACACAGTTGTGGCGGACTCTTGCAACAATCGTGACTAGGGTTTGAGAGTCCTTATTTTTTAAAGGCGAAAGAATGAATGGTTTCTAGTCGCCCACATACTTGGGATTGGCACATTGGGCTTTACCACCCAACAACTCTCACCACTACAAGAGGTTTTTCATATTAGCGATGCTAGCAGTGCAACGCTCAAATGTTAAAATCCACGGCGTTACTATCATCATCGCTATAAGCGTTGCTATTAGCATCGCTATACTATTTGTTGCATATTGCTACTTAGAGCCGACACGGGTAAAAAATAAACCAAGAGCGCCAAAAACTCAGATCTCATATCTGAGTTTTGACGCTTTAGCGAAGCAGGTAAACCCGTGCCTCTCTCTCTCTCTCTCTCTCCCTCCCCCAAAGTCTACCTTCGGGATTACAAAAAATTTAGAGTTAGGCCAACGGTGATCCCTCTCTTCCTCTCTATAGATGTGACCTTAAGTTAGAAAGCTTTCAATGGCATGATACTCAGATTGGAGGCCAACATGTAATGTGTATAGTAATCCCTCGAACAAGGATCTGCTGTGAAGAGATGTTAAGATGCTGTGAATTGCTACAACTAAAGAAGAGGCAAAGGGGTTTTGTCCACTACATGCATTGTCATGTAGACGTGGGCGTGTAGATTTCTCGTACCCACAAATATAGGCATTGAACCTGGTGGTTCTGATCTCCGTGCACCTCTAGACCGAGGTGTGCGGGGATCGGACATGACTAGAGAATGTGCGGTAGTTTATAGTGTGATCAAAGAGAGAGAGAGAGAGAGAGAGAGAGAGAGAGAGAGAGAAAAGACGGAGGATGTCAATAGAAGATTAAATTTATGTCCAGGTTATAAGGTTTTTACATTCATTATGAGTAGAGACGACGATGTGGGGCCCCCAACCGAAACACCTATCTTTCAACAAGGATCTTAAGTCCTTGTAATCAATGCAAACATGTTGTGCGATGGACAAGACGTGTTTCTTTGCAGCACGTTCGTGAATTTGGCGAGTTTGATCCATCTATTATAGATCGAGTTGTTGCCAATTATAACTCGTCGGACTCTCACGCTGGCCAACAGGCAGCAATCTTGTAACCCAATAGGCATATTCGTAGGCGCTTTGGTCAAGCAGCATACGTGAGGCCATAAGATGTAGCCTCTAACAGCTCGAAGGATGATCATGTAGACCACATTCCCAACGAGGCTATGTTTAAGCCCAAGATCGATGAAATGATCGAGACGATCATGGATTCAAAAAGGCTTATCTATGATGATATGAAAAGTGAAGCCGATATGCCATTGTATGATGAAGCACGTGTGTCTAGATTGAAGGCGCGCCTTGTTCTTCTCAACATGCAGGTAAAGTTTGGATGGAGTGACACTAGCGTCATAGCGCTTTTCAGGTGATCTATTACGATGTGTTTACTTCAATAAAAAAACTCTAGATGTATAATGGTTTGATAGATTACTTACAGAACTTGTGTACCGCATTTTTTTCACTATGTAAATTGCTCAAAGAGCATATAATGCCAGCTGATAATGTGATGCCAGATTCCAAAGAGAAATCAAGAAAGATCTTGCAAAACTTGGGGATGGATTACAATTCAATTCACGCTTGTCCTAACGACTGCATTCTTTTCAGAGGGGAATACATAGACATGGAGAAGTGTCGGAAATGTGATTCCGAGAGATATCGAGTAGATTTCTATGGATGAAAAAGTCCACAAAAGGTTTTGTGACACTTTCCTCTACTTCCTCACATTAAGCATTTCGTTGAATGTAAGTCCATGGCCACCCTAGCATCATGGCACGAGGAGAATAGATCTTCGGATGGTGTGCTATGGATTCCTGCAGATTGCACAGTCTGGAAAGATATAGACAACACATGGCCGGATTTTTCCAGGGAAGCTCGAAATTTGTACATAGGCCTGGCTATGGATGACGTAAATCCATTTGGTCAGAGGTCAACATCTTACAGTGTATGGCCCGTTGTCATCGTCAACTACAACATTCCCTCGTGGTTGACTACCAAGAAGGGGCACCTGTTTCTAAGCTTGATTGTGCCGGGGCGGTATAAAGTGAAGAATATGGATGTGTGTCTTCGTCCACTATTGGAAGAGCTACAACAATTGTAGATTGACATAGAAGGGGTGGATATGAGGCGACACAGAGGTTGACGGAATGCTTTGATCAGAGGCATTCTAATGTGGACCATGCATGACTATCCCAGACTAACAGAATGCTCAGGTGATTTATACTCAAACTCAAACACTATAAATCTTGGTTTTTCTCAAGCTTACCTATTGTCATGTGTATCCATGCAGGGCTTCAAACAAGCGGATACAGAGTATGTGTCACATGTGGACCTAGACTTAATGCACGTCGGGCACCCTCACTGAAGAAGCAAACCTATGAAGGTCATCAAGCGTATCTTTCAGAGAATCATGAGTTACGCGGCGGTTTTTTGGGAAGAGAGCCATTGAGGATATCTGCGCAAGCATGGTTAGAGAACAAGGAGATGTGTGATAACGGTTTACCCACACGGATGAAGAGACTCTCTTTATGGTACGAGTTACCATATTGGCCCAGACTCATGATCAATCACTTGCTTGATCCAATGCACATATTCAAGAATGTGGGTAATCTGTTGTGGGACCATCTGATCGACAAAAAAGATACTTTGGGAGCTAGAGTTGACCTTAGAAATGTGGATCGTATGGAGAAATATTGGCCGCAGACAACACCCAATGGATCAATAAAACTCCCTACAGTGCCATGGATTTTGACAGGAGCCCGAGAACGCAAAGTAAAAGAGACCATTCAATATGTGTGGACCCCCACTAGTGTAATGCACTCACTCCGAACGTGTTTCACTAAAGAAGGGAAGCTTACTGGTTTGAAGTCACATGACTGTCATAAAATGTGTCAGGTATGTTTGAAGTGGAATATATCATAGTGGGAATTGTGTCACAAATTTGTGTGTGGACTTTAATATCATTGTTGCACGTGTTTTGCAGTTTATTTTACCGGTGGCCATTAAGGGATGTTTGTCTCCTGACGTCCATACCACAATCTACAAACTTGCGAAGTTGGTGCAATAGATCTCACAGACTCCATAATGATTCGCCAAACTAAACGATGTGGAGGTTGTGTGCATGTTTGAGAAACACTTTTCGACTACCATGCTAACCATTCAAGTGCATCTTCTTGTTCACATAGGTGATGAGGTGGAAATAGCTGGCACAATACATTCCAGATGAATGTTCTTTTTAGAATGTTTCATGAAAACGCTCAAGGGATATGTGCATCAGAAGGCACGTCCGGAGGGTAGCATGGCAAAAGGTTGGCCGGTATCAGAGTCCATAGTTTACATTGGAGAGTGGCTAGACGGATTTGATAAAGCTCAAGACACGCTATGGAGAACCATAGATGATGAGTGAATATCTGAGATTGTCATGTGCAATCTCGGTGTCGAGAAGAAGATGACGGAAGATCTAGAGGCTAAAATCAATCGATTTTGCATGCTTCACAATCCAGTGATGCAAAAGTGGATTTTACAATACGAGGATGCAAAGCAAGAGCAACAAAGGGCACGAATCGACTGGAGACAAGGAAGAGGACCACCGATGCATTATCCGGTGGGTCTTGAGAGAGTACCAACATTCATGAGCTTAAGATGGTTGCACAACCAATTGAAAAGCGCACAACAGTGTGGTGAAGAAGTGACTGAGGAGGAGTGAAAGTACTCTCGGGGTTGCGCGAACAAGGTAAGTTTACAATGTACAACTCGCGGTTTTCTAGATGTTTGAACGACCACTCATAATCTTTGTTGGTTGTAGTATAAGTTATACACAACAGCATGGTGTAAAGGTCGACATTTTAGGGTGGAATGGATAGACAAAAAGCATACAAGATTGTGGAATCATGGCAAAATTTGAACAGTCTAGTCAACGGCGATCCTCTGATGCAGATCCTGTGGTGACGGAACTCACTTACTTCGGCACGCTACAAGAGATTTTGAGGATTGATTATAGAGGATTTTTTGTGGACTTGTTCGACGTGCAATGGTTCAAGATAAACATGGAGGGTCACAGCGCTACTATGCGCAGAGGAGAGTCTGGTTTCCTTGAGGTGGATTCAACTAAAAAGTGGACTAACGTAAGAGACACTTTCGTACTACCCGAGCATTGTGAACAAGTCTGTATATATTTAATATCCAATTTTAGAAGTTATGTGCCTAGAAGCACTCACGTAAGTTATGTGGCTCTTGCAGGTGGTATTACATCCTACAAAGTTTACATCAAACTTGTGGTATGTCATGGAGGTAGCCCCTCGTAGTGCACGGACATATGAGGGCTACCATGTGCCAATCACAATGGCATCAGTGGAGGAGATCGGAGAGGATGCTCAATCAGAAGCCATTGAGGTGGTGCCAGATGAGCATCAAGCTGCTACTCTCTATGGGGTGCATGCAGAAGATCTATAGAATGAAACGGAGGACATCTGCCTAAACAGAGAGCTCTATATAGACATAGGGAGTTCTGGTGAGCTATGTGAGGATGAGAGAGAGACCTCTTAAAGCCATAAACATTGTATTTGAACAATTTTGCTATGTTTTATAATAATGGTTTTTGAGAATAAAACATAAACAAAATTGGTAAAATGTCCAAAAGTAGTAATAATGATAACACCATATCTCAGGACCAAATAGGGGTGGACATCCACCAAAATCTCTCTGTGACCCAAGAAGTGAGGTTCCTATGCATTTTCCAAGTAGAAATATGAGGCAAGCGTCGGTTGCAAATCAACTACAACAATGATTGAGGCAAATGTGGTGATAAGGGTTAGGACTAAGATGACAATACGGGCCTTCTGTGTTGGTGGGCTATGGATGCATAGAAGTTGAAGGTCTATGAGAGGGACATAAACCCGATGAGGGGGTGGCAAGAATATACCTCTCACTTACCTCAAAAAAACAGGGGATTTTAATTGAACAAAATTAGCCTACAAGATTACCGCTTGCTAGTGCTAGCACGTGGACCAATTTAGCAAGTTATAAATCATGATCGTATAATTTTTTTTCTGCCTTCGCTGCTTTCCACGTGGAGGCTTGATCTAAGATTCAAAACATCTAAAGGCCACGATTGTGTCATGTGGATGCGTCTCCAAGTTTCTATATTTCCAAAAACACTTAAGAGACTACAAAATAAATATTGACAGTGTTTAAATATTGGGATCAAATGTCTACTAGTTCAAGCATATAACAATAGATGAAGCGAACAAAAAAGAAAGTTGCTCAAACACTAAGTAAGTTATCCCGATAAACGTTGAGCTAAGTGAAAACGACAAAAAACGATGTCCACTTAGAGATATGACCTTCGATTAAGGACAAACAAGAAGTGAACAAGGCAGTAATCACATGTGATCAGACCCTTAGAGGGCCTCCACATATGTCATACAAATAGAGAAGCTCCTATTACATTTATCTAGCCCTCTAAATGTTATGTTGCAACCACATTAGCTCGTAAAGCTAATGAACAACACATTCTACTTTAAACTATCCGATAGACAATGCTCGTCTTATCTAGGGCCTTCAACTGCAAACAAGGAAACTACTGGCTATTGCAGTAACAATGTGCATCTTTTATTTAAGAACCACTCCCTAAATTGTTTGTGATTCTTATATGGTTTGTTATCCGAGGATTAGACATGCATTTCCTACTTGGAGGGCCTTGCAAATCCACCACTATGTATTGTATGTGCTGGCTATCTTAGAGGTCAGGCATTAGAATGAGGAATTCCTCAGCACACCAACATCATGCTCTTCTATTCATAAGCGGCAGAAAGAAAGTGAACACGTGTTGCATTTCCAATTTAAAGTGACCAAAGTAGATTATAGCCACTTTTCCCTGTGTGTGTGTGTGTGTGTGTGAGAGAGAGAGAGAGAGAGAGAGAGAGAGAGAGAGAGAGAGACGTCTCTTAAATCAACCGTTAAGAAATCTTATAGACATGAGGGCTGTGGTTTTATTAGGCATTGGGCCCCTTGGGCACTGGGTATACAGAGCTAGTGGGATAGAGGGCTTGTAGCTACACGCAATAGCAAGAGCTGCAATCGCGCTCGCAGCTACAGCCGGTGGCAGGGGCCGGGCAGTAGAAGTTGGAGCACATGCATGGAGATTGCAAGCCCCGTCGCACCACACCCATAGCGCCCGTGCTGGAGGCTAGGACTCGGCCAGGCGCCCCGTCCTGCTCCGCCATGGTGTAAGCAGGAGCCAAAGGAGCAGCTACAAGCAGCAAACTGGCCAGCACCATCGCCATTACCTTATTATAGTTCAGCGCCATGTTGCGAGTACTGGTGTTGCAGTAGTAGCTTCTTATACCCATGGCATGGCCTCCTCGTTCAACCTTTCAACCTCCCAGTCACAACCCACGAATGCTTTTTCAAAGGCCGCACACATTGATATTTGAACATCGTTCAAAAGTAGGACTCTTATCGCGGCCACTTGTTTTTCTTGGCAAGGGCTATGTTGCCTGTCAAAACAGGTGCTTCAAAAAAACGTCTTGATATTTGACACGCTAGAATCTCGAAATTGCTTGTCATTTTTTCGCGTTCATACCCTTGAATTTACGTCATATATAGCAAATTATCGTATTACACAAAGCATATGAAAGAGGGCTTGGAAAATTGTCTATCAAAAGAAATTTCTACTATGCCTCTCAATCTCAGGCCTTGACTCTTATGGGTTCACAACGTCATGACCAAGTCACACTCCTCATTCCGAGCGGGATCTACGATGGAGAGCAACAAAGATCTCATTCGTTGATCTTGTTGTGAACTATGTGTGAAGTGTACAAGAGGTGTGCAAGCACTATATGAATGTGTGTAAACTACTATGTATACTATGTATGAACTAGAATGCTGAGCCATCCGAAAGCGATAGGGATTCACCTTTGTGAACAAATTACGCGCGTGCTAGTCTATTGTTAGAGTGTTTGGATAGGAATCATAGGGTTGTGAGGTCGACCCCGACATTTTCCTTCCCCCAAGAATTTGATAGCCGCGTTTTTTTAAAGATCCTCAACCATAAATCCCTCTTAGGGGAGGGTGTCGGTGTCACTTCCTTTAGAGATCCTGTAAATGAAAGACTTAAGGTTAAAAGTGTTTTAGAAACAAGAATATAGCTTGCCACCCACACAAGGTCAGAGTAAGCATCTCTCCCTCCCTCTCTCTCTCTCGGGTCAAGGAGGAGGGGAGATGTCATGTGGCAAGGAGACGTAATCTTTTCTCCTTGCATCATTGCTCCCCCTCTCTTTAGCACCAAGTTGACAGGAGCCTTATATTTCTGCACTTTTGAGTATTGGCCTATCACCAAAGGTGAGTAGAAGTAGGGGCGCACCATTTGTGAAAAGTGCATAATAGACATAATCTAGTGAGAACCTGTCTCAATAGACATTGCCTAAATCTTGTTACATGCTCACCTCGATGCATATTTCACAACAACAAAAACAAAATTCATACCCTTGCAAGGCAAGAAATTCATGAGCTTTTCTTGACTTGGCGACTATGGGAGCAAGTTGAAAGGAAATTTGCGTTAGCAGTAGGACTGGTCGACTCCAAGGCAATGGTAGCACTGGCCATTAAATGGAGGGGGGCGACAGTAGTTTATTTTTTCTAAACCAAATGTGGACATGTAGCAGCCAACTAAGCATATCGTGTGGCCCATGAGTTCCAAGACTCGACAACATGCTCAAGATAAACCGGTTAGAACTTTAATTAGGCCTAGAGAGAGAGAGAGAGAGAGAGAGAGAGAGAGAGAGAGAGAGAGAGAGAGGGGGGGGGGGGGGGGGGGGGGGGGGGGCGGAGCTAATAATCAAGGATATTAGAGACGATTAGAATGTGTTGATCATGCTATTGGCTTTGATACCACTTGATGAGAATGGGATCGTGCTAGCTAGTGTGGATGAAAGACAAACATAATGCATACAAGTGTGTGTAGGGTAGATTGTTAAGCGAATTAGCCTTCAAGATAGATTAGCTTGGACTAGGGATTTAATATTCACATTGTTGTAGTGCGTGGTTCAAACTACGATAAACGCGTGCAGATAGACTTAAATAAGGTTTAATACATGTATTATTGAGAGTTTAAGAGAGAAGACTACAAATAAGAACACTATTAATTGATACGACGATAAGAAACATAAATTCAAGACTTAAGAGATGTTGTTAATTGGTAGGTGATACAACTTAAGATTTTTTATTGCTCTTTTACAATCCCGTTGCATACGCCCGATTCGACATGCCCTTCGAATTGCAACCCTCGAATCAAAAAACTTCCCCAAGTTGCACCGCCATCCAGTTATTTTGTGCTCCTGACGCTCTTCCCCACGTTCCTTTATACTCTCCAACTACTTTCAAGAACAACAATTGGCTCTCTGCGGTCGGTTTCCCCAAAATCCTCCCAATAACCTCCAAAAAATGCCAAAAAGATACAAAAATGGCCTTTATAGGGAGTCTTGTCTCAGTGCTCAAGTTTAGAAACTTCGCGTTGCGAAATTCCACTAGCACTCCAATTTTGGAAATTTTGGACCCAGTTGCATGCTCTAGCTCCATATGCTCTCTTCTTTGTGATGCGTTCTTTCTCTTCTTGGAAACCCTCCTTGTTCGGACTCAGCTTTGACTGGTGTGGTTTAGGACTTAACCACCTTTAGCCGCCTTGAATGGGCTTTGAATTGCCATTTTGGACCCCCTTTAATGCCCACTTTGTCTGGTCATATGAGTAGTCCGACTACCCCTTCTCTCTCTATTGCACCCTTCACATGACCCCTCCTTATGCTCCGTACCACTATATCGCTTGGAAAGGGGGGGGGGGGGGGGGGGGGGGGGGGGAGGGCTGCTTTTTGCTTCAAAGATTTGTGCCTCAATGGCTCCACGAGACCAACCTCCTCCTCCCGGCCATTGCCACATCAGCACACTGTGTTTGCCATCCGATGCTGCGAAAGCTAGCCAAAGACACCGTCAACGCTCTAATTGCTGGCATAAAATGACTGCCACTTGGTTTGAAATTTATCTTAAAAAACCGTAATCGCAAACGCAACCAAGAGGTATGGTAATCAAGACAAAATCATGGGTATAAATCTAGGGAAAATTGGGCACGATTCCCCTTGCAAAATGAACAAAATCTCAATGCAACCTCTCAAACCCAAGGCCACCAGCACGAATAGTGTGTATGCTGGCGGAAGGCTATAAGATAGCATGGTTGGGTGGAGACTAGCACACGGCATTACTCTTGTCCTTTCACTATGTTTCTTAAGTGCTGAGACATTCTCCCATGTAGAATCTTCTTCAAGTCTATCTAGCCATTTTACCAATACCTGTCGTCTGACATGATGTCTAGGTTGAAGCTCATGAGAATCCAAAATATTTTCGGGTTCATGAGGGATGCTTGGTGGTTTGATAAGGTCAACTAACACACAAGCTCTTCTTGAGTAGGGGTGGAGCTCTCCGTGTTGGAGTTTTTATCTGCATGTGCAGAAACATGTTGATCTGGATGTGCAGAGACATGTGAGTGTGAGGGATCCGTTCTTAAAATTTCACTCCACACTATAGCATATGATTGATCTTGTACACACTTGCCATGTAATGACTCCAAAATTTCACTCTTTATTTCCATGAAAGCAAGTGATTAATCTGAGGCATCCAGCTTAATGCATCCGCTACTACATTATATCGCCCCTTACGTAATTGTATCTTATAATCATAATATTGAAGGAAATCCGCCCATCTAGCTTTACGAGCCTTCAAGTCCGTTTGAGTAGTAAACCATTTTATATTCTCATGGTAAAAAACTACTTGGCACCATATAAATAGTGTCGCCGCTTTCATAAAGCATGAACTATGGCATAGAGCTCTCTCTCATAGACAAAATAATTATGTTGAGCTCTATCCAACTTCTTACTTTCGAAGGCTACAGTCTTCCTTCCTGGAGAAGTACCGCACCAATTGCTTTATCACTAGAATCAGTCTCTACCACAAATGACTTAAGTGAGTCAATTATTGCTAGGATGGGAGCAGTGGCTATAGCTACATTGAGCTGTTCAAAACTGCATTGTTGGGCTTCTTCCCATGCTGTGCATAGAACTCTGGGCCTGTCTTCTTTTTGTTGCACTATGGAGGGCGTCGTCTTCCCTGCTTGCAGATCGTGGGAGAGGAGATGCGCGTTGCATGCACATGCAACTTGTTTTTCCCCTTTGCCAAAAGTAGCTCAGATACCAGTGAAAGGACGAGAGTAATGCTGTACTCTAGTCTAAACGCAACCTTGCTATCTTATAGCCTCCCCCTAGCATACACACTATCCGGTCGTCTTGGTGGCCTTGGTCGTAGGACCCGTGTCCTTAAAAACCGCATATAAGAATTCCAGAAGGGAGTGATCTTGACCATTATCAATTGCTAAAAAACTTGCAAAAGTGGCCAACTAGGATAATCCTAGAACCACATGTGTCATACATGATGTGGTGAGAATAAGCATGAGCCAAATCCACTCTAAAAGTGATGGCAATCTGCTCTCAACGGAGAGTGTATGAAGCCAGGTGATATGCCAGCAATTGGATCCTTGAAGTGGTTTAAAATCACTCCCTAAAAGTTCCTCACTTCGTCTTCACTGCACACTAGCTGAAAATGACTCATTGTATGCTGTAACGGGTGCGCTACGCATGTCGGATTGCATTATATACTGCATGCATGTTGAACAAATTACTCGCTAAGCAAAACATGGAATTTTTAGTTGTCTTGCCATTTAAAGTCAGATCAAGGTCACCACATTTTGGCATGCATGTATACATGCTCAAAGATTTTTCAAAACAAATCGTATACACTTGAAAGACCAAAAATAAAAAAATTAGCTTTTAGTAGCTCCCAAAATCACCACTATTAGTCATACATTGTGCTCAAAGCATAAACCATCCATGGAAGAAGAAGGGTCTCATCTCTCATGCATCATTCAAGGTCCTTGCCATTCAATCACTCAAAGCGGCAAGCTTCTCATTGCCTTGAGTGTAGCATGGACCATAACAAAGTGGCATCTTCAGCTCAATAAGAAGCTTGATTCATAGTCAAGCGTTATCAAGAGAAAAGAGAGCTAACTAAGGAACAACAACTTAGCCTATCCACCTCATTCCAATCTCTGTCTTCACCCTCGCTCACAATCTTCCTAACTTTCCCTTTGAAATACTCTAATGCCTGCAAAAGCTCCCCAGCAAGTGCTCTCTGGTAGCTTTACAGCTAGGTCGTAGGCAAGAGTCAAAACAGCAGGAGATCCTACTTTTAGGTAGCTAAATCATAAGGATGAGCCAATTTTGAGCAATGCAATTAGGATCCAAATGGGAGTTCTTTCATGATAGATCTCTTTTCAACTCAACTTCTCAAATGTCTAAGAAGGGCTTCTGCCAGGTTCTATGCTGAAAAATCTTCCCACTAGACTCTGTCTAGTATCATGCATACATCTAAGAAGAATTTAAAAGTGATGTTTGTCGATGCCAAAATGCAGTTTAACTGTAATAATTATATTTTTGACAAGGGGAGTTTCAAGCTATAGGTTTCCAGCTCTGATGGCAGAACTACTAATAGCATTGATAGTGATTATGCCAAGATCTAGATGTTTGCTATTGTAACGGGCGAGAACTTGAGGTCGGGAACGAGCTCCAGGATTGTCTCTAATACCAATTAAAGAGAGCATGCAAGTGCAAAAGTCTGCGGGAGAATGTGGAAGAGAAGACCCGACACTGTTTTGGTGGAGCTTGATACAGTAGTACTAGCTCCTTATTCTCTTTATCGTTATGTCTAATGAATAAGGTTAGATGGGCGGGCGATCGGCCAGTTGGCCTGAAACCCAACATGTTTTGGAATTTTAGCTGAACATTGCCAACTTCAACCATCTCATACACATAGTCATTGCCAAGGCAAACGTTTTCCTTACAAGATGCATCATAAGTAGAAAACCACTCTTAGAGGAGTAATCTATGATCGAGTCATGTCATAAAAACTAATATTTAACCAACCCAAATGATTTTCTCATATTAAACTGATCACTTAATGTGGGAGAATAAACGGAAACAAGGGTTAAGATATAGACATGTGCTTATAGATATATCTCAACACGGGGCCAATGGTAAAGGATCCCAAATGAGACATGGTCTGTCAAAGAGCAAGGCTAACCAATGGAGCATAAGACCTTAGGGTTAGCTTCATTGAAGACCTCCAATAATGTGTGTAAAAGTCCTTTGACCTTAGGTAAGCTAGGGCTGAGCTTGAGGCGCGGGAACCCGACCTAGCTCGAGGTGCTTGTCCTGCTTGTCATGCTTGATGACTAAGGTGATTGAGGTGCTTGATGATTGAGGTGCTTGAGATTCTTGAGGTGCTTAAGGATTGCTATGCTTGAGGTGCTTGACACGCTTGAGATGTTAGGGTTGCATTTGAGGTGAGAACCCAGCCCAAGCTTAAAGTGCTTAAGGGCCAAGCTTGTGGTGGGAACTGGGCCTATGCATGAGAGGTTGAGGTGTCAAAAAGTCAAATATTCAATCCCTACAAGGAGGGGGCAAGCCCTACATGAGGGGGGATGAGAGAGAACATCCACACACTCACACAAGGCATGCATGGTGCAAAGAAAGCAAAAGGGACACTTGTCAGGTTCCTCCTCATGTTGCCCTCATGGTGTGCCTAAAGCCTATTGGTTGGCCACCCAAGGGGTCCAATGATAATTTAGGGGATTTAATTAATTGATTTTGCATTTATCAAGTCCTCTCTCTCAAAGGGGAAAGGGGGACACTTGTCTCAAGGCTACCCTTGCTGCTTGTAATGCCTCCTGCTTATGATTGGCTAGGCCTGGAGGGGTCCAATGAGCTTCAAGCATGAGCTACAAGGGGGGGTCGAACCAAGAAATCTAGGGGGTTGCTTAGGGGGTATACTCACTCACACACACTCACAAACACTCTAATGGTGTGCTAGGCAAGGTGCAAGAGCTCCATCTCCTTCTCCAAGCTCCTTGAGAAGTTGAGAGCCTACACCAACACTCTTGTCTATGGAATGCAAATCCAACCAAGAGCTATGCTTCAATGCTTAAGCTTTCCATCTTCTCCATCTTCATTACTATGCTATTATGTATGCTAAGTAAGAAGAGTGATGATAAGTGAGGAATTATTTCTTTCTCCTATGGAATACTTATTCTTCCTCTTCCCTACCCTAATTCCCTGCTAGCTCTCTCCACCTTCAAAGGTTTTTGAGGTCTTGGGACTGAGGCTTGGGATAGTTAATGCTTTCCACAAAGAGCATGTTATGCTTATTGCAAGAAGGCTAATGGTTTATTGCAAGTAGATTAGTTACTTAATGCAAGTAGATTAATTGTATTGCAAGGAAGATTAATTGTTGCTTTAGGCACAAGTTGATGTATAAAAGTATACATCCTCATGCACTCAAATGATTTAGGGAACACAAAGACTAATGATGTTCATGAGTTCTTGATTGTTTTCAAGCTAAGATTGATTGTTGATATTATGCAAAAGCTTGGTGTATGAAGCTTCCATCTCCATACTACCAAAGAGGTCTCAAGGAACACAAAGATTGTATTGTACCAAGTCTCTCTTAATGAGAGAATCTATAAAACAAATGCCTTTTGGAGGGGGGACCGGCTCCACATAAATCCGGTCCTCAACTGTTGTCATATTCTCTAAAATCTCTCTCTCTCTCTCTCTCTCTCTCTGTCTCTCTCTCTCTCAAAGGTATTGCTCATGCCTAGTTAATTAAGTGTTATGATTAAGTTGATACTACCAATTAAGTTCACCATCTATGCTCTCAAAATTGCTCACTCTAATTCTCTTAATTCCACTATTCTCTAAGTTCATAGGCCATTTCCATTACAAGTCATACATGAGAGACCCACCTGTTGCAACAAGGTGTGAATAATCCAGAATTGAGATAAAAAGAATATCCCCATTTTCATTTCCATGGAAAACTACATTTGCCTTTTCAATCTTCACACTTGAACCACTCTCTTTTTCCTTGCCTCCTTATTGATTCTTTTCTTTAGCTTTCTCTCTTTTCCACTTGTGACAATCTTTCTTCAAGTGCCCTATCTTATGGCAATGGTAGCACTCAACACCCTTCAAGTTATGGAAACGTGACTTGCTTTGTGACCGACCTCTTTCATTAGACTTTCCCTTTCAGTGCCCTAACTATACACACCAAGTCTCATCCCACTCAGAGAATGTAGTTGTGTGCATGTTGCGTTGCCACTTGAACCTCCTACCAATCTGTAATACCAGTTGAAGTGCACAATGGAAGCATGAAAGCATGAAAGCATGAAAGTTGGAGAGGGACAAGAAGAAGAAGAAGAGAAACACAGTTGTGGTGGACTCTTGCGACAATCGTGACAAGGGTTTGAGAGTCCTTATTTTGTAAAGGCGAAAGAATGAATGGTGTCCGGTCGCCCACATACTTGGGATTGGCACATTGGGCTTTACCACCCAACAACTCTCACCACTACAAGAGCTTTTTCATATTAGTGACGCTAGCAGTGCGACGCTCAAATGTTAAAATCCACGGCGTCACTATGATCGTTGCTATGAGGGTCGCTATACTATTTGTAGCATATCGATCCATAGAGCCGACATGGGTAAAAAATAAACTGAGAGCGCCAAAAACTCAGATCTCATATCATGAGTTTTGGTGCTTTAGTGATGAAGGTAAATTGCGACGCTCTCTCCTCTCTTCCCCCCCCTCCCCCCCCCCCCCCCCCCCCCCCCCCCCCCCCCCCCCCCCACACACACACACACACACACACATACACGCACACAAGGAGAGGAAGGAGAGCCAAGTATGTTGACCAAAGTAGATTATAGCCACTTTTCCCTGTGTGTGTGTGTGTGTGTGTGTGAGAGAGAGAGAGAGAGAGAGAGAGAGAGAGAGAGAGAGACGTCTCTTAAATCAACTGTGAAGAAAACTTATAGACACGAGGGCTCTGGTTTTATCAGGCATTGGGCCCCTTGGGAACTGGGTATACATAGCTAGTGGGATAGAGGGCTTGTAGCTATACGCAATAGCAAGAGCTGCAATCGCGCTCGCAGCTACAGCCGGTGGCAGGGGCCGGGCAGTAGAAGCTAGAGCACATGCATGGAGATTGCAAGCCCCGTCGCACCACACCCATAGCGCCCGTGCTGGAGGCTAGGACTGGCCATGGTGTAAGCAAGAGCCAAAGCAGCAGCTACAAGCAGCAAACTGGCCAGTACCATCGCCATTACCTTATTATAGTTCAGCGCCATGTTGCGAGTACTGGTGTTGCAATAGTAGCTTCTTATACCCATGGCATGGCCTCCTCGTTCAACCTTTCAACCTCCCAGTCACAACCCATGAGTGCTTTTTCAAAGGCCGCGCACATTGATATTTGAACATCGTTCAAAAGTAGGACTCTTATCGCGGCCTAAAATTGACACTTGTTTTTCTTGGCAAGGGCTATTTTGCCCGTCAAAACAGGTGCTTCAAAAAAACGTCTTGATATTTGACATGCTAGAATCTCCAAATTGCTTGTCATGTTTTCGTATTCATACCCTTGAATTTATGTCATATATAGCAAATTATTGTATTACACAAAGCATATGAAAGAGGGCTTGAAAAATTGTCTATCAAAAGAAATTTCTCTTATACCTCTCATTCTCAGGCCTTGACTCTTATGGGTTCAGAGTGTCATGACCAAGTTACACACTACAACACTACATGGAGATATCGACGCGCGTATATCGACGAAATTAGCGGGCGTCGATATACACGTCGATATACACGTCGCAATGTGCATCGATATACACGTGGAAAGGCTTTATTTCTCACGCGTATATCGACGCGTATAGCAATGGGTATATCGACGCGTATAGCGACGCAAAAAAAATTTGGGGAAAAAAAGCGAGACCCGCGAGAAGCAGGGGCCATTTTCGCCTGCGCTCTGCTCAAATCTTGGCCCCACCTACTGCGCAGGTATTATGCCCCCCCCCCCCCCCCCCCCCCCCCCCCCCCAACCCCTCTCTCTCTCTCTCTCTACATCGTGTGTGTGTGTGTAGGAAAGAAGAGAGAGAGAAGAGAGAGAGAGAGAGAGAGAGAGAGAGAGCGGTGTGTGTGTGTAGGAAAGAGAGAGAGAGAGAGAGAATTAATGTATGCTTAAGAAATTAAAATTAAAGAAAAATAATTAAAGAGAGAAATGAAATGAAATGTTATATTAACGTCTTCGAAAGGACAAAGTGACCTATGAGACATGAGACAAGAAAGTTACAATGTGATGGATCTAATACAAAGTCAAAGTAAGAAGATGACAAAATAAAATATTATGGAATCCTAAACTGCTGGGTATGGACTAAACGGCTAAACCAGCTAGCTGGGATAGGTAGATCATAGGAGATCCAGTAGCTGTCGCTGGCGGATCTCATCAATCTCCTCCATGGTCAGTAGTCTGACCGGGCGTTATGCATGTCAAGCCAAAGTGACCTAGCTAGATCCTCTGATGCAGCCTCTGTCGATGTTGTGTAGTCCTCCGCAGTCGTGGACGTCTAGATCTCCCTAGCTCAGTCGCTCGTTCGATCAGTAGAGAGATAGGGAAGTGGGAAGTAGAGAGAGAGAGAGAGAGAGAGAGAGAGAGAGAGAGAGAGAGAGAGATAGGAAATAGCTAGAGAGATAGAGAAAGGGTGTTTTATATATATATATATATATATATATATATATATATAGAGAGAGAGAGAGAGAGAGAGAGAGAGAGAGAGAGAGAGAGAGAGAGAGAGAGGTAGAAAGTGAAGAGCGAGACAGAGAGAGAGAGATAGGAAAATAAGGAAATAGAGAGAGAAAGAGAGATAGCGAGAGAGAGAGAGAGAGAGAGAGAGAGAGAGAGAGAGAGAGTGAGATCGAGAGAGAAAGAGAGATCGAGATCGCTTTTTTGAGCATGAACCATGCAAGGCTTCTGAATCTTTCTCAAGTTGCTCATCCATCTCCACATTATCTTCTGGCTTGGACATGGAGGCCCCGTCCGGTTTACAATCAGGTAGAAAACTTTCATTGGGCTGAGAACTTCCATGGCTTGTGCATGTGGTGAAAAAAACACCAGGATGGGCATAATAACCTTGGAAAAACCTGTGCAAAAATTTGCAAATAGACGGAACATTACAAAAATGGTCATGCTTTAATATATGATTCATCAAGTGCGGCATTGGAAAGCTTTCTCTGATAGGCTACCTCGGAATGGAGGCAGGTGGGTTCGTAGACAGAGAAGAAACTATGGAACTAAAAGAGGAAAAGGGGTTTTGCCTGCTACATGCATTGCCATGTACACCTGGGAGTGCACGTATGTGTCTACCCATATAGGATTTGACCAATAAAGACGAGATTTTGACCCGGTGGTCCTAATCTCCGTACACCTATGGACTAAGGTGTACGGAGATTGGGCAAGACTAGAGAATGCGAGGTAGTTTACATTGTGAGGAGTATATATATATATATATATATATATATATATATATATATATATATATATATATATATATATATTAAAACAACATTCATAATCATTGTAGATGGCAATGTCATCAACTAACATGGAGGAAAAGATTGCATGCTCTGCAAGTATCAAATCCTGCGCAAGCGTAGGATATGTAATGAGCATGTGCACAAGTACGGAGAGTTTGCTAGAGAAACCGTACAGAATTTGCGATACGACTCCTACGGAACAGGCATTGATTTCCGCGACATAGCCCCTACATCTAAGAGAGAGAAAAAAAAGATTATGCATGAAGGTCCGACCAATATAGAGCCATGGACGGAAGTAGAAAAGGGCTTACAGACAGAAGACGACGGCATGGAGGAGATGCTGGATGCCTTCTTCCAGACAAGCGAGGAGAACGCGAACGAAGCAGCACCAGAAGCCGTGCGCCTATCTCCTGAAGACATGTTGAGGAAGTTGGCACTTTAACCGATCTATGAAGGTGCCAAAATATCTGTGCTTCGTACTTGTATGGCGTTTTTGAATCTTCAGTCAGTGTACGGGTGGTCAGATGCAAGCGTCACTCCTTTGTTTAGGTACGTAATTTACAAAAGAGATTTTCCGATTGCAACGGTGATGTGCTCGGAGAGCTTTTTAATTTAATGTGGCTTAAACAGGTTATTGCGGGAGCAACTTCTCCCGGCTGGCAATGAAATGCCCCCCTCCAGGCCAGACGCAAAGCAACTTCTGACCTCAGTTGGCTTGGACTACAACAAGATTCATGCATGTCCAAATGATTGCATTCTTTTTCGCAATGAATTCGCAGATTGTCTGTCGTGTCCTAAGTGCGGAGCAATGCGCTACAAACAAGATGCAGTTGGCGAGACAGTGCCAGCTAAAGTGTTGCGGCATTTTCCTATTATTCCTAGGATACAAAGCATGTTTCGTTGTGGTTCCGTTGCAAAGTTGATGTGGTGGCATTCTACGAATAGATCCATTGACGCAACATTTAGGGTGCCCGCTCATTTGAAGGCTTGGAGGCACATTGAAGATACCGGGCCACATTTTAAGAGTGAACCACGCAATTTGCGTTTGGGCATGGCAATGGATGGAGTCAATCCATTTGGCTTGAGAAGCTCATCATGGAGCACTTGGCCTGTGTGCCTTATAAATTACAACCTCCCGCCATGGCTTGCTATCAAGAAGGGTCATTTGATTTTAAGTTTGATTGTACCTGGTAAGTTCAAGGCAAAAAACATGGATGTTTATCTAGCTCCACTAGTTGACAAGCTCTAGGAGTTATGGCATGGGATCGACATAGCAGATGCGATTGAACCAGTAGGACAAAAACATGCAAGGATCCATGGACTTCTTATGTGGACTATGCATGATTGGCCAGGATACGGAGAAGCTTCTGGTAATGGTTATTGATTTACAAAATTCTCGCTATTCGCAAGCCCTTTGCCTTGGCCTGATTCATGCTTTGATATATGCAGGACTAACAACTTCGGGATACAATGCATGTCCAATTTGCGGGCAGTCTTTGGATGATTTGCAGTCAGTTGGAAAGATGCCAGAGCTGTGGCCTTTCACCAATGCAGCTGGTCAAACAAAACTTCCAAGAGCGCCATGGGTATTGCTAAAAAATGAAGAGCGACAAGTGAAAAGGGTGATTTCAGAGTTCAGGACGCCAACAGGATATATGCGATGTCTCAAGACAGCATTCACCCGTGACGATCAACTGTCAGGGTTGAAATCGCACGACTGACATAAGTTCTTGCCATTCATTATTCCAATTGCTATCAAGGGGTGTTTAACGGAGGAAGTGCGGACCTGCATATACAAGATTTCAGAGCTAGTGCGGTGGATCTCTTTCAAGGAGATACGGGAGGAATCTATTGCAGTCGCAAGGGCTAACTCCATTGAGGCAGTTTGCATGATTGAGAAGTATCTACCCACGAACTGCCTAACTATCCAAATGCACTTGCTCGTCCATGTAGTAGATGAGGTTGCAGTGGCAGGTACAGTCCACAGCCGTTGGATGTTCTTTCTAGAGCGGTTCATGAAAACACTTAAGGGTTTTGTTCGCCAAAAAGCGTGTCCAGAGGGGAGCATGGCAGAAGGATGGCTAGTGCAAGAGTCTCTTGTATTGACGACCGAATTTCTATCCGTTTCTGACCCAGAAATGCCTTGACTGTGGAGCGATGAGGAGGATGCAAGACTGGTGGGAGAGGAGCCGCAAGGGCAAGGGGTGCCGAAGAAAATGAACCTGGCCATGTGAAAAAAGATCATGAAGTTCTGTATACTAAATTCAGCGCCGATGCAAAAATGGCTTGAAAGGTACGAAGAAGAGAAAGAGAGACGCAATATAGAGCGACAGGATTCTAGGCGAAGTCGAACGACTAGAGGCTTACCCTTGCCAGACTATCTCGCTCCTCTACCTGAATTCCCTACAATGGCATGGTTGGACAAGACAGTGAGAGCAGCTCGACAGATCGGAGAACCCATATCTCTAGAAGAGGAAGAGCTGGCTATTGGATGTGACTGGAAGTATCATACATACATGGCACTGTGGTCGCATGGAAAGCATTTCAGAACACAACAAATTGACTGTAGAAGAAACACGTTTGACAATGGGGTAATGGTTAGTTTCATGCAAAAGAGCAGAGCCAGTGCTAGAGACACGAATGAGAGGAATAGAAACCTGGATTACTATGGTCTGGTGTCAGATATCCTGAAAGTAAGCTTCAGGCGGTTTGAGATGTTTTTGTTGGATGTGAAGTGGTTCAAGGTGATTACTTCTGGTTGCAATGCAACGGTACGCAGAGATGGAAACAAACTTGTGCAAATAGATTCTACAAAGACTTGGACAGATGCGAGCGACACATTTGCTCTCCCCAACATTGCGAGCAAGTGGTCTTTGTACCGGCCCTTGAGAACGACAATGGTGGTTTGTGTTTCAGGTTGCTACAAGAAATAAACAAGTATTTGAAGGGCAATATCTCCTGGAGGAAAGTCAGTCAGACGACGTCCATACTACTGTGACATTAGATGAGATGGACAAAGGTATGGTAGAGGAAGCTCACAGATATACGAGGGATGACGCAGACGAGCCAGAATTGACACTTGTAGATGAAGATGCAATGGATGAAGGCAATCTGCCAGAACGATTTGGGGCAGAGTTATGTTTGCAATTAGAGATAGACGATGATACGGTGCAAGATCTTATCGATGATGCCTCACTCGTCGAGGCCTAGGCCTGTAAGTGTTTGTGTGAAGAATTTGATTTAAAATTAAGCTTAAAGTTAATTTAAACAACTGTGTTCTGACGCTTTATTTTACTTTCTTTGTGCAGGACTTTAGTATGGCAGACGAGATTCCAGATCCCGCTTCCATGAGTGCAGATGCATTCATGGGCTTCATTACACGGATGACGCCTGCTCAGATGCCAGAGGCTTCTCAGTACTGGGTAGCCAGAGGTACGGGTACTACACCTCCAGGCTTCACACCCGAGGGACTGATGCCTAGGGGGGGACGCCTACGGGGTTCAAGACACTTATGGGTACGACGCCTATGGGTATGACGCCTTATTCTCCCATCACGACCGCTTCGACACCTAGGGGTGGGGCATAGGCGGGTACGTCCTCATCTCCGCAGCATAGGCGCACTCACCGATCTCGACGATCGTCAGGTGGAGGTGGAGGTTGCTGTGGAGGAGGGTCCGCAGATGCTTCGACCCCTCCTCGCTCACGACCCCGTCTTACCCAGGCACACCTCTCGACACACCTCTTGGCACACCTCGGACACCTTGGGGGGCACACGATCCTAGTGCCTCCAAGCTCTATACTGTACGGGGAGATGGTTCTGTTGACATGGATAGAGTCGGGACTGAGATGCAACAGCGGATTCGCCAGCTCGTGGAGCTGCAGTTTTCGACCAGCATTCTGACATCTTGGGATCAGCAAGAAAAGGAAAAAGTCACTTACATAGTGGAGACCATCCTGAGAGAGTACCAGCCTGCTCCGGGTTCTTCCGTTGTTTCGGCGCGGTGGATCAAGGGTGTTGCACGGGACACCATCAAACATCGACGAGATGCAGCTCGGAAGGCTTTCAGGACCAGCTCGTCGAAGCCTTCGGGCATTCCACACGAGACGTGGCTGCGAATCAGGGAGGATGAGCGGAAAACGGCCACGCGGTTCAGACAGCAGCGTGAGGCTGTGCAAGTACGATAGATGACTAGGGGGACATCTCATCTTGGCAGCGGAGGCTTCGACACCTTTCGCTTTGAGTTTGTGAGTTTCTAATCCAATCTTAACTATGGAGTTTTCTAAAATGCGATGAATCATGTATTCTGATTACTTTGATTTTTGTATAAACACTTAATGTTGCGATGCATCGAGCTCCATCACGCGAGGAGGAGTCAGATGGATATCGCAGATGTATCTATGAAGTACTGAATGATCTTGAAGCTTCAGGAGAGCCTGTAGACTAGGAGGCCTTATAGTCTCGGTGATCGCTTGAGGTGAGAGGTTAATATGTGTGAGTTGATTTAATTAAGTCAGTATATGTGAAGTAATATCAATACTAATTTTGTGAGTTGTCCTATGTGCAGGTTGCGACGCCTAGTCATTAGTGGACCAGATTTCATCTATATGTTTTGTGAGACACAGACACGCTTCTGTGTCTCTTTTTTGTACAAACAGTTAGTGTTCAGATAGTTATTGTTTCCCTTATGGTTATGATTATTGTCATTGTCATTGTATAGACAGTTATTGTTTCTCTTTCTGGTTATCTTATGGTTATTGTTAATTTTGTTTATAGTGATGGTTATCTGCATTATGGTTTTGATCAAAGTGATTATAGCCGGTTATGGTTTTAAGTTATGGTTATTCTTTTAAGTTATGGTTATGGTTCGTTATGGTTATGCTTTTAAGTTATGGTTATGCCTTTCAGTTATCGCTATGCTTTTCAGTTGGTGCGGTTGTCTTTCATTGGCCTAAATCTCATGTGAGATCCTACATGGATAGCATGTAGGAGGCGTATACATGATATGGTTTTTTTTGAAAAGTTTATATAAAAACAAAGGGAACTTTGTCGAAATTTCTGCGCGCGGGAGCATGGTTGATATTTTGGTGCTGCTCGCTTTCTTGGGCAGAGGGCAGGAAGTCTGGCGGTGGCTGTGTCCATCTTTTAATTGGGCACAGGCCACGATACCTGCCCTCTGCCCAAGAAAAACTTTTTCTGCTATGGTTGTCGCTATATGCGTCGCTATGCGCATCGCTATACGCGTGGCTATCATCGTCGCTAATAGCGACTGGTTTCACAGCGACGCATATAGCGACGGGCAGCGTCGATAACACCTTCTTTTTTTGTGGTGACACTCCTCATTCCGAGAGGGATCTACGATGGAGAGCAGCACAGATCTCGTTCGTTGATCTTGTTGTGAACTACTTTGTGAACTATGTGTGAAGTATACAAGAGGTGTGCAAGCACTATATGAATGCATATAAACTATTGTGCATACTATGTGTGAACTAGAATGCTGAGCGATGTGAAAGTGATAGGGATTCACCTTTGTGAACAAATTACGCATGCTAGTGTATTGTTAGAGTGTTCGGATAGGAATCATAGGGTTGTGAGGGCGACCCCTACATTTTCCTTCCCCCAAGAATTGGATAGCTGAGTTTTTTTTAAGATCCTCAGCCATAAATCCCTCTTAGGGGAGGGTGTGGGTGTGACTTCCTTTAGAGATCCTCTAAATGAAAAACTTAAGGTTAAAAGTCTTTTAGAAACAAGAATATAGCTTGCCGCCCACACAAGGTCAGAGTAAGCATCTCTCCCTCCCTCTCTCTCTCGGGTTAAGGAGGAGGGGAGATGTCATGTGGCATTTCTCCTTGCATCATTGCTCCCCCTCTCTTTAGCACCAAGTTGACATGAGCCTTATATTTCTGCACTTTTGAGTATTAGCCTGTCACCAAAGGTGAGTAGAAGTAGGGGCACACCATTTTTGAAAAGTGCATAAGAGACATAATCTAGTGAGAACCTATCTCAGTAGACATTGCCTAAATCTTGTTGCATGCTCACCTCGATGCATATTTCACAACAAAAAAAACAAAATGCATACGCTTGCAAGGCAAGAAATTCATGAGTTTTCCTGCCTTGGCGACTATAGGAGCAAGTTGAAAGGAAATTTGCGTTAGCAGTAGGACTGGTCGACTCCAAGGCAATGGTAGCATTGGCCATTAAATGGAGGGGGGCGACACTAGTTTCTTTTTCTAAATCAAATGTGGGCATGTAGCAGCCAAATAAGAAAACCGTGTGGCCCATGAGTTCCAAGACTTGACAACATGCTCAACATAAACCGGTTAGAGCTTTAATTAGGCCTAGAGAGAGAGAGAGAGAGAGAGAGAGAGAGAGAGAGAGAGAGGGGGGGGGGGGGGGGGGGGGGGGGGGGGGGGGGGGGGGGCTAATAATAAAGGATATTAGAGATGATTAGAATGTGTTGATCATGCTATTGGCTTTGATACCACTTGATGAGAATGGGATCGTGCTAGCTAGTGTGGATGAAAGACAAACATAATGCATACAAGTGTGTGTAGGGTAGATTGTTAAGCGAATTAGCCTTCAAGATAGATTAGCTTGGACTAGGGATTTAATATTCACATTGTTGTAGTGCGTGGTTCAAACTACGATAAACGCGTGCAGATAGACTTAAATAAGGTTTAATACATGTATTATTGAGAGTTTAAGAGAGAAGACTACAAATAAGAACACTATTAATTGATACGACGATAAGAAACATAAATTCAAGACTTAAGAGATGTTGTTAATTGGTAGGTGATACAACTTAAGATTTTTTATTGCTCTTTTACAATCCCGTTGCATACGCCCGATTCGACATGCCCTTCGAATTGCAACCCTCGAATCAAAAAACTTCCCCAAGTTGCACCGCCATCCAGTTATTTTGTGCTCCTGACGCTCTTCCCCACCTTCCTTTATACTCTCCAAGTACTCTCAAGAATAACGTTTGGCTCTTTGCGGTCGGTTTCCCCAAAACCCTCCCAATAAAATCCAAAATGTTGAAGATGATGAAACAGGAAACAGAAGGAAGGGAGCAACTCAGAGTAGGAAGAAGATGGAGAAGGAGAAGACACAGAGCTTGCGTACGAGATCTCTGTAGTCTATCTCTCTGTATTAGAATAATAGAGTATTTACAAACTCGAAGCTACAAAGCTTATATGAGACCCTAAGAGATAAGGTGTCCTTTCACACTTGATGTCCAGGGGGAAAAGCCCAGTGGGAGAAAAGTGTCCCTGGTGAAGCGCGTATACACACTAACACTTCTACATGTCTACAAATCCCCCCTGTAGTGATAGTGTGAATCCGTACAAGGTAGTAGATCATCATGTGTATGAGAGTAAGCCCAAAGCTTTTTGGAAAGCTTCAAACTTTTCTCGTGATAACGCCTTCATAAATAGATCTGCAATGTTATCCTGTGTAGGACAGTAAGTTAGTGTGATCTCCCCTGCATGTAGCCTTTCCCTGACATAGTGGTAGTGAACCTCTATGTGATTTGTTATTGCATGAAATACTGGATTCCTTGCAACTTCCATAGCACTCTGACTGTCAGTGAAAATGGTAGTGGGTGCCTGTTGACACTCACAAAGATCTGCCAATAACCTGCATATCCATACACAATCAACTGTTGTTGTGAAAGCTGCCCTGTACTCAGCTTCACAAGTTGATGTAGCCACTGTGGGTTGCTTCTTGCTTAGCCAAAATATACATGCATTTCCCAAGAAATAACAATTCCCACTTGTGGAATGTCGTGTGTCAAAATCACCAGCCCAATCTGAATCGCTGTAACCAAGAAGCTGCATAGAACTGTGATTTCCATACATATCCCCCCTTGGAAAGAACATGGAAAGATTAGGCGTACCTGAAAGGTAACAAAGTATGCGCTTCACAGCCTGCCAATGATGCATACTTGGGCTGTGCATAAATCTACTTGCTTGTGAAACCTCAAATTGAATGTCTGGACGAGTGTTGCCTGCCAAATATATCAAGCAGCCAACCGTTGCTGCATAAGTATGAACATCAAAAGGTTCTCCATCATTGTGCATGCTCAACTTTTATCCAGTTTCTATGGGTGTAGAGATTGGTTTACAATTTTGAATACCAAACTTGTCCGAAATTTTATGCAAATATTTTGCCTGCAACATGTATATGCCATCCTCTGATTGCACAAACTGAATACCCAAGTAATAATGTAGCAAACCAAGATCAAACATCTCAAAGGTTTTTCTCAAAGCATCTTTAAACGCTTCAATTTCATCTGCAGTATTGCCTGTAAGAAGCATATCATCCACATAAAGTGTTAGCATAATGAGAACTCTATCTCTATTTTTGACATACAAAGTACTTTCTGTTGGACTATTCTAAAATCCCTCGCCAATCAAATAAGTATGTATCTTCTCATACCATGCTCTTGGAGCCTGTTTGAGACCATACAAAGCTTTACGCAATCTACATACCTTTTGCTCTTGACCTTTTACAACAAAACCACTTGGTTGACTTACATAAACTTCTTCCTGCAAATCACCATTTAAAAAAGCAGTTTTGATATCCAACTGATGCACTTTCCAACCATGATGAGCAACAATTGCAACTAGTGATCTAACTGTGGACGCACGAGAAGTAGGAGCAAAGGTTTCATCATAATCTATGCCTTTCTGTTGCGCATAGCCTTTTGCCACAAGCCTTGCTTTGTACCTGTCAAGAGTACCATCTTGTTTCCTTTTTACCTTAAAAACCCACTTTGTACCAATAGGCTTTTTACCTGTAGGAAAGTCCACTAGATTCCATGTATGATTCTTATGAATAGAATCAATTTCTTGCTGCATAGCATCTTTCCACTGAACACACTCTAAAGCTTGTTCAAATGAATCAGGCTCATCTGCATCACAAAGAGTTATAAAGCAAGACAAATCTACTTGCTCTCTGCCAAAAGTAGTACAAGCACGTGTTTTTTGTGGCAACGGTGCATCCAACTTGCTATCCTGCAAAGTTTTTTGAACCCATTTAGGCAAGGTTCTTTCTTCCCTGAGAACTTCTTGCTCTTCACGCACAATTTCCTCTACATCAAGAGGTGTCACATGCTGATCAAAAGATTGATCAAGATTATCAGGTTGTGATTCTTGATTCTCCACAAAAGAAGGAAGCAAACCTTCAAATACATCATGTGTCTGCATATGAGGTACATCAAAAGCAACCATAGGTTGAGCAGTAGCTTCTGCAAAAATTACATCACGACTTTCAAAAATCTTGTTTGTAGCAGGATTGTAAAGTCTATAACCTTTACTTCCACTACTGTACCCCACAAATATACATTTGATTGCCTTATCATCAAGCTTCCCACGTAGCTGCTAAGGGATGTGAGCATAAGCAAGACAACCAAAAACAAGAAGATAACTGACTGAAGGTTTTTTTTCATACCAAGCTTCATATGGAGTAATGGTCTTCAAGGCACGAGTAGGAAACCTGTTCAAAACATGTGCTGCACAAGCAACTGCCTCCATCCATAGCTTATGAGGCAAACTCTTAGCCTTGAGCATACATCTAGCCGTCTCCATACATCTAGCTGTCTCCATTAAAGACCTGTTATTCCTTTCTACAACACCATTATGTTGTGGTGTGTATGGCATAGTGCATTGGTGTTTAATGCCTTTCTTTCCCAAAAAATCCTTAAATGCACCTGACATGTATTCACCTCCTCGATCAGTACGAAGAGTCTGTACTTTGCAACCTGTTTCATTTTCAACCATGGCGACATAATGTTGAAAAATTGCAAACACATCTGACTTTGCTTTGAGTGGATACACCCAACAAAACCTGGAAAAGTCATCAATGAAGGTCACAAAATAAAGGTTGTTTCCCATAGATGGTGTCCTGATAGGACCACATACATCACTGTGTACAAGCTGCAACTTTCGTGTCCCTCTAACTGAACCATCCTGCGAAAATGCAAATCTGTGCATCTTTCCAAGAATGCAACCTTCACATACATGTCTTGGTGGCATCTCCAATAAAGACAAATCATGCACCATATTATGACGTTGTAAAGTCATCAAACTTCCTTAACCAACATGCCCAAATCTAGCATGCCACAACTCAGCATCCTGCATGGCCTGAGTCTTTGTTTCTGCAATACATACCTGAATCTGCTTTTCATAACGATCTAGCACAAATAGTCCATTTTCCAGAGAACCTGTAGTGATAAGAGAATAACCATTCTCTCGATCTCGTACAACACATCTGTCATCCTCAAAAATGACCCGAAGACCATTTTTTGCAAGAGAGGATACAGACAACAAATTCTTCTTGATCCCTGAAACATATAAGACATCCGGCAAGCATAAATCTAAACCATCTGAAATGGTAATCAAAATCTTACCAACGCCTTTGATTGGATAAGAAACATTATTTTCACATGTCACCTTCTTTCCTACTGGAGCTGTATCCAATGAACAAAACAAATCCTTCCTTGAAGTGATATGCCTGGATGCACCACTATCAAAGTACCAAATCATTTGTGTCTCGTCAACACTGTAAGCAGAAAAATCTGAACATACTAAGAAAGCATAAGAATCCTGCACAAAGTTTGCAGACTCTTCTTTAGTTGTAGAAGAATCACCAGAAGCTGAAACAACCAAACTTGACTCTTTCTTCTTTTCTTTAGCAATTCGCCTTTTACACTCACTAATGTAGTGACCAGGTTTCTTGCAGTAGTGACATTTACCTTTCTTCTTGGACTTGTCGGAATCACCTTTAGACTTCTCTGAAGACTGTCCTGCATCAGACTTGGAGTGATGAGTACTCTTTTTACCCTTGTTTTTGTTCTGTACAACAAGAGCATGATCCATACTATCCACCTGTAAAGACTTGTTCTTACATTGACGAAAGCAAAGGGAACCCCCAGCCCCGAATCCCAACGGCCTCTAAAACTCCGAGGGCCGAATGGCACGCCTCGAGCTTGTCACGGTAAAGCGAACAGGGGGCACCACCTAACTTTGAGCGGCTAGGACGCAAACAACACACCACCATAACAAAGTTTTCATCCAAGAGAGATGGATGCTTGGAGTAATGGTGAAGAGGAAGCGGAATGAGATCAAATTAGAGAGAGAGAGAGAGAGAGAGAGAGAGAGAGAGAGAGAGAGAGAGAGAATACCGACTTAGTACTTAGGCACCATAGAAGGATGGCAAATCCGCACACCCTTCACACATACACAAGCTCACTCCAAACACAAGACTAGGTGGCGATTCCGTACACCTCACATGGGCAAAACATTGCAAGAAACATACTCACAAAACCTCAAGCTTTATTTAGAGAATAAGGTGATGACATGGGGAGCATAGGGTAGGGAAAAAAGAAGGGAGAGAGTGGTAGAGCACATGGCGGATAGGTGGGAGCTGATGGCGAAGACTCGCACGAGGGTTATGGCCATCATCCTTCATTTAGCTGCCCTTCATCTTCCATAGACCAAGGGTGTAGAGGTCATGCTCAAGTCGAGCATGGTGACTGCGGTGATGGTGATGGTGTGTGTGTGTGTGTGTGTGTGTGTGTGTGTGTGTGCTAGGCACACACAGTGCATAGTGTACTCTCTGGTGATGTTGTGTGTGTCCTTAGTGTGATGGTGACCCCTCTTTATATAGGGAATGAGGGGGGAGAAATTCTAGAATTTAGAAATGAAGAAATCATTATCTACACAGGCCATGTGACTGTGGGCCCCACTTGTCTGGTTGTGTGTATATGCGCTAGAACAGCAGTCTCATGAGAGAGAGACTAAGAGAGAGAGATGGGTTGATGAAAAAAGTGAGAGGTGACATGGATAATAAAGTAATTACAAGAGGGGAGAGAGGGGATTGTTTTCAGAGGTGAATCTGTGTGCAGATGTGTGTGAATACAAGAAAAATCAGGTAACCATCTGATGGGGATGGGTCTGTGGGCACCTTTTTCAGTGAAACTGAGTGTGTATGAGTGTGGGGGAGGTTATCTGGCTACAGGATAGGAGACATGGCACCCTTTAGAGAGAGAGAGAGAGGGGATATTTGGGTCATGGGATATGAAAGGAGAGAGAAAAGGGGGGTGGGGTATACTGTTTTGGAAGATAGGAGAGGTGGCATGTGAGTTAGGGTGCATTATTGGTAAGGACAGGGGGTGGGGTAGCTTGAGGGGAGAGAGAAAGGAGAAAGGACAAGGGGAAGAGAGAAAGGAGAAAGGACAAGGGGAAGAGAGAGGGGGTTGACTTTTTTGTGTGGAAGAGAGGAAAAGGGACACATGGTGGGGCAAAAGTGAAGAAAAAGGAGGCAGGGTGGGGATGGGTTCCCCGCAGGCACGAGGTGGCCTATTTTACCTTTCTCACTTATTTACATACTCATATTTTATTTTTTTTCTTACTTTTTCCAATGCCTTTTATCACTCCCTCCCTAAGAGGGGGTTTCCATGGGGTGGGGAAGAGAGAAGAGGGGTATGGGAGCCTGGCTTGTGAGAAGCCCCCATCATTAGCCCTCCCCTTTTGGCTAGAGGCATTCATGCCTCTAGCTCATCTGTTTGATCATTATCGTCGGAGGTGGCGACTGATGGTGTATCCTCATTTGGAATCTCAATAGGTGGAGCCTGGTCAAATCGAAGAAAATAAGGTTTAAGTCACCAACCATTTACCCTGGTTTTATGAAGTTTTCCATCAGCCTCCATAAGTTGGTAGCTTCCATTGGCATACTTTTTCCTGATGATGAAAGGGCCTTCCCATCGGAGTAGGAGTTTCTTATCCTTGCGCGTGTCGAAGCGATTGTCATAGCGGAGCACCAACATTCCTTTCTTCAATTCTTTTTTCCGGAGATGCTGCTTAAAGCTAAGCCGTCTATGCTCTGCTTGTGCCGCATAATAATTTATTGCTTCTTCTCTGTCCAACTTCTGCAGTCTTTTCAAGTCGATGATCTGATCTCTCAAATGCATGTTCGACTGTTGAAGTTTTCTTGTCATTACTCTGAGACTTTGTAGTTGCACTTCAATGGGCAAGATTGCTTCCTTACCAAATACTAAATGATACGGTGTGAATCCCAAGGATGTACGGAATGAAGTTCTGTAGGCCCATAAAGCTGGTAGTAGGTACTTATCCCAGTCTCCAGGATGATTGTTTACCTGCTTGGTAATAATTTTAGAAACCATTCCATTTACCTTTTCAACTAGGCCATTACATTGAGGGTAATATGGTGAAGAGTGCCTTCTTGTAATGCCCAGTTTCTGTATTAATTCTCCTACCAAGTCTGCTCTGAAACATGGCCCTCTATCAGAGATGATCTTTAAAGGTGTTCCAAACCTGCAGCATATGTGCTCGTAGATAAATTTAGCTACCTCTACCGCTGTGATTCTAGTGGTGGATGTAGCCTCTGCCCATCTAGTCATGCAGTCGACCCCCATGATAATGTAGAATTTTCCTGAGTTGGCCCTAGGTAATGGCCCAATGGCATCGATACCCCATTTTTCAAATGGGCCATATGAAAGAATAAGTGTCTGTGGTTCATGCATAAGTGACCTAGTGCCGGCCTTTTGACACAACTTACACGTTTTGCACCAGTGGTGTACATCACGGTTGAGGCTAGGCCATATGAAGCCTGCTTATGCAAGATTTTCCTACTTGTTATATCTAGGGCAAAGTGACCACCACAAACCCCGTCGTGACAGTTAGCAATTACTCTCGTGATTTCCTGAGAGAGAGGGACCTTCCCGAGTATTTGGTCCTTACCCTTACAGTACAAACCTTCATTGATGAGTCGATACCTTGTGGCCTTCTGCGTCAGCCATTGCTTCTGTCCCTTTGTTAAATCTGATGGGCATTCCCCTGTTTCCAAAAAATGCATGATGTCATTCAAGGCGTCACTGCCTTGAAATAGAGGGAGCTTTAGCTTTATTGTTTCAACCACCATTTCCTGTAGTCTTTCACTTGCTAGGACATCTGCTTCTTGGTTTTGAGCCCTTGGGATATGGTGTATTTGAACTTCTTCAAACTTACCCAACAAGGTTTTTACACCACTTAAGTGAGTCCTTAAACTAGGATTCTTGCATGTCCGTGCTCCATTTACTTGCCTTACCAGAAGTAGAGCATCCCCAAATACATTAAGGCATTGTACACCTTGCGAGACGCACCATTGTAGACCCTTGGTTAGTGCTGCATATTCAGCTTCATTGTTAGAATGTGAATCTAACAACTGGCCCAACAAAAATACCTTTTTCCCTTTGTCATCAAAGACCACTATGCCTGCAGCTATTTTGTCGGACGCTCGCTTGTAGGCTCCATCAAAGTAGAGAGAGTATGCTCCTTCTACCATCGGTGGTACTGGAGGTAATCGGACTTCTCCTCCCTTAGATTGCTTCTCCTTCCTTTCAAAGACTTGGTAGGTCATGAGTCCCCCCAAACTTGCCCTTGTCGTGCTTTCTACCTGTACCGTGTAGTCAAACTCTTGCAGACGAACTAGCCATTTAGTAATCCTAGCAGACACATCCATGTGTTGTACAACATAGGGAAATATTTCATCCGTGGTTAGAATCACAAATTGCTTAGGCAGCAAATATGACCTAAACTTTGTAGTTGCGAATCTAAGAGCTAGGACTAAGTGTTCCACATGGGTGAAACCTTTCTCTCCTACTGTCATCATTCGACTAGAGAAGTAGATTGGCCTCATGAAAGATGTCGTCGTATCCTTTTGGAGTAGCACAACCCCCAATGAGTCATCACCAACACTTTAGGTGACATATAATTTTTCATCCCACTTAGGTGGTGAGATAGTTAATAGGGTGGCTAAGAACTCCTTTATCTTCTTGAAGTGATGTTCGCTTTCCTCGTCCCAAGTGAAAGTTGATCTTTGAGTGAGTTGTTGTAGTGGTAGAACAAGTTGTGATAGTAGATGTATGAATCTACTTGAGTACCTCACCTTCTGTAAAAAAGAGACCAGTTGGACGTGCGGTCGTTGGTGAAGGTAGGGCTATGAGTGAGGACACCTTACTTGGGTCGGCGTTGATACCTTTTGCTGAAATTTCATGGCCTAGTAGAATGAATTTACTCTCCCCAATGTGGCATTTATCCACGTTTAATTGCCCGCCTAGGCTCTGCAACCTGGCCAAACCTTCAGTTACCTTTTCTAAATGTGAAATACAGGAGCTATATATACAAAAGTCATCAATGAACACTCTTATGGATGTTCCAAAGAACGGTTGAACAACATATGTGATATATCTTTGGAATGTGACAGGTGCATTTGTGAGAAAAAATGGCATAACCCTGTATGCAAAACAACCCCATGGCGTGATAAAAGTGGTTTTTAGCTGATCTTCCAAGGCTATGCGTATTTGAAAGTATCCGGAATAACCATCACAGACTATATAGCATTCAAAACCCGCTAGTTCATTCAGAATTTCATCCAAGAAAGGGAGAGGAAAGTGGTCTCTCTCTATAGCTGCATTTAGTGTTTTGTAGTCAACAGACCCTCCACTTACCATTCTTTTTAGGCGTCACCACTACGGGTGACACCCATTCTGAGTTTTCTACAGGATAGATGAATCCCGCCTCCAGCAGTTTCCTTACCTCGGCCAAGAGTGCCTTTTCTTGTATGACCCCCAGTCGTCGTAGCTTTTGCACAACTGGTTTTATCCCTTCCTTCAGCTTAATATGATGTTCCACCACTGTAATGCCTGTGATTCTTTCATAGTTGTCAATGAACAGGTTAGGAAATCCCATCAACATTTGCAAAAAAACTATCTTTCTCCTCAAGTGTTAATTTCGTAGAAAACATACCCTTCAACCTACTTCCTCCTAGCCCAGGTGATTTGCTTTCCTCTTCATTGGGTTGCCCTTTTGGTGATGGATCACCAGTTGTGCTTACCCTTTGCGGATCTTTCATAATGATACCCATCACATCAATGGAACTGTCACTTTCATCGGTGGATGTGGTCTCCTCCTCAAAAGTGGAAGATTCGCTAGTGGTTTCATCTGCCGATGTTTCCAAATTCATTTGCTTATGCTTGCCAATCCTCATGGCGTAGTAGATTGTCTCCCCTTTCTTACCGGTCATGCGTAGAAGGCCCGTACCCCAGTCCTGTTTTGCCTTCATGGCCATCAACCATGGCCTTCCCAAGATTAGTGGATAGCCCTCCCCCTTAGTAGGCATTACAAAAACATCTACCTCTACCTCATTGTTGAAAGCTTTATTTTCACAGCACTTACCACACCCACACACTTTACTTTTGCATTGTTTTCCATCTTTGCCTTGCATGGAGAAGGCCTCTCAACCTCGAGCCCTAATCGAAGCATCATAGCTTCGCTCATTACATAGATTTGTGCACCTCCATCAATGTAGGTGTTTCCAACCCTCTTTCCTTTTATGTTTACGTCGACAATTGGAAGGATGTCGTCCATGTTGCAACCCGAAATTGCTTCGGCTACCTTTGTTTTGGAGCATCTTGTACTTACCATTTTGGACCATTGTCGCCTTACTTTAGGTGCAAGATGTAGCATCTATGGCCATGTAATCTTCGGTCCTTGCTCTGCCACATCCAATGTTAGATCATAGGGCTTAGAACTTTCCCCTAGCTGGAAGTCGGTGATGCCCAATTTCCGTCGTGGCCTGGATGGCCTCTTGCTAGTCTCTCCTCTCATGCTTCTCTCATCATCTGATTGTGTAGCTTTCTCCCTCCTAGCTCTTTTCACAGTCATAGCTTCAAGTGGTTCTGAAAAGGTTACCTTCTCCTTACCCTTGTCCCTCTCCTTTTCTCTGAGTGCATCCACTACTACAGCTTTTCCTTTCTCTTCTAGCCTTATGATGTTTACAGGGCGATCAGGTGGTGGTGCTGGTGGAAGAGGTGGAATGGATGCTTGTGGTGGTGTCTGGGGTGGACGTAGAATTTGTGTTGGTGGGGCTGGTGCTTGGGGTGGGGGTGTTCTTTCTATAGGGGGTGACAATTGGTTCCTCCTACCTCCTCTATTATAGTTTTGTCGTGGTTTGGGACAGTAGTACATACCGTGATTGTCTTCTCCGCAGTTGTAGTAGTGATACTCCATGTTTTGTCGTCATGCTCTTCTAGGGTCTTGATCTCTTTCTTGACTCCTCCCTTGCTGTATTAAGTGGACAAACAAATTCTGCAGTTGGTCAGTAATATGGGCCAGCATATCTTGTTGGTCATCTCTTACCCCAAGAGACGGTGGTGGTGGTGGAATGGTGATTGTCGTAGTTGCTGGTCGACGCGATGTTCCTGCTTCTGTTGACTCGGTTTCTTTGGCTTTCATTCGCAGCTTCTTGTCCTTAAGGCGAGCAATCTCAACGGCTAACTCGTACGTAGCCGGGAATCTACCTTTCACCTTCTCCTTGAGAAGCGGCCATAAGCCATGCGTGAACCGATCTTTTTTTTGGAAATCGGGTGCAGCTTCCCTCCTTGCCAGTGACTCAACCCACCGTTTGCACAAATCTACAAATTTGGACTCATAGGTGGCATATTCTAAAAGACCCTCCTGCTTCAAGTCTCTCAACTTGTCCCACAAATTTTCTGAAGTGGTACCTCCCCCAAAGCGCCTCGTAAAAGAGGTTTTTAAGGTCTCCCAGTCATCCTTGGTTGCTTGTGGAAGTGCATTGTACCATGATCTAGCTTCTAGCTTCATGAGATGCTTAAAGATTCTAACCCGGGATTCATCCGTATCTTTGTTGCTCACTACACATGCTACTTCAAAGTCATCTATGAAGTCTGTTACCAAATCCTCCCCCTTCTTTCCTTTAAATGTTGGAAATGCTACACTTGCCATGATTACCGAGAGAGAGCTAGAAAGACACACTTCTTAACTTGCAAAAAAAAATTTCTTCTTTACAAGGAGGCGTGTATACCCTCTTATACTAGGACATAGATTAAAACTTCAAACAGTACATTGCCTTGTACCAAAGGTAAGACAAATAACTGATCTGATGCCAGAACCTCAAAAAACCGCTCTCCACCCAGCATGGTGCCGATGACGTGCTGGTAGTGAGCCTTCAAGTCCAGTATTACCTTGATTGAGCATACATGTATTGGTATGTGTGATCTGTCTTGAGGTAGGTTGCACTGATTCATGTGAAGCTTAGAGGTGCTTAGTCACTGTCCAAGGTTGTGGGAGAGGGTGGTGTTCTTTCTTGAAACAAACTCAGTAGATCCCTAGTTTCTCTAGTGAGAGTGTGAGCCAATGCTTCCATTATTTGTGCTCCAGCATCAGGTGTGACTTGGAAACTGACTGTGATAATTACCTCGGTGACTTGAGTTACCCGATTCTCAAAGTAGAATAGTGTTGATTCTCTATTGTGCAGAGCTCCTTCCATCTTGTTGTTGTGGGTTGGTTGGAGGTTGCGGACATGGTTTCGACCTTCTCCTTCTTCTTCTTGGCACTCAAACTATGTATATCCACTGGTTTTGGCGTGCTGGTTGACTCTCCCACTGCAAATAAATTACCGTTACGCCTGGCACTCGAGCTTTGATGGAGATGCGGAGTTCGTCTAGTTGTGCTTGTAGATCTTCTTCTTCTGTCATCGAGTTAGCAAATCCTGCTAGCCATTCATCCATTCACAATATTTAGGGGTTTCAATCTTGTAAACTGAAGGGTTTCATGAAAAGATCCTCCATGGGGGCACCAAATGATGGGAGCAAAGCGAACCCCGAACCTCGACGGCCTCTAAAACTCCGAGGGCCGAATGGCGTGCCTCGAGCCTGTCACGGTAAAGCGAACAGGGGGCACCACCTAACTTTGAGCGGCTAGGACGCAAACAACACACCACCATAACAAAGTTTTCATCCAAGAGAGATGGATGCTTGGAGTAATGATGAAGAGGAAGGGGAATGAGATCAAATTAGAGAGAGAGAGAGAGAGAGAGAGAGAGAGAGAGAGAGAGAGAGAGTATAGCGGCTTAGTACTTAGGCACCATAGAAGGATGGCGAATCCGCACACCCTTCACACATACACAAGCTCACTCCAAACACAAGATTAGGTGGCGATTTCACACACCTCACATGGGCAAAACATTGCAAGAAACATACTCACAAAACCTCAAGCTTTATGTAGAGAATAAGGTGATGACATGGGGAGCATAGGGTAGGGGAAAGAGAAGGAAGAGAGTGGTAGAGCACATGGCGGATAGGTGGGAGCTGATGGCGAAGACTCGCACGAGGGTTATGGCCATCATCCTTCATTTAGCTGCCCTTCATCTTCCATAGACCAAGGGTGTAGAGGTCATGCTCAAGTCGAACATGGTGACTGCGGTGATGGTGATGGTGTGTGTGTGTGTGTGTGTGTGTGCTAGGCACACACAGTGCATAGTGTACTCTCTGGTGATGTTGTGTGTGTCCTTAGTGTGATGGTGACCCCTCTTTATATAGGGAAGGAGGGGGGAGAAATTCTAGAATTTAGAAATGAAGAAATTATTATCTACACAGGCCATGTGACTGTGGGCCCCACTTGTCTCGCTGTGTGTATATGCGCCATAACAGCAGTCTCATGAGAGAGAGAGACTAAGAGAGAGAGATGGGTTGATGAAAAAAGTGAGAGGTGACATGGAGAATAGAGTAATTACAAGAGGGGAGAGAGGGGATTGTTTTTAGAGGTGAATCTGTGTGCAGATGTGTGTGAACACAAGAAAAATCAGGTAACCACCGGATGGGGATGGGTCTGTGGGCACCTTTTTCAGTGAAACTGAGTGTGTATGAGTGTGGGGGAGGCTATCTGGCTACAGGATAGGAGACATGGCACCCTTTAGAGAGAGAGAGGGGATATTTGGGTCATGGGATATGATAAGAGAGAGAAAAGGGGGGTGGGGTATACTGTTTTGGAAGATAGGAGAGGTGGCATGTGAGTTAGGGTGCATTATTGGTAAGGACAGGGGGTGGGGTAGCTTGAGGGGGGAGAGAAAGGAAAAAGGACAAGGGGAAGAGAGAGGGGGTTGACCTTTTTGAGTGGAGGAGAGGAAAAGGGACACACGGTGGGACAAAAGTGAAGAAAAAGGAGGCAGGGTGGGGATGGGCTGCCCCGCAGGCATGAGGTGGCCTATTTTACCTTTCTCACTTATTTACATACTTATACTTTGTTTTTTTTCTTGCTTTTTCCAATGCCTTTTATCACTCCCTCCCTAAGAGGGGGTTTCCATGGGGTGGGGAAGAGAGAAGAGGGGTATGGGAGCCTGGCTTGTGAAAAGCCCCCATTAACGTGATTGATCCTCCTGCAATAGCAAAGCCACTAACTCTTCAAAACGAAGAGGCTCAGGATTAGCTCACAAAGACAGAGTCAAAGAAGTCTGAAAAGTCAAATAAGATGGTGGTAGTGAATTGAGTGTTTTGGAAACCAAGTACTTCTCTGGAATCACTTCATCAATGCTAAGCAATTGCTCTTTAAGATCCCTGATTTTTGTAAGATGCTCGACGAGATCGTCACCTTCGTCCATCTGTATTTTGTCAAGTTGTTTCTTCAAAAACTCTATTCTGACAGCGTTTCTTCCTCCAAACATAGCTTGCAGAGTGTTCCAAGCATCCTCAAAAGTTCTGCAAGATCTAATATGTGGTGTGATTGTCCTCTTTATGGTTAAGGCAATCACAGCCATAGCTTGTGCATCTTTAGTATCCCATTTCTTTTGCTCTGGAGTGACTTGTGAGGGTCCTGCACCAACAACTGCACCACGATCAGGCGTGGCAGGTGCAATGCTACCTGGACGAACTTCATCTCCAGATACATAATCCCACAATCCTTTACCAACCAAAACATTTTTGGCCATAAAAAACCAAAGAGTACAGTTGGTACCATCCAATTTGTCTTCGGATATAAACGCACCAAAAATCTCTTTCTCCGTAGATTGAGCCATACTGTGGATGCACACAAGAGAGCAAAAGAACCTCCAAGAGATTCACATATCTCCTCTCCAATGCAAGAAAAACTCTACACAAAAGCTCAGCACAAAGCTAAGACAAGCTCCTTCCCAAAAGAACTGTTTACCTGAAGAAAATCTGTCAAAAAGCACACCCTCTTGATCTAAACGCCTCCGAAAAGTAACTTCTGCTACGCTCCTCAGAACAAAATTTTGAGGGCTCGAACGGATTCAAAAGGGGGGTGAAAGCCCAGGTCACATATGAGAATACTCCCGGAACGTCGAGGATGCTCCCACGAGCAAATTTTCCGAAAACTGCGATTGCGCGCGCGGACGCGAAAACGCTAGTAGAGGCTCTGGAAATCAACTTGCTCTGATACCAATTGTTGAAGATGATGAAACAGGAAACAAAAGGAAGATAGCAACTCAGAGTAGGAAGAAGATGGAGAAGGAGAAGACATAGAGCTTGCGTACGAGATCTCTGCAGTCTATCTCTTTGTATTAGAATAATAGAGTATTTACAAACTCAGAGCTACAAAGCTTATATGAGACCCTAAGAGATAAGGTGTCCTTTCACACCAGATGTCCAGGGGGAAAAACCCAGTGGGAGAAAAGTGCCCGTGGTGAAGCGCATATACACACTAACACTACTACATGTCTACACAAAAAATGCCAAAAAGATACAAAAATGGCCTTTATAGCGAGTCTTTGCTCAGTGCTCATTTTTAGAAACTTCGTGAGGTTTCTAGCTCTGATGGAAGAACTACTAATAGCATTGATAGTGATTATGCTAAGATCTAGATGTTTGCTATCGTAATGGGTGAGGCCATGAGAAAACAAGCTCCAAGATTGGCTCTAATACCAATTTAAGAGAGCATGCGAGCGCAAAAGTGTGCGGGAGAATGTGCAAGAGAAGACCCGACACTGTTTTGGTGGAGCTTGATACATCAGTACTAGCTCCTTATTCGATCCAAATGGGAATTCTTTCACGATAGCTCTCTTTTCAACTCAACTTCTCAAATGTCTAAGAAGGGCTTCTGCCAGGTTCTATGCTGAAAAATCTTCCTACTAGACTCTGTCTAGTATCATGCATACATCTAAGAAGAATTTAAAAGTGATGTTTGCCGATACCAAAATGCAGTTTAACTGTAAGAATTATATTTTTGACAAGGGGAGTTTCAAGCTACAGGTTCCCAGCTCTGATGGCAGAACTACTAATAGCATTGATAGTGATTATGCCAAGATCTAGATGTTTGCTATTGTAACGGGCGAGAACCTGAGGGAACGAGCTCCAGGATTGGCTCTAATACCAATTGAAGAGAGCATGCGAGTGAAAAAGTGTGCGGGAGAATGTGGAAGAGAAGACCTGACACTGTTTTGGTGGATCTTGATACAGTAGTACTAGCTCCTTATTCTCTTTATCAATATGTATAATGAATAAGGTTAGATGGGCGGGTGCTCGGCCAGTTGGCCTGAAACCCAACACTGTTTTGGAATTTTAGCTGAACATTGCCAACTTCAACCATCTCATACACATAGTCCTTTCCAAGGCGAACATTTTCCTTGCAAGATGCATCATAAGTAGAAAACCACTCCTTAGAGGAGTAACATGGAGTGATTCCCCTAAATCTATGATCCAATCATACATGAGAGACCACCTGTTGCAACAAGGTGTGAATACTCTAGAATTGAGATAAAAAGAATATCCCCATTTTCATTTCCATAGAAAACTACATTTGCCTCTTCAGTTTTCACACTTGAACCTCTCTCTTTTTCCTTGCCTCCTTCTTGCTTCTTTTCTTTAGCTTTCTCTCTTTTCCACTTGTGACAATCTTTCTTCAAGTGCCCTATCTTATGGCAATGGTAGCACTCAACATCCTTCAAGTTATGGCAAGGTGACTTGCTTTGTGACCGACCTCTTTCATTAGACTTTCCCTTTTTAGTGTTCTGACTATACACACCAAGTCTCATCCCAATCAGAGAATGTAGCCGTGTGCATGTTGCCTTGCCGCTTGAACCTCCTACCAATCTGTAATACCAGTTGAAGTGCACAATGGAAGCATGAAAGCATGAAAGTTGGAGATGGAGAAGAACAAGAAGAAGAGAAACACAGTTGTGGTGGACTCTTGCGACAATTGTGACTAGGGTTTGAGAGTCCTTATTTTTTAAAGGCGAAAGAATGAATGGTGTCCGGTCGCCCACATACTTGGGATTGGCACATTGGGCTTTACCACCCAACAACTCTCACCACTACAAGAGCTTTTTCATATTAGTGACTCAGCAGTGTGACGCTCAAATGTTAAAATCCACGGCGTCACTATGATTGTTTCTATAAGCGTTGCTATGAGCATCGCTATACTATTTGTTGCATATCAACGCTTAGAGCCGACACGAGTAAAAAATAAACTGAGAGCGCCAAAAATTCAGATCTCAGATGTGAGTTTTGGTGCTTTAGAGAAGCAGGTAAACCTGCACCTCTCTCTCTCTCTCTCTTCCCCCCTTCCCCCCCCCCCCTCCACACACACACATACACGCACACACGGAGAGGAAGGAGAGACAAGTATGCTCCTTCCCTCTCCTCGCTCTCATGTTCCCTTCCCCTCTTTCTCTCTCTCCCTCTCAATCACACACACATTGTGTCTTTGAGAGAGAGAGAGAGAGAGAGAGAGAGAGAGAAAATGGATACACATGCATAAACAAAACACATACACACATTGAATGTACAAAAAATTACACACATGCATAAACAAAGAATGCATACACACAAACACACATTGAGAGAGAGAGACAAAGAGAAAAGGAGAAAACAAAGAGAAAAGAGAAGAGGGAGAGAGAGAGAGAGAGAGAGAGAGAGAGAGAGAGAGAGAGAGAAAACAAAGAGAGAGAGAGAGGGGAGAAAACAAAGAAATAGGTAAAAAAAGTAGAGAAAATATGAAATGAAATGTTATATTAATATTTAGGGTTAGGTTAGATTTAAAATTGCATTTAAGATTAGATTAGATTAATTTAATATATATTTAAAATTTAAAATTAGGTTAGACTTAAGATTAAGTTAAGATTTAAACTAAACTTAAGATAAGGTTAGATTACATTTAGGTTTAGGTTACATTTAAGATTAGATTAGATTTATGTTTATGTTGAGTTTAAGATTAGATTAGATTTAGATTTAAGATTAGGGCAAGATTTAAGATTAGCTAAGTTAGATTTAAGATTAGATTAGATTTAGATTTAGGTTAGATTTTAGGGCATGTCAATGAAGGGGGAGGTTCAGCTAAGCTCAAGGCTTTGCCCAAAGAGCAAACACTAGGTACACAACAATATGTATATTCCCATCATAATCTGACACCTGTTAACTCATCCACTAACCATGTTCAATTAGCTCAGAATCACCATATGTTCAATTAAGTTAGATTTAAGATTATATTTTGAATTTAGTTTTTATAATAAAGTCTACCTTCGGGATTACAAAAAATTTAGAGTTAGGCTAACGGTGATCCCCCTCTTCCTCTCTACGGATGTGACCTTAAGTTGGAAAGATTTCAATGGCATGATACTCAAATTGGATGCCAACATGTAATGTGCACAATAATCCCTCGAATAAGGATCTGATGTGAAGAGATGCTAATATGCTATGAATTGCTATAATTAAAGAAGAGGCAAAAAGGTTTTGTCCACTACATTCATTGTCATGTAGACGTGGGTGTGTAGATTTCTCATACCCACAAATATCGGCATTGACCAATAAAGACGAGATTATAACCCGATGGTTCTGATCTCCGTGCACCTCTAGACCGAGGTGTGCGGGGATTGGACACGACTACACAATGTGAGGTAGTTTACAGTGTGATGAGAGAGAGAGAGAGAGAGAGAGAGAGAGAGAGAGAGAGAGAGAGAAAAGACGGAGGATGCCAATATAGGATTAAATTTATGTCCAGGTTATAAGGTTTTTACATTCATTACGAGTAGAGATGACGATGTGGGGCCGTCCAATTGAAACACCTATCTCTCAACAAGGATCTTATGTCCTTGTAATCAATGCAAACATGCTGTGCGGTGGACAAGACGCGTTTCTTTGCAGCACGTTTGCAAATTTGGCGAGTTTGATCGATCTATTATACATCGAGTTGTTGCCAATTATAACTCGTCGGACTTTGATGCTGGCCAACAGGCAGCAATCTTGTAACCCAATAGGCATATTCGCAGGCGCTTTGGTCAAGCAACATACGTGAGACCATAAGATGTAGCCTCTGACAGCTCAAAGGATGATCATGCAGACCACATTCCCAACAAGGCTATGTTTAAGCCCAAGATCGATAAAATGATCGAGACGATCATGGATTCAAAAAGGCTTATCTATGATGATATGAAAAGTGAAGCCGATACACCATTGTATGATGAAGACGTGTGTCTAGATTGAAGGCGCTCCTAGTTCTTTTCAACATGCAGGCAAAGTTTGGATGGAGTGACACTAGTGTCACAACACTTTTTATGTGATTTTTTACAAGGTGTTTACTTCAATAAAAAGCTCTAGATGCATAATGATCTGATAGATTACTTACACAAGTGTACCGCATTTTTTCGCTGTGTAGATTGCTCAAAGAGCATATACTGCCAGCTGATAATGTGATGCCAGATTCCAGAGAAGAAGCAAGAAAGAGCTTGCAAAAATTGGGGATGGATTACAATTCAATTCACGCTTGTCCTAACGACTGCATTCTTTTTAAAGGGGAATACATAGACATGGAGAAGTGTCCGAAATGTGATTCCGAGAGATATCGAGTAGATTTCCATGGACCAAAAATTCCACAAAAGGTTTTGCAACACTTTCCTCTTCTTCCTCGCATCAAGCATTTCTTTGAATGTAAGTCCATGGCCGCCCTAGCATCATGGCACGAGGAGAATAGATCTTCGGATGGTGTGCTATGGATTCCTGGAGATTTCATAGCCTGGAAACATATATACAACACATGGCCGGATATTTCCACCAGGGAAGCTCGAAATTTGTGCATAGGCCTGGCTATGGACGGTGTAAATCCATTTGGTCAGAGGTCAACATGGTACAGTGTATGGCCCGTTGTCATCATCAACTACAACATTCCCCCGTGGTTGACTACCAAGAAGGGGCACCTGTTACTAAGCTTGATTGTGCAAGGGTGGTATAAAGTGAAGAATATGGATATGTGTCTTAATTGTCCACTATTGGAAGAGCTACAACCATTGTCGATTGACATAGAACGGGTGGATATGAGCCGACACACAGGTCGACGGAATGCTTTGATCAGAGGCATTCTAATGTGGACCATGCATGACTATCCCGGACTAACAGAATGCTCAGGTGATTTATACTGAAACTCAAACACTATAAATCTTGGTTTTTATCAAGCTTATCTATTGTCATGTGTATACATGGAGGGCTTCAAACAAGCGGATACAGAGTATGTGTCACATGTGGACCTAGACTTAATGCAGGTCGGGTGCCCTCACTGAAGAAGCAAACCTACGAAGGTAATCAAGCGTATCTTCCAAAGAATCAAGAGTTACGCAATGTTTTTTTGGGAAGAGAGCCATCAAGGATATCTGCACAAGCATGGTTAGTGCAGAAGGAGATGTGTGATGACGGTTTGCCCCCCGGGATGAAGAGACTCTCTCTATGGTACGAGTTACCATATTGGCCCAGACTCATGATCAATCACTTGCTTGATCCAATGCACATATTCAAGAATGTGGGTAATCTGATGTGGGACCATCTGATAGAGACCATCTGCTACCTATAGCGACGCCGTTAGGGGTAAAAAAATAACCGAGAGCGTCCGAAAACTCAGATCTCAGATCTGAGTTTTCGGCACGCGCTCAAGCAATCAAAGGTAATGCGCGCTCTCCCGCTCTCTCTCTTTCTTCTCCACACACACACACACACACACACATACACGAGGAGAGGAAGGAGAGCCAGGTATGCTCCTTCCTCTCCTCACTCTCATGTTCCCTTCCCCTCTTTCTCTCTCCCTCTCTCTCTCTCTCTCACACACACACACACACAGTGTTTTTGAGAGAGAGAGAGAGAGAGAGAGAGAGAGAGAGAGAGAGAGAGAGAGAGAAAGATAGAGAGCACATGCATAAACAAAAAAGGCACACACACATGCATAAACAAAGAATGCACACACACATTGAGAGAGGAAAAGAGAGAGAGAGAGAGAGAGAGAGAGAGAGAGAGAGAGAGAGAGAGAGCACATGCATAAACAAAAAACGCACACAGACATGCATAAACAAAGAATGCACACACACATTGAGAGAGGAAGAGAGAGAGAGAGAGAGAGAGAGAGAGAGAGAGAGAGAGAGAGAGAGAGAGAAAGATATAAAACAGAGAGAGAGAGAGAGAGAAGAAGAAGAAGAAGAGAGTCTTAACGTCGTTGGAAACTATCCCAAGAGACCTTAAAGATCTAGTCGACGAGGAGTTGAACTCAAGACCTATTATTCATGAGGAAAATGGCATAACCAATCTATCACACTTGGGTGATAGAAAAGTTATACCATTTTTCTCCTTTTATTGGCGTGCACATACACCCACACACACACACACACCCACACCCGAAAAGAAGAGAGTTTAATTTAACATCGTAGGAAACTAATTCAAGAGACCTTAAAGATCTAGCCAACGAGGAGTTGAAATCGAGACCTGTTATTCAAGAGGGAAATGGAATAACCAATCTACCACACTTGGGTGATAGAAAGGTTATACCATTTTTCTCTGTTTATTGGCACACACACACCCACACACACACACGAGAAGAAGAGAGTTTTAACGTCGTAGAAAACTATCCCAAAAGATGTTAAAGATTAGGTTAGATGTAGACTTACGTTATATTAGATTTAGGTTTATTTTTAGCTAGATTTACGTTTGATTATATTTAGGTTTATTTACGTTAGATTTAGATTTACGTTATATTAGATTAGATTTATGTTTATTTAGGTTTATTTACGTTAGATTTAGATTTACGTTATATTATATTAGATTTAGGTTTATTTACATTATTTACCTGTTATTGAAGAGGGAAATGGCATAACCAATCTACCACATTTGAGTGATAGAAAGGCTATACCATTTTCCTCTCTTTATCGTTTAAGATAAGGTTAGATTTAGATTTATGTTAGATTAGATTTAGGTTTATTTAGGTTAGATTAGATTAGATTTAGGTTTATTTTGAGTACACCGAAGGATTGTACTGCCTACGCGTTTGAGAGTGGTGTCACGGCCATTGCGTCGGAGATGCTAAGGAGTGACCCGAACACTGCGTCGGGGCCACCTAGAGGCCTGGATGATGAGCATTCATCAGACAGGGTTGCTATAGTTCACGGGAGGGACATGACAAAGTGATACGGCTACCTCATCAATCGTATGTCCGATGAGACGACCAATCCAGACAGGTGGTGGCAGCAAAGTAACGCAACAAGAGTTTGCATCAAGACGGGATTATCCCATCACCTGGGGAGTGGCGGTTGGGTCAGCTTCGAGGAGGATTTTGTCCCATCACCTAGGTCGTGGATCGACGGGGTGGAGAGGTGAGAGTATTAAACTCTTGCATTGAAGTATTTGTATATGTGAGGCCCATTCACATCTACACAGCTAGTAGCCCCATTGCTATGTCTTTTACCCTTCAATGGAGTGAATCACCACATGTTCAATTAGGTTAGATTTAAGATAAGATTTTGGATTGAGTTTTTATATTACAGTCTACCTTCGAGATTACGGTAAAAAAATTAGAGTTAGACGAACGGTGAAAAGATCTACTGTGAAAAGATGTTAAGATGCTGTGAAATGCTACAGCTAGAGAAGAGGCAAAGGGGTTTTGTCCACTACATGCACTATCATGTAGACGTGGGTGTGTAGATTTCTTGTACCCACAAATATAGGCATTGGCCAATAAAGACAAGATTATAACCCGGTGGTTCTGATCTCCGTGCACCTCTAGATCGAGGTGTGCGGGGATTGGATATGACTAGAGAATGTGAGGTAGTTTACAGTGTGAACAAAGAGAGAGAGAGAGAGAGAGAGAGAGAGAGAGAGAGAGAGAGAGAGAGAGAGAGAGAGAGAGATAAAAGACAAAGAATTCCAATAGAAGATTAAATTTGTTGTCCAGGTTATAAGATTTTTACCCTCATTATGAGTAGTGACGAGGATGTGGGGACATCCAACCGAAACACCTATCTCTCAACGAGGATCTTATGTCCTTGTAATCAATGCAAGCATGTTGTGCGACGGACAAGACGCGTTGCTTTGCAGCATGTTCGCAAGGCGAGTTCGATCCATCTATTATAGATCGAGTTGTTGCCAATTATAACTCATCGGACTCTGATGCTCGCCAACATGCAGCAATCTTGTAACCCAATAGACGTGTTCGTAGGCACTTTGGTCAAGCAGCATATGTGAGGCCACAAGATGTAGCCTCTGATAGCTCGGGGGATGATCATGCAGACCACATTTCCAACGAGGCAATGTTTGAGCCCGAGATTGATGAAAGGATCGAGACGATCATGGATTCAGAAAGGCTTATCTACGATGATATGAAAAGCGAAGCCGATACCCCATTGTATAATGGAGCACGTGTGTCTAGATTGAAAGCGCTCCTGGTTCTTCTCAACATGCAGGCAAAGTTTGGATGGAGTGACACTAGCGTCACAGCGCTTTTCAGGTGATCTATTACAATTATTTTACTCTAATAAAACTCTAAATGTATAATGATCTGATAGATTTTATACAATTGTACCGTATTTTTATGTTGTGTAGATTGTTCAAAGAGCACATACTACCAGCTGATAATGTGATGCCAGATTCTCGAGAGGAAGCAAGAAAGATTTTGCAAAACTTGGGGATGGATTTCAATTCGATCCACGCTTGTCCTAATGACTGCATTCTTTTCAAAGGGGAATACATAGACATGGAGCAGTGTCTGAAATGTGATTCCGAGAGATATCGAGTAGATCTCCATGGAACAAAAATTCCGCAAAAGTTTTTTTGACATTTTCCTCTGCTTCCTCGCATCAAGCATTTTTTTGAATGTAAGTCCATGGCCGCCCTAGCATCATGGCATGAGGAGAAAAAATCTTCAGATGGTGTGCTATGGATTCCTGTAGATTGCGCAGCCTGGAAACATATAGATGGAACATGGTCGGATTTTGCTAGGGAAGCTCAAAATTTGCGCTTAGGCTTGGCTATGGATGGCATAAATCCATTTGGTCAAAGATCAACATCTTACAGTGTATGGCCCGTTTTCATCGTCAACTACAACATTCCCCCGTGGTTGACCACGAAGAAGGGGCACCTATGGCTAAGCTTGATTGTGCCGGGGCGATATAAAGTGAAGAATATGGATGTGTATCTTTGTTCACTATTGGAAGAGCTACAAAAATTGCGGATTGGCATAGAAGTGGTGGATATGAGCGGACACATAGGTCGACGGAATGCTTTGATGAGAGGCATTCTAATGTGGACCATGCATGACTATCCCGGACTAACAGAATGCTTAGGTGATTTACACTCCTCACTCAGACACTGTAAATCTTGGTTTTTCTCAAGCTGATCTATTATCATGTGTATACATGCAAGGCTTCAAAAAAGAGAATACAGAGCATGTGTCACATGTGGACCTAGACTGAATGCACGTAGGGTGCCCTCATTGAAGAAGCAAATCTAAGAAGGTCATCAAGAGTATCTTCCAGAGAATCATGTGTTACGCAATGGGGTTTTGGGAAGAGAGTCACTGAGGATGTCTGCACAAGAATGGTTAGAGCAAAAGAAGATGTGTGATGACGGATTGCCCCCAGGGATGAAGAGACTATCTGTATGGTACGAGTTACCATACTGGCCCCGACTCATGATCAATCACTTGCTCGATCCAATGCACATATTCAACAATGTGGGTAATCTACTATGGGACCATGTGACCGGCAAGAAAGATACTTTGGGAGCCAGGGTTGACCTTAGAAATGTGGATCGTATGGAGCAATATTGGCCGCAAATAGCGTCCGATGGATCGATAAAACTCCCTAAAGCACCATGGATTTTCACAGAAGCCCAAGAACGCAAAGTAAAAGAGATCATTCGATCTTTGCGGACCCCCACTAGCGTAATGCACTCACTCCGAACGTGTTTTACTAAAGAAGGAAAGCTTACTGGTTTGAAGTCACACGACTGGCATAAAATGTGTCAGGTATGTTCATAGTGGGAATTGTGTAACAAATTCGTGTGTGAACTTTAATATCATTGTTGCATGTGTTTTGCAGTTTATTTTACCGGTTGCCATTGAGGGATGTTTGTCTCTTGACGTCCGTAACACAATCTAGAAACTTGCCAAGTTGGTGCAATGGATTTCACAAAAGGAGATCAATGTAGACTCCATACCATTCGCCAAACTAAACGCTGCCGAGGTTGTGTGCATGTTTAAGAAACATTTTCCTACTACCATGCTAACCATTCAGGTGCATCTTTTTGTTCACATAGTTGATGAGGTGGAAATAGCTGGCACAGTGCATTCCAGATGGATGTTGTTTTTAGAACGTTCATGAAAACGCTCAAGGGATATGTGCGTCAGAAGGAACGTCTAGAGGGTAGCATGGCAGAATGTTGGTTGGTATCAGAGTCCCTAGTGGACATTGGAGAGTGGCTAGACAGATTTGATAAAGCCTGGGACACGCTATGGCGAACCATAGATGATGAGCGCATATCTGGGATTGTCATGTGCAATATCGGGGTTGAGAAGAAGATGACGGAAGATCTAGAGGCTAAAATCAACCGATTTTGCATGCTTCACAATCCACTGATGCAAAAGTGGATTTCACAATATGAGGATGCAAAGCAAGAGTGACAAAGGGCATGAAACGAGTGGAGACGGGGAAGACGACCACCCATGCACTATCCGACGGGTCAAGAGAGCCTACCAACATTCACGAGCTTAAGATGGTTGCACAACCAATTGAAAAGCGCACAACAATGTGGTGAAGAAGTGACTGAGGAAGAGTGGGAGTACTCTCGGGGTTGCGCGACCAAGGTAAGTTTGCAATGTATGACTAGTGACTTTCTAGATGTTTGAACGGCCACTCAAAATATTTGTTCGTTGCAGTATTAGTCATACACAGCAGCATGGTGTAAAGTTCGCCATTTTAGGGTGGAACGGATCGACAAAAAGCATTTTACTCAAGATTGTGGAATCATGGCAAAATTTGAACAGTCTAGTCGACGACGGTCCTCTGATGCAGATCATGTGGTTGCGGAACTCACTTACTTTGGCATGCTACAAGAGATTTTGAGGATCGATTATAGAGGATTTTTCGTCGACTTGTTCGACGTGCAATGGTTCAAGATAATCATGGAGGGTTGCAATGCTACTGTGCGTAGAGGAGAGTCTCGTTTTCTTGAGGTGGATTCAACTAAGAAATGGACTGACCTAAGAGACACTTTTGTACTACCCGAGCATTGTGAACAAGTAAGTATGTAAATATTTAACACCCCATTTTAGAATTGATGTGCTTGGAAGCTCTCATGTAAGTTATGTGGCTCTGGCAGGTGATATTTCATCCTACAAAGTCTGCATCAAATTGGTGGTACATCATACAAGTAGCCCCTCGTAGTGCACGGACGTATGAAGGCTACCATGTGCCAATCACAGTGGCATCAATGGAGGAGATTGGAGAAGATGCTCAGTCAGAAGCCGTTGAGGTGGTGCCAGACGAACATCAAGCTGCTACTCTCTACTGGGTGCATGCAGAGGATCTACAAAATGAAACGGAGGACATCTGTTTAAACGGAGAGCGATATAGAAAGTTATGCTGAGCTATGCGAGGATGAGAGAGAGATCTCTTAAATCCATAAATATTGTATTTGAACAATTTTGCTCCATTTTGTAAAAACTCTGGCTCTCTAAGTACCTTCCATGTTGTATAACGCTCTTTTGATTTTGCGCTTACATCTTGGCAATCCATGGCCACATGCAGCTCCACCACCTGGTTTTTCGACTGCAGGATTTGATTGTGTGCGCTCTCTCTCTCCCTCTCTCTCTCTCTCTCTCTCTCTCTCTCTCTCTCTCTCTCTCTCTCTCTCTCTCTTTCAATTGAAAATTCTAGTTATCGACTTGCCTCTTCCATCACTCAAGTTGAATAGAAGAAGAACGCGTTCTGTTGCTTCTAGCCTTTGAACATTCCAAAGCTACAAGGACCTTCAAGTTCTACGTCAAAAAAGAAAGAGATAGTTAGGATTCTTATACGATTCTCCGTTTTGAACAATTTTGCTCCGTTTTATAATATATATTGTGTTTACGTGGCTTTTTGTCCATTTCTATTTATATGTGTCATTGCGTCATTGTATTTAATGGTCTTTGCATCCACTCCAGGTACGTATGGTCTAGGTATGTTCTCACAAGCAAGGACGACGAGCACTACACTCCGGGTGCGATGGAGACTGAAGATGCAATCGCGAAGGGAGTGATCTATCTCTGCTCATAGATGCAGCTCATCTCACCGCTAGATCTAATTGATCGGGTGAAAGAGATGCTGAGAAGCACTACTACTGCTTACTTAGCGTCTCTTTCACCCGATCAACTAGATTTAGTGGTGAAAGAGACACTAAGAAGCACTACTACTGCTTCTTAGCGTCTCTTTCATCCGATCAACTAGATTTAGTGGTGGGGCAAGCAACATCTATGAGCAGATATGGACTTCCTTCGCGATTGCAGCTTCAGTCTCCATCGCACCCGGAGCACAGTGCTTTTACGAATTCACCCTCATTCAACGAAAACTCTCTACACAGGAATCCCTCCTCCTCCTCTCTCTCTCTCTCTCTCTCTCTCTCTCTCTCTCTCTCTCTCTCTATCTATCTATCTACTTGTCCATGTTTTCTACTCCATTCATTCAATGTTAAGTTTAAATGTTCGTGTGTTTAATGCGGGTATGGATGATGAGGAGTTTATTTTTTCTTTGTCACCCCAGTAGAGACATTGGCACGTGGAGTGTCATCACTCTGGCGCACCATCGCGTGTTCCTACTCCAGCCGCATCTCCCTCTGTTTCGGAGCATTCAGCGCGCTCCAAAGATTCGGTGTCGACAAGACGATCTTCACACTCGTCTAGGCACCGGCACTCTAGTCGTGGAAGTGGCGGTTGTTGTGGGGATGCAGCCGCCGATGCTTCGACACCGCCTCGTGTTCGACGAGGCTCTTTACCCTCCCCTTCTTTGCCCACCCCGACACCTACCACAGCATCGCCATCGACACCAGGTTTTGCGCGGTTGACTGCCGTTCCTAGCGGCTACACACCACTAGCTACTCCTCCAGGAGTCACTCTAGTGGACACTCCTCGCTTCGGGGCTCAGACTCCAGTGGAGACACCTGACGTCTGTACCCCCGTCGACACGCCGCTAGAGACCCCTGTTGGGACACCCAGGTTCACGCGTCAACGACGTGAGGGCTTGCCTTACTTCGTCGACTTCAGCAACGGCATTATCTTAGATGATGAAGGCAAGAAGGTGATTTTGCGCATGCGCGGTCTTTGCTCTCAGGTGTTTAGACACTACATACTAAACACCTGGAGTGAAGTACCGAATGATTTAAAAGACAGAGTCATCAGTATGCTTCATGACGAGTTTTTCATTCCAACACGGGATGAGCGCTTCAATGAAGACGTGATGAAGGTTCGAATGTGCGAATACTGCAAGCACAAGCGTTCTGAAGTGCAAAAAGAAATCAAGCATGGGTGGAACAGACCAGATTGGCTAGCCAAAGAAGATTGGAAGAATGCAAAAGCAGCGCGCGAGAATCCTGACAAGTGGAAGCAACAAAAGGCGACAGCCAGAGCGCGAGTAGAGACAAGGAGCTCGCACCACTTGGGGAGCGGTGGGTGGGCATCATTTGAGGCCGATTTTGTAAGTGTTTTGGCATTGCTCTTTATGTTTGATAGTTTAGGGTTTATGGGTTTTTAAATTCTAACATGATGGATTCTTTGTATGTTTTGACAGTGGTCGAGGGCAGGACATGATCCCACACCGTATGAGCGCGAGTACGCAGGCAGGAAGGGCTTAAACGCCTTGATGGACATTCTGAGTTCTCGCGGCGGCATGGTCGCTATATGTTTATACTTACAAAAAACTGTTTTATTTGTTTTTTTTGCAGAATCCAACAGATACGCCGCTTGGACGCGATGAGATTTCTGATTAGACGACGTCAGTCTAGCCGTAGCTAGATAGCATTAGTTTCTTTTTGTCATAGCTTATGTATCATGAGACGACTTTTATACGTCTTTTTGAAAACCATGTATATTTTTTCAATAATGACAATGGTGTTGTAACTATTACATTTGCAAAGTTTAACAAATCAAGTGATTTTGCCTATGATGTGTACAATTGTCATTGATTTACTTTCATCAATTCACGCTTGTCAGTTTTGTATCTTTATTTTGCAAACAATGCGTACTATGGATGATGGAGTTAATGGTTATATTGGCTTGTGGGTGACTATTTTGGGTCTATATCTACCTTTGCACTTTTTTTCAAAGGTGAATCAATTAATGAAACATTCAATATGGTTGATGGGCATTCAATGTCCTGCCACCAAACAATTTTCCTATCGGGAGTCACTATGAACGTCGCTATATAAGGCTCTGCAGCGTCGCTATAGATGGCCTGCAACGTCGCTATAGGCGTCGCTATATAGCGACGTTTATAGTGACACATATAGCGACTGTTATAGTGATGCTTATAGCGACATTCCCGTATCGACGCTCTTAGCAACGCCGGGGGTCATAAAAACCCAATGTCTTTTCGTCGCTAACAACATCACAAGAGCACACAACCTCTTATAGTGATGGAGGGTCGCAATGCTACTGTGCGCAAAGGAGAGTCTAGTTTCCTTGAGGTGGATTCAACTAAAAAGTGGACTGACCTAAGAGACACTTTCGTACTACCCGAGCATTGTGAACAAGTAAGTCTGTAAATATGTAATATCCAATTTAGAAGTTATGTGCCTTGAAGCACTCATGTAAGTTATGTGGCTCTTACAGGTGGTATTACATCCTACAAAGTTTGCATCAAACTGGTGGTACTTCATAGAGGTAGCCCCTCGTAGTGCACGGATGAATGAGGGCTACCATATGCCAATCACAACGGCATCAGTGGAGGAGATTAGAGAGGATACTCAGTCAGAAGTCGCTGAGGTGGTGCTAGATGAGCATCAAGCTGCTACTCTCTATGGGGTGCATGTAGAGGATCTACAAAATGAAACGGAGGACATCTGCCTAAACAGAGAGCTCTATATAGACATAGGGAGTTATACTGAGCTATGTGAGGATGAGAGAGAGACCTCTTAAAGCCATAAACATTGTATTTGAACAATTTTTCTCCGTTTTATAATAATGGTTTGAGAATAAAACATAAAATATATGGTAAAATGTCCAAAAGTAGTAATAATGATAACACCATATATCAGGACCAAATAGGGGTGGACATGCACCAAAATCTCTCTGTGACACAAGAAGTGAGGTTCCTATGTAGTTGCCTAGTAGAAATATGAGGCAAGGGTCCGTTGCAGATCAATTACAACAATAATTGACGTGGATGTGGTGATAAGGGTTAGGACTAAGATGACGATACGGGCCTTCTGTGTTGGTGGGCTATGGATGCATAGAAGTTGAAGGTCTATGAGAGGGACATAAACCCGATGAGGGGGTGGCAAGAATATACCCCTCTCTCTTACCTCAGAAAAACAGGGGATTTCAATTGAACAAAATTAGCCTACAATATTACCGCTTGCTAGTGCTAGCATGGGAAAGCAGCGTGGACCAACTTAGCAAGTCACACCGATTCAAAGCATCTGAAGGCTACGATTGTGTCATGTGGATGCGTTTCCAAGTTTGTATATTGCCAAAAACACTTAAGAGCCTACAAAGTAAATATTGACAGTGTTTTAATATTGGGATCAAATGTCGAATGGTTCAAGCCTATAACAATACAGGAAGCGAACAAAAAAGAATGTTTCTCAAACACTAAGCAAGTTATCGTAATAAACGTTGAGCTGAGTAAAAACGACAAAAACCGATGTCCACTTAGAGATATGACCTTCGATTAAGGACAAACAAGAAGTGAACAAAGCACTAATCACACGTGATCAGACCCTTTGAGGGCCTCCACATATGTCATACAAATAGACAAGCTCCTATTACATTTATCTAGCCCTCTAAATGTTATGTTGCAACCACATCAGCTCGTAAAGCTAATGAACAATACATTCTACTTTAAACTATCCAATAGACAATGCTCGTCTTATCTAGGGCCTTCAATTGCCAACAAGGAAACTACTGGCTATTGTAGTGACAATGTGCATCTTTTATTTAAGAACCACTCTCTAAATTGTTTGCAATTCTTATATGGTTTCCTGACAACTCGGATGTTATCCGACGTGTAGACATGCATTTCCTACTTGGAGGGCCTTACAAATCCACCACTATGTATTGTATGTGGTGGCTATCTTAGAGGTCAGGCATTACAATGAGGAATTCTTCAACACACCAACATCATGCTCTTCTATTCATAAGAAGCATAAAGAAAGTGAACACGTGTTGCATTTCAAATTTAAAATGACGAAAGTAGAGAGAGAGAGAGAGAGAGAGAGAGAGAGAGAGAGAGAGATGGATGTAACTTCAATTAATTGTTAACACTAGACTGGTAACCTAACAGGACATAAAAGTGTTTTTTCAGGGTTTTGGAATTTTTTTCCAAAACCATAGTAGATCCACTCATTTTGAAGAATCCTTTCATGAGTTTATAGTTCAAGGACTACTATATATGGAAAAAATGAGAAACTTGTAAGATTTCTCATCCCTTGGCACTACAAGCCTCTGAAGGTGATGGACCAATGCATGAGATAAAATGCCCCGTTAACTTCAATGGGTTGGTGATCAAAACATATGGTTTCTTTTACCTCACTATTTTTTTTTGGGTAAAAGAAATAGGTTTTTTGCCATTTTGCGGGCCTATCATCAAAGTTTCTATAGCCACGCTCAATACAGATACTATATACATGTTTTCTTAGTTCCCTTTGGGCCTTTGGATTCAAAAGGAGCCATGGAGCATGTCAAAAGGATAATGGATGTCTTACTAAGTGGAACCTTGGGGGCTATGATAAAGTGCTAAATATAGCAAACATGAAAAAACTGGTTTAGCATTATGACCCCTAGAAACCCATAGAAACTACTCAATATCTAGCCAAATTTGTAGGAGCCAAAGCAGCAGCTACAAGCAGGAGCCAAAGCAGCAAACTGGCCAGCACCATCGCCATTACCTTATTATATTTCAGCGCCATGTTGCGAGTACTGGTGTTGCAGTAGTAGCTTCTTATACCCATGGCATGGCCTCCTCGTTCAACCTTTCAACCTCCCAGTCACAACTCACGAATGCTTTTTCAAAGGCCGCACACATTGATATTTGAACATCGTTCAAAAGTAGGACTCTTATCACGGCCTGAAATTGACACTTGTTTTTCTTGGCAAGGGCTATTTCGTCTGTCAAAACAGGTGCTTCAAAAAAACGTCTTGATATTTGACATGCTAGAATCTCGAAATTGATTGCCATTTTTTCATGTTCACTCGAAATTGATTTTCATTTTTTCAAATTGATTGTCTATCAACAGAAATTTCTACTATGCCTCTCAATCTCAGGCCTTGACTCTTATGGGTTCACAGCATCATGACCAAGTCACACTCTTCATTCCGAGAGGGATCTACAATGGAGAGCAACAAAGATCTCGTTCATTGATCTTGTTGTGAACTACTTTCTGAACTATGTCTGAAGTATACAAAAGGTGTGTAAGCACTATATGAATGTGTGTAAAGTATTGTGTATACTATGTGTGAACTAGAATGTTGAGCCATCCGAAAGTGATCGGGATTTGCCTTTGTGAACAAATTATGCTCGCTAGTGTATTGTTAGAGTGTTCCAATAGGAATCATAGGGTTGTGAGGTCGACCCCTACATTTTCCTTCCCCCAAGAATTGGATAGCGGAGTTTTTTTTTAAATCCTCAGCCGTAAATCCCTCTTAGGGGAGAGTGTGGGTGTGACTTCCTTTAGAGATCCTGTAAATGAAAAACTTAAGGTTAAAAGTTTTTTAGAAACAAGAATATAGCTTGCCGCCCACACAAGGTCAGAGTAAGCATCTCTCCCTCCCTCTCCCTCTCGGGTCAAGGAGGAGGGGAGATGTCATGCGGCAAGAGACGTACTCTTTTCTCCTTGCATCATTTCTCCCCCTCTCTTTAGCACCAAGTTGACATGAGCCTTATATTTCTGCACTTTTGAGTATTGGCCTGTCACCAAAGGTGAGTAGAAGTAGGGACACACCATTTTTGAAAAGTGCATAATAGACATAATCTAGTGAGAACTTGTCTCAGTGAACGTTGCCTAAATCTTGTTGCATGCTCACCTCGATGCATATTTCACAACAACAGAAACAAAATTCATACCCTTGCAAGGCTGTAGGACTGGTCAATTCCAAGGCAATGTTAGCATTGGCCATTGAATGGAGGGGGGCGACACTAGTTTCTTTTTTCCAAACCAAATGTGGGCATGTAGCAGCCAACTAAGCATATTGTGTGGCCCATGAGTTCCAAGACTCAACAACATGCTCAAGATAACCTGGTTAGAGCTCTAATTAGGCCGAGAGAGAGAGAGAGAGAGAGAGAGAGAGAGAGAGAGAGAGAGAGAGAGAGAGAGAGAGAGAGAGAGAGAGAGAGAGAGAGAGGGCTAATAATCAAGGATCTTAGAGACGATTAGAATGTGCTAATCATGCTATTGGCTTTGATACCACTTGATGGGAATGGGATCGTGCTAGCTAGGGTGGATGAAATACAAATATATTGCATACAAGTGTGTGTAGGCTAGATTGTTAAGCGAATTAGCTTTCAAGATAGATTAACTGGAGTAGGGATTTAATATTCACATTGTTGTAGTGCGCGGTTCAAACTACAATAAACGAGTGTAGATAGACTTAAATAAGGTTTAATACACGTAATATTGAGAGTTTAAGAGAGAAGACTACAAATAAGAACACTATTAATTGATACGACGATAAGAAACATAAAATCAAGACTTAAGAGATGTTGTCAATTGGCTGGTGATACAGCTTAAGATGTTTTATTGCTCTTTTACATTCCTGTTGTATACGCCCAAATTGATATGCCCTTCGAATTGCAACCCTCGGATCAAAAAACTTCGCCAAGTTGCATCGCCATCCAGTTCTTTTGTACTCCTGACACTGTTCCCCACCTTCCTTTATACTCTTGAGCTACTCTCAAGAACAACAATTGTCTCTCTGCAGTCGATTTCCCCAAAGCCCTCCCAATAACCTTCCAGAAATTCCAAAAAGATAAAAAAATGGCCTTTATAGGGAGTCTTTTCTCAGTGCTCATTTTTAGAAACTTCGCTTTCAGAAATTCCACTAGCACTCCAATTTTGGATCCGTTTGCATGCTCTAGCTCCATCTGCTCTCTTCTTTGTGATGCGTTCTTTCTCTTCTTGTAAACCCTCCTTGTTCGGACTCAACTTTGATTGGTGTGGTTTAGGACTTAACCACCTTTAGCCGCCTTGAATGGGCTTTGAATTGTCATTTTGGACCCCCTTCAATGCCCACTTTGTCTGGTCATATGAGTAGTCTGACTACCCCTTCTCTCTCTCTTGCACCCTTCACATGACCCCTCCCTCTGCTCCCTACCACTATATCGCTTGGGGGGGGGGGGGGGCGCTGCTTTTTGCTTCAAAAATTTGTGCCTCAATGGCTCCACGAGACCAACCTCCTCTCGGCCATTTCCACGTCAGCACACTGTGTTCGCCATCCGATGCTGCCAAAGCTAGCCAAAACACCGTCAGCACTCGCGAAGACTGACATCGGTGCCCTGCACAACCTAAACTGCAAGGAGCCACCCTTTGGGCCACGTGCCGCAGCGAGTAAAGCTCCCACCATAGACCACACAGAGAGAGAGAGAGAGAGAGAGAAAGCACTCTCCCATGTTGATACAAGCATATGGCCTACGTTATCGTATATATACCATGATTTCTAAGTTAAAGAACCTGCCTATGGGTTTATTACAGCAACATATGGCAGCCTCTGGCTCAAGGGCCTTCAATCTTCAAAAAAAATAACTCCAATACCCCCAAGGACACTCCCTTTTGGTCTCCTGACTTCAAATAGTTCCAATAATTTCCAACTCACTTGCCCAATTGCCATGCCAAGAAACTCGACCGAGACTCCACATTACCCACTCCAAGTCCCACGGTTCCTATCGCATTTCAATTTCTCTAAGACCTTGATCGAAGGCACAAAAAAATTGAAAAAAGCACCTAGCACCCTCCCTTTAGAACCTCTCACTAACTTCGACCTGCCATCTATCGGTCATCGAGAATCTGATCGACAAACGTCACCTCTTGCCAATTGCACATGATGTGGCCTTCCTTCCTAAACTCTGTTGAGGCCCAAAAGCCACCAAATGACATGCCTTCTTAAGCGAGCAAAACGGCTCAGAACCGGCCCCTGTCAAAACTTCATAGCTCTGTAACTTGGTCTTTATGACTCTGATTGTCAATTTGAAAAGACCGACAAGCTCCATTATTTAAGCCCTATGCATGTGTCGTTTCAAACCACTTGTCCCCATCTTACCTACCCATCTAAGATTTGCAACCACTTCTAGTTTTTAGGGCCATCTGGACCAATTTACTCATCACTTCAAGCTCTACCGTTTCAAGCAGAAAACTAGTCCTTCATACAATCTTCACCTATGAACCCAATTGGTCCACTTTGAAGCAATTCTGGATTTTAAAAAACCACATAAAGCATACATTCGCGTCAATCTGATGCCATAAGTAGTTCTAAAATAGATTTTTCAAAGTTCAAAAATACAACAAAGCTTTGTATTTCATCTTGTGCCCACAAAGAGGCACGCCATTCACCCCCTCTAAACATCCACATCCTCCGGTATGTGCCAATATCTTGAGGTTTTCCAATGCAACATCGTCTTCTGAAGTCACATCTTCATCATCTAAATCCTTATCTTCATCCACATTAAAGTCTATATTGAAAGACCATAGGGAGACTGAATGCCGGATCCTCCTCCCAACCAATCTATTATAGGAGGGCCCATGGCCCTTGCCCTAGCTAGATCCCCTATCCACACCTTTAGTCCGGCCCTTTGCCTAAGTCCCTGACTCCCATAGGTCGGGCCCTGCCCTCTAGCCCTTGGCCTGACATTACTCCCCCCTTGGAGAAGCGTTTTCATCCTCAAAAAAAAGTGGTAGGATCTTCATAAGAATACTAATGTTTTACACAGTGGTATTCCTCATGGATCCAACTGTTTGTTTGATCGAAACATGGTATAGTAGGAGGTCCAATATAATCAAGAATAACATCTTGATTTTGCACATTGTTGTCCATTTGCAACCATCTTATTTTACTGGTTCCAATCCAATCATAGTGTGTAGACTCCATTTAGAACGCACATGAGCATGCTAAACGAGTTATCACAACAAACATGTAACTGAAAGAGTACCGCTTTCACTTTTCATGAAGGTAACTTGCTGACATAACTCATCGGCCTAGTGTAAGTCCTTGACTTGTTCTCAAATTTCATCAGTAAACAACCCCACCATAACTAGTGTTCAAGGTTGAGAACCTAACTTATACATGAAGAGACTAAACCTAATCGCAAACATGCTTTATCTGATGGTAAGAAAACTCCAAGTAGAGCAATAAATGCTTATTAATTGGATTGCTTGGTGCTTATGTACGCACTTTTCATATCCTTTAGCACAAAATTACACTTTGTAATCTGCCTATCCCCTTGGATAACTGACAGTACTGAGGTGTGTTTCCCCCACGGTTTACAGACAGTCTTCGCAGATGGCTGGTGAATGGGGATCACAATATTGTACAACATTGTTGAGATATCAACAATGTCCGAAATAACCATCGTGGTTAACTTGAAAAATTCACAAGCACTCAAACTGAGCCATCATCTCTATTGGTGATTGGTAGACCTAAAAGTAATCTCACAGAGATACTGCACATAGAGTGCAAAATGCAACAACTTGATGGATACGCATGCCGTTCCAAATCAGCTTTTACTAAACACTAGGGCCCATAACACCTAGTGTGCATGCATTTAGCAAAAAACTGATCCGAACCTGGATATCCATGATCATCCTTGCCAATACATATGGCGAATGTGATGTGTGTAGCACACAATAAAGAGGAATGTAAATAGTTCTAAAAAGAAACTAAATACTTTCAGTTGCAATCATTTTCAAGACTTGCTGAAATGTTTGAACTATAATAGAAGCTAAAACATTAATCACTTCTAGGGACAAACAATTAAACTTTTTCATTAACAAGTCATAGCCTTGCTATATGTATAAAAAACCATCTGTCATGTTTTTTAGCAATACTTGTACCTGAACAAGTCATTCTAAGTATCCGATAATTTTTGGCCATCGAAATTGCTCCTGATATGTCGTGCTAAAAATGGTCTAAAAAACAGATTTGACCAGCACCTGGGGACTTTGTCATGACACATACTTGAAATAGTGGGTGCCAGTGTCAATCCCAAAGACTCATATTCGCCAGATGTGGAAAATGTCTCATGTAAGGATGTCTAAAAAAAGAACATTCTTCAAGTACAAGATGTATCTGTGCGTGGAGGTAACTGCAAACACTCTACGACGAGAGTGAGAGGGACCCTCATTAGCCTTGATCCACACTGGCTAAACCGAACTCCTTGAGTCCCTAGACCATGTTGCATCCCATGTAACAACATGTGCCAAATAAACCCTAGAAGTGGGTCTATAACTGCATAATGAAGAAACTTATCTTGGACACTATAGCCCAGATGTCTTTGGCTCTTACATGACCTTGTCATCTCTCTGAAGAGAAAAAATGGATATGCATCCTACATAGAAAAAACAAACCAAAAGAAACAAAACCAAAACAGATGCGTACCTATAGCGGAGTGAAAAGCACCTACCCAAATTTCCCGCCGGCAAAGGCCTAGGAACACTAATTGAAAATTAGTGAAAGGCAAGTAGTATTGAACATGGAACCCTGGGTGTGGCCTTTGCAATCCAAATACCTTGGTTAAAATCAGCATTGTCAAACCCCTTGGTTAAACGTTGCAGGAAAACTGCTCAACTAGCAGCTAATAGTATCTTAAGTCAACTCTGGAAGCTGAAATTATCCACGAGCCCTTGGCAGCTTATGAATTTATTTCCTTGGAATTGCAGGTGCGAAGATTCCAATAATTGACCATCACACTTAGTAATTAATTTAATAATCACGAGCTGGGTCTTACCCCAAAATTGGATTCATGCAGACACTCTTAATGCTGTGGATAAAATAGAATTCCACTCAAGTTGGAATCATGTTCACAACCGGATCTTGTCTAGACTCAAAATCCATAATATGAGTTTTAGTGAGAAGTCGTGCGGTGTGAAATGGTGGCTTCATCCATACACCTTGGTAGAGATAAGCCATGTACGAATTTAAGACATTCCAAAACTCAACTTGACTTTCACACTTAAAGTGGCAAGACTCTTGCTTGTCCATTATAATTGATGGTCACTTAACTGAAGATAATTGTTCAATCTTGAAAGCAATCACTTATGGATTACCAAAAGATGGCTCTTAGCCTGCCTAACATAGGTGGTAATAGATGGCTTTTAGCCCTTCCTATTACCGTGTTGTCGTAGGAAGATTCCAATAAAAACATGTGTATGTTCAGCTTTCCCGCATGGAATTTGGGGAGAGAGAGAGAGAGCATGCTAGGCTGAGGAAAACCGTGTATTTGAATGTGTTGGATACCCGCTGCATATGATCCCGTGCAAACCATGTCTGTGTTTAGTTTATCCTATAAACGTACAACTATGTACTTGGACCATGCCCTCGTAGAGAGAGGTACCATAAGTCACATATTGACCCACTGACTGTGTATGTGATCGTGATTGTATCAAGGTTACTTTAAATATGGCAGTTTTCTTGTGAATAACATAAAAATTATGTTAAGATAGTAGCTACTTACCTTGTCCTTGTTAGGAAATAAGACATAGCTAAATAGATAATTGAGTAGATTACTTAATGGAGAGAGACAGATTTATATACACGAGATTATAGAGTAGAGAGAGAGAGAGAGAGAGAGAGAGAGAGAGAGAGAGAGTACACACGATATACGTGGTTCACCCAATGTGGGCTACGTCCACGGGAAAGCAGCCACTCAATGGCTTTAGTACTTCAAAATAAGAAGTAGTTTACAAAGGGATTATACCCTTAATGGAGCTCCCGCCTTGCTTCACTCTCACCACCTCACACTCACCTTGTTGCATCAACTTCACACACTATATAATGTGTGTAGAAATGGCCTCCTTTTATAGGCCAAAAGGGCTGCCCTCTCTTATGAGAGACAGCCATGTGTAGCCGCCCTTGTGCGAATAAGTCCAAATCGGACCCTCCAATCCGCCCATGTGTGGCCGCCCTTGAGAAGACCAGTCCGCTTTTGAATTCGGCCACCGGCCACCGACCATTGACTTTCGACCACCGGCCACCGGCCATTGACTTCCGACCACCGGCCATCGGCCATTGACTACCGCCCACCGGCCAACCGACCGGTTGTTTTCCGACCACTTTTCGGCCGCCGTCCGGCCATAATATTCCGGCGAAAAAAAAAGTCTGTCTGTGAAAATTTTGGTTTCCGGTGAGTGATTTTCCTTCACGCACGATGGCTTCTCCTCATAATGGGGGCCTTACAAATGTGCACTTTTACCACAGAAAATTACAAGGGTAAATCAGGCTCCATACTTAACAATCTCCCACTTGGAGACTGATCTCCAAACCAAACCTGTGATTGCTTTCCATTCTGGCTTCTTATCCTTGAATGCCGATTGAAGATGAGCAAAAGCTCAACTTCTCCTTGTTGACCACCTTTGTAAACATGTCTGCAGGATTTTTACTTGTATGCACCTTTCCTAGCTTTAGTTGTCCCTCTTCCAAAAGAGTGCGTATGAAGTGATATCTCACCTCAATGTGCTTTGTCCTTGAATGAAAGGCTGAGTTCTTCGCAAGATGGATAGCGCTTTGGCTATCACTGTACAAGACACAATTGTCTTGTTTGAATCCAAGCTCTTCTAAGAATCTGTGAAGCCACAGAATTTTGAATTTCTTTGCTTGCCTCCGTCATTGCTACATACTCTGCTTCCGTGGTAGAAAGTGAAACCACTTTCTGCAGCTTTGAAGCCCAGCTTACTGCTGTGCCTCCAACCATGAACACATAGCCAGTAGTGCTCCTTCGAGTATCTTTGTCACCTGCCATATCTGCATCAGCATACCCTTCTAGAAAAATATCAGTTCCTCCAAAATACAAAGCATTTGTTGTTGTCCCTTTTAGATACCTAAGTATCCACTTCACAGCTTGCCAATGCTCTTTACCTGGGTTGTCCATGAACCTACTCACAACTCCCACTGCATGTGCAATGTCTGGCCTTGTCCAGACCATAGCATACATTAGAGAACCTACCACTGCAGCATATGGAACTTTAGACATATAGGCTATCTCCTCTTGTGTCTTTGGACACATATCCTTCGTTAGTTTAAAATGACCAGCCAAAGGTGTAGAAACTGGTTTTGCATTTTGCATTGCAAACCTTTCTAGTACCTTCTTGATGTAATCTTCTTGAGATAGCTTTATTGTCTTCTTCGTCCTGTCCCTTGATATTTTCATACCAAGTATCCTCTTTGCAGCACCTACATCTTTCATTGAAAAAGATTTGGACAGCTCCTCTTTTAGGTCTTTGATGTCCTGCATGTTAGCACTTACAATCAACATGTCATCAACATACAACATTAGGATGATGAATTTCCCATCTCCCAAATTCTTCGTGTAGACGCAGTGATCCGAGTTGCATCTTGTGAATCCATGATCCAACATCCATCGATCAAACTTCAAGTACCATTGTCTTGATGCTTGCTTTAAACCATACAAGCTCTTCTTTAATCTGCAAACCATTTTCTCCTTACCTTTTACTTCATACCCCTTTGGTTGAAGCATGTAGATTTCCTCCTCTAAGTCACCGTGAGGGAATGCCGTATTTACATCCATTTGCTCGAGATTTAGATCATGAGTAGCCACAAGGCTTAAGACAAGCCTAATTGAGTTCATTTTTACAACAGGAGAAAATATTTCATTGAAGTCAATACCTTTCTTTTGAGAAAAACCTTTTACCACAAGCCTAGACTTGTACCTTTTCTTCCCACCTTCTTCTTCCTTTAGCTTGTACACCCATTTGTTTTGAAGTGCCCGCTTACCTTTAGGCAACTCAACCAACTCCCATGTTTGGTTGCGATGTAGTGAGTCCATCTCCACTTGCATGCTCTTCGTCCATTCTTCTTTGGATTCATGTTGCATAGCTTCTTCATATGATTCCGGCTCTCCAGAATCTGAGATCAAGAGATGGTTGAAGGAAGGAACAAACCTTTCTGGAGGTCTACTTGCTCTTGTAGATCTTCGGGGAATAGATTGAGGATCCTCATTTGGTTGACGTTGTTGCACATTGTCACCGTTTGCAGTCCTTGAGTCTTCACCGTCCTCAAGCTCCATGTACTCATCACCTGTTTCTTTTGTTTGTTTTCTTTCCAAGTAATCTTTGTACATATTTTGTTCGTTAAAAATTACATCCCTACTCCTTAAGATTTTACCATCTTCAGGATTCCATAGGCGATACCCAAAGTCTCCTTCTCCATAGCAAATGAAGAAACACTTTTTGGACTTTGCATCTAGCTTTGATCTTAGGCTTCTATCTATGTGCATGAAAGCCTCACACCCAAACACTTTGAGAAATGCATAATTCACCGGTTTACCTGTCCATGCCTCTTCTGGAACTCCCCCATCCAATTCCGTTGAGGGTGACCGATTGATTAAGTACACAGACGTACTTACAGCTTCCGCCCAAAGTTCAAGCGGTAGGCCTGCATGTAGCCGCATGCTTCGTGCTCGTTCCATGATTGTCCTGTTCATCCTTTCCGAAATCCCATTTTGTTGAGGTGTCCTTGGGGTTGTCCTTTGCCTCCGAATTCCATTGCTAGCACAAAAGCTTTCAAAAGCTTGGCTGCAATATTCACCTCCATTGTCAGATCTAAGGCATTTAACCTTGGTACATGTTTCATTCTCCACAAAGGCTTTCCACCTTTGAAATATGGAAAATACATCGGATTTATTCTTCATGACATAAACCCATGTTTTTCTAGTCGCATCGTCTATGAATGTTACATAGTACAATGAGCCACCAAGTGATGGTGTACTTGCAGGACCCCAAACATCAGAATGAACCAACTCAAGTTTTTTATTTTTTCTTTCATTTCCTGATTTTTGAAATTTTACCCTCTTTTGTTTACCATAAACACAATCTTCACAGAACTCTAAGTCCACTTCTTTCAAACCTGGTAGAAGCCTCTTTGTTTGAAGGATTTGCATTCCTTTGGCCCTCATATGCCCAGTCGGTAGTGCCACACCGCACTGTCAACTTCTGTAGTTGCTGCACAAGCTGAGGGTTGCGTGATAACAGTACACAAGTAAAGTGTACCGACTTTTTCACCCTTGGCAACCACCAAAGATCCCTTTGAGATCTTCCACCGTTTGTTTCCGAATGCAATGTTGTGACCTTCATCGTCCAATTGTCCTGTAGAGATCAAATTTTTGCGAAGAGAAGGAACATGCCTAACATCTTTAAGCTTCCATTCATTTCCGTTAGCAGTTTTGACAGAAACTGTACCTTTGCCGACAATCTCACAAGCTTCATCATCTCCCAAGTATACATACCCAAAATTACCTTTGGTGTAGTCTTGGAAATGTTGCTTATGTGGTGTCGCATGGAATGAAGCCCCAGAATCTACTATCCAGGAATTAGACACATTGTCTAATGAGAGAATTAGAGCATCTTGCTCTACTTTACCTGCCACATTGGCCTCCGATGTTGGCTTGTTGTCTTGAGACTCTGTCTCCTTCTTCTTCTTGGACCAGCAATCCTTCTTGACGTGGCCCTTCTTGCCGCAGTTCCAACATTCAAGAACTGACTTTGTGCGTGACTTGCTCCGCCTTGAGCGATCACGACCCTTTTGGTTTTTGAACCTCTCCTTAGGCCTTCCTCTTGTTTCCACTGATCGTGCAGCACTTGATGATTCTCCTGTGCTTCTTCTTCCCATTTCCTCGCTTAGAAGAACACCCACAACATCATCAAACTTAAGAGTATTTGTGCCAGAGATAGAATTACTTACAACCATCACAAGGCTGTCCCAACTATCCGGTAGAGATGATAGTATAAGGAGAGCTCGCACTTCGTCATCGAAATTGATTTTCACTGATCGAAGTTGACTTATGTTTGTGTTAAAGTCATTTAGGTGTTCTGCAACTGAACCATTCTCTGCCATCTTTAGATTGAACAAGCGCTTCATAAGAAATACCTTATTGGATGCCGATGGTTTCTCGTAGAAGTCGTCAAGTGACTTCATCAAGTCCTCCGTGGTCTTCATCTCCGAAACATTGAAGGCCACCGTTGACGCCAAGCTTAACCGGATTGTTCCCAGTGCCTTTCGATCAAGGACAATCCATGCTTCATCTGCCATTGTTGCGGGCTTCTTCGCAAGACCGCCTAGTGGCAAATAGAGGTCCTTCTGGTAGAGATAGTCTTCAATCTGCATCTTCCAATGTTGGTAGTTTTTGCCGTTGAACTTCTCAATCTTGAGCTTCCCTTCCTCTGCCATAACTCCCACTCAATTCAAGGAATCCTTTCCTTGAGATAATTTAGCTACGAGCAAACCTTGCTCTGATACCAGTTGTTAGGAAATAAGACGTAGCTAAATAGATAATTGAGTAGATTACTTAATGGAGAGAGACAGATATATATACACGATATTATAGAGTAGAGAGAGAGAGAGAGAGAGTACACACGATATACGTGGTTCACCCAATGTGGGCTACGTCCACGGGAAAGCAGCCACTCAATGGCTTTAGTACTTCAAAATAAGAAGTAGTTTACAAAGGGATTATACCCTTAATGGAGCTCCCGCCTTGCTTCACTCTCACCACCTCACACTCACCTTGTTGCATCAACTTCACACACTATATAATGTGTGTAGAAATGGCCTCCTTTTATAGGCCAAAAGGGCTGCCCTCTCTTATGAGAGACAGCCATGTGTAGCCGCCCTTGTGCGAATAAGTCCAAATCGGACCCTCCAATCCGCCCATGTGTGGCCGCCCTTGAGAAGACAAGTCCGCTTTTGAATTCGGCCACCGGCCACCAGCCATTGACTTCCGACCACCGGCCACCGGCCATTGACTTCCGACCACCGGCCATCGGCCATTGACTACCGTCCACCGGCCAACCGACCGGTTGTTTTCCGACCACTTTCCGGCCGCCATCCGGCCATAATATTCCAGCGAAAAAGAATATTCCGGCGAAAAAAAAGTCTCGGGGGCCTCCGCCCCCGAGGCCTTTAAAGTTGCCCCTGATTCTTGTCTGTGAAAATTTTGGTTTCCGGTGAGTGATTTTCCTTCACGCACGATGGCTTCTCCTCATAATGGGGGCCTTACAAATGTGCGCTTTTACCACAGAAAATTACAAGGGTAAATCAGGCTCCATACTTAACAGTCCTTGACAAAGTATTTAGTGTTATAGAGGAAGTGTATACAATGATGGAGTGTCATACGTCCAATGGACTAGTACGCCGTACATACATACCAAAAAAAGAATAATAGGCCCTTGGATTCAAGGACAATCTTAACCTTGTGAGTTGGTGGTAGACGTGTCGTTCACGATTACACTAGCACATGGATACATCACAGTGCGCCGTTGCATAAACTGTGAACTTATATCCATAAAGTGCTAAAGATGTGTGTCATTGGCACTTTGTTGTATAGAATGGCTTCTTATAAAGTCTGCCCAAGCAGGTTGCTTTGCACAGCAGAGAGAGCATTTTCAAAAATGAAAAGTAAAGCATAGACAAAAACAAAAAGAATGTGAAAGTTGACTAACCTTGAGGCCCACTTGTGGCCGAGTTTCTGGTAGTGCGCTCGAATCGGCTCGAGTGAGTAAGCATAAGTATCATATACACCCTCTTGTGATGTAAAAACCTACAGACATCTCGACAAGTTTCCCTAAGTGCGGATGCTCCTAGCATATTCCAAACATCGAAGTCTTGTCTTTGCATGATATTTCTCAGTAGACCCACATTGGGTGCTACTAGTGCTCATAGCTACTGATACTCTTGCTCATAGACAAACTTCATAGCAAAAGAAGGTTGAACATTGTCGAGCATTCATAGATAATTGAAAAATAGAAAAATACTTGCAAGAGATGTACTTCGTACCTGTTAGGCCTGATTACTATTATCATGAAGAGTTGTAGACAGAGCCTTTCTCCAGTGATGTCTTAGCAATTGTCGGATCAGGTTGGCCGACAATGGGTGGATCATGTTGTTGTCTGATTGCATTAATGACAGACAACCTGACCAGTGAAAAACCATAGGGAGACTAAATGCCGGATCTTCCTCCCAACCATTATAGAATTATCCCTTCTGCATGGCCATTGAATGCAGCCTCAGGTCGTCACATACCTCCGATGATCCTTTGCTTTAGCCGATCTCAGCCTCATTTCCATGGTCTAAATCCCATAGTGCCCATCCACTTGCATGTGTCGGCTCCTAGATTTTCATGGTGCATATCGGGTTGAGCTTCCACTAAAAACTAGAATTTCTTGTATGTTGTGCAGTTCTATGACACATGGTGCCATCATCTCCTTGATTGCCTGCTTGTTTCATCCCTGAAGTCGGTAGGTGTCTTCTTGCGAGTGGAATGGGAGGTGCGAAGGGGCCCTTATGGTGACCCTTGGTCACTTTAGGGCGCCCAAAATAAACCTCTAATATGAAAACTAGAGGAAAAAACATGGTGACAGTGACTGCAGGGATGCGCAAGAGAGAGGAAGAGGCAGTGCCTCATACGATGCTCGGGGATCCGCACTATTGAAACGGACCTCGGTCGTTTCTCCCCTGTTCTCCCAATGGACGTGACATGCCGGGATTTCATGCAGGTTGCTCCCTTCCCTCCTTCGCTAAGCAGGCTTACCCGCATTGCTTGTTGGCTTCAAGCTCTTGTTTAAGGCTTACTCCCGTGCGGTTAGCCTCTACTCAAGGGGCCATTCTTGCTTTGTAGCAGGGTCTCCTCCTGAAGCTTGCCCACGACTCCACAGAGAGAGAGAGAGAGAGAGAGAGAGAGAGAGAGAGAGAGAGAGAGAGAGAGAGAGAGAGAGAGAGAGAGAGAGTTCAAGACAAAGTCATGCAAAACCTCAACTTCTCCCTCCTCCATGGCTTCCCCCTCCCCCTGGCTCTGATACCAGTGAAAGACCATAGGGAGATTGAATGTCAGATCCTCCTCCCAACCAACCTATTATAGGAGGGCCCATGGCCCTTTGCCCTAATTGGATCCCTTGTCCACACCTTTAGTCCGGCCCTTGGCCTAAATCCTTGACTCCCCTAGGCCAGGCCTTGCCCTCTAGCCCTTGGCTTGACATGTATCTTCAATTTAAAGCTCTTTACTTCTTTTTTTATAGCTTGATCACGCTTACTGCAACTTGGAGTTTTAACTCTGTACCATCCATCTCACATAATATCATGTTTAACCACATATGGACCAAACCACCGCCTAACACTAGACTTGTAATGAGCCATAAAATTGGTTGAAGCCACAAAAATGGCTGACATCAAGATTCTAGCAAATTATTTATAACTTTTGTGTATGACATCAAAATTTCATGAAACTTCTTAATTATGGGTTCAAGACATGAAAAAGGTTTCTAAATACATAATTTACATAAAAAGCTCAAAAATAAAAAAATTACTTTTCTAAAATTACCAAATTTAATGTAGAACTGCACTTGAGTACTTAACTTGGAGAAGTAAAGAATGTTGGCAGTCTCTCTACATGGGTTAAAAAAGCCTGGTACATTAATCACATACATATTGAGGGATTCTTCAAATCATTTTGGGCCTGCTTAACAATGATTTGATTTATTTTCAAAAGAAAATTAAAAAAATTTGTCCGTCCGCACAAATTACTTGTAGAAGATGGCAATGGAAAGACACCTTTAGACATTCATTTAGCTCTGTACTAATTTTTATTAACTCATATTAAGTGTTGGTCATAATTTCGTGAAACCATTTTCTATCAAGATAACTAACATAGTGTTGGGATTTTTTTTACAAAAGTCTCCAAAAGCCACAAAAGTGGCTGATTTTTTACAGGACTAGTGTTAACAATCTTCCACATAGCTATATATTGGTTGTCCACACTGCTATCATAAACAAGAACCCAATCCACTTCTTGAATAGCACATGGCCTTAGCCTATGCCGTTTGTCAAAAGCCTCTTTATTTTTAGACGAGCACTCCTCAATTGCTCCTTTGTAGCTTCAACATCTTCACTTCTTCTCTCTAGCTGTCGAATCCTTAACACAAGCACATCTTTTCTACTCATTTCTATATTCCAAGGAAATATATTCGATGTAGTCACTGCCTCTTCAAGAGACATAATAGGCTTCTATCCATACATAAGCTCTAATGGCATGAAACCTGTAACTGTGGTGTATCTAGTATGGTCCACCCATAAAGCATAACTAACCGAGGCCAATCACCAATATGACCCTTACATGATTTAGCAAATTCCTTGACAATGGGAGGATGCCCTCTTTCACTTTTCCCATTCCTTTTTGGATTGTATGCAATAGTGAGCGTTAACTCGACAGCCATACAAGGAAAAAAATGTATGGCTTTGTCAGCATCGAGCTCTCCTCTATCTGCAATAATTCTTCCAACACAAACATATCTACATATTCCATCTTCTATCAAAAACTTGCATACCATACTTGTAGCTTTGGTTTGCCCAGCCCTCCTTTCAATCTGGCTCATCAAATATTCCCTGCCAAGCATGATGTATCTCGTTTTTCCATAACCCTGTGGGCATTGTAATCAAATGGACTACCCATTTGAAATGCCTGCACAATGGATATGTTGGATGTAACCCATCATGATGCTTTACATTTGTGTACATGTGACATATAGCACAACTTTCAACAAAGTGCTCCACATCTTTATACATACCCTTCCACCAATATTTCTCTTTGATTTTAGCAAAAGTGGCCCAAACTCCCCCTTGTCCTACCCATAGCGACTCCTGGAATTCTTTAAGTACTCAAAGTTGTGTTACCTTGTCACAAAAAACTCATTGAGGGGTTCCTCTCCGCTTCTTTGGATGCTTCCATAGAAACCTATTTTATAAGAAATACCCATAAGCCTTCTTTTGGATACGCTTAAACTCTTGTTTGGTCCAATCCTCCTACTTCTTTAGTGTACTCAAATATTTCCCAATCAGCAACCATTCACCCTTTGTCCTCAACAAAAGATTGTAATGCAAAAATCGTGTTTTTACATTCTACATGTAGTTTTGAAGAGGTAAAGAACCTCAATCCCACATCTTTAGCTTCAGAAATCATAGTCTCTTCGTATTCAAACCCATCCCTAGACAACATATGAGTTATCGGATTATCCTTCCCTGCAATATGATGAAATTCGAGATTTAATGACTTAATATATGCTATCCAACACAGCGAGGCTATGTCTGGTGTAGAACAACTTGTGATAATCCCAAGTAGTGGTAAGCAATTTGTCTCCACTATTATAGAAGCACCAATAAAGTACTCCTTGTCACACCTTAGGGTAATTGTTAAACCCCAAAGTTCCCTTTTTACCTGCAGATATGCTCTCTGCCAAGAACTTAATACTTTAGCACCAAATATGATAGAATACCTTTTTCTCTGCTTGTCATCCTGCCCAATAGCCTGCCCAACACCTATAGGACTCATGTCAACCATCACAATAATTGGCTTTCCGCTTTTGTAGTCTGCTTTCCTTAATGTAGGAACCTCTAGTAACATCTTCTTTAGTTTACAAACAACATTTGAGTGTTCTTATTTCCAAACAAATTTTTGTTTTTTCTTGACAATTTGGTATAAGTCCTCTGCAACATGTGAAAATGGGGTAACCATATCAAGTAAAACACACATGCACCTAAAAATATTTGCACTTCCATAATTGAATTGCATGTCTCTTTCATCCTTTGAATAGAATCCAGTTTGATAGGTCTTGGTCTTCTACAAGATGGTCCACATAAGTGTCCCACATGCAAAACTTCTTTCACCCCAAACATAGAATTTTGAGTTGAGAGTGTAAGGTTGACCTCTTCAAGCCTTGATAATATCCTATCACAATAAACAATATGGTTAGCCACAAACTGTTTGCACCCCTCTTATCTTTGAACTCATCTTTTTCACCCTTTTATCAGCACGTCGTCAATAAAAGGCATGGTGAGCTGAGGAATGAAATCCCATTCATCGTGTGGGCAACTGAATTAGTTGCACCCTGTGTCAATGTGCACATTCTTACTAATCCCAAAGGACTATGCATGGCTGTCAACTCCCTAATTTCTACAGCCAGTGAAATTGATCATAACCTGAATACAAGTCTCCCATAGAATAAATGGCTCTACCGAAAAAATCCTTTGCAAAATCATCAACCGTTGGACCTCTCCCTACATTTCTAATAGTTACTGGTTGCATATCCTGTATAAAACTCAATGTATCATTCTTCTTAGGAACCATAAACCACATGTTATAGTAAGGATCAAAAGAAGGATACAAAATGCACATCTTAATCTTCTCATTTAACAAATCAACCAACTTAGGAAGATGAGCTTTTGGAACACAAATAGGTCACAGATTCCAAGGGAGGTGTGGAGCAATGAGTATCACATAGGAGCCACAATGCTAGGATCCACACAATCGATCTCACTTGGTTGGAAAGAAAAATCCTTCCATGCTTCTTTAACATATCTTGAAAGATTCTATCTCCTCTTGATTTAGAAAATCTGCATCACCAATCTTCAATTTCTGCAACGTTTCTTCAGTAAATGAATACCCAATTTTACATGGATCTCTAAGAATAGGCTAGAAAGATGCTTTCTCCATAATTGTAATGCTTTGTTTTGCCAATGAAATAGCCATAAGTCTGACCTTCTTTGCCACTGTTTTGTATTTTGTATTTACATGTACCTCCTCTTAATCCACCTCTTCTTTGAATTGAAAAAGGATGTCATACATATAAAGAGAGTTTACCTTAAGAATCTTAATCCCAGATTCATCATTGGATTGCATGGCTGCATACAATTCCTCCATTGTGTCCACAAATGCATATTCTTCAAAAATCCTTGAAATTGCTTCATTTGGGTCCAATATCTCACATTCCTCAAACATACCTTGTGCATTGCAAACATGTTGCTTCTCCCAATTGCATAGCTCATTGAATTTCCTATTGATCCCTCTGAAGAAAAACCCTAAATACTCAAGAAATGGCCTTTCTACAAACGCCCACCACTGTCAGTGAATCTTCTCCTTCAAAGAACCATCATAGTCTTGCTTTACGATGACCCTGTTCTTTTTAAATTCTTTTGTCAGCTTTGGAAATGGATGACCCCTTAAGGTGTCCATGTTCCTGTCATGTTCTACACAAACAATTAGAAACTCTACCCCTTTCTTCCCATTACGACTTTGGATCCTAACATATGCAAATCCATCATCCAAAACTTTTGTTTCCATTCGCACCATAGTAATATAAGGCTATCCCAATATAGTTGGATAAGCTGAGTGCTCTTGCACGAAGAAATTATGTTCATCGCTTACATCCCCTATAGTTATTTTAACATTAGGACATGCACCATGCAAACCACGTGATTGTGCATTAGCGGCTCAGATACACCACCCATGTTTGACATCAATAGGCCACTTCCCTTTCAAATATAAGCTCTTTGACATAAGGTTTACTTATGAACCATGATCTACCAATGCGACAACCGGCTCCTTCGAATCACCTATTATCACCAAAGTTTTAGTAGTATCATTGGCCCAATGATTCCGTGTAAAATGGTTGCGAGGTACTTCTTCATGATACTCATCCTCATGAAATCTGACATCGTGCAACATCTCTTTCATACCACCTTTCCAATATTTGGTCTTTAGAGGCAAACCTATTTTCCATAGATGTATTAGTCCATCCTTCCAAAAACCATGTCTTTACGCTTGGCTTCTGAAAATTCATCGCACTCACTCTTGACATGATCAAGACTATCGCACCACATGTAGTATTGATTTCCACTTCCCCTCTGTGGACCGCCTTGTTTTGATCAAGATGTTGAACCTTTTTCTTCAAGCTTCACCAATTTCAAATTGATGTTTAACTCATGGATTCCATTCACAAGCTCATCCATGGAAGACTCCTCTAGCTTTGGGGTCTTCTCTAATAGCACAGGGGTCTCTTCTTCTTTTTCTTTTACATCTGTATTCATCCAGTATAACTTATCCATCCTTTCTTGTTGTTTCACCACCATATTGATCGCTTCAATCCCTTCTTTTCAATCTGATTTCAGCCCTAACTCCCTTGCTGGATCCTCAAGGAGATCCGCTAAGCTCTTTTGCGGTTTTAAGTCTCGAGTGCCTGCACAAACAATTCTACCTTTTCAGTATTCAAAGCGATACGTTTGGTGACAGATAACTGACCAAATCTCTTCTCAAATTCTTGTAGAAATATATGTGGAAAAAGTTCCTTATTGTGTTGCTGCACCCACTTTAGAAATCTTTCCTTCGTAAAACGCTCCTTATCTTCAAGAAAATGTTCGTGTTTAAGAGCCTGCTTCAACGCCACCCATGTACCCCCATGCATAGTCCAAAGCTCCTCAACCCATGCCTGTAGTTAAGGCAAGACTACTAGCCCAAAATTTTCCATTGCTGCTTGCTCACATGATCCCTTGTCTTCCATAGCCTATTTGTATATTTGACAAAATTTGCTAACATCTCGGCCTTCAAAACACCCTACTTTATCTGTCACTGTTTGCCTAGCTTTGTGAGTCCGAGCTTCCATTTATCTTTCAGAGCTTTGAGTCATCATCTGCTAATGGTGGCACATAAGTGCAACAAATTGCTACATCAAGTTTTGCATCCCATTATCTTGGATCGACAACATGGCTAGCTCCGTCTACCCTGATCAATTTTGCGTCCGGTTCACCAATTTTTTGGAGTTTGTGATTCTCCAAGGTAGACTGAGAAAGCACCGGGCCTCCTGCTATAGACAGGAACTTAGCAGATATTCAAACTAGGATAAACGAGTGTAGATAGACTTAAATAAGGTTAATACATGTAATATCATTGATTAGAGAGAGTGTAAGAGAGAAGACTGCAAATAAGAACATTATTAATTGATACGCCAATAAGAAACATAGATTTGAGACTCAAGAGATGATGTCAAGTGGTAGGTGATACACTTTAAGATTTTTTAATGCTCTTTTACAATCCCATTTTCCACCATCCTTGATACTTTGTAACTACTCTCAAGAAACAAAAATTGGCTCTCTTCAATTGGTTTTCGCAAAATCCCTCCCAATAACTTCCAAAAAATTCCAAAAAACCCCTAAAAGATACAAAAATGGCCTTTATAGGGAGGCTCTGCTCAGTGCTCATTTTAGAAATTTTACTTTCAAAAGTTCCAGTAGCACTCCAATTTTGGAAATTTTGGATCCGTTTGCATGCTCTAGCTCCATCTACTCGCTTCTTAGAAACCCTCCTTGATCGACCCCGCCTTTGCTTGGTGTAGTTTAGGACTTCGCCACCTTTAGACGCCTTGAATGGCCTTTGAAATTTCCATTTTGGACTCCCTTTGATGCTCACTTTGTTCGGTCATATGAGCTATCCAACTACCCATTCTCTCTCTCTCTCTCTCTCTCTCTCTCTCTCTCTCTCTCTCTCTCTCTCTCTCTCTCTCTCTCTCTCTCTCTCTCTCTCTCTCTCTCTCTCTCTCTCTCTCTCTCTCTCTTCACATGACCATCCCTCTGCTCCCTATCAGTAGCGATATCTCGGGGGGGGGGGGGGGGGGGGGGGGACACTTTTTGCTTCCAAAATTTGGGCCTCAATGGCTCCGCAAGACCAAACTCTCTCGACCACTGCCACGTCAACACCTTTTTTGCAGCATCCAATGTCGCCAGAGTTAGCCAAAGCCATCGTCAATGCTCCCAACCAATGGTGTATGTGCCCTACCCAACCAAAACCGCCAAGAGCCGCCCTTTGGGGCACCCCTCGTTGCGAGCAGAGATCTGTTATGAGTGTGTATAGAGCTAGAAGAGAGCAAGAGGGGGCGCTCACAATGTACAAGAGCTTGGGACTTGATGATAAGCTTAATCTTGATTACAAGACTTAATACTTTATTATGAGAGCTATACACAAGACTTGGATTACATGACTTGAGTAGAAGACAAGGCTTGATTGCAAGGACAAGACTTGAACATAAGACAAGAACTAGAAGAGGGATTTCCTCATAGGAGCCTCACAACTGGTGTTGGCAAGACTGAGGGGCTTGTGTCCCAAGACCCCTATTTATACTAGTGCTCGTGGAGGTTAGAACTTTCTAGGTTCTTCTTGAGGAGGTTAGAATCTTCTTGATATCATATTTGGGATGTTGACCATAATTAGCAAATAATGGAGTGTGACAGGTGGAGCCGTGAAAATTGTTATTGTAGGAGAATTTTGCTCGCAGTAGGAGCTTGACCCAATTATCCTAGTGATAATTGATAGTACAACAAAGATACTGTTCCAAAACTTGATTTACTCTATGTGTTTGTCCATCACTTTGTGGGTGATTGGCTGAGGAGAGGTTGATTTGTACTCCGAGTAGCTTGAATAAGCTTTTCCAGAAGCTAGAGATGAATTGTGGGCCTCGATCAAAAACTATGTCATCCGGTAATCCCTGATAATGATAGATATGCTGTAGAAAGAGTTTTGCCGTACCTTCACGGGTGATGATTTTAGTGGTTGGAATGAAATGTGCCATTTTTGTAAATCGATCCACGACTACTAAACTGGAGTCAAATCCTTGTGACAAGGGCAGCTCTACAATGTAATCCATGGAGATGGATGAGCATAGTTTGCTTGGAATGGGCAAGGGATGGAGTAACCCAGGAGGATGATGACGAGGGGCCTTTGATCTATTGCAAGTGTCACAAGGGCCAATATACTCCTTGAAAAGATTCCACATTTGAGGCCACCAAAAGTCATGGGAGAGACGCTCAATTGTCTTATTAACGCCAAAATTCTCTACTAATGGAAGATCGTGCCGATGTTGAAGTACCTCCAAGTGTGTTTGTCCTGGAAAAATATAGAGAAGACCCTTATAGTAAATTAGTCCATTAATTTCTTGAAAGTCCTCATTAACCCCTTGTCCTTGTAGTTGTTGTCTAATATTCTGAGCAAGTGGGTCCTTGGCAATTAGTGTCTTCACCTTTGAAAGAAAAGTAGAATCTTCATGATCTTGGCTTATGGTGGCGTTTAGCTTAAGCTGCTCAAGTTTCAAAGTCACTGACTCTTGTTGATCAAATGTTGCGTCGCCTTCTCTAGGTGCAAGGTATGATCTTCTTGATAATGCATCTGGCTTACCTTGTTGATGGCCAGGCCTATAAGAGACAAATAAATCAAACCTTGATAGGATACCACTCCACCTGTCTTGGTGATGATTCAAGACATGGAATGCCATGAAGTATAATTCCAAATTCTTGTGATCTGTATAGTCTGTCTCTAGGAGGAAAGGCTTTGTAAGATCTGCTAGAATTAGAATGGGTGCAGTTGTGAAAGCTTGCTTGAGAGTCTGAAAAGCTTTCACGGCCTCTGAGTCCCAAACAAACTTATTATGGCATGTAAACCTTGTGAGTGTTTTAACCACCGTGGAGTATCCTTGGATAAAGATATGATAGAAATTTGCAAATTCGAGGAAACATTGGACTTCTCTTACCAAGGTGGGTGTCTCCCAATCAAGGATGGTTTGAACCTTCTTTGGATCCATGGAGATTCCCTTTTCAGAGATAACATAACCAAGAAATTCCACCTTAGATTGATGGAAAGAGCAGTTCTCCAACTTTGCATATAACCCTGATGCAAGAAGCTTTCGAAGCACTAATTGTGCATGGTGCTCATGCTCTTCTTGATCCTTGGAAAATATCAAGATATAATCCAAGTATATTACCATAAAACAATCCAAATACTCCCGAAAGATGTCGTTCATTAAAGGTTGAAAAATTGGTGGGGCATTTGTGAGACCAAATGGCATGATTCTCATCAATATTTTTTTATAATTCTACCAATTCATCTTGAGATAGGATGTATATTGGACCAACAAGGGGTTGGGTTCCCTCTTGAATCTCTATAGCACAATCATAGGGTTGATGCTCTGGTAAGAGGTCTGCATTCTTTTTCTCAAAAACATCATTGTAATCTTGATATTGACATGGCAATGCCTCCATGATTTTTGTTATTGATGTGTCGGCTGGTGTTGCAAATATCAAGAAAGTTGGATACTTTTTGGTTGTACGCATGAAGACCTTGGCTTCAAGATATATAGGCCTATTAGGCCCTCCCTTCTTCTTTTGGAGTTTTCATGGTTCAATTCTCCGAGCCCTCAAATATGTTAGGGTTATGTAATTCAAGCCAGAGTAGACCAATAACAATTGGAATGCTTGGGCTTGTATGATATTGAACGCTATTCTTGAAACATGATCCTTTAATGTTACTTCTATGGGGCGAGTTTCATACGTGACATCCCCCGAAGCGAGGGGATGACCATCAATGACTTCTATAGTTGCTGGATTATACCTCTCCACAAGTGGTATGCCTTGTTCTTTTGAAAATTCTTTGTCCATGACGCACGCTGTTGCGCCTGAATCTTGTAATGCTTCACAATCCATGGGCCTACCCAGCATATGGTTCTTGACCGGTAGCATAAAACTTGAAGTGGAATAAGCGGGAAGAAAGAGACCTTCTTTTTCCTGTCTTTTGTCCAATTGGTCGGTCTCTATTGAGGTTGGACTTCCATGTTTTCCAAACACGTGGAGGCCTACACCATGAACCTTCATCCTTATCTTCCTTGGACATTGTTGAATAATGTGCCCCTGCTCTCCACAATACATACATAGCCATTGTTGAATAATGTGCCCCTGCTCTCCACAAAACATACATAGCCATTAATGCATGGCCTTTGCTTCTCTTGGGCTGAGAGAGGTTGAAACCGTGTTGAATCAATTTGCATGGGCTCGATGCTTGATTCATGGCCCTGTTGAGGTGTGTAGACATCATGTGTTACTTCTATTTGGGATTGCAATGGTGCCCCAAGACGCCTCTCGTATCATCTCTCAAATAGTCGATTATCACATTCTATTGCTTGAGAGATGAACTTGCTTAGTGTGTGAACCTTTGGCATAGTCAATAAAGATCTTTTATGTCATCCTTTAATCACCACCAAAATTGGATAATGAAATATCCTCATGCCAAGTCAAATCACAAGTGAGTTGTCAAAATTTGGATGCACATATGAATGCATGTCTTGTTCCTTGGAGGAGAGTTCTAAGTTTGGTTTCATCAACCCTTGCTCTATAGGTATCCCCAAAGGTTGCAGAGAACTCCTGCACAAAAGCTTCGAATTCATGAAGGAGAGGAGATTCTTTTTCAAGTAAGGGAGCAAACCAAGAGAGAGACATACCCAAGAGGAGGGTCCCAATAAGATCTACTTGAGAGGAATCATCTAGATAACGCACTTGTTGCATTCGAATGAAGAGACGCACTTGGAGAAAACCTCTAAACTTTGATCTAGTCCCATCAAATTTTTCAAGCATGCTGACCTTCGGCTCCTTCTTATATTGTTGAGAATAGCTTGTGCTTGATGTGTGCTTGTCTCTTAAAGCTCTTGAATTTGTCATTGAAGATCTTGCAAGGCCGGACCCAAAAGATTAGGGGTTTCCCTACTTAGCTTGAAGTTGAGCGTTACTCTCGCAAAGTTCTTGTAACTAAGCTTGGATGCTTCGCAATGCGCTGATGACACCTTTCATCGTTGGCTCCATGGTGGCTTGAGAAGACTAAGAGATGGCAGTCTTGCCAAACTGTTATGAGCGCGTATAGAGCTAGAAGAAAGCAAGAGGAGGTGCTCACAATGTAAAATAACTTGGGACTTGATGATAAGATTAATCTTGATTATAAGACTTAATACTTTATTAAGAGAGCTAGATACAAGACTTGGATTACATGACTTGAGTACAAGACAAGGCTTGATTGCAAGGAAAAGACTTGAACATAAGACAAGAACTAGAAGAGGGCTTTCCTCATAGGAGCCTCACAACTGGTGTTGTCAAGAGTGAGAGACTTGTTGTTGAGATAGGCATGTCCTTCTTCAACGACTATGGGAAACACCTCTACATGTGCATACTATTTGCTATTGGAATTTGGCCTATGTGTTGTATGGCTATGTGTAAGATAAGTAGAAAGGAGGAGCTCTAGCCGGATATCTACTCCAGGCTTATAAATAAAGTCCTTTATGTACATATTTTTATACTATGGTGTGTACTTTAATGAAACCTTTTGAGTCAAAATCACGAGTACTCTCTTTCTCTCTCTAACTGTGTAAGCTATGTCTGCACACACACACAAACCTCCTTGAGCGACACACACACACACACACACTCACACACACACACCCCATTAGCCTCAACAACTGGTATCAGAGCTAGTGAGAAAAACGACAAGCTTCGCAATCCTATTAGCATCACACAAAATCTCAATTTATTGATTTTCAAGTGCATTAATCATTGATCAGAAGGTGATAAAGAAGCCCAAATCAGCCCCTTAATCGAATAAAATCGAGATCATGGCTTCAAGTTGCTTTGATCCGAGCTAGCGGATGTTTTTTCCTCACTAAGGCGTTCTCTCCTACAACTTTGGATCATGCAAAGATGAAAATTTCATCTTATCACCTCATTCGATGGCTTCGACTTCACTTCAGAATCTCTTCTCGGCCTTGGAGTTTTGCCAATTAGCCCCAGCGGATGCAATTGCAGCTCCAAAATGACCCCCACTACAACCTCTAATCAAACGTAGCTGTTCCTTTTTGCGCAACAACTCAACCAACGAGTCCTGCTTGTTCTACAGATTTCACCATTTCACTACACATCTCATTTTATTTTAATTTTTTATTTCGCTTACCTTTGAGCTCACAAGGTGTCCATTCACACTAAGTGAAGATGACCTAATTATCAAAGTGGGAGAATCAAAACTCAATCCCTTCAAGGCTTACAGGGAAGCCGTCGCCCACACCAAGCAAATCGGCCCTTCAAATTTATACACACGACGGCTCTTCACGCAAAGCAAGACAGAGCAAATCAAATCTACACAAGCAGGCAAAGAAATTTAAATTTCACACGAAGCAATGCAAAGGAACCATAGTTTCTTTTAATTCTCTCAAGGCGAGATAATTATGTGAAGAGGTGCTTCACAAATCTTTTATGAAGAGTGACTTCATGATCAGGGAATTGTTTTAATCTCACGCCACCTATTGTAAAGAGGAAGACACTGACCTTGACAAAGCGTCAAGTGTTAAGACCCCTCTGCTGGCACTATGGGAGAAAAGGGAATTGAAAAATTTAATGGCAAAGGCTTCCACACCTGGCAAACCTAGCTGCGAGGATATTTTATGAAAAAGCGATTGTGGTCTCTCGTAAAACCGAGAGTAAGCAAACCATACACTTCTGTTGAAGGCACTCTCACTATGGCCCAAATCGCACAAGCACAAGCTAAAGATGTACAAGCACAAGCACAAGCACAAGCTAAAGATGTACAAGCACTTGGCATAATTATCACATCACTCCACGATAACTATGTGCACTTTACAAATAGTTGCACCACTGTAATCCAAGCATGAGATATTCTGGAACATAACTTTGGTGCTAAAAAAAAGCAAAGTAAGATTAGATTAAAGAAAAATCTTTATGAACTTACTATGCTTCAAGAGGAGGATGTTTCAAGCTTCGTTAATAGACTAATGAGCATAATCATGCAGCTCACTTACATTCAGTGCCAAGTCCTAGAAGAAGATCAAGTCGTTGTGCTCCTGATTGCTCTACTTGAAAGTTTTGACAACATAGTCACATTCTTAGAGCAAAAGGAACCCATACCTTCTCTACAATATGTTACAAGGGCAATCCATGAGGAAGAAAAGAAAAATAAGAAGAAATCTGAATCGGTGGGAGGAGCTTATTTTACATCATCATCATCATCATTGAGGGCGTCATCATCATCACCTAGATTAAATAACAAGAAGTTTTATGAGTGTGGCAAGCTTGGACACTTATCCAAGGACTATTACAAGAACAAGTATTGTAGCAATTGCGGCATCAAAGGTCATCCACCATCAAAATGCCAAGGAAGCAACAACAAAGACAAAAGTAGAGTCAATCTTGCAGAAGAAGAGGACGGAGATGCAGCTCAACATCCAGAGAATTGTCTCCACATCTGTATTGTCCCCAACTACTTTTGCGAGTATACTGATGTACTATAAATGTTCTTCCACCTTCTTTGTTTAAGGGGAGGATTTCTTAGTGTGTGTGACACCATATGACGAGACCACTCAGTCTGTGTGACTATTAGCCTATGTGACTTTAGGTCTCGATCCATCTTCATTCAGTTAGTACATGCCTATGGGGAGCATTGTTGAGGTAGGCATGTCCTTCTTCAACGACTATCTGAAACACCTCTACATGTGCATACTATTTGCTATTAGCATTTGGCCTATGTGTTGTATGGCTATGTGTAAGCTAAGTAGAAAAGGAGGAGCTCCAGTCGAATATCTACTCTAGTCTAATAAATAAAGCCCTCTATGTACATAATTTTATGCTATGGTGTGTACTTTAATGTAAAACCTTTTGAGTCAAAATCACGAGTACTCTCTCTCTCTCTCTCTCTCTTATTGTGTAAGATATGTTTCCACACACACACAAACCTCCTTGAGCACACACACACACACACACACACACACACACACACACACACCATCAGCCCCAACACTTGTGGCCCAAGACCCCTATTTATACTAGTGCTTGAAGAGGTTACTTGAGAAGGTTAGAACTTTCTAGGTTCTTCTGAGGAGGTTACAATCTTCTATAACCTTCTTGTTCCTTTTAGTTCTTCTAGAACCTTCTAGATCCTTCTTCAACTTTCTAGAGCTTTCCAAAAACTTATAGATTCTTTCGAAAAATTCTCCAAGATTCTAGAATCTCCTTAATACGTACTTCTAGAATCTTCTAGATCCTTCCAGATTATTCTAGAGTCTTCTAGTGATGATGCGATCGATGACATAGGGGATGATGCAGGCGATATTAGAGGTGTTGATGCAAGTGATGACATAGGCGATGACATCAACGATGATGTATGTGATGTTATAAGCGACTGACTCTCAAGAATCCATGACAAGCTCCCACTATTGACCACGCATGGAGAGAGCACTCTCTCATGTTGATACAAGCATATGGCTCACGTTATTGTATATATATCATAATTTCCAAGTTGAAGCACCCACGTATGGGTTTATTACAGTGACACGTGGTGGCCTCTGGCTCAAGAGCATTCAATCTTCAAAAAAAAATCTCCAATACCCCCAAGGACAATCCCTTTTGGCCTCCTAAATTCAAATAGTTTCAATGTCCAACCCACTTGCCCAATTGCCGTGCCAAAAAACTTGATCGAGACTCCACATTGCCCACTCGAAGTCCCATGGTTCCTATCACATTTTGATTTCTCTGAGACCTTGATCCAAGGCGCAAAAAAACCAAAAAAAGAACCTGGCACCCTCCCTTTAGAACCTGTTACCAACTTTGACCTACCGTATCTCTGCCAACGGGAATCTGATCGACAATCGTCACCTCTTGCCAGCTGCACATGATGTGGCCTTTCTTCTTGAGCTCTGTCGAAGCCCAAAAGACACCAAATGGCACGCGTCCTAAGCGAGAAAATTGGCTCATAATCGGCCCCTGTCAAAATTTCATAGCTCGATAACTTGGCCTCTAATTTAGCACTAGTTTGGTACCAAAAAGGACACTTTAGTGTTCTTTTTTTGCAATTTAAATAAAATGGTACATGAAATTTAGAACAATGCTTTTGCAAAACCTATAAAATGAGCAGGGTGCATGCAATAATCATGGTAACTACTTATATATGTGTTTGATATTTTTGCAATCGTCATGTGAGAAAAAAATTCTTTGTGACTAGAATTAAATATAGAAAGTCCAGTGGGTCAAATATGCAACGTTCACAAATTCAATTAACATACATAAGGTGATAATTTTTAATGGTTATTCAAGCCACATTTGGTGATTTATGGCATATCTAAAAAACTGCGCATGTTGTAATTATGATTTTTTATTTATCAAAGATAAGCCTTAAAATAAAGTCCACTTTTGGATTTTTTTTTTTCATCTCACTTATTTTATACAAATACCTCATATGGACACAATTGGGAGATTTATATACACACTTTCATTAGTTTTTCATAGCAATGTTATTTTTGCAAGAAATTACGCACTACAATTTTTTTAAAATGGGCTTAAATTAGAAGATGCCTATGAGTTTCAACCCTTGAAAAAATGCTTAGTTGATGGGTATTTACCTATAGATACATTATACACCTTAGGTTTTGTCCCATAACCTCATCATGTTAATGAAAGAGGCCTTGAAAGACCAAAATTTTCCTCTTTGTCAGCATTTTCAAGATTTTGGTCTTTTGATTATAAAAAAAGTTTAGTCCCATAACTAGGTTATGAAGCTCAATTTCTTGCTAAAATAAGTTTTTTCCTATCCATACACCTTGAAATCTATGCAAAATCTTATTTTGATGAGAATTTATTTTCAATCTATGAAAATTTATTAAAACTACATTGGATTTCTATGATTTTTCAATCTTAAAACGTATTATTATAATCTTATTTTGGTATTAACTTTGGCAAAAGTAAAATTTGGCTATGTTCTTCACCTCATAGCTGACCTAAGATATGAACGTGACCTATGAATTTTTTTCTAGATTCACCAAATAATAATGACAAGTTGCTAGAACATAAGGACACTTTAGTGTCTCAGGACATTTGAGTGTCCGATTACAGAACAAGTGCTACGACTTGGATTGTCGATATGAAAAGACTTACATCTTCCACGTTTGTCTAAGATCTGCAACCACTTCTAGTTTTAAATTGTGATAATTTCTCACCTGGGGCTTCGTTTGATGAGCTGTCTGGACCAGTTTAGTCATCACTTCAAGCTTTACCTTTTCAAGTAGAAAACTAGCCCTTCATACAATCTTCACCTGTGAACCTCAATTGGTCTACTTTGAAGCACTTCTAGTTCTTAAAAAACCACATAATATTAGCATACATTCCTATCAATTTGATGCCATAAGCAGTTCTAACATAAATTTGTCAAAGTTCAAAAATACAAACAAAACTTTGGTTTTCATTGTGCTCTCAAAGCGGCACGACAATGTGATCATGTGAGATTTCTTGTGATCACAATGTTTATTATCACATTCACATAATCACAATTAACGTGATAACAAATAAGCTAGTAAGCGGTGACTTGGCAACCCACCAAAACCCCACCAAGATATGTGTTCTTCCCAATGTGCTTACTGTGAATCTATGTGAACCCTAAACCGGCCTTGCTAGGAAATGAAAAAATCCAAGCGGGCTAATTGAATTGGACAATTTCTATAGGCTAAGGAGAAGTCACATGAATATTTAACGTGATCACGTTTTGAAAGGTGATCATCAACATTATTCACGTGTTCACGTATTTGTGATCATATTAATGAAATCCCTGTCTTGGACTCATAAACACAATCTTGAGTACTTTGCTAACCCATCACAAGCTCACCATAAACAAGAGATGAAAGACAAACATAATGTATAAGTGAGTGTGTGTAGGCTAGATTGTTACTTAAGCAAATTAGGTCCCAAGATAGATTAACTTGGACTCATAAACACGATCTTGAGTAGTTTGCTAACCCATCACAAGCTCACCATAAACAAGAGATATGTAATGCAAACATGGAATGGATTTGTTTATTCACGAAATGAGATTTAAGTAGTTCTACAACCTTGCACCACTACATGTGGGATACTTCTACCTCTTCTCTCAATGACTCATAGTCTAGTGACTCTAGAAAAAATCTCCCACCTTACAAGCCGTTGTATGGCATCAAGCAAGGCTCAAGGTAGTGGTACCAGAAATTTGATAAGTATATCCAGTCCCAAAGGTATCTTAAGAGCCAAAAAGATCACTGCTTGTTTACACGGAATCTTAATGATGGTTAAATGATCATCTTGATTCTCTATGTCAATAATACACTAATTTTTCGAAAGTCCAAAGACGAGATTTCTATTTTGAAGGAGTCATTTAGCACACATTTTGCTATGAAAGATTTGGGATGTGCCAATCATTTTCTTGGTATGCATATAAAGACGGATCGTAAGCTGGAATATTGGAGTTACATTAGGAAAACAATATTCACAAGGTCTTGCAACATTTCAATATGAAAAAGGTAAATAATACATTGAGTGTCCCAATCAAGCATATGAAAAATTTAGCAATAATGATGCTCCCAAGTCTGATGCTGAAAAATCAAAAATGGAAAAAAGTGCCTTATCCTTCAATAGCAGGTAGTCTCATGTTTTTCATGGTAGCCACAAGATCGGACATTGCAATTGCAGTAGGAGTGGTTAGCAGATTTATGGCAAATCCTGGTAGAAAGAACTGGGAAGTAGTGAAGCATATTTTGAAATACCTCAACAGTATATCAAGAAAGTACTTACATTGGTGCAGCCAAAGTGTGTCGACTCTAAAAAGTGGCATGGGCAGATGTATGCAGGCTAGCAGAATCATGGCAAAGGGCTGGAGCAGCTAGTCAAATCATGGGATGGCAGGTAGCAACGGAATTGTATGCCTGATACGGCTTATAGGCCAAGGAAGGCTCCATGAGGGGCTAATTTGGGTAGCAGGTGAAGGAGATGCAAAGTGCATCTTTTGGGTCCAAGAATGTAGAGCTTGAAGTGCTGAAGGAGCACGTCCAGACGGCTCACCAAACCGAGCTACGGAGCCCAAGTTATTGAAGGTGAAGTTTCAGTGGATTGCAAATTCTTGCCGGACAAGAAAACTGGAGACAGGTGATCCAAGGGGAATTCGAGGTACAAGTGTGTAGAGCTCAACTTATGGAGCCTACCCATCTTTTCAGATTGCGGATCAGAGTTATGGTTTGCATTTTATGGCCAGTTGAATTTTTTTCAGGGGCCGGGTCTGAGTCCACTTGGTCGCATTGGAGGATGTGCCATTTGGCATCTTTTTGGTTTTGCCAAGGTTCTCAAAGGTAGTATGCACTATGTGGAGCTAGTCGGAGTCGATGGTATGCCATTCCGAGGTTGGAGCGCGGAGTAATGATCGATCAACGTTGGCAGTAGATAATGGAAGGGCAATTACAGATGATTTTTTTCATTTTTGAGACCTTGGTTCGAGGGTGCCGAGGGGTCGAAATGCAGAGATGGCAAGTGTAGCTGGAGATGGGAAGGTGGAGTTTCAATGAGTTTTGACTGCTTGGAAATTGGGTCCGGGGGTAGTAAAGTAAAGCCTGTAGAAGAGGGCTAGGAAAAAAAGTTTTTTTAAATAAAGTGGGAGGTTTTTTTGAAGAGGTTCGGGGAGCCCCAAGGGCTATTGCCTCACAGGGTGTCACCTGTCGAGGGTAATATCCCATATGCGTTGTGGAATGCTAGGGAGCCGCACTATAAGACCTGGTCCGTAAGCCCCATTAGAAACACAAGAGGGGAGAGAGAGGGGAGCTCTCCCTCCCGTTGGCTATGGCGCGTGGAGGCGGCCCTACTGAGTGCTGCACATGGCATAGGGGTGGTCGGTGGCAATTTTGGCTGAGCTGGGCAGCGCCAGGGGCGCTCGCGCTCGCGTGGAGTGGGTGATGATGTGGCATCCAGCTAGTGGTTGATCCTGCGGCTTCGTTGGGGCCCCAAAGTTTTCAAAGAGAGAGGGAGGGCAATAGCAACCTTGCTATTGCCTCCCCCCCTCATGGAAGAAAGTGGTCCCACAAGTAGTGAAAGCGGGCCAGAAAGGGCTCAAAAGGTCCGGCCAAGAGACCAATCCTGCCAAAGGGTTGGGGAAGAGCAAAATGGAAGAGACAGAAGGTATTCAGAGGGTTGAATTTCCAAATAATTCAAGGCAAGTCCGACGGCCAAATTGAGAGGCTAAAAAACCAAAATGTGTACACCATGCAATTGTTTCCAAAAATGAACTATGCCAGGTGCAAGCAATGCAAACAAATTCCAAAAAAAGCTCTAAGTGAAGTGCACGACATGGAAGCTCACCCCTTTTTTCTTTTTTAAGTCTCCTAGACACACTCCTATAAACATAGATAGATGTTCATTTTTTGGGGTCTTTGGACCAAGGTTGGCTTTTTTGCCTGAGTGTGTGATTGGGAGTTGCAATTCTGTGTAGTGCAAAGCTTGCCATTGAAGCTGCATATTTGATTGTACTATTCCCCTATGCAATAATACCACATATTTGCCCCTATCTCTTGTGTTGCTTCTCCCCATTCCCCTCCTTTTCTCTCGCTCTTTGTGTATTGGCCATTGTTTGCAGAGGGTTTGCCTGCAGCTTGAAGGGTGCTACCAAGAGGGCAAAATTGGGGTGCTTTGTGAGTCGGAAAGGGTGAGTTGAGCAGTGTGGGTGCATTTGTGTTGCAAGGTGTGAGATAGTTGTTCTATGTGCTGAAATGGAGTTGTTAGTGCAAATTAGCCAATTTGAAGGTGTTATTTGAGAGGTTAGGGGTGCTGTGGAATTCCTGGGCTATAGAGAGGCAGATATTTTGTGTGTTGGGTGTGTTCCCTATTCCCCCTCTCCAACGTTTTGGGAACAATGATGCATCCATAGTGGGTTACTCCGATGCGGATAATGCTAGTTGTGTGGATAGTCAAAGATCCATGACTGGCTACGCATTTCTTTTTTCTGGAGATGATGTCTGCAAAATTGTACGTCATCTTCCACCATAGAGGTGGAGTATATATTAGTTGTGGGCCCATGCTTACAATTTCCATGGGGAGCATCTTATTTTGTCACATTCATAGATGGATTTTCAATAAATCTTTGGGCTTATTCTCTCATAAGAAAGAACAAGGTTCTTAATGTAAGAAGGTCAAGGTAATGGTGGCGAGTACATCTCTAAATATTTTTAAGAACTTTGTGATTTGAAGGCTCTAATTCTCCATAAAATGGTATTGTAAAGACGATGAGCCGTACTATTCAAGAAAAAGTACGCAATTTGTTGTCCAATGTTGAATTGCGTAATGGATTTTGGACAGAAGCCCTAGCAAAAGCAATCCATCTTATCAATAGGTCTCCCAATAAGGCCTTGGATAATAAGGTTTCTAAAGAGGCTTGGTTAGGAAATCCTCCTTCTTCCAAGCATCTTAGAGTCTTTGGGTGTGCAGCTTATGTTCATGTTCCCAAATAATTCCATGATAAATAATTCTTGGCTATCATTCACTTGGCAAGATGGGACTTTGGTTGTGGGATCTAGAGGCTAAGAAGATTCTTCACAATAAAGAGAAGAACGGAGAGGCCCAACCTACTTTTTAAGGAGTCTTCGTGGGTCTCACAATCTCCTGACAAATATGTTCCATCTCTAGGTCATGTCATGTTGATCTGCATGTTTACCGATTGCAGAGAGCTCTCTTACTATAAGGAACCCATGCCAATGGAAGACAAGGTGAAGTGGGAGAAAGACAAGCACTCATAAATGGACTCGCTTGATAAGAATCAAACTTGAAATTTAGTTATGTTTCCTAACGGTAAGAAGGCATTACCATGCAAATGGGTGTACAAAGTGAAGATCACAACTCATGACGAAAAACCAAAGTAAAAGGCACGACTTGTTTCTAGAGGGTTTATGCAGAAGTAGGGCATTGACTTTGATGATATTTTCTCTCCAATTGCCAAGATGACTACCTTGTGGTGTTTATTTGCATTGGTTGCTTCACAGGGCATGGAACTTGTACTGATGGATGTCAAGACAATGTTCTTGCATGGTGACCTTCATGAAGAAGTCCATGTGCAGTAGCCAAAAGAATTTGTTGAGAAGGATAAGGAGGATATGGTGTGTAAGTTAAAGATGAGCCTTAATGGTTTGAAATACCTCAACAGTATATCTTCATGAAGAAGTCTATACGCAATAACCAAAGGATTAGTTGAAAGGGCAAGGAGGATTTGGTGTGTAAGTTAAAAAGGAGCATTTATGGTTTAAAACAAGCACCAAGCACCAAGGGAGTGGTATAATAAATTCCACTCATTTTAACTCTCTAAGGGTTATAGAAGGAGTGATGTGGATAATTGTCTTTACACTAAGCGAGATAAAGATGGTAGTTTGCTAATTTTAATCCTTTATGCGGATGGCATGTTTTGCCAAAAAGAACAGTGATGAGATTTTAGCCTTGAAGTGAAAGCTACATGCAAACTTTGAAATGAAAGACATGGATGAGGCAAGCTATATACTTGGTGTGTGAATCCGTCAAGATAGATATGAGAAGTTTCTTTATTTGTCTCATTCGGAGTACACTAAATTAAAGGTGCTCAAGCATTTTGATAGGGAGAGGGGGAAGGCATTGAATACTCCATTGCCTCCATATCTGAAACTCTCTAAAAAGGATAGTTTTGATGAGAAGAAGGTTGAAATGGCTATGTTCCTTATTCATCTGCAATTGGAGTTTCAATGTATGATATGATTGCCATGCATTCAAACATTTCTTTTGCAGTGGGAGTGGATAGTAGTGGATAGCAATACATTGGGAGGCAGTGAAAGGGGTTATGAAATACTTGAATAGTGCAGAGGACATGTGTGTTTGTTTTAAAAGTCAAGAAGTATGTTAATGGGTTACACGGATGTTGATTATGTAGGATATAGAGACAAAAGATGATCCACTTCAGGCTATGTTTTCACATGCACTAGAGGTGCAGTTTCATGGCAATCTCATTTGCAAGATTTTGTCACCCTGTCTACCATGGAAGCTATGTATGTTGCAATATCAATGGGTTGCAAGGAATCTATATGGCTAGGCTCCTCTAATGGGAGACTTGGGGATCAATGTTGAGATGCATGTGTTACATTGTGATAGCTAGTGTGCTATACAATTTGCAAAGAACTCGGTATTTCATGCAAAGAGAAAGCATGTGGATGTGAAGTATCACCTGATTCGTGAGGTATTGGAAGATAAGCGTCTTGCCAAGGTTCACACCACCGATAATCTTGCATATCTTCTTACCAAAGAGACTCCTTTAGAATGGTTTGCACACTGTCAAACTTTGATGGGCATTGGGTAAGTGGTTGTTCTTACTCTGTATGTGTATATACATTACCATCACATTTCTTAAAGGCTCATTGGCCTTTAAGTGGGAAATTGTTGGGGTGATAAATCCCAATGTGCCAGTCCCAAGTATGTGCGTGTCTGAACACCATTCAGTCTTTCTCCTTTAACTAGGAAGGACTCTCAAACCCTAGTCACGATTGTGATAGGAGTCCACCACATCTGTCACTACAAGAGGCTATTCATATTAGCGATGCTCACACAACGACGCTCAAAAAAAAAAATACCGGCGTCGCTATGAGCGTCGCTATAAGCGTCGCAAATTTACAAGTAAATTTGTGACGGTCATAGCGACGTCGGCTGGGCTAAAATAATAACAGAGAGCGCCCAAAAACTCAGATCTCAGATCTGAGTTTTTCGGCGCCCTCAAGCAAGAGCATGTAACGCTCTCCCTCTCTCTCTCTCTCTCTCTCTCTCTCTCTCTCTCTCTTTCTTCTCCACACACACACACACACACACACACACACACACACGAGGAGAGGAAGGAGAGCCAGGTATGCTCCTTCCCTCTCCTCACTCTCATGTTCCCTTCCCCTCTTTCTCTCTCCCTCTCTCTCTCTCTCTCTCTCTCTCTCTCTCACACACACACACACACACACACACACACATAGTGTTTTTGAGAGAGAGAGAGAGAGAGAGAGAGAGAGAGAGAGAGAAAGAGTACAAATATAAACAAAAACGCACACACACATACATAAACAAACACACACACACATTGAGAGAGGAAAAGAGAGAGAGAGCATGCATAAACAAAAAACGCACACATTGAGAAAGGAAAAGAGAGAGAGAACATGCATAAACAAAAAACGCACACATTGAGAGAGGAAAAGAGAGAGAAAACATGCATAAACAAAAAAACGCACACACATTGAGAGAGAAAGAGAGAGAAACTAATTTAACGTCGTAGGAAACTAATTAAAATTAAAAGACCTAAAGATCTAGCCAACGAGGAGTTGAACTCAAGACCTATTATTCAAGAGGGAAATGGCATAACCAATCTATCATACTTGGCATGGGTGATAGAAAGGTTATACCATTTATCTCTTTTTATTGGCACACACATCCACACACGCGCACACACACAAGAAGAAGAGAGTTATAACGTCGTAGGAAACTATCCTAAAAGACGTTAAAGATTAGGTTAGATGTAGACTTACGTTAAATTAGATTTAGGTTTATTTAAGTTAAATTAGATTAGATTTAGGTTTATTTTTAATTAGATTTACGTTTATTTACGCTAGATTTAGATTTACGTTATATTAGATTAGATTTAGGTCTCCATAGACTGCGATGCCTGCATGAAGCGGGTGAAGAAAGCCCTCAATGGAATATAGGGTATTGCTGCCTTCACTCATGGTGGGCTCCGTCGATCCAAAAGTACTGGTGAAATGTCTTCAGAAGATAGGGAAGAAGGTGGATCTTCAGGGCGGCAAGAGTCACTACATCCCCGACACAATGACCATCTAGACAACCTCTAGTCATTCAACAACAACTTCAAAGTTAGTAACAAGAGCAAGAACGGTCTAAAGGGCCAATTGCTGTCGTCAGATGTGGATGGAGATGAGGCAGGGTCACCGCCGGAAATTAACTCTCACATCTTTAGTGATGAGAATGCCAACTCTTGCCGAGTTATGTGAAAAATTATGTGTTAAATCAATTTTAAGGTTCTTATAATCCCTATTAGTTTAGTTCTTTGTTTTTAATATAACATAATTTACTTTAGATTTAGATTTATGTTATATTAGATTAGACTTAGGTTTATTTAGGTTAATTTAGGTTTACCCACACACACACACACACACACAAGAAGAAGACAGTTTTAACGTCGTAGGAAACTATCCCAAAAGACGTTAAAGATTAGGTTAGATGTAGACTTACGTTAAATTAGATTTAGGTTTATTTTTAGTTAGATTTACGTTTATTTAGATTTACACTTATTTACGTTAGATCGAGTCCACGCAAGAATTACTTACGGTTTAGGGTTTAGAGTTAGACGAACAGTGAAAAGATCTACTGTGAAAAGATGTTAAGATGCTGTGAAGTGCTACAGCTAGAGAAGAGGCAAAGGGGTTTTGTCCACTACATGCAGTATCATGTACACGTGGGTCTGTAGATTTCTTGTACCCACAAATATAGGTATTGACCAATAAAGACGAGATTATAACCCGGTGGTTCTGATCTCCGTGCACCTCTAGACCGAGGTGTGCGGGGATTGGACATGACTAGAGAATGTGAGAGAGAGAGAGAGAGAGAGAGAGAGAGAGAGAGAGAGAGAGATAAGACGAAGAATGCCAATAGAATATTAAATTTGTTGTCCAGGTTATAAGATTTTTATCCTCATTATGAGTAGTGACGAGGATGTGGGACCGTCCAACCGAAACACCTATCTCTCAACGAGGGTCTTATGTCCTTGTAATCAATGCAAGCATGCTGTGCGACGGACAAGACGCGTTTCTTTGCAACACGTTCACGAATTTGGCGAGTTCGATCCATCTATTATAGATCGAGTACGGTTGCCAATTATAACTCGTCGGGCTCTGACGCTGGCCAAGAAGCAACAATCTTGCAACCCAATAGACGTGTTCGCAGGTGCTTTGGTCAAGCAGCATATGTGAGGCCACAAGATGTAGCCTCTGACAGCTCGGGGGATGATCATGCAGAGCACATTCCCAACGAGGCAATGTTTGAGCCCGAGATTGATGAAATGATCGAGATGATCATGGATTCAGAAAGGCTTATCTATGATGATATGAAAAGTGAAGCCGATACGCCATTGTATAATGGAGCACGTATGTCTAGATTGAAAGCACTCCTGGTTCTTCTCAACATGCAGGCAAAGTTTGGATGGAGTGACACTAGCGTCACAGCGCTTTTCAGGTGATCTATTACAATTAGTTTACTTTAATAAAACTCTAAATGTATAATGATCTGATAGATTTTTACACGACTGTATCGTATTTTTATGTTGTGTAGATTGCTTAAAGAGCACATACTACCAGCTGACAATGTGATGCCAGATTCCCGAGATGAAGCAAGAAAGATTTTGCGAAACTTGGGGATGGATTACAATTCTATCCACCCTTGTCCTAATGACTGCATTCTTTTCAGAGGGGAATACATAGACATGGAGAAGTGTCCGAAAGGTGATTCCGAAAGATATCGAGTAGATCTCCACGGGACAAAAATTCCACAAAAGGTTTTGCGACATTTTCCTCTGCTTCCTCGCATCAAGCATTTCTTCGAATGTAAGTCCATGGCCGCCCTAGCATCATGGCATGAGGAGAATAAATCTTCGGATGGTGTGCTACGAATTCCTGCAAAGTGCGCAGCCTGGAAACATATAGATGGAACATAGTCGGATTTTTCCAGGGAAGCTCGAAATTTGTGCTTAGGCCTGGCTATGGATGGCGTAAATCCATTTGGTCAAAGATCAACATCTTACAGTGTATGGCCCGTTGTCATCGTCAACTACAACATTCCCCCGTGGTTGACTACGAAGAAGGGGCACCTATGGCTAAGCTTGATTGTGCCAGGGCGATATAAAGTGGGGAATATGGATGTGTATCTTCGTCCACTATTGGAAGAGCTACAACAATTGTGGATTGGCATAGAGGTGGTGGATATGAGCCAACACACAGGACGACGGAATGCTTTGATCAGAGGCATTCTAATGTGGACCATGCATGACTATCCCGGGCTCAATCAGAAGCCGTTGCGGTGGTGCCAGACGAGCATCAAGATGCTACTACTCTATACGGGGTGCATGCAGAGGAGCTACAAAATGAAACAGAGGATATGTGTTTAAACGGAGAGCTCTATATAGATATAGGAAGTTATGCTGAGTTATGCGAGGATGAGAGAGAGATCTCTTAAAGCCACAAATATTGTATTTGAACAATTTTGCTCCGTGTTGTAAAAGCTTTGGCTCTCTAAGTACCTTCCATGGTGTATAACGCTCTTTTCTACTCGCGCTCACATCTTTTGTTGAAAATTCTGAGTTTTCGACTTGCCTCTTCTATCACTCAATTCATTGCGTCATTGTATTTATATGCGTCATTACGTCATTGTATTTAATGGTCTTTGCGTCATTGTCTACTCTATTCATTCAATATTAAGTTTAAATATTCGTGTGTTTAATGCAGGTATGGATGATGAGGAGTTTCTTTCTTCTTTGTCACCGCAGCAGAGACAGTGGTACGTGGAGCGTCATCGCTCAGGCGCATCATCGCGCGTTCCTACTCCATCCGCATCTCTCTCTCTTCGGAGCATTCGGCGTGCTCCGAAGCTTCGGCGTCGACGAGACGAGCTTCACACTCGTCTAGACACCGACGCTCTAGTGGTGGCGGTGGCGGTTGTTGTGGGGATTCCGCCACCGATGCCTCCACACCGCCTCGTGTTCGACGAGGCTCTTTACCCTCCCCTTCTTTGCCCGCCCCCACACCAGCCACAACATCGCCATCTACGCCAGGTTTTGCACGGCTGACTGTTCCTAGCAGCTACACACCTCTACCTACTCCGCCAGGAGCCACCCCACTCGACACTCCTCGCTTCGGGGCCCAGACGTCGGTGGAGACACCTGACGTCCGTACCCCCATCGACACGCCACTAGAGACCCCTGCCGGGACACCCAGGTTCACGCGTCACTGGCCAGAGGGCTTGCCTTACTCCGTCGACTTTAGCAGTGGCATCATCATGGATGATGACGGCAAGAAGGTGATCTCGCGCATGCGTGGTCTTTGCTCTCAGCTGTTTAGACACTACATACTAAACAAATGGAGTGAAGTACCAAGTGATTTAAAAAACAGAGTCATCAGCATACTTTATGATGAGTTTCCCGTTCCAACACGGGATCAGCGCTTCAATGAAGACCTGATGAAGATTCGAATGCGCGAATACTGCAAACACAAGCGTTCCGAAGTGCAAAAAGCAATCAAGCATGGGTGGAACAGGCCAGATTGGCTGGCCAAAGAAGATTGGAAGAATGCGAAGAAAGCAGCGCGCGAGAATCCCGACAAGTGGAAGCAACAAAAGGATGCAGCCAGAGCGCGAGTAGAGGCAGGGAGCTCACACCACTTGGGGAGCGGTGGATGGGCATCATTTGAGGCCGATTTTGTAAGTGTTTTCACATTGCTCTTTATGTTCGATAGTTTAGGGTTTATGAGTTTTTTAATTCTAACATAATGAATTCTTTGTATGTTTTGACAGTGGTCGATGACAGGACGTGATCCCACACCGTACGAGCGCGAGTACGCAGGCAGGAAGGGCTTAAACGCCCTGATGGACATTCTCAGTTCTCGCGGCGGCATGGTTGGTATTAGGGTTTACTCTTTTCTATTTTTTGTATTGTTTTAGAAATGTCGTTATATGTTTATACTTACTGAAAGCTGTCTTATTGTCTTTTTTTGCAGAATCCGACAGATACGCCGCTTGGACGCGATGAGACGTCTGACTAGACGGCGTCAGTTTAGAGCATTAGTTTAGGGTTTCTCATAGCTTATGTATCATGAGACGGATTTTATACGTCTTTTTGAACCATGTATATTATTACATTTGTCACCGCAGTTCATTTTGCCAATCAATTCTTTATGCCTATGATGTTGTACGATTGTCATTATTACATTTGTCAATCAATTCATTTTGCCTATGATGTGTACAATTGTCAATTTTACGCTTGTCAATTTTGCAAACAATGCATCTTGTGGGTGACTATTTTGGGTCTATTATCTACCCTTGCACTTTTTTTAAAAAGTGAATCAAGTACAATATGGTTGATGGGTGGCAGGGCATTCAATGCCCTGTCACCAAAAAAAAATTATCTCGGGCGTCGCTATAACCGTCGCTATTTATGGCTCTGTAGCGTCGCTATGAGCGTCGCTATGAGCGTCGCTATAGACTTCTGTGTAAACGTCGCTATGACCGTCACTATGAGCGTCTCTATATAGCGACGCTTATAGCGACGCTTATAGCGACGAATATAGCGACGCCTATAGCGACGCATATAGCGACGGTTTTAGCGACGCCGGGGGTTATAAAAACCCAGTGTATTTCCGTCGCTAACAGCGTCATAAGAGCACACAACCTCTTGTAGTGTGTGTGTCTCTTCTTCTTCTTCTTCTCCATCTCAAAGATCGTGCTTCCACACTTCCGTTGTGCACTTCAAGGGTTTCCTAATGTGTAGGGAACAAATGGCTCTACTGTATTTGATACGAGGAACCTCACAAGATTCTGAATTAGCCACAATACGTTGATTAGGGAGAAATAAGTTGAGTAGATGACAAGGATTCTGGGATTGGTTCTTTGAGGGGAATCAAGGATAGATGCTTTGCTTTTGAGAAAGGAAAAGGGAATCAAGGGTAGATGCTTCACTTTTGGGAAAGGAAAAGGGGCTAGAGGGCATATATGTGCGAAAAGAAAAGGGGAGGGCATTGGCATAGGAAGCCGCAATCCAATCATGTGCAAGCCGTACATGCTTTGAGCCGTAGTCGAGAGACGATTAGCTAGTCAAAATTGAAGCCGTGGTGGTGGTGCACAAATGTTGAGAGTGGGATGAAATATTTTTTTTAAAAAGCCATTAGTTGAATGCACAATGCCAGCATAGCAACTCAGTTGTCGTGGTTACTAGGAAGGTATCATTTCTAGACACTAAGTGGCATGGGGTCTTTTATGAAGATCCTGTCATGGGATTGGTGGAAAAGTGTATGCGAATTTCAAGATGCGAATTTCAAGAAGATTCAACAAAAGAAAAAATCAATTCTGCTCATTGCCTAGAGGTCTCAAACCCAATCCTCCGCCATGGAACCCTTATACCCTATGCATCACACATGTGAATGTCCTGTGAACAAATGGCCAAACAACAAGATATGTGAATATGAACGCATACGACAACTATCCGAGTTTACAAAATGTGCCCAAGGTTACAAAATTTGATGGAGTGATGACTCTCATGATATGTATATTCAGGCCGTCGTCATAGATCCCACCGTTTAATATTTATTAACTACCTTGTGCCTTTTAGTGCTGAACGATATCATTCTTGGCAACTATGATGTTGCTTGCATTTCGGATGCAGCTATTATGTCGGTACGATTTTGGGAATGCTTCTTTGAAGCGAATCTAGGAAGATCCCTTGGCAATCGAGCAAGCAAAAGCGTGGCTCTAGTGACAGGTGTTGGAAGAGAGGGTGAACGGCACCGTGCGAGGGGAGCAGGGACGGTGGCAGTAAGCGCAAGCTCTTCGAAGGCACAGATGCGATGCCATCCAGCCAAGGGGTCGGGGGGTTGCGAGTGGCGAGACAAGTGTCGACACACTTGTGCATACTAGTTTAATGAGGGGGTAGGATGCAAAAAGTTCATTTTAAAATAAATGAACGCATTGCACTTTCGACGAGCAGCCTAGCGGTTATGTGGTTAGCATAGAAGGCTCGGGATTCCGTGTACCAAGGTTCGACCTTTGCCAATTGTGGGGGTGCTTTTGGTTGGCTTGTGTGTCTGCTACGAGAGAAGGGGTAGAAGAATCTTGTAAGATTCCACCTTAAGAAATCAAGATGGAGCAACGATGGTAGCAATTTTTTTGGGCGGAACCCGTTTCTTTTGATCTAGAATCTACAAAGATCCTTTAAGCTTAGTGGATGATAGCAAAAAGTGATAAAGTAGCGGAGAGAGGCCGAGCTGGCAGGTGTGGAGGAGAGGAGGACAGTTAGCTTGGTGTCAAGTCGTGGCCGCATGCGAGGGACGACGCAGGCAGAGGGAGACCTGGCCCCTAGTGTTCTAAAAGGAAAGGCCCAGCTATCGCATGAGGCGGAGTCCGGAGTCCGGAGTCCGGACAGCGCACGAAATTTCAGTCAAAGAAGCAAGCATTGAGGTTTTTCAGACTTGCGTGTGTGTGTATGTGGTGAGAGAGAGAGAGAGAGAGAGAGAGAGAGAGAGAAGGGAGAGGTGAAAATAGGAGTCGTTTATTCATATTTCTCAAAGGGAAATGGCATAAATCAAAGGGCGTTGGGCTCATTTCTCCATGGGTCGGCAAGTACAGTTTTAATGTCTGCCAAACGATTTTTCATTTCTTTTTGTGGGAATCTCAGGTGGATCCTATTACACTTTTGAGCTTTTGAAGCGAAAAGGCGGGATATCGCACGTGGAAGAGAAAGGGTGAGTTTTGTTTAAAAATAATGAAGCAGTCTTGTATTCATAGACAATCAGTCTACTTACGGAAAGCTACAATTTTTTCCTTTTCTAAATTCGCAAAACCATATTTTGGGAATTTTGGAAAATTTGAAGGGCATTGCTGGGATTTTATGACAGTATATCGGGGGTGATTTCGGAGAGGATGTGGCGTGGAGAGAGAGAGAGAGAGAGAGAGAGAGATCAGTGCAACTAGTGTTGAATAAGCTCCATGAATACAGTGTCATTTGTCCGTGGTAACACAAAGATAGTAATGAGCTCGATCGGACAGTGCAGCATGTTGGAGATAGGAGGAGAGTACGCATCGCAAGACATGGGGGTTTCTCCATGGCGTCGGGAGCAAGCAGCCATCCACAGTCGGGACTCTCTCTCTCTCTCTCTCTCTCTCTCTCTCTCTCTCCATTGCTGGCCCGCACATCTCTGTTGTATACCATGCAAGGTACCCGTGATCATCGGTAGAGGATGAGCTGGAGAGCCTGGCCTCCTACGAGTCATTTCTCTCTCTCTCTCTCTCTCTCTCTCTCTCTCTCTCTCTCTCTCTCTCTCGCAACATAGACCCAAATATATGATCATGAAAATGCTCCCCTCCTTTAAAAACAAGTGAAAGAATCGCGCAATGGCTTCCTAAAACAATTAGAACGTGATAAAATCATTAGGTTGAGTTTAAGTAGAATCAATGTTCAAGAAAGGATTGTCTTAGCTCAGCCTTGAGTCGGTTGAAAATGGAGATTAACTGGTTGAAAACCATGGTAAAGGAAAGAAAAACTAGTGAAATATGTGAGAAAATATTTCAAAAATCTTGCAAATTTTAAATTTATGCTAGTTTTTTCGGTTTGCTTCTTTGTGGGAAAGAAACTCAACCGACGATCGCCAATAAAAGAAACTTTCTGAAATATTGACTAGAATTAAGTTATAGAATGTAAGAAAAGTCAAACCATGTGAGGCTGTGTGGATTTACTAGAATGAAAGTAAAGTTTCACTTTAAACATTCTAAAACAATAAAATGCAAGAAAAGTCAAGACATGCCACGATATGAAATGAAATGAAAGTGACATTAAAAAATCCATTTTCTATTTTAAAATTGAAATAACATTTAATGTAAATCTCAATGCACTGAAAACATTGAAACTATGGCTAACCCAACTCAACTCTAAGGCTAACGTTCAATGTGAATAAGTGAGAAAGGTAAAAGATCTTCCATTGATAAACCATGAGGAAAATCACCAAAATACTCCTCTAATTTGTGAAAATTTCCAAAATACTCCTTAAGTTTTAAAACGCTCGAAAATATCCTTGTATTTAATTTCGTTGGATTGCTCAAGATTTTTGGCCAAGAAGGCCATAGGGAAGTGGTAGAGAAAAACGTGCAATTCTTTCACCATCAAATGGTCACCCTCATATTAACTTTTCTATGTGACATTTCAAGTCATTTCATGTCTTACTATATTCATTTGAATATTTTCATTATGAAAATGAGCATGTGTGTGTGTACACGTGCATCTCTCTCTCTCTCTCTCTCTCTCTCTAATCTCTCTCCATTAAAGTGTTCAAGAAATATCATCTTCTCGGACATATAAAACTCCTTTTCTTAAATTTACTAAGAGGAATTTTTAAAAAATTACATTTATTTTTCAAGTTTTTATATTATTTTTCTCTATTTTGAGGCAAAAATTCTCCTTTTTCCCTTACTCTCAATTGACATTTTTGAAATTGAGAACGGCAGAATATTAAGCTGAGACACATTTTTCATAAACACAAGATCCATTAATATGTCAAATGTGTTCTAATAATCATTTATTAAAGGAAAAAATGATGCCTTCTTGAGGCCATCGTGAAGTCTTCACCTTGTTTAATCTCTATTCTAATTGAGATCCATTTACCCAATTTGAGTGCTTAGCACGTAATTTGTCACAAATAACCTTGCAAAAAAGAAAATTTTCTGTAAAACAATGTAGCCTCGCACGGTGAAGCTTATTCTATTCTGTTGTGAAGTTCGTTCAAGTAGGAGACATTGAATCAAAATGTGTCGAAGTTGTCCGTGCTGAAGGCAAGAGAATGTTGCATCGTTGTCGATATCTTGTGTGTGTGTGTGTGTGTGTGTGTGTTGCGGATGCTCACAGTATATCTTCAGGCCTCCTTGATGGTGGAGAGTTGACAAATCCTTAGCCTCCGGATGCTCTATTAGACAAGCTTTCCCACTTAGCGCATTGTTGTATGCCATTGCCACTCACCCTTTGTTGTTATATTTGGATCCCTTGACTTCGTTCGGTCATCTTCATGGGTTGTAATTAACAATGGGAAAGACTTCACATGCCAAACCTATGCTAATGACTCGTTGTTCATGCCCCACAACAACCAAGATGATATGCATGTAATTATGCAGGCATTGGATACATTTGGCCTTGCAGCAGGCCTTAAGGTTAACTTTCAAAAATCTAATCTCTTGCCTCTTGCTGTTTGTGACTGGCATCTTCTTTTGTGGTTTGGCAAGATTCTCAATCCGCATGTGGTGGTCAGGCACTGAGGATATCCCATAGGCAGGCAGGGTCACTAATACTCAACAAATTGAATGGGTCATGCAACGATTGAATGTTAAACTTCACCATTGGAAATTGTCTACATGGCCACTACATGTTCGACTTCGTATTGTGAAAAGTATCATGATGGTGTATGTTCCTGCCTCTCATTGCGTATGTCTAGCATTGTATCTCACTTGTGGCGCACTAGTTCTCATAAAAAAAAGGCCTCCATCTATTAGCAATGAAGAAACTTGGCACTCCAAAGCATCTTGGGGGGCTGAATATTTTGGACCTTCATTGCCATGCATTGGCAAGGAAGGTTATGTTATTGCCTACTCTTGTGCTGCAGTCTCACCCATGGACAATTATGGTTGTTGATTTATGTCTGCATGTTATCACTTCTGCTTTTGGTCATTGGCAGACTTCTCTTTGGGAGATTGTGTTTGGTAAGATGGTCGGTCATATTTCTGGTTGCTCGATCACCTCTGGTTGGCTCTCCGCTTGGAAAGTCATTACGGGTCATCTCTCTTGGCATGGCAGGCAGCAAGCAGCAAGCATCAAGCATATGGGAATTCGTTGTGTTTGGAAAGCATTCATAAGGGTAGAGTGTTCTCTTTTACCTTGATTGATAGGTCGCCTCGTCAAGCCTACTTCCTTTCTGGTCGTAGCATATGCATGGTGGATTCATATGGGAATTTTCTTGCTTTTTCTCAAGCGGTGGCACGTTTTGGATTGGGCCCGCATTACCGTCAGATTTGGAACCTAATTCACTATATACTGGATGTTTTCCTCCCTATGGACCGCCATTAGACAATGGATGTATTATCCAGGACTGGAATTTATGGGACACTCATTTCGAGGCAATTTCTGCCCGCCATATCTATGCTTCTCTTATGCAGGGCACTTGGCTGATTGGCCACTACAATGCACTCTAGGATTGCACAAATCTGATCAATGGTGGAGCAAAGCAATTTGGTAGTCTCGCTTGCCTCTTATCAAGTGTCTGTTTCTTTGGTGTTGTTTGCTGAGAGTTCTTCCAGTTGGAACTCTCCTTGCGGCATGTCACATTAGCTCCTCCTGTTGCGTCAATTGCTTTGCTTCTGATGAGACTGCCAGACATCTGCTTTGGAAGTGTCGCTGCACTAGGGCTTTCTTTCACCGCATTTTTTCTGGTATGCACCTTTGATTTCCCTCAGCATTTTTCACAAACGATTCTGCCTTTTTGGCATTCTACTGACTTCCCTCTAGCGATTTTCTATCTTCAACGATTTCATTAACGTAATCACGATCGTGTGATTACCTCAATAACTCTAGTATTTACACAAAAAAATCACGTGATCACGTGAATTGTTAACGTGACTATGATTATGACCTGCAAAAACCTATAGAGCCGATTAGCCCTCTGGGTTTTTCATTTTTCCTTGCGGGGTCTGTCGGGCTTTTTTATTTTTGCGGCGGGCCCACCGGGCAATTACATATACCCGGTAGGCATGTCGAGAAAATGAAAAAGCCCGGTGGGAGTAATTATATGTAGTAAATAGTGTGCTAACCGTGGTCCTTTAGCTAGAAAAATCCTTGGAAGTGTATCCGAGTGCCGTGTATAGTCATCTCCTTGTGAATTGACCTAAGGTTACAGAGTCACAGGTCCTTTTTTTGGGCTAAACGTGATTCTTAATTCGGTAACCCCTTCTAAAAAAAAATTGTTTCTTTTACCGACATAAAGATACGAAACCAAAACAACTGAAAACTTGGAGAGTCATGCTCATTGCGAAGAAGCCATTGGTCCAAATGAGGCCTATAATTGGTTTTAGAAGATGAGCGTATGTAAATGACGAGTCGATAGTCAAGGGTTAGATGTCTTGTACTAGTGTACTGGTCATATAAAGATCCTTGAAGACTTGCATTTTTCACCATCATAGATTTGAGTTGAGTTACAGTTGTCACTCCACAATATAAGAGCTATAATCCTTAATTGGGTTAAAATAGCTTTTATATATTAAATTGGTTGCATGGGGGGACTGCAATCCTTCACTAGGTTCAAGTAGTCCTCAATTGAGTGATTATATTGAAGATTTATTTACGTTAGTTCATGCATTGATTTATATAGAGAGTGCATTATGTATTATGATAGATTATTAGTGCATGAAATGACCAATCTTATATTTTAATGCTTTCGTATGTTTTTTGTAGCAAATTGCAATTGAAATTAGATGTGTTTTATTGTTTGCATATAAATAATCATTATAATAATAATTGCATTGAGAGATTCATAGCATTGTTGTAGTTATTATGCCGTGCATAGACTGTATTGCAATGTGTATGGTTGCTCACAATATAGGTGATCGATATGTGGATTGACTAGCGTGCATTGAAAATCTCTTATTGTGCATCATAGTTACTTTCATACTGAATGGTTTTTAAATCTTAATATATATTGAAAATAAGAAAAATGTTTCAAAAATTGAATATCTGGCTCTTTTGTATTCAATTTAAATTTAAAAGCAATGGAGCAAAATGTGGGCACAAGTGGTACGAAGAAGCCAAAGAATAAAAAAGCTCCTGGCAAAGAGTGGGATTATGCTCACAATATATGCGGCTGATATATGGAGTGGCAATGTAAATTTGGTCACATAACAAAATCAGGTGGTGCACCACGTATTAGGGATCATTTTCTGGGTAGCGTTAAAAAGAGTTGTAAGAAATGTGAACATTCTCAGGCACTTGCAGTTGCAAAGCATGTGAGAGAAGAGCTTGCCAAAAAGGGTGTCAAGAGACAACAGATATATAGCTTTGTGGCTTTGAGTCAAGAGTTATCAGAGCCAGATATTAACTCCGCAGATCCTGTAGTGACGCCAACTAACCTTGGAGAACAACCTACGCAAGGAGAGAAAATTCCAGGCAGCGTTCCTTTTAAGCGTCACAATGAAGGTGGACTTAGTCAAATCCGTCAAAAATCATTATATCAAAGCTTTCGAGTGTAGTCTCTAGAAGAAGCACAAATTGCACTCGCAAAAGCAATATTCTTCACTCGAAGTGCTTTGGTCATGGTAGACATCAATCATTGGAAGGCTGCTTGGAAGAAAATTGATGAGTTTGGACCAAAATTTTCAGCTCCTTCTTATCACACGATACAAAATGTTTTCTTGGATAAATGTTACATCGAAGTCAAAGAGCGTGTTGGCAAAATAATACTTGAAAATACTTTGCTTTTAGGATGTATGATTGTGAGTGATGGCTGGTCAAATGTTCAAAAAAGACCGTTGATCAATGTAATGTTGGTTTGTCCAAGGGGAGAAACGATATGTTCAATACCAATTTCTTTAATGTAATTAAAGAAAATGGTATTGAACATGTCTTTCAAGTAGTCATGGACAACGAAAGAATTGTAAAAACCCCAGTAAATTCATAAAGAAGTGCTTTCCACACATTTTTGCCGATGGTTGTAATACGCATAGCTTAAACTTGGTGCTGAAAGATTGGTACACTAGCGAAGAAACTACATGGTTTGCCAAAATAATTGATACAGCGCGTCAAGTTGTGAAAAAATTATCTTGAAACGACAAAGAGTGCTCGATTTAGGATGCGCATGTCAATGATGTTGAAACTTTCTGTTGAAACTCGGCTCTGCACACACTTTTATACCTTGGAATCACTTCTCCGTAATAAATGCACTGTGATTGACACATTCAATTGTGCGTCCTTTGATGAATGGCAGCTTTAGCAGAAAGAAAAAGTGAAAGATAAAATTACATGTCTACGTGGCAATGTAAACAAGGCCGCTTGGTGGAGGAGTGTAATGGATGCATACCATGTAATGATGATCGTTATGTTCTCAATCCGCAATCTTGATGAAAGGGTGACAAACTTGGGCAAAGTGTGGATGACATGGTGGTCAGTCCAACAGAGTCTTGAAAATCCCGAAGAGCTGAAAGAGTTTGTAGTAGAGAAGGAGTGGCGACTACCATTCTCTGGCAAACAACGAAAAATTTTGGCCAATTATTTTTATGCAATGTGGAAGAGCGCTCATAGTCCACTCCATAGCGTTGCTTACATGCTCGATCTACAGTATTGGAATTTAGATCTGATGTGCAATACAAAGGTGGTAAGCGATTTCTATCATGTTGGAGAGGGGGAATGGGGGAACACGCCCGGCACAAACATAAGGGCCTCTCTATAGCTCAGGGTATCCACAACACCCCTATCCTCTCAGAAAACACCTTCAAAAACACGCTTCACATTAGCAGACCACCGCCTGCTCAATTTCCACTGCTCACACACTCCACAAATCCACCACACAACACACACCTACTTCCACGGTTTGTCTCCATCCTTACATACCCATATAACCACTCAATCTCACTCTCTCACACAAAACAACATCGGTCCGGGGGGGCACACACTTCCACACTGCTGACACCGAGGGGAAACATGAAAGAAGGAGAAAGAGAAGGGGGAAAGGGGAAACAACCGTAAGACGGGGCCACAATGGCTTGATTGCAATTCAAAAGGCATATACAAAGGCTTGTAATGCTATCACTATGGCCAGTTTTAAGAAAAAGGTACAAAGGGATTAACTTGTCACATAGCTCCACTCTGCAAGCTTCAAATGGCACCAAAAAAGGCCCTAATCTGACTAAAAATGACTTTAATAGTGGGGGGGCCTTCGACTTTGGAAACTGCTCTTTCATTGGCCCATTTGGCATCCACATTTGGTAACTTTGGGAGGAGGTGACTGCCTCTAGCTTCATTTGCTTTCTTTCTCTTTCTTTTGCACTTGAGGGGGATGCATTAGCGACATAGCTAATGCCCCTTGATATTTTTTTAGTTTTATTTTTTCTATATTTTTTACCGCTTTGGGGAGCTTAGCCTTGCACTCTCCTTTTGATTTTTTTCCCTTTGACCACCTCTATCCGGCCCCCACCAGTTCTCTTCTCTCTCTGTTTTTTCCTCACCCTTCACTTTGATCCCGCCGTGCCCGGCCTTGGAAAGGCTTGCTTAATTTCGCACTTGGCGCCCCTTTAGGCTTGCTTGCCCTTGCCTTTGCTTTGTACACCTGGCGGCCTCCTCACGCTCTCTCCCTCTCTCTCTGGCTCACTGTTCGCGGGACTACTCCCTTATTATGCACGAGGGAGGGGGCATTAGCAAGGACGATATTGCCTCCCCGTTGCCTCAAAAATTGGGACCTCCAAGGGCTAGCTGCGGGAGGACCCATTTCGGGCACTGCCATGTCATCTGCTATAGCCGTCGCCGCCCTCCACAGTTATTGCATGCCACTGGCCAAAACGCCGCGTGCACACCACTGCGCGCTTCCGGCACTGCCAACCGCAGTGCCCCTCGAGGCTCACCATCGCTACGGGGTGAGGGAGCTCCCCCTCTCTCCCCCTTTGTGTACCAACCGGAGCTCATGGCCTAGCCTTAAAGGCTTCCCTACCATTCATTATCCGCGCATGTGGGTTTTATCCGCGCCACCTGGCATCGACTGGGTCCACTAAGCCTCTAAAGGCTTTGCAATTTTTTCAAAAAAAACTTAATGTATACCCTTTTGTTGGGCTCTCCTTCTCCATGCTCCCCTCTGCTGCTCCCATGCCTGATGCCCGCCCCGTAAATCCATATCGGATCCCCATCGTGTTAGTCCCAGATCGTAAAAATCTCACCACCTTACGACCCTTTTGTGTTCGCTATCCGAGGTCGCCAAACTTAACCAAGAAAATTACCTGCATTGTCCTCTCTAGTGCCTGCCTCCGATTTTGACTCGCCATATCTTACTGACTAAGCATCCAATTGATGAACTGTCGATTTGTGTTAACTCCACATGATTCATACTATCACTGAGAACCTTGGCGAGGACAAAAAGATACCAGATGGCACATCCTCCGATGTGGTGGACTTGGCCGATAAACCGGCCCCCGAAAAAACTTCTAATGGCCATAACTTGGTATCCAGAGCTCCAATTGGCAATCGGAGAAGACACGCATGCTCCATAATTTGAGCTCTATGCATCTATTTGTTGTCATCTGCCTGGTCCACATGTCCCTAGCTACCCTGTGTGTCGGGGATTTGCTAAACCTTCTAACTTTGAACTGCAATATCTAGAGCACCGGGGCTCCGTTTGACAAGCTGTTTGGACTAGCTTCTAGAGCACATTGAACACTACATTCCAAAGCATTGATTCAACATTGTGGGCACCTTCACTTGCTATCCCATCTAAGCTCATCTTCAAGATTTTTTTCCCTAAAGAACTGCTTTAGATATGCATTTTTGTGGCCCTTTGGCTGCCCAGCACCTTGGTACCTGCCCTAGCCTTCTACACTGCACCTGCCTACAGCCTTTGCCTAGCATAGACCACTTCCTAGCTCGGACCAACTTTGGCTGCACAAACATTGTCAACACGTTCTACTCCAATGTTCAAGACCGAATTGATTGCATCAAAGAAATGAGTGCATTCAGATTAAAAGGAGGTCCTTTTGCGTATTTAGTACAGGTAATGGCAAAAGAGAAACCTACCTAGAAGTTGTGGATGATGAATGTGTTGGGGTGGTAAATCCCAATGTGCCGCGCCTAAGTGTTGGGCGGCCGGAGACTACCAGGAACTAACACTGACCATTCATTCTACATAAAAGAATAAGGACTCATAACCTTAATACCATTTGTGTTTGGAGTCCACCCAAACCTGTGTCTCCTCTCTTCTCCATTGCTGCGCACACACACACACACACGCTCTCGCACGTGCTCTTCAACTGGCATCAGAGCTCAGGGATTGGGAGCACCATTGGAGCTCAGCAGGGAGGTAAGCGGAGAAGTAGCAAAAACTGTAGCACGTTTTTTCATATCTATTTTGGCCTACCAAAATGTCTTCATTTAATCCAATTCTCACCATCTCTGACCGATTTTTCATTCTCTTCAACTTTGTAGAAGAAAGTTTTCTCAAAATCTTCACCAATTTTGAGATACGTCACTCAAACTGCCTGTAGATTGTGAAGTAGAAGCTGCAGATTTTTATAGATCTGTTTTGATCTGTAAAAACAGCTTATTTCAAGTCCATTCCCCTGATCCCCACCCGTTTTTGCGTGGTCTACAACTTTGCAGAAGGAAGTTTCTGCAAATTGTTCACAGTTTGAGAGTTATTCAGTTTAAACAGCAGGGTGGTCTACCCTCGTCGGTTCTTATGCATACAGGTTTTCATTGCAGGCTCTTTCTGCAATGTCTGTCACATGCATATTTGATGTAAGGTCTTGAGGGTCTGTTATATCAGACAAACCGCCACAGCAATTATAGAAAAGGATTTCTGTGGTTGATGTAAGATCTTATGCGGTTTATGTATTGGGATGGAAATATCCAAAACCTATTATTGAGGGTCGTGGTAAGGTTTTATTAAGCTGGGGATTCTCAAATGTGGAGATCCTTTTGGTGATACAAGTTTTGGAGCGATCCCCCGACATCCCCATAGTTTCGGCACTGATATAGGATGTATGTTTATGCGGTTAGTGCAGTATTGATGTGCATCTGCTGACCCGCCATTGTTGGCATTGCTGTCATCTTTATGTGTATGCCTTTGACAGTGTTCAGCTGGTCAAAGACACTCTTCTAGAGTTGGAGACATTCACGGTGATAGTTCTTTGAGATTTTATCTTGCCGGTTTAGCCACTTTGATCAGCATTTTAGTCATTGTACACATTTGTTTTGGGTTCAGAAGTCAGTTTTGCAGGGGAGACTCTACCGAAATTTTTCAAGTTTTCTATCATCTTCTTTAGTGGAGCGGATCTATCACTTTTGTTCCTTGTCGAGTGATGGCTTCATCATCGGAGAACTCTTTGTTCAACATTGAGAAGTTAGATGGCACTAACTTCCCATTTTGGAAGGAACAAATTTACAATGTCTTAGTATAGAAGAAGCAGATCCGGCTGATAAAAATGAAAGGGATAAAGCCTGAGGATATGGATGAGTATGATTGGCACGAGTTGGATGAGCTTGCCAGGTCCACCATCATGTTGACTTTGTCAAAAAATGTGTACTTCAATGTGAACATGGAAAAGACTAGCTATGAGCTGTGGAAGAAGTTACGTGACCTGTATGAGAAGCAAAGTGCAGCATCACAGGTTTATTGACTGAAAAACTTAGTTGATTTGAAGATGGATGAGGGCATACCCATGTGAAACCATCTCAATGAGTTCAACACAATTTTCAGTCAGCTTTCTGCGCAGGGAGTCAATTTTGACAATTCGATCAAAGCAATGTTCTTGCTAGTTACGCTGCCAGAAAGTTGGGATACTTTTCGCACAGCCATAAGTAACTCAACACCTCCTAATGGTTTAACATGTGTTGATGTTGAGGGCAGTTTGCTTACTAAAGAGGTTAGAAGGAAGAATCTTGATACTTCTCGTGGTACTAGCAATGCTCTCGTTGTTCGTGGTCGATCACAAGAAAAGGGCAAGCAGAATCAGAAAGGAAAATCTCGTAGCAAGTCACGTGGCCAAAAAAAGACATTGAGTGCTATCATTGTCACAAAAAGCGTCATATGAAGAAAGACTATCAAAAGTGGAAACAAGAGAAAGGTAAAGACAAGAAGTCGAAAGAAGACAAGACTAAGGAAAGCAGTATAAAGATTTAAGAGATCAACAATGTTTTTGTTGAAGATTCTGATGGAGATATTTATCTCACATCTGCCATGGATTCAACATTTTTGGTTGCCACTGATGACTATGCTTTACAAGATTGGGTTATTGACTCAAGTGCATCGTTTCATGTGACTCCTCACAAAGAGTGGTTCAATACATATGATGCAACCCGTAAAGGTTGTGTTCATCTTGGCAATGATTTTTCTCGCGACATAGTTGGTGTCGGCGATGTGCAGCTGAAATTTCAAAATGGTTCTTCATTCATGCTCAAGAATGTGAGACATGTGCCGAAGCTTACGAAAAGCTTGATTAGTACAGGACAATTGGATGATGCAGGATATTACTGCACATTTGGTGATAGTTCGTGGAAGATCACCAAAGGTTCTTTAATGGTAGCACATGGTTCAAAGTTTGGGACTTGGTACATGCTACATGTATCAATGTTAAAAACCATGTAATTTGTGTAACCGAGTAGCCAACTGTTTGTTTGTGGCATCACCGGTTAGGACATATGTCTCAAAAGGGAATGAAAATCTTATCTCGTTTTGGTTATGTGCCTAGCTTCAATTTCTCATACTTTTCAGTTTGTGAGCATTGTCTTTATGGTAAACAAACGTAGTCACCACACAAAAGGGGAAGCACTCAAAAAAGTGAGCCATTAAAGTTAGTGCATAGTGATGTCTGTGGAACTATGACTAACGTATCCATGGGAGGTTCATTGTACTTTGTTACATTCATTGATGACTTCTCAAGGAAAGTGTGGGTATATCCTCTCAAAAAGAAGGATGAAGTTCTTCCAAAATTTCAAACTTTTGTGGCATTAGTGGAGAATCAGTCTGGCAATAAAGTAAAGTGCTTGAGGTCAGACAGTGGTACTAAAGCCTTTCAGAATTTTTGTGATTCCAAAGGCATCAAAAGAGAGTTTACTGCTCCATATAACCCTCCACAAAATGGTGTTGTTGAGATGATGAACCGTACCATACAAGAGAAGTTACGTAGCATGTTGTCTACTGCAGAGTTGCCTAATGGATTTTGGGTGGAAGCGTTAGCAACTGTTGTTCATCTTATTAATAGATCTCCTAACAAGGATTTAAATGAGAAGGTACCTGAAGAGCTTTGGTTTGGGAAGCCACCTTCTTACAAGCATCTTAGAGTCTTTGGCTGTGAAGTGTATTGCCATGTTCCAAAGGTTTCGAAGCAAGTTGACTCCTAAGTCAAAGAAATGCATATTTCTTGGCTATGGCAATCTTGGCGAGATGGGATTTCGGTTATGGGATCCTAAAGCTAAAAAGATAATTCGCAGTAATGAGGTATACTTCAATGAAGAAAAGATACATAAAAATCCTGTGCATACAATGGAGATCAGGAAAGTTATCTTCCAAGAAGATGGAATTGTCCACAATAGGGCCAAAGTGCCTAATGTCATACAACAAGTGCAAAATCCTCCTATAGCACAAGATGTTGAGGAGGGACAACCGACTAAAGCAGTTATTAGAAGGTCTACAAGAGTTTCAAGGCCTCCTGATAGATTTACTCCCTCATTGGACTACATTATGTTGACAGATTGCGGAGAGCCTTCCTGCTATAAGGAAGCCACGGTCAATGGATGACAAGGCAAAGTGGGAGAAAGATATGCAATAAAAAATGGACTCGTTGCATAAGAATCAAACTTGGAAGTTGGTTTGGTTGCCTAAAGGTAAAAAGGCCTTACCATGAAAATCGGTGTACAAGCAAAAAATTACACCTCATGATAACAAACCCAAGTACAAGGCACGACTTTTTGCTAAAGGATCTAAGCAGCAACAGGGTATTGACTTTGATGAGATATTTTCTCCGGTTGTCAAGATAACTACTCTATGGTGTGTACTTGCGTTGGTTGCTAAAGATGACATGGAACTTGACCAGATGGATGTCAAGACGGCGTTCTTCCATGGTGATCTTCAAGAAGAAGTTTATATGCAGTAGCCAGAAGGTTTTGTTGAGAAGGGCAATGAAGACTTGGTGTGTCAGTTAGAATCTTTATGGTCTAAAATAGTCATCAAGGGAGTAGTATCGTAAATTCTACTCATTCATGCTCTCTCAAGTCTACAAACGTAGCAATATGGACCATTGCCTCTACACTAAGGGAGCTAACGATGGTAGTTTGATGATTTTGGTCCTTTATGTGGATGATATGTTAATTGCCGAGAAATGCAGGGATGAGATTTCAGCCTTCAAGTCAGAGTTACATGCAAACTTTGAAATGAAAGACATGGGTGAAGCAAGCCAGATCCTTGGCATGCGCATTAAGTGAGATAGATGCAAGAAATTGGTCTATTTGTCTCAATCTGAGTACATTGCTAAAGTGCTCAAGCGTTTCAATATGGAGAAGGGGAAGGCATTGAGTACTGCATTGCCTCCATATGTGAAACTTTCTAAAAATGATAGCCCTAAGTCTAAAGAGGAAAAGACTGAAATGGCACAAGTGCCTTATTCATCTGCAGCTGGGAGTTTGATGTATGTTATGATTGCTACACGTCCTGATATTACTTTTGCAGTGGGAGTTGTTAGCAAATATATGTCAAATCCAGGCAAGAAACATTGGGAGGATGTGAAAGGGGTTATGCAATATTTGAATGGTACAAAAGACATGTGCATTTGCTTTGGAAGAAAGGAAGCATGTGTAATTGGTTACACGGATGCAGATTATGTAGGAGACTTGGACAAGAGAAGGTCCACTTCAGGCTATGTTTTTGAATTCACTGGATGTGCAGTTTCATGGCGACCTCGTTTGCAAGATTGTGTTACCTTGTCTACTACAGAGGCTGAATATGTTGCAGCTTCAGAAGCTTGCAAGGAAGCTATATGGCTTGGTCGGCTGGTGGGAGACTTGGGAATCAATGTTGAGATGTCTGTGTTACATTGTGATAGCCAAAGTGCTATATAATTGGCAAAGAATCTAGTGTTTCATGCAAAGACAAAGCATGTGGATGTGAAGTATCACTTCATTCGTGAGGTGCTTGAGGACAAGTGATTGCATCTTGCCAAGATTCACACCACTGAAAACCCTGTTGATCTTCTAACAAAAGGCTTACCTTCAGAGCGGTTTGCACATTGTCGGGCACTCATGGGCATTGGGTAGATGATCATGGTCATTGTCTACCTGTATTGTATATATATATATACATTGTCACCCTAGCTTAAAGGCACATTGTCCTTTAAGTGGGAGGTTGTTGGGGTGGTAAAGCCTAATGTGACGCGCCTAAGTGTTGGGCGACCGGAGACTACCGGGAACTAACACTGTCCATTCATTCTACATAAAAGAATAAGGACTCATAACCCTAACACATTTGTGCTTGGAGTCCACCCAAACCTGTGTCTCCTCTCTTCTCAATTGTTGGACACACACACACACACGCTCTCGCACGCGCTCTTCAGAAAGGTGAAGAGCATTACTCTACCTTATGTCCCCTTGCAATGAAAGTACTGGCACAATGTGCAACAAACTCAAGTTCAGAGAGAAACTGGAGTATGTGCAAGTATGTTCACAACACTATTCGCAACAGACTATTAGCAGACAGAGCAAAAAAATTAGTGTATATGTTTTGCAATGAATAGATATTGAATCACATAGAAAGTGCTGGCTACGAGGAGGAAATGCCAACTTGGTCGTATGATTGTCAAAACGAAGATGAAGAAGTGTATGCATCTGTGCACCGTGGATCGTATAGTTCAGGAGCAATCCACGATCGCTCAGACATCTTGGCATTCCCTGCTCTTTGTGCCTCCAAAACTGTAGAGTTCGACTGTGCGCTTGGATGCAGATAATTAATTGCTGCGCGCTTAGCTCGCATTCTGATTATCATCCCCCAATAATTGATGCCGACACGAAGTTTAATGGCGATAGTGAAGTCCAACATTATGTTGGAAGGGTGCAGGTCACTGTGCACTATCCCGGGCGTGACTAATGCTTGGCATATCCTCGATCACTTCTTTGATCCATGCCATGTCTATCTCTTGTACAGGAAGATTTGCTGCAGGCAATGATCTCCAGCCGTGTTGTAGCCTATGCATATGTAGTCTGAAAAAATCCATGAGAGAAAGGTAAGCGGCACATCATGTCGCCCATGGTACCCCCATTGTATTATGGGAATATTGTGATCCAAGGAGCTTCAGTAGTAAAGCCAATGCACCTTACAATGGAGGGGTGAAGCGTTTGCATTCCTTGCTCTATTTGAAAGGTGTCAAATTTTGCCTCATTTCCTCCCTTGTAACATTTTCCCACATATGTAATGTGGTCTGGAAAGAAAGAGATGCCTTTGATGGTGTACAATGTGCACACACCAAAGGAGCCTGCTCCAACCCTGATACCTTCTACCAAGGCTTCGTGAAGGATGCCGACAAGATGAGCGCACTTGGCATTCAAAGCTGTGCGCATGATTGTGCCGGTTTCGTTGGCATCAGATCGACCTCCCAAAGCTTCTTGCACGTCTTGAGCCATGTTCAATCTCTTGAGTAAGGCTACTTGGTCCTGCACTTTCTCACGCTACATCTTTACCTTCTATTCTTCCCACAATTTATCCCAGAGCTCTAATTTTGACATGTCGCAGGCAAGTGGGATATCTTTCTTTAAGTCTCTGTAACATACTTTCATATTGTCCAACACTATCCTAACGTTGTGGTGGGGGTCAAATTCTTGAACCCCTACTGGAATCAACAACTCGTATTGGCCCTCACCTCGCAACTTGCGCTCTGTGTTCTTCTATATAGAGCTAGTGAGGTCTTTGATGAAGACATCGCTTTCACTAATCTGATATATGTGACCATCTGCACATGATGAGATTGCAAAAATACATTCTTTACGAATGGCACGCATAATACTTTTCTTTTGATCTGGCGTCATCTTTGAACTGGACAATAAAAAACAACATATCAAATACAAAATCATGGTTGCGAATGACACTAACACTCTCACACTATTTCAGGCAAACCCTTAACCACCACTTGAAGACTTTAAGAAATGTGCAAGGAAATATTGATAAATTTTGAAAAAAATCTTCACTTAAAATTGCAATCTGTTACACGTGTACAATGCAAATCAAACAAGTGTTTTATAAAAACTTAATTCAGATCAAACAATACATGTTAACAATCTGGTACATTTCATCATATATTGAATTTTTAACTTATATATTTTCTCCGTGCGCACATACTAGTTCAAACAAAGCACACACCGACTTAAAGACTTCAAAAATATTTAAAACATTGGAAGTATACAAATCGGACTAGAAAATTGCAAAGAATGTCTTGCTCTTTAAAAAGATAGAAATAAAAATTTAACATGCAAATTGTGTTCACACACTTTTTTACATAGAATTTATGTAAATGTAGCAATCAAAAAAGCGATGATAATTGATGCTCTTTAAAAAGATATAAAAGAATTTTTGACATGCAAATTGTGTGTAAATTCTCTTTTACAGATAATTTATGTAAATGAAGCATTAAAAATAATGACAATGCTTGAGATCCTTTAAAAAGATAAAAAAGAATATTTAACATGCAATTTGTGTGCAAATACTTTTTTGCAGATAATTTATATAAATGGAGCATTTAAAATAGCGATGATTGATGAATAAAGTATTCTTTTGAGTATGATTAGCTAGTATATAATTTCATATGGACAATTAAAAACAAAAAATCAAACAATTCAAACATTTTTGTATGAAATACTCTTCAGAGCCGTGCTACTGACCAAGTGTTTCATATACTTAATACTTAAAAATTAACTATACATACACATACAAATTATATGATGTTCATACGACCAAGTTAACGATCTGAACGCCACATTTATGCAAAAATAGATGCTTCTAACAAGCGACACTCTATTAGCCGCATTACCGATCGAGTGCCGCCTGAATTTAAGGAGAAATAATGGCTTGCATACGAACATCATATAGCCGCGTTACCGACCGATGCCCATATGTTTTTTGGGAAAGGGAAAGGGAAGTTGACTTACCAAAGGATACTAGATTCACCGCGTTACCAACGTAGTACCGAGACAATAAGCAAATACTTACCACAAGGACACCATCTTCCTCACGTCACCGAGGTGATGCCCCCGTGATAAGCACTGTTCCGTAGGACAGCTTATGCACACACTCCCATTGTGTGGTAAGGTACCTTATCACTGCCACGCAATATGACAAAAGGCACGGTACCACACCACGCATACACACACAACACATAACCGGATCGTATGGTCAGGTACTCCGCTATTGCCGCGCACTGCAATGCAGAACACGCTCCCACACGACCCCCCCTCTCTCTCTCTCTCTCCTCTCTCTTCTCGACATACCTACAAATACTCTCTCTCTCTCTCTCTCTCTCTCTCTCTCTCTCTCTCTCTCTCTCTCTCTCTCTCTCTCTCTCTCTCTCTCTCTCTCTCTCTCTCTCTCTCTCTCTCTCTCTCTCTCTCTCTCTCTCTCTCTCTCTCTCTCTCTCTCACAGAAGATGAAACAAAGAAATAACACCTAGCGGGCCCCATCGGACCCGCGTATATATAATTATGCACGTCCATCGGGGCTTTTTAGTATTCCCGACAAGCGAGAAGGGAAAATAGAAAATCTCAACGGGATTTTAGTGGGTTTCCAAGTCGCCTTTCACCGGATTCTTTGTGATCATGTTTAGTGTATTCATGTAAAATGTGTCAATAAGACCTTGTGATCACACAAAATTTATCGTAATTACCTAAATATTAAATCCCTAGCCATCTTCTTCGCATGGGTCAGATTTTGGTTGCTATGGTCTTTATGGAGCTGTCGCAATCTCCGCATGTTTCACCGGCATGATGCAGACCCTTTTCCATCGTTCAAAATCTCGTTGAGGCAATCATTGCATTTTGCCTTTGACATTTGGGACATATCCCTGGAAATCTTGCAACTCTTCTATGTTTGTTTTTAGCGCTTTCACATCACATAACACTTTTGTGTTCTCATTAGGAAAATTTTGAACTCATTTTTGGCCTTTTAAGAGTGCCACATCCTCAAAGTTGTACAAAAGAAAGCAACCCGGTAGACCCCTCTAAATATTGCTTAGAACCCCATGATATGACCTATCATTGGAAAGTTCTTGAAAAAAGCACCAATGAGAAGTTGTTGGAGCTGATAGCTGCAACCTACAAACAACCACAAGAGAGAGCAAGAGGACAAGTAAAGACTGACGCTGAGAGGTTAACTTGGGTGGTAGGAGATGTGTCACGTGACAAGGGAATGCATGAGACACATAGTACCTTAACGATAGAGGTGCGATGATCAACATGCGATGAGAATGTGCTCTGCAAGTTGAACACAAGAATTTTTGGACAGATTCTGACAATAATTCCCACATTATGACTTACCTCAACATCATGAGCTTCTCTGAGGGACACACGACATACCTACCTAGGTACGATTGGGAGCAGGGACCATTGGCCCCCACCATGGCATACCTAGCTAGGTACGATTGGGGGGCAAAGGACCGCCAGCCCAGTGGCTATGTATGCGGTGCCTCCCGGAGCAGAAGCTCAAGATGTTATGCATTGTATGAAAAACATTGAAAAAGGCTCCCTTTTCCTACATGAGAAATTTTCTAAATCTTCTTGTGGGAAGATGTGGGAAGGTTCTAGAGCAAGAGGGAGCTGATAGCTTGAAGAAAAAGAGGAAGGGTAGAAGCCATGAGGACCACAGGTTGGAAGAGGGAAGAGGTGGACAAAGTCAGATGTCTTAGGAGCAAAGCGAGGGGAAAGATATGTCTTTTATCCTTAGCATCACAAAAGACAAAGGCTTCTAGTCAGGAGGCGAAGGGTGCATGGCACAAAACACATGCCAGAAAGCATGTATGTACATTTAGAGGCCGTGTGTTTGCCTCTGTAGTTTTCAATGCTAAGGATAGTGTAGAGGTGGAAACTATGTTCGTTTTAAGCCCTTGCTTTGTGCATTAGCACGCACAGAACTCCCTCCTCTGCGTGACGTGCATCGCGTCTTTCTACCTCCAACCATATCGTGCAATTGAGGCAAGCAACGAGATGTCATGGTGCGGTTGGAGCAAGAAGCAACCGAGCACGGCCGACGAAGCACACATGAGATCTGGGTTACGCAGACGCAGGTAGGAATAGGGGCCAGCGACACTTCATCATTTTTGCTTTGTAAAAGAAGCCTTAGAGTTGAGTTGGGTTAGGCATACTTTCAATGTTTTCATGTTATTTCAATTTTAAAATAGTAAATGGATCTTTTATTTCACTTTCATTTCATATCCTGACATGTCTTGATTTTTCTTGCATTCTATTGTTTTAAAATGTTAAACTTACACTTTACTTGTATAACTCTAGTAAATCCTATGGACACACACACACACACACACACACACACGCATATATATTAATAAATTTTTTTTATTTCAAATTTCATTTCATTGCCTCACATGGCTTGACTTTTCTTACATTTTATAGCTTAATTCTATTCAATATTCTTTTATTAAGCGACCGTCGGCTGAGTTTCATCCCCACAAAGAAGCAAACCAAAAAAACTAGCATAAATTTAAAATTTGTAAGATTTTTGAACTATTTTCTCACATATTTTACCAGTTTTTCTTCCCTTTATCATGGTTTGCAACCAACTAGTCTCCATATTCAACCGACTCAAGGCTAAGCTGAGGCAATCCTTTCTTGAACACTGATTCTATTGAAACTCAACCTACTGATTTTATCACGTTCTAATTGTTTTAGAAAGCCGCCGTGATTCTTTCACTTGTTTTGAGCATAATGAGTGATCACTACCATATCCACCAATCAAAAAATTATGCTTTTTAAACAAGTGATAAAAGCACAAGGCCTGCTTCGAGAAGTGTACCAAATAGTGAAATAAAAATAAATATTTGGACTCTTTGGAATCATTTCAAGATTCTTAAAACTTGAGGCCTTTTAAGGGCATGGTTACTCGAGGCTTAGTTATAAGTAAGTTTTGACATGTTCTGACTATGTACGGAGGCTTAGAGTGTGGCCGACAACAACAACAGAGGAGAGAGAGAGAGAGAGAGAGAGAGAGAGAGAGAGAGAGAGAGAGAGAGAGAGAGAGAGAGAGAGAGAGAGAGAGAGAGAGAATGAATTAGTCTTCTTATGAGAAGCTACATAATAGTTTATTTTTGGAGAAATTTACTTTCACAGCCATGGAAATTTTGGAAAATTTGAAGGGCATTTTGAGAACGCGTGACAAAATATTCGGGATTTTTGAAATTTGAGGGATATTTCGGGGAATTTCCACAATTTAGAGGGGTATTTTGGTAATTTTCCCTTCTCTCTCTCTCTCTCTCTCTCTCTCTCTCTCTCTCTCTCTCTCTCTCTCTCTCTCTCTCTCTCTCTCTCTGCACGTCGTGTTGAAGGCCTCAAGCTGCACATCTCCACCATTTTACGTCTATATTCCATCTTCACTGGACTTGCGCGGCGCCTCCCTCCAACCTTGTTCAATGGCTCATAGCTCATAGCTCATGTGAACACGATCCCTCTCTGTACCTGTCCTATTGGTCTTCATCTTGGATCTGCCCGTAGCTCCATAATACATATAGCTCGAATTCCATTACATGCGTCATCCTACCTATCCCAATCAAATCTGCCCATGGCCATCGTCGTCCCCTGCCTATGTGTTGTGTTGACCATATTCACCATGATGACAAGCCCCTAGATCCATCACCCAACCTCGTCATGCAATTCCACAACCCAAGGCCCGAGCTGCCTCCTGCTACTACCTTGCACCACCCGTGGCCTATTGAACTTGCTTTCCCTGTTGCAATTCAGCAATGTCCGACTTTGGCCTGCCAACAACCTATGCATGCATGTAGCCATAGAATAACCACTCCCATATTGCGCATCAAATTAGGGCCAAAGCCTCTCTCTCTCTCTCTCTCTCATGCAATTACATGTAGACAACCCATCTACAAATGCAATCACTAGAAAAAGCCTGAGCTACAGTGCATTCCTCTCCTAGGTATGGTCGTGCATCTGCTCAAGAGCATGAGGTCCAGACAACATACACTGCAGTTGGACAACGTCCTTCCCACACCATAGATTGACTGCCTGTTGCCTTTTGCGGGTCGGAGACTCTACCTCCAATGGCACGTACACCCTTCTTTTAGCTACTCACCAAGGCATTTTTTACATAAGACACACATGCAGAGGTGATGATGATGATCTTGACGAGGAGAAGCCACAATTGTAGTACCTATGCCGATGAGATGAGGCCAAGCCAAATATGGCCAAGCAGGTAAAGGAGGCCTTTCCACATTTCGGAAATCCACTTAAGCTTTCATCACCATATCCAAGGCCGCATGAACTACCACTTAGCCTTGTACCTCTGCTTGTAGGGCATGCTCTATGTGAACTTGAGTACTATAGAGAACATAGAGTGAGAAATGAGAGGAAGAGAGAGTAGACTGAGAGATGGAGATAGAGAAGGGAGAGAAGTGTATGTGAGAAGGGAAGGGGGAACTATTCTTTCACTCAGTGAATCCATTTTGCTGAGGGTGATTTGGATTCTTGTCGAATACTATGTGATGCACAATATTGTTGAAAATCATTGCTTTTATACTCCCGAGCATTGTCTATCCTCAATGCCTTAATTTTTTGAACCAATTGTGTCTCCACCCTAGCTTTGAAAGCGTAAAATTTGATGAAAGTAGAAACTTTATTTGCCAAGAAATAAACATAAGAGTACCTTGTATGGTCGTCGATGAAGATTAGGAAGTATTTTTTACTGGTGAGTGATTGTGTCTAAATTGGGCCATGCAAATAGAATGGCCGACCTCAAAAAGTTGAGTTGTATGAGAGTTTGACCTTGGGAGCTTAAAATGGTAGGCTTTGCCCAATCTTCATGCTTCACAGAATGTGATTGGTGTAATCGTGGTTGGAAGACCCACCACTAGCTCCTTCTGCTGCATATCCTTGAGCACTTGCTTTGAGACATGACCTAGCATGTAGTGCCAAGTAAGAGTCTCCTCTTGCTTAGAAGAATTGATTGATAACAAAAGTGCTTTGGCTTGGGCCTTGCTAGAGCCGAGAGGATACAAGCACCCTTCTTTAGGACAAGATATAGAGAAAGGCTTGTGATTGGTGTCAAGTGTTTGCAGAATGCACTTATCAAGTGTGAATGAAACTGTAATGCCCTTGGAGGTAAGCTCTCCTACTAAGATGAGATTCTGCTTTAGACCAGGTACATAGTATACCTTGTCTAAGTGAGCTATGGTGCCATTTGTTAGGGTAATGACAACAGTGCCATGTCCTTGAGCATGTTGAATGTTGCTATCCTCCATGAGGACTTCAAGTGGGTGTTGAGGGTTATACAAATTGGCCTTGGCTGCCTTCTTGTTATGGATGGCACGTAGCTCCTCTTGGCTTAAAGGATCATAATGTCTTTTAAATTTTCTACTGTCAAACCACCACCACAACATACTTCATAGCCATATTTGTGCCCATGTTTCTTCACACCATAACCTCCCACACAATGTTATGGGTTGCAAACCTGGCCCACGAGGTGATCTTGCACCACCCATTGAATCTGGATCAAGCATGAAGATTCAATTTGGGCACCCCCAACCCTTCGTGGATCCCTCCCATATGGCACGCCCATCAACTAATGTCCCTCACCATGGCTTGGCTCCAACCATGACTCATTACACCCCTGCTTTCCATGTTCATTTGTATGCATTTCAGCTCCACGGTGCTCATCGTTTCCATACTGACCCAAGCTTAGCTAATCAAGGAACGCGGGCAAGGTTGGGCGGCTTGGATGGTGCTAAAGCTGAAAGTGCTCTTAGTAAGGAGCCAAGAGACTAATCTTGTTGGTGAGGGAGCACAAGGCTTGGTGGCATTGCATGGGGGTCTCAACCTTGGTCATGGGGCACATATTTTGATGTATACCTTCAAGATCTCATTCATGATAGAAATTTCTTCATTGTTTTCACCTAAGATTTGTATCTCGTCTATCTCGAGAGGATCAAATAAATGACCGGAGTCTAGGAGAGATAGGACATGCTTCTGTAGCTTATTAGCAGGGTCTGAAAAAAGAAAATGAAAAATCTTATGTAAAAAATAGTCTTTAGTAGATCTGTGGACTATTGGACTGTGGAACAGTACACCTCCATTTACCTACACCAACTTGTAGTATGCTGTAACATTTAATGGCCTAATAACTTGTGTATAGCAGAAATGAGCATGAACATAGTGGGCATTTCATTAGAATAGATTCCTAATAAGAATTACAAGAGTGCTTGGGTGGAGAGAGCAACAAAAACCATAACACCTAGTTAGATAGCATCGACAATACTTTCAAAAGAGAGAGAAATTAAGCTAATGACAATAGTTGAGGACCGGATTTGCATGGAGCCGGTCCCCCCTCCAAAAGGCTTTGTATTATGGTTTCTCCCATCAAGAGAGACATTGTACAATACAATTCGTTGTGTTCCTTCAAGAATAGCTAGTGCAATGAAGATGAAAGCTTCATGCACTAAGCAAAACACTTAGCAAACACAACTTGAATTATCCCCGTTCTCAGACCCAAGACCTCACAAACCTTCAAAGTGGTGAGAGCTAGCAGGGTATGAGAGTAGATTGAGAGGAAGAAGGAGTATCTTACGAGAAAGATGTACATCTCCTCACATAATCACTCATATTAGCAAAGCTTAGCTTAGTAATTAGCTTGGTAGAGGAGATGAGCATGCATTGAAGCTTGGCTCTTGGTTGGATTTGCATCCACATGCCAAGAGTGTGTTGATGTAGGCTTCTATCTCACAAGCTTGGAGTAGGTGATAAGCTCTCCATTAAATCTTGGGAAGAGATAGTCTTCTCTTTTTTCACACATGAGATTGTGTGAGTGTGTGTGTGATAATGCCTTGCAAAAACCTTCCCCCTCTCTCTCTTGGGCCAGCCCTCTTGCTATTTGCTCTTGTTGAGCCCTCATTGGCTCTCCCCAAGTCAAGCCAATGACTATTAAGCAGCATAAGTGATAGCCTTCTGACATGTGTCCCCCTTTCCCCTTTTGTGAGAGCTTTAGGTAATTAAATAATTAAACTAAACTCTCATTGGACCCCTTTTCCTCCTGGCCAATAGGAATCAGGCAAGCCATTGGGTTCCTGAATGCTCATTGGACCCCTTGTGAGAAAGCCCAATAGTCTTCTAGGAGACTTAATTCTCATTGGTTTCTTTTATTAAATGTTTTTAAATTAATGAAACTAGATTTACTCTAGCTTAATTCTCATTGGTCCACTTCAAGGGTCATCCAGTAGAAACTGGGCACACCTTGTGGGCATCTAGCCTAGGGAGCTGACATGCGTCCCTCATTCCCTTTGTGTAAAGGGAGCCTATGTGTGTGTGTGTGGCTTTCTCTCTCATCCCCTAGAAGAAGGGCTCGCCCCCTCCCATGTAGGGATATGTGTTGACTTTAGAGAGCACACAAAGCATCCAATTCCCCCTAAGATTTAACCCTTTGGACACAACCTTTGAATTTTGGAACCTCATCATTTTGGAAGTCTTAATGGGCTAAACCTTAGGGTCTTTTTAGCCCATTGTTGCACATGGCTCTTTTGCAGATGCCCCCCCCTTTGGATCCCTATTTTCCCTCCTTTGGATCCCTATTGTGGCTGGTCTGCTAGCTTAACCAATATTCTAGACTTTTCTCCCCTGGCACTTCCCCACATTAAATGATTAGTTTAATATGAGAAAATCATTTAGGAGAATTAGATATTGATTATTATGACATTACCTCTCTCTTGAAATCATAGTCGTCCTCGACTATGGTGTAGAGAAGATAAAGCATATTCATGAGTCCTTTTCTTAGCGGGTAGAGGATCCCTATGTTACCCTACGACATCATTCCACAATGGATGACTAGTCCATTTGTCGCTTGAGAGCCTTAGGCTGCTGCAAGCATGTCTGCACATTAGTCCGATCAGTCTTCCATAACAGAGTGACAAGCTCTACTTGGTGTTTGGGAGACGTCGTCTCCACAAACTTGATCTAAGCATGCATACTACTTCATTTTTGTGCACAATAAAGAAAAAGAAAGTATTATAAGACAAAAACTTTGTTCATTTTTAACATTTTGTACATTTGCTTACTCATTGGGAAGCATTGTAAGCATTGACAAGGTTTAGGTTATCCTTTAATTGTATGCCTTGCATCCATCTAGCATCTTCAAAAGGATCATTCTTAAACTTAATAAGATATCTTCGGATAGTATTACCGCCTCTTAGCAACTTGTCTTCATGTCGGAGAATGGACTCGGGCTGCAGCACCTCCTCCTGGTCCTCGATCTCCGGCGGGTCTTCAATAGTTGGTTCTTGAGGTGGCTCTCCTTTGTAAGGCTTTAATAGGCTCACATGGAAAGCATTGTGTATGAGCCAATGATTGGGCAACTTGAGTTGATAGGCCATCTCATTGATTGGCCTAAGAATCTGAAAGGGACCATAGTACCTTTTTGCTAGTTTAGCATAGTACTTTTGGTGGCCCGTAGGATTCTTGCCCGTCGTGTGCCTTAATCAAGCCTTGGGAAACTTTAACAAGACCCAATCGTTTTCTTTAAAGGCTTGGGCTCTTCTGTGCTTGTCAGCAGCAGCCTTTTGCCTTTGCTGTGAGATAGAGATAGCATCCTTAATCTTTTGGGAAGATTCTTGTAGGTCTCGGATATACTCATCTGCAGTGAAGATCTTCCCATGTACCTTAAGTAGCAAGGGACTTTTTGATCTTCCCTCAATTACTTCGAAAGGTGATTTTCACGTGGAAGTATGTACAGTGTTATTGTAAGCATACTCCACTAAGGGTAAGTACTTCTCCCATTGGGATCTTTGATCTACTTCCGTTACATAGGCTTTTAGTAGATCGAGAATGGTTAGGTTAGCTATTTCACTTTGGCCATCCGTTTGTGGATGATAGGCCGAAGAGAAGTTTAGCCTTGTCCCTAAATTCTCAAAGAGACCCTTCCAGAAATTACTGGTCATTCTAGGATCTCTATCCGACACTATGGACATTGGCAAGCCATGGTACTTGAAAATTTGTGAAATGAAGAGGGTTGCCATTTGATGGGCTTTGATAGTCTTTTTGACAGGTATAAAATGAGCTTGTTTACTGACCCTGTCTACTATCGTCCATATTCCCGTATTCCCATGGATAGACTTAGGCAATCCAAAGATAAAATCCATGGATATGCTCTCCCATGGTGAATTAGGGATTGGAAAGGGTTGAAGCAATCCAAGTTGCTTCCCTCTATCAAATTTTGTCTTTTGGCATACCACACATTTAGAAACATACTCTTGTATGTTCACTTTCATGGTAGGACAATAGAAATATGTTTCAATTCCCTTTAAGGTAGACTGAATCCCTCTATGCCCCGCATAAGGTGGAGCATGATATTCATACATTACTTTCTCACGTAGTGAGTTAGTAACGCATAGTCTATTGCCATAGAGAAGATAACCATCTTGTAAGGTAAATGGTTCTACTTTCTTCCCTAATGCAAGGGCTGAAATCACATCTCTAAAATTGGGATCAATAGCGTACTCATCTATCATTGAAGATAGATCATTGTGAGTTGCTATGGAAACCGCATTCACTCTCGTCCGTCTTGAGAGTGCATCAGCTACTTGATTATGCTTGCCAGCAATGTGAGCAATATGAAAATGAAATTGCGAAAGGAAATTTGCCCACCTCATTTGTTTCTCGGAGAGCTTGGTTTGCGTCATGAAGTACTTAAGACTTTGGTGATCCGTTTGCAGAATGAAAGGAGTCCCCAATAAATAGTGCTTCCATGAGTCTAAGGCATGTAGAACTGCAAGGAGTTCCTTTTCATATATGCCTAGAGCTTGCTCAACAGGGTCGAGCCTTCGACTCTCATAGCCTATGGCATGCCCTTCTTGGAGTAAAACAGCTCCAAGGCAATCACCACAAGCATCACATTGGACCTCTAATGGTTTTGAGAGATCCGGTAGTGTAAGCACAAGTTGAGAGATAAGATTTTCTTTAAGCTTTTCGAAAGTATTGTTCTCCTTAGCAGACCATGTATACCTAACGCTTTTCTTTGTTAGGTCATGTAATGGTCCCGCAATTTGTGAGAACTTTTCTATGAAGTGTCTATAGTATGCACACATACCTATAAAGCTTCTTAGTTCATGAAGATTCCTTGGTTTAGGCCATCCTTTTATTACCTCTAACTTAGATGGATCCATTTGGATGCCATCTTGAGAGATAATATGACCTAAATACTAAATCTCTTGCAAGAAAAATTCACTTTTCTTTCGATTAACATAAAGTTTATTCTCTCTTAAAACTTGAAATATTACCTGGAGGTGTTGCTTGTGTTCCTCCAATGAATCAGAGTAAATGATAATATCATCAAAGAACACTCCAGTGAAGGTTAGATGAGGCCTGAACAGCTTCTCCATCAAGCGGTTGAATGTGGCTGGTGCATTGGTCAAGCCAAAAGGCATGACAATGTATTCGTAAAGACCAAATGTGGTGCGAAATGCGGTCTTTACAATGTCTTGATCAACTATCCTTATTTGATGATAGCCACTTTTTAGGTCAATCCTGCTGAAGTAGGTCGATCCTTGTAGCTTATCAAATAGGTCTTCTACCCGTGGAACGGGAAACCTATTCTTGATAGTGATCCTATTTAGTGCTCTATAGTCGACACACATACGATATGTGCCATCTTTCTTTTGCACTAATAGCACAGGTGAGAAAAATGGAGATGAGCTTGGCCTAACCATACCCTTCTCAACTAACTCATGCACTTGCCGCATAATCTCCTCTTGTTGAGCTTGAGAAACTCTATAAGGAGGTTTGTTAGGCGGTGAACTTCCTGGAAGAAGTTCGATTGCATGGTCATCATTACTTCATTTAGGAGGTAGCTCACAAGGGATGTCGTCAATAAAAACATCTTGAAACCCCTTGAGAAAATTGGATAACTCTAATTCCTTTTGGTTGCTTTTATTTTCTTTTGCTAAAGAATTAGGTTCATTTTGAGAGTCTTTAACAAAAATCATGGACATGGAAATAGAGCTCTTTATTGACTTGTTGAAAGCTCGTGTATGTACAATGGCGATAGTGTTACCCATTTCCTTAGCATCTATATACATGTCTTTTTCTCTGAACTTAAAGAAGATTCTCCTTTTAGGAAATTTAACATCGGCAGCCAGGCGGTCAAACCATGGTGCCCCTAGGATTACATCCTCATGCTTGAGAGGAGAGATAAAGAAGTCCTCTTTGTCCACATAGCCTTGGACATGAAGCCTCAATTTTCCAATTAAGGGAGTGACTGAAGCTTCTTGCCCCTTGAAGGCACTGTCTGCAGGTAGGACATCTCCCATCTCGTAGGATTGTATGCCTAGCTTGGTGGCTAACTCCATAGATATAAAATTGTGAGTAGAACCAGGGTCAAAGAGAATAAAAGCATCATGTTCTCTTACCTTTCCCCAAGCATGGCATAGAGGAGATCCTTTGTGGTGAGTTTGGTGAGTCTCCTCCTCTTGGATTTCAACCAAGGAAGCTCTAGGAGGATCTTGGCGGTTGTTCTTTTGGGGACAAGCGTGGTACGCATGCCCTTGTTCTCCGCACTTGAAACACCGGTTATCCTTACGATAATGCTCAAGCTCTTTAGGAGAGAGTTTATTCTTACCTTTGTAAACTCCCTTCTCTTTAGCTTTGTTGGAGTTTCCCTTAGGAGACTTTTGGAAATTGTCCTTCCCCTTAGGCTCATTGGAACCCTTGTTTTTCGGGGGCTTATTATTTCTTTTAGCCCCCGTTTGGAAATTGATTCAAGAGGCCACCATAGTATGGTGTATTACCGCTGATATGGTACGTGGCCTTTGGGAGTTGACATACTCCGCCATTTCTTCGGTTAAGGCCGCACAAAATTGTTTCTTTTGCTCTCCAAAATCCAATTTTTTGAAGACAGTGGCTTTGAGTTGTAGGTCCCAGAACTTGTCTACATATTTGTGGATGGATTCATTGGGGGAGAGCTTTAAGCTTCGCCATTCGGTGAGTACTTTTTCTTTTGCATCGGTGGCCAAAAACTACTTCATAATGGAAGTTCTTAACACTAGGTTGGTAACCTAACAGGACATAAAAGTGTCCTTTCAAGGTTTTGGAAAAAACCTCCAAAACCATAGTAGATCCACTCATTTTGTAAGATCCTTTCATGAGGTTATAGTTCAAGGACTACTACACATGGAAAAAATAAGAAACTTGTAAAATTTCTCATCTTTTGGTCACACCCAGCCTCCAAAGTTGATGGACCAGTACATTTTCATCAAAACAGTCATTTCTTACGCTTTGTTGCATAAAAATAAGATTAGGGATTTTTGTAGGACTTGAGATAAATTCACTAGTTAACTTCAATGGGTTGGTGATCAGAACATATGATTGCTTCTCACTCACTATTTTTTGTTTTGCCAAAAGAAATAGGTACAAAAAAGTTGAATTTTTACCATTCTACAAACCTATCATCAAAGTTTCTATAGCCACGCTCAATACAAATAAGATATGCATGTTTTCTTAGTTCCCTATTGTCCTTTAGGTTCATAAGGAGCCATGGAGCATGTCAAAAGAATAATACATATCTTACCAAGGGGAATCTTGGGGACAAAGATGAAGTGCTAAATACAGCAAACATGAAAAAACTGGGTTCAACATTATGAGTTGTAGAATCCCATAGAAACTATTCAATATCTAGCCAAATTTGATCCTTATGACTAGATATGGTTAGTACCTACAAAATGCATGTAGTTGTCACAAGAAACTAACAATATTAAAAAAGATATACTTGATATACTAGAATGTTTCGTTTTCTTCTATAATTGAAAAAATCAACCATTGTTGTCTACTATGCAAAATAGGGTATTAGGTGCCCCAAAACTCAAGGAATATTAGCTTTATGTTACGATATGCAACATAGAAAATCAAAACTGGATTTGGATATCATGAAAGCCACCAAAAACATCATAGAAGAGCTAAAATTGGCTAAAAAACAGGATTTGACAATTTTTGTAATTTGGTCATAAATTACAACTTTAACATTTATTTCTCCCTAGAAGCATCAGGATATGTTGAGGACTACTAAAGATAGTTCTCTAGCATTATAGACCTCACAAACATGAATTCTAGAGTGGTATAGTTGCAAAAAGTTGAAAAAGCCAAAAACAGGACCCGTTTTTTCACACATTTTAGGTTGTGAAATGTTGTGCAAGGACAAGGTGAAAGATGGAATTGATATTCCAAAAAAATGTTGAGTTTTTTTCAGCTCATGAGACAACTTTATAGATGGATAGCACCTCAAAATCCATTTTGAAACTCTTGACATAATTCAAGGAAAATGGTCACTTAACAGGACATAAAAGTGTCCCATTACCAACCTAGTGTTAAAGCTTCCATGTTCGTGGAGCTTCACCGTTGGCTTGTAGGCTAGAACTCCATTGTCTGGCGGACTTTTGAAAGTGCATAGCTACATGGCGTAGCTTAGAGGACTCCGTGAAGCCCTCATCTCCAAATGCCGCATCGAATTGCTGGATAAAGGCCAAGACTTTGTCCGTAGCACCAAAGGTGCGATCATAAGTAAGGAAAGAGATGCTCTTCCCTCCCTCTTTGAATTTCTTTAGCTTGGACGACCTCTTCCATGCGGCATAGGATTTCCTATGGCCTCTTCTTTTTGATGGTTCAAAGGTTGCACCATCACTTTCTTCAGAAGGTGAAGAATTTGAAGAAGCTGGAGAAGAGGGTGACCTATTTCTCGCCTTTTTCTTGTCTTGATCTTTGTCGTCTTCACCATCACTTTCATAAGAGGAAGAGGATGAAGAATATGGAGAAGAGGGTGTCCTCTTTCTCGCCTTTTTCTTCTCTTGATTTTTATCATCCCTCTTTGAATTGTGGTGAGGAGAAGAATACGATGGTCTTCTCCGCTTTGGTGGTGATGGAGAGCGTTTAGCCCGCCATCTTCATGGAGCCATCTCCGCCGAGGTGGCGGGAGACTCGCTTCTTTCTCGTTCCTTCGGTGGAGGCTCTTGAGTTCTCCTTTGGGAAGGAGATGCATCATCAAGAAGTAAATTCTTGAGCCCTTCATATGGATTCTCTTCTTCTTCCTGAATCGGAGAGAGACCTCTTTTGGTAGTCTCACAAGGAGGCTTCCTAGGTGTTCTCTCATCATGGTGATGAGCTTGGAGAATCCCGTGAGCACGGAGCTGCCGTTGCACTTCACTTTGGAAAAATGGATTGCCCATGGCTTGTTGAAGCCTAGAAACAAGATAGTTAACAAGCATTGAAGCATCATTAGTAGCTTGCTCATGAGCAAAATCAAAGTTATCAACATTAATTTCACTCTCTTTACTATTGTCAGCCATTCTAATAACTTTTAGGTGTAAAATTTTTAGGTGTACTTTGGCACTTCAAGCCCTAGTTGCTACTCCTCTTTACCCCTTTAGAAAAAGCACTCAAGCTACTGTACCCGCGGCTCGAATAGCATTAATTGCAAGGAATAGAAGAGAGGGTCTTTCGACACCAAAACAGCACCGGCTCCTGTCAAGCTTCTAATAGCTCAATAGTGGTTAAGCCGTAGGCAAGCCCCGTAGGACTCCACTATTAAGACCATAGCTCTCGACAGTGATGCCCCGTTAACTGCACAAAGGCAGGCGCACTGCAAGGCTGAAAAATCCCTATTCTACTTACTCACAGGCAATTAATAATACCAATCATTTGTAGCTAGCTTGAGGACCTCCCTTCTTGAGCAAGAAAAGAGAAACCTTGTGCTCTGATACCAATGTAGCATTTAATGGCCTAATAACTTGTGTATAGTGGAAATGAGCATGAACATAGTGGGCATTTCATTAGAATAGATTCCTAATGAGAATTACAAGAGTGCTTGGGTGGAGAGAGCAACAAAAAGCATAACACCTAGTTAGATAGCATCGCCAATACTTTCAAAAGAGAGAGAAATTAAGCTAATGACAACAGTTGAGGACCGGATTTTCATGGAGCCGGTCCCCCCTCCAAAAAGCTTTGTATTATGGTTTCTCCCATCAAGAGAGACATTGTACAATACAATTCTTTGTGTTCCTTCAAGACTAGCTAGTGCAATGAAGATGAAAGCTTCATGCACTAAGCAAAACACTTAGCAAACACAACTTGAATTATCCCCGTTCTCAAACCCAAGACCTCACAAACCTTTGAAGATGGTGAGAGCTAGCAGGGTATGAGAGTAGATTGAGAGGAAGAAGGAGTATCTTACTAGAAAGATGTACATCTCCTCACATAATCACTCATATTAGCATAGCTTAGCTTAGTAGAGGAGATGAGCACGCAATGAAGCTTCGCTCTTGGCTGGATTTGCATCCACATGACAAGAGTGTGTTGATGTAGGCTTCTATCTCACAAGCTTGGAGTAGGTGATGAGCTCTCCATTAAAGCTTGGGAAGAGATAGTCTTCTCTTTTTTCACACATGAGATTGTGTGAGTGTGTGTGTGATAATGCCTTGCAAAAATCAGCCCCCTCTCTCTCTTGGGCGAGCCCTCTTGCTATTTGCTCTTGCTAAGCCCTCATTGGCTCTCCCCAAGTCAAGACAATGACTATTAAGCAGGATAAGTGATAGCCTTCTGACATGTGTCCCCCTTACCCCTTTTGTGAGAGCTTTAGGTAATTAAATAATTAAACTAAACTCTCATTGGACCCCTTTGCCTCCTGGCCAGTAGGAATCAGGCAAGCCATTGGGCTCCTGAATGCTCATTGGACCCCTTGTGAGAAAGCCCAATAGTCTTCTAGGAGACTTAATTCTCATTGGTTTCTTTTATTAAATGTTTTTAAATTAATGAAACTAGATTTACTCTAGCTTAATTCTCATTGGTCCACTTCAAGGGTCATCCAATAGAAACTGGGCACACCTTGTGGGCATCTGGCCTAGGGAGATGACATGTGTCCCTCATTCCCTTTGTGTAAAGTGATCATGTGTGTGTGTGTGTGGCTTTCTCTCTCATCCCCTAGAAGAAGGGCTCGCCCCCTCCCATGTAGGGATATGTGTTGACTTTGGAGAGCACTCAAAGCATCCAATTCCCCCTAAGCTTTAACCCTTTGGACACAACCTTTGAATTTTGGAACCTTAGCATTTTGGAAGTCTTAATGGGCTTAACCTTAGGGTCTTTGTAGCACATTGTTGCACATGGATCTTTTGCAGATGGCCCCCCCTTTGGATCCCTATTTTCCCTCCTTTGGATCCCTACTGTGGCCGGTTTGCTAGCTTAACCAATATTCTAGCCTTTTCTCCTTTGGCACTTCCCCACATTAAATGATCAGTTTAATACGAGAAAATCATTTAGGAGAATTAGATATTGATTATTATGACATATGAAAACATGGCTTCCATATTGAATAGGTGCTACTACTCCCATCGAGCAGATTGGCTACTTCAATATGTTAAGATGGGGGTGGAGTGCTCTCAAACTTTATTCAAATACTTGTCAATTTTGATCAAATTTCAAGGGAAGATCTATTACCAGAAGGAAAAAAAGTAGCTTGTTTTCGAGGAGCACCTATTTAAGGATCCTTTGTTTCAAAACCTAACCAAATTGACATTAAGGATCCTTTGTTTCAAAACCTAGCCAAATTGACAGTGGGAAAACGCCAAAAAGATGTCAACAAAATTAACCCAAGGGTATGGGACATGCTTACAAGGAGGATACATGTAGCAACTAAAAGAACAAGGCCAAGATCATTATTTTAAATAGTGAAAAGCCAAAGCAAAAATTGAAGAGCTATCATGTTTAAAACAAATGGGACTAGCCATAGAGTTAGAACATGAGAAATGGCCTGAACTGAAGGAAAAACTGGCTAATCATCAACTCGAAGAAGCTAAAAGGCACGATTAATAACAAGAGAACTTCATCTCAAACCAAAAACTGCAAACAAAACACATTTTTAGGGCTCTTAAAGTCAGAAGAAGTCAAGGGACTATCAGTTAAATAACATATGAGTTGGGAAATGAGACTTGAGACCCAAACAGAATGTCCAAATTGATGCATGAACTTTAAGCTCAATTATAGGGCAATGAAAGGATATGGCTATAGTTGTCAAAGAAGCAAGTGTTTTGCTACTTAACAACATCACTAAAATTTTAACACCAATTGAAGTTGATGTCCTGAAAAAGAAAATCAATGAAGATGAATAGGGAAGAGCATTGCACAAATTAGGCAAGGAAAGTTTTCCAAGGTGGGATGGATTAACAACAAAATTCTTTAAAAGGAACTTGGGGAAGACCTAAAGTCTCCTATTACTCTTAGCTGGTGAAGAAATTCATGATAGAGAAAACACTTGATACAAGCATAAAAAGAGGTCGCATTAAACCCATACCTAAGCAGATGTGCTGCTCTCAACTAAAGCGCTGGAGTCCTATCTCAATGATGATAGTTTCTTACAAAAGTTGTGGCCCTTAGGTTGTCCCCAGTCTCTTGGGGAAAGTAATCAGCCATCACCAACATGGTCAATCTACGAACACCCTCGCAAAAATGGTTGGCATTGGGGTGTGTGCATGGTTAGGTGGACTCAATACCTATGTCCCGGACATTGGAGGTGGAGAGGTAGCTTCTTGCATATCAAAGCAGGAACCAAGAGAAGAGTTCTAAATAAAACTTTAAAGTTTCAAAGCGTGGACATTTATGATTAAAATATTTCCATGACCTTTGGCAATTTCGTAGTTTGCTCCCTCCATGCCCCTGGAGAACTTTCAAACAAAATTAGTCGGATGTCTCTCTCTCTCTCCTTCTCTCTCTCTCTCTACATGCACAGACACCTTTCTCTCTCCTTCTCTCTCTCTCTCTCTCTACATGCACAGAAACCAAGCACAGGGCATAGAAGCTTCTCTACGAACCAAATGCAGAAGGGGAGTTTCTTACAAAGTTGGTAGTCTTGCAGGAGCATTTGCACATAAGCTTCTTTTCCAGGCAAAGACAAACACTGAAGGGGAGTTTTGCAAGAGGTTTTGCAGAGAAGATGTTTTGATTTTTTTTTCCAATTGGCAAGCAGCTAGAGCAGCTTTTCGAGCTAAGCATAGAGGGTGTTGGTAGTGAAGCAGGAGGTTTCAAGAAACAACTATAGCTAAAACTACAACTACAACTTATACATTGCAGGAAGTGTGGTCAGCATCCACTCTTTGCCACATATCAAGAAGGCCATGGTGGGAAGATAACCACGTCTTGACCTTACAAGTGGTAGGACTTTAACTTCGGTCTACATGGAACCCGCCTTGAGCGGAGTAGCCTCAAGCATTGGATCAACATTGGTTCCAGCACCCTTGGGTAACGGGTTTATTGGAGAAAGAAACAGGAATGCATCTATGGAAACAATATTGATTGGGGCATCGGCAAGTTTTGGAGCAGTGATAATACATGGAACAGCATGTGTTGAAGCTCCCTTAGGTTTTGGAGCATGTGCAAACCATGCCGGCATTTGTGAGTGTGCAAAATGTAGAAGGCTTGCTGCCAGAAGTTATGAAGCTCGTAGAAAGAGAAAGTATCATCGCAAGCTCAAGAAAAGTCAGAACCAATATCCATCTTGTCCGATTATTGCAAAATGCCAAGCTATCGCAAAGCATATTGTCACATATTTCAAACAACACACAAGAGGCCTTGACAACGAGACAAAGGAATCCATCATGAAGGATGTGCTGAATGATGGTTGCATGCATGGGCTCAAAGTTGAGACACGAGAGAATCCAGTGCTGGTGGGTTTCAAGGACACTCTTTCCACCATCAAGAAACCCAGGAGCACGAAAGAATTGTTTCTTAAGAGGGCAACTATCATGATGGCCATGAGAGCACCGGCCCCAAACATTTATGCAGCTTCAAAACTTCTAGGGACACACCGTAGAAACTTCTACGTAGCAAGAGAGAAATTAAAATGAATCCTTGCCATTGCATTTATGGGAGCGACAGGAACGCACAAAGGATGCAATCTCTGATGAGGTCAAGGAATTGGTGCTCTCCTTCTAGACAGAGAATACGCGTGTCTCTCCGAACAAGAAGGATGTGTGCCGAAGACGAATCAAGAGAAAATTGTGGCAAAAGCATCCTATGCATCTTCTAGAGCAACTCCAAGTGAATGTTTTCTGCATTCTGATGTTCTTTTGCACTTCAAAAAGAGTCCTGAGATTACATTATATTCATTGGTAGCTGTAAGATGTGGTGGGATAAATACGGTAATCAGCCCTATGGTGGCATCCACCTTCTGGTTTTCATGATTCCTATCATTGGAGTGATATGCGGCAGGCCGTCAGTGCTGATACAAGCTTAGTTCTTGCTGCATATCTACAGGAATGGTTTTCATAGTCACCAGATTGTGTGAGGTAAGGGTGGTAGCTATCAATTTTAAGGAAGAAGTCATTGATATGATTCCTTGTCAATCAGCATGCACCTTATAACCTGGGATGTCGACCTACTATATACCTTAGTATCTTCAGAACTCATTGTCTTGGTGGCTACCTAATCTATAAGATGTATTGAGTGTAGCTACTTACTAGTAGGCATCCAGGATGGTAGTTATAGTGTTTCTTGTAGTAGAAATTTGTTGGTCTGGTAGCTAGGTTTTCCCAGCTGGTGGGGTTGTAGTAAAATTTTTTTTGGTGTGGTAGCTAGGTTTTCCCATCAGGTGGTGTTTGAGCACAATGTAGCAATTCAGGTCAAGAGGTGGATATTTTCCCTTTTCACATGACAATATGTCCTTGGTAGCTACCTTTTGTAAGTACCTTGCTTGGTAGCTATCCCATTATTTGTGGTGGGGTGTGCTCATGAGGTGGCTACAATGACATGGATTTCAATATTTCTTGAGAGCAACACAATTATGGTCTAGGTAGCTACCCATGCATTTGGTTTGCAGCCTCCCAAGGTAGGGCGTGACGAATCCCTTGCTACCTTCCATACAGGGTAGCTATCCCCTAGGATTCAACTTGCTATTGGTTGAAGATTATAGTCAGGTAGCTACCACTCTACCTTCATTTTTGGTTGGGTGCTATATGGTGGTAGGTGCATGAAACTGGTACACTAACAAATCATACAGGTAGCTACCCCCTAGGTGGTGGCAACTTGAAAAAGAGCTCATCAAGGAGGCTAGTTTGGTGACAGGTGGCTATAGATTGCATGACGCTTGCTAGCTTCCTGTATTAGGGAAGGTATTTTGAAGTGCATAGTTTCCATCAAATATACTTAAGCTGACTAGGCCATAAGTAGGTACAATCAAGTGCATAATAGAAATAGGTCAACAATTTTTTTATACTTGTTGCTTAAACCGTTCTCATATGGATGCGAAGTCCAAAGGTTTGCATGTTTATAGGTAGAATTCTTCCTTCAATTTCAAAGAGCCCATCCAAATGTGAAGATTGGGAAACGAAATTTCGAGAAACTGAAGCCATACTTTGTCCGCAAACTTAAGGATAGGTACACGTGCTGCTGCATAACACATGTCCAGATGTCTTTTTTGAGAGATTCCTTAAACCAAATAAGGCAAGGTTATCTTGGCTTGCATTCTGTCAGCTGTACTTGCCAATGTAAAATTTGTGGGGCCACTGACAAGTGCAATGCATGTGCTCAAACCTACAACAGTATGATGGTACTATGGGAATCTATTGTGTGTCCGAAGTCTGAAAGTGCCAGCCATCACAATACAAAATGTTTAATGGGAGAATGCTCTATTTGAGGACCAGAAAAAATGCCTGCATGCCGAAGGGAAGAATCACAGACACGATGCATCATGACAGTCAAGATATTCGAGGAGGTCGAAGTTGGACAAACAGATGCCGAGAAAAAGAAGAAGAGGAAAGTCCTTTCATTCGAGATGAATAGCAAAGAGCTTCTGGTTTTGTTTAGGGATCACTTGAAGAAGTATATCCAACATAACTCTGTGTATAGATGGCAGGATGAGCAATTCAAACAGTGTCTTCTAGTTTTTCCAGAAACGGTGGTATTGTCTGTAGTGGACTTTGTAGTGAACTACACGTTCAAAGAGCAGAACGAGATTCAAACAATGCACTAGTACTTTGATCAGGTCACAATATTTGTCCACATCACCTATATCCGCGTTGCAGGAGTGGTCCAAAAATATTATCACTTCTACATATCAGATGAAAAGACTCATGATACTCTTTTTTTCCAGCATTTTTCATGCTACATCACCAATGGTTGCAACAACTTGGCATAGCAGTCCAAGAACATTGGGTGTGGTCAGCCTCTCAATTCAAAGCCAAGAGGCCTTTTTACTTTGTTGCTAGGTATGCCACTCTAACAGGGGCTCTTATGACATGGAATTTTTTAGGATCAGGTCATAGAAAAGGTGAGCATGATGGAGCAGGGGCTGTCATCAAACGTCGTCTCACTCATGAGCATTTGAAGCCAAATGGAGTAAACTCCAGTGTGCACATGAAGTTGTAGCATGCTTGAGGGAGACCATGTCTACAGGCGCGCAGAGGCTTCTTATCCATCAAAGACCAGGCTAGTATCACGAGTGTTTTGGGAGATCAAGTTAGATGAGGTCGATCGAAGTAAGGCATCGGATTGTAAGGTTGTCCCTAATGCATGGAGCATTCATTGCGTAGCTGGTTATTTGCTGACAAATGGGAGAGCTCTGAGAAGTAGGACACTATCATGCTTTTGTAGTGCATGTATGCACGGTCTTTGTAGGAGATGCTCCAATTTTGCGCATGTGGGGTCTTGGGAGTACGTTTTGATTGATCCCACGGATGACTTTGAGGCGGAGGAACAAACAGACAATCCAGCCTATGAAGGACATTATGACGCCCTAATAGATGTTCTGCATGTAGATGATAACTTTGCTATTGCTGCAAGTGCAAACAATGAAGAGCTTGCAGACTTCTATTTGTTGAAGTGCATGGGAGAGAAGTCATGCATTGAGTCTCCAATTACCAATTCTTGGGGTAATTGTTGCTTGCAAGGATCTTATGTGGTCAAGGGACTTTGGTACGAGTAGGGATCTGGAAATCCACATGAATACAAGCTCTTGCACTCGAAGCCTGAAGTCTATATGTTATCACACCTTGTGAGAGCTATCAAGTTTCCCATGGAGAGAATTGACCGCAACTTGTTTATGATGTCCCCCGATGTATATGAGGCTGTTTACAATAGCATTCCCTTTGATACATAGGGACCTTAGAATTTCCAGTATATTCAATGAGTAAAGTATCCTTTGTTTCTTCCAAATTAAATGGTGCAAGGATATACTGCTATGTTGTTCTTGGGCTCTAATTCACAATAGGACGTCTGCTCTCTATTCCTTCCTTTCACTTTGAAGGTTGTTGTGGGTAGAGAAGTGTTTGATCTGTAATGGTACCTTCCTTTCACTTGGGAGGTTTTTGTGGGTAGGGAAGTCTTCATCTGATGGTTTAGGGTTCGAGGCACAAGGCCTCATCGTCAATGAAAAAACAATAATCCAACCAAAATTCCAAATCTCCTGTGAATCCTTAAACCTCAATTTAGCCAGAGCGGGTGATGACTAGGTGTGAACAAGTCAGGAACCTTGGTATTCAAAGCCATTGTAATTTCCCACTTCTAACCAAATACCGCAAGGGGCGCCGGACTTTCGAGACAACCAGGTGTTGAGCGAGGAAACGAGTTTAAAGGATGTGTGTGTGAATAAGTCTAGGTATTAATTGAATGAATTACCACTTTATGAGACCATAGACGGGTTTTATGGTTCCATCAACGAAATCTGAATTCTTTTCTACAAGTCTGACATGGACAGATTGGGTGAAAAGGATTCACAGACAATTGCCTTACAGGTGAGAAAAACCAGCATCCTCGAGTCACGGTCTCTCTCTCTCTCTCTCTCTCTCTCTCTCTCTCTCTCTCTCTCTCTCTCTCTCTCTCTCTCTCTCTCTCTCTCTCTCTCTCTCTCTCTCTCTCTCTCTCCGCGAAAAAGAAGGTGGGCAAAAACTGTAACATAAAACTACACTGTAACGACTGAATACCCAAACACAAGGCTGAGAATCACCGAGGTAAAACCCTTGAAATATTATATCATAGCAAAACCCCAAGGGAATGAGCCTCCACCAGAACAGAAAAGACATAGGATTAGGATTAAGGATCCACAACAGGAGATTTTGGTAAGCGGTAGGAAGAATGAACATCTAAGAAGAGAATTAAAGTCTTCAACTGATGGTTCCCAGACCGAGGCACAAGGCCTCATCATCAAACTCCAACCGCGAATCAATTAAAAAATTAGAACTGTAAAACCAACATCCTCTCTCTCCCCCTCCCTTTCATTTCTCTCTCTATCTCTCCCATGCACACAATCTTCTATTTCAAAATTGTCATGAGTATGAATCATGAGTCAGAGGGGGTAGCTACCATTAGACAACAGTCAGGTACCATGTAGAAATAGGTATCTACCAGAAAGAAACAGATAGCTGCCACATAGAGCTACCATGCAGATAAAGCTAGCTACCATGCTAATACCAAATAGCTACCAGTAATGAGCAGCTAGCTACCATGCTGACTCAATAGATAGCTACCAGTAATAAGAAGCTAGCTACCATGCAGAAAATAGATAGCTACCAATCTTAAACAGGTAGCTACCATGCAAAAATAGATAGCTATCAGTCAAGAATAGGCAGCTACCATGCAGAAAATAGAGCTAACATTCATAAACAAGCAGCTACCATGCAGAAATAGACATCTACCATACAACAAGATTTATACTGATGGCATTTGCAAGGAGGAGACAACACAGTTGACTAAGATTTAAAAATTTCAACTCAATTACAAATTACTTGAAGTACCGCGTATCATTTCCCAACAAAATCACAAATGCCAAGAAGTATGAGATATTCATTTTAGTAAGAAGCCAGTTTTACAGTTTCAAGAAGGCTGATATAAATAGGTCAATGATACAAAAAGGGGTTATCAACTCCCATTGGTTGTTTACACAAGTACATAGGCCCAAACCTAAACTTGGTCTCTTACGACCGAGTCGCTTTTCTCTGTGACCAAAATTTGATAACATATTGGAAAACCTGGTCCTTCTCATTCGATATCATGTGCATCCTGACATACTGATCAGGATCTTGCACATAGTTTCACCCCTTTAGCCACGGCAATAGAGTGTTCGTGAGGTAGCTAGGATCCTGTGATTCGTCATCCGATTGAAATGTTGGTGGACATATCATGGTTGTATCACTGTTGATAATATTTTTGTACCATGTATCGTCCACCATAAGAATTGATGACCCCCTCCAATCTAGTCTCCTTTTTAAGAGCTCCGATAATCCCTTTACAAAAACTGGTTTTGCTTCTCCGCCTTGCAGCTCTCTTATATCAGTAAGTCTGAAAGGCAATTGGACGCAGTTAGTTTGGCAAAATTGCTCTTTCCAGATTTTGGGGTGCATCCCGCTTAGGCAACCCTTAAGTGTAATATTCATGTTTCTGTAAGTGCAGCTGGACTAGATGCAAAGGTGAAAGATGTCTGCGAATTCACGAAGAAATTGAAGCACATCTGCCCTGATTATGAAAAAGGTTCCACGGTCACTGCCTCCCTTTAACACTTTTCGACAGAGAAAATATTTGGTTCTCGAAGGGATCTCTGGATTTGGGTATCTTCTCAAGAGAGCCCCATTCATGTCTAATACCAGGACTTTTTGAGTAGGACAGGTTGGAGGTGGCGTACCCTCCATCAGCAGAGCAGTCACAATTCTAATTGGGAAAGGCATTAGAACATCCTTCCACCTTTTTGTTCAGGAACTTACATCTTTCTGTAACTCTAACGAATGCACTTCTTTCGGAGGCTCTGGCTGCACATCTTGCCCCAAAGGGGAATCTTTCTGAGCATCACCGATAGGGACGAAGTCTGGAGGGGCCGCTGGGTGCACATGCGTGGATGCCCCGAGAGTAGGATCCTGTGATTCATCATTAGACATTGTACCACTCTTCATGTCAGTGCCTTCCTTGCTAGGAAAAATAGCCAAAGATTGTATAGGTAGGAGCAGCTCTTTGGTGTTTTTGTTGTGTTGGAAAAACCTGTGCATCGTAAAGTAGACAAGATATTCAAAACCGCTTCCAATCCTTGGGGCATTACCCATTTCCACCTGTTGTAGCCCAAGTTTGAGTTCCTCTAAACAAACAGAACGCAAGAGTCACAAAGTTGCAATATTAATTTTTCTATAGAGAAAATGGATCTCACCTCAATGGACAAGGCATCAAAAGACACATGCACCACATCACAAGTCACATAAAAAAACACTTTGACATGAAAGATGAACTCCAGGTTGATCCAAACGTTCTATTGTTACATTACGAAAGGATTGTGGTACAAAGAAGGATAGTGGTTTGATACAAAAAGGATGGTACAACCAAAAAGGCTCATAGAAGGGTTGGCTATAAAGCATCACTCATGGACACTAGGTAGAGTCTAAGTCAGGCATCTTTTTGTCCATGTGTTTGTAACACCTTTTTTGAGGTTTGCTCCACTTACTGCACTAGTGTCCCCATCCACAACCACAAAATCCTTCTCTTTAGCACTCTCCGATCCTTTGGCTGCATCCACCCTTTCATTCTGGTCTCCCCTTGCCCCCCCTGCAGGAGCAGTAACTATTAATAAACACCCTAATCAAGCCATACAGATGAAAACATCTCAGAGACTACCCAATTATACCTGAAGTCCCTTTGTGTTTTTTTGCATTTCTTGCCGCTGCAAAAGCCTCTGCAATATTAGGGCTTTTTGAGGGAGATTTATCTTAGTTAACCGGTATGGATGTCAAGGGTTTGCTATGATAGTGGATCTTGAAGATCTCCAATTCTTCCCTAACAAGTGGCGATTCCTCAAGTATTTCATGCGCTATGGGGAGAACATCACCATCCATTAACTGGGTTTCCTCTATATCAGGTACATCTATTTTTGAAACATCCCAAAAATAAACTCTAGGTGAATTGTAAAAAACAATGATGTGTAAACTTTATACTAAACAAGTGCTTCGAAGGACCCAAGGAACTGCTGCTACCTTCCAGATTGCAATGTCTCTCTTCCTTATCAGAGAGAACACTGATCGTAGCGCCCACTTTGACCTCTTTGGAGATCACTTCGGTGTTTAGATCACCCTTTTCAGCATCTGATCAATAGATAGGAATTTTAGGCAACATTTATTGACAAAACCATACAAATATTGTACGAATGTCCCCGAAGAGAGGGTTACCAAAAGTGTCATCTGATTTGGTTGAAAGGACCTGCGCCTCACTTTTTTTCTTGGAGGTAGATTCTGCACAAGCATTAGGCAATTTAGGTTATGACAAGCTAACCATCAATGGATATAACCTTAAAGATTATGTCCCACCATGCTAGATACCATTGCATGAAAATGGTAGTTATCCCCAGACTGGTAGCTACCACAATACTAGTGGGTAACAACACTCTGCTGGGTGGCTCAAACCATAGTAGCTACAATTTAGCCAGTACAATATTGGTGCCTAAATATTGAATGTAAGACACATGATCATGGGAATAAAGTGGTAGTCACCCCCTACCATAGCTACCACCTTTGGAGTAGTTAGCACATAAGCCACTAGCCACCTACTATCCAGCTAGCAACCAAGTCAGCACTTGTGACTAGGCAGGCTTGACTTGGGTGGGGTGGACCACCACCTACCATAGGTACTACCACCTTTATAGAAGCTACCACATAGTCACTAGCCACCTAGCCACATACTACCCAACCAGTGAGGCGGTCCGGGGCGGGCAACAAGAAGAGCAACCTCTAGACACCCTTCAAGGCTCCCGTGCTGCTCAATGGGGCTGGGGCACAACACAACACAAACCAAAACAACAAACCCACAACCAAATCCCAACTACACAAGGGGCACCACCTAGTTTAAGAGCGAGCTAGGACGCAAAAGAGGAGAATCGTTAGAGCAACCCACAAACAAGCAAGGAATTTACACTAACCCTAACACCAATGGAACACTCTCACACACTAAAACACGAGAGAGAGAGAGAGAGAGAGAGAGAGAGAGAGAGAGAGAGAGAGAGAGAGAGAGAGAGAGAGATGGTGTACAACTTAGCTTCAACTTTATATTTTGCACAAAAAGGAACTTAGAGCTTGCAGAATCAAGTGACAAGATTTGGTTATAGCATCACTAGCACATTGTCTTAGGGTTATGGGAGCCCTCTCACCATCCACCCTCTTACAATGGTAGCCAAACAATAGCCAATGAATCACAAGCAACAAAACAACAACCTTCAATGAAACAAGTCACCTTATGAAGCTGAATGAGTTTGCCAAGCCAAATTGGAGGAGAAGCGTGAGCCTTTGGACATGAATTGCACCCAAAACTACCAATTCATTGATGTTGGGGTAGATACAACAATGGTAGGAAGAATATCTTCTACTCACACTCACTCAAACTAGCTCAAGCTTTTCTATGCACCAAAGTGATGGTGTATAGAAAGCTTACTCTCTCTTTACAACCAAGATAGAACTGGCGTGTGCTACGCTCAATCTAGTGTGCAATGGTATAGTGATGTCTTTTACAAAGAGGAATGGGTTCTATTTATAGGTTTTAGAAGCCTTGATTAGGATTAAGCCTAATCAATTTTATTAGGAAAGATCAAGGATTATGAATTTTTATGAATTTCAAATGAGAATGGGGTCTCTCTTATCTCTTGAGTCACATGGATGTGGGCTCAAGTAAGAGAATTATTGATGTGGTGAAAGGAGAGAAACTTCCATGGGAGTGAGTGAATTTGGTTTACTTGTGTGGTTGCCTACTCCATATGTTGATAGTGTGGGTGCATTTTTACAAGAGAAGTTAGTTGTTAGTGGTAATAATCACTAGAATTGTTAGTGATACATTTACAATGGGTAGGATGAGTTGATTTGATGAAGGAAGAGGGGTGAATTAAAAGAGAATCATTGAGATGGTGAAGCTTTGAAGAATCTTGAACTCACCCTTGTGTAGATTGTGGAAAAAATGACCGCTGGTCTTCTTCTTCTTCTTCGCTTCTTTACGCCGCCGCCACGGTTGACCACCACGATGAAAAGAGGATTTGTTGATGAAAAATCCTCAATTTGCAGAAGTTATCATGGTTAAGATGCTGAATTTTAGATATTTTTAGGAGAGGTAAATGAAATTGTAACATAGAAGCAATAGAGAGAGACATGGAGAGGGTGTATGTATGTAGAGGTTCATAAAAGAACTATAGGGATGAGAGAGAAGGGTAATGGTGAAGAGGGTGGGAGAAGCCATGGAAATTGCAGGTTTGAGTGAGGGAGGGATGTGTAAGAGTGAGTAGGTGTGTGGAAGGGTGAGAGAAGACTAAGGGCTACTTGTGAGAAAAGTGGGCAGACTTGGGTCCACTCAAAAAATCATAGCTCACCGTTGGTAGCTCTAAAAATCATGAAAACAATTGAAGTGATTATTCAGAGCGTGGGCTACATTTTCTCTTTTGACCACCGCTCCAAATTCGGAGTGGAGATAGGTGCCAAAATTCTCACCAAAAAGCCTGTTTTTATGCCTGCAAAAGTCTTTTAGTGGCCCCCTCCTTTGTTGAATTTGTACAATGCATCCAAGAGTGAGCCCCTCCTTTGTCATATTATAATACAAAGCATCCAAGTTGCCCTTGACCCATGCATGGAGGAGGATTATTGGTGAATAAAGAAATATATACATGGTGGGACTAGTGTATGGACTATTCATGGACTTTAGCTCAATGAGCACATGATGTTAGAATAATGAGTAAAAATAATAATAAAAATATGGAGGAGTTATGGATATGGAAAGATATTGGAATCATATGATATGGTCCCTCCTTCAATTATTTTGGGTGAAAGAGGAAAAGGTATGCAAGTAAATAATATAATAAACGTAACCAATGAGTAGAAATCAATTTTTTGTTTTCACGAGGGTGAGGGTGAAAATGTGGGAGTGATTTGTATAAAGGAAAAATATGAGGTTAGAGTATGTACATATTGGCAAAAAATATAATTATGGTGTAAGAGGATGAAAGAAGGTGTACATAGGTTTAATAAAACACACACCTAAGTAGAAATATTTAAATAAAATACCAAAATAATTATAAAAAATCCCTATATTTAGGCCATATATACAATGAAATATTTACACACAAAGAAGCCATAATATACTTTTATTTTTTTTATTTTTTTGGCTCAACTAGCCCAGTGACTAGCTAACTGAAGGTTTTTAAGAAGATATGGGAAAAGCCCCCTAACTCACACACGCCTATGTACAGTGAAATGGTAGGGATAGCCATAGCGTTTGGGTGAATTTGGTAGGGTGGAGTAACTTACTATGGAAATTATGGACAGCCAAAAAATGACTATCACCAGCTAGCAAGTCAACATTTGTGACTAGATAGTGCTGAAGGGTGGCTACCTGTGATGACTAGGTAGTGCTGACTAGGTAGCCACCACTCAGCAATAGCTAGTCACTAGCTAGCTCTGAGTAGCTAGTGGTAGCTAGTCAGCAGCTAGCCATCTACCACCCAGCTAGCTACCACCTTGCCAACTAAGACCTACCTAGCTAATATCTAGTCTTGAACACCTATACATGGTACCACCTAGCCAACCACATTGCTACCACATGTACAAGAGGTACCACAGTTCTCTTGGAGGGAAACTGCTAGCCATTAAGAAATAGGCACCATAGCTACTGTCAAACAAGGTGGCTACCCTTCATGTCACACTATTAGATGTCTTCCCCAGTAAGCTAGTACTTGTGGAGATGCAATTATAGGTATCCACCTTTGAGATCATGCACATATGACACCTACAAGTATGCACGGGCCTGAAGTTGTACTGGTAGTAGAATAGTAGAATAATTCTACCACAAACACAACTACCTCTATGTTAGGTGCCTACCCATATGTTACCTAGGAAGATGGTAATAACAATGCCCATTCTCAGCCACATTCACAGATACCATATGTAAATGAGCAAAATGACATGCTTACCAAACTTTAAGCATCCAGGAGATGTGTCACTCCCGCTATCTACAAACATTAATTCCTTGATATTATCTGGGATGAGACGACCACAACTTGCAGCCAAGCATGTTCCCTCTCTGCCAGCAAGGTTGGCAAAACAATATATATGGTAAGCATGTCTGCAGGGGACTATGAATATCCCGAACGCCTCTTCATCGCACATGAGCAGTCCACATGCACTGCAGCTATCAGGCACCTGCGATATCTCAGCATTAGGTGGTGGCACTTTGGGGGTGGAACCTGCAAATGAACCGGGTTTTTCCTGCGTTGCATGGCATTTACAAAATCAACACGAGCATTCAGTATGGGGAGAATTTCTTCGTTCATCTCAATTTCCCTAGTAATCTCAAGTAACTCTGCACTGCATTCATCATCCTCCACCTCAGCTTGCAAGGTCTCTAGCGTCATTTTGAGCTTGAAGACCGGTTCCTTCTCGCTTTCCACATCAGCACTATCCGCCACAGATGATTGCAGCTCCCCCAATCCATGTTTGGCTTTAGCAAGCTGTGTTGTTACACTATTAATGATTGACATTGGCCCCTCACTTAGATGCACATTTTCTTGCATGGCATCTTGTCTTTTACACGCTTCATGGTACTGCGTTAATGCCTTTTCTTGGCTAAGTTCCGTAGCCATTCCAACATCATCAAGTTCACGAAGAGACAAATTTCCAAGCCTTGAAAATTTGGCCGCATTGTGCAAGCTAGAACCCCTGCTAGAATCCCCCTCATCTACATTCGTAACGATGGTCATGCGCCACGAGCTCTGTGGTGCACTTGCAGAGTGGTATGCTGCCCATCTCTGTTTCTTCAGCTGCAGCTTGCTAGATTCCATATTGGCTACAATGCTCTCAGCAAAAGCTGCCCAATTCACAGCCCCTCTCAAATGTTCATAGAGAAAACCCCTGGCAAATGCCTTTGTTACTACCATAGTTCCCAGGAGGCTCCTGGTACACCGAAGTGAACATGGAGTAGAATTTGCTCCAAAATTCCTTCTTAAGAAACCTGTATTTTACTTTGCTGCCTCTCTTTGGCACCTCAGTAAACACTTGCAGCCAGTCTTCATCTGAAAAATCCTCCTCATTGAGGAGCCTCGGATCCTGTCCAGCACAATTAAGCTTGTACACCTCATGGGCCTCTGCTTTTGTCATGCAAAACTGGCTCTTCCTCTCAAAGTTGACATGAGGAGGCTGCCACCTAGACATCGGTGCAGGAGAAGCGGGGGTTCCGACATTTTGGTCCGATCGAGAACGAAGAGCTTGCCTCTCCTCTACAACAGGTGTTTCATGAGTAGGATTTGGCCTTCTCTTCTTCACCCTGTGTGTGTCATGGTCCTCCCCCTCAGAAGTAGAGTATGCAACTCTTTTGTTTGGAGAAGCATGCACCACGTGCCTGGGTGGTGTCTTCCTCACCGGCTTGCTCTCTTTATGCCTGGCTTCTTTCTCCTAAGACCTGTGCTTGTGTGCCTTCCTTTCTTTCCCCACCAGCTCCTTGACGTGGTGTGGAGAGGACTGAGCCCGTTTGGTGCACGACAGTACCTCCATGCCCCTAGTTCTCCGCGTCATAATTGCCCCGCTCGCGGCTGTAACAAAGGGGCCCAAGCCACTCAAACTCACTTTTAAAAAAAAGACACTAATATGTATATATTGAAAAGAAAAACCCCCCATGTTCTCAAATTCGGTACTACAAGTGACCTCCACCACTTACAAACTTAGGTAGTAACATGAAGTGACGAGCTCCCAAAAATCAAGTAGGTAGCGTACCACCTTAGCATGCATATACCCATAGAGAATGCAAATTTAACCAAATAATAATTCATTCTTCTTCAACTTGACAAAACCTATGACCGTGTTTCATGGTCCTACATTGAAGATGTCATGATGATTTAGGCTTTGGACCTTGAATGTCTTGGTGCACACACTAGGAACTAGTAGCTCCTTTTTAACAATAGAATTGTGGGAGCCTAAAGGATTGAAAAGATAAATAAGAAAAAATGCCCACTTGTACCTCTTCTCTTCGCTATTGGTTATCATGCCTTGGATACCATGCTCAAGTCTAGTTGAAAGAAAGGAAAAATTCAAGGACTTTCTCTACCAGATAATAATCAACTCTATATAAAGCTATTTATAGATGACTCATTGATCTTTCTACAAGATCACCCTCAAATGATAAGGAAAATTTAGGAGATTGTGTAGAATTTTGCAATAGCTTCATGATCAAAAGGCAACATCAAGAAGTCTAGACTCATTTCACTTATAGAGAATGACTCTTTTAACCTTATGGAATGGTCTAGTGAAGTAGTCTCTAAAGGTATGATTTTTTGCCACCTTGGGTTAGGAATTAATGAGAAAGAAAGATTTCAATGGGTGATGAAAAAAATCAAAGGGAAGATGGGAGATAGTAGAGTAAAGTAATCAACTCATTCATGATGTCTTAGTTGTCCTTATTTCTCCAATCCTCAAAATGGCCAAAGGAAATTGGAAGAAGTTTTTGAAGCCTATCAAGTGATTTTTGTGGAAGAACTACACCGAGGAAAATTTACCTTGGTAGTGGGGAAAATGGGAGTGGGATACTAGGCCTAAGGAGGAAGGGGGCATTGGATTACTTAACCTGACAGCTCATGTGAGGGCACGATGCTCCAAATTCATGGTAACACTAGCCAAGCAAGATCAAACCTAGACCTTGATGACATGGGATATGATGAAGAAGGTAAAGCTTTACTCCCAAGGGGGTCCATGGAAACATGCTGAGTTCCATGCCAAATCAATGGTACCTCCATGGGCATGTGTAAAAGCTAGGAGCTAACATAGGAGAGTTTGTACAAAATGTATTAAAGTATTTGTAGCACTAGAATGGAGAGAATCAATCAAATATTTCAAAAACTTTGTCACTTTCTAAGCTTGATAGTGGCTAATTGGACATTTTTTGGAGGGAAATTGCCAGAAGAATCAATAATAAAGGAGTAATATATTTATAACAGTTATGTGATAGAAATAACTTTATCGGAAGGAAGAAAACCATTTGATTACACAATTCAACTTGAAAGGGAATGAAAGAATGTTGATTGGTAGAGTAGTTGAATGATTGAGAAGTATTGCATGGCCGATCAATGAATCAGAACTAGACTGGAGGGCCTGGCATTGGCTGGTTGAGGAAAAATTTTCCCTACCACAAAAAAAAGAAATGTATATCAAACTAATGTACAAAGAAAAATGATTTTCACCTCTCAATAATAGTGGCATCTATAGTGGTCCACGAGGCAAAATGGCGATAGTCCTTTTAAATATTTGGGATCCCAAATGGCCAGATATCATAAAGACATTTCTTTGGAAGGTGTTACTAGGTGGGACCGTACCAACTAGGAACAAGATGAAGGCTATAGAAGATCCTGTCCATCTATTCAAGGACTACCCATCCATGAGGGGTTTGCAGGGAAAGTTTGTAAATAGATACAAAGGACATAAAAAATCTTGTTTCTAAAAACCAATCTAATAGTAGGAGGTAAAGCAAATTTAAGCCAAGATACTCTGGCTTACATACAAATTGTTCGGTTCTACTTTTTACAAAACATATGGAAGGCAAGAAACGTCAAATTTTTTGATGGAATCTGTGCATGAAACATGTTTGAAGAAATCACTAAAGAAAGCAATAAATTGCTCTTTACAATAGGAGCAAGAAGAATTTGGATGGGCAACAACAATCAAAACAATGGAGTTCCTCAAGGAATTAAAGGGAATATAGAGGAGGTAAACAACTCCCAGTCAAAATGCAAAAATCCCTAGGAGAGGTGGCACCTTGTGTATGTAGCATATCCTCATCTGGGGTTAGATTTCTTCAAGTTGACTAAAAAGAACTTGCTTTGCACTAATTGGACCCTCAAGGCACAAGAAGTGCTTGAGGTTTGGCGTACGTTCTTCACAATGTTAATATATAATAACACCACTCACAATTGTGAATGAAGAAAAATAAAAGACTAAAAGACTCCCATGATCACAAATGATTTTGATGGTCATTAGACTTGTAGGTGAATTATGGTGACCATGGCTTATGTTATTGGCCAGTCTCTAGCCTATTTGGTTTAGGGAGAGATCCCGGAGGGAGATCTCCTAGATGCGGTCCTAGAGATGCTAAGACCTAGGCTTTTATCCATTAACTTAGAAAATATTACTGCTTCATTGAATTGCATTATGTAGAATCCTTTTTCTAGATACTAAATGAACTCTATAGATCCATCGTAATTTGAGACACTTGGACCATACAACTAGTTGATTAGTCTTTACTTGGCTGGCACCGACCCATAAAGACAAGGACTAGGGACAAATTGTCCAGCTTTGTAAGCTACTTCTTAATCAATGCAGGGGGGGGGGACTACCATAGTATATACATTCTCAATTTCCACCCTCTGTTATAAATTATTTTTTTGGAATTGAAGAGCCCTATCTCCGCAAGCCATGTCTTTGATTTGGGAAGACGTAGGCACCTTACCAACAAGTGCTCTCTTATTTGATCCCATTTCACTCTTTTGCAATCTCTTTTTGGAGTGCTACAATTTCTCTTTCTAGTTTAGCCTCCTGCAGCTCCCACAATTCTTCTAGGTTCTTGAAAGGGTCATCTAGTGCCATCTCCATTTCTCCTACTTTGTATATTGAGTCCCATGACCCTTTGACCCCCTTTTTCTAATTTATTGTTAGCTAGCATTTTTGTGTTTGTAGCCTTGCTGATAGCCACCACGAGAGCATCCATCTCAATAGCCCATTTCAATTCTAATCTTTTGATTCCTTCAATTGGGCATGATAGAGGAGGTGTTATGTTCACATCTCCTACTATCTTGGTAGCTATCTTGCTAGACCCCTGTTCTACCTGACATGATGGCACTATTGTAGCATGTGCACCTGGCACTTAGCCCAAACTGTTGGTTTGTACAGAGACAACTTGATGAGTAGTCTTGGACATGGGGGGTGCCGAAATTGTGACAATCTCCCACCAACATGGCTTCATCAAAGGAAGGTCTATATACAACTTATTGTAGCTATGGTTGACATCAAATATATAGACCTTTCCAAGCACAAATGCGATTGGTGGGAGGATTGAAACTTAGGAGACCTCTTAAACAAGGCTATCCACTCGCCCAATAAAAGGGTTGGCTATTGCAAGAAACAAGCAACTACTCGCTAAATTTTTTGCTTATGACTCTTTTCTCTTCCTTGAAGCTAACCCTCCAATGCTTAGAAAGTCTCTAGAGATTGTGAAAATTTTTTCCACAGCCTCAGGATCCAAATGCAATATTGAGAAGTCAAGGTTAATATCTCTCACAAAAAAATGACTCTTTTGACCCGTCTGAATGGTTTGGCAAAGTTGTTAGTAGTAAGGGAAAATTTTTTCATCATCTAAGGCCCCTGCTAGGGTTTGGAATTATTGATAGTCAAAATTTCAATGGGTCATGAATAGAATTAGAAGTAAGATGGAAAGATGAAAGTATGTGCTTCTCCCCTTCCACAGCAGAGAAAGTCATTAATTCGTTCATGATCCCATACTTGTCTTTCTACTTGCCAATGCTTAAATTGGCCAAGTGCAACTGGAAGGAATTCCTCAAACCAAACAAAGGGTTTTGTGGAATACAACACAAAATATATGTTGCCTTGGCAATGGGGAAAATGGGAGAGGGTAGCTAGACCCAGACTACAGGGAGGAGCTAGATTCCTTAACCCTGATATACATCCAAATTTGTCGTTTCACTAGAAAATCAAAGTTAAGCATGGATTATGATGGCTTGGGGTATGGTTGACAAGGTGAGGCCCTTCTCCAAAGGAGTCACATGTTGGAAACATGTGGAAGTCCATAACAAATTGTTGGCACCACGGGCATGTTTGAAGCTAGGAGGGGTACGAGTGAGCTAGTACACAAATGTATCCAAGAAGCCTCTTCACTAAAATGAAGAGAGACTATCAGATATTTTAATAACTCAATAAAAAATGGGCCTCCTTGGTTTTCTAAGATTGGAGGAGGATTTATTAACAAATTTCGGAGAGAAGGAGCTAAAAAGCATAGCAACAAAGGAGCAAGCCATCTTGCACATTTTTGGGATAAAACTTTCATAGTTGGAAGGAGGTTGACCAGATAGAATCACAATACAAGCTCAATGGAAATAAAAGGCTCTTGGTCTTAAGAGTGGAAAGCCTAGTAGTGGTCTAGCAATGCAGTGTTCACTGCCGCTCAAACAAAAGAAATATATTTGAATTTCATGTACAAAAAGGATTTTTTTTATTCACTTAAAAAGAAATGATAGTTGTAGTGGACGGAGGCCAAGTGGGTGATAGTCATAAGTAATATCTAGTGTCCTAGCTAGACTCACCTAATGAAAGTGTTCCTATGGAAGGTTGTTTGGGGTGCCATTCCAATTCAACAAAAATCCAAAGCCAAAGGGATTAGCATTGATTTATGCTCATGGTGTAAAGAAGCTATCAAAGACCCCTAGCAAGTTGTTGTCCACATTGGCCCAGCTGCTTGTGCATTTGGACATGGGAATCCTCACCATTGAACCCTGCATGGTCACTAGCCATAGCTCTTTGGTCACTACTCTAGCCATTTGGGCAGCCATCTATTACTAGTGTTACAACCTACATGACATAATCCCCCCCCCCCCCCCCCCCAAAAAAAAAACAAAAAAGAGTTTTTGTCCTTGAGAAAAATTGGGAAAATTTCTTGGCTATTGCACTATGGGATTCCCAAGTTGTTGCTTACTCATCTAAGTCTATTCAATTAATTAGTACTTCTTTGCACAATTGATGATATGTTTGTCTATCTCAATAACCTAGAATCCTTTTTGATTCATGTGGTATCTTTGGAGGCTCTACCAAAATCTCTAGAGAAACTATGTTCTCCAGCCGTGGATCAACTTCTTCAATTTACTCATGTGGAAGACAAGATGAACTTAAGAACTCTCCAATAACTCAAGTTTATATTCTATGTCTCCAATATTTTTAATGAATTCAAGGGACCACAATATCTAGGAGAAAGTTTGTCACATTTTCCTGTTTTCACGACTTTGCAAGAACCTATAAGAATACAAAGTCACCTTCTTCAAAAGTAACTTGCCTTCATCATCTATTAGCATACATCTTAACACAATGTTGTGTAATTTGTATGATTTCCTTTTTCTCTTTCAATATAACATTCATATCTTCAAGGAAATTCTTGATAGATTGAATCTTCTCCTTCTCTAGGCCTACAGCCATAGGAGATCTCGGCTGGAAACCATACATCAAAATACTTTTGAACTTCCTATCTCTAGCTGAAACTATATCTACAGGTAATACATATAGCTTGTAGAGCTGCTCAATGAAGATTTTTGCCAACTTTGGCATTTTATCCATTTTCTTGATCGAAATAAACTTGGGTCATGTAGGTGCATTTGCCACCACATTAGATTTCTCTTTGGTAATGTATCTGAAGTGCAAACTCTTGTAGGATCTCCATCCTCCAAAATTTTCTACCTTTTAGTTCATTCTAAATTAAAAGCCATTTAAAAATTTCGTAATCCATGTGAACATCTTTCTTCATGTGTCCCTTCCTATGGCAATATTAGCACTTGATATCATGCATGAATTATTAGAATTATTGTGAAAAATCTTGCGATTGCACTTGGCATGATCGAGAGTGCAATTTCTCTATCTATGAGAGTAAGCAACATAAGCATCACTATGTTTCGCCTTTGTAAGAAAACTATCAATAATATCATTATAGACTAGTTTGACATAAGATGCCAAGTCAATTGACTAAAGAAAATTTTGAGCTCATTTAAATGTGATGATACATTGTCACCTTTCTTCATGCAAAGATTAACAAGTTTCTTCATACGATAAACCTTGTTACTAGAAATCTTCTTCTCATAAGTGTTACATAACTTTTGCCATAGATCATCAGTAGTGGCTTCACCAACAATCGTAAAGAACACTGACTTTGCAAGGTGTAAATAGATGGTAGACCTTACATTTATATCAAGAAACCTCTACATGGTCTATATGTAATCATCATCCTCTTTGTTTTCAAATAATGGTGCTATTGCCTTTCAAAATCAACACATGATGGATTTGTTCTTTCTAGATATTGAAGTTTGTGTCATCAAACTTTTGGATATTGTAGATATCCTTTTCATAAGACAAGGCCATAAATACTAATAGCTGTTTTTTGGCTATCCAAATTTCCACAGTGAGCTTCCTTACCCTACGAAAATCACCCAAACACAGTGTCTATCCCTACCATTTCATTGTATATAGGCGTGTGTGAGTTAGGGACTTTTCTCATATCTTCTTAAAATCCTCAACTAGCTATTCATTGGGCTAGTTGAGCCAAAACTATAAATAAAATTAAAATATATTATCTCATTGTATATAGGGACTAGATAGTGATAGCCGTTTTTCGGCTTTCCATAATTGACATAGTAAGCTACCTCACCCTATCAAATCACTCAAACATTTTGGTTATCCCTACCATTTCACTGTACATAGGCGTGTGTGAGTTAGGGGACTTTTCTCATATCTTCTTAAAAACCCTTAATTAGCTAGTCACTGGGCTAGTTGAGCCAAAAAAAATAAAAAAATAAAAAATATAAGTATATTATGGCCCATTTGTGTGTAAATATTTTATTATATATAGGGCCTAAATAAAATGATTTTTCATAATTATTTTGGTATTTATTTAAATATTTATACTTAGGTGTGTGTTATTTATGTACATTGACTCATCATTACCATATTTTTTCTTACCATTTTGCATACTCTTTATTCCATATAAAAATAATTTCATGCAAGCTTCTCTTATTTTTGGTGTAACTCCATCCCAATAAAAATCCAAAAAAACTAGTTTTATTTATGTGTATATTTTTTCACTATTGTGATTTTTTCCTTCCTACACCTATTCTCTATTACTCTCATAAATTAGAACACCAAAAATATTCATCTTTTTATGGTAGACTTATAATGAGAGAGATTTATTTTGACCCCTTTATATTTTTTCCACCTATATTATTTATATCTGACATGTACATAATTTTTTAGACCCCTAAATATTTGATTTTCTTAGTTGACTATTCATTTATATCATGATCTCAATAATATCTTCAATTATACACCTACCAACTAAGGTCAAGGGTATGTGGAATGCATGCATGCACCATGGGGAGCTCACTCTTGGAGGTATTCAAAAGAATCATCCAAAGAAGGACCTCACGAGGACCTTGTGCAGTGGAAAAAAAAGTCAGCTTTGCTGAATTTTTAAAGATCACATGCTCCTCGAATTTGGAAAGGTGATACAATCAAAAGTTGTAGCTCGTGAGCTGAACTTTCACCTCCAATTTTTTCATATTTTTTTGAGCTACGAGCTGTGAGCTATGATTTTATTGGTGGACCCCAGTTTGCCCATGCTATGCAGCCACACTCCCTCTTCCACTTTATCAGTTTCCTCTTTCACACACACTCCTCCCACTCCTTCCCACTCCCAAACCTGCAACTCCCATGTCCTAATTCACCCTCTTCACCATTGCCACATCTCTCACACCTCCATAGACTTCATCCTCCATTTCTACACCCTATGTGTCCCCCTTTCTCTCTACATATATGTCCATATTACCATACTCTCTTCAACTTTGTAAAGAACTTCAAAAAATCAGCAAAAATCCAAAGATAACCTCTGCAAATGAAGGCTTTTATCATGAATTTTCCACGGTTTGAAATAACATAGCTTCATCGACACGCGCTGCTTCGCCATGCTGACTGCTTCTTCTTCTGGTGCTGTAAAGAGATGAATGTCAACTTCTCCAAAGCTTCAAACTCTCTTTACAAGCTCATCCCTTCTCTAACTTTTCTCATCATATATCTCACCATTTGGTGAATGATTTTGTAAATATTTTGTAGTGATAATTACTAACTACTAACCACTAATCTTATTGTAAAATGCACCCTCTACTAGAGTAGGCACTCCCAAATTATTCACTCAATCCTCTCTCCTTTCATCCTCAATAATTCTCTTCCCTTGAGCCCACATCCATGTGACTCAAAGGACAAGAGAGACCCACCCTCATTAAAAAAATATATATATATATATATATATATGCATAATCTTTTATTCCTTCAAATAAACTTGATTAGGCCTAATCCAAACCGGGGCTTCTAAAACCTATAAATAGAGCCCTTCTCTCCCTTGTAAATCATCCCATGATCACACTACACCACACCATTCTCAACACATAACACACCACTCTTCAAGCCTAGTTGTGTAGAGTGTGTGCATCGTGAGTGCTCTATTCCATCATTACACATAGGTGCATGGAGAAGCTTGAAGTTAGTTATGCCATCTAGAGGAGTGGAGTGATACTATACGCTGCAATCACACTTGTAGCCTACTCTTGTCCATAAATAAGATTCATAGTTTTGGGTGCAGTTGTATGCTGCAACTACGACTCTTCTCTCCAAATTGACTTGATAAGTTGGCTCATCAGGTGGTTAAAGGTATATTGTCCTTGAAGTTTGTTGTGACATTTCATGCTTGGTGGTTTGAGGGCTTGTTGAATGGTTTGCCTAAAAGGTAAATTGTAAGAGGGTGCTCGGTGAGAGGGCTCCCGTGACCCTAAGACAATTTGTGTATTGGCAACAAGGTCATGTTTTCTGTTGTCTCTCTATTTCTCATCAAGCTTTGTGTGCATCTAGTCTTTAAGGCTAAGACTGAGTTGCTCAAGTTGATTTGTGCTCTTTACCTCTCTCTGGCATGGTGAATGTTTGTGTTTGGTGTGTGTGGCTATCTTGCATTCCCCTCTCTTTGTGATTTTGAGTACAAGGAGATATCACGTGTGTCCTAGTTTGCATCTACAACTAGGTGGTGCCCCTTTTCTTGTTTGGTTTCTGGCTGTTGGTTGTTGTTGTCTCTGATTGTGCTTGCCCCAGCCCCAATTGAGTAGCACGGGAGCCTCGAAGGGTGTTTAGAGGCTGCTCTTCTTGTTGCCCGCCCCGGACCGCCTCAATAGAAGGAATTTTCATAATTATTTTGGTATCTATTTTTAATTAAATATTTCTACCTAGGTGTGTGCTATTTGCCTATGTATGCTATGAACATTGACTCACCATTAACACAATTTTTTTTTCCTTTTGCATACTCTTTATTCCATATAGATACATGCTCATGTAAGATTATCTTATTTTAGGTGTGAATCCACTCTAAGAAAAAAACTCAAAAAAATACCTTTCACCATCAGTGCCTTTCACTAAATTCCTATTTCCTACTACAGGTATTCTTTCTTATCTCTTGTAAATAAATATACATCAACAAAAACAAATGAGAGACCTCCTCATTTGATTCCCCATGTTTTGATATATTTATTGTTTATATATATAGCTAACACTATTCTAGATTCCAAAAATTGATTATATATACTAGCCTGTTTTTTCCATCATATCCATATATTATATTCATGCATAATCCACAAACATGCATATTTTTAAAACCCTAAGAATCTATTAGGTCATGCTCATGCAAGGAGGGACTTACCTTTGGAGCTTGATGAAAATTCAACAAAAGGGGGGCCACTGAAGACTTTTTGTGAAACAAATAGGCATTTTGGTAGGAGTTTCATATCCATCTCCACTAGGAATTTGAAGTGGAGGTTAAAAGAAAAAATGTGGACCAAGAGGTGATTAATCACCTCAAAAGTTTTGATAGTTTTTGAAGCAGCCACCGGTGAGATAGAATTTTTTTCGTGGATCCCAATCTGCCCACTTTTCTCACAAGTAGCCCATAGTCTTCTCTCACCTCCTTTCCTACTTCCACTCACACTCACTCAAACTTGCAACTTCCATGGTTTTTTCTCACCCTCTTCAACATTAGCCTCCCCTCTCACACCATAGCTCTCTTTTGAAGCTCTACTTACATCCACCATCTTCATATCTCTCTCTATATTCCCATATTACAATTTTATTCTACCCTTTCAAGAATGCATAAAAATCACCAACCTAACCATACTTAATCTCTGGTAAATGGCGGTTTTATCAAAAAATCCCTCACTTCCTTTTTGGTGATTTAACTATGGTGGCTGCATGAAAAGAAGAAGAAAAATGAATGATGGTCACTTTCGACAATCTACACACGGGTGAGTCCAAGATTCCTCAAGGATTCTAGTGATTGCTAACACTAATTGCTAACCCTTTCTTGTAAATTGCACTCACTCTACTCTACCTTGGACTACGCAACCTCACACAAAAATCACTCCTCTCTAGAATCTTCTCTATTTCACCTTAATAATTATCTCCTCTTGAGCCCACATCCATGTGACTCAAGAGACAAGAGAGCCCCACTCTCATTAAAAAAATCATAAACATGGATTTCTATGTAAATGTTGATGAGGAGATAATCCTAATAGGGACTCTTCTCACCTATAAATGGCATGATATCTACACTATTTCTTAGTACTTTGAGCTTACTATCCACCATCTTAGTTGTAGGGAGAGTGAGTGAGCTCTCTATACATCACTACTTGTGGTGTATAGGAAAGTTTCTTTGAGCTAGTTGTAACATTGCAAGGGAGTGAGTCATTTGTAACTTCGAATCAAAATTATAACTACTCTTGCACATCAATTGAATCAATAATTTTGGTGCAATCACGGTTCAACACTCTCTTGAGTCTCTCCAATTCATGCTTGCAACCTCATCTTGTTTGGTTTAAGGTGACGTGTTCTCATTTTAAGATTCTTTTGTAGTATTTTCTTGTATGTGATTCAAGAGCTCTTGTGTTTGTTTTGTTGCTTGAGAAAACATTATAAGAGGGCTGTATGGTGAGAGGGTTCCCATAACCCTCTGTAGACTGCAACATCATCAAGCTTAAGTGTGTCTCTTCACTCTCCTCCAAGCTGTTTATACACCCGTGTCAGTCATTAAAATTGAAGCTAAATCCTTGCACAAAATTGTGTGCATCTGTGTATGTGTATGTGTGTGTATTTGTAGCATTGAGATTAGTTGTAGTGTACCCTTCCTTCTTGCTTTTATTGCTCAGGGATTCTCCTCCTTTGCGTCCTAGCTCGCTATATAACTAGGTGGTGTCTCTTCATTTGTTGTGGATGTGGGTTTGTTGTTGTTTTTCTTGTTTGTATAGCCCCAGCCGTAATTGAGCAACATGGGAGCCTTGAGGGGTGTTTAGATGTTGCCTCTTTTGTTGCCCACCCCAGACCGCCTCAATATCAACAATCAATTTTATGGTCAGAATACGAGAAAATCTCAGTCAAAATAGAGTGTATAGAACTGCCAAAACATTGACATTGCGCATATAGATTATCTCACTAAGCAAGTGTACTAAGTATGACCCAAGCTGATCAAATATGATTTTTCAACATGGCATACAAATCATCTAACTCTCTCCATTCATAGCTTATAGGACAAGATCACAAAAGGGGTAACTCCATCTACCTATATCATCAAAGAAATGCCAATATTTGAGAATATCATAGCTAAAAGAAAACATCACAATGATCATCTCAAAAGGATGCAAAGGTATCAATCAAACTGTCACATAATGCTAATAAGGCTCCACAATGAGAATAAAAGGTAGTATTTGCAACTCAATGTACATGCCAGAAAGTTAATTTCTATGCTAGATGTATCGATATCTGCACATAAACATTCACCAATAAAATGCAAGCACAACATATAACTCAATTAAAGTCAGCTCCTTGTGGGGAGTACAAGATCTCAAAAAGAGCACAATGCAATCAAAATTGTATAGTAGGCATCACCTATGAGAAAACACATTTTCTCAATGCATCTCACAAAGCTATGTCCATTGTAACCCTGCTCTTGATGCTTGCACTACCTTGTAATAACTACTCCATCACTACCTCTTATAGTAGAGCATTTGTGAAAGCATACACATCAAATTTGCATGCCAACTATAATTATAAACATGCCCAAAACTTGCATTTGGATGTGTATCAATGCAAAGTCCATATCCAATACCAGTACTTGCATATACAAATACAAGCTATATCAGCTCTTAAAGAGCATCAGAATTCCATATGAATGTCCAAAATTGCAAACTACACAATGCTCTACTATGTAGGAATCTAATTGTCATAGTTCTTATGATTGAAATCAATGTAGGTTGCTAAGGATATCAAGCTCTAAGCACACTATCGCCATATCCATGAGCTGCCATATGAGCTGCACCTACAAGATCCTCTCCACCATGCCTTTTTGTGATACCAATTGTGAGTATCCATGTGCAAAAGTGTAATGGAATCGATATTTTACTATTTATTGCAGCTGGCAGGTGGAAAAGGCTTGATCCATCCAAGCCTATGCGAATGGATAGATATATTTTATGTACATTTTACTATTCAAGTGCTCTTTTATAAGCTTTGACCATTTATGACGGGCCGACCAATTTGTACTCACTTTGACCATTCAAGAAATCTATAAAGTAAATACATGCAAGAGGGAAATTTTCACTCTTGCACGGGGAGAGATTGCACCCAGTGCTTGCGTTATTCTTGTCTCATCTCCACTCTTCTCTCTCATTGTATCGGCGTAGCACTCTGCTTGAGGAGATGCACCTGACACCAATACGTGCTCTCTGCTCTCTATCTCTCTATGCTCGTGTATGATTTGATTATATGCTTACAAGATTTGTCAAGTATGCATATTTGTGGTGTTTTATTGTTTCTATCATGCTATTTGAGATATTTTGCAAGGCTACCGCACTCCCGTTTGTGACAATGATATCAGAGCCAAGGTCATGCACTTGGGAGTTTTGTCAATCATGGATAAGGGGAATCAAAGTTAAGTGTTTCATCATCTTTCTTTCTCTTTTTGCCTAATTTTTAATGTTATATCCTATCACTGACATTAAAAGTTTATGATTGAATTGTAGACAATTCATAGCTAGATATAGCTATATAAATAGCATTATAGAGAGATTAACTACTTATAGAGATTAATCAGTATATATAATGCTGATATAGTAAATATAAGTACAATCAATTTGTGTGCATTTGATCACATTACAGGTAGCATATACATAAATGGTCATACTAGGAATGAATGAAGAGTTTGGTGTGAGTGAAAGGTACAAGGGAAGAAGAAGCTAGATCGAGAAGTTTTGCACAACGTAAAAAATAAGGAGAGGGAGAAGTAAAGGAAAAATTGTCTTTTCATCATAGGAGTTGATCCATAAAGATGAAATAGGAGTAAAATGAAGAATATCTTAAATGTCATGAGAAGAATCCCAAGAGGCCTACCACCTATGATGAGCTGATGTTATCAACGTGGGAAACTACGCAAAGACCATCTCAAACTTTGAGATATCGGCATGTCATCTTGCTCAAGCCACCTGTTCAAAATATTCAATTACCTGCAAGCCAAGAAATCAAGACGGAGAGCGTAAACAATCAAAATCCTATGGCCTGTAGTAGCTGGTCTGCACTATTAACATCCGACTCAAAGCCGTTCGCCATGTCACGAGCACCGGCTTGAGCCATTCGACTTCTCCCCCTTACCCAACCCCTCTCTTGCTCACATGCCAACCTTTCAACCATTAGTAGCTGCTTAACCAATTGCACTCATAGTGCTCATTCATCCACTCGATTGCATGGGCAGGGCACACAGGTGACACAACCACCCTCCATATTTTCCTTCCACCACTAGAAATTGACGCACTGGTCAAAAAAGATGTATATATATATATATATTTATATATATATATATATATATATATATATAGTAGAGCTCAATCATTGTATGGCTGTATCATAGAGAAAACTACCACCACTCCACCAACCCCAGTAGCTTCATCTGCTAGCTACACACACTCCATCCATCTCTCTCCCTGGACTCCCACTCATCGATCGTCATCACTTTCACCATGCAGTCCACCTTGCTGATGTGTAAAATACAAGTTCTCTCTCTCTCTCTCTCTCTCTCTCTCTCTCTCTCTCTCTCAACTCATAGCATGCAGCCTAGCTGCACCCACCCTTGTGTATCTAGTCATCTCTCAACAACCACACACACATACACACACACACAACGTGTGTGGCAGATTTGTTGGGGGTTCCATCGTTGCAATAGCTCCAATGACCAACAAAATTATCAATCCAAAGGGATGAGCTACCCGGCTAGGGCATGGAAACACTCACATGGTAAGTGAGCTAATTATGGCAACCCAAATGGTTAACTCTACAAGATGAGCTTCTCGGCCTATGGCGGAGCTAAGCCACAATGAAGGGCAATCTCCACATCCACTTCTCTTCACCTCTAATCAACCCAATCACACACACTAACGATTACAAGATGCACACAACACTAATCCTATAATGCAACACACTAATTGCAAGCACACACACATAGATCTATCGAGCACCACACTCCAATCAAACCTACATGCACACACAAGAAAAAGAGGGCAATCAGACAAGATTAGATAGGGATTAACCACTAATTAGTTACAATCTAGCTAATTTAAGCATCATAGTCAATCATAAGAAGCATGAGAGAGGCATAGTGAAAGAGAATGAATCATTAATTAGTGTTAATCAAGTCTCATGAGCAAGGAGAAGCTCAAGGACTCCATAGCCACACACCTCAAGAGATCTCACTCAATAGGTTATTTGTGCTTGTGCAGTTTAGTGGTCCTGAGACTATCAAATGTGTTTCATGTTCCCCTAATAGTAAGCCGGTAGGGTTCGAAGTGAGATGGCTTTAGAACTCACGAAGGTTCCTGCTCCCTAGTAACCTTGTAGAGATGTCATGTCCCTTTCCATAGGATATTTCCCTAAACACAATTCCTCGAATGGAGATGTTTTCTTTTCAAAGTTTATTTGGTTTAAATTAGGCACTCTTTCACATAGTGGAGCTAACCATTCCTCTTGGATTAGAGGAACTCCCTCTATCCCCTTGTCTAAATCTGGTACTACCATGACTAGTTCAATCTCCAACTCTTGAGGTTTTTTCAGAATAATTTCTTCCTCAATTGCTAACCCCTTCTCTTCTTCCATTTCTTTTTAGTGGGTTTGTGAGCCTCCATAAGCTCTTGAGTGATTTTCACTAGTCCCTCAAAAACTTCTAGCTTTGCAAATTTGAGCTTTGGGTGTGGCTAATGTTTCCATTTATTTTTCAAATTTTAAATGTCTTGTAGACCTACCTGATAAGATTCTAAAGAAATATTTATAGTTTTGTTAAGCTTGTCTACTAGTACAGATCCCCTCGATTTTACTGAAGATTCCTCTATTCTGTCAAACCGTTGGGACAAAAATGTGAACCCATTTTTTAACTTATCCTTGAACCTAAAGATAAGCATTGCTCCATTTTCCCTTCTGAAGATGTACACAATTTTACTATCTTGCTAGGTCATTGATTTTGCATCTTTTATCCATAACATTTCTTTTGAGTCCATAATTTCCCAATAATAAACCCCTAAGTTCTCATTGTCGGTCTTTAATCATCTCATGATTCCCAAGTTGACTAGGTTGTAGCCCAAGGGGAGGTGGTGCCTCCATAATGCCCTCACTATATTTTGAGGTTTCTTCTATGTTTCCCCATTTTTCCACCACGTCAAGATTCTTGACGATCACATACATAGTCCCTTTAGGGTCCATGTAGGACTTTCCTTGCCTTTTGGTTTTAACCTCCGCTTTGAATTTCATCTCATAATCATCAATATGCTGATAGGGTCTACCCTCCATATCCAAGTATATAGAATCCCCATGATTGTTTTTCTTTAGTAAAGTCAAGATGTAACAATATCGCACATGGTTATCAGATCCCCACAACTCTAAAGATGTTCCCAAAGACATTTCAAAACTAGTGCCTAAATAAGTTTCTTGCACTTTTGCAATGGGAGGTAGCCTCTCTACATGATTTACACTCTCTTTAGTGTATGCTCTGCTCAAATTGCCTCCTAGGTTGCCAAGATTTCCTAGCACGCTACCTGATCTGAGTCTCATAAAGCTTTAAAATCAAGTGACAGATACTTGAAGCCTAGGCTAATGTTCCACCCAAGTGATCAATGTCCTTTTGAAGTGTCCTTGGTCTTTTCCCAACAAAACATTTATTTTTTGCACATCAGCATTTCACATCGTATGTGATTCCATAATTATCAGTTTGAAGTCAAAAAATGCTTTGCCTTGCCAATTAGTGCTTACTGAGAAATTCATAGGTCAAATTATGAGAGATAAATCAGTGCACTAAATATAGAAGTGCCACTTTTATGGGTCCAACCGAGAGATTCTAGCTCCTAGGTGGTTTCTTAGGTTTATCCACGGTTACCCATATGATAAAAATATGAATAAAAACTTTCTAGGGTGAGATCCTATATTAGGCATGTTGAAGATAGTTTTTTAAAAAAATTATGTTTTTCGCAATTTTGGTCTTACCATAGTTTATAGACACTATAAGAAACTCACTTGTGAAGTATTTTAGTTTTTGGACATACACACCCCTTTATATCCATCTTCCGTAATGGAGATTATTTTTGTTTGGGTCTGTTCAGTTAAATCCTATAGTCCAAATAATCCAACTTTGATAAAACTTGTCTATACAAGGTGTTCAAGCTCTAGGTAAGTCACTTTTCCAATTATAGCCTGATATGAGGTCCATCTATATAAGGCATGCCTAATATAGAGGCTAGAGGTACCTTTTTTCTTTGAGGTTTCCCTAGTTTTTTGCTTGATATGCCCCCCTTGAGGTATCTGAAGGTTGTTGGTTTGTTAAGGTCTTGCCATTATGCTCAGATCTGAGAGATTCATCTTTGGCATGCTAAATATGGTACATGAGTAGATTCAATTTGTCTAGACAAATCTTTTACTAGATGCAATTCGGACTAGTTTTTACTTACCCTACTTCTACTAAACTTGAAAAAACATGTGATGTGTGGGTAAAATCAATGCTCTAATCTAAAATCCCCCTTTTTTCCCCTAGTGCACTCCTTTGCGACTAAGTACGAGTGTTACCAAACTCAAGGGTACTTTACCAACTCCACCCTTCTAATCTTCTACTACCAAGGTCTCAATGAATACCCCCACTCCCGGTACCTTTGAGCAATGTAGAAATAAAAAGGTCAATGTCTCTAGGGAGCCTATAGGAAGTGATGGATTTTTTTTCGAGTAAAAGCTTTCAGTGTTTTTCTAGTCTAGGTGTTTCATCCTTGGCAGCGGCACAAAATGCCGATCGACTGCCAACTCACTATATCAATGGTGGAAAAGCAAGAACTAGAGATACTAATATTTCAATCCGTGGGGTGTAGTTGAACCCAATATAAGTACGCAAAGGCTACAAGAGATAGATAATCTCTCAAAAAACCCTATCCTAAGTTCTCTCTAACTTATCCTTCTTAAGTGTGTGTCAAACACTCAAAAGTAATCTATGAAACCGCAAGTTTCTCACACCATTTTGGGACAGCTAGAAGTATTTGAATAGACTCAAACTTAATACACTAATGGAGCAAGTCATAACAGACGTGGTCAAGCTCAAAAATGTTAGTTTTGACACTTGGCAAAACTACATCAATAATAAACAAAAAAATCTAGGATGTCAATTTGGACACTCAAAATAGTCCGTAGCATCTTTAGAATGTTCTCTTGCTATTTCTATTCTTAAATTTGATTTAGAGTGATATTTTGTGCACTATGAGCCAAAATAGCTCATAGAAAGACACGTCTAAAAACATAGAAGTAACATGAGAAATTTACATTGAATGAGAGAGTTTGAAGGCACTTCACGCAATTGCAATGCCACATCATAGGAGGGAGAAATAAGAGAAAACAGGTAGAATATGTAGACAAAACAGTCCTACAATTACTTTCATTATCCAAAACTTTAGTCATTTTTACAAAATGTGCCTTTTATACCCTTGCCGAGGTTTTGAAATGAAATCCTAACTCACTAAAAAGGTGAAATGAGGCTAAGGCCACAATTGTTTTCTTCTATCCAGTTGATAATAGAATATAAGGGAGACATCATTACAACATGGAATACTTTGCATGTACAAGCCAAATTCTATTCTTGCTTATTGTCAAAGTTTTTGGAAAGCTTATCTCCTAGTAGCCCCTTTTGTATTATTTTCTTTGGCAGAACAAATGGAAAGGTTTTGTTGTGGGGTAAGTTGTAGAAGTATTGTCTCAAGCAGAAGGCTACATCAATCTAGGGAAACAATGGGTCATGCTAAATATGGTTAGAATCTTTTGATAGGATAGTTCACTTTCACAGAAGAGAAGCGTGTGGTTAGGGCTACTTGTAACAACAATCAAGAAAATCAGGGAAACCAAGGTAATAAGAAACAAGATAACAATAAGCAGGGCAATAGATTTGGAAAGAAGAAAAGAGAAGCTTATACACCTAGCTATTAGATGAGCAGAAAGCTCAGTGGTGGTACAAGAAAGGAACGTGATATACTTGTGAGGAACCATGCCACATTTAGCTAAGTGTCCAACAAAATAGGAAAATTCAGATGATAGGGCTGAAACTTTCAAAGCAATAGAGGAGCGTCAAGCAAAGAAAGGAAAGACCAAGGTGGGCTTGATTCCAGACATACTAGGGGTGGTTCTAGATAAAGAGGACCATAGTTATGAGCTATGTAGAGCTTGGGGAAAAGTGCAAGATCAAGAGGCTTTGATCTTCTTTGATAGTGGTGCAAAGGCCAACTCTATATCTCTTGGGATGGCTGCGTGTTTAGGAGTCAAGCTGAAAGAAATGGGACCACTAACTGATGCAGCTTTGGCGGCCAAAGGACATGAGGTTTTGGTGACACCATTGATTGGCAAGCTTCATTTGCATTGTCAACAATATGTTGACCAAGAGGACTTTTGCATCATGCCAGGTGAGGGGTGTGATGTCCTCTTAGGGATCCCATGGATGGACAAGAATAAGGGGGTCATAAATTGTGAGGCCAACAAATTCTTTGTGAATAATTCTAAGGGCCAAGAAATTGTAATTGTCAAGCTCCAAGGAGAGTTTATTTCTCTTGTATAAGCTTGGACCATTTCTAAATTAATGAAATCCAACATTTTGACTTAAACGATCTTTGTACAAGAGAGGAGTGAGTATGAATGTTTTGATATGTTGGAGTTAGAGAGTGATCACCTAACTTTCTCAATGCTAACGAATATTGTTTCTTGGAAAGTCTTTCTAAAGAGCTTCCACCTTCGCGACCAGAGGATCACAAGATTGATTTGGTACTAGGTAGTACACATCCAAATTTCCCTCTTTACAGAGTTATCCCGTGCATAGTAGAAGGCGATTATGAGCCAAGTTCATGAGCTCTTGGAGAAGGGGTTGATAAGACTGATGTTCATATCCTTTTTTCTCACTAGTGCTACTAGTGCAGAAGAAGGTTGGATCATGGAGAATGTGTATAGACTACAGGTCTCTCAACAATATTACTATCAATAACATATTTTTGATCCCGAGGATCAATGATATACTTGCTAGGTTGCAAGGATCTACATGCTTTAGCAAGATAGACTTGAAGAGTGGACATTATTAGATTAGGATTACAGCAGAGGATGTGCACAAGATATCTTTTAGGACATCTTTCACATATATAAGGTGCTCACTCTACATACCTATGCGATTTGTGGAGCGTCCATGTTGTAGGTAGCATATAACTCTCTCTACCATATGTCTTCAAAGAAATTTGTGTTCTGACTCTCTGTAGATCCTCTCTCTACAGGGTGTCAACCTCGAAAGATATTCCCCTCCAAATCTACATACCTCTAAGAGGTACATTCTTACACCACATAGCTCTATTGTACATGAAAATTCTATCTGTGCAGTCGAAAAAAATTCCATCGCACTAAGTAGCACACATTCAAGTAAGGACAGAAAGTAAAGATCTATGGAAGTGTAAATTTAGTCACACATGGTTGTTACATATAAGATGAAACAATGCAAGAATCTTAAGTAATGCATTGTTGATCAATTATGTCGACTCTAAGATGTTGTTCATAAGACCACATGTTGTTTTATGTGGATATCTAAAAGTACAACGCCAAGTACATACACTTTAAGTAAGAATATTAGAAATTCAAACAACTTCGTAATATACATTCATAGAGAAATTATTACTTCTCTATCACAACCAAATTCAATTTCTCTCAAATCACCAATGATGTCCTCTCTCACCAAAATTCCATCTTTGATATTTTTAGATAACCACGAAAGAATGGATGGAGGCTTACTCTTGGTAGATTTGCCACCTCTTTCTCTTCTTTTTGGGTGGCAAACTTCCTGGTACTCTTCGAAAAATCTTTGCTTACACTGTGAGTTGTAAATAAAAAACATGGAAATGTTCAAGCATTTGCCAATTGTGAGCTTGTGCATAATGCCCTTGCCACATAACACCTCATCTAAGAATGTAAGAGACTCTTCTACTATCCACCTATGAGGAGAAGCTATGTCAACATGTTCAAGGTACTCTCAAAGGTAATGCATTCACTCTCCAAGCACCCATACCTTGGCCATTGAACCCTCTAGTTGTGCTCTTTGGAAAACAAGCCCCTTTAGAACTCCCATAAATCTCTCAATCCAAAACATCCAAGAAGTGCTAACAACACCTGCAATATCTGTCTTATCCACAAGATAAATGAGTATGTGGACTTGAATATCAAAAAAGGAATCTAGTAGCTCTTTCTCCGCCAAACAAAGGATCTCAATGCATTCCCTTTTCTTTTGTGGTATTGACCTTGTATCAATCTCCCTATACTTCATCCATCTATAAAAAATTACAAGAACAATGTGTGTAACATGTATTAAGAGCACATATATAAACATACACATGATATAGCATACCTTGCTAGCTTCCCTAAATGATAGATAACATCTTAGATACCACTTGCTAAGCAACCATCAATGACAATGAGGAGTTTAAAATGGTGTTTTCGGTGTACCTTCCTAGGCTATGTATATTACTTTAATATAGATATTCAAGTCTACACCTTAATTCCCATTTTTGGGTATTGGGCAGTTTTTAGGAACTTGAAAGTAATAACTACTCGTATCTTCCATGGGAAGAGGAAAAACCTATGGGAATATTGTGTATGGAGTAGATGATGGTCATGGGAAGGCAAAGGAATGGAGTTCTATTGTGTTCTTGATGTATTCTTTTCATACAATCATGTAGTTTCTTGAATCAATCCCGAATTTTTTTCTATGTGTTTCTCATTCACAATCTTCTTCTTTCTTATTTATGTATGCAAACATGCAGAGGGTGAGCCTCTACACTTGGCGATCCTACTGGTTTTTGTCAGGCATGGTAAATTAAGGAGAAAAAAACCTAATGTATTTCATGTCATTTTCAAAAATTCACGTCGTTTGTAGATTTCAGGGCATTCTCACAGAAACAGGACGTTTGTAGTGACTCAGACATTTTCAGAGAATCAAGACTAATTTTAAAATTTTAGTTTCTTGACAGTTTCATGAATTCAAATTTATGGGGACAATTTTTAGGCATTTCAAGACAGTTTGGACAGCTTTGAACATTTCGCAAGCAATTTCAAGAAATTCCAGGTTTGTGATTTCATGAAATTATCACAAAGTAGTTTTATATGGACTAAAATTCAATTTATTACTGTATGGAGATACTACCCAATGGGTAAAAAGAAGAAGAAGAAAAAGTGCTCTATTTGTCATAAACATGGGCACTATGCAAAGCAATGTACTTACATATGTTAGCCTTGTCAAAAAGAGGATGTTTGTGTCAAGTATTGCATGCCAAAGTTGTGTACAGAATTGTATGGATTATGCAATGTTTTCAGGATGCCGCATGTCATCAAGACATGTGTGATGCTCAAGAGGATCTAGATTGGTTTTTTGATATTCTTGATGATGCACAAAGATGGCATAATAATCGTATTGATAAGAAGAGGAAGCCATGCTCAACCATACAACAGATATCATGAAGCGATTGAAGGTGTTTTAGAGCAGTATGAAGATGAATTTGATGATGGCTTCAGTGATGATGATTCACAATGGTGTTTTCAACAAACTATTACTATTTTCAACCTAAATCAACCTGATGTTGTCAACTTTTAGTTATCCATAGCTTTTTAGGAACCTCCAGTTTCAAAACGTGAAAATTTTAAGCAGTTTTTCAACACCTGAATGTTTCAAACCAGATTTTGATGTTCTTGAATACAAGATCAAAGTTGTATATATTTAGATTATTGAAGAGCACAAGATGATTCAAGAAGAATATATTATTCAAAGCAAGGGAGATGGAGTTAAAAAGATGATGAAGGAAGAAGGAGGAATCCAAGAGCAGCTTATGAGCGAAAGGAGCCAAGAGGACTATCAGTTATCCCCTAACCCCACAACAAAGGGACTTGCCTCTTGGCAAGAAACGAATGAGAGCTACCCAAAAGAAGAATTCATGATTGAGAAGAAGGGAATGGAAGTGGGAGTGAGATACAAACCCATATACCAACCTTGGGCATCAATCTTGAAGAGGTTCAAACCTTGGGAGACATCAAAATCCAGTTTCCTAAAGAGGACGAGATGAAGATAGATGAAGTCAAAATGTGTGTTCATGATGAGGATGATGTGATGAATCAGATTTTGATCTATATTGATGGAATATCCCATAGACGATAGTCACGACGGTGTTTGTGCTGATAGAGAAATGGTTTCTGGAGTCTTGAAGGCTGAAATCCAATATTCAAGAGTGGATATTATATTTGTTATTTAGATTATGAGGACAAGGATAATGAATTTCAAGTCCGCAAATACAAAGCTCCAAAATGCACGTTGTCATGCCGTTTTGTGGCCATGTGATGAAAGAAAAAGTTATGCATGCATTATTGAACCTTTGATAAACTTATGAGCTATGTTATAATTACTTATGGCATGAGATTAATAGAAATGTATGGCTAATGTAGTTTTGTTTTTAGACCAAAAGTGCTTCAAAGTGGGCTAAGTGCAGTGTCAAGTTGACGATATTTGAAGTGAGGGTTTTTTGCTCAAGAATGCAGAGCTTGAAGTGGTAAGAAAGTTGTTCTAGATGTCTCCTCAAACAAAGCTATGGAGTGAAAGATATGGAGGATTCTCGAAGCTGGAGTGCATTGCAAATCCCTGAAACACACACAATAGTTAGAGCTAATTTGAAGTGATGGGTGTGTAGAGTTTGTATTATGGAGCTTGTTGGTCTTTTCAGATTGGCAGTTCAGAGTTTCGGTTACTGAGTTACTAGGCTTTAAATATTTGTCGGGGCCAGGTCTGTGGTGGTTTGCTCACTTTGTGAAATGTGCCTACAAGTGGGTTTTGAAGCTCATTATGGTTTGGAAAGGTAGAAGATGACATATGGAGCCAACAAGAAGTGACTACTCATCAATTGGGTACTCAAACAACGAATTATTGCTTGTTAAAGTTGATGCCAGATGACAGCACTGCAATGCCGGGTGTGTTTTGTAGTTTTTGAAGCCTTAGTTGAAGAGCTTGGAGTTGGGGTTGCTAGCTTCCTGTGGCACTTCATAACCTGGGTATCAAATAATTGAGCAAAATAGTCTGTGGAAAGAGGGCCATAAATTTGGGGTTTTGTGGAGCTTTTTGAAAAAAATTATCAAAGTGTTTTGGGGTCTTGGAGATCAGGAGGGTCAAGGGCCCACCACCTGGCACAGTAGGTCATCCCACATGCAAGAAAAGACCGGAGAAGATTGGGGTATAGCGGTGCAGTGAGCATCCCTATTGGGCATCAAATGGGCAAGGTGGATCTCCTATGAGCACGAGCTATGGAGGTCACCGCTGCCCCTGCAACCTTGCCGCTACGTGCATTTTGCCTCTTGTCAGAGACGGCATTCCAATGGCCATTGTCATCTTATGTTGGTGGTAGTTGCAACCTGCGGGCGGCGGTGGTGATGTTTTGGAAAAATGATGACGTTGCAGCCAACCTGGTGGCAGTTTTGGTGGTGCCCTATAGGCCCATATTTTTAAAGCTAACGGGGAGCCCCCGCTAGCGCTAGTGCAAGGGGGGCATCCCACGATAGAGAGAGAGAGAGAGAGAGAGAGAGAGAGGGTCCCTATAAGGACCTTGACTTTCCCTCTCTTGTTTAAAATGGGTGCACATTAAAAATTTTACAAATGAAATCAAAACTTGTCAAAACTTTTGGATTAGAATGTACTCATCAAGATCTATCCATTGATATATATCATGCCATTAAATTCCTTATATTCTAGAAGATTCTGTTTTTTATGTGACAACTCCGTCTTATAAATGGAATCTCTCTCCACATTGCAATTGTAGTGGGGCGGCCATAATATCTACAAATCAACTCCAAATTTGTCAGAGTTTGGGGATTTAGAACCTACCTTCCAAGATCTTTCCAATTATATTCTAGTTGATAGGGTTTTGTCAAAGCATTGATGTACTTCACCAGGTTGTCCACTTTGGACAAGAGAGGCCAAGTCAAACCTCCTTATAGGGCCCCTTTGAGAGTCCAAATTTTCCCTAATGAAAAGGGGGATCCCATGGCAATGCACAAAGGCAAAGTGAGAGAGAGGATAATTAAACAAGCATCTAAGAGGTAGTTTGCATGTAAAATTTCCCAGTTCTCTTGGAGACTTTTCTGGTGCTCATTGACTTACTAAAAATAACCAAAGTGGCTCTATAAGCACCAAGTTTTGGTAATTTTTAGGGGTTTTTGTTGAGGTTTTGCAATTTGGGAGTATCAAGGAGGGTTTGAAGGAGCATCAGAAGCACAAAAGGACTTGATGGTGGTTCTATTTTTGGGAGATTTTTTATCCGAAGGTTGCAATTGAAAGGGCATATTGAAGCGGGCATATGCAGCTGGATTGTAAAAAGAGAAATAAAAAATCTAAATTTGTATCACCTATCGAATGATAGCATCTCTTGAGTCTTGATTCTATGTTTCTTACTGATTTAACAGCTAATAGCGTTCCTCTTTGTAGTCTTTTTTATTTAACTCTATCTAATCACATGTATTACGTGTAGTAGACCTTATTTATGTCTATCTACACTCATTTGTCCTAGTTTGAGCATCTGCTAAGCTCTTGTCTACAGCTAGAGGCCCAATACTTTCCTAGTCGACCGGAGAGCCGTGCTCTTCAACAACGTTCCCTGAACAGAGAAATATTGACATGCAAAGAAGTTTCTTTCCTAAATTTGTTGACTTTCAAAGTCTTGTTGATTCTCAAGTTGAAACGATCAAAATTATTTCTTTGGAGTTGGAGAATGAGAGGTATTCAAACACGGTTGTGGAAAATGAATCAATTTCCAAGATTAGTTAAGTTCAAGAAGAGAAGGCATCATTGATGGTGGAGTTTTCTCAGGTTCAAGATGAATTTGGTTTGCATATGATCTCTTATTATTATGAAGTTCATGATGCTCTTAAGCAAGTTGTTTTGGATAAGGATAATCAAATTGAGGATTTGAATCTTCAACTTACTTGAATGAAGAATATGGAGATTTTTTCACATCTTGATGTTACGGATGATGTCTTGAATAATGATCTTTATGATGCTGGTGCTTTTACAAACCTAGTCAAGGAGATTGGAAGTGCATCTTTTTCCAAGGAAGTTCAGTTTCTTGATGATATTCTTAAAGATTTGTATTCTTTATGTGGGCAAGATCCTGATCATGTCCATGATTTTGTTGATGTTAAGGAGATGGTTTTGATCAATTATGATGCAATTATTTTGCAATTTGTTGATGATAATCAAGCGGTTCTTCATGAAGATGCTTCTATCATCCTATGTGATTTTGTGGATGAAGGAGATATGGATGATCTTATTATCTCTCAATGGTTCTATGTGTTCATGTTGAACAACATGAATGATGGGTTTGTGGATTTTATATGTTTTCAATGTGGCACGATTCTTTATATATGCAAGTCATCCCTAATAGTAGCTTTGGATTCTCATACATTGAAAGCTAAATCACAAATGAATGAAGTTTTGAACCCTCTTCAACAACTAGATGAGCATATTTACCTGAATCTTGATAACGCATTGAAATATATGCAAGAAGAGAAGAAGTGGAAGGAATTTCAGGGAACATAAGTCAAAAGTTTTCAAGTTCAGTCATTTGAAGTCTTTTCAAATTTCTAATATTTTTCAAGTGTTGTTATTTAATCTCTATAACTCGAGCGGTAATCTAGAGGTTTTCAAGTGGAAGTAGAAAGAAAATCAATTTACATTGAAGTTCATAAAGCAGCTTTCTTGAGTATTCTTACATCCATAACTGCATTTTGGCTGGGAGTTTTTTGCATGTTTAATGAAATCTAGCTCTTTTAGCCAAGTGGAAAGTTGTTTTGGTGGATTGGAGGTAAAAATGCCTCAAATCAAAGATCGGATATTTTTTCCTAGAAGTCGAGTTGTGCAAGTAGAAAGAGCTGATGTGAAGTTCTTTAGAGTGTTAATGTACTGTTAGAAGTGTGAAAATGAACCTAAAATTAATCAATTTCAGGAAGATATCAGTCATGAGTGTGTCATAGCAAAAAAGTGAATTTCTTTCTATTCTCAATGTGGAATGTGAGCAAGCCATCTTGGTGGTGTTACTGATGGAGGGATGGATATCCTTATATCTCATTGGTTTTATGTCTCCATGCTTGATGACATAAGGAAAGTCTCCCAAGGAATAAATATACGTGTCAAGAATAGTCCTTTGTGTGGATTTGATAAGAGTATCTTTTAGGACGTACAAAGGAAGTGTTCAAAGAAACAATTTAAGCTGAAAACTATTTTTCATGTATAAGGAGTTCAATTTAGTAAAAAAGTTGGACCTGAACAACCTGAACCTGAATCTGAAACAAAAATTGAATTTGTACCTGAATCTCAGAATGGACCTGAAGGCCTAAAATTAAGTTTTATTTGTTGTGTTGCAAAAGAGATTTACGGCGGGATACAGGAAGCAAAGATCAGTTTGGCCATTGCTTGATTGAGATAAGTGAAGAATATCAGGGAAAGCTTGTTTTTGAGGATGTGGAGTCCAGAGGCGATTCTAATCTCCTTCCATAGGTATTGAAGATGTTGCAAAAGCATTGTTTGATGGTTTGCAAGGTGTTTTTTCATATGCAACCGTTCATATCTTATTTTAAGCTAAAACCTAATTTATTTAAAAGGTTTACAAAAAATTTGTTTGCGGGTCGCCGCGACGGACGTCCATAGCATAGCTCTCAAGCATCAACATATTTATCAATACAGGGGAAGCGACTCGGATGAGACATGGGAACTCACTAGGGTGTCAATCCTAATGAAGTGAACTCGAAGAGATGCAACTTACTAACTCTACAAGCAAATCAAACGCGTTACCGCCAAGTAATCTGCCTATGTCCTCCTACACCGTCCTTCAGCCATCACGCCCATTTACCATGCAAATCATATCGGAATTGCACAAAACTTGAAGGGAAGCTACAAGGGATTATCAGGAACATGTCCTATCACTGTCACAGTATTCTGGAGAGGTACAACGATCGCGATCGTTCGTCCCAAAGTCAACAAAAACAGCGAACAGATGATCCTAATGGGTCGTTTTAGGGTCCCTAAAGCCTCTCCTAGGCTCAAAACAACATAAAACACGCATATAGACACTCAAAAAAGCGATTTAAGACCTCAAACTCGTAGTTGAAAACCTTCACCGAATCTTGAATGATTACACTTGAATGAAAGAGCAAGAGGAAAGGAACACAATGCAATATTCAAATCTGAATTTGGATTACCATAGCCGAAATGGCAAAGATTACAAGTTTGAACAAGAAGGAGCTCTCAAACGTACGCTGTCTTCTAAATTCTCCCTTCAAAAGATTATCCTCCAACTTACAAAAAATGACCTTTATAGATTAGGTCTTTACAAAATGGCTTGTCCGGCCATAAGCCCCTAATCCTAAAACTGGCTCTCTAATATACAATTGCTCCCATAAGAATAATCATACATCTTTGACAATTTCCCGGCTTAGAGCTGCTTCTTTACAAAAGAATTTTACAATGGTTTCTCAAAAAAATATGGTCCTTCTGGCTACGGCCGCTTGTTGCTTCGTCCACCAAACACTCTCCCCTTCCTTATCCTTGCACGCCCTCGTGCATGTTCAGTGCTTTGGCCGTTGATGTGGCTCTAATGAAGCGAGTGTTGCTGAAAAGCTTCTTGTTTGCAGGATGGCTTTGAGGGCTTCTTGATGATGTCTGAATGGATTTTTAGATAAGGTGTGTTGGTATGCCACGTACCTTGCCTTGAGGTCCTTCGCCATGGGATGGAAAATCCTTGAATCCATTTCGAAGAATCCTGTGATGAAGGCCTCTTCAAATGTCTGCAAGTAGTGTGATGGCAGGTACATTAGCCTGGAGTACATGGCCATCAAGATGTGCCGTGGCGGTGAATCCTGTAGATTCTAGCAGATGCCTCTGTGTAAGTTCCAAGAATAGATTCCATGGATGATCGTCGCCTTCAATGTCTTTAAACACCTGGATGCAGGTGACGATCATTCGGGCTATCTTTACTAACATCTGGCACGCCAAATCAGGGACATCCCGCAGCAAGGTGACTGTTGAGTTTAGTGTGCTGACCATGTAAGCCACCGTAGGGGGTTGCTGCGCTGTCAAAACCGGGTAATTTAGCTTGTGCTGCCTCGACCCCTTCCATGTGGTGAAATATTTCCAAGTTCGTCTTCAAGGGACAGGGCGGAATGTAGGATCTATTTGTATATGTTGAGGAGCATTGTGGTAATTTGCTAGATCCTGTGGCCTTTTGTCCAACCACTTCTGCCTCCACTTGGGGTGGTCATCGACAAGCACCTGAGCTTCTTGCACTGTGAGTGCAATGCCTTCGTAACCCCCTTCTTTTTTTCGTGGCAAGGCAGGCCGCATCTTTTCTTTCCACAAATTTGCTTCATGGAATAGCAGAGGAAACGAGAGGTATTCATGGCCAAATCCTTCCACCTGTTCGTCTGGTTGTAAGTATGCCAGGGCTGCTGACTCGAGTATCTTCTTTTCATAGAGCATATACTCCTTGGCCGGCTCCTCTGGCATGTCCTGAATGCTTTCACTGAGTTCATCTCTTATGTCCAGATCGGGCCCTTCAAATTCCTGCTCCTGTTGCCCTTGGTGTGATGTTCCAGGCAAATCTGGCACTTGTTGTCCAGGCAGCAGTTGTGGTTGAGTCTGGGCCTTGTCTACTTTGATCTGCTGTTGAAAAAGCAGATCTTCTTTTTCCTTTAGCAGCGTGTCACCGATCTGTTTCTGAATCTGTAGTTCAGCGCTTGCTTGAGCTAGTTGCTGCTCCATTTCTTTTAACTTTAGCTCATTTTCCACCGTTTGGGCCACCATCCCCGATACAAGCAGCTGTCTTTGAAGCTTTTCTTGCTCTAGCTATGCTTTTAGCGCTGCTATAGTGTTCACCGTGCTATGGCATTGTCAGATGTGGAGACTAATGCCCCAGCAGGTTCCTAATTCGCCATTAAAGTCGTCAGAGTGCCCTTGACCGTGTTGTAGGAGCTGCTAAGCCTTTGGAATCTTGCACTCTCGTAGGAAAGCTACTCTGTTGCTTTCTGGACTCTTGCCGTCAGCTCTTGGCACTCTTTCTCTTTGGCGATCAAGTCTGTCCTGACGTCCACCAAATCTTTGATCAAAGACTGAGCCTCACGTCGCTCAAGGTCCCTTTCCTCCGTTATGCGTTCTAATTGCGTCCTAAGGCTCTCTAACTCTTCTTTCCCTGATGCTTGCTTTCGTTGGGCTTCATGTACCTGTCTTTCCTTCTCACTCAGTACCAAATTCTGACACTGGAATTGCCGTTCTAAATCCCGTAGAGTTGGCCTGTAATCAAATCTAGCCACTGCTTGGTAGGCTTCTTCGTATCCGATGGATTCAGTAGGTTGTATAACTTCCTTTTGCGAGGTTGAAGGGGGAGGAGTTGGCTATTTTTTGTTCGATGGAGAAGGGGGAGGAGGAGGAGATTTTGGTGAAGGAGGAGGCGATTTTCTAGGCGAGGGAGGAGGTGATTTGGGCGAGGGAGGAGGCGGACTTGATTCTGCTCACACACGTCTCTTCTTGGAAGTCTCCTCTCCTTGTTGCGAAGCAGATGCTCCCACTTTTCTTTTCTTTAAAATCCTGATTATCCTTTGGCGGGTGAGGTCCACCGCCCGTCGCGCTTCCAGATTCCTATCTCTTTGGATCTTCTTAAGCTGTTCCGCCTGAATTTTCTCATTAGCCACGTCTTTCTCCTTCGTTCCTTCAGTGGACTGCGAAGAAATGTCCACCTCCGCAGCCTTTTGTTCTGCTTCTAACCTTTGCTTCTTAGCCCGTACGCGAGTTGCATTTTTTCTATCCTTTCTTGCCTTTCCCTTTCGAGTCTTCTTTTTTGTGCATGTTGTGTTTCAACCGCTCGAGCCTGTCTGTCAACCCGCAATTTGGTTCGTCTTTCTTCAACTCTTTTTTGAGCTTCTGCATATGCTTTTTGCAGGCCCGACTGCGGCACTGCACTTCTCTCTCCTCTTTTTCTCTCGAGAGGCTTTGTTGAATCTTCCTCCTCACTTTCCTCAAACTCTGAAGGCACTTTGTCTTTAAATTCTTGAGACTTTCCTTCGTCATCTGTCTCCGTTTTCTCTTCATCACTCGAACTTTTATTGGTGGCCTTTGCTGAGCGCGATGATGTCGCGTCAGGGGTCCTCCTTACGGAATGTGCAACCAGCTTAGCTTTCTGGATCAAGGCCGTTTGTGAGCTGGCAGTTGGCAAATCTTCGATCATTCCCAAAGCCTGGTATGCTATTCTGGTTAGCATCGGCCCTGCACTCATGTAGGTTTTGTTTTTTTCCGAGTTTTTCAAATTTGCTTCAATCAGATTATCCAGAATATAAGAACCGTAGTCGCAGCGAATGGATCTATTTTCTGCTGTCGCTAGAGCCATGACTACGGCAATGTGCAGGATTGGCTTTGTATAGCAAGGAGGTTTTTGAACTCTGAAATGCTGAGATATCAATCTCATCGGCAATTCTAGCTCTCCGTAAATCATGTCACTATATTTGTATTTGTTCCCCTTCGCTTTGACCAATGCCTTCTCATTGTCCAGTGACTTTGTCTTTGCTAGAAAATTGTGTTTCCCTGGGAGGAAATGCAAGGCTTCATTGATGATTTCCTTCGTGATCTTTACTTTCACCTTCGACCCGTCCTTGTCTGTGAGCATTGCTTGCCCATCATATTGTATCGAGCTCATGAGCTCGTGTGCCCTCATGTAGTCTGTCCCCCATGGCTGCAATCTGAAAAATTGTTCCAAGTGTACAGCTCGCACTGCTGCTATTACCTCCGGCCTTTGGTGGAGATTCCATATCTCTTGTGGCATGATAGTTGTCTTCACCAAGTCACCATCCGCATCCTTAAACTTCGAGATGAATATGTGGGCAGGGATTTGAGCCAGTATCTCATCCGAGATGTGAGCCTTTTCATTTGTGGCGAGCTCCTCCACTTCATATGGTGCTGCTGTCCATTGCCTTTCTTTCTTTTGGCGAGGCATTCTGTGTCAGGAGAATCACAAGCTGTCAGGATTTTCCCATCGCAATCAATTGCATTTAGACTTTTAGTAAAAAACAGTTCAAAAGTTAAAACTGATCATAACCTGAACAAATTTCATCCATTCTTGTCCGTATTTCACCAGTGGGACTAGGAAGACTAGAGCTATGGCTGATAAGAATATGAGCTAGTTCTGGGTCTGAGGTACACCGATCTCAATCGTAGTACAGAGGCTAAATTTGGATTTGATCATATGAGTGGGTTGCTGATAGTTGGACGGTCATTTTGGGCCACTCTGTGTGTCATTTGAACCACTTTTGAGTTTACAGGTCCCATTTCTGGGTTACAAGGGAGTTTTGGACTAGACTTTGACTTTTCATGAGTTTTTGATGTCCAAATGGCTTGAAACTTGGTTGGTGACTTGAACAAGATGTATATAGGGGATCTGATGGGTTTTTGTCAGAATCTGAAGCTGAGGTACACCGATCGCGATCGGTGTTCTGGGCCTGTTTTTGGTGAAAATTAGATGGTCATGAACTCCTATGCCTGCCTAGCCCACTGATGATTTATTTCCAAGTTTGGACTTAAAATGAACAACTTAGAGCAATTTTTCACTGTTTGACCATATTTTACTAAGTCTCACCATATTTGGTTTTCCAGATGAATTTTGGTTGGATCCTGGAGTTAATTGAAGTTAGTTTTGGAGCTCCCACTGCTTCCATGATGTTCTGCTACCATCAGCCTATTCCATTGTCTGATTTTGACCTTATCAGGCACTTTATACCCTGTCTTAGGAGGTTTTCCAGATTTGTGCATTTTTCAAGCATTCCTTGGATCTACATGTGATATTTGAGCATCCCTAATTAACCTTTTGTTCTTTGGCATTGGCTCGGCTCCAATTCTATCTTTATGTGATCATTTGAGACTAAAACGACTATATCTGCACTTGTAGGAGATTCTGAGATCCATTCGAGGGTTTCTACAACTGTTCTGACTCTTTGTCGGCCAAGTGTACCTTTCAAACCATCCATCAATACTTTTAACAAGATTTTGGCAGTTGTAGGTCAAATGTTTTCCTTTTGGTTGTGTTTGACAAATTGGGCCTATTCCCTGAGCAAAATTTGTGCATTTTCCTTGAAAATTCAAGAGAGTGTACTTTTAACTGAGTTCCAAGCATGGGCCAAGTCAAAAGTTGCAAAATATGCATCTGGAGGCACCGATCGCGATCGTACCATGGAGGCCAAATTTGGTTTTGACACCAGCAGGTTGTAGGCGAGGCTGAGGGGGAGTGTTTTACATTTTCTATCCCAGTTTTTGTTAGTGAGGTACACCGATCGCGATCGGTACATGTACCACCACCAAATTTGGTTTTGACCACATGGCTTTGTTCCTGACCTTGTGGGGAGCACATTGATGTGTTCTGTGGCTGAAAAAAGTTTTGTATGGATGCCTCTAAGGGCCCTCGACCTCTTTGACCCGATCCGACTTTGATTCGATCCCTTCGCCCGTTTGTGCAATGATTCGCGCTTGCATGCATAATAGACTTGATCTTTACTTGATAGGGAACATACCTGTAAATTTTGGTGTGAAATGTTGGCTCCGACCATCCATACAGGGTGGAAATGTGGCAGCTCGCTCTAGGTCAAAAAAGCTATCTCCTTCTCTCTCAAAAGGTGAAAATGAACAATGAGCTAGAATTTGGCCTACCTGACCTATATCTTCTCGAGATTTTTGTGACAATGGGTTGATTTTTCTCACCTTTGATCCCGAAATAATGTGCATACCACTTGTGGGTCGAACTGTTTGTCATTCCGGTGTCGTATGACCATTTGATGAGATTTTGGCGAAATATAGTCATGATCATTGAGGTCGAAATTTGACATCTTCAGATTAGCTTCATATCTTCCATGTTTGATAACCATATCATGATACTTCGGCGTTTGCTTCCAGAACTTGATTCCGACACTTGCGAGTGAGATTTTTTTTAATTTTTGATGTTTTATTAACGAAAATCAAACACAATAAAATGAAAATACTTATTAACTGGCAAAAATTAGCCAAAATTATTATACTCACCCCTAAGCATATATTTTCTCTAGAAGCATCCCAATGCTCCAGATTTGTCATTACAGCTCATTATTATGCTAGTCGGATGATACAAAAATACGCAAAAAAAGCCAGGTTTTGATCGAATATGTTCAAAACTAAACTCTAAATAGTGAAAAAACACACACATTATGTACATATATACACATTGGACCCCTTAATGGCCCTGACTATTGCTAGATTCCCCCTTCCTTGTCTGAGTCGTCCCGGACGAAGGGTTGGTGCATGTGCATGGGTTTTGAACTCTGTGTCTATGCATGGCCGTGTAATGTGGCCCTATTCTGATGTTTGAGACAATGCAGTGGGTAACAATATGCTGTGCAAGATGTGGGAACTGACCGTAGTTTTCAGTGGCTTTTGATGGCGAGGGTAGCTGTTTATGAAACATGAGAGCTTGCAGTTGAATTGCTCTTTCCTTGATTGTGGGTGTTGTGTTGGCAACTATTTTTGGAACCCATTTATATGTAGTTTGTTGCATCTTTACAGATTTTGCTTTAGTTTTCACAGGTTTCCATTGCCATTTGGGTTTCCTTTCGAGCTCTGGCGCTGAAACTTTAGTGTTATCCTTTTTTGGTTGCCATTTCCACTTTGGAGTAACTTCTGAAGGTTTTGGAGATGATGTTGCTTCCGTCTAGAGTTTGTTTTTAGGTAGCCATATCTTGCGTTGGTCAGCAATGCTTTCTTTATCCAGACCTTGCGAATAACCTTTGGTGGTGTTTTTTGTTGATTAGCCGATTGCTTATTGGCGAGGGGGATACTTGGCCATGAGTGATCTGTTTTGGCGAATGGAGTCATGTACACGTTAGAGTCATGTGTGTACCTTAACGCATGTTCTGACCATTCAATGACTGCATTGTACATCCTCATCCATGGAACTCCCAAGCATATTGATTCTCTGATTTCGCCGTCTTTTATGATGAAAAATTGATGAGGACAACTATTTCCATCAAGATTGATTGGTAAGTTTACTATCCCCAATGTTGGCATTGTTGCACCATTTTCTACTTGTAGATCACATGTGGATTGCACGAGGGGTTCATCTGTAAGCATCCACTAAGTGGAGAAGTTGACCGCATTGACTCTTGCTCCTGTGTCAATCAATGCTCGCTCATACCTGCCCTGCGGGAGTCTGATATTGATACGAACATCGATTCCTGTTTCCCATTGCTCATCAGTTTGAATCTGCTGGTGGAGGAAGTCTTTGTTGTTTTAAGGTTGGTTTTCTTTTTAAAATCCTGACTTTGGCCTCCTCTTGCGCTTGAGCTTTTGTTTCTTTTGCTTTGTTCTTGCGCTCCTTCACAGCATGTATTTTGGCAAGCATCTCTGTGGTTAGTGGTAAATTGTATTTCGTTAGTCTGCAACCACTAATCCAGTTAGGCATTTCCTCTTCCTCTAATGTCGCAAGTTTGATGGCACCGCTAGATGATATGTCATGAATCACATAGGGTCCATTTCCTCGCTTTTTGAGTTTTCGGGAATGTTGTTTCAGGGTATACATTAAGACGTAATCCCCAGTAGCAAATTCCTTGCTCATAACATATTGATCAAAGAATGATTTCATGTTTCGTTTTTGCGCGTAGATGGATGCAACGGATCTCAATCTAGTTTCATCCAGTTTTTCCAGGACATCTATCTGATTGGATAATTCATGACCCGTCGTCCATTCTAATTGTTTAGCGACTCTAAGCGTTGGAATAAGGAATTCAAGTGGCAAAATCGCTTGAATTCCATATACCATGTTGAATGGAGTCGTCCTGATGGATGTTTTGTAAGCTACTCGATATGCCCATAAAGTTGAATGCAGCTTTTAATCCCAGTCAGCTCTCGATTTGCCAACAATTTTGGTGAGAATTGTCACCAAAATTTTATTCGTACTTTCTACTTGGCCGTTCGCTTGTGGGTGATAGGGGGCGGACTTCCTGTGAATTACCATGAATTCGTCCAATAGAAATTCGATCACTTTATTGATGAAGTGAGTGCCTCTATCACTCACGAGCTCAATTGGTAAGCCATATCTGGTGAAAATGTTCTCATACAAAAACTATGCTGACGTTTTTGCATCATTTTTGGCTGTTGCTTTAGCTTCCACCCATTTTGTTAGATAATCTGTTGCCACAATAATGTATTGAGCGTGAGTTTTATATCCCGGAGGCGCTATCGGTCCTACAAAATCTATTCCCCATTTCACAAACGCTCTTGCCCCCATCATTGGCCTTAAGGGCATATCATCTTGCGCTCTAGGAATTTTTGTTTTCTGGAAATCGTCACATCGTTTCACAAACTCTTTCGCGTCCATGAATAGTGTAGGACACCATATGCCTGCAATAAGAATTGCTTTGGCTGTTTTGTCAGCTGAGAAATGTCCACCAGCTTGTCTCCGCTGTGTGTGCTTGCTCTAAGATAGGAATGTATTCCTCTTCAGTCGTGCACATTCTCAATTGATTGTCTTTTCCCCTCTTGTAAAGAGTGTCCTCAATCAGTACATAGTTTTCTGCCTCTTTCATGATCGTTTTGATTCGTGATCTACCCATCCCCTCAGGCAGTATCCTGGTGGTGAGGTATTCAATAATGTAGTTACTCCATCGGGGTGCTACATATAATCTGAATAGAGTCGCGTGCTCTATTGGCTTTTGAAGCGTGCATTTAACACAAGATTTAACATACATATGAACACTATGTCTCATTTTCGGCCAATACACACCCATTATCATCAATCTCTGATACATCTGTGCATGCCCATTGTGAATTCCCGTTGTTTGTACATGAGATTGGTTTAGGTATAATTCCCGTTCACTCGATTCAACACAAAGCCTAAGGATTTGATCCGATCCTTGTTTGTATAGCTTGCCCGCCAACATTACCAATGATCTGGATGTTGCAGTGGTAGATGGTTGTCTTGTCACATTCATTGACCCGATAGTCAGCAAAGGAATTACATCCTCTTTCCATCTTGGAACCATTTCTATGTTGAAAAGATATGCATCTGGCAAATCATCATCAACTCCTACAGGGTTTTCTCCATGCATCATTCTAGATAAATGATCCGCTCTTTGGTGTGTAGTTCCTTTCTTGACCACTACTGCGAAGTCAAACTCGAGCAGTATGATGAACCATCGAACAATTCTCCCCGTACTGCAAGGTTTGTTTACTAAGTACAGCAGTGCTTGGTGATCAACGAAGAATACAAATTTATTGGAAAGTAAGTAGTGTACTAAACTTTTTCACCCCATAGACCATACCCAATCCCTCCCTCTCAGTTGTCGTGTAATTCTTCTCTGCATTGTTTAATTGTCTACTGGAGTAACTTATCAAAAAATCCATGTTGTTCTCCCCAGGTTGTGCAAGTATGCATCCTATTGCATACGCTGATGAATCTACGTGGATGTGAAAGATCCTCTCCCAATCCGGAGCCTTCAAAATTGGAGCGGAAATTAATCTCTGCTTCAACGTTTGAAAAGCTTCCTCGCACTCCTCTGTCCACTCAAATTTAGTTATCAGTGCGTAAAGTGGTTTTGCAATTATAGCATATGAGTAGATAAATCTGCGATAATATCCACAATGGCCCATAAATGCGTGTACCTCCTTTACCTTGACTGGTCGTGGTAGATCAACAAAATGACGTTGATCTTCTCCATGTCTGTCGAAATACCGTTTTTGGACACTATATGTCCCAATATTTTTCCTTGTCTTACCATGAAGAAGACACATTTCTCTGGATTCAGGCAAATCCGATACAGTCTGCATTTTTCGAACACCTTTTTCAAGTGCTCTATATGCTCTACTCTTACAAGGGAGTGAACACACAGGTCATCCATGTAAATTTCTAAGAAATGTCTTAGATATTCTTTAAAAGCATGACCCATCAGCCTTTGAAATGTGGCTGGTGCATTTGTGAGGCCAAAAGCCATTACCCAGAATGCAAAAATATCCCATTCGATTGCGAAAGCCGTTTTTTGCTGATCCTCTGGCTTTATTGCGAGTTGGTTGTAACCCGAAAAGCCATCTAAGAAGCTATAAGCCTCTTTGCCTACCACCCTTTCTATTACATGATCAGTAATGGGTAGGGGATAGTTGTCTCGAATTGTAGCAGCGTTTACTTTCTTGAGATTGGCGCACACTCTCAACTTACCATTTTTCTTCGGAACCACCACAATCGGTGAAACCCAATCGGCATGCTCAATTTCGTAAATAAAATCTGCCTCCTTAAGTTTATCTATCTTCTCCTTGATCTTTTTCGCAAACGTTTCATTATAAGTATAGGGATGTTGTCTGCTCGGTTTGGCGTCGTTCTTAAGGGGTATTGTGTGCTGACAGATACTTGGATCCACACCCTTAAGATCTTTATATGACCATGCAAACACATCTCTATACTGTTTAAGAGTAGCTACCAAAATCTTTTCCTCTTCTTCAGTAAGATCAGTGGCAATATATGCAGGTTTTGGATCTTCTCCTGGCTCCGCTAGATCTATTCATTTGGCTTTCTTAGGACCGTCATACGATGTACCCGGTTCCTTCAGTTCTCTCGTTGGTAGCTGTATTATGATTTTCCTATCTTGTATGGTATATTTCTTATAATGGGACGGTGCATCCATCTTGTCAGAATTGGTGTCTCATTTGTTTCAAAGTCAGTCGTCCATATGTCTTTGAGTGTTCGCTTAAGCTTATTGTACTCTGTTTTCCTCTCTGTTTTGGTCATTCCAGAGTGTGTTTTCTCCCCTTTCTGCGACTTAGTTGTTTGCTTCTCGTTTCTGTTCTTCTTGTTGTTTTTCCGCGGTTTAGTATTGATAAACCGGTCAGTGACCTCGTCTTTGACACAATCATTAGCTTTGACAAGCTTTAGATATCCCGTTGTGTCATCAACAAGAGGCATCGGATTATGATTTTTTGTCCTTGATTTTTTAGTTCTCTTGGATTTATACCGCTCCTGTTGACTAGGTTTTTGGTTAGGAAACTCGTAAAACTTGTCCTGTCTCGACCTGTATTTCCTATTCGTCTCTGATGCGCTTGATCTTTCATCATCAGCCTCTATCAGTTGGATTTCATCGTCCAGTGATGGAAGGTCACAGCATAATGAATCCGTGAATTCCTCCTCTGTTCGATTTCTATTGATCTCCATAGATATCTCATCAATGATTCTTTTACACTCGGTCTCACGTGGTAGTTCTTCTTGTTCCTCGCTCTCTGATCTTGATGACGCTAGCCATTTGCAACGTTACTAGGTCGTATCCTTCTTCGTCACAAAATTTCGTAGGTGTACATTCGTTAACACATATGTCCAAGGTAGACAATATTTGAGTCCACCCGAATGGCTCAAATAAATGTTCTGAGAAATAAGCTTCGTCTTCTACGGATCTTTCCAAAACGCATTCCTCTTTGATTATCTCTCCACAATCAGATGCTCCACACATCCAGACATGCGCTTTCTTTTGCATCCATGCGGGCATTTCTTTTTCATTTACGGTGGTCGAATTAAACTCTTGCACTGGTGTTTTTTCCACGTCTCTATAGCAGTGATCCTTCATGTTGATTTTCGTTATTAGCTCTTCGTGCCTTAGGTAGATTTGGTCGTACCCCCAATCTTGTATCATTTTGAGTTGACGCATAAAAGGTCGTCCCAATATAATGTCAAAGTTGTTCGTTTTCCCGAAATCCACCACAACAAAGGTGTGCTCATAGTTAATTCCACACGAAGTTACAACTATTTGGTCCAGGATTCCCAATGGTCTCTCTACATACCCATCTGCGAGTTGTAGTTTCATTCTCGTTTTCCTGAGAGCTGGACGGCCCCACTTCTCCCAGATTTTCTTTGTAGCAATCGCCACTCCCGCTCCACTGTCTAGGATAGCTATCATTTTTATGTCCTGATATTCCACAGGTAGGGTCGTATTCCCCTCCTCGCCTTCACAGTAATCTCCGACCTTGTTTATGGGCACTGGTTGGGATTTGAGTTGAATTTCTCGTTTGTTTTCTTCTCCCGTAGGGTTTGTCGGAAGAGGAATCTTTACTCCCTTGTGCTCCAAATGTTTCCCCATGTCTTGCCATAAGTGTGGTCTGACTCTCAAGAGTTCAGACATCGTGATTGTGCATGTTATAGGTGTCGACAGCATATCTTGAAGACTCTTTGAGTCAACCATATGTGGAATAGTTCTTATCTGGCATGGAACTAACCTTATCTCCAATTGTGCCTCATGTTCACCTATAAATGACGACAGGGTTTTCAAGAATTGGGCTTTGCTTTCCACCGAAATCTCCGTTCTCGCATCCCCATATATCGTCTGGACAAAATTCATTATCCAAGTTAATCTCAGGAATTGGAGCAGACTGTAACGTCGCGCTCCCGTTCTTTCTGTTTCTAATGGTTTCCCATAAGTGTTGTGGCCATTGTTCTTCAACTATTGGAATTGGCATCATCGTCATTGACTTAGTGTCATCAGTCGTGTTTGGCACCACTCGATGATTCAGCGATAATATTGTTTCAGGCCTGGATTCGTTTACTTGTTTTGGTTCATCGGTTTTTAGTTTTTCTCGCTCTTTATGAATCAACACTTCTTGTTCTGGGGTTCTAACCATCCTAGGTTCCATCAACGCCTGGGCTGTTTCAATGAGGTGTTTATACATTTCCAAACGCTTCGTTTTCACTTCTGGTTGAGGATAAGTTAACCATCTTTACTCTAAGATTTGGTTTGTTTTTAGCCTTGCTTTGTACGCTTGTAATAGAGCATCTAACGGCTCTAGCACTTTGTAAACCAAGACCGATCCTCCCGAGGACGCTTTCCTCGGCTTGTTGTTATCCTCAGTAGTCCTACTCTCTCTCTCTTGTTTGAGTTGCTCCTTCGTTTCATGTAATTCGTTTTGCATGGAAATTTGGCTGTTCACACTTCTTGTTTTCATCCTGTCTCGTTTCGCCTTCCAGGATTTTCTCTGGGTTCTCACGGATAAGCTTTCATTTTCTGTGGGTATAGGCAACTCTACCCTTTCCTCCATGGGCTCGTTTTTCCTTAAGTCCTTGGCTTGGGCTCTGGTTATCGCATTGATTTGGATCATTGGATCGGTTTCTGATCCGCTGCTTGCACTTGGTATCACCCCCACTATATTCATAGTCGCTTTTCCCTTGTTGTCCGGATTTTTTGGGCAATCCGGAAATACGTGATTCACACCACATCCGTCACAAAACCCAAAAATTTTCACTCTTTTATCTTTGAAAGGACAGTTACGCTCCCAATGATCCGTACTTCCACAGCTATAGCACTGTCCAATTGGTGTTTGATTTTGAGAAGGTGGTCCCATAGGTTGTCCTGCTCTATTAGGATACCCTCTTGGTTTGTAATTCTGGTTCGCAATGAACATTAACGTTCTTTCGTCTACAAAATATTGATCTCTCGAAGGTTGTGCTGCATACGTTGGTGGTGCCATACCTTCGCTACTTCCCCATGGTTGATATGCTTCATCTGCATACATTTGTGATTCAGGTTCTGTTGCGTAAGGCTCATTCGGTTCCTCCTAATAAGAAACTTGAAGTGTACTATTTGTTCCTAGTGATGCTTCACGTGGTTGAGCATACCTAATCATGGCCCTATTTTCCTATGGTAATGGAGGTTGACCCAATACAGATTGAGGTCTGTCTGCTCCTGCTACCAGATTCATATTTGGTCCCACTTGATATCTTGGAGGAGGTGGTTGGGATGGTCCTGCTGGAGGCCCATACGGTCTTTCCCTCACATAGTTTTTGTTATAAAAACACTCTTTCGTGCTATGATTCGTCCATTTTTGTTCTATGGCGCACCATTTCAGTACTTGTCTATTCGCAACTGGTGCTTTCGGCTGTTGAGTGCACCTCGGTGTCGGATGATCCCCCCCACATGTGTCACACTTCCTCGTCTGAGGCTATCTCATCACCGGATTTGATCTCATATGTTGCTGCATTCTCTTCGTTATCTCCTCTATCAATTGATCAGCTGTCAGCATCAAGGATGCCTGGGCATCTTTCTTGGTAGAGGGTTCGCTTTTAATCGATGAAGATCCACTGGTTACTGAATCAGTATCCTCTGAAACTTCCCCATATGCTTTGCAGTTATCGACAAGATATAACGCTTCCCTTGTAACCTGTTGAAACGTGCTACAGGATTTCAAGTGAAGGTCCTTTTTCAAGGTTTCATTCCTAAGTCCTTCGATGAAGAGCACAGACAATCTCTCGTCCTGCGGTAATTCTCTCCTCGGGCACCTCTCAATGTATTGCTTGAATCTCAAGGTTGCTTCCTTCACTTTTTCATTCTCCCTTTGTTTAAAAGCGTATATCTGCGATACAGTATTATGCTTTATACCCCATTTTGAGAATTCTTGTGCGAACTCGCGGAATACATGTTCAATATTCGGACAAGTTTCAGGGTTTAAAGGTTGAAACCACGTTAAGTCCGTCCCTTCCAAGGTCAACCCGAATCCCTCGTATTGAGTATGGAAATCAGTGATCTGTTCTTCATAAAACTTGCTTGAAGAGCGATACATGGGCATATGGATCCCCCAATCCGCTATATTTCTTTGGCATGCACTTCGCTACTTGGGATGGTCTGATCCGTCTATGGTCTGCGGTCAATCTCATTGCTCCCATGTCTCGACTTAGTCGTTCTCATGCATCAGGGAGGTCGTAGGTTGCTCTCGTTGGCTCCCCCCCCACCCCCCCCCCCAAATCTACTACTAGGAGGCAAATGTGATGGGGTGGCTACAAATGTCGGATCTAAAGCCGTATGTGTAGAGATGGGAACCGCACTACCTCGATTCGTAGCCATTGATTCTCTGAAATGTAACGTCCCCATGGGGCTTGGCATCGAATAATGAGGTCGACTGCAAGAATCAGCTACATGAGTCCTCCCTCCTCCTGTGGTCAACGGTTCTGGCACGACAGTTGTAGGGGCTGGTCTTAGAGGGCTTGGAGTGACATAGTACTGGGGAAGTGGTCCCCCAAAGTACGTATATCCTTCCAATTCTTTTTTATGGATTGCTGCATATCATCTTCCATACTTGTCGTATGCTGCAATTTTCGTTTCCGCTCCCTCTGTGTAGGTGAAGACATAAAGTCTTTTCCGCTCAGTCATCTCCCCGACGTAGGGTTCCTCACATCTATAATAGAGATCTTGCTCTTCATTATTATACTTGTATAACCCCAAGTAGACATTATCCGTGTTGATTCTCAACGTTTCGTTTTCTCGCCTTAATCTCGCATTAGGTAAGCTCATTGTTGGAGCTCTTTCCTCATGTTCCTCGTCTATTTTGGCTTTTGTGCCCATCAATCCCCACTTGTCTACAATGTTAGGATTTAGGACTACCAAGTACATGATACCCTCGTCATCTAGGTACCTGTCTCCGCTATAGCTCACAGGCACTAAATCCATGAACTCACTTGGTCTCTCTTCTATTTTCACACAGTAGCGGTCCATACCATCTTTGTATATCTTGGCACCTTGCTTGTTGTCATATTGATACTTGATGAACAATAGCTTTAGTGCGGCCGAGGGGTCCGATGGTCCTGCTGCCATGTTTTCTCTCCCGTTTAGTTTTATTTGTCCCAAGTGTTCTGTGAAATACTCGGAAGATCTCTCTAAAGAAGTGTCGGAAATGCCTTCTTCAAGGATTGGCTCTAACGGTTGCACTATCCCTTGGTTTACACTCTCCTTCGTTGATGCAACACTCGTTTGATCTGCTAATTTTAGGTTTTTGGTGTTGATTTGTTTTCCCGATCTCAAAAACATGAAGAAAGTGGGATTGACTGACTAAATTCAAACCTCTTACCTAGAGATGGAAAGATCTTTCAATTCCTTCGACTGCATGGGTTGTTACTTGATCGGTCTCTGCAAATGATTACACTGGATGGCTATGAGATCACTGTATCATTCCAACTGTCAGCAGATTCAACACTTCAAAATGTTCTCAACACAATTTTGCTTGCAGATTATTGATAGTATGTCCAATTTGAGTTTTGAAACCTCCTGGTATCTTGTATAACCTAGGTCTATGAACAGGTCAAAAATGAGCTGGATTTGAGCCAGAGGTACACCGATCGCGATCGTACTTCTGAGCCCAAATCAGATGAAACTTCATCAACTTGTTCACTAGGCTATTTTAAGACTACCTGCAAGACACTTTTGTATTTGGACTCAAAAAAGTCAAGTTTTTACCATTTCTTGGTTGTAAGTGCCTGTTTTTCCAAATTTATCTGTTTGACTGGATTTTGATGTTTGATTTGGGATTTGAGAGATACCTGGGATTGTCCTGTGTACAAGCTATCCCTCTGTGTAGTTACTTCCCAATTTGGATGTGTTTTGGTCTACTGAAAGTCAATTTCTAAGCCGGTTTAGCAATTTTTGACTCGAATCTGTATTCAAATGGTTTGACAGGTATTTTGAGGTTTTTGGCTCTAGGTCCTTTAGACTTTTATGTTTATATACACCTGGGGATCCCACATATGAAATCTGGTCCAATTCTGACACTTAGGTACACCGATCGCGATCGTACTTCTGAGCCCAAATCAAACCAAACTTGGCATGCTTGTAGACACTAATGTTTTAAGGCTATCCCCAAAGTCTTTTTGCATTTGGACCATCAAAAGTCAAGATTTTGCAGTTTCTGGGTCTGTCAAGCTAGTTTTACCCAAGTGGCATGATTTTCTTGGTTTTTGATGTTTTTGGGTGTGGTTGCTTTAGACAAAGTTGTTTAGAATCTTATCAGAAAGGCACATGTCAAATCTGGTCCAAATCTGACACTGAGGTACACCGATCGCGATCATAATACCAGGGCCAAATCTGATGAAATTTTATCTGCTCCCTCTGACAAGTGTTTCCTAGTGTTTTGTGCTACCACTTTGTGATTTGAATCAATATCAATCCTGTTTGGTCAAATTTTCAGAATTTCAGAGTCTTATGGCTTTTTTGGCCAAAGTTATGGTTTTTTGGTTTCTCGACTCTAACTTTTGCCCCAAATCTGATCGGAATGTGATTTGCTTATCCTACTCCTAATTACAGAATTGAAAAAACATAAGAAATTGAATCAAACAAAACAAACACGACAGATTTTGGGTGAGATTTCAGTACTCAATCGAATTAGAGAAATTGAAGAGCAAAAATGCTTTAACACATTCACTCACAGCTTCCTAAATCTCCTAAGAGAGGATCTAGCCGGTCCACTGGCTCTAGACTCCACTAGGCTCTAAACCCTTGTCTAGCAACCTAACTGAGGTGTAAAATTGATTTGTGGATTGATCTTTTTGAAGGAGTCTAACTGAGCACTCGGTCACTCATGACCTAAGGTGCATTCCCCGACAACGGCGCCAATGTTTGCGGGTCACCGCGACGGACGTCCATAGCATAGCTCTCAAGCATCAACATATTTATCAATACAGAGGAAGCGACTCGGTGGAGGCATGGGAACTCACTAGGGTATCAATCCTAATGAAGTGAACTCGAAGAGATGCAACTTACTAACTCTACAAGCAAATCAAACGCGTTACCGCCAACTAATCTGCCTATGTCCTCCTACACCGTCCTTTAGCCATCACGCCTGTTTACCATGCAAATCGTATCGGAATTGCACGAAACTTGAAGGGAAGCTACAGGGGATTATCAGGAACATGTCCTATCACTATCACAATATTCTGGAGAGGTACAACGATCGCGATCGTTTGTCCAAAATTCAGCAAAAACAGCGAACAGATGATCCTAATGGGTCGTTTTAGGGTCCCTAAAGCCTCTCCTAGGCTCAAAACAACATAAAACACGCATATAGACACTCAAAACAGCGATTTAAGGCCTCAAACTCCTAGTTGAAAACCTTCACCGAATCTTGAATGATTACACTTGAATGAAAGAGCAAGAGGAGAGGAACACAATGCAATATTCAAATCTGAATTTGGATTACCGTAGCCGCAATGGTGAAGATTACAAGTTTGAACAAGAAGGAGGTCTCAAACATACACTGTCTGCTAAGTTCTCCCTTCAAAAGATTATCCTCCAACTTACAAAAAATGACCTTTATAGATTAGGTCTTTACAAAATGGCTTGTCCGGCCATAAGCCCCTAATCCTAAAACTGGCTCTCTAATATACAATTGCTCCCATTAGAATAATCATACATCTTTGACAATTTCCCGGCTTAGAGATGCTTCTTTACAAAAGAATTTTACAATGGTTTCTCAGAAAAATATGGTCCTTCTGGCTACGGCCGCTTGTTGCTTCGTCCACCAAACAAAATTGGTGGTTGACAATGATTGTGGAGATGTTTCTAAAGTATGTGATGATGTTACTGGGCTTAAAGTTGTAGATGCTCCAAACCTTAAAGTATTTAAAGAGAAAGAAGCTCAACTTGAAAGTATGTTTCTAGATTTTTTGAATTCTGACCTTGTAAATCAAATTTTGTAGATGGGAGACGAGGGTCTATTTGTGGAGTATTTGGATCATATTTTCCATGGTTCTTGGAAGCATTTTGTTTTCTTGGGACTATGTTTTGGAGATATATTTGTTGATTTTAAATTTGCAAAGCTTTGTAGAATTTAGAAATGCAAATTTCAATAGTGAAGATTTTAGGGATTGTTGGAATCTTGAACCTGAATTTGGCTATTTTTACTGTGTCTTGGTGGAGTAAAAGCTTGATCATTGAACGTTGATTCTACAAGTTTATTTTGTATGATTTGATGAGGTTTTGTCTTTATGAAATGGGTTCCAAGCCTTGGCATGTTGCTAATAAATGGTGCATTTGTAAATCACTCTTAATGGTGAGGTGGTGCTGGGGATATCAATGTAATCCTTCGGGTGGACAAAGGGCAGTGTTTAGTAGTGTTTTATGGTATGTTTTGTGCATCTTGTCAAATTACCAGGAACTGCACTTTGCACTATATTGGACTACTGTCACTTTGATTATGGGTCAAGGAATTTGTGGGTATCGAGTCAAAGTTTTTACTGGGAATTGTTTTTTACCACAGGACTATGCCAAGTGTGAAATGATGTTTTGGGTGTACCTTCCTATGCTATGAACATTAGTTTAATGTAGATACTCAAGTCTATACCTCAATTCCTATTTTTGGGTGTGACAGTTTTTAGGCACCAATAAGTAATAACTACTCGTATCTTCATGGGAAGAGGAGAAACCTATGGGAATCTCGTGTATGGAGTGGATGATACTCAAGGGAATCATGTATCACTATAACGAGATATTTAACATATTGGAGATGTCTTTTTAGGTTTGTATTTGCCTCTATACAAAATACAATGGTTGGGACATGCATATATGGTGTTGTCATGGAGTTCAAGCTTACTCAACATCTTTTTCACTTCATCTCTTGATGTAGTAAGGACATTGTTTGAGGGGTAAAAACGTTTGAGACAGTAGACTGCAACATTTTGAGCGAAGACCATATATAGACTAAGTATTAAAAATTTGAAAAATAATGCAAAAACCATTGACAACAAAGAATACATTTAATTTAATAGTGCCAAAACATATGCATTTTGGAGTTTGAGAACAAGAAAACTCATGCTTAACCATGAAAAATTTGAGCCTTCGTAGATTTGTTCAAGTGCTTCCACTCTAAGAAAACTTTTATTACTACATGCTTCACTTTTATTCGTACCAATCATGAATAAAATCGTTCCGACCATGCCATCTTCTTCATAAAAAACATCATTCTTTTTGTCAAAATGAAAACCAAATAGTTTTTGTAATCCCTTATAATTGTTTGGATCACTCTTACAAAAGATTTCCATACACTCAATTGACAGACATGACATGCCATGAGAAGGTGGACACACATCATTTTCAACATCATAATTTTGAACCTATCACAAAGACACAATCATAAGCATTCTATATACAAAAATCCAACTTAATATTATGTAACAAATGGTTAGCATTCAAAAGTGAAAGAATTTGATTTAAGAAAAAAATAAATAGTATCAAATAGAAACGTGTAAATTTCAAAAATTTGATACATAATTCAAAACCCATGTTCCATGTATAGACTTTTATATATTCAATCTAGAGGTTGAGGTGCTCTTTTTAGCCTACAAAATTTGTAGCTCACTAAATATTTCATCATCAACTTGTAATGATCTAATGGCATTTATAAGAATGTATCTTGGAGCATCTTTGCTCATGTATACCGGTTCATGCCCATTTTTGCATTCTACAAATGTATAATTGATTCTTGCATTCCTTCCTTGACTACTATTTTTTAGGGCAGCTAAGTTTCCATATTTATATAGTCTTCCATCTACATAAAGTTTTTGGCTTTCTGTGTGGGTAATGCATGTATCTAGAAGGGATTCTACATTGAGACACAAACCATAATTGTCCATGCTATGGATGTAGCTCACCAATTGATGCCAAGGTCCCCATCTATATATGGGTCCACAAAAGCACATAAGGGTCACCTCTAAATGTGGTGGGACTTGTAGATTTTGTGCAATGAATAGACCATATCTTCCATTCAGAAGGCTGGAAGGAGCTATCATGTTACAAGCACCCCAAAGCTAAAAACCTCTCCATATCTAGGAATAGACCTTCCATGCCATCCCCCATAGTCTCTGCGATTACACATATTCACTAAAGACATTAGATAATTTGGCAATGCATAATCACCATGAGTCTCACTCTCAAGCCCGGGAGGAAAAGGTCGCAAGACGTCCATTTACAATTCTTAGATTGCATGACCATGACGTGTGTGAGAGTGACATGCAGCTTGATCATAGATGGCGTCCTCATCATCAACTTAAGATGCATGTTCCTACATGTGAAATATTAATTATATTATTGATACAACTAGCTATAAGAATTTAAATAACTAAGAATTAGAATAAAGAATACTAACCATAGGTTGATCTCGGTGTGCAAGCATTGGTGCGTGAGCATAAGCACCCCAATTTGACTCATGTGAATGAAAGTAGCATTGAGGCCTTTGATGTAAGACTTGACACATATTGCACTAGCATGGAATGCACTCCTCTTCATAATAAAATGAAGGTGCTCTCTTTGAAGGTGGTAATGGCTCTTCTTCATGTTCCATCATGTGCAAGAGTGGTCTCCATGGCTATAATATGGATGTGATGGTGTATGAGAGGAATCTAAATATGTATAACAAAACCAGAAGCTAAACTTAATTTGAATTTGACTAAAGTACTAGTGTATGTATCTATTTACGTGCATACGCACATACATACATACATGCAAATTTACATTGTTTCCTCTTGTTGTGAACACAAATAGCAAGTATGCTTTATAGTTTGAAAATAAGAGACCTCTAGGACTCCATGAGGAGTTGTGGATCCACTTTTGATGGGAGATGCAATTACAGGTAGCATTTATGCAACAAAAAGTATGTCAATTTACAATTTGAATTTCTAATTAAACTACTTATATGTGTTCACCCATGAGTCTTACCAAGCACCGAGCAAGATTTATCGAGCGGACACAAAAACTGAGCGATATCCAGGGAAAACACACACACACACACACAAACATAGAGATAGAGATATATAGAGAGAGAGCATAGGAGAAGGAAATTTTTTTTCCATTTTTAAGTCAACGGTTTGAGCATTGTACCATGGATCTCGAGCCATCCTTTTAGCCTCAACCTCAATGTACACTGGCATGGCACTTCAATGAATCAAAAATCAATACATCAAAGTAAATAAGCAGGCCTGAAGTAGTGATTTTATTTTTTCAAAATAATTCCAAACCACATCAATAGTTGGCTACTTGCTATCAAATATTGCAATCAACATATATAGCTTGCAAAAGTAAAATCTAAGTAAGGAGAGGCACTCAAAATATGACATGTCCATGACCAAAAGAAATGGAATGCTCACAAATGATTGAACAGGTTCCTAGTGGGAGGTCTATTCTCCTCATCCACCAAGTTTGCATAACTCAATGCCTCCTGGCTATCGACCCCTCTAAATTGGGGATGAAGAGGAGGCAACACCAATGTCAAAATTAAAGTGCCATCACTATCCAATGTTGCACAAGCACGTCTTGAAGAGAGACATGCTCTAAGAAAAGGAGTAGTCCCACAACCAAAATTCAAACAAAGACCCTTTGGCCTACACAAAAGCTCCACAAGACTATCAATGAAAGAAGGGATACATTGGATGTATCCTCGCCATGCAAGCCCAAAATCCATAGGTGTGTAAGCAAAGTCTAGTAAGTAGTGTCGCATGAAGAATGGCATGCTCTCATCAAGGTAAAGTGGACCTCGTGCACCACGCCTATGAATGAAGAAAAGCATTGAACTATCACACTACAAAGAAACATGAAACACTTAGAATGGAATGTTTTATTTATTCCATACATAAGGTACTTTAAAACCAAAATCAACCTCCTAATGATCACCACTAAAATCCACAAATTCATAAGGTTAATGATGAATACCAATAAATCCTTGACAATGAACAACCATGCTAGATGCTCTACTCATCTCCTCAATCCGCTAAAGAGTATTACTTACCATATAGAAATCAGATCATAAACAAAAGTAAACAAAGCAACAAAAATTTTAGCTGGCTTATAAGTATAGAAGATATTTTTACCTGTAGTAGATCCCAAAACAAGAAGCTCTCTAGAATCTTCCAATGTAATGTGTGTCAAATGGATGGAAGCTCTCACATACTCCTCAGTGCAACATGGAGGTTGTGAGGTGTAGAATGCAAGACACCTCCAAAAGGGAAGTAAAAAAAACCAAAATTGGCAACCCACAGATCGATCCTACCATCCATATTGTATCCACCAACATCTATAGACCGAACTCTAACCATATACTAGTGATTGCACACTCAAACAAAACTCACAAGCAATCATAATGTAGTCTCCTGATATAGCTAAAAATCTATGATCTCTCAGTGCCTATGGAACATATTGCTATCTAAGGAAAAAATATGTATCGAATAATGCAAGCTATGTGTGCCAATAGCGTTTTGTTAATTACAAACAACAATGAAATTACTCAAACATGGGTTCAATTTCACACCGTAGTCTATTTAAAAATGCAATAGCGACATTGGTAAATCTTTGTGAGTTAAGTTAAGGGAATAATTTTAAAAGTAATACCCAACAAACTTTCAATTACAAATGCCTTATTTATCCAATTATAATCAAGATAGTGTAGGATAGTGTCCCAAAAGGGTAATTATATGAACATGATACTAAAGATAGAAAATAGATAACAATAATATCAATGCCTCTTTGTAGAAGCAAAGAAAAAATATTAATTACCATTAGAAATTATTTCATCATTCTCATGGTTCAGCTTTGGGACACAGCTGTAATTATCCCACATGAATGTGGGATAGTTTTGGGTAGTGTCCTAAAAGGTTAATTTTATGAAAATAATGCTAAGGATATTTATTGTTTAACAGTTTCAAGAAAGATGAGATTCATTTTGAAGGACGTTCCATTCATTTTTTGAATACATTCCCCTACTCAAATCCATTTTGTGACAACACATTATGAAAAAGAGTTTCAATTTACCATGAACTAGAAGAATCGAATTAACAATTGCTAAAAAAATTGATAATCAGAGAGAGGATTATATTTCTATGAGGATAAACTCATATATAGCACTAGCACCATATATTCCTTTGACCCTTCGCATCTACCCATATATATATCCCATAGGGTAAACCATAATAGAACTTGCTGGATTGTATGTAGAGAAGGAGACATACACACTGCCAAACCTACAATTATCATGCTCAAGGGAGACATGTTGGGTAGCAAAAGCACACTCGTAAGATTTTGTAGCAAATTATCTTTGGATTTTGCAAAATCCCACCTATATATTTGTTTAGGACAAATATTAATCACTAGTTTAGCAACCTCATAATGAGACACCGATCATTTACATCACAATTATCAAACTACATTGTCAAACTTCTCAATCCATTGCATTTCCTATCTATCTGGACAAGTTCATTGAGCATACCACACCAATGCAAAACCAATTATGGCATGCTTCCAACTTTCCCAATTGTGCTTCATTTGATGTGCTTGTCATCCCACATCATCAAAATTCCCAATCCATTATGCCATTGAGCATACCGCGTTGGCGTGGAACCAGTTATGCAAAGCTAAAAATTTCACAATAAATCCAAATCAAGCTAATGGTTTTCCAATTAAAATCACATATATTCGTTTATCTACCATGCTTAAGCCTTTCTTCATGCTTTGACACGCTCACCTCTACAATATCCAAAACAAAAAAGAGCATTTAAGTGCAAACCAAGCTACTACTCGGTTTGTTCCACATCTGTTGTTGTTGTTCCTATTCAATGTTTGACTATAGAAAAAATGGGATTGTATCCTAAATTGTACCGCGCCGGCGCGGAAGCCGTTAGGATAGTGTCCCATGAAAGACGCACCGATACGCTATCGAGTAGGGTCAAGTCCCACTTGATGCTTAGTCTGCTTCCCTGCTCCAAAGGCAATGCTAATTTTTTATTGATGACTTTATGAATGAAGACACTATCCTTAAACCATACACCTCTATTCTAAGTTTGAACGATGAACAAAACCATGAGTTGCATGAAAAGTTTACATTTTTCCAGCTCTTCAACGAGTATGTGCTAACGATTTTAAATAAATGCCTATTGATACAAATCTTGCGAGATCCTTGATAGCGTGACCTGCAAGACGAAGTGGCAAGCGGCATAAGACAGGCATAAGACGAAGTGGCGACAAGGGAAAGATAATCTCGCAGTGGCCACAAGACGAAGTGGCGACAGGCGGAACAGGGAGAGCATCTCCTCTTTTTATATTAAGGCGGCCGTGTACACCGAGCAGCCATGGACGTTTTCTGCCCTTAACCCTCCCGCGCCGACGCGGTACTAGTTAGGGGCAGGTCCTAGCATTATTTTATTATTTTAGGGGCAAGCACACTACATTTCGGCTTTGTGTGTCTGTCCCTCATGGTCCCGTGCCAACGTGGTATGGACTAGCACCGACAGCTTGCGCCGAGCAGGTTGCAGGTTACACAAGGAGCAGCTACTCCAGCTCCCCTAAAAGCCGTCCTTCAACCTGTTCCCTTTTGGAGCTGCTGCAGCTTGCGGCCCAAATGAGAGACAGAAAGGGAGAGCACGTTTTTTGCCCTTAACCCTCCCGCGCTGACACGATACCAGTTATGGGCAGGTCCCGGTGTTATTAATGAGAGAGATGGAGAGTTGTGCCTACCTCTGTATTTTGCTTTTTGACATATCTTTTCTCAGCAAGAAAATTCTTTTTCATGCCATCTGTACTGATAGGAAATCAGCCCCAGCCGAGGGGAAGCTAAGCCGCTCAGTGTTCTTTGCTCTGCATGCCTTACAGTTTTCCACCTCTAGAGCCCTTGCGCTTCAGCAGCGGCAAAAAGCTCTATCATACAAGTCTTCATGTGTGTGTGTGTGTGTGTGTGTGAGAGAGAGAGAGAGAGAGAGAGAGAGAGAGGGCTATGGATAAATTTCGGCTAGCTTGCATGCGTGTAGGTGAAGCTGACCTGCACAGCCGGTAACGGCGCTTTTTGGGGGGGCACCACAAGCTATTAAAATATCAGGTGAAGGCAACAATGGGATCGCAAGTGCACGCATCTAGCGTAGTGGTGAGGGCCTCTCATCTTGAGCTAGAGGTCCTGTGTTCGACCTGGCTGTGTGAAGTCCGTGTTGACCTTTTGGTCAAACCTTGCCACTAGGTTGTTTTCAACCGGCAACCGGCTTCACTTGCTTTGCCACGAGGGCTAGCAGGCCGAAATTTAACGAGAGAGAGAGAGAGAGAGAGAGAGAGAGAGAGAGAGAGAGATCATTCTAGACAGGAACACTAGGCAGCTGCAATGGCGGGTGACATTTGAAAAAGAGGCAGCCATGCAGGCGTCTCCTGAAGATGCCAATGACTCCAGGCCATCGGCCGAAGAGGAAGACACGGGCAGGGAGGTTTCTCCCATTGTCAAGCTTGATGCTGTTGCTGTCAGCACCAGTGGAAAGAGAGAGGTGTTGGACAAGAAAAACTCTTGAAGCAGAAGGACACCAAGAAGGTTCGGTTAGTCATGCGGCAGAGTAAAACCCTGAAAATTAGTGTGAACCACATAGTCGTTCTGTCTATTAGTCTACAGGAACATCAAGGTAGTGATAAAACATGGGTGTGGCATGCAGCTTCTGATTATGCTGATGGAGAGCTAAAGGACGAAATCTTTTGCATACGCTTGGGAAGTGTTGAAAATGCCCAAGCATTTAAAAAATCTTTTGAGGATGCCCAAAAAGTCAAAGAGAGTTCTGGTGGTGATAATGAAGCCGAGGAAGTTGGAGGTTTGCTTGAGAACCCGAAAGTTGCTGACAAAGCAGGGAGTGAAGAAGAAAAGGAGGAGAGTAAGTTAGACACTATAAAGGAAGAAAGCGTTTCTAGTGAAGGAAAGTGATATAAGGGCCTTGACCTGCCTCAGCTCTCTACACATCCTGCAAAGCTGATTATGAAGGAGATGCTTTGCTCACTCCTTCAGCTTTTATATTCCACAGGATTGTGCAGTTCGCTAAGTTGGTTATTCCACCTTGCTGTCAGAGTCTTGGATACCTTGTATGTACAGCATAAATTATCACCAATTGTTCTCCGGAAGAGAGAGAGAGAGAGAGAGAGAGAGAGAGAGAGAGAGAAATGAAATGTTATATAAACGTCTTCAATCGGCCAAAATGACCTATGAGACCAAATTGATACAATCTTGGTCGATCTAATACAATATCTGGGTACAAAATAAAAACAAAGTAAAGTGAAAAACTAAAATCATCATCATCATCAATTCCGGAGGATGTCTAGCATCAAGAGTCATTCCAGAAAGTATTGGATCTACTGTTGAAGAGCATCGTCAATGTCCACCTTTGTAAATAGTTGTACCGGACGTCTCCCATGTCATGCTAGAATAGCCCTAATCCTCTGATCGAGCCTCCGTCGATGACGTGGTCGCCCTTGTAGACGTGGGCATCTAGCTCTTTTGAGCTCATTGGCTATGTCTACACTTATACCTCTGGTATAGATAGGCTTTGAAGTTTGTTGTGAAGCTTGCTCATCTGATTACCGAGTCCTTGCTCTAAAGAAGTCAATGATCGCCCTCTATGAATGTTCCCCATTGTTTGATCTCCAGAAGAAACTCTCCATGTGTCTAAATAGCTCTAGCAAAAACAACCCGAGGCATCTCTGATCGTAATATTCTCATGACTCTAGCCAATGGTCCAAAGCGCTCTCTGAATAGACAATGAAGCAGCATCGCATCTCATAGTATACTAGACAATGACAAATGTGACGTCACTCTGTCTCTAGCTCTGTATGACACAACTGGCATGTCTTGGTCTCTGTTGGTACTCTTCTAAATCTACCAATCTTAATCTCTAATTGATGCAATGATGTGCACATCTGACCAATAGCCCATCGTATCCCATAGGATAAATGAGTGTCCATATAGGCCAGTCTGATCACATATTCACCCTTTTTTAGTTGGAGAAGATGTTCTCTATGAAAAGCCATCTTTTTGCCCAACTCCTATGCCTGTTGTATATATCCAAGTGCTCCTCGTATCTAGATGAATCGGATCTTGATGTATGAATCTAGTGATGTCTGTTCGTGTGGGAGATAGAGAGAGTGCATACACACACACACACACAATTTAAAGCATATTTAATTTATTTTATTACCTTGCATGTTTAAGATAAAACATGGTTTTCTCATGCGTGTCTCAGTGCACCGCCAGCGTATGTACAAGTGTGGCCTCTTTAGCTAGCATGACAACATGAGCTGTTCATCTTGGAAGCTGTAAGCCACAAATTTAATTCTCCATTAGTGGCAAAATATTTAGGCCCATTAAATAAAAGTATCAATTGCTTTCGCTCGGTTTATTTACTTTCGCTCTAAAAAATGACATGCTCGGTGTATGGATTTCCTCATTAGGTAGCTTTAATATTCTTTTATTTTCAATGAATACAATGTAGGAGACATCGCAGGCTAGGGTAGCGAGCAACCACACGTCCGGCTTTGGTCGCATGGAGAAAAGCAACTTCATAGCCACTTTTGTAAGTATATATCTATAGATTTTCATAGCATAGTTTTTAGAATGATGTAAAAAATAACAACTCTAAACTTTGCATTTGCTTTATATAGACCAAAGATTATGGTCGACGAGCTCCGATTGTAGTAGAGATTGAGATAGTGACATATCACAAATTACAGAGCCTTGCAGAGGACCATTCCACCCGCATGCCCTTTTGTGGGTAATATTTGTAACTTTGACTTACCTTTTTAAGATAAAATGATTTTCAAATTATTTTTAATTTTCAATCAATTTAATTTCACTTTTATGAACGTAGGAGCTTCACGACGAGAGAGATTTTTCTCTTGTCCTGAGAGAGGAGGAGAGTTGGAGGATAGACAAGGAGTGGACATGCACGGCATCATCTTCACGTACTAAGACAGAAGAGGATACACATGATGCATCTTATGCATCAAATTGTTATGCTTTGGCTGTGTCTAGCTTACATGATGTTGAGGAGCCTCTATCTTTTGATGAAGCATAGAATTCAGAAAATTGGATGGCTGCCATGCAATCAGAATATGATGCACTTATAGAAAATGACACATGAACTTTATGTGATTTGCCTCCTGGCAAAAAGGTCATTGGTACGAAGTGGGTTTACAAGTTGAAACGCAAGCCGGATGGTGAGATCGATCGCCATAAGGCTCGACTTGTTGCAAAAGGTTATGCACAACAAAGAGGCATAGATTATGAAGAGACTTTTGCTCCTACTTGTCGTATGACTACCATATGTTTTCTATAAGCATTGGCAACTCATTTTGGTTGGGATGTACAACAATCAGACATTGTTACTGCTTTCTTGAATGGTGACATATTTGAGGAAGTTTATGTAATGCATCCTCGCGGTTTTGTCATAAAAGGACAAGAGGACAAAGTGTGCAGATGTAAGAAGGCTTTGTATGGGTTGAAGCAATCTTCTCGCACTTGGTATGAGAAAGCTGACACTCATTTGGTTAAACGAGGCTTTTGTAACAGTCCAACAGAAAGCACATTGTATGTAAAGCGTGAGGGTGATGTACTTCTCATTGTGGTTCTTTATGTTGATGATTTGCTAATCACTGGACCAAATGAGAGACATATTGCTGAATTTAAGGCTAATTTGAATGCTACTTTCAAGATGAAAGATTTGGGGCTATTGCATCATTACTTGGGTATACAGTTTAAGCAGTGTGATGGTGGTATTGCCTTGTGTTAGAAAAGTTACATAGAGACATTACTATGTAAGTTTGGACTTGAGGATTGCAAACCTATTGCCACTCCCATGGAAACAGGTTTGAAGTTGAGTCTACATGATGCTGGCGATCCTGCTGATGTCACTCTTTACCCAACTACTATTGGCTGCCTCATTTATGTATGCAACACGAGGCCGGATATTCAGTTTGCAGTCTCACAGGTCAGCATATTTATGCATAGCCCAGGGTCTAAGCATCGGCAGGCTGTGAAGAGAATTTTCCGCTACCTTAGTGGCACTTTACATCTTGGCTTGTTTTATCCCAAGGGGGGATCATTGCCGCCAGACTTACATGCTTTTTCGGACTCAGATTGGGCTGGTTGTTTTGACACGCGAGTGTCCACAAGTGGTTTTTGTTTCATGCTTGGCAGTTCATGTATATCATGGTTGATCAAGAAGCAACCTCCTATGGCCACTTCGAGTTGTGAGGCTGAGTACAGGGCAGTCTTCACAGCTACGGTTGAGTGTGTATGGCTTAGACGCCTTATGGCTGATTGGGTGTTGGACAGGACACTGCCAACACTATCTACACTGACAGTCAGAGCGCATTGGTAGTTGCGAGGAACCCAGTTTTTCATGCTCGCACAAAGCACATTGAGGTACATTACCACTATGTCAGGGAGAGGCTCTTGGCAGGAGAGATCAACTTGGCTTATGTTCCAACACAGGACAACCTTGCAGATCTTTTCACAAAGGCATTGTCTCGTGAGAAGCTTCAAGTTTTCCGCAAAGCTTTGGGCTTACTCCCCTTTGTGAACTGATCCTCTCCTCAGGGCATGGCACTTCCCTTTACTCATGTGCCAGCTCTCATTCACCGCATCACTCCAGGGGGGATTTGTTACCATATACATGTGGTAGTGATGTGTGTGAACACACTGGGACCGTCGGGGCATTTTTTCCCTCTTTAGGAGGTTTTTTCCCCCGTGCATTGTATATACGCCCATCACTCTAGGGCTATCTATCTTTCCATTGCACACTAAGTAACACACTCTCTATTATGTGCCTTGAGCTTCCTTCGTCTTCTCCAAGCTGTGTGTGTTTCTCTGCAACCTTAATTCCAACATAGCAATATTGAGTTTTCATGCTTTTTATCCATACATATAAGCAAAAAAAACTTACAAAAACAAAAAACTTTTAAGCATGATAAAAAATAACAATAAGTATATTTACATACATGCTATGTAATTATTCAAAGGTCATAAAAAGTATACTCAAATAAACATCGTAATTATGCAATAAGTATATTTACATGCATGCTATGCAATGATTCGCAAGTCATAAAAAGAAATATTCAAATAAACATCTTAAAACACACAAGGGGTGTCATTGTATGTAAAGTCTATCTATCAAGTGCAATCAAAGCTTACTTTAAAATCCCCATATCTATAGATTTATTACAAAGAAAACACACGTGTCTTTCTATTGGACCCTTATAGATGTAGAATATATAGAAAATAGGGATTAAAAAAAATACTCTATTTAATTCATCTGCTATACTTACATGTTTAAGGATGACCCCCAAGTTGCCACATCAATACATCTAGGAGTGTGAGCATATAACTTCCCCACCACATGTTAATAAAAGCAAAAAAAATTACTACTACAAAATTAAACACATAGAAAAATCTTGAAACCATTTCAATAAGTGATAACAACTAGCAAAATCAACCTTGAAAAGTATCTAGCTAGACGTGTCTCACTCAAGTAATAGAGTAATACCCATGAATTGGATTTAGTTAATCCTAATCCTAATCAAGAATCACCTACACACATTATACCCACCAAAGTTTAGCTTGCCAATTTTCCCTGAGTCATTACAAGTTTCAAAACTCACACTTAAAACAAGCACACACTAGCTACATTGATGTTGGCCTCTCGACTACAAAGGTCAATTAAGGTAATCAAAAGCTCATAGGCAAGTGAAATAGTGCTCAAAACATTCTTAGACTCATGAACCTACTCACACACAATCACATAATTAGGAAAACATTCTAATCACAAGACCAAGAACACACACATTTCATTAATCATGCCAGTTATAGTAGCTTATCACTAATTGAAGTACTCATAAAAAAATATGAATGGAATCAAAGCAAGAAGTCAATAGTTCTACCAAATCTAGAATATTGAGATTCTAAAAAACTACATCATGATATAATGCATCATAAGACAATCAGGATTAACTAGCATAAAATGAACTAGATTATAATAAAAACATAACCAATTCTACATAAAAAAGTTAAGTAGTAGCCTTCAAAACATGGGTTTGAAGCTTAAGACTGGTCTACTAAAAAAATGAGCTACTTAAGACTAGTCTCTCAAAGAATGAGGTACTCAAGAATTACCTTTTCTTGCACAAGGGGGATTTTTTAATAGACAAGAACTCCAAGACTCTTTACAATGTGAATAAGTTGGCCTCCTCCACCATAGGATATACAATGTGAGTAAATTAGTTTCTTTCACCATAGGATATACAGTGTGATCTCAAGACTTTACAAAATTAAATAGAATAATTATGGCACATATCCTTCTTTGCTTGGTGCATGTGTTGGATAATGAGAGGTATTCAAATCAAGCTAGCATTCCCCCTTCTTAAGCCTTTGTTGTCCCTAACAAAGTAAAGGTACTGGTGTCATGAGGAAGATTAGCTGCAAAATAAACAAGGTGAGGGCTACAAGTCTAAAATGGGGCAATTTAACATAGGAGCAATGTAAAACTCATGCATGGTAATGAATAAATACAAAAAATTATTAAACATTAAAGTGTTAGTAGTAATAAATAAATAGTACTTAAAGTTAATGGACTAATATTACTAGGCTTCTTTGTTTATTAGGGATACTTTTTTTTATTGTTTTTGTAACAAAAACAAAAATTTTACATACGTTGCTAAAGGATCATTGTGTAAGCGACGAGATAAACGACACTTTGTGTCGCATAAGCCATGTATTTTATCATCACTTAATATTTTAACATTTTTGGAGCATTTCTCAGGCAACAGTGAGTTGCTCAAGCGACGTTGTGCCATATATATATATGCATTGAGTCGAGAGTTGGAGCTCTCAATTGACCATTAGTTACTAGTTAAGAAGGCTTTCTCTCTATATTTCTCTTATACTTATGCAAGGATCTCTCTCTCTCTCTCTCTCTCTCTCTCTCTCTCTCTCCAATAAGATTTGAAGTGGAAAGTGCACACTTAGGAGCATTCTACAAACATTACAACAAAATACAGTTGGTAAATTTAGGCGAACACAAAATCAAAAGTATGAATGATCACCATATGGTTCTTTCTTCCTTGAGACTGTATAGTAAACAAAAATAATTGAAACAAATTGAATATGAATGGAGAAAATTAACAATACTATACAATTAGACTAGGACTAACTGAAGAAAACTGAGTATATAGAAAATAAATGTATGTATATATAGAATGCCAATGTGTGTTCATGATCAATCTATCTAAATGATACTAAGTCTATATATCTAATTTACTGTCATGCAAAGTGTGCACCAGCCATTTTGGCATACCTCTAGCCTGCTCATTTTCAACCCTTTCCTCATCAAGTACATCATGTACATTTGCATCAATAATAGGCTAATCTAAAACATTTTCAGAAACCCCCATAGGCTGTACATTTGCCTCATTGGAACTTACATTCTTATTTCCACCATTGAAAAGAGGCAACAAAGTGTCATAAATGTACTGTAAGCTTACATTATTGTCTCTAGTACATGACAACAAGGGCTGAACAAAATCTTCCACAAACACTACATCCCGAGAAACCAGAATACGTTTTGTTTGCGGATGATACAACCTGTAACCTTTGCTTTCAGCACTATAACCAACAAAAATACATTTGACAGCCTTATCATCCAATTTTTTGCGCTGCACTTGTGGCACCAAAGCATATGCCAAACAGCCAAAAACATGCATGTGCTCAATAGAAGGCTTTCTATCATACCATGCTTGATATGGAGTAATAGACTGCAAAGCTTTTGTAGGTCACCTGTTAAGTACATAACTGGCACACATGATGGCCTTAAGCCAAAAAGAATGAGGCAAAGCTTGACTTTTGACCATACATTGTGCCATTTCCATCAGTGACCTGTTTTTCCTCTCAGCAACACCATTTTGCTGAGGTGTATAAGACACTGTACATTGGTGTTTTATCCCATGACTAGCCAGAAATGCATTAAATTCATGAGACATATACTCCCCCCCCTCAATCGGAACGGAGGGTGCCCATAGTACATTTCGAGACATTTTCAGCCATAGCCAGAAATTGTTTGAAGCACATAAAAACTTCGAACTTTGCTTTAAGCAAAAATACCCATGCATGCCTGGAGTAATCATCAATGAAAGTCACGAAGTACAGGTAATTGCCCAAGGACGGAGTTTGCATGGGCCCACAAACATCACTATGCACAAGCTGCAACCTGCATGTGGCCCGAACTGAACCATCCTTTGGAAATTTAGAACGCTGCATCTTACCCAAAATACAGCCTTCACAAACATGTTTGATAGGTGCTTCAAGAGGCGACAAAGAAGCAACCATATCAGATTTCTGCAAACGCAGCAAACTGGCAAAATTCAGATGACCAAAACGTGCATGCCAAAGTTTTGCATCTGAAATAGCCCTTGAATCTGCAATAGCATTTGCAAAATTTTGTCCACACTTGTCATACAAAGTGAGCTTATATAGCCCACGTCACAAAAGCCCAGATGCAACAATTTCATCACCAAAACTGAGATCATGAACTGTACATCTGTCATCCACAAATTTGACTACAAGTCCAAGTCTAGCAAGTGCGGATACAGACAAGAGATTCTTCTTGATCCCATGTACATAAAGTGCATCAACAAGTGTGAAGGAACTGCCATTAGCAGCAGTGAGCACAATCTTTCCAACTCCTTGAACTGGATAAGAGGCGTTGTTGGCACAAGTGACTAAATTCCCATGAGGGACAGACTGGAGAGAGGTGAACAATTCACGATGTGAGGTAATGTGCTTTGTAGCACCACTGTCTAAATACCACACATGTGAATCTGCAGCAAACAGAGAAGCATGCATCATGAACAGCAGGATTGTAAGTGCACTCTGCGCTAAAAGCCCATTCTGCATCAACATCAGCATTACAGTCTCCTTTCATAGAAGACTCAACAATGGCTGCATTTGTAGTGGAACCAGCATTTGCAGTGAAACCACCCTCTTTCTTCTTAGCCTCTTTGGCCTTCAACTTAGGACACGACTTCATCAAGTGATCATTGGCTTTACAATAATGGCAACACAACTTCTTTTTTCCCTTATCACTAGAATTTCCAGACAAATTGCTGCCAGCAGAAGCATTAGGAACATAATTTTGGCCACTCACAGCAGAACCATAAGAAGTGGTTGCATTGCTGTTACCACCCTTTCTTTGAGAAGCAATAAAAGCCTATTCAACTGCACGTTGCCTAGTCTTGTTTTTTTTGGAAAGTGACTCTTGCAACAGCAATGTGCATAATGCATCAAACTTGACAAATTCTAGATTTCCTTGGGTCATAAGTCTCCAAGTACTAGCAAAAGTCTGGTAAGAATCTGGTAAGGCATCAAGAACAGCCTGCATAAGGGAACTGTCTGAAATGACTTCTCCTGCAGAAATAAGTTTCTCATTGATATCCTTGACACTAGCAAGGAAAGTGTCCATATCATCTTCCTCATGCATAATCTTTGACTCCAACTCTTTACGCAACAAAGTAATTTTAGCCTCATTGCGACTTGCATAAAGACCTGCTAGAATATCCCAAGCCTGTTTTGCAGATTTTGCTGAACGGATGTGAGGAACAATGGTGCGCTTCACAGACAACGCAATGAATGCATGAGCCTACACATCCTTAACATCCCAACGAGCTTGTTCTGCCGTAGGCAAAACAACTCTAATAGCTGCAATCCTTGCAGCAAGACCTGCAACATCCTCAACATCGCCTACATCCTCAGAACCAGGACGTACATCAATGCCCTGCACAATGTTCCAGACACCCTTTGACACAAGAACATGTTGCATCATATAAGCCCACATAGAGTAGTTGTCCCCATCCAACGTGTCCTCAGCAGCAAACATCTTGAACACTTCTATGTTGTTGTTGTCAGCCATGGTAAATGCTGCATCTGATGTGAAAACTGCCCAAAAATAGGAGAAACGGAGCGGGAACAACCTGTGCTATATAGCACAAACCATAGAATACTATAAGGCACCTCTTATGCAGAAAACGGCACTGACAGAAATTCTGCACAAAATGACGAAACAGCCTGTAGTGGAAACGGAGGCCGAAATGAGCCCAAATCAAAATTCTGAGCAGACCAAGCTCTACGATCTCTCCCAAAATATTTGTCGACCTGCGAATGCTTGCCAAAGCTCACTGAAATCCGAGAAAGTGAGCAGGCATGTGCTGGAGCAGCTAGCGACTAAGCGCGGGAGGACGTGACCTGCTCTGATACCAATTGTTGGAATTAGGGTTGCAGAGAAACACCCACAGCTTGAAGAAGACGAAGGAAGCTCAAGGCACACAATAGAGAGTGTGTTACTTAGTGTGCAATGGAAAGATAGATAGCCCTAGAGTGATGGGCGTATATACAATGCACGGGGGAAAAAACCTCCTAAAGAGGGAAAAAATGCCCTGGTGGTCCTAGTGTGTTCACGCACATCACTACCACATGTATATGGTAACATGCTAACTTGCATAGTTGAAATTTGGTTTAGGATTGAAATATTTTTGCATGATGCTGCATGATAGCAATATTAAAATGATATCATATCATTTCTGTAAATACTTTGGAATTACTTGTGAGTTTTATTTTGTTTAGAAAAATTCCAATCATTTTCTTGCAAATTTATGGCATAGGAAATGCAAATTAGCTATTCTTAATTAGCAAGAACTCACCATTTCTAAACATGTTGCCATATATGGTTTTAGTATATGTCCATGAGCATTGTTAGGGTTGCGTTGGATCTTTTCGATGCTTAAAAAATTGCATATGAATTTTTACAACCTTTTTGATATGTATGATTATTATCTTTTACAAATTATTCTAGTGCAATATGGATTGAGGGCACAAGTGGACTTACCTATCAAAATATTTGTAGGGCAAACTGTATCTTGTTTGAAATGCAAAAGGTTGGCACCATGTTTTTAATAGCAATGCTTGTAAAATAAATTAGCACTTGTTCAAAGTGCTGAGTAATGGTTGCTTTATAGCACATGGAATGTAAAGGCGATATTTGTAAAGAAAATTTTTCCTAAAGGAGTTTGTGCATTAGTTTTAATGGAAGCCATGGATGTCAATATGTCTCTTTAAAATAAGGAGAAAGAGATTGTGTGTATGAAAACTAGAAAAAAATGTTCTCTTTCTTTTGTCACAATGACAAATTATTCCCCAAGTCAAGCTATAGATAGCATTATCTTTGCTTTGATATTGTCTATCCCATGGGCCTCCTATGATATGAGCTTCTGTGGTTTCAGGACCCAAGGCACCATAGATGCTAGACTCTCGTCTATATCTACGACTGGTTTGGTCAAAGTATATGCTCGTTTGGTCACAACATTGAAGTCTGATTTTTGATGGAGGAGAGTTTTGCTCTAGACAAGTTTCTGGGTTCACTCGGGTAATATCCTTCAGCTCTAGAGAGGATGGGCTATAATAGATTCTTTCCTCTGAATGAACCATAATTTTTGATCTATCATTAGACACACTATGAGCTGGTATGTGGGCCGTTCAAACATTGGTTGATCCTTTTTGTACAGTTTTTCTTTTTGGTTTACATAGTGTGCATATGAATTATGGGTGCCATACAAAGCTAACATCATTCTGTCTGATGTGTCCCTTAGACTCGTGATTGATTGCACACTTGTGGCAGTGGATGCATAATCATTTGCAAATTTAACATTCTTCTCAACCTTCAGTGATAAATGGACACCTTGACTAAATTCATGCAGAAATTTGTTGTTCAAAGGATCAATTTTAAGCTTTTCAGGTGTCTGTGCATCTTTATGCTCATTTTGAACTTGCAGTGCTTTTGTTGGTGCTTCTAATGGTAATGCAGAATCATCTGATTGCATTAAAATTGACAAGTTAAATGCACTTACATCGAGATTCGCATTCCCAATTTTCTATGTACCTTGCTTGGCAGTCGATGTATCCCTGTTGTGTCAGAATTTCTTGGACAATCTTCACAAAAATGTCCACCTTTTCTTCCACAATCTGAGCAATATGCCATGACTGGTGGTATTTCATTTGGTTCTATCATGTCAAGCTCTACCTGAGAAGCTTCTGCTTCTATGCTTGCCAAGTTGTCGGCATCATCTTTCAAAACACTGAGCATCAAGCTGTAGACTGCTCCATATTGACCTTTGTACCGTCTTTGACCTGGTTCTCCAATTAGATTGGCTTCTATTGGTTTATTTGTTGGATTTTGCAACTCTACTTCTTGACTATAGATATGACCACCGTAATCCATGTACAATGAGCCTGATTGCATATGCACTAAATGGATGTTTTGCTGGCTCGTGAATTTTTTTTGGATAACCACTTGGGTTCACTTTCTGAACTTCTATCTGCACTTCATCTTTGAGATTGCAATACCTGGATCCACTGAATTCTGTGAACATCTAGGAGTTCTTTGAATCTGGCTTTACTATGATCAATAAGATCTTGGCTCTTGTGTTGCTTTTGCTACTCATAAGATACCTTTGACCTTCTATATTTGTGTACAAGGCTTTATCTCCATTGTAGCCATAAAGCTGTAAAATTTGCTCTGTTGTAGTTGTTAATGTGTTGCCACTGCTACTAGCGTGTTGTGCTATACTTGAACTCTTGGCTCGATTTAAGTCCATGTTGGATCGTTCTGTAAAAACTATCTCCTAACAAATTCTGGTGTTGATTAACATAATTTTTACTGCTCGTACTAGCCTAATCTGCAATCACATGTGAGTTGTTCTTCCGATTAGAATCTCGATTTTCAATGCAATTGCTTGCATTAGCCATGTTTTTTAATTGTGGTTTTTTCTTTTTTTCACGTAAAATAAAAATGAATCAAAATAACAAAACTTAGCTTACCTGTGTGCTGCACTCAGCGCGTTGACCCATGCGTACTTCTGGCGGCGAGTTGACAACGCCCGTGATTGGAGGCGGTAGCCTTGGCAGCGCGCTGATTGAGGGATGCAGGGGGGGTTTCCTGGGCTATCAGCGCCCTCTGTTGCAGAGTGCACGCGCACGCGTGCGCTCTGCAACAGTACGCGCACGCGTGCGGTGGACACTGGAGAGTGAGAGAGAAAAAGTGCGACAGGACGGGGTCTGCGGCTACAGCGGGAGTGCAACAGGGCGACGTGGCAGGCGTGCAGGTGGATCGCCAGTGCACGGCAAAGCGTCAGGGGTGTGTGTGTGAGTGGGAAAATGACAAGAGAGAGAGCGAGGGAGGTGGTGCACACGCTGGCAGAGAGAGAGAGAGAGAGAGAGAGAGAGAGAGAGAGAGAGAGAGAGAGAGAGAGAGAGAGAGAGAGAGAGAGAGAGAGGGTGAGGGGGTTAATAATCGGGATTTAGTGAGAGAGAGACAATAATCGAGATTTTAGCAGGGGGAGAAGAGAGAGTAAGAAGAGAGAGAGAGAGAGTAAGAAGAGAGAGAAAGAGAGTGGGTTTATGCTGAGAGGGAAGAAGAAGAAGGGAAATTTTAAAGTCGGCAAAAACTATTGCAACGACCGTAAAGATCCATCCGACAAAGAGTTCTTATGCGCCGCAAGGCAAACCGTCAAGGCCAAAAATTAGCCAAAAACACCCAACAAAATTCTAGGAAAATTCTAAAAACCTTAAAAAATCATCGTCATTCACAACCGAATATTTTTTATACACAAAAGCACACCAAAATAGCAGTTTTTATCGAAAATGTAATTTGCGACACAAATGTCAACCCGGCCTCCAAAAATAGCAAAACTCGACCATGGAGGGCACAAATGCGAACAAAATGATGTCATAAATATGCACACACAAATAGCTCATAAAGATTGCAAAATATCAAATTTGCTTGGAATTAAGCAAAAATTAATGCAAAAATTAGCAAAAGATTACCAAAAATTTACAAAAATTATCCGAAAAATACCCAAAACATTTCTACAAATTCTCCACACATTGGGGAATAGCGTAGCCAAATAAAATCACACAAATTACATCAATTCAATTGCCAAACAATTTTATCAATAAAATCAAGACTAGGCAATTAAACCGGCAAAATTAGGTCAAAATTTGACGCAATTGAAAAGTGTAAATCGATGTTTTGAGCACAAAACTGTAGCATTTAACCATTACACACATCAGTCATGCAATCAAAAAATGAATCAATTATGTAAATTAAACACTTTTTAGGCACACACAGACTAATAAAATTGGTAGTTTCTACCAATCTTTAGGTGCGCACACAAAAGGGTTAAGCTTGTTGAATTTACAATGTGACTTCACAAATCATTTGTTGGGCATGACCACAACATAAATAAATCATCACAATTGAAAAATCATTAAGTACACATTGATTTTTAGGTGCACAAACATGGACAAAATAGTGCACACACACCTAAAATTACGCATACACACACTTAATTAGAATGCACACACACTTGAAATTGACCATCCAAGCATGCAATTAACTCAATAGAGCATATGCACTGAACATCAAAACAACATTGTACCAGAAACAAGCTGCGTCGTATGTTTAGTTCCTCCAGACAGAATACTTCATATACGTGATGGATCACTTTTTATTGTCGATTCTGGTGCTACAAGAAATATGACATATCAGTCTAAGTGGCTCCATAACTATCATTCACTACCAGTTCAACGTGTTGTTTATCTTGCTGATGATACTACTTGTCAAGTAAAGGGTATTGGAGACTTATATCTTGGTACCTTATCTTCTTCCATTCGAATTTTGTGAGGAGTATTACATGTCTTCAATGTAATCTTCTTTCAGTTGCTAGACTTGTTGATCTTGGTCTGTTTGTTGGATTTGATCATACCAAATTCCGAATTGAGAAATATGGATAGACTATAGCCACTGCTCCTTGAAACGGTAATTTGTTTGAACTCTCTCTCAATGATGCTGTAGCAAATGTTGTCACTACTCCAGGTGATCATGATTGCAAAGTATGGCATCACCGTTTTGTTCATGCTGAATTCTCAAAACTCCTTGATCTTCAACGTTGTGATCTTGTTCATGGCATGGATCTTAAAGCCCATCCCCATATGGGAGTTTGTGAATTTTGTGCTCTTGGGAAACACAATCGTAAACCCTTTCCTCTTTCAAATACAACTCATTCTCATGACATATTGGATCTTGTTCATACTGATATATGTGGACCTCTACCTTCTTTGAGATCACAATATCGCTACTTCATTACTTTCATTGATAATTTCTCAAGGTATAAGACTGTATTTCTACTTCGACAAAAATCTGAAGCCTTATCTGTTTTCAAACAATTCCACAAGGCTGCGGAACTTCAAACTAGTCATCGCCGTAAGAAGCTTCGTAGTGTCAATGGAGGCGAATATGTTTCTCGAGTGTTTGTGAGTTATTGTGCTGACAGTGGAATTTATCATGAACACACTATTCCATATTCGCCTCAACAGAACAACGTTGCTGAACGAAAGAATCGCACTATTCTCAATGCTGTAAGATGTATGCTGATTCATTCTAGCTTATCTCATGTTTTCTGGGCTGAAACTACTTTGACAACAATATTTATTCAGAATCATCTTCCTACTACTGTACCCTCTGGTAAGATACCCATCACAGCATGGACAGGTGACATTCTTTCTGTATCTCATTTTTGAACCTTTGGATGTATTGCTTATATTCATATTCCCAAAGAAAAACGAACAAAGCTTGATGCTCCTGGTCTTAAAGTTATTTTTATTGGATATTCTGACACTTCCAAAGGCTACAAATTCTATGACCCTTCGTCTAAGAAAGTAATTGTGAATCGTGATGCTACTTTTAACGAACAGTTTATGGGAGTCTCATGGTCCATGGATGATTCTGATGATACTAAATCATTGGTTTAGGCTTTTTCATTTCTTTCAGATGATGAAACTCTTCCTATAGAGCAACTTTTTTCTTCACAACCATCCATTCCAAATGTTGCCAATGATGATATTGATATTTTTGCTGATCTGCCTATTGATTTTGAACATGGCTCATGTCATGTTTATGATGATGATATTGCTGATAATTCTTTTTCTACTTCTGAAAATCCCGTTACTTATGATGAATCTATCTCTTCACCACAAAAGGATCAGTGGAAAGAGGCTATGGAAGCAGAGTACGATTCTCTTATCTCTAAGGTACATGGATACTAACTGAATTACCTCCTGGTCGTACAATTATTAAATGTAAGTGGGTGTATAAGACAAAAGTACAAGCAGATGGATCTTTTGACAAGTTCAAGGCACGTTTAGTTGCAAAAGGTTACTCCCAAGGAGCTGGTGTTGATTATCAAGAGACTTTTTCACTAGTTGTTCGCATTACAAGTGTTCGAGTTTTATTGGCATTTGTTGTTCAATTTGATTTATAAGATTATCAAATGGATGTGCAAATTTTTTTTCTTAATGGTGACTTGGAAGAGGAAATTTATATGGAACAACCAGAAGGGTTTTTTATTCCAGGTAAAGAAGACCTTGTTGCTCAACTCCATAAGGCACTATATGGTCTCAAACAAGCTTCGCGAGCCTGGTATACAAAATTTGATCTTTTTCTCACCTCTAAAGGATTCATCTCTTGCTCTTCAGACCCCAACTTATACATAAAACACCAAGGTAGAAGTTTTGTGATTCTTGGTCTTTATGTGGATGATACCATCCTTGTTTCCAATGATTTGGGATTTCTTCAGCAAGTGAAAAAGTTATTGTCTTCTGCATTTGATATGGTGGATCTTGGAGAGATTCACTCGTGTCTTGGCATTCAAAGCCAATGGAACCGTACAAAAGGTATTTTACTCCTTCGACAGTCAAAGTTAATTGCAGATACTATTCAAAAATTTGGTATGGAATCTACACATTCAGCCAACACACCTTGTCTTGCGAGCTCTACGAAGAACACTTATGAAAATGGTGGTCAACTTGTCACAAATCAACCTTATGCTAACTTGATTGGATGTCTTGAGTTTGTTGGCATGAACACTCGTCCTGATATTCTGTTTGCTGCTAATTATCTTGGACAACATCTTGCATGTCCTTCTCTTAAGCATTGGTTTGCTGCAAAGCGTGTATTGAAATACTTGAAAGGCACTACAGATTTTGGTTTAGTCTATCGACAACAACTCACATCGGATTGTATGCAATCTCTTTCTATTTTGGGTTACACAGATGCAGATTGGGAAAGCTCACATTTATCTATGCGATCTACTAGTGGAAATTGCTTCTTTATAAATGGTTGTCTTGTTTCTTGGACCAGCAAGAAACAACGTTGTTGTTGCAGTTTCTATGACTGAGTCAGAATATGTTGCAGCATCACTTGTAGCTCCTGAGTTGATTTGGCTTCGACAAATGCTGGTTAATATTGGTCACTCTCCTCTTTCTAGCACACCCTTGCGGTGTTACAACCAAAGTGCTATTAGTCTTGCAAAAGACTATGTTCAACATAATAAGTGAAAGCACATTGTTTTCCATTATCATTATGTCAGGTATGAAGTACGCAAAGGAACCATTATGGTTGAACACTATCCAAGTGACTAGATGATTGCAGACATTTTGACCAAAGGCCTCAACGAGTCACGTTTCATCCTCTTGCACTCGAAGCTTGGAGTTGCTTCGGCCTCACTCTCAGTGCTGGAAATTGCAACCCTTCCCACAGTTCCTTAGGGGTCTAGCCCTGCACATGCATGGCACTTTTGTGATAGGCCTTCCCCGTGAAGAGCATGCCGTTCAGAGGCCCCTTCCCAATAGACGGGTCCTTTGAAAATAATCCTTCACTAGGAAGGGCAAGTTTTGAAAATGACCTTCAAAGATAAATTCTATAAAATAACCCAAAAAAAAATCAAAGTAGAAGGTTGCTTAGTTAAAACATGAGCCTAAGTTCTAAGGTGTAACTCAGATGTGCTGCATTCATGATCGACTCGTTTTAGTTTGATCTCTTGTGGTGGTAGGAAGTTTCTCCGATTGATTATAATTTGCTGCCGTGTGTTGTTTTGTCTTCCTATCGATTGGACATGTTGGGGTGGGGTGACAAGGACCTTGATGTGATGGCATCCGCTGCTCAAGATCTGTGTCCAAATATATTGCTTGTAAGATCCTAGTCTTTATGGTGTTTATGCTCCTTGTGGCATGTGATGCACATGGGGTTTTCATGGTCTATAATGGTGGGTTGCAGGTCCATGTAAAAGCCAAGACACTTGTAGTGTTTTTCTTCTTTAATATAAATAGCTCCTATTGAGCATTGCTTATATATTAGAAAAACAAAAGCCTAAGCTCTAAGGTGGTAAAATATAAGTTTAAATTTATTAAAATTTGAATCCCACCACCTAAATCAAAGAAGAGATAACACTTTTTATATGTTATTTTTAATTAAGACCTTCAAAAAATCAAAATGCGACAAGATTTCAAAGTGGCAGCTCATAGTTATGCTTTTTATACGGATGTAGATGCTTTGCAATGCAAAGTCTAATGCGACCAGACTTGTGATGTGTGCAACGTGCATGATAATTCTAAAATCAAGCGACCTCTAAGCTCCTCCTCTAATGTCCTAGCCTCTAGCGCATGTGTGACTACAATTGAGTTTGGGCATGAATCTTTTAAAGGAAATGAGGAGATAGCATTGAGGCTCAAGGAATCAAGTCACGATCTCTCTCTCTCTCTCAACGCATTTCTGGCCTATTCATGGCTTCATATGAGAGATGAACACTTTCTATGTACACTTGTTTATCTCTTTGCGCCACCCACTGCCCTCTCTCCTAGTTGCAGCTGTAGCATGCAAGCAGGAGCATGCCCATTGAAGAGCCACTATATGCCAAGAGAATCTCGAACCACATCTTGGCCCCTAGCCTCTACCCTTGCACAAACTTCTTGATCATGTCATCCATGCCTTTGTTGCAATAGGCATTGACCAAGACACCTTCCTCTTTCTTCCTCTTAGAGGGCCTTACCTCGTTGAATTGCCTCCCTCCTCTTCCTTTTGTTAGAGGGCCTCACCTCACAAATGTCCCTCAAACTTTCACACTCTTGCATACTCTTCTTGTGGCACATGTTGGCTAAAGTGAGTGCTCTCAAGATGTGTGTGTGTGTGTGTGTGTGTGTGTGTGTGTGTGAGAGAGAGAGAGAGAGAGAGAGAGAGAGAGAGAGAGAGAGAGAGAGAGAGAAATGTGAATACTAATGATGATGCTTTTGGAGGGAAGAGGAGCAAACAGAGCTAAAGTATAATATACCAATATTCTAAAAATTTACTAACCATCGAATTTAATTAAAGAATACCTAATGCTAGCTCCTCTTAAGTATGGAACAACAAAAGATACACCAAAAGCAAGTGAATATTTCATAGGAGCAAGAAAATTAAGGGGTATCAAGTGACGGGTTGGTGCATTTTTGCCTTGCATGATGACGGGCAAAGTGTATGATGGCCCTTCCTCTCCGAAGGCTAACTAAGGGAATTCCCCTTCCCTAGGAAGGACAAGGGCACCCTTCAATTTCCAGGCCTGCTCACTCTTTCTAGATTAGCTTCTTTGCTATTGTAATAGCTTTGTGCATATGACATTGTAATCTTTTAGGTACCATGCACTATGCACACTCCACATTTGCACATTGTGATCTCTGAGTCACTTGAATATTTGTACATAGATGCACAATTCACTTTCACATCATCATCGCTGGTTCATATTTTCACATTGTATAGGGGCTTGGGTTTTTCCCTTGAACTCCCCAAGGGTTTTTTCATCCAAAGCTAAAGACCTTTGTTTGAGTGGGGGTGTTGGAGTTATATATAGCTCACTCTATTGAACTTGGTCTCACCTATATATTTGTATCTTGTCCTCAATATGAATCAGTCTTTGGGAGCGTATATGATGTGTCTTTTATCTCGTCTCTCTCTCTCTCTTTCTCTCTACATCTCAACAACATCAATGTGCCAGGGGTTGCAAACATACTCCCTAGCCTATTAACATAATGGAAACACGGATGAAATGCATATTTTTCATCTTGATTATCCAACAGTTGCAAGAAGTTGCAAAAGTCACAGGAATCAAAGACAAATCTTACAGACAAAGGTAGAGCCAAAGTGGAACTGCCACCGACTAGCAAAGAAGGTGTGACATCGTATGTCTCTACATCAAAGAACCCTCATGGATCAACATCTTCAAGCAAGTCAGGCTTTCAAAACTTTAAGTCAATTGTTGACCCAACGGAAACCTCTAAGGAGACACCCAAAAAAGTAAAAATATTTCAGCCAAAGTACTCAAGAAAGCAAAGCAAAGTGAAGCAAGTGTTTGTTCCGAGCAATTTAGTCAAAGTCAATGATCTGATTTGGATTAAAGACCGAAAATCAACACAGAAAGACAAACACATGGGATGGATAGCATCAAAATGGAGCTTAAAAGACAGGAGTATATGGAGGTAACAGACAGATATGTGTACCAAAACCGTAGGTTAGGGCATATAAGGTAACATCAAGACCCTCCCAAGAAAGAAGACCCACAAGGTATCAACCTTGACAATATCCTAGGATATCTAAGCAGCATGTATACAACAAAACAACATTGAATGATGCTTAAGTCTACCAGAACTCTCAAGAGGATACATAATAGAGATGGATCTCAAAGAATCTTCCTCTTAGAAAAGGACTTTACACAGGGTATACAAAGATTTGGCTACTAGTCAACCACAAGCCAACCGCAACTACACCAGACCTGCTTGAAGATCTCAAGAACTCAACAAGACCTAGAGCGAAGCAAAGTCAACAATGGAGATACAAATGTCATCAAGAGATTTGGTTTCCTAAGTCTTCCAATGCTCTTAGTCAAAAGCCAAATGACGATAGTGAACAGAGGCCTACAACAACATGAAAGACTCCTATCAATTGGCTTAATTGGAGAATTGAATAGATAGTGAAGTCTTCATAATGAAAGAAGGACAAACCAACCAACGAGAATACAAATTTGAAGATCATAAAATAGGTATGGAAAAATAAACCTTCAATGCCAACTTGGTCCTTCACTAATCCTCTTTTTGAGGATTCAAGCTTATTTTTACCTGAAGAAATGGTTGTAGTAAGCTCAAGAGTGTAAAAAGTCAAGTCTCTAAGGTGAAAAAAATATTGTTTGGCATAGTCAGAGTCGGGTTTCTAAGCCATAAAATGAGCAAAGTATTAGTCCCAAAGCTTGAAGTCATATTAAACTATGTGCTAAGAGTCGTAGTTATTAGGCTTACGCTCAAGCTGGAAGAGTTGAGCATATCTAAGTCGTGTTGCTCATGCTAGATGAGATGAGCATAAGAGTCGAAGTCTATTAACTTACAATTGGTGGAGTGGCGTAAAGTCCAACACTCATGCACAATGCACAGTAAGAGGAGAGCACATATCCTTGTCAATGAAAACCATTCTTAAAGGGGTGTCAGCGTGCAAAGCCATGTCATATGCTTTTATAGCTGCACCATCTTTTCGAAGAACCCCTCAAAATCTTTCTTGCACAGCATATTGTTTCCCATGAATTTCGTGTATGCATAAATAGGATGTCCCATCATTGGACATATGAATTAGATACTCTTTTTCACCTCCACCTATGCACCTTGAGTGGACTAAAACAGGAAAACCAATGTTCCATCATGCTACCCTCTCATATTTGCTGCCTTTTAATTCCATATCTATAAGCAACTAATTCCTCAAGTACTTTATGAATATTTCCAACGCCAGTAAGTACTCCAATAATGCGCTTATCCCAAAGACACTTTTTTCCCACTGGATTTTTTTCCCTTTGGTCATCTAGGTATTAGACCCTAATTTAGAACCTCATCATTCTACTTCCCTTGTACATACTATTCATAAATAAACAATAGCCACATCATTATGCTATTGAAATGGAAAAATGCAACATCATCTCTCACATCAGACATATTCGGACCACTGAAGATGCTGCAACAAACAACCTCATTGACAAATTCAATGACAAATGAAGACAATCAGCCCATCAAAAACCAATCAAAAACCTTCCACAGCCTCCATGAACACTTTTCAATAGTGCTCAAGGAGGGGCACTAAAATCACAAGGGGGGAATGTTAACTGAGTCAACGTCAGTTAACAGGAGCTTCTAAAGATGGAATACATACGGATGCACATCGAAGATCAATACGAAGAAACACTAAAGATTGGAGTTACATATTTTTAAGGTTTTCCCAAAATGGTCACGTATTGTAAATCCCAATTTATTTCAAACCATTGTAATATTTCTAATGTGTTACGGGCTCAATGGGAGTTCCAAGATGTAAGAAATAGGTCAGTTATTGTGTCTAGGTTGAAGATTCAGTAAGTTGTGGAGCCCTAGAGGCCTTGGGTGCCCGTACATTGCATATTTTTACCCTAGGTACATAAGGCAGTGTGTAAAGGAAATCAGGGTAAGAGCTCTTGAGGTGTGTGGCTATGGAGTCCTTGCGCTTCTCCTTGATCATGAGACTTGATTAACACTAATCAATGATTCATTCTCTTTCACTATGCCTCTCTCATGCTTCTTATGATTGACTATGATGCTGAAATTAGCTAGATTGTAACTAATTAGTGGTTAATCCCTCTCTAATCTTGTGTGATTGCCTTCTTTTCCTTGTGTGTGCATGTAGGTTTGATTGGAGTGTGGTGCTCGATATATCTATGTGTGTGTGATTGCGATTAGTGCGTTGCATGGTAGGATTAGTGTTGTGTGCATCTTGCAATCGCTAGTGTGTGTGATTGGGTTGATTAGAGGTAAAGAGAAGTGGATGTGGAGATTGCCCTTCATTGTGGCTTAGCTCCGCCATACGTGGAGAAGCTCACCTTGTAGAGTTAACCATTTGTGTTGCCATAATTAGCTCACTTACGATGTGAGTGTTTCCATGCCCTAGTTGGGTAGCTCATCCCTTCGGATTGATAATTTTGTTGGTCGGAGCTATTGAAACGATGGAACCCCCCACAGATCTTCCACACACGTTGTGTGTGTGTATGGTTGTTGAGAGATGACTAGCTACACAAGGGTGGATGCAGCTAGCTGCATGCTATGACTTTAGAGAGAGAGAGAGAGAGAGGACTTGTATTTTCCACATCAGCAAGGTGGACTGCATGGTGAAAGTGATGACCATCGATGAGTGGGAGTCCAGGGATAGAGATGGATGGAGTGTGTGTAGCTAGCAGATTAAGCCACTGGGGTTGGTGGATTGGTGGCTATACAAAATTGTAGTTTGTGGAGTTTAATGTGTGTGATCATGGCAGTTTTCTCTATGATGCGGCCATACAATGATTGAGCTCTACTATATATTATATATATATATATATATCTTTTTTTATCAGTGCATCAATTTCTAGTGGTTGTGTCACCTGTGTGCCCTGCCCATGCAGGTAATTCGCTCATCATAGGTGGTAGGCCTCTTGAAATTCTTCTCACGACATTTAAGATATTCTTCATTTTACTCCTATTGCATCTTTATGGATCAACTCCTATGATGAAAAAACAATTTTCCCTTTACTTCCCCCTCTCCTTATTTTTTAGGCTGTGCAAAACCTCTCGATCTAGTAGCTTCTTCCCTTGTAGTTTTCACTCACACCAAACTCTTCATTCATTCCTAGTGTGACCGTTTATGTATATGCTACTTGTAATGTGATCAAATGCACACAAATTAATTGTACTTATATTTACTATATCAGCATTATATATACCGATTACTCTCTATAAGTAGTTAATCTCTCTATTATGCTATTTATATAGCTATATCTAGCTATGAATCATCTACAATTCAAGCATAAACTTTAATGTCAGTGATATGATATAACATTAAAAATTCAGCAAAAAGAGAAAGAAAGATGATGAAACACTTAACTTTGATTCCCCTTATCCATGATTGAAAAAACTCCCAAGTGCATGACCTTGGCTTTGATATCACTCCTACAAATGGGAGTGCGGTGGCCCTGCAAAATATCTCAAATAGCTTATAAAAATAGTAAAACACCACAAATATGCATACTTGACAAATCTTGTAAGCATATAATCAAATCGTACACGAGCATAGAGAGATAGAGAGCGAGAGAGCACATACTGGTGCACTTCCTAGAGCAGAGTGCTACGCCCACACAACGAGAGAGAAGAGTGGAGACGAGAGAAGAATAATGCAAGCACTGGGTGAAATCTCTCCCCGTGCAAGAGTGACCATTTCCCTCTTGCACGTATTTACTTTATAGATTTCTTGAATGGTCAAAGTGAGTACAAATTGGTCGGCCCCTCATAAATGGTCAAAGCTCATAAAAGAGCACTTGAATAGTAAAATGCACATAAAATATATCTATCCATTCACGTAGGCTTGGATGGCTCAAGCCTTCTCCACCTGCCAGTTGCAATAAATAGTAAAATATCAATTCCATTACACTTTTGCACACGGATACTCACAATTGGTATCACAAAAAGGCACGGTGGAGAGGATCTTGTAGGTGTAGCTCATATGGCAGCTCATGGATATGGCGATAGTGTGCTTAGAGCTTGATATCCTTAGCAACCTACATTGATTTCAATCATAAGAACTATGACAATTAGATTCCTACATAGTAGAGCATTGTGTAATTTGCATTTTTGGACATTCATATGGAATTTTAATGCTCTTTAAGATTTGATATAGCTTGTATTTGTATATGCAAGTACTGGTATTGGATATGGACTTTGCATTGATACACATCCAAATGCATGTTTTGGGCATGTTTATAATTATAGTTGGCATGCAACTTTGATATGTATGCTTTCACAAACTACCACTTTGTCAAGCATCATTGGACATAGCTTTGTGAGATGCATTGAGAAAATGTGTTTTCTCGTAGGTTATGCCTACTATACAATTTTGATTGCGTTGTGCTCTTTTTGAGATCCTGTACTCCCCACAAGGAGATGACTTCAATCGAGTTATATGTTGTGCTTGCATTTTATTGGTGAATGTTTATTTGTATATATCGATACATCTAGCATAGAAATTAACTTTCTTCCATGTACGTTGAGTTGCAAATACTACCTTTCACTCTCATTGTGGAGCCTTATTAGCATTATGTGACAATTTGATTGATACTGAACCTTTGCAGCCTTTTGAGACGATCATTGTGATGTTTTCTTTCAGCTAGGATATTCTCAAATATTGGCATTTCTTTGATGATATAGGTAGATGGAGTTATCCCTGTTGTGATCTTGTCCCATAAGCTATGTATAGAGAGATTTAGATGATTTGTATGCCATGTTGAAAAATAAAATTTGATCAGCTTGGGTCATACTTAGTACACTTTCTTAGTGAAATAATCTATATGCACAATGTCAATGCTTTGACAGTTTTATAGACTCTATTTCAATTGAGATTTTCTCCAATTCTGACTATAAAATTGATTGTTGGTATTGAGGCACTCCGGGGCGGGCAACAAAAGAGGACACCTCTAAACACCCCTCAAGGCTCCCACACTGCTCAATTAGGGATGGGGCTACCACAAACAAGAAAACAAAAACAAACCCACATCCACAACAAATGAAGGGGCACCACCTAGTTATATAGCAAGCTAGGACGCAAAAGAGAAGAATCCCTCAGCAATAAAAGCAAGAAGGAAGGGTACACTACAACTAATATCAATGCTACAAATACACACACCAAACACACACATACACACACACATAGACACACACACACACACAGTTTTGTGCAAGGATTTAGCTTCAATTTTAATGATTGACGCGGGTGTATAAACAACTTGGAGGAGAGTCAAGAGACACACTTAAGCTTGATGATGTTGCAGTCTACATATTATCTTAGGGTTATGGAAACCCTCTCACCATACAAACCTCTTATAATTTTTTCTCAAGCAACAAAGCAAACACAAGAGCTCTTGAATCACATACAAGGAAATACTACAAAAGAATCTTAAAATGAGAACACGTCAACTTAAACCAAACAAGATGAGGTTGCAAGAGTGAATTGGAGAGACTCAAGAGAGTTTTGAATCGTGATTGCATCCAGATTATTGATTCAATTGATTTGCAAGATTAGGTATAATTTTGATTGGAAATTACAAATGACTCACTCCCTTGCAATGTTACAACTATCTCAAAGAAGCTTTCCTATACACCACAAGTAGTGGTGTATAGAGTGCTCACTCACTCTCCCTACAACTAAGATGGTGGATAGTACGCTTAAAATAGTGAGAAATAGTGTAGATATCATGCCATTTACAAAGGGAAAAGGGTTCTATTTATAGGTGAGAAGAGCCCTTATTAGGATTATCTCCTCATCAACATTTACATAGAAATCTACATAGAAATCCATGTTTATGATTTTTTTCAATGAGAGTGGGGTTGTCTTGTCTCGTGATTCTCATGGATGTGGGCTCAAGAGGAGACAATTATTAAGGTGAAATAGAGAAGATTCTAGAGAGGTGAGTGTTTTTTGTGTGAGGTTGCCTACTCCAAAGTAGAGTAGAGTGAGTGCAATTTACAAGAAAAATTTAGTAGTTAGTGTTAGCAATCACTAGAAAAATTTAGTAATATATTTACAATGGGTAGAGTGAATTGAAGGATGAGAAAAGAGGTGTGAATGAGATGGGTATACTCTTGAGATGGTGAATCCTTGAGGAGTCTTGGACTCACCCGTGCGTAGATTGTCGAAAGTGACCGTCGTTCATCTTCTTCTTCTTTTCATGCCGCCGCCATAGTTAAATCACCAAAAAGGGAGTGAGGGTTTTGTTAATGAAACCACCATTTACCAGAGATTAAATATGGTTAGGTTGCTGGTTTTTTTGCATTCTTGAAAGGGTAGAATAAAATTGTAATATGGGAATATAGAGAGAGATATGAAGATGGTGGATGTAAGTAGAACTTCAAAAGAGAGCAATGGTGCGAGAGGGGAGACAAATGGTGAAGAGGGTGAGAAAAAACCATGAAAGTTGCGTGTTTGAGTGAGGAATAGAGAGAAATGTGTGTGTGTGTGTGTGTGTGTGTGAGTGGAAGTAGGAAAGTAGGTGAGAGAAGACTTTATTTCTATATGGAATAAAGAGTATGCAAAATGATTAAAAAAGAATTTGTTAATGGTGAGTCAATGTACATAGCATACATAGGCAAATAGCACACACCTAGGTAGAAATATTTAATTAAAAATAGATGCCAAATTAATTATGAAACTTCCTTATATCTAGGCCCTATATACAATGAGATATTTAGAGACAAATGGTCCATAATATATTTTTAATTTTATTTTTGTTTTGGCTCACCTAACCCAATGACTAGCTAGTTGAGGATTTAAGGAGATATGAGAAAAGTCCCCTAACTCACACACTCCTATGTACAATGAAATGGTAGGGATAGCCACAGTGTTTGGGTGATTTTGGTAGGGTGAGGATGTTCACTATGGAAATTTGGATAGCAGAAAATGGCTATGAGTGTTTATGGCCTTGTCTTCTCAAAAGGATATCTACAATATCCAAAAGTTTGATGGCACAAATTTCAATATCTAGAAAGAACAAATCCATGATGTGTTGAGTTTGAAAGGCAATAGCACCATTATTTGAACACCAAGAGGGTCATGATTACACATAGACCATGTAGAGGTTTCTTGATATAAATGTGAGGTCCACCATCTATTTACACCTTGCAAAGTCAGCGTTCTTTGCCATTGTTGGTGAAGCCACCACTGATGATCTATGGCAAAAGTTATGTAGCACTTATGAGCTCAAAATTTTCTTAAGTCAATTGACTGGGCATCTTATGTCAAACTCTTACAAAGAAGAAACATAAGAAATCTCTTGAATCAACCAAGTCTAGTGATGCTTATGTTGCTTACTCTCATAGATAGAGAAATTGCACTCTCGATCATGCCAAGTGCAAACGAACGTTTTTTCACAATAAGTCTGATAATTCATGCATGATATCAAGTGCTAATATTTCCATAGGAAGGGACACATGAAGAAATATGTTCAGATGGATTATGAAATTTTCAAATGGCTTTTAATTTAGAATGAACTAAAAAGGTAGAAAAGATCGAAGGATGGAGATCCTACAAGAGTTTGACCTTCAGATACATTACCAAAGAGAAATCTAATGTGTTGCCAAATGCGCTTAGATGGCCCAAGTTTATTCCGATTAAGAAAATGACTAAAATAACAAAGTTCAAAAAAATCTTCATTGAACATCTCTACAAGCTATATGTCTTGCTCATAGATATAGTTTCAGTTAGAGATAGGAAGTTCAAAAGTATCTTGATGTATGGTTTTCACCCGAAATCTCCTATGGCTGTAGGCCTAGAGAGGAGAAGATTCAATCTATCAATAATTTCCTTGAAGATATGAATGCTATATTGAAAGAGAAAAAGGAAATCATTCAAATTACACAACATTGTGTTGACACTAGGTTGGTAGCAAAAAGGACACTTTAGTGTCCTTTTTTCACGAATTTAAATAAAATGGTACTTGAAATCTAGAACACATCTCAAGAAATGCTTTTGCAAACTTATAAAATGCTATTCAAAGTAGTCATAGAAATTATAATCCCTCACTTTTGATCATAACCTCAATAGTAACTACACTCATGAAAAGAACCTACTCAAAACAACATTGAATGTTTCATTAAAACTTGTACTCTAGCCTGAGAAAAAAATGAGTAGGGTGCATGCAATAATCCGTGGTAACTACTTGTATATGTGTTTGATATTTTTGCAATTGTCATGTGAGAAAAAAATTCTTTGTGGCTAGAATTAAATATAGAAAGTCCTGTTGGTCAAATATGCAATGTTCACAAATTCAATTAAAAATCACAGAAAACATTTAGTTAATCTAAATTTACAATTTCTTATGATGCATATATACTAGATCTATGACTCCATTACATAAGGTGATAATTTGTAATGGTTATGCAAGCCACATTTGGTGATTTATGGCATATCAAAAAACTGTGCATGTTGTAATTATGATTTTTTATTTATAAAAGATAAGCCTTAAAATAAAGTCCACTTTTGGATTTTTTCATTCATCTCACTTATTTGTGTACAAATACCTCATATTGACACAATTGGGAGATTTATATACACACTTTCATTAGTTTTTCATAGAAATGTTTTTTTTGCAAGAAATTACTCACTACAATTTTTTTTAAATGCGCTTAAATTATAAGATGCCTATGAGTTTCAACCCTTGAAAAATTCTTAGTTGATGGGTATTGACCTATAGATACATTATACATCTTAGGTTTTGTCTCATAACCTCGTCATCTTAATGAAAGAGGGCTTGAAAGACCAAAAGTTTCCTCTTTGTCAGCATTTTTCCGATTTTTGTCTTTTGATTATAACAAAAATTTAGTCCCATAACTAGTTTTTCCTATCCATACACCCTTGAAATCTATGCATAATCTTATTTTGATGAGAAGGTATATTCAATTTATGAAAATTTTGTTCAAACATCACTAAATGTCTATGATTTTTTCATCTTAAAACTTATCATTATAATCATAATTTGGTATTAATTTTGGCAAAAGTAAAATTTGGCTATGTTCTTCACCTCATAGTTGACCTAAGATATGAACATGACCTATTATTTTTTTTCCTAGATTTACCAAATAATTATGACAAGTTGTTAGAAAAATATGACACTTTAGTGTCTCAGGACATTTGAGTGTCCGATTACAGAAAAAACATTGGATAGACTTAGATGAGGAAGCAACAAATTGGGAATTCCATAGTGCAATAGCCAAGAAATTTTCCCAATTTTTTCTCAAGGACAAAAACTCGGGGGGGGGGGGGTTATGTCATGTAGGCTGTAACACCAGTAATAGATGGCTGACCAAATGGCTAAAGTAGTGACCAAAAGGCTATGGCTAGTGACCATGCAGGGTTCAATGGTGAGGATTCCCATATCGAAGTGCACAAGCAGCTGGGCCAATGTGGACAACAACCAGCTAGGGGTCTTTGATAGCTGCTTTACAGCATGAGCATAAATCAATGTTAATCCCTCTGGCTTTGGATTTGTGTCCAATTGGAATGGAACCCCAAACAACCTTCCATAGGAAAACCTTCATTAGGTGAGGCTAGCTAGGACACCAGATATTAGTGATGACTATCATCCACTTGGCCTCCGTCCACTACAATTGTCATTTCTTTTTAAGTGGATAAAAAACATCATTTTTGTACATGAAATTCAAACATATTTCTTTTGTTTGAGCGGCAGTGAACACTGTATTGCTAGACCACTACCAGGCTTTACAATCTAGGTTCACCTTAGAGATTGGCACAACGACAATTTTTAGACCTTCTAACACTCTTAAGACCGAGAGCCTTTCATTTCCATTGAGCTTGTATTGTGATTCTATCTTGTCAACCTCCTTCCAATGTTTTGTCCCAAAAATGTGCAAGATGGCTTGCTCCTTTGTTTCTATGCTTTTTGGCTCCTTCTCTCTGAAATTTGTTAATAAAGCCTCCTCCAATTTTAGAAAACCAAGGAGGCCCATTTTTTATTGAGCTATTAAAATATATGGCAGTCTCTCTTAATATTAGTCAAGAGGCTTCTAGGGTACATTTATGTAGTAGCTCACTCGTACCCCTCCTAGCTTCAAACATGCCCGTGGTGCCAACAATTTGTTATGGACTTCCACATGTTTCCAACATGAGTCTCCTTTGGAGAAGGGCCTCACCTTGTCAACCATATCCCAAGCCATCATAACCCATGCTTAACTTTTATTTGCTAGTGAAATGAAAAATTTGGCACACTACACTTTTGCATGTATTTTAGGGTTAAGGAATCCAACTCCTCCCTGTAGTCTGCGTCTAGCTACCCTCTCCCATTTTCCTCATTGCCAAGGCAACATATATTTTGTGTTGTTATTCCACAAAAACCCTTCGTTTGGTTTGAGGAATTCCTTCCACTTGCACTTGGCCAATTAAAGCATTGGAAAGTAGAAAGACAAGTATGGGATCATGAACGAATTAATGACTTTCTCTGCTGTGGAAGGGGATAAACACATACTTTCATCTTTCCATCTTACTATCAATAATTCCAAACCCTAGCAGGGCCCTTAGATGATGAAAACTGTTACCTTACTAACAACTTTGCCAAACTATTCAGAAGGGTCAAAAGAGTCAAATTTTTGTGAGAAATATTAGCCTTGACTTCTCAATATTGCATTTGGATGCTGAGGCCGTTGGAAACTTTTTCACTATCACTAGAGACTTTCTAAGCATTGGAGGGTTAGCTTTATGAAGAGAAAAGAGTCATAAGCAAAAATTTAATCGCGTAGTTGCTTGTTTCTTGCAATAGCCAACCCTTTGATTGGGCAAGTGGGTAGCCTTGTTTAATAGGTCTCCTAAGTTCAATTCCTCCCACCAATCCCATTCGTGCTTGGAAAAGTCTGTATATTTGATGTCAACCATAGCTACAATAAGTTGTATATAGACCTTCCTTTGATAAAGCCATGTTGGTAGAAGATTGTCACAATTTTGGTACCCCCCATGTCCAAGACTACTCGTCAATTTGTCTCTGTACAAACCAATAGTTTTGGCTAAGTGCTAGGTGCACATGGTACAATAGTGCCATCGTGTCAGATAGGATAGGGGGATAGCAAGATAGGTACCATGATCGTAGGAGATGTGAACATGACACCTCCTCTATCACGCCCAATTAAAGGAATCAAAATATTAGAACTGAAATGGGCTATTGAGATGAATGCTCTCGTGGTGGCTATCAGCAAGGCTACATATACAAAAATGCTAGCTAAAAATAAATTAAAAAAAGGGGGTCAAAGGGTCATGAGACTCAATATACAAAGTAGGAGAAATGGAGATGGAACTAGATGACCCTTTCAAGAACCTAGAAGAATTGTGGGAGCTGCAGGAGGCTAAACTAGAAAGAGAAATTGCAGCACTCCAAAAAGAGATTGCAAAAGAGTGAAATGGACTAAATAAGAGAGCACTTATTGGTGAGGTGCCTACGTCTTCCCAAATCAAAGACATGGCTTGCAAAGATAGGGCTCTTCAATTCCAAAAAAAGAATTTACCACAGAGGGTGGAAATTGAGAATGTATACACTATGGCAGTCGCCCCCGCCCCCCCCCCCCCCCCCCCCCCCCCCCCCCCCTCTCCCCTACATTGATTAAGAAGTAGCTTACAAAGTTGGACAATTTGGCCCTAGTCCTTGGCGTTATGGGTGGGTGCCAGCCAAGTAAAGGCTAATCAACTAGTTGTATGGTCCAAGTGTCTCAAATTATGATGGATCTATAGAGTTCATTTAGTATCTAGAAAAAGGCTTCTACATAATGCAATTCAATGAAGTAGAAATAGTTTCTAAGTTAATGGATAAAAGCCTAGGTCTTAGCAACTCTAGGACCGCATCTAGGAGAGCTCCCTCCGAGATCTCTCCCTAAACCAAACAGGCAAGAGACTAGCGAATACCATAAGCCATGGTCACCATCATTCACCTATAAGTCTAATGACCATCAAAAGCATCTAAGGTGGGAGTCTTTCAGTCTTTTATTTTTCTTTATTCACAATTGTGAGTGGTGTTATTATATATGAACATTGTGAAGAACGTACGACAAACCTCAAGCACTTCTTGTGCCTTGATGTTCCAATCACTGCAAAACAAGTTCTCTTTAGTCAATCTGAAGAAATCTAACCCCAGATGAGGATATGCTACATACACAAGGTGCCACCGCTCCTAGGGATTTTTGCATTTTGTCTAGGAGTGGTTTACCTCCTCTATATTCCCTTTAATTCCTTGAGGAAATCCATTGTTTTGATTGTTGTTGCCCATCCAAATGCTTCTTGCTCCTATTGTAAAGAGCAATTTATTGATTTCTTCTATGATTTCTTCAAACATGGTAAAACTAGTAAAACTAGCTGAATTGCATCTAGTAAAAGATTTGTCTAGAAAATTTGAATCTACTCATGTACCATATTTAGCATGCCAAAGATGAATCTCTCAGATCTGAGCATAATGGCAAGACCTCAACAAACCAACAACCTTGAGATACCTCAAGGGGGGCATATGAAAAAACTAGGGAAAGTTCAAAGAAAAAAGGTACCTGTAGCCTCTATATTAGGCACGCCTTATATAGATGGACCTCATATCGGGCTATAATTGAAAAAGTGACTTACCTAGAGCTTGAACACCTTGTATAGACAAGTTTTATCAAAGTTGGATTATTTGGACTATAGGAGTTAATAGAACAGACCCAAACAAAAATAATCTCCATTAGGGAAGATGGATAAAGGGGTGTGTATGTACAAAAACTAAAATACTTCACAAGTGAGTTTCTTATAGTGTCTATAAACTATGGGTAACCTCAATTTTTGAAAAAACTATCTTCAACATTTCTAATATAGAATCTCATCCTAGAAAGTTTTTATTTTTATTTTTATCATATGGGTAACCGTGGATAAACCTAAGAAACCACCTAGGAGCTAGAAGCTCTCGGTTGGACCCATAAAAGTGGCACTTCTAATTTAGTGCACCAAAGATAGAAAAACTTGGTGATTTATCTCTCATAATTTGACCTATGAATTTCTCAGTAAGCACTAATTGGCAAGGTAAAGCATTTTTTGACTTCAAACTGATAACTATGGAATCACATACGACCTGAAATGCTAATGTGCAAAAAATAATTTTTTTGTTGGGACTAAGACCAAGGACACTTCAAAAGGACATTGATCACTTGGGTGGAACATTAGCCTAGGCTTCAAGTATCTATCACTTGATTTTAACACTAGAATGGTAACAAGACACTTTTATGTCCTTGGACACTTTTGTGTCCTGTTAAGTGACCATTTTGCTTGAATTATTTGAAGAGTATGAATATGAATTTCTAGGTGCTATATATCCACAAAGTTTCCTTATGAGCTGAAAAAAACTTAGCATTTTTTTTTGAGTATCGATTTCACCATTAACCTTACTCTTGCAAAACATTTTTGAACCTAAACTGTGTGAAAAAATGGGTCCTGTTTTTGGCTTTTTTTCAATTTTTGGCAACTATACCACTCTAAACTTCATGTTTGTGAGGTTTAGATGGCTAGAGGTTAGGCCTTCATAGTTCTCAACATGTTTTGATGCTTGTAGGGAGAGCTAAGTGTTAAAATTGAAAGTTATGACCAATTTACAATTTACCAAGTTATGACCAAGTTAAAATTGAAAGTTAGGACCAATTTACAAGAATTGCATAATCCTTTTTGTGGCCAAAATTAGCACTTTTATGATTTTTTTTGGTGGCTTTCTTGATATCCAAATTCAATTTTGATTGTGTAAGTGTAATGTATAACATAAAGCTAATCTTCCTTGAGTTTTGGGGGACCTAATATGCTATATAGCATAGTATATGATGCTGGTTGAGTTTTTTGATTGTTGAAGAATACGATACATTTTAGAGTAGCAAGTATAACTTTCTTAATATTGCTATTTTCTTAGTCCAATTGTGTGTATTTTGTAGGTAGTGACCATATCTAATCATAGACTACAAAGTTGGCTAGATATTGAGTAGTTTCTATGGGTTTCTAGAGGTCATAATGCTAAACCCAGTTTTTTCATGTTTGCTATAGTTAGCACTTTATCATTGCCCCCAAGGTTCCAATTGTAAGAGATCCATTATCCTTTTGACATACTCCATGGCTCCTTTTGAATCCAAAGGCCCAAAGGGAACTAAGAAAACATGTATATAGTATCTGTATTGAGCATGACTATAGAAACTTTGATGATAGATCCGTAGAATGGCAAAAATGCAACCTTTTTGTACTTTTTTTTTTGCCAAAAAACAATTAGTGAGGTAAAAGCAACCATATGTTTTGGTCACCAACCCATTGAAGTTAACGAGGCATTCTATCTCATGTCCTTTAAAAATCTCCACTCTTATTTATATGCAATCAACCGTAAGAAATTGCTGTTTTGGGCAAAATGCACTGGTCCATCAACTTTGGAGGCTTGTAGTGACCAAGGGATGAGAAAAATTACAAGTTTCTCATTTTTTCCATATGTAGTAGTTATTGAACTATAAGCTCCTGAAAGGATTTTTCAAAATGAGTGGATCTACTATGGTTTTGGAAATTTTTCCCAAAACCCTGAAAGGACACTTTTATGTCCTGTTAGGTTACCATTCTAGTGTTAAAGCTTTATGTGACTCAGATCGGGTAGGGTGCTAGGAAATCTTGGCAACCTAGGAGGAAATTTGAGCAGAGCATCCACTAAAGAGAGTGTAAATCATGTAGAGAGGCTACCTCCCATTGCAAAAGAAGTGCAAGACACTTATTTAGGCACTATTTTTGAAATGTCTTTGGGGACATCTTTAGAGTTGTGGGGATCTGATAACCATGTGCGGTATTGTTACATCTTGACTTTACTAAAGAAAAAAAATCATGGGGATTCTATATACTTGGATACGGAGGGTAGACCCTATCAACGTATTGATGATTATGAGATGAAAATCAAAGCGGAGGTTAGAACCAAAAAGCAAGGAAAGTCCTACATGGACCCTAAAGGGACTATGTATGTGATCGTCAAGAATCTTAACGTAGTGGAAAAATGGGGAAACATAGAACAAACCTCGAAATCTAGTGAGGACATTATGGAGGCACCACCTCCCCTTGGGCTACAACTTAGTCAACACGGGAATCATGAGATGATTAAAGACCGACAATGAGAACTTAGGGGTTTATTATTGGGAAATTGTGGACTCAAAAGAAATGTTATGGATAAAAGATGCAAAACCAATGACCCAACAAGATAGTAAAATTGTGTACATCTTCAGAAGGGAAGTTGGAGCAATGCTTATCTTTAGGTTCAGGGATAAGTAAAAAAATGGGCTCACATTTTTGTCCCCACGGTTCGACAAAATAGAGGAATCTTCAGTAAAATCAAGGGGATCTGTACTAGTAGACAAGCTTTACAAAACTATAAATATTTCTTTAGAAGCTTATCATGTAGATCTACAAGACATTCGAAATTTGAAAAATAAATGGAAACATTAGCCACACCCAAAGCTCAAATTGCAAAGCTAGAAGCTTTTGAGAGACTAGTGAAAATCACTCAAGAGCTGATGGAGGCTCACAAACCCATTGAAAAGAAACGGAAAAGGAGAAGGGGTTAGCAATTGAGGAATAAATTATTATGAAACAACCTCAAGAGTTGGAGATTGAACTAGTCATGGTAGTACCAGATTTAGACTAGGGGATAGAGGGAGTTCCTCTAATCCAAGAGGAATGGCTAGCTCCACTATGTGAAAGAGTGCCTAATTTAAACCAAATAAACTTTGAAAAGAAAACATCTCCATTCGAGGAATTGTGTTTAGGGAAAAATCCTATGGAAAGGGACATGCCATCTCTATAAGGTTACTGGGGAGCAGGAACCTTCAGTGAGTTCTAAATCCATCTCACTTCGAACCCTACCGACTTACTTAGGGGAACATGAAGAACATTTGATAGTCTCAGGACCACTAAACTGCACAAGCACAAATAAACTATTCAGTGAGAGCTCTTGAGGTGTGTGGCTATGGAGTCCTTGAGCTTCTCCTTGCTCATGAGACTTGATTAACACTAATTAATGATTCATTCTCTTTCACTATGCCTCTCTCATGCTTCTTATGATTGACTATGATGCTTAAATTAGCTAGATTGTAACTAATTAGTGGTTAATCCCTCTCTAATCTTGTGTGATTGCTCTCTTTTTCTTGTGTGTGCATGTAGGTTTGATTGGAGTGTGGTGCTTGATAGATCTATGTGTGTATGCTTGCGATTAGTGTGTTGCATGATAGGAATAGTTTTGTGTGCATCTTGTAATCGCTAGTGTGTGTGATTGGGTGAAGAGAAGTGGATGTGGAGATTGTCCTTCATTGCGGCTTAGCTCCACCATAGGCCGAGAAGCTCACCTTGTAGAGTTAACCATTTGCATTGCCATAATTAGCTCACTTACCATGCCCTAGCCGTGTAGCTCATTCCTTTGGATTGATAATTTTGTTGGTCATTGGAGCTATTGCAACGATGGAACCCCCAACAGATCTGCCACACATGTTGTGTGTGTGTGTGTGGTTGTTGAGAGATGACTAGCTACACAAGGGTGGGTGCAGCTAGCTGCATGCTATGAGTTGAGAGAGAGAGAAAGAGAGAGAGAGAGAGAGAGAGAGAGAGAGAGAGAGAGAGAGAGAGAGAGAGAGAATTTGTCTTTTTCACATCAGCAAGGTGGACTGCATGGTGAAAGTGATGACGATCGATGAGTGGGAGTCGAGGGAGAGAGATGGATGGAGTGTGTGTAGCTAGCAGATGAAGCTATTGGGGTTGGTGGATTGGTGGCTACAGAAAATTGTAGATTGTGGAGTTTAATGTGTGTCATCATGGTAGTTTTCTCTATGATGCAGCCATACAATGATTGAGCTCTACTATATATATATATATATATATATATATATATATCTTTTTTGATTAGCGCATCGATTTCTAGTGGTGTTGAAGGAAAATATGGAGGGTGGTTGTGTCACCTGTGTGCCCTGCCCATGCAATTGAGTGGCTGCATGTGCACTATGAGTGCAGTTGGTCAGGCGGCTATTACTGGTTGAAAGGTTGGCATGTGAGCGAGAGAGGGGTTCGGTAAGGGGGAGAACTCGAATGGATCAAGACGGTGCTTGTGACATGACTAACGGCTTTCAGTAGGATGTTGATAGTGTAGACGAGCTACTACAGGCCATAGGATTTTGATTGTTTACGCTCTCCGTCTATTTTTCTTGGCTTGCAGGTAGTTAGATATTTTGAACAGGTGGCTTGAGCAAGATGACATGCCGATATCTCAAATTTTGAGATGGTCTTTGGGTAGTTTCTCACGTTGATAACATCAGCTCATCATAGGTGGTAGGCCTCTTGGGATTCTTCTCACGACATTTAAGATATTCTTCATTTTACTCCTATTGCATCTTTATGGATCAACTCCTATGATGAAAAAACAATTTTCCCTTTACTTCCCCCTCTCCTTATTTTTTAGGCTGTGCAAAACTTTTCGATCTAGTAGCTTCTTCCCTTGTAGTTTTCACTCACACGAAACTCTTCATTCATTCCTAGTGTGACCGTTTATGTATATGCTACTTGTAATGTGATCAAATGCACACAAATGAATTGTACTTATATTTACTATATCAGCATTATATATACCGATTACTCTCTATAAGTAGTTAATCTCTCTATTATGCTATTTATATAGCTATATCTAGCTATGAATAGTCTACAATTCAAGCATAAACTTTTAATATCAGTGATATGATATAACATTAAAAATTCGGCAAAAAGAGAAAGAAAGATGATGAAACACTTAACTTTGATTCCCCTTATCCATGATTGAAAAAACTCCCAAGTGCATGACCTTGGCTCTGATATCACTACTACAAACGGGAGTGCGGTGGCCCTGCAAAATATCTCAAACAGCATGATAGAAACAGTAAAACACCACAAATATGCATACTTGACAAATCTTGTAAGCATATAATCAAATTGTACATGAGCATAGAGAGATAGAGAGCGAGAGAGCACATACTGGTGCACCTCCTAGAGTAGAGTGCTAAGCCGACACAACGAGAGAGAAGAGTGGAGACGAGAGAAGAATAACGCAAGCACTGGGTGCAATCTCTCCCCGTCCAAGAGTGACCATTTCCCTCTTGCATGTATTTACTTTATAGATTTCTTGAATGGTCAAAGAGAGTACAAATTGGTCGGCCCGTCATAAATGGTCAAAGCTCATAAAAGAGCACTTGAATAGTAAAATGTACATAAAATATATCTATCCATTCGCATAAGCTTGGATGGCTCAAGCCTTTTCCACCTGCCACTTGCAATAAATAGTAAAATATCAATTCCATTACACTTTTGCACATGGATACTCACAATTGGTATCACAAAAAGGCACGGTGGAGAGGATCTTGTAGGTGCAGCTCATGGATATGGCGATAGTGTGCTTAGAGCTTGATATCCTTAGCAACCTACATTGATTTCAATCATACGAACTATGACACTTAGATTCCTACATAGTAGAGCATTGTGTAGTTTGCATTTTTGGACATTCATATGGAATTTTGATGCTCTTAAGAGCTGATATAGCTTGTATTTGTATATGCAAGTACTGGTATTGGAGATGGAAGTTGCGTTGATACACATCCAAATGCAAGTTTTGGGCATGTTTATAATTATAGTTGGCATGCAACTTTGATGTGTATGCTTTCACAAATGCTCTACTATAAGAGATAGTGATGGAGTAGTTATTAGAAGGTGGTGCAAGCATCAAGAGAAAGGTTACAATGGAAAATTTTCTCTATTCCTACCACTTTGTCAAGCATCAGTGGTCATAGATTTGTGATATGCATTGAGAAAATGTGTTTTCTCATAGGTTATGCCTACTATACAATTTTGAGTGCGTTGTGCTCTTTTTGAGATCGTGTACTTCCCACGAGAAGCTGACTTCAATTGAGTTATCTGTTGTGCTTGCATTTTATTGGTGAATTTTTATGTGCAGATATCGATACATCTAGCATAGAAATTAATCTTCTTGCAAGTACGTTGAATTGAAAATACTACCTTTTACTCTCATTGTGGAGCCTTATTAGCATTATGTGACAGTTTGATTGATACTGAACCTTTGTAGCCTTTTGAGACGATCATTGTGATGTTTTGTTTTAGCTAGGATATTCTCAAATATTGGCATTTCTTTGATGATATAGGTAGTTGTGTTACCCCTTTTGTGATCTTGTCCTATAAGCTGTAAATAGAGAGAGTTAGATGATTTGTATGCCATGTTGACAAATCAGATTTGATCAACTTGGGTCATACTTAGTACACTTTCTTAGTGAGATAATCTATATGCGCAATGTCAATGTTTTGACAGTTCTATAGACTCTATTTCAATTGAGATTTTCTCCAATTCTGACCATAAAATTGATTGTTGGTATTGAGGCGGTCCGGGGCGGGCAACAAAAGAGGCAACATCTAAACACCCCTCAAGGCTCCCATGCTGCTCAATTAGGGCTGAAGCTACACAAACAAGAAAAAAAACAACAAGCCCACATCCACAACAAATGAAGAGGCACCACCTAGTTATATAGCGAGCTAGGACGCAAAAGAGGAGAATCCCTGAGCAATAAAAGGAAGAAGGAAGGGTACACTACAACTAATATGAATGCTACAAATACACACACCAAACACACACACACACACACACACACAGTTTTGTGCAAGGATTTAGCTTCAATTTTAATGATTGACACGGGTGTATAAACAGCTTGGAGGAGAGTCAAGAGACACACTTAAGCTTGATGATGTTGCAGTCTACAGATTATGCTAGGGTTATGGAAACCCTCTCACCATACAACCCTCTTATAATGTTTTCTCAAGCAACAAAACAAACACAAGAGCTCATGAATCACATACAAGAAAACACTACAAAAGAATCTTAAAATGCGAAGTCACCTTAAACCAAACAAGATGAGGTTGCAAGCGTGAATTGGAGAGAGTCAAGAGAGTTTTGAACCATGATTGCACCAAAATTATTGATTCAATTGATGTGCAAGAGTAGTTATAATTTTGATTGGAAGTTATGAATGACTCACTCCCTTGCAATGTTACAACTAGCTCAAAGAATCTTTCCTATACACCACAAGTAGTTGTGTATAGAGAGCTCACTCACTCTCCCTACAACTAAGATGGTGGATACTACGCTCAAAGTAGTGAGAAACAGTGTAGATATCATGCCATTTACAAAGGGAAAAGGGTTCTATTTATAGGTGAGAAGAGCCCCTATTAGGATAATCTCCTCATCAACATTTACATAGAAATCCATGTTTATGATTTTTTTTATGAGAGTGGGGCTCTCTTGTCTCTTGAGTCACATGGATGTGGGCTCAAGAAGAGATAATTATTAAGGTGAAATAGAGAAGATTCTAGAGAGGTGAATGATTTTTGTGTGAGGTTGCGAACTCCAAGGTAGAGTAGAGTGAGTGCAATTTACAAGAAAAAGTTAGCAATTAGTGTTAGCAATCACTAGAAAAAGCTAGGAATATAATTACAATCAGTAGAATGACTTGAAGGATGAGAAAATAGGGGTGAATGAGATGGGTGTACTCTTGAGATACTGAATCCTTGAGGAATCTTGGACTCACCCGTGTGTAGATTGTCGAAAGTGACCGTCGTTCATCTTCTTCTTCTTTTCATGCTGCCACCATAGTTAAATCACCAAAAAGGGAGTGAGGGCTTTTTAAAAAAAACCCCCCTTTACTAGAGATTATGTATGATTAGGTTGCTGATTTTTATGCATTCTCGAAAGGGTAGAATAAAATTGTAATATGGGAATATAGAGAGAGATATGAAGATGGTGGATGTAAGTAGAGCTTCAAAAGAGAGCTATGGTGTGAGAGGGGAGGATAATGGTGAAGAGGGTGAGAAAAAACCATGGAAGTTGCAAGTTTGAGTGAGGAATAGAGAGGAATGAGTGTGTGTGTGTGTGTGTGTGTATGTGTGTGGAAGTAGGAAAGGAGGTGAGAGAAGACTATGGGTTACTTGTGAGAAAAGTGGGCAGATTGGGATCCAGGGCAGATTGGGATCCAGGAAAAAATCCTATCTCACTGCCTGTGGCTACTTCAAAAACTATCAAAACTTTTGAGGTGATTATTCACCTCTTGGTCCACATTTTTTCTTTTAGCGTCCACTTCAAATTCCGAGTGGAGATGGATATGAAAACTCCTACCAAAATGCTTATTTTTTTCACAAAAAATCTTCAGTGGCCCTCCTTTTGTTGAATTTTCATCAAGCTCCAAAGGTAAGTCCCTTCTTGCATGAGCATGACCTAATAGATTCTTAGGGTTTTGAAAATATGCATGTTTGTGGATTGTGCATAAATATAATATATGGATATGATGGAAAAAACAGGCTAGTATATATAATCAATTCATGGAATCTAGAATAGTGTTAGCTATATATATAAACAATAAATATATCAAAACATGGGGAATCAAATGAGGAGGTCTCTCATTTGTTTTTGTTGATGTATATTTATTTACAAGAGGTAAGAAAGAATACCTGTAGGAAATAGGAATTTAGTGAAAGGCACTGATGGTGAAAGGTAATTTTTTGAGTTTTTTTCTTGGAGTGGATTCACACGAAAAATAAGATAAGCTTGCATGAGAATATTTCTATATGGAATAAAGAGTATGCAAAATGATAAAAAAATTGTGTTAATGGTGAGTCAATGTACATAGCATACATAGGCAAATAGCACACACCTAGGTAGAAATATTTAATTAAAAATAGATACCAAAAAACTTATGAAAATTCCTTATATCTAGGCCCTATATACAATGAGATATTTACAATCAAATGGTCAATAATATATTTTAATATTATTTATTGTTTTGGCTCAACTAGCCCAATGACTAGCTAGTTGAGGATTTTAAAGAGAGATGAGAAAAGTCCCTAACTCACACACGCCTATGTACAATGAAATGGTAGGGATATATAGCCACAGTGTTTGGGTGATTTTGGTAGGGTGAGGAAGCTCACTATGGAAATTTGGATAGCCAAAAAACAGCTATTAGTATTTATGGCCTTGTCTTCTGAAAAGGATATCTACAATATCCAAAAGTTTGATGGCATAAACTTCAATATCTAGAAAGAACAAATCCATCATGTGTTGATTTTGAAAGGCAATAGCACCATTATTTGAAAACAAAGAGGGTGATGATTACATATAGACCAGGTAGAGGTTTCTTGATATAAATGTAAGGTCCACCATCTATTTACACCTTGCAAAGTCAGTGTTCTTTGCCATTGTTGGTGAAGCCATCACTAATGAGCTATTATATAACACTTATGAGAAGAAGATTTCTAGTAACAAGATTTATCGTATGAAGAAACTTTTTGAGCTTTGAATGAAGGAAGGTGACAGTGTATCATCACATTTAAATGAGCTCAAATTTTTCTTTATTCAATTGACTTGGCATCTTATGCCAAACTAGTCTATAATGATGTTATTGATAGTTTTCTTACAAAGGCGAAACATAGAAAATCTCTTGAATCAACCAAGTCTAGTGATGCTTATGTTGCTTACTCTCATAGAAAAAGAAATTGCACTCTTGATCATGCCAAGTGCAATCGCAAGATTTTTCACAATAAGTCTGATAATTCATGCACGATATCAAGTGCTAATATTGCCACAGGAAGGGACACATGAAGAAAGATGGTCACATGGATTACAAAATTTTTAAATGGCTTTTAATTTAGAATAACCTAAAAGGTAGAAAAGATTGGAGGATGGAAATCCTACAAGAGTTTGACCTTCAGATACATTACCAAACAGAAATCTAATGTAGTGGCAAATGCGCTTAGATGGCCCAAGTTTATTTCGATCAAGAAAATGACTAAAATGCCAAAGTTGGAAAAAATCTTCATTGAAGAGCTCTACAAGCTATATGTCTTGCATGTAGATATAGTTTCAGTTAGAGATAGCAAGTTCAAAAGTATTTTGATGTATGGTTTCCAGCCGAGATCTCCTATGGCTGTATTCCTAGAGAAGGAGAAGATTCAATCTATCAAGAATTTCCTTGAAGATATGAATGTTATATTGAAAGAGAAAAAGGAAATCATTCAAATTACACAACATTATGTTAAGATGTATGCTAATAGATTATGAAGGCAAGTTACTTTCGAAGAAGGTGACTTTGTATTCTTATAGGTTCTTGCAATGTCGTGAAAATAGGAAAATGTGACAAACTTTCTCCTAGATATTGTGGTCCCTTGAATTCATTAAAAATATTGGAGACGTAGAATATAAACTTGAGTTATTGGAGAGTTCTCAAGTTCATCTTGTCTTCCACATGAGTAAATTGAAGAAATTGATCCATGGGCTGGAGAACATAGTTTCTCTAGAGATTTTGGTAGAGCCTCCAAAGATACCACTGTCAAGGCTAGGGACTTGCTACGCGCCGTGTGCGAGCCACAAAGGCTCCTAGCACACAGTCATACAACAGACAAGCTCACAAGGGAGAATGGTGTGTCACTCATCTTCCTGCGTAGTTGCGAATGAAGGATTCCCGCGCCGCGAAGAAGAGGGAGATGCCGCTATGCCGCGCTCAACCGCCTCGCCGCCGTCGTGCCTTCGTAATGCTCGATCTCACACACACTCTCCCTCTCTCTCTCTCACACACATACACACACACACACGAGGACGTGAAGAAGAAGAAGATGGAGATGGAGATGGAGCAAGAGCACTCTTCTATTGCACAAATGAGAGAATGAGTAAAAATTAGGTTTAGTGGCTTTTATATAAGCTCACCCCATTCACACTTGGGTGCCCATTCTTAGCCAACTAACTCCTTGAATATTCCAGTTAGAGTGCGCTTGTCATCGGCGATCACCCTTACCCTGTTCCTATTGGTCCGACAAGCCCGGTACTTGACTCTAAATAATACAACATTTATAGATCATAGGGTGTCCGTGTGCCGTGAGGGTTAACATGCCCCCCTTCCTGATGTAGATTCCGTCCTCGAAAGTTATCCAGTTGAAGCTCGTTCGTCGAGATGGGAGAGCAGTCGACATGGATGTGCGTAGTCTTCTTTAATCACTGCAAAATCAAACAACATTGCCACAGTAATTGCATTCTCATATACAATTAAAAATCATATGCAATAGACAGACAAAGTGATTGGTAACAGAATTTTAGACAAATTTTCAGCAATAAACATTGAATTGCAATATAATCAAATGCATAAACAAATGTAAAGGTAAAAAATTAAACAAGTCCGGGGTCGCTAATTTAACGGTCAAAAGGCACTAGAGCTCGACTATTAATACCATGGGTAACTTCTCAATTTTCTCTGGTCAATTAAGTTGTTTAATCGCGAGAGCCAAGTATTTGATGTTCGAGGACTGACTAGAGGCTATACCTAGAAGACTTTGTAGTTAAGCTACGATAAAAGGAATTTCTCATGAAATCATCGCCTAACTGATTACCTTTTCTTTGACCCCCCAAAGTCTTTTCACATTGATTCAATTATGATGTGTGTGCTTATTTTGTATGCCTTGGGTTTTTTGCTTTTCAAGGAAAAGCGTCCACACTGGGAACCTCTAGGGCTGTAGTACCATAGGCGATACATGTGAGTGAAGTACCAATTTAAGCAGGGATTCTCTTCCAGCTTAAAATTTTACATTGTGGCACTTTGATTTTTTGTTTGTTCATTTTCAGCATTTTAATTTTGTAACTTTGGGGGGTCATATAACACTGTTACCCTCCCCAGGCTCATCACATTAGTAAACTCCCTTTATAATACTTAAGCTAAAGGTCAATAGGGTTAAGCCCACTAGAAAGCCCTAGTACATTTCATACAATGCTGCCTAAATCGGATTAAGAACCTAAGTAACCATTGCTTATTAGGAAGGCATTCCCCATGGTATTAAGAGAAGATTTCTAATACCTAGCTTGGTCAAACTAGCTTAGTCGGACTGCTTGATTTTTAAACCTAGACAACTGATTATGACAAAACATTACATTGAATTAAATGTTTGATACTAAGCCAATGCGCTGAATATTATGCTACCAATCACAATCAAAGCAGACAAACATGGATGCAAAAAGATAAGGGCAATGCTAATGGACATAAAACACCTGTTTGTGTTGATGGTCGCGCTTGATTTGAAGTGTGAACGAGAGAAAGGTTCCATGAAGGTCCAAATCCTATCAACAGCAACACGCTCCTGTACACACTAGGAAACAAAAGGAATACCTCCAGGAGGCACATTAGTGGGAAAAGAGAACTTCGCTAATCTCTCAACTCTAAAACAGAAACACTCCTATCGTACTAATCTTACCTACCCTCCATCACTCAAGTGATGAGGATCAAAGGTGTTTTATGGCATAGGTTTCTGTTTCACTGTACCAGATGTGACATGTGTAGGTCTCAGTCAATGTTTTGACTTTTAATGTGCATACTCATTTGCTAATTGCTCTTGCTCTTCTTTTTTTTTTTTTTGTGAGTATAAAGCTTTATATGTACATTCCCTAAGATTGGGAGATATAGAGGTCAGGGAGAAAGGTTGAGAGGGAAGCAAGTGAATGATGGATGTCCACAAACACTCCCCCCTTCCTTGGGTAGATCATACCGTTTGAAATGAGCTTGTCACCCTTTGAAACCAATTGTTCCAGTTGGTAATAGGTGAGGATTTTTGCCAGTAGTTTTCTATTACCCTAGGTGCCTCGTCAAGTTGCAAGGGTGGTAAGGTACTCTTCCAGGATCGAACTTGAAGTGGTTCATCAGGTGATTCTTGAACACTGGGAGGTGTGGATTCTTTTGTAGCTTCATGGAGGTCCACTACTATAGATGGAGGCTGTGTAGAAGCTTTTACCTCTATGGATGTATTACATGAGGAGCTAGAAGCTTCATGGGACTCCCCCCTTCCTGAGCTAGGTGGAACAAATCGTTCTTTCTTTGGTACCCAAACTAGCTCGGGAGCGGGTATGTAGCATTCTGTGATTTTTTTCTTTCCACGATCATTGATTCGTTTTGGAGCTACGGGGTTGGGCTCACTTGGGTCAGGTGATAGGTAAGAGAACAATCTACGTTTTGGCACCCAGATTTGATCATTTCCTTGATAGTAGCCTTGGGCTTCCAATAGTCGTTTAGGGATCCATCGCAACATTTTCTTACTTTTCTTAGAGCGAGTGGTACGTTTCTTACAAGGCTTATGTTTTTTAGCACTAGCTATGGTCACTAAAGAAGCTTTAGGGACCCACTTGTATGTTTTCTTCGTTACATTAGGATGAGTCTTGTCGGAAGCGATATCCATTGCTTGTAGCATATTTAAGGGTACAGGCATTTCATCCCCCTCAGGTGTTACCCAGGTCGTCCCCCTATTTCCCCAAGTGTCTATGGTTGCTGCTAGGTGGACCCAATCCACATTGTCCGACTCGGTCATCCCAGGTAGGATATCCATATAAGGAGAATCTTGGCCAATGTCTGTATCCTTCTTACAAGTGTAACAATATTGTAGTGGGGCCGAGTGAACTGTGGTGTCAGAGCGACGATCAATAATGGTTTTACTCCCTAAGGGGTGTACCTTACCAGTCACCAAATCCACTCTAACGACAGAGTCTTGGAATTGCAAATAGACATGATTTTTAGACCAATCATGAACCATTTGTGCTTCCCTCATGAATGGTAGTCCTAAAATCATTTCATATGACATAAGGTGTTTAGAGAAATCCATTACAATGAACATATGTCGTACCTTGTGTCCTAGAACTTTGATCCTTGAGCATTCCCATAGGTTTGGCTATGGTACCATTTGCCATCTTTACCACAATGTTAGTAACACTGAGGCGGGGTTTTCCCATGGATTCCCAACAATCTTCTGTAACGATGCTAAATCTTGCACCACCATCAAGAATTCCCTTTATAGTTAATCCCTTGGTAGTGATGGGTAGGGTCGCATTAGACTCGTCGCCTTCAAAATACTGCCCTAATTCGTGAATGGGTACCTCGATCACAGACTCGTGTCCATCTAAGTCAAGTGATTGCACATGATTTTCCTCATCGATCATAATCGAGTCAGGCCTATTTGGTTGCGCAAACTGCGGTAATCCCGTTCGTAGCTCTCCGTCAAGGAATGCTCGAAGTGCAAGGAATAACTCAGGATCTCCATACAGCTTTGCTATGATCGTGGTTCGGACCTCAGAAGACATGAAGTCCACTAGTTTGGCAACATTCATTGGCATTTTGCAGGGTGTAGATCCTTGACTAGGAACTGGTGAGGATGGAATCTCATATTCCTCAATGGGATCAGGTATTCCTTCGTTAAACATCCTTTCCAACAAGAAGGGTGTATGCTCACTTTCTGATGTCCCGTCCTCACTCCCTTCTTGGATGATACTAGATATGGCTAACGGTCTATGGTTCATGTGGGGTGGATGAACTTGCGTGGGAAACACTGTGTCATGAATTTTGACATGCATGGGTTCTGGTTCTAGTTTCCTTTGAGTCTCCTCCACTAAACCTCTTAGATGTTTCACCTGCTCAATCTCGTCTACTGGGTTTGGGTACGTCCCAATCTTCTTTTTACGATTCTTCCCTTTTTGCCCCTGCGGTTTATCTTGGGGGTCTTGGATTGGATTTGGAAACACTTGTGGTGTTTTCAGAGGCTCTTTATGGTTTTCTCTTATTCGGTTTTCATTTGGTTCCATGTTACGGTTTTCTTTGTCGGTCTTTCCCATTGTGGTATTGGTTCTAGTCTCCATTGTCTCGATTGAATCTGAATCATCCTCGAGGTCATTTATATACACGGGGTCATCTCCTGTTCCTATGTTTGTTTTGGAACTTGGCTTTGAATTTCCTGTATTCTTCGAACTCTTCCTTCGTGTCTTCTTTTTCTTTGCTTGGATAACTGACGCGGTATCTCTCTCTTCGAGGATATGGCCTGGCCCTTGAAGCATGGACCGTGTAATCGCATAAGCAGGTGCGACGGGTGGTATTGGCGACGTCACACTAGCAATTTCGACCAAATTTAGGGGTGTGATTTTAGGCGCATTTGGGTTATAGGGGCATTGGGCAATCAAGTGATCTATGCCACAACGATTACATGTGAGTATTGGCATTGCAGACGTGCTCCCTTGATTCATTTGCATCTGTGCAGCATTCTTTTGCAGCCTAATAGGGCACTCCGCTGCCCGATGTGGTCCACCACACTCGTAGCATAGAAGAGGTGGCCTCCTAGCCTGGGTGTTGATATTTTGACCTCTGGATGCGAGAGCAGTAGCTTGATAAACCGGCTTGACTTGCCCCCAACAATCTTCCATGTAGTATATAGGACACTCTTCCAATGTATCAAGTCCGTAGGCAATACTAGTGTCTATTTCCTCCTCACAGCCATCTGCATAAGCATTTGATGGCTCGCAACCCACTTGGTTCATAGGGGCGACTCTTGGATGCGGGGGCTGCGGTCCTAGCACATGAGGTGGTAGCGGTGTAGCTTGTACAACATTTTGAGATCTAGGGACCATGTGTTGCGGTAGTTGCTCAACAGGTGGAGCAGGCATCAATACAGGAGCTCGAGGTGCATCCGTCCAGGCTAAAGGTGGTCTATTTGCCATCATACGTTTGATCATTAAACAATCCTTAGCTTGGTGACCATACCTACCACATGCGTTGCAAGTTCCATTAAATTTTACTCTAAACGTAGGGCACTCACTAGTGCTATGTGGACCCAAGCAAATGGAACACCATTGTTGCTCCCTTCTTGGATACATGTGACTATTTTGAGGGGGTCGATTATCCTTAAGAGACTCTTGGATTTCCTTGGTGAGGTCTGTCAAGAATGTCTCAAATACCTTTGGCTCATTGGCAATGGGCTTTGCAGTCATGGGTTCATACTCAATGGCTTGTGAGCTAGTGGATCTTGTGTCAGTAGACACCCTCATGCCTGCTATCATCAAGTTGTCCTCTAATTGGATTGCATTGGCAGTGACATCTTCCCAGGTTGTGATACCTCTAATCACTAGTCCATTATAGATTCCTTCATTCCTCAACCCTCGAATGAATCGATCAAGCAGTTGGTTATTGTTGAAGCGCTCATTTATAGGGCATCGAGAGTTTAAGTGCTTTAGACGACTAATGAAGTCCCTTACTGACTCTCCTTCCTTACGTTCGGCCTTCTGTAGCTGAGATGCTACACCCCAAAGCACACCTTCTCGTATGTACTCCTTTAGAAACAACCTTCGAAGGGTAGGGTAGATTGTTTTCTCATCCACCCTTAGGGTTCTATACCAATCTCCAGCCTTCCCACTTAATGTCAAGCTTAAGGCATTGCACTTATGTAATTCGTTGCGTTCCCCTAAGGAATCACATACTTGTTCAAACACTTCAATGTGTTTTCTAGGATCTTTGTCCCCATTGAATTTTTGCGTGAGTTTGGCAATTTGTACTACCTTACTTCTAGGCTCTCTATCAGATGCATGACGCATATTTTCCGCGATAGATCGACCTATGGTTTGAGCAAACACTGCCAAGTCACCTATGTGAGGAGGCAGGGCCGGTGGAGGTACTCTTGGAATCATATGTGGGAGAGGGACGGGTACCGGTCTTGGCATATGTGTGGATGATGCAGGATATGGAACATAACCGGGAATAGGTCCACTCGGATAAGGGCTAGGGAGTGGCACTCGAGGAGCATAAGCAAGTGGTACAATGGAGGTGTGGGGGCCATGTGTGCATAAGGGGCTAGAGGCACATACGGTCAAGGCCCCATATTAGGTACTACGACACTAGGTAGTGGCACTGCGCTAACCGTAGATGTCATCGGTACATTCTCTGTCAGGCTTATCCCTGGAGTGAGCACTGTGTTTTCCTTAATAGAGGGTTGAGACAAGTTAGGGAAGCTAAAGTTGTCGCTCGGAGGCTCAGATTGCATAGAGACCCCGGGTGAAATGACGTAAGATGGGTCCATGGGGCTCATTAGAGGAGTCTCCATTTGTGATAGAGTAGGCTGTTGAGCCTTGCTCGTATCCAAAAATCTCATGGGGCCAGTTGAGAGTATATTTACCCCTCGGTTTTGCCTTTCTGATTGAATAATGCCATGGATAACATTACAGATCATTTTCTGTTGATCTTCGATGCTCGTGGCACTAGAGGTGGATTGTACAATCTCTATCCATCCTACATGGTAGGCGTGGCCAGAGTGTAGATCCGTCAACACCTCAGTGTGGAGGTCGTATGTCCAATGATCATTAATGAACAATCCTTCTAGAGTCGACGTGTTAACGGTTTCTTGTGAGGTAGAAGCAATGTTGCTCCCCATGGTTTTACTTGTCACCAACGGTACTCTAGAGGGAACTTCTGAAGGAGGCAGCTCAATAGGGCCTCCTTGGTAAGAAGTTGGCAGGATATCCACATGGACACTCTTTGGGGGTGTGGGGTCCACGTGCGATGTGAAAGGAGAGTCCACTTCTCCACCCCCTTCGTGTGCTTCATTTGCATCAGGTTCCGAGCGAGTAGCTCTACCTAATGTTTCCATGAAATGGCTAAACATACTAGTACTAAGCTGTGGAGCTTCAGGAGGTGCATGGCCTTCTCTCTCAGTGTTTTGGGTAGGGTATGCTTCCATGATTTCTGAGTCGGAGGAGGAATCACTAGCGGCTATTTTAGGGTCTTGGGTGGTGCTACCTTGTGTCCCCGCTGAGGGTCTAGAGCCTATCGTGGATGGGTAATGGGTGTCCGTATGAACAGAGGCACCCTCAATATGCTCGTGTTCTAGCACCCGCCCAGAGCGTAAGTGCATGTGCTTTTGATACCCTAAGGTGTCAAAAAGCTGCTCTAGGAGGCCTTGTGACTAGTTTTTTGTGTGTTTTTTGTTTGTTATTTTGCTAGATTTTTTAGAGCGTGTCGTGGAATGGGCCGTGTGATAGCTCGAAACGAGCGTATCGCTAGGAGGGACGCGCTGTGCTTTACAGCCCACCGTTTGGTTCTATTTTGCTCCAGAAAAGCCCGAAACAGTCTTTTCCTAGCTGGGGAACTAGGCTCCAAATAGCAAGTCTAAGGGTGCAAGTGGGAAGAGAAGGGAGGAGAGTGGAGGACTTGTCCTACATGCTCTCATTCCCTCTTGAGGGGGTAGGGTATATATATAAGAGTGAGTCTAGTATATATCATAAGACTGAGGACTGAGGCCTGGGCTTGGGCTTGGGCTTGGGCTTGGGCTTGGGCTTGGGGAAACGATCCCGATCTAACTTTTATACAAACCAACCCGTCCGTTTTTATAACTCAGGTTTTTTATTTTCGAAAATCTAACCTCCCCCTCACTAACGTTTTTTTTTTATTTTTTTTTTTGAAAAAGATTTTTTATTTTTCTTATTTTTTTTTTTTTTTGGATATTATTTGGTACGTGTTTTGGTGCGCGTTGACCTCACCTAACTATTTACTATCTCGCCTACCTACTGACCTGCTAATCAGTGGTTCACCTAATTACTAACCTACTTAATTAACTAACTGTGCGCCTAACTGTGCACAAACCAAGAAACACAGAAAATGCAGAAAATTGAAACTTGACAGAACTGTGCAGTGCAAACCAGAAAATGCAGAAAATGCAAAAATGCAAGAAATGCTAATTGTGTAAGCTGAAATCTGAACTTAATAGAACTAGCAAAACAGACCTTAACAGAACACAGAAAACATGAATGCAGACAACAATAATCAAACTTAAGCCGAGCCTTTCCTGCATAAAAAATAGCTTCAATACAATTTACAGGTCGCCATTGGAGCTTCACGCGCAGCAGCTCCCCGGCAGCGGCGCCAAAAATGTCAAGGCTAGGGACTTGCTACGCGCCGTGTGCGAGCCACAAAGGCTCCTAGCACACAGTCATACAACAGACAAGCTCACAAGGGAGAATGGTGTGTCACTCACCTTCCTGCGTAGTTGCGAATGAAGGATTCCCGCGCCGCGAAGAAGAGGGAGACGCCGCTACGCCGCGCTCAACCGCCTCGCCGTCGTCGTGCCTTCGTAATGCTCGATCGCACACACACTCTCCCTCTCTCTCTCTCTCTCTCACATACACACACACACGAGGAGGTGAAGAAGAAGAAGATGGAGATGGAGATGGAGCAAGAGCACTCTTCTATTGCACAAATGAGAGAATGAGTAAAAATTAGGTTTAGTGGCTTTTATATAAGCTCACCCCATTCACACTTGGGTGCCCATTCTTAGCCAACTAACTCCTTGAATATTCCAGTTAGAGTGCGCCTGTCAACGGCGATCACCCTTACCCTGTTCCTATTGGTCCGACAAGCCCGATACCTAACTCTAAATAATACAACGTTTATAGATCATAGGGTGTCCGTGTGCCGTGAGGGTTAACAACCACATGAATCGAAAAGGATTCTAGGTTATTGAGATAGACAAACATGTCATCAATTGTGCAAAGAAGTACTAATTAATTGAATAGACTTAGATGAGGAAGGAACAACTTGGGATTGCCATAGTGCAATAGCCAAGAAATTTTCCCAATTTCTTCTCAAAGGACAAAAACTTTTTTTTTTTTTTGGGGGGGGGGGGGGGGGGGGGGGGGGGGGGGGGAGGGGTATGTCATGTAGGTTGTAACACCAGTAAGATGGCTGACCAAATGTCTAGAGTAGTGACCAAAGAGCTATGGGTAGTGACCATGCATGGCTCAATGGTGAGGATTTTCATGTCGAAGTGCACAAGCAGCTGGGCCAATGTGGACAACAACCTGCTAGGGGTCTTTGATAGATGCTTTACACCATGAGCATAAATCAATGCTAGTCCCTCTGGCTTTGGATTTGTGTCCAATTGGAATGGCACCCCAAACAACCTTCCATAGGAAAACCTTCATTAGGTGAGGCTAGCTAGGACACCAGGTATTACTTATGACTATCACCCACTTGGCCTCCCTCCACTACAACTGTCATTTCTTTTTAAGTGGATAAAAGATATCCTTTTTGTACATGAAATTTAAATATATTTATTTTGTTTGAGCGGTAGTAGTGAACACTGTATTGCTAGACCACTACCAGGCTTTCCAATCTAGGTTAACCTCAGTGATTGGCACAACAACAATTTTTAGACCTTCTAACACTCTTAAGACCGAGAGCCTTTCATTTCCATCGAGCTTGTATTGTGATTGTATCTGGTCAACCTCCTTCCAACTATGCGAGTTTTGTCCCAAAAATGTGCAAGATGGCTTGCTCCTTTGTTGCTATGCTTTTTGTTCCTTCTCTCCAAAATTTGTTAATAAAGCCTCCTCCAATTTTAGAAAACCAAGGAGGCCCATTTTTTATTGAGCTATTAAAATATCTAGAAGTCTCTCTTAATTTTAGTGAAGAGGCTTGTTGGATATATTTGTGTACTAGCTCACTCGTACCCCTCCTAGCTTCAAACATGCCCGTGGTGCCAACAATTTGTTATGGACTTCCACATGTTTCCAACATGGGTCTCCTTTGGAGAAGGGCCTCACCTTGTCAACCATATCCCAAGCCATCATAACCCATTCTTAACTTTGATTTGCTAGTGAAACGAAAAATTTGGCACACTACACTTTTGCATGTATTTTAGGGTTAAGGAATCTGCGTCTACACTTTTGCATGTATTTTAGGGTCTGCGTCTAGCTACCCTCTCCCATTTTCCTCATTGCCAAGGCAACATATATTTTGTGTTGTTATTCCACAAAAACCCTTCGTTTGGTTTGAGGAATTCCTTCCACTTGCACCTGGCGATTTTAAGCATTGGCAAGTAGAAAGACAAGTATGGGATCATGAACGAATTAATGACTTTCTCTGCTGTGGAAGGGGAGAAGCACATACTTTCATCTTTCCATCTTGCTTCTAATTCTATTCATGACCCATTGAAATTTTTGACTATCAATAATTCCAAACCCTAGCAAGGGGAGAAGCACATACTTTCATCTTTCCATCTTACTTCTAATTCTATTCATGACCCATTGAAATTTTTGACTATCAATAATTCCAAACCCTAGCGGGGCCCTTAGATGATGAAAATTGTTACCTTACTAACAACTTTGCCAAACTATTCAGACGGGTCAAAAGAGTCAATTTTTTGTAAGAGATATTAGCCTTGACTTCTCAATATTGCATTTGCATCCTGAGGCCGTTGAAATTTTTTTCACTATCCCTAGAGACTTTCTAAGCATTGGAGGGTTAGCTTTAAGGAAGAGAAAAGAGTCATAAGCAAAAATTTAAGCACGTAGACTTTGCTTGTTTCTTGCAATAGCCAACCCTTTGATTGGGCAAGTGGGTAGCCTTGTTTAAGAGGTCTCCTAAGTTTAAATCCTCCTGCCAATCGCATTCGTGCTTGGAAAAGTCTGTATATTTGATGTCAACCATAGCTACAATAAGTTGTATACAGACCTTCCTTTCATAAAGCCATGTTGGTGGGAGATTGTCACAATTATCGCACCCCTCATGTCCAAGACTGCTCGTCAAGTTGTCTCTGTACAAACCAACAGTTTTGGCTAAGTGCCAGGTGCACATGGTACAATATTGCCATCGTGTCAGAGAGGCTAGGGGTCTAGCAAGATAGCTACCATAATCGTAGGAGATGTGAACATGACACCTCCTCTATCACGCCCAATTGAAGGAATCAAAATATTAGAACTGAGATGGGCTATTGAGATGAATGCTCTCGTGGTGGCTATCAACAAGGCTACATAAACAAAAATGCTAGCTAAAAATAAATTAAAAAAAGGGGGTCAAAGGGTCATGAGACTGAATATACAAAGTAGGAGAAATGGATATGGCACTAGATGACCCTTTCAAGAACCTAGAAGAATTGTGGGAGCTGCAGGAGGCTAAACTAGAAAGAGAAATTGCAGCACTCCAAGAAGAGATTGCAAAAGAGTGAAATGGACCAAATAAGAGAGCATTGTTAATGAGGTGCCTACGTCTTCCTAAATCAAAGACATGGCTTGCAAAGATAGGGCTCTTCAATTCCAAAAAAAGAATTTACCACAGAGGGTGGAAATTGAGAATGTATACACTATGGCAGTCCCCCCCCACCCCCCCCCCCCCCCCCCCCCCCCTCTCCCCTACATTGATTAAGAAGTAGCTTACAAAGTTGGACAATTTGGCTCTAGTCCTTGGCTTTATGGGTGGGTGCCAGCCAAGTAAAGGCTAATCAACTAGTTGTATGGTCCAAGTGTCTCAAATTATGATGGATCTATAGAGTTCATTTAGTATCTAGAAAAAGGCTTCTACATAATGCAATTCAATGAAGTAGCAATAGTTTCTAAGTTAATGGATAAAAGCCTAGGTCTTAGCAGCTCTAGGAGAGCTCCCTCCGAGATCTCCCCGTAAACCAAACAGGCAAGAGACTAGCCAATACCATAAGCCATGGTCACCATCATTCACCTATAAGTCTAATGACCATCAAAAGCATCTAAGGTGGGAGTCTTTCAGTCTTTTATTTTTCTTTATTCACAATTGTGAGTGGTGTTATTATATATGAACATTGTGAAGAACGTATGACAAACCTCAAGCACTTCTTGTGCCTTGATGGTCCAATTAGTGCAAAACAAGTTCTCTTTAGTCAACCTGAAGAAATCTAGCCCCAGACGAGGATCTGCTACGTACACAAGGTGCCACCTCTCGTAGGGATTTTTGCATTTTGTCTGGGAGTTGTTTACCTCCTCTATATTCCCTTTAATTCCTTGAGGAACTCCATTGTTTTGATTGTTGTTGCCCATCCAAATTCTTCTTGCTCCTATTGTAAAGAGCAATTTATTGATTTCTTCAAACATGGTTGATGCACGGATTCCATCAAAAAATTTGACATTTCTTACCTTCCATATGTTTTCTAGAAAGCAGAACCGAACAATTTGTATGTAAGCTAGAGTATCCTGGCTTTAATTTGCTTTACCTCTTACTACTAGATTGGTTTTTAGAAACAAGATTTTTTATGTCCTTTGTATCTATTTACAAACTTTCCTTGCAAACCCCTCATGGATGGGCAGTCCTTGAATAGATGGAGAGGATCTTCTATAGCACTTTGCAACCTGAGCATACATCCGTGCCTATCCCTTTGGCGTTGATCTTGTTCCTAGTTGGTACAGTCCCCCCATAACACCTTCCAAGGAAATGTCTTTATGATATTTGGCCATTTGGGATCCCAAATATTTAAAAGGACTATTGCCCATTTTGCCTCGTGGACCACTATAAATGCCATTATTATTGAGAGGTGAAAACCATTTTTCTTTGTACATTACTTTGATATACATTTCTTTTGTTTGTGGTAGGGAAAATTTGTCCTCAACCGGCCAATGCTAGGCCCTCCAGTCTAGTTCTGATTCATTGATCGGCCATGCAATACTTCTCAATCATTCAACTACTCTACCAATCAACATTCTTTCATTCCCTTTCAAGTTGAATTGTGTAATCAAATGGTTTTCTTCCTTCCAACAAAGTTATTGCTATCCCATAACTTCTAAAAATATGTTACTCCTTTATTATTGATTCTTCCAGCAATTTCCCTCCAAGAAATGTCCAATAAGCCACTATCAAGCTTAGAAAACCAGAGAGACTAGCAAGTGACAAAGTTTTTGAAATATTTGATTGATTCTCTTGATTTTATTGCTACAAATACTTTTATACATTCTGTACAAACTCTCCTATGTTAGCTCCTAGCTTTTACACATGCCCATAGAGGTACCATTGATTTGGCATGGAACTCATCATGTTTCCATGGATCCCCTTGGGAGCAAAGCTTTACCTTCTTCATCATATCCCACATCATCAAGGTCTAGGTTTGATCTTGATTCCTAGTGTTACCATGAATTTGGAGCATCGTGCCCTCACATGAGCTGTCAGGTTAAGTAATCCAATGCCCCCTTCCTCCTTAGGCCTAGTATCCCACTCCCATTTTCCCCACTACCAAGGTAACTTTTCCTTGGTGTAGTTCTTCCACAAAAATCACTTGATAGGCTTCAAAAACTTATTCCAATTTCCTTTGGCCATTTTGAGGATTGGAGAAATAAGGAAAACTAAGACATCATGAATGAGTTGATTATTTTACTCTACTATCTCCCATCTTCCCTTTGATTTTTTTCATCACCCATTGAAATATTTCTTTCTCATTAATTCCTAGCCCAAGGTGGCAAAAAAATCGTACCTTTTAGAGACTACTTCTAGACCATTCCATAAGGTTAAAAGAGTCATTCTCTATAAGTGAAATGAGTCTAGACTTCTTGATGTTTCCTTTTGATCATGAAGCTATTGAAAAATTCTACACAATCTCCTAAATTTTTCTTAGCATTTGAGGGTGGTCTTGTAGAAAGATCAATGACTCATCTATAAATAGCTTTATACAGAGCTGATTATTATTTGGTAGAGAAAGTCCTTGAAGTTTTCCTTTCTTTGCACTAGACTTGAGCATGGTATCCAAGGCATGATAACCAATAGCGAAGAGAAGAGGTACAGGTGGGCATCCTTTCTTAATTTATCTTTTCAATCCTAGGCTCCCACAATTCTATTGTTAAAAAGGAGCTCCAAGGAGCTACTAGTTTCTAGTGTGTGCACCAACCAAGACATTGAAGGTCCAAAGCCCAAATCATCATGACATCTTCAATGTAGGACAATGAAATATGGTCATAGGTTTTGTCCATGTCAAGTTGAAGAAGAATAAATTCTTATTTGGTTAAATTTTGATTTTCTATGGGTATATGCATGCTAAGGTGGTACACTAGCTACTTGATTTTTGGGGGCTAGCCACTTCATGTTACTACCTAAGTTTGTAAGTGGTGGAGGTCACTTGTAGTACCGAATTTGAGAACATGGGGGTTTTTTTTTTCAATATATACATATTAGTGTCTTTTTTTAAAAAGTGAGTTTGAGTGTCTTGGGCCCCTTTGTAACAGCTGCGAGCGGGGGAATTATGACACGGAGAGCTGGGGGCATGGAGTTATTGTCACGCGCCAAACGGGCTCAGTCCTCTCCACAACATGTCAAGGAGCAGGTGTGGAAATAAAGGAAGGCACACATGCACAGATCTCAGGAGCGAGAAGCCAGGCAGAAGGAGAGCAAGCCAGTGAGGAAGACACCACCCAGGCACGTCGTGCATGCTTTTCCAAACAAAAGAGCTACATCCTCTACTTCTGAGGGGGAGGACCATGAATTATTATCTGGTTAAATTTGCATTCTCTATGCCAACCATTTTTGCAAGGGTGTTGTCGTAGATTGACCATGTTGGTGATGGGTGATTACTTTCCCCAAGAGACTGGGGACAACCTAAGGGCCACAACTTTTGTAATAATTTTATAAGAAATTATCATCATTGAGATAGGACTCCAGAGCTTTAGTTGGGAGCAACACATCTGCTTTCGTATGGGCTTAATGCGACCTCTTTTCATGCTTGTATCAAGTGTTCCCTCTATCATGGATTTCTTCACCAGCTAAGAGTTATAGGCGACTTTACTTCTCCTTGCCTAATTTCTGTAGTGCTCTTCCATATTCATCTTAAGTGGTTTTCTTTTTCAGGACATCAACTTCAATTGGTGTTACATTTTTAGTGATGTTGTTAAGTAGCACAAAACTTGCTTCTTTGACAACTATAGTCATATCCTTTCATTGCCCTATAACTGAGCTTAAAGTAAAGCATCAATTTGGCCATTCTGTTTGGGTCTCAAGTCTCATTTCGCAACTCATGTGTTATTTAAGTGATAGTCCCTTGACTTCTTCTGACTTTAAGAGCCCTAACAAAAGTGTTTTGTTTGCAGTTTTTTGTTTGAGATGAAGTTCTCTTGTTATTAATCGTGCCTTTTAGCTTCTTCGAGTTGATGATTAGCCAGTTTTTCCTTTAGTTCAGGCCATTTCTCATGTTCTATCTCTATGGCTAATTTGTTTTAAACATGATAGCTCTTCCATTGTTTCTTTGGGTTTTCACTATTTAAAATAATGATCTTGGCCTTGTTCTTTTAGTTGCTACATGTATCCTCCTTGTAAGCATGTCCCATACCCTTGGGTTGATTTTGTTGACATCTTTTTGGAGTTTTCCCACTGTCAATTTGGTTAGGTTTTGAAACAAAGGATCCTTAAATAGGTGCTCCTCAAAAACAAGCTTCTTTTTTTCCTTCTAGGCATAGATCTTCCCTTGATATTTGATCAAAACTGACACGAGATCGAATAAATTTTGAGAGTAGCCAATCTTCTCAATGGGAGTAGTAGCACCTATTCAATATGGAAGCCATGTTTGCATACTACAAGTTGGTGTACGTAAATCGAGGTGTACTGTTCCACAGTCCAATAGTCCACATATCTACTAAAGGCTATTTTTCACATAAGATTTTTCTTTTTCTTTTTTCAGACCCTACTAATAAGCTACACAAGCATGTCTTATCTCTCCTAGACTCCGGTCATTTATTTGATCCTCTCAATGGGATACAAATCTTAGGTGAAAACAATGAAGAGATTTCTATCGTGAGTGAGATCTTGAAGGTATACATCACAATATGTGCCCCATGACCAATGTAAGACCCCCACGGCACGCCACCAAGCCTTGTGCTCCCTCACCAACAAGATCAGTCTCTTGGCTCCTTACTAAGAGCACTTTCAGCTTCAGCACCATCCAAGCCGCCCAACCTTGCCTGTGTTCCTTGATTAGCTAAGCTTGGGTCAATATGGACACGACAAGCATGGTGGAGCTGAAATGCATACGGATGAACATGGAAAGCAGGGGCGTAATGAGTCATGGTTGGATCCAAGCCATGATGAGGGACATTAGTTGATGGGCATGCCATATGGGAGGGATCCGAGAAGGGGTTGGGGGTGCCCCAATTGAGTCTTCATGCTTGATCCAGATTCAATGGGTGATGCAAGAGCATCTCGGGGGCCAGGTTTGCAACCCTTAACACTGTGTGGGAGGTTATGGTGTGAAGAAACATGGGCACAAATATGGCTATGAAGTATGTGGTGGTGGTGGTTTGATAGTAGAAAATTTAAAAGATATTATGATCCTTAAAGCCAAGAGGAGCTACGTGCCATCCGTAAAAAGAAGGCAACCAAGGCCAATTTGTATAACCCTCAACACCCACTTGAAGTCCTCGTGGAGGATAGAAACATTCAACATGATCAAGGACATGGCACTGTTGTCATTACCCTAACAAATGGCACCATAGCTCACTTAGACAAGGTATACTATGTACTTGGTCTAAAGCAGAATCTCATCTCAGTAGGAGAGCTTACCTCCAAGGGCATTGCAGTTTCATTGGCACTTGATAAGTGCATCTTGCAAACACTTGACACCAATCACAAGCCTTTCTCTATATCTTGTCCTAAAGAAGGGTGCTTGTATCCTCTCGGCTCTAGCAAGGCCCAAGCCAAAGCACTTTCATTAGCCATCAATTATTCTAAGCAAGAGGAGACTCTTACTTGGCACTGTAGGCTAGGTCATGTCTCAAAACAAGTGTGCGCTCAAGGATATGCAACAGAAGGAGCTAGTGGTGGGTCTTCCAACCACAATTACACCAATCACATTTTGTGAAGCATGTGGATTGGGCAAAGCCTAGTATTTTAAGCTCCCAAGCTCAAAGTCTCATACAACTCAACCTCTTGAGCTCAGCCACTCGGATTTGCAAGTCCCAATTTAGACACAATCACTCACCAGCAAAAAATAATTCCTAATCTTCATCGACCACCATACAAGGTACACTTATGTTTATTTATTGGCAGATAAAGGTGCTACTTTCATCAAATTTTATGCTTTCAAACTACGGTGGAGACACAATCGGATCAAAAAATTAAGACATTGAGGATAGACAATGGTGGGGAGTATAAAAGCAATGATTTTCAACAATATTTTGTATCACATAGTATTCGACGGGAATCCAAATCACCCTCAACAAAATGGATTCGCCGAGTTGAAGAATAGTTCCCCCTTTCCTTCTCTCATACACTTCTCTCCCTTCTCTATCTCCATCTCTCAGTCTACTCTCTCTTCCTCTCATTCCTCACTCTATCTTCTCTATAGTACTCAAGTTCACATAGAGCATGCCCCACAAGCCAAGGGTCCAAGGCTAAGTGGTAGTTCATGCGGCCTTGGATATGATGATGAAAGCTTAAGTGGATTGCTGGAATGTGGAAACGCCTCCTTCACCTGCTTGGCTATATATGGCTTGGCCTCATCTCATCGGCATGGTACTACAACTGCGGTTGCTCCTCATCAAGATCATCATCAAAAAATGCCTTGGTGAGCAACTAAAAGAAAGGTCTACGTGCCATTGGAGGTAGAGTCTCCGACCCGTCAAAGGCAACAGGCAGTCAATCTATGGTGTGGGAAGGACGTTGTCCAACTGCAATGTATGTTGTCCGGACCTCATGCTCTTGAGAAAATGCAAGACCATACCTAGGAGAGGAATTCACGGTAGCTGAGGCTTTTTCTAGTGATTGCATTTGTAGTTAATTGTCTACATGTAATTGCATGAGAGAGAGAGAGAGAGGCTTTGGTCCTGATTTTATGTGCAATATGGGAGTGGTTATTCTATTGCTACATGCATGCATAGGTTGTTGGCAGGCCAAAGTCGGACATGGCTGAATTTCAACCAGGAAAGCAAGTTCAATAGGCCATGGGCGGTGCAAGGTAGTAGCGGGAGGCGGCTCAAGCCTCGGATGCAGGGTTGTGGCATTGCACGACGAGGTTGGGCGATGGATCTAGGGGCTTGTCATCGTGGTGAATATGGTCAACAAGCACATAGGTAGGGGGACGATGATGGCCATGGGCAGATATGATTGGGATAGGTAGGATGACGCATGTAATGGAATTGGAGCTATATGGAGCTATGGGTAGATCCAAGATGAATACCAATAGGACAGGTACAGAGAGGGCTCGTGTTCACATGAGCTATGAGCTATGAGCCATTGAACAAGGTTGGAGGGAGGAGCCGCGCAAGGCCAGTGAAGATGGAATATAGACGTAAAAAGGTGGAGTTGTGCAGCTCGACGCCTTCAACACGACATGTCCAAAGAGAGAGAGAGAGAGAGAGAGAGAGAGAGAGAGAGAGAGAGACAGAGAGAGAGAGAGAGAGAGATTGAGAGAGAGAGAGAGAGGGAGAGAGAAGGGAAAATTACCAAAATACCCCTCTAAATTGTGGAAATTCCTTGAAATATCCCTCAAATTTAAAAAATTCCCAAAAAATCCCCAATATTTTGTCACGCATTCTCAAAATGCCCTTCAAATTTTCCAAAATTTCCATGGCTATGAAAGTAAATTTCTCCAAAAATAAAATATTATGTAGCTTTTCAGAAGAAGACTAATTCTCTCTCTCTCTCTCTCTCTCTCTCTCCTCTTGTTGTTGTCAGCCACACTCTAAGCCTCCGTCCATAGTCAGAACATGTCAAAACTTACTTATAACTAAGCCTTGAGTAACCACGCCCTTAAAAGGTCTCAAGTTTTAAGAATCTTGAAATGATTCCAAAGAGTCCAAATATTTATTTTTATTTCACTATTTGGTACAGTTCTCAAAGCAGGCCTTGTGATTTTATCGCTTGTTTAAAAAGCATAATTTTTTGATTGGTGGACATGGTAGTGATCACTCATTGTGCTCAAAACAAGTGAAAGACTCACGGTGGCTTTCTAAAACAATTAGAACGTGATAAAATTAGTAGGTTGAGTTTAAGTAGAATCAATGTTCAAGAAAGGATTGCCTCAGCTTAGCCTTGAGTCGGTTGATTATGGAGACTAACTGGTTGCAAACCATGGTAAAGGGAAGAAAAATTGGTAAAATATGTAAGAAAATAGTTCAAAAATCTTACAAATTTAAATTTATGTTAGTTTTTTCGGTTTGCTTCTTTGTGGGGATGAAACTCAGCCGACGGTTGCTTAATAAAAGAGACTTTCCGGAATATTGACTAGAATTAAGTTATAAAATGAAAGAAAAGTCAAGCCATGTGAGGCTGTGAAATGAAATGTAAAAATATATATATATATATTATATATGTGTGTGTATCCATAAGATGTACTAGAACTATACGAGTAAAATTTCACTTTAACATTTTAAAACAATAGAATGCAAGAAAAATTAAGACATGTCAGGATATGAAATGAAAGTGACATAAAAAAATCCATTTACTATTTTAAAATTGAAATAACATGAAAGCATTGAAAGTATGCCTAAGCCAACTCAACTCTAAGGCTTCTTTTAGAAAGCAAAAATGATGAAGTGTCGCTGGTTCGGATGAACGCATTATCCATTAGAGGCACCCCTGTTCATACTTGCCTCGACGTAACCCAGATCTCATGTGTGCTTCATCGGCCATGCTCGGTTGCTTCTTGCTCCAACCGCACCATGACATCTTGTTGCTTGCCTCAGTTGCACGATATGGTTGGAGGTAGAAAGACGCGATGCAAGTCACGCAGAGGAGGGAGTTCTGTGCATGATAATGCGCAAAGCAAGGGCTTAAAACGCACATAGTGTCCACCTCTACACTATCCTTAGCATCGCAAAAGACAGAGGCAAACACACGACCTCTAAATGTACATACATGCGATCAGTTGACCACTTGCTAATCGTAGTCTCTCTCTCCCTACCTTTACCCTAACACATGGGATGTCTTGCTCTAGAACCTCCCCACATCTTCCCACAAGAAGATTTAGAAAATTTCTCATGTAGGAAAAGGGAGCCTTTTTCAATGTTTTTCATACAATGCATAACATCTTGAGCTTCTACTCCGGGAGGCACTGCATACATAGCCACCGAGCCGACGGTCCCCTGCCCCCTACATACCTAGCAAGGTATGCCGTGGTGGGGGGCCAATGGTCCCTGCCCCCAATCGTACCTAGCTAGGTATGTCGTGTGTCCCTTAGAGAAGCTCAAGATGTTGAGGTAAGTCATAATGTGGGAGTTATTGTGAGAATCTGTCCAAAACTTCTTGTGTTCAGCTTGTAGAGCACATTCTCATCGCACCTCTATCGTTAAGGTACTATATCTCTCATGCATTTCCTTGTCACGCAACACGTCTCCTATCACCCAAGTTAACCTCTCAGCGTCAGTCTTTTCTCGTCCTCTTTCTGTCTCTTGCGGTTGTTTGTAGGCTGTAGCTATCAGCTCCAACAGCTTCTCATTGTTGCTTCTATCCTTGCTATTCCTTCTACAACTATCGTTACATCCCTGCATCGTTTCTGCAATGGAACTTTTTTCGACCTTACACTCCAAGAGAGCGTCGTGGTACGAGAGAGAGAGAGAGAGAGAGAGAGAGAGAGAGGACACCTAGAAAGTATAGAGAGATAAGAATAAGAAGAAGAAGAGAATTTTGAACGTTGTGACTCATAGGAAACTATCCAAAAAACTTGAAAGATCAATCCTCATGGGATGAGCAACACACACACATACACATTTTTTTTGTAAATCAGATTTGATTAATTTACCAATGGGAAATCTCAAAGCGAGGAAAACCAACCAAAAAGATAGATACAAATAGAAGAAAACAAAAGTGTTATGTGATGTGAAAGCGCTAAAAACAAACATAGAAGAGTTGCAAGATTTTCAGGGATATGTCCCGCAACGAAATTTTGAACGATGGAAAAGGGTTTGCATCATGCCGGTGAAACATGCAGAGATTGCGACAGCTCCATAAAGACCATAGCAACCAAAATCTAACCCATGCGAAGAAGATGGCCAGGGATTTAATATTTACGTATTACGACAAATTTTGTATGATCACAAGGTCTTATTGCAACATTTACATGATTACACTAAACATGATCAGAAAGAATCCAGTTAAGTGTGACCTGGAAACCCACTAAAATCTCGTCGGGCTTTTCCATTTTCCCTGCGGGCCCGCCGAGAATACTAAAAAGCCCGATGGACGTGCATAATTATATATGCGCGGGCTCGATCGGGCCCGTTGGGTGTTATTTCTTTGTTTCATCGAGAGAGAGAGAGAGAGAGAGAGAGAGAGAGAGAGAGAGAGAGAGAGAGATCCTCTTTGCAGGTACGTCGAGAAGAGAGAGGAGAGAGAGAGGGGGTCATGTGGGAGCGTACTCTGCACTGCAGTGCGTGGCAATTGCGGAGTACCTGACCACACGATTCGGGTATGTGTTGTGTGTGTATGCATTGTGTGGTAGCGTGCCTTTTGTCGTATTGCATGGCAGTGATAAGATACCTCACCACACAATGGGAGTGTGTGCATAAGCTCTTCTACGAAACAATGCTTATCATGGGGGCATCACCTCGGTGACGTGGGGAAGATGGTGTCCTTGTGGTAAGTATTCGCTTATTGTCTGGGTACTACGTCGATAATGCGGCGAATCTAGTATCCTTATGGTAAGTCAACTTCCCTTCCGCTTTCCCAAAAATCGTATGGGCATAGGTCGGTAACACGGCTATATATTTTTCGTATGCAAGTCATTATTTCTCCTTAAATTCATGCAGCACTCGATCGATAACACGGCTAATAGAGTGTCGTTTGTTAGAAGCATCTTTTTTTGCATAAATGTGGCGTTCGTATCGTTAAGCCGATCGTACGAACGTCATATAATTTGTATGTGTATGTGTATTTTTTAAGTATTAAGTATATGAAATACTTGGACTGTAGTGCAGTTGTGAAGAGTATTTCATATACAAATATTTGAATTGTTTGATTTTGTTGTTTTTAACTGTCCAATGAAATTATATACTAGCTAATCATATTCAAAAGAATACTTTATTCATCAATCATCACTATTTTAAATGCTCCATTTATTTAAATTATATGCAAAAAAGTAGTTGCACACAAATTGCATGTTAAATATTCTTTTTTATCTTTTTAAAGGATCTCAAGCATTATAGCTATTTTTAATGCTTCATTTACATAAATTCTCTGTAAAAAAGAATTTGCACACAATTTGCATGTTAAATATTCTTTTGTATCTTTTTAAAGAGCATCAATCATGATCGCTTTTTTGATTGCTACGTTTACATAAATTCTATGTAAAAAAGTTTGTGAACACAATTTGCATGTTAAATATTTATTTCTATCTTTTTAAAGAGCAAAACATTCGTTGCAATTTTCTAGTCCGATTTTTATACTTGCAATGTTTTAAATATTTTTGAAGTCTTTAAGTCGGTGTGTGCTTTGTTTGAACTAGTATGTGCGCACGGAGAAAAATATCTGTAAAAAATTCAATATATGCTGAAATATGCCAGACTGTTAACATGTATTTTTTGATCTGATTTAATTTCTTATAAACCACTTGTTTAATTTGCATTTTACATGTTTAACAGATTGCAATTTTAAGTGAAGAGTGTTTTCAAAATTTATCAATATTTCCTTGCACATTTCTTAAAGTCTTCAAGTGGTGGTTAAGGGTTTGCCTGAAATAGTGTGAGACTGTTAGTGTCATTCGCAACCATGAATTTGTATATTGATATGCTGTTTTTTATTGTCCAGTGCAAATATGATGCCAGATCAAAAGAAAATTATTATGCGCTCCATTCATAAAGAATGTATTCTGGCAATCTCATCATGTGTAGATGGTCGCATACATCAAATTAGTGAAAGTGATATCTTCATCGAAGACCTCAAGTGCTAGCACTATATGGGAGAACACAGAGGGCAGGCTACGAGGTGAAGGCCAATACAAGTTGTTGATTCCAGTAGGGATTCAAGAATTGGACCCTCACCACAAGGTTAGGACAATGTTGGGCAATATGAAAGTATGTTGCAGAGACTTAAAGGAAGATATCCCACCTGCCTGCGACATGTCAAAATTAGAGCTCTGGGATAAATTGTGGGAAGAACAAAAGGTAAAGATGTAGCATGTGAAATCCAAGGACCAAGCAGTCTTACCCAAGAGATTGAAGGTGGCCCAAGATGTGAAAGCATCTTTGGGAGATCGATCTGATGCCAGCAACACCGGCACAATCATGCACACGGTTTGAATTCCAAGTGCGCTCATCTTGTCGATATCCTTCACAAAGCCTTGGTAGAAGGTATGAGGGTTAGAACAGGCTTCTTTGGTGTGTGCACATTGTACACCATCAAAGGCATCTCTTTTTTTCCAGACCACATTACATATGTGGGAAAATGTTACAAGGGAGGGAATGAGGAGAAATTTGACACCTTTCAGACAGAGCAAGGAATGCAACCGCTTCACCTCTCCATTGTAAGGTGCATTGGCTTTACTACTGCAGCTCCTTGGATCACAATATTCCCATACTACAATGGGGGTACCATGGACGACATGATGTGCCGCTTATCATTCGCTCACAGATTGTTCAGACGACATATGCACGGGCTACAACACGGCTGGAGGTCATTGCCTACAGCAAATCTTCCTGTACAAGAGATAGACATGGTGTGGATCAAAGCAGTGATCGAGCATATGCCAACCATTTATCACTCTCGGGATAGTGCACAGTGATCTACACCTGTTCAGCATAATGTTGGACTTTACTCATGCCAATAAGCTTCGTGTCGGCATCAATTATTGGGGGATGATGCTCAGAACGCCAGCTAAGCACGCAATAATAAATTATCTGCATCCAAGCGCACAGTTGGACTCTACAGTTTTGGAGGCACAGAGAGCAGGGAATTTCGAGATGGCTAAGCGACCGTGGATTGCTCCAGAACTATACGATCCACTGTGCACAGATGCATACACATATTCGTCTACATTTTGACAACAATCATACAACAAGGTTGGCATTTCCTCCTCGTAGCCAACACTTTCGATGTGATGCTTAGAACGCCAACTAAGTGTGCAACAATTAATTATCTTCATCCAAGCGCACAGTCGGACTCTACAGTTTTGGAGGCACAGAAAGAAGGGAATACCGAGATGGCTAAGCGGCCGTGGATTGCTCAAGAACTATACGATCCACGGTGCACATATGCATACACTTCTTCGTCTCTGTTTTGACAATCATGCAACTAGTTTGGCATTTCCTCCTTGTAGCCAGCACTTTCGATGTGATTCGATATCTTTTCATTGAAAAACATATATACTAATTTTTTTGCTATGTCTTCTAATAATATGTTGCGAATAGTGCTATAAACATACTTGTACATATTTCAGTTTCTCTCTGAACTTGAGTTTGTTGCACATTGTGCCAGTACTTTCATTGCAAGGGGACGTAAGGTAGAGTAATGCTCTCCACCATTCATCATCCGCCACTTCCAGGCAAGTTGCTCTTTTGCCATTACCTGTACAAAATCATTCGCAAAAGGACCTCCTTTTAATCTAAATGCACTCATTTCTTTGATGCAATCAATTCGGTCATGAACGTTGGAGTAGAACGTGTTGACAATGTTGGTGTAACCAAAGTTGGTCCGAGCTAGGAAGTGGTCTATGCTAGGAAAAGGCTGTAGGCAAGTGCAATATAGAAGGCTAGGGCAGGTACCAAGGTCCTAGGCAGCCAAAGGTCCGCAGCAATGCATGTCTAAAGCAGTTCTTTAGGGAAAAAAAAATTCAAGATGATCCTAGATGGGATAGAAAGTGAAGGTACCCGGAGTGTTGAGTCAATGCTTTGGAATGTAGTGTTCAATGTGCTCTAGAAGCTAGTCCAAACGGCTCGTCAAACGGAGCCCCGATGCTTGAGATATTGCAATTCAAAGTTAGAAGGTTTAGCAGATCCCCGACAGATAGGGCATCTAGGGACATGTGGCCCAAGCGGATGACAACAAATAGATGCAAAGAGCTCAAATTATGGAGCATGCCTGTCTTTTCGGATTGCCAATTGGAGCTCTGGATACCAAGTTATGGCCGTCAGAAGTTTTTTCGAGGGCCATTTATGGGCCAAGTCGACCACATCGGAGGATGCGCCATCTGGTATACTTTTGGCCTCGCCAAGGTTCTCAGTGATAGTATGCATCATGTGGACTTAACACAAATTGACAGTTCGTCAATTGGATTCTTAGTCAGTAAGATACGGCGAGTCGAAATCGGAGGCAGGTGCTAGAGAGGACAATGCAGGTAATTTTCTTGGTTTCTTGGCGACCTCGGATAGCGAGCTCAAAAGGGTCTGAATGCGGTGAGATTTTTACGGTCCGGGACCAACACGGTGGGGATCCGATACGGCTTTACGGCGCGGCCATCAGGCATGGGAGCAGTAAAGGGGAGCATGGAGAAGGAGAGCCCAAAAACGGGTATACATGAAGTTTTTTTGAAAAAATTGCAAAGGCTTTAGAGGCTTAGTGGATCCAGTGGATGCTAGGTGGCACGGATAAAACCCACATTCACTGATAATGAATGGTAGGGAAGCCTTTATAGGCTAGGCCATGAGCTCCAGTTGCTACACAAAGGGGGAGAGAGGGGGAGCTCCCACACCCCTTCGCAATGGCGAGCACCGAGGGGCACTGCGGTTGTCAGTGCCGAAAGCGCACAGTGGCTTGCAGGTGGCGTTTTGGCCGGTGGCACACACTCACTATTGAGGGCGGCGGAGATTGTAACAGATGACATGGCAGTGCCCTTAATGGGCCCATTCTCGCGACTGGCCCTTAGAGGGCCCACTTTTTGAGGCAAGGGGGAGGCAATAGCGTCCTTGCTAATGCCCCCTCCCTGGTGCATAATAAGGGAGTAGTCTCGTGGACAGTGAGCCAAAGAGAGAGGGAGAGAGCCCAAGGAAGCCGCCAGGTGTACAGAGCAAAGGCAAGGGCAAGCAAGCCTAAAGGGGCACCAAGTACGAAATTAAGCAAGCCTTTCCAAGGCCGGGCACGGCGGGATCAAAGTGAAGGGTGAGGAGAAAAGAGAGAGAGAAGAGAACTGGTGGGGGCCGGACAAAGGTGGTCAAAGGGAAAAAAATCAAAAGGAGAGTGCAAGGCTAAGCTCCCCAAAGGGATAAAAAGTAAAGAAAAAGCAAAAATAAAAAAATGTCAAGGGGCATTAGCTATGTCGCTAATGCACCCCCCTCGAGTGCAAAAGAAAGAGAAAGAAAGAAAATGAAGCTAGAGGCAGTTACCTCCTCCCAAAGTTACTGAATGTGAATGCCAAACAGGCCAATGAAAGAGTAGTTTCCAAAGTTGAAGGCCCCCCCACTATAAAAGTCATTTTTTAGTCAAATTAGGGGCTTTTTTGGTGCCGTTTGAAGCCTGCAAAGTGGAGCTCCGTGACAAGTTAATCCCTTTGTACCTTTTTCTTAAAACCGACCATAGTGATGGCATTACAAGCCTTTGTATATGCCTTTTGAAATGCAATCAAACCACTGTTGCCCCGTCTTACGGTTGTTTCCCCTTTCCCCCTTCTCTTTCTCCTGCTTTCACGTTTCCCCTCGGTGTCGAGAGTGTGGAAGTGTGTGCCCCTCCGGACCGATGTTGTTTTGTGTGAGAGAGTGAGATTGAGTGTTTGTATGGGTGTGTAAGGATGGAGATAGACCGTGGCAGTAGGTGTGCATTGTGTGGTGGATTTGTGGAGTGTGTGAGCAGTGGAAATTGAGCAGGCGGTGGTCTTCTAGTGTGAAGTGTGTTTTTGAAGGTGTTTTCTGAGAGGATAGGGGTGTTGTGGATACCTTGAGCTATAGAGAGGTCCTTGTGTTTGTGCCGGGCGTGTTCCCCCATTCCCCCTCTCCAATGTAGTAGAAATCGCTTACCACCATTGTATTGGACATCAGATCTAAATTCCAATACTCTGGATCGAGCATGTAAGCAACGCTATGGAGTGGACTATGAGCTCTCTTCCACCTTGCATGAAAATACTTGGCCAAAAGTTTTTGTTGTTTGCCAGAGAATGGTAGTCACCACTCCTTCTCTACTACATACTCTTTCAGCTCTTTGGGATTTTCAAGGCTCTATAGGACTGACCACCATGTCATCCACACTTTACCCAAGTTTGGCGCCTTTTGATCAAGATTGCGGATTGCAAACATAATGAGCATCATTACATGGTATGCATCCATTACACTCCTCCACCAAGCGGCCTTGTTTACATTGCCACGTAGACATGTAATTTTATCTTTCACTTTTTCTTTCTGCTCAAGCTGCCATTCATCAAAGGTTGTGCCATTCAATGTGTTAATCACTACGCATTTATTGCGGAGAAGTGATTCCAAGGTATAAAAGTGTGTGCATAGCCGATTTTCAGCAGGAAGTTTCAACATCACTGACATGCACATCCTATACAAACTGGGCACTCTTTGTTGTTTCAAGATAAATTTCACAACCTGACGCGCTGTATCAATCATTTTGGCAAACCATGTGGTTTCTTCGCTAGTGTACGAATATTTAGCACCAAGTTTAGGCTGTGCGTGTTACAACCATTGGCAAAAATGTGTGCAAAGCACTTCTTTATTAATTTACTAGCGTTTTTACAATTCTTTGCGTTGTCCATGACTACTTGAAAGACATGTTTAATACCAATTTCTTTAATTACATTAAAGAAATTGGTATTGAACATGTTGTTTCTCCCCTTGGACAAACCAGCTACATTGATTAACAGTCTTTTTTGAACATTTGACCAGCCATCACTCACAATCATACATCCTAAAAGCGAAATATTTCCAAGTATTATTTTGCCAACACGCTCTTTGACTTTGATGTAACATTTATCCAAGAAAAAATTTTATATCGTGTGATAAGAAGGAGCTGAAAATCTTGGTCCAAATTCATCGATTTTCCTCTAAGCAGCCTTCCAATGATTGCTGTCTACCATGACCAAAGCACTTCCAGTAAAGAATATTGCTTTGGCAAGTGCAGTTTGTCCTTCTTCTAGAGACTACACTCGAAAGCTTTGATGTAATGATTTTTGAGGGATTTGACTAAGTCCACCTTCATTGTGAGGCTTAAAAGGAACACTGCCTGAAATTTCCTCTCCCTGCGCAAGTTGTTCTCCAAGGTGAGTTGGCATCACTACAGGATCTGCGGAGTTAATATTTGGCTCTGAGAACTCTTGACTCGAAGCCACAGAGCTATATATATGTTTTCTCTTGCCACCTTTTTTGGCAAGCTCTTCTCTCAAACACTTTGCAACTGCAGGTGCCTGAGGGTGTTCACATTTTGTACAACTCTTTTTAACGCTACCCAGAAAATGATCCCTAATACGTGGTGCACCACCTGATTTTGTTGTGTGACAAAATTTACATTGCCACTCCATATATCGGCCACATATGTTGTGAGCATAATCCCACTCTTTGCCAGGAGCTTTTTTATTCTTTGGCTTCTTCGTACCACTTGTGCCCACATTTTGCTCCATTGCTTTTAAATTAAAACTGAATACAAAAGAAACAGATGTTCAGTTTTTGAAAAAAAATTCTTTGTTTTCAATATATATTAAGATTTAAAATCCATTCAATATGAAAGTAACCATGATGCACAATAAGAGATTTTCAATGCACGCTAGTCAATCCACATATCGATCACCTATTGTGAGCAACCATACACATTGAAATATAGTCTATGCATGGAATAATAACTACAACAATGCTATGAATCTCTCAATGCAATTATTATTATAATGATTATTTATATGTCCACTTTGATTTGCAAACAATAAGACACATCTAATTTCAATTGCTACAAATAATCTACTGTAATACATAATGCACTCTCTGTCTAAACCAATGCACAAACTAACATAAATAAATCTTCAATATAATCACCCAAAATGAGGACTACTTGAACCCAATGAAGGATTGCAGCCCCCCCATGCAACCAATTCAATATATAAAAGCTATTTTAACCCAATTAAGGATTATCTATACTCTTTATAATGTAGCTTGAGATTTTCAAGCTCAAAGAGCCCCTCCACGTGTCGCATGTTGGAGGGGTGGCCTTTTTGGCTTTTAAAAAAAAAATTGGCTGAAAAAAAATTTCGCTGACTTGAATAGACAATAGAAACGATGGGTTAGCCTATTGATCGTGCATACTGCCTTTAATGGATCCAACGAGCCCACCTCAGTCATAGTGTGTGTGTGTGTGTGTGTGTGTGTGTGTGTGAGGCCTACCGTGCATGCCCTGCCCAATCAAGGCAAGCTTCGTCCTGCGTGTGTGTGTGTGTGTGAGAGAGAGAGAGAGAGAGAGAGAGAGAGAGAAGATTCCGCCCGAGTCACAGTTTGTGTGTGTGTGAGGCCTGCCCACCATGCATGCATTGCCCAATCAAGGCTACGATGGAGAGTCCAATCAAGGCTACGATGGAGAGCCCAATCAAGGCAAGCGTGTATGTGTGTGTGTGTGTGTGTGTGTGTGTGTGTGTGTGTGTGAGAGAGAGAGAGAGAGAGAGAGAGAGAGAGAGAGAGAGAGAGAGAGAGAGAAGATCTCCTGCTGCTGCTGCTGTGTGTGAGAGTGAGACAGAGAGAGCGAAGAAGAAGAGAGTTTTAACGTCTGTGCGTGAGAGAGGGAGAGGGAGAGGGGGGGAGAAAGATAACATCGCAGCTCGTTGTGTGCGCGCGGATCGCTGTGTGTGCGGATCGAGGTCAGTAAGGTTTCTCTCTCTCTCTCTCTCAACTCCTGCTGCCTCCTCCATGAGAGCAATGGTGGATTCGTATGTGTGTCGTGTGTCGTCTCTGTCTAACTTGCAAGGTGTGGGACATGGAGAGCCCCGACCTCATGCAGATGATCAGAGACTTAAATTGCAGCGATGCACAGACGTGGTTTGTGGTGGGACATAGAGTCTACACAAGGGTTCTATCCAAGTGACAATGAATTTCTTGAAAGAGAGAGAGTGAGACTACATGAAAGCAGTCCACTGCATTTTTGAAGTTTATGTGTACCTATGCAGGTTCCATTACTTTGTGGTGGCCTTAATTCATGGTGCTCTTTGATGACTCAAATTGTTTCACCTGGATATGGTTTCTTTACCATAAGGATGAGACTTGTGAGACCTTTATAAATGGCACACACTTGTGGAGAAGTACTTCCAATGCAATGATGTAGTGCTGCTATATGAGGGAAGCAACATAGAGAGACTTTATGAAAGTACTCTATTCGGTAAGCCTTGACGATTTTGGAGCCTTGGTGTACCTATGCAGATTCCATCACTTGAGAGTGCCCTTAATTTGATGTTACTAGTTGATGACTCCAATCATTTCACCTGGATATGTTTTCTTTATCATAAGGATGAGAACTTTGATAAATTGGTATATATGCTCATGAAGCACTATTTTCAATGCCTCAATCCATTTCCAAAGAAGTAGAGGGGGAACTTGGGAAGTTTACCTTGAAAGTTCAATAAAATGATACATGCTCTATAACACTTTTTTTTCAAAAGCTAGTGCTTTTATGGTCTGGTGTAGGAGGATATTATAGTCAAGAGAGATGATGTCTTTGACAAGCATCTTCTTAATGAAGCAGCACAAAAAATATTTAGGGTGTAAAAAACATTTTCCAAACATACAAAAATCCTTTCCTTTAATTTGCCAAGGGGAAATTTTGAAAAAATAAGTTTATTTTTTGAACTTTTTACACTATTTTTCTCTATTTCGGAGCGGAATTTTTCCTTTTTGCCTTGCCCTCAACCGGCAGTTTTGAATTAAGAACGGCACAATATTAAAATGAAACACATTTTTCCCGAACATTGCGGGCCATGCGAGACAAACTCATGTCCTTTGACGGTTATCTTGCACCCATGCTTTTGGGGCAAAATTTGTCCTTTTCCCCTTGCCCCTCACCTTATTGCCAAGCTTTGCACTAATTTTCTTGATTTTTTGGAGCGAAGTTTCACTTTTTTCCTTTCCCCCAACTGGCCCTTTCCGATTGCTAGACCGAAAGTTTATATAAAAAAAGGTTGTTATTTAGGGTTTTGCGGCAGAATTTCGCCTTTTCCCCTTGCCCTAAAATGAAACTTTGGGAAATAGTTGTTTTGAAAGTTTGGACATTAAGGTGTAGAAACCTTTTAAAACATACAAAATTCATTTCTTTTAATTTGCCAAGGGGAAACTGTAAAGAAATAGGTTTATTTTTTCTATTTTTACACTATTTTTCTCTATTTTGGGGTAGAAATTCTCCTTTTCCCCTTGCCCTCAATCGGCATTTTTGAAATTGAGAACGGCACAATAATGTACTGAAACTCATTTTTCTTGAACATTGTAGGCCATGCGAGGTGGACCCATGTACTTTTACGGCTATCTCGCACCCATGCTTTAGGGGAGGAATTTGGCCTTTCCCCTTGCCCTCACCTTGCTTTTGGAGTATAGAAAACCGTTTTCCATTCATACAAAATTCCTTTCCTTGAATTTGCCAAGGGGAAATTTTTTCATAAAAGTTTACATATAATTCCTACTTGGTGTGCCAGGCACTCTAGAAAGAAATCACTAATTGTAAATGCCCTCGATTGGCATTTTTGACATTGAGAACCACACAATATTAAGTTGGGACACATTTTTTTCAAACATTGTTGCGAGGCGAACCCATGTACTTTGACGATTGTCTTGCACCCATGCTTTTCGGATGGAGTTTGGCCTTTTCCCTTTGCCCTCAAGTTATTGCCAAGCTTGCACTAATATTCTCGATTTTTTTGGGTGGAGTTTCACCTTTTCCCCTTGCCCCCAATTGGTGCTTTCCGATTGCTAGATCAAAAGTTTTTTTAAAAATTGGTTGTTTTCCAGGGTTTTGCACTACTTTTTCTCTATTTTGGGGTGGAATTTCACCTTCTCCCCTTGCCCTCAACTGGGACTTTTCATTAACATGTTAAAAGTTTGGAAACTAGGGTGTTTTTGCATTGTTTTCCTTGATCTTGGGGCGGAATTGGTGTATAAGCTTAGGAATTCATGTGATAGTGGACATAGTTGCACCACAACAAAGTCTATTATTATAATGGTAGGAAATCTGACTTCTGGATTTCAGTAAAACCATAAGGATATAAGGACATGATACTCAAAATACAAGCTTGGGGTTACATATACTCCCTACCTGGTGTGCGACTTTGAGGAAAAGAATGTTTTAAATATGACAAACACTCTAGATAGAGATTCCTTTATCAAATTTAGGAACTACATATGGATGATCACTAACTGTAAATGCTTCAGATCCAATTTTGAATCGTCAGTGGTTTATGTATACAGCAACAAATTGTGCAATGTCAACTTTAATTAACAATTTGTTATATTTGTAAGATGAGTGCGATGTTGTCAATGTCGTTGATGGCCGGAAATGACATGCCATATGGGGTGGCCTCTACCCACACATAGTCTGAACATCCCCAAGCATCATCTCAAGGTAGGAGTGATCCTATAGGTAGGAAGGGGCACCACCTAGCATAAGTGCGGCTAGGACGCAAACATACATAACCTAGGGTAGCAAACGTGAAATGCCCTCTAGGTAATCAACATGAAATGGTGGTGTAACAAACGTTCACATGTAAGAAATGCCTAATCATTAGTCATTAGTGTGTGCACAAGGGGGGTATGTAAAAATCTCGGAACAAGGCACACTGACTGGCGGGAGAGGTTGCTCGCGATGGAGCACAAGCAGGGCGATATACAAGAGACAAAACATCTTGTAATAGTGAGAGATCAAAAAATGGACCCCAAAGATCAAAACAACATTGCACCCTTTATTGGCGATGATGATACTTACAAGTGGTGATCTTGACGATTACAAACCTAGCTCTTGGCATTAGGGATGCATCATGGAAGGTAGGCGCCATATGGTGCATGGCGAGGTTGAAGTTAGCGGGAAGGCTAGTTAGGGGAAAACATCAAGACGATGCATCCACCGACGACATCAATCACCAACATCGAGAGCGGCCCAAGGTAGCATGTCATTGATGCCTTCAATCCAAGCGCGCTCATGTTGCTTGGCGGGTAGTGACTACTTCACATGCATAGAATGATCATGATTAGTAACTGAACCGTGATGTGGTGAATCATGGGGAGAATGGTCATGTTGCCAATGTTAAAGTGCCCAAAACTTGCAACCAAACATGATGCCATTAGCTCTCAAGCATGGGTGCACTACGTGCATAGTGGTGCTCACAATGTGGAGTGCATGGAGCTAGTGTGTTCCTCCTTCACTTGTGCCTTGTGTCTGTCTTGTGTGTCTTTATGCTAAGCGGAGGCCTCTTTTTATAGGCTTGAGAGGTGGTCCTTACCTATTGGTCATTGTAAATATCCTTTGGTTGTTGTAGAAGGTCTAGATGCCTCTCTAGTAAGAGAGATGGAGAGAGAAAGTAGAGATAGAGAGAGAGGAAAGAGTGGGGTGGGTGAGAGTTTTTTTACAATCCACTAGCCATGGCTAGGTTATTACGGGAGAGTGGGGGTTAAGGGCATTTACAAAGGGTTTTGTCGATGGTTCGGGTGGTCGGTGTGAGGTTTTAGTGCTGCTGGAGTCGGCTTTTGTCATGAGAAGCTGAGATGTTTTGTGTTACCCCCTTTCGGTGTGGGCTAGGATGTGCCTTCGGCGCCACTTCTTATTTTGGTGTTTGCGACGCGTGACTTGGCCTCCTTCTTTCCTCTGACTTTTATGTCAATGGTTTCCTTTTTTTTGTGAGTGCGTATATGCATGTGTGCATGTATGTATGTATGTATGGTGTATATGTGTTGTGAGTATGTATGTTGTGCACTGAATGCGTATGTTTGAGAGTGTGAGTATGTGCATTTTATACGTGTCGGTGCCTCTATGTGTACGTGCATATATATACGGGATTGTGTGTGTATGTGGGTGAGTGTGTGTGTGAATATAGTGTGTTGGTAGCTGGGGTGTGGGAACGGGAGTGTAATGGGATTATATATATATATATATATATATATATATATATATATATTGAGGTGGTCCGGGGCGGGCAACAAGAAGAGCAACCTCTAGACACCCTTCAAGGCTCCCGTGCTGCTCAATGGGGCTGGGGCACAACACAACACAAACCAAAACAACAAACCCCCATCCAAATCCCAACTACACAAGGGGCACCACCTAGTTTAAGAGCGAACTAGGACGCAAAAGAGGAGAATCGTTAGAGCAACCCACAAACAAGCAAGGAACTTACACTAACCCTAACACCAATGGAACACTCTCACATGCTAAAACACGAGAGAGAGAGAGAGAGAGAGAGAGAGAGAGAGAGAGAGAGTGCTCAGGCTGCTTTGAAGTGTATCGTTAATGATCAAGCAAACATAAATATATATATGTAAGAAAGAGAGAGAAGGGGGAAGGGGGTGCTTGTTGCACTAATGCCTTCTTACAAATCTGTCATGACCAATCAAAGTGAGATTAGTATTTGTTCAACATAGCCTGAGTAAATTACACCACAACACATCACAAGAAAAAAGCCACCCCAATCACTGTCTTAAGGCAAGGGGAGTCCTCTCCACCCTGTCGCCCTCTTACAGCATGTGGGATTTATGGCTAAATTGATAACAATACCCGGAGACAAGCTATCAAGAACTTAAATAAAACACCAAGACACTTACACATCATTATTGTCCATGACTTCACGTTGGAAGGGAGACAAGGTATCCATGCTTAGCCCAAATTCACCCTCCTTGATTCAGGAAGTGTTGGGCTTACACTAGTAGGAGAAATGATAGATTTCCTACTCTCAATTTAATGATCACTCTCTCTTACAATGACATAGAGTTCCCTCGCTAATCACCCCTAATACAACACATACATATGCCTAATGCCAATGAGATTCCACTCAAGAGCTCCTTCTCAAGAGGTTGAGCTTGGCTTCTCAAGCTATAACATAGTGCTCTTTCTTCTCCCCCGTTTTTGTGCTAGCTACACCCTCCTTTTATAGCAATTTTGAAGGCTAGGGTTACTCCTCTAACCATGGTTGGGTTAGATTTTCAGCAATTTATCTAATTTCTTTTGCTTGGAATTATCAAGAAGTTGGTGGGGAAAGAGAGAGGAGAGAAATGGAGGTGATAGGACTTTTCATAGTGGGTTAGTGTTAGTAGAGTTAGTATTAATTTACAAATGGAATTGGATATTTACAATGGGAGTATCCATGTAGGATACAAATAAGGAAGAAAAACTCTTAAGAGGTAAGAAAAGGTGGATTTCTTACAAGGTTGATGCTCCAAGTGTCTTGAGTAGGGCCAATTTTGACGCTTGTTGACGGTCCACTAGCTTTGACGGTACATTTTTTCTCCACTCTTGACCTTCCTTGAGAGACAAGGTAATTGAAGCTGAGTAATCAACCACCATGATGCTGTCTTTTAAGAGAAGAGGCTGAATTTTGTGGTTTTTTTGATAGATATGGGTAATTTGGAGGAGGAAAAATGAGACTAGGTGGTCAATTTTGAAATGGAATTGTGTGTGGGAGGTATGAGTTCACCATGGTTTCTCTTATTCTTCAAGGTTGAGGAGAAGGTGAGTAGGGTGCAGAGAGGAGTGGTGAGAGAGGTGGGGATGATGAGTGGAGAAGTGTGTGTGAAAGAGGAAAATGATAAAGTGGAAGAGAGAGTGTGGCTGCATAGCATGGGAAAACTGGGGTCCACTAATAAAATCATAGCTCACAGCTCGTAGCTCAAAAAAATATGAAAAAATTTGAGGCAAAAGTTCAGCCCACGAGCTACAACTTTTGTTTGTATTACCTTTTCAAATTCGGACAGCAAGTGAACTTTAAAAATTCAGCAAAACCGACCTTTTTTTTCCACTGCACAAGGTCCTTGTGGGATCCTTCTTTGGATGATTCTTTTGAATACCTCCAAGAGTGAGCCCTCCATAGTGCATGTATGCATGCCACCTACCCTTGACCTTATTTGGTAGGTCTATAATTGAAGATGTTATTGAGATCATGATATAAGTGAATAGTACAACTAAGAAAATCAAATATTGAGGGGTCTAAAAAATATGTACATGTCAAATATAAATAATATAAGTGAAAAAAATATAAAGGGGTCAAAAGAAATCTCTCTCATTATGAGGCTACCATAAAAAGATAAATATTTTTGGTGTTCTAATTTTTTAGAAGAAAAACAAAATAGATGTAGGAAGGGAAAAATCACAATAGTGAAAAAATATACACATAAATAAAACTAGTTTTTTTGGATTTTTGTTGGGGTGGAGTTACACCAAATATAAGAGAAGCTTACATGAAAATATTTCTATATGGAATAAAGAGTATGAAAAATGGTAAGAAAAATTGTGGTAATGGTGAGGCAATGTACAGAGCATAAATAACACACACCTAGGTAGAAATATTTAAATAAATACCAAAATAATTATGAAAAAATCTTTTATTTAGGCCCTATATACAAAGAAATATTTACATACGCATGGGCCATAATATACTTATATTTTTTATATTTTATATTTTTTTGGCTCAACTAGCCCAATGACTAGCTAATTGAGGGTTTTTTATTTCAGTAAGGAGATATGAGAAAAGTCCCCTAACTCACACGCACCTATATACAGTGAAAGGGTGAGGGTAACCACAGTGTTTGAGTGATTTGATAGGGTGAGATAACTCACTATGGCAATCACAGAGAGCCGAGAAACGGCTATCAATATATATATAAATTGCCTACGTGCACGCGCAAAGAAACGAGGGGGATTATAGGAGGTCGCGAGCGAGCGGGGAGGTGGAGAGGGTGTGTGAGGGGTGAGAGGGGATGATGGGAGATGGTGTGTGTGTGTAGAGTGGGGGTGTAGTGAATTCAGGTAAACGAGAGAGAGAGAGAGAGAGAGAGAGAGAGAGAGAGAGAGAGAGAGAGAGAGAGAGAGATGGGGGGGGGGGGGGGTGGGGCTCGGCGTGTTGGTGGGAAGAAAACAAGGGGGGGGGGGGGGAGAGAGGCGTGTGCGAGGCAAGGAAGGGGGGGGGGATAAGAGAGAGAGTACGGATCATAATGAAAGAGAGGGATATTTTGAAGAAAAAAAAACAGCACTCGCCATTCCTTTTTTAGAGCCTCAGTTCTTTGGCCGGGCTAGAGAGAGGGTCGGATAACCCGGCGTCATTAGCCCTCCCCCTTAGGTTAGGGGCATTCATGCCCCTAACTCATCTTTTTGATTATTGTTGTCGGAGGTGGCGGTTGATGGTGTATCCTCATCTAGAATGTCGATAGGTGGAGCCTGGTCAAATCGAAGAAAATAAGGTTTGTGCCCCCAACCATTTACCCTGGTTTTATGAAGTTTTCCATCAGCTTCTATAAGCTATTAGCTTCCATTGGCATACTTTTTCCTGACGATGAAAGGGCCTTCCCATCAGAGTAGGAGTTTCTTATCTTTGCATGTGTCGAAGCGATTTTCGTAGCGGACCACCAACATTCCTTTTTTTAATTCTTTTTACCAAAGATGATGGTTAAACCTAAGCTGTCTATGCTCTGCTTGTGCCGAATAATGATTTATTGCTTCTTCTCTGTCCAGATGTAGTCTTTCCAGGTCGATGATGTGATCTCTCAAATGCATGTTAGGCCGTTGAAGTTGGCTTGCCATTACTTTGAGACTTTGTAGTTGCATTTCAATGGGCAAGATTGATTCCTTACCAAATACCAGATGATACGGTGTGAATCCCAAGGATGTACGGAATGAGGTTCTGTAGGCCCACAAGGCTGGTAGTAGGTACTTGTCCCAGTCTCCAGGATGATTGTTTACCTACTTGGTAATTTTAGAAACCATTACATTCACCTTTTCAACTAGGCCATTACATTGAGGGTAATATGGTGAAGAGTGCCTCCTTGTCATGCCAAGTTTCTGCATTAATTCTCCTACCAAGTCTGCTCTGAAACCTGGCCCTCTATCAGAGACGATCTCTAATGGTGTGCCAAACCTACAGCATATGTGCTTGTAGATAAACTTAGCTGCCTCTACCGCAGTGATTCTAGTAGTGGCTGTAGCTTCCGCCCATCTAGTCATGTAGTCGACTCCCATGATGATGTAAAATTTTCCTGAGTTGGCCCTAGGCAATGGTCCTATGAAAGAATAGGTGTCTACGGTTCATATGAAAGAATAGGTATCTGTGGTTCCGGCATAAGTGACCTAGTGCCGGCCTTTTGACACAATTTACACGTCTTGCACCAGTGGTGTATATCACAATTGAGGCTAGCCCATATGAATCCAGCGTGCAAGGTTTTCCTACTTGTTATGTCTAGGGCAAAGTGACCACTACAAACCCCGTCATGACAGCTAGCAATTCCTCCCATGATTTCATGAGAGAGAGGGACCTTCTGAGTACTGGTCCTTACCCTTACAGTACAAACCATCATTGATGAGCCGATACCTTGTGGCTTTCCGTGTCAGCAATTGCTTCTGTCCCTTTGTGAAATCCAATGGGCATTCCCCTGTTTCCAAAAAAATCACGATATCAGGTAAGGTATCACTACCTTGAAAAAGAGGGAGCTTTAGCTTTATATCCCCAACCACCACTTCCTGCAGTCTTTCACTTGCTAGGGCATCTGCTTCATGGTTTTGAGCCCTTGGGATATGGTGTATTTGAACTTTTGCAAACTTACTCAACAAGGTTTTTACACCACTTAAGAGAGTCCTCAAGCTAGGATTCCTGTTGTCCATACTCCATTTACTTGCCTTACCAAGAGTAGAGCATCCCCAAATACATTAAGGCGCTTTACCCCTTACAAGACGTACCATTGTAAACCCTTGGTTAGTGCTGCATACTCGGCTTCATTGTTAGAATGTGAATCTAACAATTGGCCAAGCGAAAATACCTTTACCCCTTTGACATCAATGACCACTATGCCTGCAGAGCTGCTTTGTCGGATGCTCGCTTGTAGGCGCCATCAAAGTAGAGAGAGTGTGCTCCTTCTACCATCGATGGTACTGGAAGTAATCGAATTTCTTCCCCTTTAGATTGCTTCTCTTTTCTCAAAGCCTTGGTAGGTCATGAGTCCCCCCAAGCTTGCCCTTGTCATGCTTTCCACCTGTACTGTGTAGTCAAATTCTTACAGACGAACTAGCCATTTAGTAATCCTAGCAGACACATCCATGTGTTGTACAACATAGGGAAACATCTCATCCGTGGTTATAATCACAAATTTCTTAGGCAGTAAATATGACCTAAACTTTGTAGTTGCAAATCTAAGAGCTAGGACTAAGTGCTCCACATGGGTGAAACCTTTCTCTGCTGCTGTCATCATTCGACTAGAGAAGTAAATTGGCCTCATGAACGATGTTGTTGTATCCTTTTGGAGTAGCACAGCCCCCAATGAGTCATCACCCGCACTTGAGGTGACATATAACTTTTCATACCACTTGGGTGGTGCGATAGTTGGCAGGGTGGCTAAGACCTCCTTTACCTTGTTGTAGTGATGTTCGCTTTCCTCGTCCCAAGTGAAAGTTGATTTTTGAGTGAGTTGTTGCAGTGGTAGAACAAGTTGTGATAGTAGATGTATGAATCTACTCAAGTAACTCACCTTTTGTAAAAAAGAGACCAGTTGATGTGTGGTTTTTGGTGAAGGTAGGGCTATGAGTGCAGGCACTTTACTTGGATCGGCGTTGATACCTTTCGTTGAAATTTCATGTCCTAGTAGAATGACTTTACTTTCCCCAATGTGGCATTTGTCCACATTTAATTGCCCGCCTAGGCTTTGCAACCTGGCCAAACCTTCAGTTACCTTTTCTAAGTGTGAAATGCGAGAGCTATATATACAAAAATCATCAATGAATACTCTTATGGATGTTCCAAAGAATGGCTGAAAGACATATATGACATATCTTTAGAATGTGGTAGGTGCATTTGTGAGACCAAATGGCATAACTCTGTATGCAAAACAACCCCATGACATGATGAAAGTTGTTTTTAGCTGATCTTCCAAGGCTATGTGTATTTGAAAATATCCAGAATAACCATCACACATGGTGTAGCATTCAAAACCCGCTACTTCATTCAAAATTTCATCCAAGAAGGGGAGAGGAAAGTGGTCTCTCTTTGTAGCTGCATTTAGTGGTTTGTAGTCAACACACACCCTCCACTTACCATTCTTTTTAGCGTCGCTACTACAAGTGATACCCATTCTGAGTTTTCTACAGGGTAGATGAACCCTGCTTCCAACATCTTCCTTACCTCGGCCAGGAGTTCCTTTTCTTGTATGACCCCCAGTCGTCGTAGATTTTGCACCACTGGTTTTACCCCTTCCTTCAGCTTAATATGATGTTCCATCACTGTAATACCTGTGATTCTTTCATAGTTTGCATTGAGCAGGTCAAGAAATCCCATTAACATTTGCAAAAAACTATCTTTCTCCTCAAGTGTTAATTCCGTGGACAACATACCTTCAACCTACCTTCCCCTAAGCTAGGTGATTTGCTCTCCTTTTCATTGGTTGCCCTTCTAGTGACGAATTACCAGTTGTGCTTACCCTTTGTGAATCCTTTATGATGATACCCATCACATCGATGGAAGTGTCACTCTCGTCGGTGGATGTGGTCTCCTCCTCGGAAGCGGAAGACTCGCTCGTGGTTTCATCTGCTGATGTTTCTAAATCCATTTTCTTCTGCTTGCCAGTCTTCATGTTGTAGTAGATTGTCTCCACTTTCTTACCAGTCATGCGTAGAAGGCTAGTGCCCTAGTTCTGTTTTGCCTTCATGGCCATCAGCCATGGCCTTCCCAAGATTAATGGATAGCCCTCCCCCTTAGTAGGCATTACAAAAACATCTACCTCTACCTCAATCTTGAAAGCTTTTAGCTTCACAGCACTTACCATGCCTACATACTTTACTTTTGCATTGTTTGCCATCTTTGCCTTGCATGGAGAAGGCCTGTCAACCTCGAGCCCCAAAATTGAATCATCATAGCTTCGCTCATCACACAGATTTGTGCACCTCCATCAATGTAGGTGTTTCCAATCCTCTTTCCTTTTATGTTGACGTTGACAAGTGGAAGGATGTCATCCATGTTGCAACCCAAAATTTCTCCAGCTACCTTTGCTTTGGAGCGTCTTGTACTTACCATTTTGGACCATTTCCGCCTTACCTTTGGTGCGAGATGTAGCAGTTGTGGCCATGTAATCTTTGGTCCTTGCTCTGCCACATCCATTGTTAGATCATAGGGCTTAGAAATTTCCCCTAACTGGAAGTCGGTGATGCCTAATCTCTGTCGTGGCCCAGATGGCCTCTTGCTAGTCTCTCCTTTCATGCTTCTCTCATCATCTGATTCTGTAGCTTTTTTCCTCCTAGATCTTTTCACAATAATGGATTCAAATGGTTCTACAACGGCTACCTTCTCTTTACTCTTATCCCTCTCCTTTACTCTGGGAGGATCCACTACTATGGCTTTTCCTTTCTCTTCTAGCCTTATGATGTTTACAAGGCAATGAGGTGGTGGTGCCGGTGGAAGAGGTGGAATGGATGCCTGTGGTGGTGCCTGGGGTGGGTGTAGAATTTGTGTTGGTGGGGCTGGTTCTCGGGGTGGGGGTGTTCTTTCTCCAGGGGATGACAGTTGGTTCCTCCTACCTCCTTTATTATAGTTTTTTCGTGGTTTGGGACAATAGTACATACCGTGACCATCTTCTTCGTAGTTGTAGTAGTGATACTCCCTGTTTTGTCATCGTTCTCTTCCTGGGTCTTGATCTCTTTCTTGATTCCTTCCTTGTTGTATTAAGTGGACAGACAAATTCTGCAATTGGTCAGTAATAAAGGTCAATTGTATTAACCCTAAACATATCTTGTTGATCATCTCTTACCCCATGAGCTGGTGGTGGTGGTGGGATGGTGGTTGTCATGGTTGTTGGTCGGTGCGATGTTCCTGCTTCTATTGACTCCGTTTCTTTGGCTTTCATTCGCAGCTTCTTGTCCTTAAGGCAAGCAATCTCAACGGCTAACTCGTACGCAACCGGGAATCTACCCTTCACCTTCTCCTTGAGAAGAGTCCATAAGCCATGCGTAAACTAGTCTTTCTTTAGGAAATTGGACGCAACTTCCCCCCTTGCCAGTGACTCAACCCACCGTGCCCACAAATCCACAAACTTGGAATCATAGGTGGCATATTCTAAAAGACCATCCTGCTTCAACTCTCTCAACTTGTCCCACAACTTCTCTGAAGTGGTACCTTCCCCGAAACGCCTCTTAAAAGAGGTTTTTAAGGGCTCCTAGTCATCCTTAGTTTCTTGTGGAAGTGCATTGTACCATGACGTAGCTTCTAGCTTCATGAGATGATTAAAGATTGTAACCCGGGATTCATCTGTATCTTTGTTGCTCAATCATCTAGAAAGTCTGTTACCAAATCCTCCCCCTTCTTTCCTTTAAATGCTGGAAATTCTACACTTTCCATGATTACTGAGAGATAGCTAGAAAGACACACTGCTTAGCTTGCAAAAATATTATTTTTTTTTTCTTTACAAGGAGGCGTGTATACCCTTTTATACTAGGACATAGATTAGAACCTCAAACGGTACATTGCCTTGTACCAAAGGTAAGACAAATGGATGATCTGATGCTAGAACCTCAAAAAACCACTCCCCACCCAGCATGGTGTCCATGACGTGCTAGTAGTGAGCCTTCAAGTCCAGTATTACCTTGATTGAGCGTACTCATGCCGATATGTGTGATCTGTCCTGAGGTAGGTTGTACTGATTCATGTGAAGCTTTGAGGTGCTTAGTCACCGTCCAAGCTTGTGGGAGAGGGTGGTGTTCTTCCCTGAAACAAAATCATTAGATCCCTAGTCTCTCTAGTGAGAGCGTGAGCAAATGCTTTCATATCTGTGCTGCAGCATCAGGTGCGACTTGGAAACTGACTGTGATAATTACCTTGGTGACTTGAGTTACCCGATTCTCGAAGTAGGATAGTGTTGATTCTCTATTGTGCAGAGCTCCCTCCATCTTGTTGTTGTGGGTTGGTTGTAGGTTGCGGACATGGTTTCAACCTTATCTTTCTTCTTCTTGGCACTTGGCCTATGTATATCCATTCAGTTTGGCGTGTTGGTTGACTCTCCCACTGCAAATCGATTACCGTTACGCCTGGCACTCGAGCCTCGATGGAGATGCGGAGTTTTTCTAGTTGTGCTTGGAGATATTCTTCTTCTGTTGTCCAGTTAGTGAACCCTGCTAGCCATTCATCCATCCACAAACATTTAGGGGTTTCAGTCTTGTAAACTGGAGGGTTTCATGAAAGGGTCCTCAGTGGGGGTGCCAAGAAAATGATGGCCGGAAATGACATGCCATATGGGGTGTCCTCTACCCACACATAGCCTGAACATCCCCAAGCATCACCTCAAGGTAGGAGTGATCCTATAGGTAGGAAGGGACACCACCTAGCATAAGTGCGGCTAGGACGCAAACATACATGACCTAGGGTAGCAAACGTGAAATGCCCTCTAGGTAATCAACATGAAATGGTGGTGTAACAAATATTCACATGTAAGAAATGCCTAATCATTAGTCATTAGTGTGTGCACAAGGGAGGTATGTGAAAAGCTCGGAACAGGGCACACTGACTGGCGGGAGAGATTGCCCTTGATGGAGCACAAGCAAGGCCATATACAAGAGACGAAACATCCCATAATAGTGAGAGATCAAAATAGAAAATGGACCACAAAGATCAAAACACCCAAAGATCAAAACAACATTGCACCCTTTATTGGCAATGATGACACTTACAAGTGGTGATCTTGACGATTACAAACCTGGCTCTTGGCATTAGGGATGCATCATGGAAGGTAGGCGCCATATGGTGCATGCGAGGTTGAAGTTAGCGGTAAGTTTAGTTAGGGGAAAACATCAAGACGATGCAGCCATCGACGACATCAATCATGAACATCGAGAGCGGCCCAACGTTGTGTGTATAGGAGAGAGAGAAGACCTGATGGGAAATGGCGGCCTTCCGGCTTATGGTCTGGAGTGGGAGAGAGAAAGAGAGAGAGTGTGTAAACTTCATGTGCCTTCGGGCTATGAGCAAGGGAGAGAGATAAGGAGGGGTGGTAGGGTTTGCTTTCGGCCGACCCTGAGGGAGGAAGGGGAGGGAAGGAGTTAAATGGGTCAAGGATGGGATTTGAAGGAAAGGGGAGAGTGCATTATTATTGCTTCCCTTATGGGTTGTTCCCACAGCTAGAGACAATCGAAGCAGAGGAAGAAAAGAGAGAGAAAGAAGGGGGGTGGAGGTAGTGAGAGAGGGGAGAGATGGGGGGGGTCGCGTTCGGCCTGCCGGTGGGAAGAAAACAAGGGGGGGAAGAGAGAGGTGTGTGCAAGGCAAGGAAGAGGGGGGGAATAAGAGAGAGAGTACGGATCGTAATGAAAGAGAGGGATATTTTCAAGAAAAAAAAACGGCGTCCGCCATTCATTTCTTAGAGCCTCAGTTCTCTGGCTGGTTTAGAGAGCGGTACGGATAACCCGGTGTCATTCTGTTCCAAAGACTGAAATTTATATCGAAAGTTCGTTTTCTCCTTTCCCTCAACTGGCGTTCTTGATTGCCAAGCGGAGTGTTTAGAAAAATTGTTTCTTTTTAACGGTTTTTACAAAATTTTTCTCTATTTTGGGGCGGCATTTCTCCTTTCCCCCTTGCCCTCAAATTGAAAATGGCACGATGTTAAGCTGAGACACATTTTTCCCGAACACATTGTGTGTGTGTGTGTGTGTGTGTGTGTGTGTGTGTGTGTGTGTGAGAGAGAGAGAGAGAGAGAGAGAGAGAGAGAGAGAGAGAGAGAGAGAGAGAGAGAGAAAAGATGCTATTCCATATATTGGTTTTTGGCATTGACAAGGCCCAAAGCAAGAATCCAAGTCCAAGGTTGAAGGCAAGCAAATCCAAGGCAGAGAGTGAGCAAATCCAAGGCAGCACGAGTGAATTCGAGGCGACAAAGGGGGAGGAAATCTTGACTAAAGTTGAAGGATTTCTCTAAATTGTATGCCATTCTCACCTTCGAGTTGGGATTTCAAGGTCTAAATGAAAATTTGAAAATTACAATTTTTAGGCGTAAATATCATAATTTGTTAGGTGGGATTACACTAAACCGGTCCTCTTGACATTGCATTTTCTTTGTGTTTCGTGTGTGCAATCATGTTCTCAAGGTCAAAATTAAAATCTCAAGGTAAATATTAAATTTTGTTAGGTGGGACTACACTAAGCTGATCTTTTAGAGCACTCTCATAGCCAAATTTTTTTTTTCAAAACATCGACGAAGGGCATGACGAATTAGGGTAGCCCTCCACTATATTTGGAGATTTCTAAATTAAATTCCTCCAAGTCTCATGCATGCTATCACCTTGGGGTGAAATTTAGAGAAAAATCTCAAAATTCGTAGGTGGGATTGCACTTAAGTTAGGATGCTTTTCTCCAAAATACGGGTGCTTTGAGTTTCATGGGTGCTATCACCTTGAGGTGAAGGTTTAGAGATGGATCTCAAAATTCATAGGTGGGGTTACACTAAACTTGGATTTTTCTTGAGTGTCAACGAGTGGTGGTCTTTTGACGTGGTGTGTTTGCCCTTGGGACCAGAAAGAGAAGCAAAAGCCTTTAATTTGGTGATGGTTCAAATGGTCTCACCTACAATCAATGTTGTGTGGTTGACTTTATCATGATTGAGATTATTTGGCCCTGTTTTTTAAAATAAGATATCCATGGATGGAAGTACACTAAACCAATCTTCAAGCACTCCAATACACAATGATTTTTCCCAAAATATGAGTGGCGAAGATGGGTGGTGGTATTTTGAAACCCTTGCCTATATTTGAAGTTTTTTACACCCTAAATTCCTTTGAGCTTTGGAGGTGTTCTTGCTTTCCAGTTGGAATTTAGAGGTGAATTCCAAATTTGCAAGTGAGAATGCACTAAACCTAGGTTTGAACACTGTTTAAAGGAAAATTATAGCTTTTGAGATAGCTGTCTCCCTCCCCCCTCCCTCTTTCTATCATAGCCACTTTTGGCCACGAGCTATCCTCTGTGTCTTTCTAGGTTTTCTCAGCTTCAAATAATGATTTCAAAAGTAAAAGTTATGTGGGATTACACTAAACATAGCCCTTTTTTGAGCACTTGAATAAAAAATATCAATGCTACAATACTTGAGAGCTTTAATATTTCTTTTGGAGTGATTTAGTCTATCACCCTGCTAAAACATCTCTCTCTCTCTCTCTCTCTCTCTCTCTCTCTCTCTCTCTCTCTCTCTCTCATAGTCACTTTTGACCACTAGCTACCTCTCTACACCTTTGCACAATAGCCTTCGAGGCCATTGGGACTACTACACCTATGTTCTATCATGCTGCCATGATGTCTAAATTGATTATACATATTGCACTGCTAAAAGAGGCCGAATGGAACCTCATCTCAACATCTCCAAGCATCTGGCAAGTGCATGATTTACGCTCATGACAAAAGCCGCTCTATTTCTTTTTTTTTTTACACATGAAACATGCAATTCCTTGCCTTGTGAAGCACAAAGAGAGAGAGAGAGAGAGAGAGAGAGAGAGAGAGAGAGAGAGAGAGAGAGAGAGAGAGAGAGAGAGAGAGAGAGAGAAAAAAGAGGTCAAATACAACCTCATCTCAACATGTCTTAACATCAGGCAAGTGCATGATTCACACTCATGACAAAAGGCACTCTATATTTCTAAAAAACTACATGGCACGTGCAATTCCTAGCCGTGTGAAGCAGAGGCATATATATATATATATATATATATATATATATATAGAGAGAGAGAGAGAGAGAGAGAGAGAGAGAGAGAGAGAGAGAGAGAGAGAGAGAGAAAGAGAGAGAGAGAGAGAGAGAGAGAGAGAGGCGGAGCAATCAAGAAAAGTTTGTGCCAAAAACTAAACTGAATATTTTCTATTTTAGAGGAAACCCAAGTAATTCCTCATACTACAGTCGTAAACGTAGAGCTCATCACCTCATTTGTGTTATTCTAAGAAAGAAATATTGCATGAGACAAGTAAGGCCCCTTGACATGTCCACATGTCAATGAACTAGACTTTTCCTCTTAATCACCGGCAACATAGCTGTCCAAAATGGAGAAGGAAATGGGAGAGCTAGTCTAATGCAATGGGGCAGGAAACTTTGATAACCAATCTACCAAACTTCAAGCTTCCTCTCCTTCTTAATGTATGTAGCCATGATAAACACATTTTCTAGCACCATAGAGAGAGATAAAAGAGTCCAAATGTAGCCTCATCTCAACATTCCCTGCTATAAAAGAAGGCATTCTATATTTCAAAAAAAAAACACATGGCACATGCAATTCCTAGCATTGTGAGGTATAGATAGATAGAGACAGAGAGGGGGGAGAGAGAGAGAGAGAGAGAGAGAGAGAGAGAGAGCGGTCAAGAAAATTTGTGACAAAAACTAACCCCAAAATTTTCTATTTCAAAGGAAACCCAAGTGATTCCTCATATTACAGTGGAAAATGTAGAGCTCCTTACCTCATTTACGTTATTCTAAGAAATATTGCATGAGACAAGCAAGACCCCTTGAAACTCTTGCTCTTAGCATAGAAAAAATGGAGAGGGAGCTGGGAGAGCCAGTCTATTGCAACGGGGCAAGAAACTATGATAACCAATATACCAAACTTTAAGATTCCTCTTCTTCTTCATGTCATACGGGCAATGCTAATAGACTTGCCGATGAGTCTTGATACCTAAGCATACTATTTCAATGTGAATTGGGAGAACCAACCTACAATATTTGGAGAAGGAATTGGAAAATCAAATCTCCACATTGGGTGAGAAAACCAACAAAACCACTCTTACCACACTTGGGTGATTCAAGCTTTCTCTCCTTCTTCATGCAAGAACCCATGAAAAGTTTGTTCTTGATGTCATAGAGAGAACCAATGATAGGAGATGCTAAATAACCTTCAAGAAGTCTCACAGCTGAGTCTTCAACTCCAATGGTGTCATTTCGTATTCAATTTATCCTATGACGTCTATTAAATTTAATATATCTTACTAATAGAAGAAGTGGGAGGATGCATGAAAGGAAAGGTTTGTTAAAGCAATAGAAAGGATCTATCAAACAAGCCTTGAACTCATGCGCACTCTTTATTCCTTCCTTGGGTATAATACTCCAATTAATATTGTGATGTGTTGAGGGTATTATATGCTTGCATTTGGAAGTTAGTATAGATAAGAAACTTCCCTTCCTTAAGTACACTACTTTAATTAATACTATGATGATTGAGTATATTTTATTCTTGCATTTGGGAGTAACTAAAATGATAAAACTTATGCACTCATTATGAACTTAGTGTTTTCTTTGTTTCTTGACAGAAGCATTTATGAGGACAAGGGACACATGCATTTGTCTCCTGAATCTACAATTCATTCCTCTCATGTGCGTGCACACCGAAATATTGCACGAAATTATCGATGTCAACTCGCTATACAGTGTACCATATACTTGCTAAAGGACGCCTTGCCATGCTCAACAAATGGCCATGGTCGTGGTAGGAGTCCCTCCACATTTGTGGAGGGTTACATCCACGGTGATGTTACTATTCCACAAGTTCCTTTGCAAACTGTCATGCAACGACAAGGATGAAGAGAGCACACTCTTTCATGTTTGGATGCGACAAGAATATATCGTCAACAACGGGCAAGGCAACGCACCTCCAACATAAGACAGCAGCACCATCAACATGATGGACACTTTTGCCCTCTCATAGACGCTCAAAATGAGGAATAGGTCCCGTATGTTCATGATACATCACTTGCAAAAATTGCTTGCATTCTACATGCCTATCCATGTCTACGAGGTGTCCACCCTTCCATGCTACCATTGATACATGTCTAATTGCCTATAGATCATACAAGAACCATGTCCTCCTTCTGTGAGTTTTGTGGTGCATGTCTTTGACTGTGTGAAATGAAGAAGGAAGATACACCATCAATGGGAAAATATTGTTGCAAAGGTGGGAAAGTATCCCTCTTTCCTCTTGTATTGGAGAGGCTACTCACTAATAGTGATGCTTTCAGTAGGTCTTTCAGAAGAAACATCAGGAGTTACAATAGTGTGATGGCATTTGCATCTCTTGGAGCTACCATTGATGAGACATTGATGGGTAGTTCTGGTGCATATTGCTTTCATGTACATGGCGGTGTGTACCATTGACCTGGTTCTTTGCTACCACATGAAGCAGGGGCTCCAAAATTTGCAAAGATGTATGATGATACTGAGCATGAGGTTTGGAATCGTATGAGTGCCTTAGATGGTTTGAGTTTTTCCACTCTTGAAGCATTATCAATGATGATGCGATCATGTAATCAGTATGCGAATGCCTTCTACAATGTTGGTAGAATGTTACATGACAGTCCTTGTGTGGAGATCAAAATGAAAATTTGTGAGAATAGGAATACTTCCAGGTAGTACTTGATACCTACATGCAATGAGGTTTCTACAATTATGCCAGGTCAAGGGGATGTACAAACAGTTGGCCATCAAGACATTGTGATACATTGTCAAAATGGAAGGCTGCAAAGGATTTCAAATCTACACAGGTCGTACATGCCACTATTGTATGTTCTTCTCTTTCCATGGGGAGACGACGGATGGCATATCAAGCTTCCTTATGATAATGTGCATGGCCCTTTGGATGCCTTGGTTGGTTGACAATGTGTCACTCAAAGAGTACTATGCATATCGGCTACAGGTTCGTGCTGATACAGAGTCATGCTTGCTTCGTGGGGGTCGTTTACTTCATCAATTTATGGTTGATGCATATTGTGCCATTGAGGAATGTCGTCTTGCATGGATCCGTACAAATCAGCAGACGTTGAGGGCAGAATTGTATGCAGGCTTGGTTGACATGGTGCATTTTTCTGGGAGTGATGCTGTACTTGGACGGTCTGGAGGTCAAAGAATTGTTTATAGGCGGCCCTCGGCACATGTACCAATTGTATCAAGATGCAATGGAAATTGTGCGTGCAAAGGGAAAGCCAGACCTATTTATCACATTTTTATGTAACCCCAAATGGCCAGAAATAAATGAGGCATTACTTCCAGGACAGGTTTCCTTTGATCAACCACACATAACCACTAGGGTTTTCTTCTTGAAACACTCGAGCATGATGAAGTATATCTTAAAGAAAGATATTTTTGGGAAAGTGGTGGCTTACATGTCTGTTGTGGAGTTCCAAAAGAGAGGCTTGCCACATTCTCATACATTATTGATTCTAGATCCCGATGTAAGCCTCAATCGACATTTGACTATGACAAAATGGTTTGTGGAGAGCTGCCAGATAAAATTCGATTTCCAGTGCTGCATGATATCATTGTTAATTGTAACATTCATGGTCCATGCGGTGAGTTCAATAGTTCATCTCCTTGCATGGTTGATGGCCGATGTATTAGAAAATATCCATGTTTATTTTGTGAGCAAACAAGCATGGATATTAATGGCTACCCCATTTATGTGCGACGAAACAATGGCTTCACCACCAAGGTAAGGGGTTCTACTATTGATAAATGATGGGTTGTGCCATATAATCATGTTTTGTCAACACTATTTAATGCGCATATCAATGTTGAGGTATGCTCAACAATTTCAGCCATCAACAAGTATGTCTATAAGTACATCTACAAGGGGCATGATAGGGCAACTGTAAGATTCCATACATCGGTATGTGATGCAGAAAGGGATAACATTGATGAGATAGACATGTACACGAATGGCTGCTATGTATCTGCATCTGAGTCTTGTTGGAGAATTTTTTAATATCCTTTGCACAATGACGCACCAGTTTTTCACAAATTGAGCGTGCATGTTCCGGCTGGTAAAATGGTAACTTTTTGAGATAATGATAGACTTAATGATGTCTTGCAAAGAGATAATTCAAAGAAGACCACTTTGACAGAGTGTTTCACATGCAACTTGGAGAATCCTGAAGCAAACGATAGTTTGTACATTGATTTTCCTCAAAAGTGGGTGTGGAATTCGGGTTCCAAGAAATGGACAAAGAGACGTCATGGGGACACTATTGGGCGGATGTATTTTGTGCAGCCCTCTGCAAGTGAACGATATTATGTCCGTTTGATTTTGACTATTTGTAAAGGATGTAAATCATTTGAGGATCTACGCTCCACAAATGGTGTATTGTTTCCAACATTCAAGGAAGCATGCATTGCAAGAGGTATCTTGGAAGATGATGGGGAATGGTTCGAATGCATGGAGGAAGCTTGCAGTACACATACAGGCTCGCAATTGAGACATTTGTTTGTGACCATTCAATTTTTTTGTGAACCCTCCTCCATTCATGTCTTATGGGAAATATTTTGACGTTTTTTTTATGAGGACTATCAACACATGTTGGAGATGAGATATGAGTCGTTAGATGGTTGTACATAGGTTGCTGAAGGGTATGCATTGAGAGATTTGCATAACATTCTTGGTACTTTTGGACGAAGTTTAACTGAATTTCTTGGAATTCCAATGCCTGATGAATGCTTTGTGACACGTTGGTGCAGCCAAAGTTGGTCCAAGCTACGAGATAGTCAATGCCAGGCAGAGGCAGCATGTGAGCGCAGTGCAAAAGGCTAGGGTAGGTACCAAAGCCCTAGCAGCCAAAGGATAGCGGGAATGTATTCTTGAAGTGGTTTTTTAGGCCAAAGGTGTGTTGCAAAGAGCCAAGCAGGTTGGTGGACTTCTGTGTCCGAGATGTGGATTTTATGTCCTAGAATTTAGTGATCAGTGTGCTCTAGAAGCCAGTCCAGACGGCTCGTCAAATGGAACCCTGGTCCTCAAGATATTGCAGTTTAAAGTTAAAGTGTGTAGCAGATCCCCGACGGATAGGGCAGTTGGGGACAGGTGGACCGGGCTGATGTCAGTGTATATGTGTGTAGTGCTCCAGTTGTGGAGCATGCCTGTCCTTTCGGATTGTGAATCGGAGCTCTGGATAGCAAGATATGATCAATTGAAGATTTTCAGGGGGCCGGGTCTGAGCTCACTTGGCCGCATTGGAGTACGTGCCATCTCGAATCTTCTGAGCCTCGACGAGGTTCTAGAGCAGAATGTACACCATATGGAGCTAGCAAGAAGTGACTGCACGCCAAATGGAGTCCGGAGCGAGAAGATATAGTCGTCGGAAAACTGGGAGCTTTTGGCCGGCTTGGATTGCAGATGTTTTTTTCCATTTTAGAGAGCCCTGGTTCGAAGATGCCGAGAAGTCAAAAGTGCAGATAAAGAGAAGGTGATTTTAGGCGGGAAGATGGAGATTCACCCAGGCTTTGCGGCTTGGCAACAGGAGGTGGGAGCAAATAATGGGGTCCAGGCAAGAGCAGGCCAAAAAAATAGTAAAGGGATTTTTTGAAACTCAAAAGCCTTGGGGCACTATGGTGATGCCACATGGCATAGGGTATAACCCACATGCAAAGGGAAAAGCCCAGAGGCCGCACTGTATAAGCCAAGCCGTGCCACTCTCCATAGTATTCAAGAGAGGGTGAGGGGAGCTCCCCTTAGGCGCAGCTATGGCGTCCTCGCCTTGGGCGCTGCTGTGGCGGTGATGCGGTGGTTTTGGTGGCAAGCCGACGGGGCCGGGCGGCGCATGGCGTACGCGGCGGTGAGCCCAGTGATGACATGGCACGCCCAAAGAAAAGGGGGGATTCCCGCGGCTCTCAAAGCCCCAATATTTTGAAGGAAGAGGAGGGGGGCAATAGCGATATCGCTATTGCCTTCCCCTCTCAGGTAAGGGGTGAGGCCCACAGCAGAGAGAGAGAGAGAGAGAGAGAGAGAGAGAGAGAGAGAGAGAGAGAGGGAGGGAGTCTGGGAGCAAAGAGGTGGACAAGGCCAAATGCAAAGGCACCAAAGGAGGGGACCCGGCTGGCCAAGATGGAAGGTGCAAAGGGCAAGTGTGCACACCATGTACATGTTTCCAAAAATAAACTAGGCCAAGTGTTGGCAATGCAAGAAAATACTAATAGAAGATCTAAGTGAAGGCCACGGCAAGAGAAAACCATCGTTTTTTCTTTTTTGGGGCCTGTGAGAGACACCCCTATAAAAGGTTGTAAATGTGACAATTTTGGGGCCTTTTTGCCTGTGTGAGTAAGGGAGAGCTTGAAGCTTGTGTGATGCCAAGCTTTCCATTGAAGCTGCATACATCAATTGTACTACCCTCTTTGCAATAATACCAACCGTGTGCCCACTCTCTTGAATTGCTTCTCCCCAATCCCCTCCTTCGCTCTCACTTTTGGTGTGTTAACCATTATTTGCAGAGGGTTTGCCTGCAGTTTGAAAGGTGCTATCAAGAGTGTAGATTAGGGGTGTTTTGTGAGTCGGAACGAGTGAGTTAAGCAGTGTGGGTGTATGTGTGTTGTGGGTGTTCTTGTGCAAGGAGTGAGATTGTCGTGTTGTGTGCTAAGGTGGAATTGTTCGTGCGAATTAGCCGATTTGAAGCTGTGTTTTGAGAGGTTAGGGGTGATGTGGAATCCCTGGGCTATAGAGAGGCAAGCATTGTGTGTGCTGGGTGTGTTTCCTTTTCCCCCTCTCCATCTTCTGGTGCCCCCACGGAGGAGCGGACTGATGCTCCTAGTTGACGTCGAGGTAGGGATTTTTGTGATGCCAAAGGTGCGGCCTTTGAAGAGAAGGTGCTGCTATTGATGGCTTGGGCGGGATTTCCCATTTTCACTGGGGTTGAAGATGCGGAGACTTGGCTTCAAGACTACTGATTGTTTGTGTTGGAAAGTGGTTTATCAAGGGAAGATGGTGCGGTACAGGTATTCCTGCTCTTGGTTCGTGGTAAAGCAAAGCTATGGTTCAATAGCCTTGATGATGAAGAAAAGGCAGATTGTGAAGCCGTGGAGGCGGCTTTTTGAAGCAGATTTGTTGTGGATGCGCAGCTAGATGAAGTAAAGCGAAAGCTGGATGGATTGAAGCAAAGCTTGGAGGGAGATTTTCAAGCGTTCGAGTGGGAGTTCGAAGCCCTTTGGGGGAAATTGATCAAGGTAACTGCTGCAAAAAATGCTAGCTTTTTGAAATTATGTAAGTTTATGGATTGTCTGCATGAGGAACTGCGAGATAAGGTGGAGTTAGATGGCCCAATGTCGTATGAGGAGGTGGTAGCTCTAGCGAGAGGGTGAACCAAGAAGATTTTGAAGAAGCGCGAGGCTAGGCGGTGTTTGTAGGGTGCAGTGATGAAAAAGCAGTATGAGACAGGGGTAGCTGTGCCGCAGGTGGTACAAAGTGAAGTGCAAGTGCAAGAAGAACCAAGGGTTCTTTGGCTGCAAAGAGACAGGATGGTTCCTATGCCAAAGATGCCGGCTAGAGCGGTTCCAATTGTGGAGGAAGTGCAGGTGGTTCCAGAGTGGACAAAGGAAGTGCTGCCAAGTTTGAGTGAAGATGCTAAAGCTCCATTGAAGTGTGCTAAAGAGCAACGAGTGCGGTTTGCAGACGAGGTGGAAGCAGTGAAGCTAGAGGAGATTCCCGAGCTTGAAACCGAAGTGGAGACTGGCTTGAGTGACAGTAGCTCTATGGATGCAGATACGAGTTGGGAGACTGAGTCATCCCAATCCAGGTATGATGAGTTCGACCTCTTGCATGTGAGTGCAGAGGCAGTGAATGTGTGTGAGGAGCAGCAGGAAGTGCAAGCCGAAGTGCTTAGCGAGGACCAAGTGGAGCAGTCTAGCCCTACAGGTGATGATGTGCAGATAAATCTGGTGTGCAGTGCCATGCTAATGGCTATGTTGATGAAGATAGTGGTGGAATATGCCATAGTGGTGTAGCAGGTGCAAAGTTGTGCTAAAAGGTGTAAAGCAGTTGTACCTATGGAGCAGGATGAGGAGGATGTGATAGAGAACGAGTTTCTCTCTTCCTTGGCAGAGCTTGAGGATGCAGCGGTAGAAGAGCAGGTAGTGGAAACGAACAAGCAAGTGGTGCTTATTGACCTTGAAGGGCCAGTTGACGAGGAGGAGCTCAACGATGCTGGAATTGAGTTCATGGCAGGTGAGAAGGATGAAGTGGAGTCAAAGTTAGAGGTGTTCCCTATGCAGTCAGTGCCTTCTATGACAGATGATGTGGATTCCAAGGTGGTATCCAAACTTTGTAAGGAGGTATGTGAGTGGTGGTTGAAAGGAATGGTGATCAAAGTAGCTGTGCAGTATGCTGTTGATCAGGTACACGATCTACTAGACGAGGATCTAGATTTACATGGATGGGAGGGCGGGTCAGATGTGTTAGGACTGTTTGATGCGAGTGATGGTACAAACAGGTATTTGGATGGTGAGCACGAAGGTGCTCTATTTAGTGCTTTTGGAGGAGTTTTGTTGAAAGTGGGCAGTTTGCCAAGGAGTCCTTGGATAGGTAGAAGAATGTGGATGGAAATTTGGTTATGCAGTTGGGTGTGTGTCTTGGTGTGGCACTATGCAAAGCTGTTACAGGTGGATGGAGAAAACCAATGCAAAGTGTTTGACCCAGGAGGGTGATTGCAGGTAAAGAAGGGGGCTGGGCAACCCGCATGAGCAAAGAAAGCGGGTAGCAGGTGCCAGTTTTGTACATATGGTGGGTGTTTTTGCAGTGTACAGAGAGTTTCTTTGTGGTGTGCAGCTTTTTAGTGCAATAAGGCCATGTGTGGTTGAACATAAATGTTCAACGAGGGGGTGCGCAATGATGGTGCAACAAAAGTTGGTCCAAGCTAAGAGATAGTCAATGCCAGGAAGAGGCATCATGTGAGTGCAGTGCAACAGGCTAGGGAAGGTACCAAAGCCCTAGGCAGCCAAAGGATAGCGGGAATGTATGCTTGAAGTGGTTTTTTAGGCCAAAGGTGTGTTGCAAAGATCCAAGCAGGTTGGTGGCCTTCTATGTCCGAGATGTGGATTTTATGTCCTAGAATGTAGTGATCAGTGTGCTCTAGAAGCCAGTCCAGACGGCTTGTCAAATGGAACCCTGGTGCTCAAGATATTGCAGTTTATAGTTAAATTGTGTAGCAGATCCCCGACGGATAGGGTAGCTGGGGACAGGTGGCCCGGGATGATGTCAGTGTATATGTGTGTAGTGCTCGAGTTGTGGAGCATGCCTGTCTTTTCGGATTGTGAATCGGAGCTTTGGATAGCAAGATATGATCAATTGAATATTTTCAGGGGGCCGGGTCTGAGCTCACTTGTTGGCGCATTGGAGTACGTGCCATCTGGAATATTCTGAACATCGACGAGGTTCTAGAGCAGAGTGTACACCATATGGAGCTAGCAAGAAGTGACTGCACACCAAATGGAGTCCGGAGCAAGAGGATATAGTCGTCAAAAAACTGGGAGCTTTTGGCCGGCTTGGATTGTAGCAGATGTTTTTTTCCATTTTTGAGAGCCCTGGTTCGAAGATGCCGAGAAGTCAAAAGTGCAGGTAAAGAGAAGGTGATTGTAGGCGGGAAGATGGAGATTCACCCAGGCTTTGCGGCTTGGCAACAGGAGGTGGGAGCAAATAATGGGGTCCAGGCAAGAGCAGGCCAAAAAATTTTGGTTGAAAAAATAGTAAAGGGATTTTTTGAAACTCAAAAGTCTTGGTGCTCTTTGGTGATGCCACGTGGCATAGGGTATAACCCACATGCGCAAGGAAAAGCCCGGAGGCCGCACTATATAAGCCAGGATGTGGCACTCTCCATAGTATCCAAGAGAGGGTGAGGGGAGCTCCCCTTAGGCGCAACTATGGCGTCCGCCCCTTGGGCGCTGCTGTGGCGGTGATGCGGTGGTTTTGGTGGCGAGCCGACGGGGCCGGGCGGCGCATGGCGTACGCGGCGGTGAGCCCAGTGATGACATGGCACACCCAAAGAAAAGGGGGGGTTCCCGCGGCTCTCAAAGCCCCAATATTTTGAAGGAAGAGGAGGCGGGCAATAGCGATATCTCTATTGCCTTCCCCTCTCAGGTAAGGGGTGAGGCCCACAGCAGAGAGAGAGAGAGAGAGGGAGTCCAGGAGCAAAGAGGTGGACAAGGCCAAATGCAAAGGCACAAAAGGAGGGGACCCGGCCGGACAAGATGGAAGGTGCAAAGGGCAAGTGTGCACACCATGTACATGTTTCCAAAAATAAACTGGGCCAAGTGTTGGCAATGCAAGAAAATACTAAAAGAAGCTCTAAGTGAAGGCCACGGCAAGAGAAAACCATCCTTTTTTCTTTCTTTGGGCCTCTTAGAGACACCCCTATAAAAGGTTGTAAATGTGACAATTTTGGGGCTTTTTTGCCTATGTGAGTAAGGGAGAGCTTGAAGCTTGTGTGATGCCAAGCTTTCCATTGAAGCTGCATACATCAATTGTACTACCCTCTTTCCAATAATACCAACCGTGTGCCCACTCTCTTGGATTGCTTCTCCCCAATCCGCTCCTTCTCTCTCACTTTTGGTGTGTTAACCATTATTTGCAGAGGGTTTGCCTGCAGTTTGAAGGGTGCTATCAAGAGTGCAAATTAGGGGTGTTTTGTGAGTCGGAACGGGTGAGTTAAGCAGTGTGGGTGTATGTGTGTTGTGGGTGTTCTTGTGCAAGGAGTGAGATAGTCGTGTTGTGTACTAAGGTGGAATTGTTCGTGCAAATTAGCCGATTTGAAGGTGTGTTTTGAGAGGTTAGGGGTGTTGTGGAATCCCTGGGCTATAGAGAGGCAAGCATTGTGTGTGCTGGGTGTGTTCCCTATTCCCTCTGTCCAACGTGATGAAAATAGCTTGCTTTTCCAAGAGCAATTCCTTGACACAATCCAAGAGCTATTCGTGTCACCTGAAATGGAGCAGAGTCTAAATGAAGATCAAAGGATTTCTTTTGAGGCAGTGTTGCATGGATTGACTATTGATGGTGGGGATATTTTTTTCCTAGATAGTTGTGCAGGTACTGGGAAAACTTATTTCTATAATTGTTTGTTGTCACGTGTGCACGGAGAAGGAGAGGTTGCATTGGCCACAGCATCTTCTGGTATTTCAGCATTGCTATTGCGAAATGGACGCACTGCACATTTTAGATTCAAGATACCCTTGGACCTTGATAGTTGTAGCACATGCAATATCCTTGATCAAGGTCAACTTGCTGAATTTCTTAGAATGTGCAAGTTGATTGTGGGGGATGAGGCTCTTATGATGTACCGATATGCCTTTGAAGCTTCGGACAGGTCTTTGCAAGATATCATGTGCTCAACAAATCCATTTGGTGGAAAAGTGTTGCTTCTTGGGGGAGATTTCAGACAGATCTTACCAGTGGTGTTCTAGGGAGCACGTGTTGACATTCTTGATGCTACACTTTGTCTATCGCACTTATGGAATCATGTGAAGATTCTTAGATTGGCACATAACATGCATGTGGGAGGTGGTGATGTTGCAAATTCTGCCTATAGAGAATGGCTTATGGATGTAGGAAATGGGACTTTGACAATCGGTGATGAACAAATGATAGAAATCCCCCGTCACATGGTGATTTCTTCATATTCATTGGATGTATTGATAGGTTGCATCTATTCAGAAATCGATAAAGATGTGGTCCATGTAGAATACTTTAGAGAGCGGGCCATCCTTGCTCCAAAAAACTTTGAAGCTGATATTCTCAATGCTAAGGCCCTGTACACAATGAAAGGTGATGTTGTGCAATACTTTAGTGCTGACTCTATGCCAGAAAACTCGATGCAAGATCCTTTCTTATACTTTGTGGAGTTTTTAAATAGTCTCACCTTGGGTGGTGGATTTTCAACACATTGCTTGGAGTTGAAAATGAATGCCCCAATAATTCTACTACGAAACATTGATCCAAGTCAAGGTCTATGTAATGGGACACACTTGGTGTGCAAGGCATTTCATGCAAGAGTTCTGGAGGCAGAAGTTATTGCAGGTACACGGGAGGCACTCTGGTTTTCATCGCTCGAATATGTTTTGTGCATTCTGGTACAAAGTTTCCATTCTTTCTTAGACGGAGACTGTTCCCAGTTAGATTGGATTTTTGTATGACGATAAATAAGTCATAGGGACAAAGCATTGACATGTTGGGCCTATACCTGGTGACACCGGTCTTCACTCATGAACAATTGTATGTTGCATTGTCACGTGCACGTTCAGCCATTGGAGTGAAGATGCTCCTACGTGACATTGATGTAAATGAAACAACTACACTGACAACAAACATTGTGTACCATGAGATATTAAACAATGCCATATGAAGGTTCCAATCCTTCTTTCTATATGACGATAAATAAGTCACATGACCAAAGCATTACCATGTTGAGCCTATACCTGGTGCCACCGGTCTTCACTCATGGATAATCTTATATTGCACTGTCACGCGCACGCTCAACTGTTGGAGTGAAAATTCTCCTACGTGACGTTGATGTAATTTACAAAACAATTGCACTAACAATAAACATTATGTACCATGAGATATCAATCAATGCCATATGAAGGATCCAATCCTTCTCATTGTTGTGTTCTTCTTTGTATATGTTTCAAATCATAAAATATTTTGTGAATTAATTTTCTACCTCTCTCCATAACATACATTAAACTATGTCATGTGAAGGTTTTGTTCCTTCCTCACATTGTCTATTTTGTGGTTTCCATTTGGATATATAGATCATGGATCAAATGACTTACATCTCCAAGGTGTCCTTTTTATGTAGAAGATCATCCACATCCTGGTATGTTTTTGTCCACCACTAAGACATGATGTGGAGACTTATTGTGTTATCTTTGGGACCTTGATTTGTTTTCCCATTATTTTAAGCAGAGCCACTTTTTTGGTGTGCACCTTTGCCGCACAAAAAATTGTTAGGACCATTCGCAAGCACTACAAGACCAAGTGTGTGTGCATGAAATCATAAATTCACTTGGCATAAAGTAATATTCATGGTTTTTTTGTTTCCTTATGTGTTACGGACCTTAGGAAGTTGCCATCTATCGATATCGTTACATTGGCATACTCCTCCGACATTGAGTATGGTGTCTACTCGGGTTATGAAGGCGTGTGTGTCTTCCCAAGATGAAAATGATTCTCAATGGTTTGCTAGATATGAAGGATACTCCGTTCCTGATGATTGGGAGCACCTCCAAAGTTCTAGGTTCACTGAATTGATCTACCAAATCTACTTGCCTAAACAACTTGCATGTTTGGCAGTGCCATACATAGCTGCAATAACTAGTATGTGTAAATTATTGTGTTTGGTGCTTCAATTGTATTATTTTTTTTAAAAAAAGTCTCCCTTTTTTACTACTATTGTTTGTTAATCCAGGAGATAATCAACCTTGGGATGGAAAAACGGTCCTTAATTTAGGAATGGAGAACTCCAAGCCGATTGCCAATTGCATGATGAAACGAGCTACGTTGATATTGCCTCTTAGATCATTTGTGGCACAATAATGTCCTTGCTTGTGTTTGCTTCTATGACAAACATATCAATAGCTTTGCCATGCTTGTGATCCATTTTAGGCAATGTTCTTTGAAAATGTGGATACATTTCTAAATGTCTTGGTGTTTATTATGACTTTGTAATTCTGTGCAATAGAGTTTTCCACTTGCGATTTGAGTTTGAGGGATCCAAGATATTAGGTTCATATCTTAGAGATCTTTGTTTAAGCACAACAATTCTAGGCATTGATCCTCACGTTTGTGAGAGGATAGGTTGCTATGTTGAGAGAGAGAGAGAGAGAGAGAGAGAGAGAGAGAGAGAGAGAGAGAGAGATACAGAGAGAGAGAGAGAGAGAGAGAGAGAGAGATGTGCAATAAGGAAGAGATAAAATCATGCATGTTGCTTGAGGAAAACATTAAAGTCTCTCTATGTCTTTTCCTGAACTTGCACCTCTTATGCTTTGTGTAGATTATGTTTTTTTGTATAATAAGATGTTATGTTCGTAATATTGTGCAAGGGATTTCTTCCTTTGTGGTAGTTGACCCATAGTTCAACTATATATGCATTGTGATGTACTTTTTAATGGTACAGCTATGGAAAACATGAATAACAATGCCATCTTTGAGACCGAGTCGGATGGTATTGAGTCCACTCCTCCAAGGTTTGCCAATGCTCGAGCGGCAAAGAGAAGTGCTCGATGCATGGGATCCTCTTCTATTAATCCTGCGGTAAATGATGGGAATCATGAACTCATGGTTGCATTATGGGACTTCTTTGTTCGTAGTGAGTCTAGGCAGTTGGACTTTGAGCAACACTTGGAGCCAATTTTGGACGTGGCTCAGAAAGCGAATGGCCAACAAATTGTAGACCTTTGCAATGAGGTGCATTTATGTGCACAACGCTTCAATGGAGGAATGGCCCAGGTTGAGGAGAACCAATTCAACATGCTGGTGCTCATGGAGTAACAATTTTAATCAATGCAAAGCTCACACATGCCCAATAGGGAAATCAAGGTCCAAATCGATGCACTTAAGGACCTGGTCCTTGCTTTAGAAGGAGAGGTAACCCGGCTCAAGGTCCATCTGAATTGATTGAATGCATTGATGAGAAAGATGGCTCCAGCTTCTGATGGCCGTGCCATATAGCAATGTTCAACCTTGGCTACTAGAAATAGTTGAAGCACGTACTTTTGTGTGTTAATTTGATTCACTATGTTGATGTACTAAAGCATACCTTGCTTTGAACTGTGTTGGTAGGGTAAATTAGTGAATGTGTTGTTTTTTTTTGTTTTATACTTGTGTTGTTTGATATACATGGCATGAGCCATAGAGTATACTTAAATTAACTTTTGATACTTTGGTTGAGATGATATTTTTTGTCAAAACAATATGAGGTACTACCTTTGTGGCTTGGGGACATTAGGTAGCATGTTTTTAGAAAGAGGCTTCCATCATTACAACTATGCTTAGCTATGTGAGCTTCAAGGACGTTGCAATGAAATACTTGGAAGCTTGATAGATTTCATGATATTTTTCCACTATCTACATTTCATTCTGAAAGTTATCTTTAGGTTTACAAGTAGAAATTTTCTTACTCCTTTAGATTTGGTTCACTTTTTGCACTCTCAAATAATTGGGTAGCACTTTCCAGACCCCATTATTAGTTCGTAATGACCATTGTAGACAACTTCAGATTGGGGTCATGCACATCAAATCACTTCAATGGGATACTTTATTGCATTGATGCATATGCACGTGCCTAAAGTTTGTTTTCTCTTTGAAAACAACAAACTTCCTCCTATGAAACCCTTTGCTTTTGGAAATTAGGGACCATTGAGACCCTGTTATGATGTGTATCCACAAAGTATGTATAATGTATCCTAATTGTGGAAGGTTCAAACAAGACGATAGAGTTTGTGGGATTATTTTTACAAAAGGGTCATTGATGTATGATAGTGTAGGAAATTTGAATGTTATTATAGTTATTATATATTACCAATTGAAACTCCACCAAAGCATCCTTTGCCACTAACTATTTTGTTTGATTGTTTCCTAAGAGTTTTGACATTTTGCATGGAGTGGACAATGTAAATCGTAAATAAGATCTTTTGGTGTTTGAAGGTTTATTGGTATTGCATTTGAAGTTATTTTCTTTTCTTAAAATATCAAAACTATGTGTTGCCTGTGCTTTAAGTTGTTGCATATGCGTGATATTTTTCATGTTTTTCCATCTCATTATGTGAAAATGTTGAAATTTTATGGCTTATGTACACATGAATGAATAGATTTGTGTAGCTCTTTATGCATGTCTATGAGTGATCGAGAACTAAGAACTTGTTACAAATTTCAAAGTTTCAATGGTATCAATAGTGTGCTCTTTTGGATTACACCAACATGTGGATCACATACTATAGTTGCTATGTTGATTCTATTCTCTATACACTTTGATTGTCATGAAAAGCTGATGTTATGATGTTTCTTGGATGGGTTTGAAATATTGTATTTATAGATGCCACGTCAAAGAAGGCATTGGACGGTATCTACGTTTAGCTGGATGCTTCATCTCTCGCCGTTTCTTATCTATGGTAGGATCTAAGTATATCCTTTGAAAATTCTCCAACTTGGTGTTCAACCTAACAATTTTCTCATTTAGATCCATCTGGTTGGAGAGACCCACTTAGTACGCATGATGTAGTACACATTATTGAAAGCTTTGAAGCTGTTAGGTAAGGAACACCAATGAAGCACAATGCTTTTTGAAATATTTTTTGGTTATTGAACTTATTGTAATTAACCAATTGGCTTGTAGGAATCACTGTTATCATGATAACATTTTAATGGAAGTGCATGAGTTTTTCGGAGGACTCCAAGGGTACTTTCATATCAGTGTGGCTTTGAATCGTAATGCAGGTTCAGCTCGCGTACGAGTTTGCGAGCTCGGAGATCGCTTGCCGGCCAATGCAGAATACTCTTATAGGGATAGTATGAAAATTGGAGGATTGTATTATACACCCTGTGTGAGGGGCGTTGTCATTTTGGTAGGAGCATTCATTGTGTGGGTCCATGGGTTCTACAAGTACCAAATTCAACATCCCCAAGGCTGTCGTTTTGAAGTTGCAGCTATTTTGTTAGTTAAGATTTAGTGGCTTGCAAAAAACTTTTTCTTTAGAGACGAATATTAGGGCTTACAAAGACTACTTATAGTAATGGAAGTGGATTGTTGTTTCTTTTAGTTTCCCTTTTCCCATCTCTCTCTCTCTCTCTAAAGTTTTTTTTAAAAAAATGTTCTTATTCTACTCTCTCTCTCTCTTCATCGCCCCCCCCACCTCATGTGTAGTCTTTTAGTTTATGTTATGTAGCTGTTATGTTCATTCAATTCTCTATGCACTTTCTATTGTCGCACAAAGACAATGTGATTAAGGTTGATACCATAATGCATTATTGCACATAATAAAGCATTTAAGTTATGGTTGTCACTACCTTGAATTGGATGCATAAAAAATACTTACACATGTTATCCTTTTAAAGAAGGGGGGATGGACAAAATTGAATGATACTCCTTCTTGGCTGCAGCAACGCACGGGTCACATACTAGTAGCTCTTATATTGTGGAGTGACAAGTTTAACTTGACTCAAATATATGATGGTGAAAAATGCAAGACTTTGAGGATCTTGATATGCCCAGTACACTAGTACAAAACATCCGACCCTTGAATATTGACTCGTCATCTACATATGCTCATCTTCTAAAACCAATTACAGCCCTCATTTGGACCAATGGATTCTTCGGAACGAGCATGACTCTCCAAGTTTTTAGTTGTTTTGGTTTCGTATCTTTATGTTGATAAACAAATTAAATATTTTTAGAAGTGGTTACCGAATTAAGAATCACATTCGGCCCAAAAAAAGGACCTGTGACTCTGTAACCTTAGGTCAATTCACAAGGAGATTACTATACACGGCACTCAGATACACTCCCCAAGGATTTGTCTAGCTAAAGGACCGTGGTTAGCACACTGTTTATAAATATATAATTACTCCCACCAGGATTTTTCATTTTCCCGCCGAGTAAATGTAATTGCCCGGTGGGCCCGCCGAGAAAATAAAAAAGCCCGACGGACCCCACAGGGAAAAATGAAAAACCCGGAGGGCTAACCGGCTCTATAGTTTTTTGTAGGTCATAATCATAGTCAGGTTTACAATTCACGTGATCACGTGATTTTTTGTGTAAATACTAGAGTTATTGACGTATTCACACGATCGTGATTACGTTACTGAAATCCCTGAAGATGGCAAATCGCTGGAGGGAAGTCGGTAGAATGCCAAAAAGCCAGAAGTGTTTGTAAAAAATTGATGAGGGAAATCAAAGGTGCATACCAGCAGAAACGCCCTAGTGCAGTGACACTTCCAAAGCAGATTTCTGGCAGTCTCATTAGAATTAGAGCAACTGACGCAACAGGAGGAGCTAATGAGACACGTCGCAAGGAGAGTTCCAACTGGAAGAACTCTCAACAAACAATGCCAAAGAAACAAATGCTCGAGAAGAGGCAAGCGAGACTACCAGATTTCAGTAAGAGTATGTCTCCACCATTGATCAAATTTGTGCAAATCCCAGAGCGCATTGTAGTAACCAATCAGCCAAGAGTCTTGCATAAGAGAAGCATAGATATGGCGGTAGAAATCGCCTCAAAATGAGGTTCCCATAAATTCCAGTCCTGGATAAGACATCCATTGGCTAACGGCGGAATGGGGAGGAAAACATCCAACATATAGCGAATTAGGTTCCAAATCTGATGGTAATGTGGGCCCAATCCAAAATGTGCCATCGCTTGAGAAAAAGCAAGAAAATTCCCATATGAATCCACCACATCATCCACCATGCATATGCCACGACCAGAAAGGAAGTAGGCTTGGCGAGGTGACCTATCAATCAAGGTAAAAGAGATCACCCTACTCCAATGAATGCTTTTCAAACACAACCAATTCCCATCTGATTGCTGCTTACTGCCTGTTGCCATGCCAAGAGAGATGACCCATAATGACTTTCCAAGCGGAGAGCCAACCAGAGGTGATCGAGCAACCAGAAATATGACCGACCATCTTGCCAAACACAATCTCCCAAAGGGAAGCCTGCCAATGACCAAAAGCAAAAGTGGTAACATGCCGACATAAATCAACAACCATAATTGTCCATGGTTGAGACTGCATCGCAAGAGTAGGCAATAACATAGCCTTCCTTGCCAATGCATGGCGATGAAGGTCCAATATATTCAGCCCTCCAAGATGCTTTGGAGTGCAAAGTTTCTTCATTGCTAATAGATGGAGGCCTTTTTTATGAGAACTAGTGCGCCACAAGTGAGATACAATGCTAGACATACGCAATGAGAGGCGGGAGCAAGGCCAGTGTAACAAAGGCAAGTAAAATTGAACATACACCATCATGATACTTTTCACAATACGAAGTTGAACATGTAGTGGCCATGTAGACAATTTTCAATAGTGCAGTTTAACATTCAATCGTTGCATGACCCATTCAATTTGTTGAGTATTAGTGACCTTGCCTGCTGATGGGATATCCTGAGTGCTTGACCACCACATGCGGATCGAGAATCTTGCCAAGCCACAAAAGAAGATGCCAGTCACAAACAGCAAGAGGCAAGAGGTTAGATTTCTGAAAGTTAACCTTAAGGCCTACTGCAAGGCCAAATGTATCCAATGCCTGCATAATTACACGTATATCGTCTTGGTTATTGCGGGGCATGAGCAACGAGTCATCAGCATAAGTTTGTCATGTGAAGTCTTTACCGTTGTTAATTACAACCCATGAAGATGAGCGAACGAAGTCAAGCGATCCAAATATAACAACAAAGGGTGAGTGGCAATGGCATCCAACAATGCGCTAAGTGGGAAACCCTATCTAATAGAGCATTCAGGGGCTAAGGATCTGTCAACTCTCCATCAAGGAGGCCTGAAGATATACTGTGAGCATACGCAACACACACACACACACACAAGATATCTACAACGACGCGGCATTCTCTTGCCTTCAGCATTGACAACTTCGACACATTTTGAATCAATGTCTCCTACTTGAACGAACTCCACAACAAAATAGAATAAGCTCCACATTATCAAGCTACATTGTTTTAGACAAAATTTCCTTTTTTGCAAGGTAATTTGTGACAAATTACGTGCTAAGCACTCAAAAATGAAAAAAATGGATCTCAATTAGAATAGAGATTAGAAAATCTTGAGCAATCCAACGAAATTAAATACAAGGATATTTTCGAGGGTTTTGAAACTTGAGGGATATTTTGGGAATTTCCACAAATTAGAGGAGTATGTTGGTAATTTTCCTTATAGTTTATCAATGACAGGCCTTTTGATTTTCTCACTTGTTCACGTTGAATGTTAGCCTTAGAGTTGAGTTGGGTTAGTCATAGTTTCAGTGCCATGATTGAGACTTACATTAAATGTTATTTCAATTTTAAAATAGTAAATGGATCTTTTTATGTCACTTTCATTTCATATCATGACATGTCTTGACTTTTCTTGCATTCTATTGTTTTAGAATGTTAAAGTGAAACTTTACTTTCACTTCTATAAGTCTACTAAATCCTATGGATACATAGACACATATCCATATTAATGAAATCTTTTTTATTTCACATTTCATTTCACATCCTCACATGGCTTGACTTTTCTTACATTCTATAACTTAATTTTAGTCAATATTTTGGAACGTCTAGTTTATTAAGCGACCGTCGATTGAGTTTCCTTCCCACAAACAAGCAAACCAAAAAAACTAGCATAAATTTGAAATTTGCAAGATTTTTGAAATATTTTCTCACATATTTCACCAATTTTTCTTCCCTTTACCATGGTTTGCAACTAGCTAGTCTCCATTTTCAACCGACTCAAGGCTAAGCTGGGACAATGCTTTCTTGAACATTGATTCTACTTAAAACTCAACCCAGTGATTTTATCAAGTTCCAATTGTTTAAGAAAGCCATTGTGATTCTTTCATTTGTTTTTATAACAGAGGAGCATTTTCGTGACCATGGGTGGCCCTCATTTAATTGCCAAAGTAGGTGACCACAATACCGCAAAGAGCCCAACGCACTTTGATTTATGTCATTTCTCTTTGAGAAATGTGAATGCAAGGTTTCCAATTGAAAATATGTTCACCTCTCCCTTCTCTCTCTCTCTCTCTCTCTCTCTCTCTCTCTCTCTCTTTCTCTCACACACAAGTCTGAAAAACCTCCTACAACTGTGTAGCTCCATGCTTGCTTCTTTGACTGAAATTTTGTGTGATGTCCACCTCATGAGATAGATGGGCCTTTCCTTTTTGAACACAAAAGTATTCCCTCTTCATGCGTCGTCCCTCTCATGCTGCCACAACTTGACACCAAGCTAACTGTCCTCCTCTCCTATCTACGCCCAAAATCCTCTACACCTACCAGTTGGGCCTGTCTCCGCTACTTTATCACTTCCTTTTGCTATCATCAACTAAGCTTAAAGGATCTTTGTAGATTCTAGATCAAAAGAAATGGGTTCTGGCCAAAAATAGCTACCATCATTGCTCCATCTTGATTTCTTAAGGTGGAATCTTATGAGATTCCTTTACCCCTTCTCCCGTAGTAGACACACAAGCCAACCGAAAGCACCACCACAATAGGCGAAGGTCAAACCTTGGTGCACGGAATCCCAAGCCTTCTATGCTAACCACAGAACCTCTAGGCTGCTCGTCGAAAGTGCGATGCGTTCATTTTTTTTAAACGAACTGTGTGCATCCTACTCCGTCATTAAACTAGCATGCACAAGTGTGTCAACACTTGTCTCGCCACTCGCAACCTCCCGACCCCTTGGCTGGCATCGCATCTGGTGCCTTCGAAGAGCTTGCGCTTATTGCCACCGTCCCTGCTCCCCTCGCACGGTGCTATTCACCCTCTCTTCCACCACCTGTCACTAGAGCCATGCTTTTGCTTGCTCGATTGCCAAGGGATCTTCCTAGATTTGCTTGAAAGCAGCATTCCCCAAATCGTACCGACATACTAGCTACATCCAAAATGCAAGCAGCACCATAGTTGCCAAGAATGATATCGTTCAGCATTAAAAGGCACAGGGTAGTTAATAAATCTTAAACGGTGGGATCTATGAGAATGGTCTGAATACACATATCATGAGAGTCATCACTCCATCAAATTTTGTGACCTCGGATAGTTGTCGTATGCGTTCATATCCACATATCTTGTTGTTTGGCCATTTGTTCATAGGACATTCACATGTGTGGCGCATAGGGTATAAGGCTTCCATGGCGGAGGATTGGGTTGAGACCTCTAGGTAATGAGAAGAATTGATTTTTTCTTTTTTTGAATCTTCTTGAGATTCGCATACACTTTTCCACCAGTCCCATGACAGGCTCTTCATCAAAGACCCCATGCCACTTAGTGTCTAGAAATGATACCTTCCCAGTAACCATGACAATTGAGTTTCTATGCTGGCATTGTGCATTCAACTAATGGTTTTAAACAAAAACTTTCATCCCACTCTCAACATTTGTGCACCACCACCACGGCTTCAATTTTGACTAGCTAATCGTCTCACGACTACGGCTCAAAGCGTGTACGGCTTGCACATGATTGGATTGCGGCTTCTTGTGCCAATGCCCTCCCCTTTTCTTTCTTCACATATATGCCCTCAAGCCTCTTTTCCTTTCCCAAAAGCAAAGCATCTATCGTTGATTCCCCTCAAAGAACCAATCCCAGAATCCCTGTCATCTACTCAAGTTATTTCTCCCTAATCAAATTATTGTGGCCAATTCAAAATCTTGTGAGGTTCCTTGCATCAAATACACTAGAGCCATTAGTCCCCTACACATTAGGAAACCCTTGAAGTGCACAACAGAAGTGTGGAATCACGTGCTTTGAGATGGAGAAGAAGAAGAAGAAGAGACACACAGATATGGTGGACTTCTATCACAATCGTGACTAGGGTTTGAGAGTCCTTCCTAGTTAAAGGAGAAAGAATGAATGGTGTTCGGCCACGCACATACTTGGGACTGGCACATTGGGATTTATCACCCCAAAAATCTCCCACTTAAAGGGCAATGAGCCTCTAAGAAATGTGATGGTAATGTATATACACATACAGAGTAAGAACAACCACTTACCCAATGCCCATCAAAGTTTGACAGTGTGCAAACCACTCTAAAGGAGTCTCTTTGGTAAGAAGATACTTCACATCCAAATGCTTTCTCTTTGCATGAAATACCGAGTTCTTTGCAAATTGTATAGCACACTAGCTATCACAATGTAACACTTGCATCTCAACATTGATCCCCAAGTCTCCCACCAGAGGATCCTAGCCATATAGATTCCTTGCAAGCCATTGATATTGCAACATACATAGCTTCCATGGTAGACAGGGTGACAAATCTTGCAAATGAGATCGCCATGAAACTACACCTCTAGTGCATGTGAAAACATAGTCTGAAGTGGATCATCTTTTGTCCCTATATCCTACATAATCAACATCCATGTAGCCCATTAATATGCTTCTTGACTTCCAGAACAAACACACATGTCCTCTGTACTATTCAAGTATTTCATAACCCCTTTCACTGCCTCCCAATGTATTGCTATCCACTAGTATCCACTCCCACTTCAAAAGAAATGTCTGAATGCATGGCAATCATATCATACATTGAAACTCAAATTGCAGATGAATAAGGAACCATAGCCATTTCAACCTTCTTCTCATCAAAACTATCGTAGTTTCACATATGGAGGCAATGGAGTATTCAATACCTTCCCCCTCTCCCTATCAAAATGCTTGAGCACTTTTAATTTAGTGTACTCTGAATGAGACAAATAAAGAAACTTCTCATATATGTCTTGATGGTTTCACACACCAAGTATATAGCTTGCCTCATCCATGTCTCTCATTTCAAAGTTTTCATGTAGCTTTCACTTCAAGGATAAAATCTCATCACTATTCTTTTTGGGAAAACATGTCAACCGCATAAAGGATTAAAATCAGTAAACTACCATCTTTATCTTGCTTAGTGTAAAGACAATTATCCACATCACTCCTTCTATAACCCTGAGAGAGTTAAAATGAGTGGAATTTATTACACCACTCCCTTGGTGCTTGGTGCTTGTTTTAAACCATAAATGCTCCTTTTTAACTTACACACCAAATCCTCCTTGCCCTTTCAACTAATCCTTTTGGTTACTATGTATATACTTCTTCATGAAGATACCACTTCCTTGGTGCTTGGTGCTTTTTTTAAACCATAAATGCTCCCTTTTAACTTACACACCAAACCCTCCTTTCCCTTTCAACTAATCCTTTTGGTTATTGCGTATAGACTTCTTCATGAAGATACCACTCCCTTGGTGCTTGTTTCAAACCGTAAAGGCTCATCTTTAACTTACACACCATATCCTCCTTGTCCTTCTCAACGAATCCTTTTGGCTACTGCACATAGACTTCTTCATGAAGATCACCATGCAAGAACATTGTCTTGACATCCATAAGTACAAGTTCCATGCCCTCTGAAGCAACCAATGCAAGTAAACACCACAAGGTAGTCATCTTGGCAATTGGAGAGAAAATATCATCAAAGTCAATGCCCTACTTCTGCATAAACCCTCTAGAAACAAGTCGTGCCTTGTACTTTGGTTTCTCGTCATGAGTTGTGATCTTCACTTTGTACACCCATTTGCATGGTAATGCCTTCTTAACCTTAGGCAACAGAACTGAATTCCAAGTTTGATTCTTATCAAGCGAGTCCGTTTATGAGTGCTTGTCTTTCTCCCACTTCACCTTGTCTTCCATTGGCATGGCTTCCTTATAGTAAGAGGTAAACATGCAGGTCAACATGACATGACCTAGAGATGGAACATATTTGTCAGGAGATTGTGAGACCCACGTAGACCTCCTTAAAGTAGGTTGGGCCTCTCCGTTCTTCTCTTTATGGAAGTAAATGTCATTATTGTAAATAATCTTCCTAGCCTCTAGGTCCCACAACCGAAGTCCCATCTTGCCAAGTGAATGATAGCCAAGAATTATTTATCATGAAATTATTTGGGAACATGACCATAAGCTTCACAGCCAAAGAATCTAAGATTCTTGGAAGAAGGTGGATTTCCTAACCAAGCCTCTTTAGAAACCTTATTATCCAAGGCCTTATTGGGAGACCTATTGATAAGATGGATTGCTTTTGCTAGGGTTTCTGTCCAAAATCCATTAGGCAATTCAACATTGGACAACAAATTGCGTACTTTTTCTTGAATAGTACGGCTCATCATCTTTACAATACCACTTTGTCGAGAATTAGAGCCTTTCAAATCACAACGTTCTTAAAATTCTTTAGAGATGTACTCGCCGCCATTACCTTGACCTTCTTACATTAAGAACCTTGTTCTTTCTTATGAGAGAATAAGCCCAAAGATTTATTGAAAAGTCATCTACGAATGTGACAAAATAAGATGTTCCCCATGGAAATTGTAAGCATGGGCCCACAACTAATATACACTCCACCCCTGTGGTGGAAGACGACGTACAATTTTGCAAACATGATCTCCAGCAAAAAGAAATGCGTAGCCAATCATGGATCTTTGACTATCGACACAATCTGCATTATCCGCATAGGAGTAACCCACAATGGATGCATCATTGTTCCCAAAATGTAAGTACTTTCTTGCTATACCGTTGAGGTATTTCAAAATATGCTTCACTACTTCCTAGTGCTTTCTACCAGGATTTTCCATAAATCTGCTAACCACTCCTACTGCAAATGCAATGTCCGATCTTGTGGCTACCATGAAAATCATGAGACTGCCTGCTATTGAAGAATGAGGAACTTTTTTCCATTTTCCATTTTTCAGCATCAGACTTGGGAGCATCATTATTGCTAAATTTTTCATATGCTTGATTGGGATACTCAATGTATTATTTACCTTTTTCATATTGAAACGTTGCAAGACCTTATTTATTTTCCTAATGTAACTCCAATATTCCAGCTTACGACCCCTCTTTATATGCATACCAAGAAAATGATTGTCATAACCCAAAACTTTCATAGCAAAATGGGTGCTTAATGACTCCTTCAAAATAGAAATCTCATCTTTGGACTTCCCAACAATTAGCGTATTATTGACATAGAGAATCAAGATGATCATTGAACCATCGTTAAGATTCCGTGTAAACAAGCAGTGATCTTTTTGGCTCTTAAGATACCTTTGGGACTGGATATACTTATCAAATTTCTGGTACCACTACCTTGAGCCTTGCTTGAGGACATACAACGGCTTGTAAGATGGGAGATTTTTCCTAGAGTCACTAGACTATGAGTCACTAAGAGAAGAGGTAAAAGTATCCCACATGTAGTGGTGCAAGGTTGTAGAGCTACTTAAATCTCATTTCATGAATAAACAAATCCATTCCATGTTTGCACTACATGTCTCTTGTTTATGGTGAGCTTGTGATGGGTTAGCAAACTACTCAAGATTGTGTTTATGAGTACAAGTTAATCTATCTTGCGACCTAATTTTCTTGAGAAACAAGCTAGCCTACACACACTCACTTATACATTATGTTTGTCTTTCATCTCTTGTTTATGGTGAGCTTGTGATGGGTTAGCAAAGTACTCAAGATCGTGTTTATGAGCCCAAGTCAGGGATTTCATTAACATGATCACAAATACGTGAACACGTTAATAATGTTGATGATCACCTTTCAAAACGTGATCACCTTAAATATTCACATGACTTCTCCTTAGCCTATAGAAATTGTCCAATTCAATAAGCCCGCTTGGATTTTTTCATTTCCTAGCAAGCCCGGTTTAGGGTTCACATAGATTCATAAGCGCATTAGGAAGAACACATAACTTGGTGGGGTTTTGGTGGGTTGCCAAGTCACCGCTTACTAGCTTTTTTGTGATCATGTTAATTGTGATTATGTGAATGTGATAATAAAAATTGTGATCACAAGAAATTTCACATGATCACATTGTCGTGCCGCTTTGTGAACACAAGATGAAAACCAAAGTTTTGTTTGTATTTTTGAACTTTGACAAATTTATGTTAGAATTGCTTATGGAATCAAATTGATAGGAATGTTTTCTGAGAACTAGAAGTGCTTCAAAGTGGGCCAATTGGGGTTCACAGGTGAATATTGTATGAAGTGCTGGTTTTCTACTTGAAAAGATAGAGCTTGAAGTGATAACTAAACTGGTCCAGACGGCTCATCAAACGAAGCCCCCCGTGAGAAATTATCGCAATTTAAAACTAGAAGTGGTTGTAGATCTTAGACAAACGTGGAAGATGTAAACATAGGGCTCAAAATTATGGAGCCTATAAGTCTTTTCATATCGACAACTCGAGTCTTAGAGGCCATGTTTTAGAGCTATGAAGTTTTGAAAGGGGCCGATTTTGAGCCAATTTTCGTGCTTAGGAATGCGTTCCGTTTGGTATCTTTTGGGCCGTGACAGAGTTCAAGAAGGAAGGCCACATCATGTGCAGTTGGCAAGAGGTGACGTTTGTCGATCAGATTCCCATTGGGAGAGATATGGCAAGTCAAAGTTGGTAATAGGTTCTAAAGGGAGGGTGCCAGGTTCTTTTTTTGTTTTTCTTGCGCCTCGGATCAAGGTCTCAGAGAAATCAAAATGTGATAGGAACCATGGGACTTCGCGTGGGCAGTCGGGAGTCTCGATCAAGTTTTTTGGCACGGCAATTGGGCAAGTGGGTTGGAAATTGAAACTATTTGAATTTAGGAGGCCAAAAGGGATTTTCCTTGGGGGTATTGGAGTTTTTTTTTTGAATATTGAAGGCTCTTGAGCCAGAGGCCACCACATGTCACTGCAATAAACCCATACGTGGGTGCTTCAACTTGGAAATTATGGTATATATACGATAATGTGAGCCATATGCTTGTATCAACATGAGAGAGTGCTCTCTCCATGCGTGGTCTATAGTGGGAGCTTGTCATGGATTCTTGAGAGTCAGACGCTTATAACATCAGCTGCATCATCGTTGATGTCATTGCCTATGTCATCACCTGCATCATCACCTCTGATATTGCCTGCATCGCTCGCATCATCACCAGAAGACTCTATAATAATCTGGAAGGATGTAGAAGATTGTAGAAGTACGTATCAAGGAGATTCTAGAAGCGTGGAGAATTTTTTGAAACAATCTATAAGTTTTTGGAAAGCTCTAGAAAGTTGAAGAAGGATCTAGAAGGTTCTAGAAGAACTAGAAGGAACAAGAAGGTTATAGAAGATTCTAACCTCCTCAGAAGAACCTAGAAAGTTCTAACCTTCTCAAGTAACCTCTTCAAGCACTAGTATAAATAGGGGTCTTGGGCCACAAGTGTTGGGTCTGATGGTGTGTGTGTGTGTGTGTGTGTGTGTGTGTGTGTGTGTGTGTGTGTGTGTGTGTGTGTGTGTGTGTGTGTGTGTGTGTGTGTGTGTGTGTGTGTGTGTGTGTGTGTGTGCTCAAGGAGGTTTGTGTGTTTGTGCAAACATAGCTTACACAATTAGAAAGAGAGTACTCGTGATTTTGACTCAAAAGGTTTTACATTAAAGTACACACCATAGCATAAAAGTATGTACATAGAGGGATTTATTTATAAGCCTGGAGTAGATATTCGGCTGGAGCTCCTCCCTTTCTACTTAGCTTACACATAGCCATACAACACATAGGCAAAATGCCAATAGAAAATTGTATGCACATGTAGAGGTGTTTTCGATAGTAGTCGCTGAAGAAGGACATGCCTATCTCAACAATCCTCCCCTTAGGCATGGACTTTACTGAATGAAGATGGATCGACACCTAAAGTCACACAGGCTAATAGTCACACAGACTGAGTGGTCTCGTCATATGGTGTCACACAAACTAAGAAATACTCCCCTTAAACAAAGAAGGTGGAAGATCATTTATAGTACATCAGTATACTCGCAAAAGTAGTTGGGGATGGTACACAAATGGAGACAATTCTCTAGCTGTTGAGCTGCATCTCCGTCCTCTTCTTCTACAAGATTGACTCTACTTTTGTCTTTGTTGCTACTTCCTTGGCATTTTGATGGTGGATGACCTTTGATGCCGCAATAGCTACAATACTTGTTCTTGTAGTAGTCCTTGGAGAAGTGTCCAAGCTTGCCACACTCATAAAACTTCTTGTTATTTAATATAGGTGATGATGATGATGCCCTCGATGATGATGATGTAAAATAAGCTCCTCCACTAATTCAGATTTCTTCTTATTTTTCTTTTCTTCCTCATGGATTGCCCTTGTAACATATTGTAGAGAAAGTATGGGTTCCTTTTTCTCTAAGAATGTGATTATGTTGTCAAAACCTTCAAGTAGAGCACTCAGGAGCACAGCGGCATGATCTTCTTCCGAGACTTGGCACTGAATGTAACTCATCTGCATGATTATGCTCATTAGTCTATTAACGAGGCTTGAAACATCCTCCTCTTGAAGCATAGTAAGTTTATAAAGATTTTTCTTTAAGCTAATCTTACTTTGCTTTTTTTTAGCACCAAAGTTGTGTTCCATAATATCCCATGCTTGGATTGCAGTGGTGCACAGTGTTAGGATTTGACGCCCTTCTTCCCTTCTTTGACTCTCGAGCCCTTCGTATGAAGGCCACTTTGAGGAAACGCCGGTGTTTTGAAGGGAGAAGGAAAAATCTGCCCATCCTCATGGAAGGATGCTAATCCCACTCTCCTGTCATTAGAAGGGAAACCCTTAGGAAAGCCCTTCGTGGAGTTTAACTGAGGTCAAGGCCCACCAATGATAGGAGTGGAGACATTTGCATTCACATTCACATTTTACATATTAACAAGAATTAAAAGTAGATGAGGGGGATTAAGCCATTCATAATTTGGTAATTTTCTAAATTCTAATGGGAAATGGGCCAGTGGCCATTGCTAAGTTCTAACTTAACCTAGTGGGAAATGGGCGACTGAGTGCTCACCCAAAATTTGAAACGAGCCAGACTCCAGACCGTGGCACGAGCATCGCGAGTGTAACTCTTGCTCTCAGCCTCTCTCTGTAGGTGTCTGTAGGGATTTGGAAAGATATTGGGTGTCGATGGTCACAAGAGCGGCTAACATCATCCCCATACACAACAAAGGAACTGCAGCAAAAGGGGAGAAAGAAATGTGGGATTTGCTACATCAACGCATGAGAGAGTTGGGAGGTCTTGTGACAACACGAAGTGTCACAAACTGTGATGTGGCATGCCCACAACACACATACACACTCTCTGCTGCCTACACCCGAAATCCGGCTGATTGCTGATGTGGCACTGCTGTACAGACAAGGTCCCGCAAATTCTGGCAAAGATCGCGGAGCTGCCACGTGGCAGGTTATACGGACGCTAGTGAAAATTGTGAAGACTGAATTGCAACAGATTTGCTTTTTGGGCATGCTTTTTGGAAATCTCACGCAATCTTTAAAAGATGCTTTATTTTACATTAAGCAAGAATGAGAGAGAAAGATTCTCTTGCTTTATTTTTCAAGGAGATTTTAACTTGAAGCTTTTGGGGGTTTTTGATTTTCAGTTTTTGGGGGCTCTGCTTTTAGCATCCCTTTGTATTCTTTAAATAAGCAGGCAGGGCCTCACAACTTAGAGCATCTAGACAGAGTCTGAGTGTGAATGCCTGCCCACACTCTTGTACTTTGAACACATATTAATACATAAAGAAATATCAAAAGGGGCGCCAGTCTTTGGGGCCAATATCTCTACGCACGGAACTCCGTCGGGCCAGTGTGGAATCAATTGTGAACTGTGAATTGTTCTAAAGTTTTTATTTGTGTTGTTGCGGTAGATTCTCGACTTGGAGTGTCCAAGTCTGCTACACAAAGACTCGTGAGCAAAGACTTGCGAGCAGCCTTCAGACTCTTCTCAGGCTCTCAGTCTGCCCCCTATTAAGCTTCAGCCTCGGACAATGTAAGAATTGATTAGTTTCTCCAATAGAGTCTACTTGTTTCTTGTATGGAAAATGGATGCCTTGACATTCAATTTGCATTTGTACAAATGAATGTTTCTACGACTCTTTGCTGGCCTTTGTCATGAACAAGTATTTGGTAGTGCTGAAAAATGCTTGTTCTTTAAGTTTTTTGTGTTGCGTAAGGGGACATTTTTTACTCTTCTGTCATTGAAAGGGCAATGTTAATTTTTTCCCTTCTATCCAGAAGGGCATACTTCTTACATACCTGTCTTTTGACATTTTGTGTTGCCTGTCAAATCCTAACACAGGTGGTGCAACTATTTGTAAAGTGCACATAGTTATCGTGGAGTGATGTGATAATTATGCCAAGCACTTGTACATCTTTAGCTTGTGCTTGTGTGATTTGGGCCATAGTGAGAGTGCCTTCAACAGAAGTGGATGGTTCGCTTACTCTCAGTTTTACGACAGACCATAGTTGCTTTTTCATAAGATATCCTCGCAGCTTGGTTTGCCACGTGTGGAAGCATTCGCCATTAAATTCTTCAATTCCCTTTTCTCCCATAGTGCCAACAGGGGGGTCTTAACACTTGACACTTTGTCAAGGTCAGTGTCTGCCTCTTTACAATAGGTGGTGTGAGATTAAAACAATTCCTTGATTGTGAAGTCACTCTTCACAAAAGATTTGTGAAGCACCTCTTCACATAATTATTCCGCCTTGAGAGAATTAAAAGAAAATACGGTTCCTTTGCATTGCTTCATGTGAAATTTAAATTTCTTTTCGTTCTTTTGTAGATTTGATTTTCTCTGTCTTGCTTCGCATGAAGAGCCGTCGTGTGTATAAAATTTGAAGGGTCGGTTTTCTTGGTGTGGGCGACGGCTGGCCTGTAAGCCATGAAGGGATTGAGTTTTGATTCTCCCACTTTGATAATGAGGTCATATTCTCTTAGTGTCAATGGACACCTTGTGATCTCACAGGTAAGTGAAATCCAAAATTAAAATAAAACAAGATGTGCAGTGAAATGGAGAAATCTGTAGAACAAGCAGGACTCGTTGGTTGAGTTGCTGAGCAAAAAGGCACAGCTACACTTGATTATAGGGTGTAGTGGGGGTCGCTTTGGAGCTGCAATTGCATCCACAGGGGCTGATTGGCAAAACTCCAAGGACGAGAAGAGATTCCGAAGCAAAGCCGAAGCCATCGAATGAGGTGATAAGCTGAAATTTTCATCTTTGCATGTCTAAAGTTGTAGGAGAGAGCACCTTAGTGAGGAAAAAACGTCTGCTAGCTCAGATCGAAGCAACTTCAATCCATGCTCTTGATTTTCTTCGATCAAGGGGATGATTTGGGCTTCTTTATCACCTTCTAATCAATGATTAATGCACTTGAAAATCAGTAAATTGGGATTTTGTGTGATGCTAATAGGATTGTGAAGCTTGTCGTGATGCTCACTAGCTCTGATACCAGTTGTTGGGGCTAATGTGTGTGTGTGTGTGTGTGCATGCTCAAGGAGGTTTGTGTGTGTGTACATAGCTTACACAGTTAGAGAGAGAAAGAGAGTACTCGTGATTTTGACTCAAAAGGTGTTTCATTAAAGTACACACCATAGCATAAAAATATGTACATAGAGGGCTTTATTTATAAGCCTGGAGTACATATCCGGCTAGAGCTCCTCCTTTCTACTTATCTTACACATAGGCCAAATGCCAATAGAAAATAGTATGCACATGTAGAGGTGTTTCCCATAGTCGTTGAAGAAGGACATGCCTATCTCAACAACAAGCCTCTCACTCTTGACAACACCAGTTGTGAGGCTCCTATGAGGAAAGCCCTCTTCTAGTTCTTGTCTTATGTTCAAGTCTTGTCCTTGCAATCAAGCCTTGTCTTGTACTCAAGTCATGTAATCCAAGTCTTGTATCTAGCTCTCTTAATAAAGTATTAAGTCTTATAATCAAGATTAATCTTATCATCAAGTCCCAAGTTATTTTACATTGTGATCACCTCCTCTTGCTCTCTTCTAGCTCTGTACGCGCTCATAACAGTTTGGCCAGACTATCATCTCTTAATCTTCTCAAGCCACCATGGAGCCAACGATGAAAGGTGTCATCAGCGCATTGCAAAGCATCCAAGCTCAGTTACAAGAACTTTGCGAGAGTATCGCTCAACTTCAAGTAGAGAAACCCCTAATCTTGGGTCCGGCCTTGCAAGATCTTCAAAAACAAATTCAAGAGCTTTAAGAGACAAGCACACATCAAGCATGAGCTATTCTCAACAACATAAGAAGGAGCTGAAGATCGAAGTTTAGAGGTTTTCTCCAACAAGTACGTCTCTTCATTCGAATGCAACAAGAGCGTTATCTAGATGATTCCTCTCAAGTAGATCTTATTGGGACCCTCCTCTTGGTTATGTCTCTCTCTTGGTTTGCTCCCTTACTTGAAAAAGAGTCTCCTCTCCTTCATGACTTCGAAGTTTTTGTGCGGGAGTTCTCTACAACCTTTGGGGATACTGATAGAGCAAGGGTTACTGAAACCAAACTTAGAAATCTCCACCAAGAAACAAGACTTGCATCCGTCTGTGCATCCAAATTTCGATAGCCCACTTGTGATTTGACTTGGCATGAGGATATTTTATTAGCCAATTTTGGTGGGGATTAAAGGATGGTGTAAAAGATCTTTTATTGACTATGCCAAAGGTTCACACACTAAGCAAGTTCATCTCTCACGGATTGTGAAGCATTACAAGATTCAGGCGCAACGGCGTGCTTCATGGACAAAGAATTTGCAAAAGAACAAGGCATACCACTTGTGGAAAGGTATAATCCAGCAACTATAGAAGTCATTGATGGTTGTCCCCTTGCTTCAGAGGATGTCACGTATGAAACTCGCCCCATAGAAGTAACATTAAAGGATCATATTTCAAGAATAGCATTCAGTATCATACAAGCTCAAGAAGTCCAATTGTTATTGGGCTACCGTGGCTTGAATTACATAACCCTAACATCGATTGGAGGGCTCGGAGAAATAAACCATGAAAAGTTTAAAAGAAGAAGGGAGGGCATAATAGGCCTATATATCTTGGATCCAAGGTCTTCATGCGTACAACCAAAAAGTATCCAAATTTCCTGATATTTGCAACACCAACCAACACGTCAACAACAAAATTTCATGGAGGCATTGCCATGTCAATATCAAGATTACAATGATGTTTTTGAGAAGAAGAATGCAGACCTCTCACCAAAGAATCAACCCTATGATTGTGCTATAGATCTTCAAGAGGGAACCCAACCCCCTTTTGGCCCAATATTGATGAGAATCATGCCTTTTGGTCTCACAAATGCCCCACCAATTTTTCAACATTTAATGAATGCCATCTTTTGGGAGTATTTGGATTATTTTGTGGTAATATACTTGGATGATATCTTGATATTCTCCAAGGATCAAGAAGAGCATGAGCACCATGCATGATTAGTGCTTGAAAAGCTTCGTGCATCAGGGTTATTTGCGAAGTTGGAGAACTACTCTTTCCATCAATCTAAGGTGTAATTTCTTGGTTATGTTATCTCTAAAAAGGGAATCTCCATGGATCCAAAGAAGGTTCAAACCCTTGATGGGAGACACCCACCTTGGTAAGAGAAGTCCAATGTTTCCTTGAATTTGCAAATTTTCTATCATATCTTTATCCAAGGATACTCCACGGTGGTTAAAACACTCACAAGGTTGACATGCCATAATAAGTTTGTTTGGGACTCAGAGGCCGTGAAAGCTTTTCAGACTCTCAAGCAAGCTTTCACGACCGCACCCATTCTAATTCATGCAAATCTTACAAAGGCCTTCATCCTAGAAACAGACTATATAGATCACAAGAATTTTGAATACTTCATGGCATCCCATGTCTTGAATCGTCACCAAGCCAGGTGAAGTAGTACCCTATCAAGGTTTGATTTAGAGTTGATTTATTTTTCTCTTATAGGCCTGGACATCAACAAGGTAAGCCAAATGCCTTATCAAGAAGATCATACCTTGCACCTAGAGAAGGCGACACAACATTTGATCAACAAGAGTCAGTGACTTTAAAACTTGATCATACTTTGCACCTAGAGAAGGCGACGCAGCATTTGATCAACAAGAGTCAGTGACTTTGAAACTTGAGGAGCTTAACCTAATTGCCACCATAAGCCAAGATCCTGAAGATTCTACTTTTCTTTCTAAGGTGAAGACACAAATTGCCAAGGACTCACTTGCTCAGAATATTAGACAACAACTACAAGGACAAGGGGTTAATGGGGACTTTCAAGAAATTGATGGACTGATTTACTATAAGGGTCTTCTCTATATTTTTCCAGGACCAACATCCTTGGAGGTACTTCAACAATGGCATGATATTCCATTAGCAGGGCATTTTGGGGTTAATAAGACAATTGAGCTTCTCTCCCGTGACTTTTGGTGGCCTCAAATGTGGACGCTTGTCAAGGATTATGTAGGCACTTGTGACACTTGCAATAGATCAAAGGCCCCTCATCATCATCCTCATAGGTTAGTCCATCCCTTGCCCATTCCAAGAAAACTATGGTCATCCATCTCCATGGATTTCATTGTAGAGCTACCCTTGTCACAAGGATTTGACTCCAGTTTAGTAGTCGTGGATCGATTTACAAAAATGGCACATTTCATTCCAAGCACTAAAATCATCACCAGCGAAGGTACGACAAAAATCTTTCTACAACATATCTATCATTATCACGGATCACCGGATGACATAGTTTTTGATCGATGCCCACAATTCATCTCTAGCTTCTGGAAAAGCTTATTCAAGCTACTCGGAGTACAAATCAGCCTCTCCTCAGCCAATCACCCACAAACTGATGGACAAACACAAAGAGTAAATCAAGTTTTGGAATAGTGTCTCTATTGTATTATCAATTATCACCAGGATAATTGGGTCAAGCTCCTACTACTAGCAAAATTCTCCTACAATAACAGTTTTCATGCCTCCACCCGTCACACTCCATTATTTGCTAATTATGGTCAACATCCCAAACATGATATCAAGAAGATTCTAACCTCCTCGAGAAGAACCTAGAAAGTTCTAACCTCCACAAGCACTAGTATAAATAGGGGTCTTGGGAAAGAAGCCCCTCAGTCTTGCCAACACCAATTGTGAGACTCCTATGAGGAAAGCCCTCTTCTAGTTCTTGTCTTATGTTCATGTCTTGTCCTTGCAATCAAGCCTTGTCTTGTACTCAAGTCATGTAATCCAAGTCTTGTAAATAGATCTCTTAATAAAGTATTAAGTCTTGTAATCAAGATTAAGCTTATCATCAAGTCACAAGCTCTTGTACATTGTGAGTGCCCCCTCTTGCTCTCTTCTAGCTCTATACGCACTCATAACAGAATTCTGCTCACGACGGTGGGTGCCCCAAAGGGTGGCTCTTGGCAGTTTGGTTGCATAGGGCACATGCACCATTGATTGGTAGCAGTGATGATGGCTTTGGCTAACTCTAGCGACATTGGATGGTGCACAAAAGGTGTTGACGTGGAAGTGGTCAAGGGAGGTTGGTCCCGTGGAGCCATTGAGGCACAAATTTTGGAATCAAGAAGAGCCCCCCCCCCCCCCCAAGATATTGCTAATGATAGGGATCAAAGGGAGGGTCATGTGAAGAGAGAGAGAGAGAGAGAGAGAGAGAGAGAGAGAGAGAGAGAGAGAGAGAGAGAGAGAGAGAGAGAGAATGGGTAGTTGGATAGATCATATGACTGAACAAAGTGAGCATCAAAGGGAGTCCAAAATGGAAATTTCAAAGGCCATTCAAGGCGTCTAAAGGTGGTGAAGTCCTAAACTACACCAGACAAAGGCGAGGTCGATTAAGCATGGTTTCTAAGAAGCGAGTAGATGGACTAGAGCATGCAAACGGATCCAAAATTTCCAAAATTGGAGTGCTACTCGAACTTTTGAAAGTGAAATTTCTAAAACTGAGCACTGAGCAGAGCCTCCCTATAAAGGCCATTTTTGTATCTTTTAGGGGTCTTTTTGGCATTTTTGGAAGTTATTGGGAGGGATTTTGGGAAAACCAATTGTAGAGAGCCAATTGTTGTTCTTGAGAGTAGTTACAGAGTATCAAGGATGGTGGAAATGGGATTGTAAAAGAGAAATAAAAAAATCTTAAACTGTATCACCTACAAGTTGACAGTATCTCTTGAGTCTCAAATCTATGTTTCTTATTGGCGTATCAATTATTAATGTTCTTATTTGCAGTCTTCTCTCTACATGTATTTAACCTTATTTAAGTTTATCTGCACTCGTTTATCCTAGTTTAAATGTCTGCTAAGTTCCTGTTGTGCGCGTATGTCGCACGTGTCAATGTAAGGAACTTGCCAATACACTGTGTGCGAGCCACAAATGGATCTAAGCAGACAGCAAGCCTAAACTAGTAAGCTCAAAGATAGCGATGGTGTGTCACTCACCGCTCTACGCTTGTTGTCATGGAGGATTCCTCTCCACGAAGAAGAGGGAGACGCCGCTATGCCACGCTCAACCGCCTCGCCGCCACACACACACACACACACAAGGAGATGAAGAAGAAGAAGATGGAGATGGAGCAAGAGCACTCTTCAATTTCACAAATGAGAGAATAAGTGAATTTTAGGTTTAGTTGACTTTTATATGAGCTCGCCCCATTCACAATTGGGCGCCCATGTTTAGCCAACTAATCCCTTGAATGTTCCAGTTAGAGTGTGCCTCTCATCGGCGATCACTATTACCCTTTTCCTATTGGACCGACAAGACCGATACTTGACTCTACCAAATAAATAATACAGCATCCATCGTAGGTGATAGGAATGTGTGTGAGGGTTAACATGCCCCCCTTCCTGATGTAGATTCCGTCCTCGGAAGCTATTGAGTTGAAGCTTTTCGTCGAGGTGGAAGAGCATTTGAGATGAATGTCGATCAAACAACATTGGCACAGTAATTGCATTCTCATATATAATTAAAAAGCATATGCAGTTTTAGGCAGACAAATTGATTGGTAGCATAATTCTAAACCATTTGTCAGCAATAAACATTAAATTGCAATATAATCAAATGCATAAATAGTTGGGAAGGTAAAAAACTAAACAAGTTCGGGGTCGCTAATTCAACAATCGAAAGGCACTAAAGATCGACTATTAATACCATGGGTAAGCTTCTTAATTTTCTTTGGTCAATTAAGTTGTTTATCGTGAGAGCCAAGTATTTCATGTCCGAGGGCTGACTAGAGGCTATACCTAGAAGACCTTGTAGCTAAGCTACGATAAAAGAATTTTCTCATGAAATCATCGCCCGACTTATTTCCTTTTCTTTGACCCCCCAAACTCTTTTCACAGTAATTCAATTTTGATGTGTGTGCTTATTTTGTATGCCTTGGGTTTTTTTCTTTTCAAGAAAAAGTGCCCACACTGGGAACCTCTAGGGCTCTACTACCATAGGCGATACATGTGAGTGGAGTACCAAATCAAGCTGAGATTTCTCTTCCAGCTTAAGATTTTACATTGTGGCACTTTGAATTTTTTTTTCGTTTGTTCGTTTTCAGCATTTTAATTTTGTAACTTTGGGGGGTCATATTACACTGATACCCTCCCCAGGCTTATCACACTTGTAAACTCCCTCTATAATACTTAAGCTACATGTCAATAGGGACTAAGCCCATTAGAAATCCCAAGTTCATTTCACACAATGCTGCCTAAATCGGATTAAGAACCTAAGTAACCATTGATAATTAGGAAGGCATTCCCCATGGTATTAAGAGAAGATCTCTAACGCCTAGCTTGGTCAAACTTTAGTCAGATTGTTTGATTTTTAAACCTAGACAAGTGATTATGACAAAAAATTACATTGAATTTAATGTTTGATACTAAGAAAATGTGCTAGATATCACAATTAAAGCAAACAAACATGGATGCAAAAAGATAAGAGGCAATGCTAATGGGCAAGAAACACCTGTTTGTGTTGATGGTCGTGCTTGATTTGAAGTGTGAATGAGAGAAAGATCCCATGAAGGTCCAAATCCTAACAACAGCAACACGTTCCTGTACGCACGAGGAAACACAAAGAATACCTCTAGGACGAACATCAGTGGGAAGAAAGAACTTTGCTAATAATCACTAAACTCTAAAACAGAAACACTCCTATCGCACTAATCCTACCTACCCTCCATCACTTGAGTGATGAGAATCAAAGGTGTTTTATGACATAGATTTCTGTATCAGTGTACCACATGTGAATGTGTAGGTCTGGGTCAATATTTTGACTTTTATTATGCATACTCGTTTGCTAATTGTGCTTGCTCTTTATTATTTTTGTTTTTTGTGAGTATAAGGCTTTATATATACATTCCCTAATATTGGGAGATTGAGAGGTCGGGGAGGAAGGTTGAGAGGGGAGTGAGTGAATGATGATTGTTAGCAAACACTCCCCCTTTCCTTGGGTAGATCGTATCGTTTGAAATGTGCTCGTCACCCTTTGAAACCAATTGTTCCAGTTGGTACTAGGTGAGGTTTTTTGCCAATAGTTTTCTATTACCTTAGGTGCCTCATCGAGTTACAAGGGTGGTAAGGTACTCGCCCAGGATCGAACTTGAAGTGGTTCATCGGGTGATTCTTGAACACTGGGAGGTGTGGATTCCTTTGTAGCTTCATGGAGGTCCACTATTGTAGGTGGAGGCTGTGGAGAAGCTTTTACCTCTATGGATGCATTACATGAGGAGCTAGAAGCTTCATGGATCTCCCCCCTTCCTGAGCTAGGTGGAACAAATTGTTCTTTCTTCCGTACCCAAACTAGCTCTGGAACGGGTGTGTAGCATTCTGTGATTTTTTTCTTTTCGCGATTGTTGATTTGTATTGGAGCCACGGGATTGGGCTTGCATGGGTCAGGTGACAAGTAAGAACACAATCTACATTTTGGCATCCAGATTTGATCATTTCCTTGATAGTAGCCTTGGGATTCCAATAATCATTTAGGGATCCACAGCCACGTTTGCTTACATTTTTGGGAGCGAGTGGGACGTTTCTTACAAGGATTTTGTTTTTTAGCACTAGCTATGGTTGCTAAAGAAGCTTTAGGGACCCACTTGTATGTTTTCTTTGTTATATTAGGATGAGTCTTGTCAGAAGCTATATGCATTGCTTGTAGCATATTTAAGGGTACAGGCATTTCATCCCCCTCAGGTGTTACCCAGGTCGTCCCCCTGTTTCCCCAAGTGTCTATGGTTGCTGCTAGGTGGACCCAATCCACATTGTCTGACTCAATCATCCAAGGTAGTACATCCATATAAGGAGAATCTTCCCCAACATCAGTGTCCGCTTTACACGTGTAACAATACTGCAATGGGACCGAGTGATCTGTGGTGTCAGATCTATGATCAATTATAAACCTGTTTCCTAGAGGATGTGCTCGACCAGTTACAAGATCCACTTGAATGACAGAATCTTGGAGCTACAAGTAGACATGGTTTTTAGACCAGTCATGCACCATTTTTGCTTCCCTCATGAAAGGACGTCCTAAGATCATCTCCGATGCCATAGTGTGTTTGGAGAAATCCATAACAATGAAGGTAATTCTTATTTTATGTCCAAAGAACTTGATCTTGAGATCTTCTAGCATCCCAATAGATTTAACAATAGACCCATTGGCCATCTTCACTACTATGGTTGTGGTCGCAAGGTGAGGTCTTCCCATAATTTCCCAGCAATTTTTAGTCAGAATGCTAACCCTAGGGCCACCATTCAGGATTCCCTTCACAGTTAATCCCTTAGTAGTGATCGATATGGTCTCATTGGACTCATCACCCTCAAAGTATTGTCCCAACTTGTTAACAGGTATTTCTATAACAAGGTTCTTATCTAGGTTGGGTTGTGGATCTAAGTGTTCCTCCTCTATTGGCATCTCCCCAGCTCCATCCATCTGGGCAAATTGTGGTAGCCCAAACTTCAGTTCTCCATTGAGGAACGCTCGAAGAGCTGAGACTAGCTCAGGGTCTTTATATAGTTTGGACATGATGGTGGTTCTAACTTCTGAAGACATGAAATCCATCAATTTGGCAATGTTTAACAGCACCTTTTGGACTTCAGTTCCTTGACGTGGGGAAGATGGGATCTCCATTTCTTCGATAGGATCAGGTAGTCCCTCTGTAAACATTCTTTCCATCAAGAAGTGAGTATGCCCACTTTCCCATGACTTTAGTCACTTTCTTCTTGGATGACACTAGTTATGGCTAAGGGTCTATGGACTTGGTGAGGTTGTTGTTGCGTAGGGAAAACGGTTTCTATAATCTGGATCTGCCTAGGTGCTGGTTCTAGATCCCTTTGGGTGTCTTCTACCAAACTCCTTAATTGCTTGACTCGCTCGATCTCCTCTATAGGGTTTGGATAAGTTCCTATCTTCTTCTTGGATCCTGGCCGTTGTGGCTCATGAAGGTCTTCATTGTTGGTTTCTATCTTAGTGGTTGTTTTGGTCTCCATGGTTTCACCTGAATCAAAATCCTCGTCAGCGTCGTTCATATATAGGGGGTCGTCACAAATCCCTATGTTGGTCTTTGAACTGGGGTGTGACTTCGCTTATTTTTGCGATCTCTTCCTTCGTGTTTTCTTCTTTTTATGAGATTAGGCAATTGATGCCGTGTCTCTTTCCTCAAGAATATAATTTTGTTTTTGGAGCATCGATCGTGTGAGTACGTTTACTAGTACCACAAGTGTACTTTGTGATGGCTCCTCGGTAACTTCAATCAAGTTTAATGGCGTGATCTTTGGTGCATTTGGATTATTTGGACATTAGGCAATCAAATGATCTATGCCACATTGATTACACATGAGTATAGGCATTGTAGACATGCTCGCTTGATTGGTTTGCATTAGTGTGGCGTTCTTTTGTAGCCTAGTAGGACACTTGGCTACACGATGTGGACCTCCACACTCATAGCATTGAAGAGGTGGTCTCTTAGCAGTGTAATTGATATTTTGGCCTCTTGCCGCAAGAGCAGCTACTTGAAGGACAGGTTTGACTTGTCCCCAATAGTCCTCCATGTAGTATTGTGGACTTTATTCAAGCACATCCATCCCATAGGCAATATTAGGGTCTATATCTTCTTCACAACCTTACAAACAAGCAATAGATGACTCACAACCCACTTGATTCATGGAAGTGATTCTCGGATGTGGTGGTTGTGGTCCTAGCACTGGAGGTGGTAAGGGTGTTGTTTGAACAACATTTTGGGCCCTAGGGACCATGTGTTGTGATGTTTGTTCAAGAGGTGGGTCTGGCATCAATGCATGCACTAGAGGTGTGTCTGTCCATGCTAAGGTTGTTCTATTGGCCATCGTGCGCTTAAATACTATGCAATCCTTAGCTTGATGACCATACCTTCCATAGGCGTTGCAATTCCCATTGAATTTTACTCTAAAGTAGGGCATTCGCTGGTACTATGCGGTCCATAGCATACTAAGCACCATTGTTGCTCCCTTCTTGGATACATATGATTGTTTTGCGGAGCATGATTGTCTCTAAGACTCTCTTGAATAGCCTTGGTGAGATCTGCTAAAGTCATCTCGGATATCTTTGGCTCCTTAGCAATAGGCTTTAGGGTAATTGGCTGATGCCCTGATGCTTGCAAGCTAAGAGATTTAGGCTCAACAGACACTTTTTCTCCTTGAATCATTAAATTATCTTCCAATTGGATCGGATTGGTGGTGACTGCTTCCCCAAGTGGTGATACCTCTAATGACTAGGCCATTGTAGATATCCTCATGTTGTAATCCCCTTATGAATCTATCAAGCAATTGATTATTATTGAAGCTCTCATTTGGATTACAACAAGAAGTCAAATGCTTCAAGCAACTAATAAAGTCTCTCACCGACTCTCCTTCCTCTCGTTGAGCTTTCTGGAGCTGAGAGGCTACACCCCAAAGCACTCCCTCTCGTATATATTCTTTCAAGAACAGTCTCCTAAGATTAGGGTAAATCGTTTTTTCTTCCACCCTTAGGGTTCTATACCAATCCCTAGCCTTTCCACTTAAGATTAGGCTTAAAGCATTACTCTTATGCAGGTCATTGTGTTCTCCTAGAGAATCACATATTTGTTCAAACACTTCAATATTCTTTCTCACATCCCCGTCTCCACTAAATTTTTCTGTGAGCTTGGCTATTTGTACTGCCTTACTTCTAGGCTCTCTATCAGGCATGTTACGCATATTCTCAACAATAGATTGACCGATAGCTTGAGAAAATGTTGCCAAGTCACCTAAGTGAGCAGGCACCATGGGTGAAGGCGCTCAAAATACTACATGTGGAGTAGGTATTGGCATTGGGCTTGGCGCATAGGAAGCCCTTGGGTTCCACGTTGGGTACGATGTTGTGCTATGTGGTGGTCCATAGTTCATATGTGTGGCCCTAGGCATAGCAGACGTCAAATGTGACATGCTAGTGCTAGCTGGTATAGTCCCATGGAAGTAAGAGCTTGGGTGTTGTGGTTGTGGAGCATAGGTAGTTGAAACAATGGGAGGTGTAGGGACTACATGAGTGCGATGACCCATAGGTGCATACGATTGGTACACACTTGTAGGTACTGTTGCAGGTGTTGAGCTACCATGTAGTGGTGCTTTACTAACAAATGAGGTCCATGGCATGTTTCTCGGCATGCCCATCATTAGGGTAGGCATGGTAGCCGTGGTGTCATCAAGGGAAAGATGAGCTAGACTTGGAAAGGTAAAGCTATCACTTGTGGGCTCAGATTGCACTGAGGCCCCTCGCAAAACAACATATGGAGGATCCATCGAACTTATTGAGGGAGTCTCCATTTGCGATAAGGTCGGTTGTTTAGCCTTCCCTGTATCCAAGAATCTCATGAGACCCGTTGAAGGCATGTGGATCCCCTTGTTTTGTCTCTCTAACTCAATCAGCCTATGGATGACCTCACAAACTCTTTGTTGTTGATCCTCCACACTAGTAGCACCCATTGTGGATTGTAGGACATCTAACCAACCCACGTGATAGGTGTGACCTGTGTATAGGTCGGTTAGAGTTTCCGTTCGTAGTTCGTACTCCCAATTCTCATTTAAGAACACTCCATCTAAACTTGAGGTGCTAGGGGTGTCCTTTGAGCTAGATGCAATGTTGCTTTCTATGGGTTGACCCTTAGTGATCGCTAATTTAAGAGCACTTGATTGCTCTCCTAGCAAGGATATTGACATAGGGGCTTTCTCTTTTAACTCTCTTCATTGCTCCGCCTGGCGTAAGGTCTCGACTTCCTTTTCCCTAGCCGCAGTGATATATCGCTCAACCTCTTGCACTTCGGCAAGGCTTCTACCATCAGGTAATATGACCTCGGAGGGGAATGGCTTTGAAGAGTCAGGAGGTGCAGTGAATGAAGTATTCACGTGCACATTCTCTAAGGGAATAGGGTCTACGTTGGTCATGAATGGAGAATTTACTTCCCCACCCCCCTCATTTACAACATTAGCCCCATGTTCGGAGCGAGTGGCTCTACTAAAGGTTTCCTTCAAGCGGCTAAGCACGCTCGGCCCGGACCGTGGACCCATGGCATACATGTCTTGTCTTGAGCTATTGGGATTAGGCATTGGGAAACCCTCCATGAGATCGTAGTCAGGAAGAGTCACTAGCCGCTATGTTCGGGTCTTGGTTTGTACTACCTTGGGTCCCCGGAGGAATCCCAAACTCTGAGCAAGTCTTTCCGAGCTAATGAAAAATCGAGCGACATCTACCAAAGCACCTTGAATATATCCACGTTGTAAAATTGATGGAGCTCATGATCAAGCAAGAAAGCATATTCAAAAGTAAAATTTTATGGCTTTAATATCACATGTGCGTGTTCTCTATTATATATGTTTAATACCTCCAAAAATCACTTCCAAAATGTCAATGGATGCAAAGATACATGGTCTCTCATAGGCTCAAAATTCTCTTTCAAAGAATAACCTTGATCTAAAATATTCTACTTTTCAAAATCAGCATAACCTTATGGCCAAGAAGAGGACCAAATATTGGGATATGCCTATTCTCTTGCAAAAGTTGGAAAGGGATGGGAGGTACTAGAGATTGTTACATTGAAGCTAAGGAAGCAAGCTTGTCTACACTAAAAGTCAAACTTTTGTAAAGAAGGAATTAGATGACTCTCAAGGGGAAATTCCAAAGGCCATAGATGGCACATCCTGATGCATAGTGGAGCATCCTTCCATATGACCCCTAGAGAACTTGTGCACACAACCTTCATTTTACTTTGGGTTAATGGTAGTCATTTATGGTGGTGGTTGTTTAGGTGATGGCCAAGTGAGTCCTAATTACTCGTAAATGATAGCTAAGGTAACAATGTCTAGCATTATTTATAAAGGGTAGCAGTGCTCAATACCATGGCCATGCACTGTGCCTAGCATTGCATATTTCTGCATCCCACCAGATAGAGGTCAACTATGTGTACAATATAGGTGACAGTGTCTAGCTGCCATTACCTTCTTATCTTTGATAGGTCCATATGTACTAAAATTTGTTCGCAACCATCCTCATCAAAGTGAGGATGGGGCTACAACCTACTAGTTAAAGTATGATGATTTTGGCATAGTTTCCAAAGCCCTCAGTTGGAGCTAGCCATGTCATCTAGCCAAGATAATGGGATGCAGCACTTGATGTAGCAATTTGCTACACTTATGCACCATCATCAGATGATGACTCAAAGCTCTGAAAGAGAAATGGAGCTCGGAATAGCGAAGCTAGGCAAATAGTGACAGATAAAGTAGGGTTTTTTGAAGGCCGAGATGTTAGCAATTTTTTTCAAATATACAAATAGGCTATGGAAGACAAGGGATCAAGTGAGCAAGCAGCAACGGAGCAAGCAGCAACGGAAAATTTTGGGCTAGTAGTCCCGCCTTAACTGCATGCATGGGTTGAGGAGCTTCAGACTGCGCATGAGGGTACATGGGTGATGTTCAAGCAGGCTCTTAAAGATGAACATTTTCTTGAAGATAAGGAGAGTGTTACAAAGGAAAGCTTTCTAAAGTGGGTGCAACAACACAATAAGGAACCTTTTGCACATGAATTTGTACAAGAATTTGAGAAGAGATTTGGTCAGTTATTTGTCACCAAATGTATCGCTTTGAATTCTAAAATGGTAGAATTGTTTGTGCAGGCGCTCGGGACTTAAAACCGCAAAAGAGCTTAGTATATCTCCTTGAGGATCCAGCAGGGGAGTTAGGGTTGAAATCAGATTGGAAAGAAGTGATTGAAGCGATCACTATGGTGATGAAGCAACAAAAAAGATAGGATAATTTATACGGGATGAACACAGATGTGGAAGAAAAAGAAAATAGACCCATGTGCTATTAAAGGAGAAGACCCCAAAGCTAGAGGAGTCTTCCATGGATGAGCTTGTGAATGGAATCCATGAGTTAAACATCAATTTGAAATATGTGAAGCTTGAAGAAAAAGGTTCAACATCTTGATCAAAACAAGGCGGTCCACAGAGGGGAAGTGGAAATCAAAAATGCATGTGGTGCGATAGTCTTGATCATGTCAAGAGTGAGTGCGATGAATTTTCAGAAGTCAAGCATAAAGACATGGTTTTTTGGAAGGATGGACTAATACATCTATGGAAAATAGGTTTGCCTCTAAAGACCAAATATGGGAAAGGTGGTACGAAGAAGAGTATGGAAGAGATGTTGCAGGAACATCATGCAGGTGTAGCTAAAGCATTTACTTATGGAGTGCAAATTGAAATCAAATTACAGGAAAAATCTATTGAAGTTCCTCACAAAATGAAAACTTTCTGGCCATATGCTATGACAACGGCACAAAAGCGAAAGGTCGCATATCAACAGCTATATTAAGTGGGAAACTGCAATAGAAAGATTATTGGGTGGGAAGATCCTGTAGACTCCCTCTCACTATATGCATATATAGCAAGGTCTCAAAACAATGAGGCTTTTGTAGAAGAAAAGCAAAAAAGGCAAGAGGATTTGATAGAAATTTTGGAGAAGACAACTAGGTCAGCAATACCAAAGGAAAAAAAATCTATCTCATGTGTGGCTCCTATCCGACATGGTGTCCCAATGCAGGAAGCCAAGAAGGAGAAGAAGACAGGAAAATCTCGGGGTCCATCATATAAACTAAGATTTGATATTGAACAGAGAACTGATGTAAAGAGGGTACTTCAGGAGCGGATTCTGAATAGTTGGGTGCCCTAGAAGGAATCATAGGTATTGCAAAGTGGGAATTTCATGACAACATCATTGATCTTATGAAGAGGAAGCACCAAATATTATACGAGCCTAAAAATGACCCAACAAGGACGCAAAGAGTGTAGAGAATTTATGAACAAATTGAAGCCATATTGAGCAGTGTTAATGAAGAAGAATTTGGGGATGATGAATGGAAAATCACAGTGGACAATGGCAAGCTTCCAGGGTGGGCAAAGTATGTCAGATTTCATGAGGATGAGTATCATGAAGAAGTACCTCGCAACCATTTTACACGGAATCATTGGGTCAAGGATACTACTAAAACTTTGGTGATAATAGGTGATTCGAAGGAGCTAGTTGTCGCATTGGTAGATCATGGTTCATAAGTAAACCTTATGTCAAAGAGCTTATATTTGAAAGGGAAGTGGCCTATTGATGTCAAACATGGGTGGCGTATCTGAGCCGATAATGCACAATCACGTGGTTTGCATGGTGCATGTCCGAATGTTAAAATAACTATGGGGGATGTAAGCAATGAACATAATTTCTTGGTGAAAGAGCACTCAACTTATCCAACTATATTGGGATAGCCTTATATTACTGCGGTGCGAATGGAAACAAAAGTTTTGGATGATGGATTTGCATATGCCAGGATCCAAAGTTGTAATGGGAAGAAAGCGGTAGAGTTTCTAATTGTTTGTGTAGACCATGACAGGAACATGGGCACCTTATGGGATCATCCATTTCCAAAGCTGACAAAAGAATTTAAAGAGAATAGGGTCATCGTAAAGCAAGATTATGATGGTTCTTTGAAGGAGAAGATTTACTGACAATGGGCGTTTGTAGAGAGGCCATTTCTTCAGTATTTAGGGTTTATCTTCAAAGGGATCAGTAGGAGATGCAATGACCTATGCAATTGGGAGAAGCAACATGTTTACAACGCCCAAGGTATGTTTCAGGAATGTGAGATATTGGACCCAAATGAAGCAATTTCAGGGATTTTTGAAGAATATGCATTTGTGGACACAATGGGGGAATTGGATGCATCCATGCAATCCAATGATCAATCCGGGATTGAGATTTTTAAGGTAAACTCTCTTGATATGTATGACATCCTTTTTCAATTCAAAGAAGAGGTGGATGCAAAGAAGGTATAGATAAATACAAATACAAAACAGTGGCAAAGAAGGTCAGACTTATGTCTATTTCATTGCCAAAACAAAGCGTTACAATTATGGAGAAAGCATCTTGCCAGCCTATTCTTAGAGATCCATGTAAAACTGGGTTTTCATTTACTGAAGAAACGTTGCAGAAATTGAAGATGGGTGATGCAAATTTTCTAAATCAAGAAGAGATAGAATGTTTTCAAGAAATGTTAAAGAAGAATGGAAGGATTTTTCAGGTGACATTGATTGTGTGGATCCTATCATTGTGGCTCCCATGGTGATATTCATTGCTCCACACCTCCCTTGGAATTTGTGACCTATTTGTGTTCCAAAAGCTCGTCTTCTTAAGTTGGTTGATTTGTTAAATGAGAAGATTAAGATGGGCATTTGGATCCCTCTTGTGATCCTTACTATAGCATGTGGTTTATGGCTCCCAAGAAGAATGATACATTGAGTTGCATACAGGATATGCAACTAGTAAATATCAGAAATATAGGAAGAGGTCCAACGGTTGATGATTTTGCAAAGGCTTTTTTTGGTAGAGCCATGTATTCTATGGGAGACTTGTATTCAGGTTATGATCAATTCCACTGGCTGTAGAAATTAGGGAGTTGACAACCATGCATACTCCTTTGGGATTAGTAAGAATGTGCACATTGACACAGGGTGCAACTAATTCAGTTGCCCACATGATGAACGGGATTACATTCCTCAGCTCACCATGCCTTTTATTGACGACGTGCCGATAAAAGGGTGTGAGAGGGTGAAAAAGATGAGTTCAAAGATAAGAGGGGTGCAAACAATTTGTGGCTAACCATATTGTTGATTGTGACAGGATATTATCAAGGCTTGAAGAGGTCAACCTTACACTCTCAAGTCAAAATTCTATGTTTGGGGTCAAAGAAGTTTTGCATGTGGGACACTTATGTGGACCATCTTGTAGAAGACCAAGACCTGTCAAAGTGGATTCCATTCAAAGGATGAAAGAGACATGCAATTCAATTACGGAAGTGCAAATATTTCTAGGTGCATGTGTGTTTTACTTGATATGGTTACCCCATTTTTCACAGAGTCTTTATACCAAATTCTCAGGAAAAAAAAAATTATTTGGAAAGAAGAAGACTCAAATGTTGTTCGTAAACTAAAGAAGATGTTACAAAAGGTTCCTACATTACGGAAAGAAGACTACAAAAGCGGAAAGCCAATTATTGTGATGGTTGACATGAGTTCTATAGGTATTGGGTGGGCTATTGGGCAGGACAACAAGCAGGAAAAAAGGTATGCTATCAGATTTGGTGCTAAAGTATTAAGTTCTTCGCAGAGAGCATATCTGTAGGTAAAAAGGGAATTTTGGGGTTTAGCAACTACCCTAAGGTGTGACAAGGAGTACTTTATTGGTGCTTCTATAATAGTGCAGACAAATTGCTTACCACTACTTGGGATTATCACAAGTTGTTCTACACCAGACAGCCATGCTACGTCAGATAGCATATATTAAGTCATTAAATCTCGAGTTTCATCATATTGCAGGGAAGGATAATCCGATAGCTGATATGTTGTCCAGGGCCGGGTTTAAGGACGGAGAGACTATGATTTCTGAAGCTAAAGATGTGGGATTGTGGTTCTTTACCTCTTCAAAACTACATGTAGAATGTAAAAACACGGTTTTTGCATTACAATCTTTTGCTAAGGACAAAGGGTGAATGGTTTGCTGATTGGGAAATATTTGAGTACAGTAAAGAAGCAAGAGGATTGGACCAAACAAGAGTTTAAGCATATCCTAAAGAAGGCTTATCGGTATTTCTTATAGAATGGGTTTCTATGGAAGCATCCAAATAAGTGGAGAGGAACCCCTCAATGAGTTTTTTGTGACAAGGTAACACAACTTTGAGTACTTAAAGAATTCCATGAGTCGTTATGGGCAGGACAAGGGGGAGTTTGGGCCACTTTTGCTAAAATCAAAGAGAAATATTGGTGGAAGGGTATGTATAAAGGTGTGGAGCACTTTGTTGAAACTTGTGCTATATGTCACATGTACTCAAATGTAAAGCATCATGATGGGTTACATCCAACATATCATTGTGCATGCATTTCAAATGGGTAGTCAATTTGATTACAATGCCCACATGGTTATGGAAAATGAGATACATCATGCTTGCCAAGGAATATTTGATGAGCCAGGTTGAAAGGAGGGCTTTGCAAACCAAAGCTACAAGTATGGTATGCAAGTTTTTTCTAGAAGATGGAATATGTAGATATGTTTGTGTTGGAAGAATTATTGTAGATAGAGGAGACCTAGAAGCTGACAAAGCCATACATTTTTTTCCTTGTATGGGTGTTGAGTTAACGCTCACTATTGCATACAATCCAAAAAGGAATGGAAAAAGTGAAAGAGGGCATCCTCCCATTGTCAAGGAATTTGCTAAATCATGTAAGGGTCATATTGGTGATTGGCCTCGGTTAGTTATGCTTTATGGGTGGACTGTACTAGACACACCACAGTTACAGGTTTCATGCCATTAGAGCTTATGTATGTATAGAAGCCTATTATGCCTCTTGAAGAGGCAGTGACTACATGGAATGTATTTCCTTGGAATACAGAAATGAGTAGAAAAGATTTGCTTGCGTTAAGGATTTGGCAGCTAGAGAGAAGAAGTGAAGACGTTGAAGCTGCAAAGGAGAAATTGAGTGCTCTTCTGAAAATTAAAGAGGCTTTTGACAAACGGCACAGGCTAAGGCCATGTGCTATTCAAGAAGTGGATTGGGTTCTTGTTTATGATAGTAGTTTGAAAAACCAATATATAGCTATGCGGAAGATGGTTAACACTAGTCCTGTAAAAAATCAGCCACTTTTGTGGCTTTTCGAGACTTTTGTAAAAAAACTCCCAACACTATGTTAGTTATCTTGATAGAAAATGGTTTCACGAAATTATGACCAACACTTAATATGAGTTAATAAAAATTAGTACAGAGCTAAATGAATGTCTAAAGGTGTCTTTCCATTGCCATCTTCTACAACTAATTTGTGCGGACGGACAATTTTTTTCTATTTTCTTTTGAATATAAATCAAATCATTGTTAAGCAGGCCCAAAACGCTTTGAAGAATCCCTCAATAGGCATGTGATTAATGTACCAAGCTTTTTTAACCCATGTAGAGAGACTGCCAACATTCTTTACTTCTCCAAGTTAAGTACTCAAGTGCAGTTTTACGTTAAATTTGGTAATTTTAGAAAAGTAATTTTTTTATTTTTGAGCTTTTTATGTAAATTGTGTATTTAGAAACCTTTTTCATGTCTTGAACCCATAATTAAGAAGTTTCATGAAATTTTGATGTCATATACAAAAGTTATAAATCATTTGCTAGAATCCTGATGTGAACCATTTTTGTGGCTTCAACCAATTTTATGGCTCATTACAAGTCTAGTGTTAGGCGGTGGTTTGGTCCGTGTGTGGTTAAATATGCTATTATGTGAGATGGATGGTACGGAGTTGACACTCCAAGTTGCAGGTAAGCGCGATCAAGCTATAAAAAAAGAAATAGAGAGCTTCAAATTGATGATACATATTAGGCCAAGGCCTAGAGGGCAGGGTCCGGCCTAGGGGAGTCAGGGACTTAGGCCAAGGGCCGGACTGAAGATGTGGACAAGGAATCCAGCTAGGGAAAAGGGCCATGGGACCTCCTATAATAGGTTGGTTGGGAGGAGGATCCGGCATTCATTCTCCCGATGGTCTTTCACTGGTATCAGAGCCAGGGGGAGGGAGAAGTTGAGGTTTTGCATGACTTTGTCTTGAACTCTTTCTCTCTCTCTCTCTCTCTCTCTCTCTCTCTCTCTCTCTCTCTCTCTCTCTCTCTCTCTCTCACACACACACACACACACACACACACACACACACACACACACTCTCGCTCTCTCTTTTTCTCTGTGGAGTCGTGGGCAAGCTTCACAAGGAGACCCTGCTACAAGGCGAGAATGGCCCCTTGAGTAGAGGCTAACCTTAGGCAGGAGCTTGGAAGCCAACAAGCAACGTGGGGAAGCCTGCTTAGTGAAGAAGGGAATGGAACGACCTACATGAAATCCCGGCATGTGAGGTCCGTTGAAAACAGATGGGAGAAACGACCAAGGTCCGTTTCAGTAGTGCGGATCACCGAGCATCGCATGAGGCGCTGCCTCTTCCTCTCTCTCGTGCATCTCTGCAGACGCTGTCGCCATGTTTTTTCATCTGGTTTTCATATTAGAGGTTTATTTTGGGAGCCCTAAAGTGACCAAGGGTCACCATAAGGGCCCCTTCTCACCTCCCATGCCACTCGCAAGAAGACACCTACCGGCTGCTGCAGGGACGAAACAAGCACGCAATCAAGGAGATGATGGCACCATGTGTCATAGAACTGCACAACATACAGGAAATTCTAGATTTTAGTTGAAGCTCAACCCGATATGCACCATGAAAATCTAGGAGCCGAGACATGCAAGCGGATGGGCACTACGGGATTTAGACCATGGCAATGAGATTGAGCTCGGCTAAAGCAAAGGATCATCGGAGGTTTGTGAAGACCCGAAAGGTTGCATTCAATGGCCATGCAAAAGGGACAATTCTATAATGGTTGGGAGGAGGATCCGGCATTCAGTCTCCCTATGGTCTTTCACTAGTCAGGTTGTCTGTCATTAATGCAATCAGACATCGACATGATCCACCCATTGTCAGCCAACGTGATCCAACAATTGCTAAGACATCATGGGAGCAAGGCTCTGTCTATAACTCCTCATAATAATAGTAATCAGGCTAACAGGTACGAGGTATATCTCTTGCCAGTATTTTTCTATTTTTCAATACAGTATACAATTCAACACGGTCAATTATTTGTGAATGCTCAACATGGTCGACTTTATTCTGCTATGACATTTGTCTATGAGCAAGAGTATCAATAGCTATGAGCACTGATAGCATCCAACGTGGGTCTATTGAGAAATATCATGCAAAGACGAGACTTCCATGTTTGGAATATGCTAGGATCATCCGCACTTAGGAAAACTTGTCAAGATGTCTGCAGCTTTTTATATCACAAGAGGGTGTATATGATACTTATGCTTACTCACTCGAGTGATTCGAGTGCACTACTAGAAACTCGGCCACAAGTGGGACTCAAGGTTAGTCAACTTTCACATTATGTTTGTTTTTTTCTATGCTTTACTTTTCATACTTGAAAATGCTCTCTCTCATATGCAAAGCAACGTGCTTGGGCAAACTTTATAAGAAGCCATCCTATACAACAAAGTGCCAATGACACACATCTTTAGCACTTTATGGATATAATCTCATAGTTTATGCAACGGTGCACTGTGATGTATCATGCTAGTGTAATCCTGCACGACACGTATACCACCGGCCCACAAGGTTGAGACTGTCCTTGAATCCAAGGGCTTATTATTCTATTTTTTGGTATGTATGCACAGCGTACTAGTCCACTAGACGTATGACACTCCATCATTGTATACGCTTCAGCTATAACACTAAATACTCTCTCTCTCTCTCTCTCTCTCTCTCTCTCTCTCTCTCTCTCTCTCTCTCTCTCTCTCTCTCTCTCTCTCTCTCTCTGTGAGGCCCCACCCCACCGTATCAAACGGCGGATCTGATGGTGAACCTGGTGGCCACTAGATCTATAACGGAAGCAAACAAAGTGGTTCAGGGTTCAGCTAGCGAACGATCTCTCATCACAAAGTGAGTCGAGTTCGAGCCTACTAGCAATGAGATCTAGCTCCACCTCGCAGGGGAAGCGTACTTAAACGATCTATCGATCCTAAGAACCACCTTCCAAGAGGAGAGAAACCCCGAGTGCCTTTTTCCCCATGTTTCAGAGGCACATACACTTGGAGACTTCGCCGCTCTAGGGGCAATGAGTATTACTAGTATCGATTTAAACACTATGGGGACAGATAGTTCCCGACTAATCGGGACCACCCATCTCATAGGCATTGGAAACCTGAGCCAAGCCCCCACTTTCCACCCCCACACTCACACTTCCTTGTGTGTCCTAATTACTACCACAATTGTTGTTCAACATAAACATTCCTTGATTAATTCCGAATCACATTGTTCGTTAAGACAACCCTTCAACCAGTATTGTAAACAACACCAAGACAGTATTCTAGTAAAAATTCTACTCAAACTTATTCATTAAAATTCCAATGTTCTGGAGGTACAACATCCCCCCTCCAGCGAGAGTTTACTCCTCCCGTTGTCGCCTAGCTGCCCATACAACTAGGTATGTCCATCGCATAGAAAGCACGACATGGACATTCCCACCGCTTAACCAACAGACGTGGGTATCCACCGCTTAACCAGCAGTCGTGGATTCAAGAGCCCCTAACCAGGAACTCTACCCCCTGTGATGAGTAGGGGGATCAGGACTAATTCAACATTGGAAATAGAATGAACATGCCGAGCTAAATTTTACCTAGCAAACATTCTATACTATTGCAAACAGTATATCCATCAATCATTTCTTTCCTACTTTAGACTTTAATGTACAAATGAATTCAATGCCGAGGTTTCCGTCGGATTTCTCCAACATGTTTGGGGATATGTTCATTCCTAGCTAAACGTGTGCAATGTTAAACTAAACAACTTGAATGAAGATATGATCTACCTCTTCCATTTCTTCGTCAAGGGCCCGTGAGACGGCCGGTATTTGTTCGTCCATGGGAGCTTTTCCCTTTCCATTGACATTGCTTGTTCCCGCCTCGTGGGTCGTGGGCACCACTGAAGCAAGTTCTCTTAACCGGGGCCATTTTACTCACTACTTTAAATGATAAACTTGAAAAAGAGATAAAGTCCAAGAGCATCATAACAAACCAATTGGCATATTAGAATCATTAATGAATCCACCTTATGCAAGAGATTTGATTTTTCCTTCGAGACCTAGCAATTTTTATGGGTAGTTCTTTACTTGCCCTATGGGAACTAGCTCTAAGTTAATCACTTGGCTTAGATGATTAAGAAATTCATAATTTTACTAATTGATTTACAAGAGAGATGAAATAAGAGAGTTCAATCACTTTCCTAGAGCAATTTGAAGATGCAGAATTACCGCAGGCATGTGTGATAGAAAATTCTCTTCTTAATTGCCTAATGAAGGTTTAATTTTCAAACTTAATCACATTTTAATGTGAGAGAAGATTGAGTCTAATTTAATTGCAATACTATTGAATGATAAAAGAATGAATTCCATCAGATCTACTTTATTACCGGCAAGACAATTTATTAACTATGCTGCCTAGAGAGAGAATCTTTCCTAATCATGTATTAATCCTTGATTAAGGATGATGAATGGCTGCATAATTTAGCTAATTGAATGATGATTATGTAACGGAGTATAGCTATGTAAACTTAGAGAGCAGCTATTGGGAATTATAGCTAAAAGTAGGCATAGTAGACGAGAATTATGAGAAAGTAATGATGAGAATTAAGAAGAACCGTAATTAAACCATAACCGTGATTAGGGGCTGAGAATCCTCTGATTTTTCTGATCCAATGAATCCTAAAGATGAGAATTTTGGCAGCATCTCCCTCCTTGCTTCTCCTTCAAAAACTGTGTGTATTCCGGCAGCACCTCCCCAAGGTGTGTGTAGGTGTGTGGGTGTATACTGGGTGTGTGTGTGTGAGCATGTGTGTGTGTGTGTGTGTGTGAGCACACCTTTAAATAGGCTCCTCCAAGATGAATATCAAACCTAGCTGCTATAAGCATCTGAGTGAGCTCTCACATCATGCATGGCAAGTCTAGTTTCCTGCCTACCAAGTGTCCAGTTAGCTAGTCTAAATGGCTCTCACACTCACTCTCAAGCTTGGAAACTCTCCCACAACTCCCACAAGACAAGAGGGCGCCCCCTAGCTACTAAAGCTGGCTCAGAGTGGCTTGGAACCTGCTCCCACACAGCCTCGAGCCCCGGTGCCTCCCCGCACAACTTTAGGAAGAACTGGTTTTAGGCTTAAACGGGCCATACGAGTCAGAATTTTATGCCGTAAATTGCTATACTAAGCTCTAACTAAGACGTACCGGTCCGAGTACCTGCCATATTTAGCAGTCCCCGGGGTCCGAAAATGCATTTTTTTCAAATTCGGGGTACGGGTGCAGTTTTTCGAGACGGTTGGAACTGGACGGGTCGGGTGACCAAAAACTTACTATTTTTGGAATTTTTTTACAAAAATTATTTTAATTCACATTTCGAAGTTTTAAAACATTCTAAACATCATGGCACTGATAGAATTCGAAAAACTGCTAAAAATAGTAACTTTTTTCCATTATGTTCATTTCATGGTACAAGGGTGCCCTTTTTGGTCGGGTCAGAGACCTTACACCCTCCCTCTCTCTCTCTCTCTCTCTCTCTCTCTCTCCCTCTCTCCCCAAATTCCATGCGGGAAAGCTGAACATAGAGATGTTTTTATTGGAATCTTCCTATGACAATAAGGTAATAGGAAGGCTAAAAGCCATCTATTACCACCTATTTTAGACAGGCTAAGAGCCATCTGTTGGTAATCCATAAGTGATTGCTTTCAAGATTGAACAATTCTCTTCAGTTAAGTGACCATCGATTATAATGGACAAGCAAGAGTCTTGCCACTTTAAGTGTGAAAGTCAAGTTGAGTTTTGGAACGTCTTAAACTCATACATGGATTATCTCTACCAAGGTGTATGGATGAAGCCAGCATTTTACACCACATGACTGCTCACTAAAACCCCAGATTATGGATTTTAAGTCTAGACAAGATCCGGTTGTGAATACGATTCCAACTTGAGTGGAACTTCTATTTTATCTACAACACTAAGAGTGTCTGTATGACTCCAATTTTGGGGTAAGACCCAGCTCGTGATTATTAAATCAATTACTAAGTGTGATGGTTAGTTATTGGAATCTTCACATCTGCACTTCCAAGGAAAGAAATTCATAAGTTTCCAAGGGCTCGTGGATAATTTCAGCTTCCAGAGTTGACTTAAGATACTATTGGCTCCTAGTTGAGCAGTTTTCGTGCAACGTTTAACCAAGGGGTTTGAAAATGTTGATTTTAACCAAGGGATTTGGTTTGCAAAGGCAACACCCAGGGTTCCATGTGCAATACTACTTGCCTTTCACTAATTTTCAATTAGTGTTCCTAGGCCTTTGCCGACGGGAAATTTGAGTAGGTGCTTTTCACTCCGCTACAGGTACGCATCTGTTTTGGTTTTGTTTCTTTTGGTTTGTTTTTTCTATGTAGGATGCATATCCATTTTTTCTCTTCAGAGAGATGACAAGGTCATGTAAGAGCCAAAGACATATGGGCTATAGTGTCCAAAATAAGTTTCTTCATTATGCAATTATAGACCCACTTGTAGGGTTTATTTGGCACATGTTGTCACATGGGATGCAACATGGTCTAGGAACTCAAGGAGTTTGGTTTAGCTAGTGTGGAGCAAGGCTAATGAGGGCCCCTCTCACTCCCGTCGTAGAGTGTTTGCAGTTACCTCCATGCACAAATACATCTTGTACTTGAAGAATGTTCTTTTTTTAGACATCCTTACATTAGACATATTCCACATGTGTCGAATATGAGTCTCTAGGATTGACACTGGCACCCACTATTTCAAGTATGTGTCACGATAAAGTCCCTAGGTGCTGGTCAAATCAATTTTCTAGACCATTTTTAGCATGATATGTCAGGAGCAATTTTGGCGGCCAAAAATTGTCGGATACTTAGAATGACTTGTTCAGGCACAAGTACTGCTAAACAACATTACAGATAGTTTTTTATACATATAGCAAGGCTCTGAGTTGTTAATGAAAAAGTTTCATTGTTTTGTCCCTAGAAGCGATTATTGTTTCACCTTCTATTATAGTTCAAACTTTTCAGCAAGGCTTGAAAATGATTGCAACTGAAAGTATTTAGTTTCTTTTAGAACTATTTACATTTCTCTTTACTATGTGCTACGCACATCACATTCGCCATAAGTATTGGCAAGGATGATCATGGATATCCAGGTTCGGATCTATTTTTTGCTAAATGCATGCACACTAGGTGTTATGGGTCCTAGTGTTTAGTAAAAGCTGATTTGGAACGGCATGCGTATTCATCAAGTTGTTGCTTATGAAGCATTTTGCACTCTATGTGCAGTATCTCTATGAGATTACTTTTGGGTCTACCGATCACCAATAGAGATCATGGCTCAGTTTGAGTGCTTGTGGATTTTTTAAGTTAACCACGATGGTTATTCTGGACATTGTTGATCCCTCAGCAATGTTGTACGATATTGTGATCCCCATTTACCAACCATCTAGGAAGACTGTCTGTAAACTGTGGGGGAAACACACCTCAATACAATCAGTTATCCAAGGGGATAGGCAGATTACAAAGTGTAATCTTGTGCTAAAGGATATGAAAAGTGTGTACATTAGCACCAAGCAATCCAATTAATAAGCATTTATTGCTCTACTTGGAGTTTGCTTACCATCAGATAAATTATGTTTGCGATTAGGTTTAGTCTCTTCATGTATAAGTTAGGTTCTCAACCTTGAATACTAGCTATGGTGGGTTTGTTTATTGATGAAATTTGAGAACAAGTCAAGGACTTACACTTGGCTGATGAGTTATGTCAGCAAGTTACCTTCATGGAAAGGGAAAAGCGGTACTCTTTTAGGTACATCTTTGTTGTGATAACTCGTTTAGCATGCTCATGTGCATTCTAAATGGAGTCTACACACTATGATTGGATTGGAACCAGTAAAACAAGATGGTTGCAAATAGACAACAATGTGCAAAATCAAGATGTTATTCTTGATTATATTGGACCTCCTATTGCACCATGTTTTGATCAAACAAACAGCTGGATCCATGAGGGATACCACTGTGTAAAACATTAGTGTTCTTATAAAGATCCTACCACTTTTGTTTTTGAGGATGAAAAAGCTTCTCCAAGGGGGGAGTAATGTCAGGCCAAGGGCTAGAGGGCAGAGCCCGACCTATGGGAGTCAGGGACTTAGGCGAAGGGCCGGACTGAAGGTGTGGACATGGAATCCAACTAGAGCAAAGGGCCATGGGCCCTCCTATAATAGGTTGGTTGGGAGGAGGATCCAGCATTCAGTCTCCCTATGTTCTTTCAATATAGACTTTAATGTGGATGAAGATAAGGATCTAGATGATGAAGATGTGACTTCAAAAGACGATGTTTCATTGGAAAACCTCTAGAGACTGGCACATACCGGAGGATGTGGATGTTTAGAGGGGGTGAATGGCGTGCCTCTTTGTGGGCACAAGATGAAATACAAAGTTGTGTTGTATTTTTGAACTTTGACAAATGTATGTTAGAACTACTTATGGCATCAGATTGACATGAATGTATGCATTATGTGGTTTTTTTAAACCCAGAATTGATTCAAAGTGGACCAATTGGGTTCATAGGTGAAGATTGTATGAAGGACTAGTTTTCTGGCTGAAAAGGTAGAGCTTGAAGTGATGAGTAAACTGGTCCATACGGCTCTAAAAACTAGAAGTGGTTGCAGATCTTAGATGAGAAGGTAAGATGGGGACAAGTGGTTTGAAACGATAGATGCATAGGGCTTAAATTATGGAGCTTGTCGGTCTTTTCAAATTGACAATTAGAGTCATAGAGACCAAGTTATAGAGCTATGAAGTTTTGAGAGGGGTTGTTTCTGAGCCGATTTGCTCACTTAAGAAGGCGTGTCATTTGGTGGCTCCCGAGACGTTTGTCGATCAGATTCCCGATGACCGAGATATGGCAGGTCAAAGTTGGTGAGAGGTTCTAAAAGGAGGGTGCTAGGTGCTTATTTTGCGCCTTTGATCGAGGTCTTAGAGAAATTGAAATGCGATAGGAACCGTGGGACTTGGAGTGGGTAATGTGGAGTCTCGGTCGAGTTCTTTTGGCATGGCATTTGGGCAAGTGGGTTGGAAATTATTGGAACTATTTGTTGAAGTCAGGAGACCAAAAGGGATTGCCCTTGGGGGTATTGAAGATTGAAGGCCCTTGAGCCAGAGGCTGCCATATGTTGTTGTAATAAACCCATAGGCGGGTTCTTTAACTTAGAAATAATACTAACATAATATGGCGGAAGGGGGAGCCCTTTACATGTGTCGGAATTTGTGACCTGAAGGCTAAAGTCCAAAACTAAAAAAAGCCCCTTTGCACGCGATAAAGAGGGGGGGGGGGGGGGGGGGGGAGGCCGCCAAAGGCGGCCTACTGTACTAGTATACAATAACGTAGGCCATATGCTTGTATCAACATGGGAGAGTGATTTCTCTCTCTCTGCGTAGTCTATGGTGGGAGCTTTACTTGCTCCGGCGGTAGGTGGCCCAAAGGGTGGCTCCTTGCAGTTTTGGTTGTGCAGGGTACGGATGTCAGTGGTCACGAGCGCTGACAATGTCTTTGGCTAGCTTTAGCAACATTGAATGGCAAACACAGTTTGCTGACATGGCAATGGACGAGAGCAGGTTGGTCTCGTGGAGCCATTGCGGCACAAATTTTTGAAGCAAAAAGAAGCCCCCCCCCCCCCCCCCCCCCCCCCCTCCCCTGCCCCCTCCCCAAGCGATATAGTGGTAGGGAGCAAAGGGAGGGGTCATGTGAAGGGTGCAAGAGAGAGAGAAGGTGTAGTTGGACTATTCTCATATGACCAGACAAAGTGGGCATTGAAGGGGTTCCAAAATGGAAATTCAAAGCCAATTCAAGGCGGCTAAAGGTGGCTGAGTCCTAAACCACACCAGTCAAACCTGAGTCCGAACAAGGAGGGTTTCCAAGAAGAGAAAGAACGCATCACAAAGAAGAGAGCAGATGGAGCTAGAGCATGCAAACGGATCCAAAGTTTCTAAAATTGGAGTGCTAGTGGAATTTTTGAAAGCGAAGTTTCTAAAAATGAGCACTGAGCAAAGCCTCCGTATAAAGGCCATTTTTGTTGGAGGTTATTGGGAGGGCTTTGGGGAAACCGACTGCAGAGAGCCAATTGTTGTTCTTGAGAGTAGTTGGAGAGTATAAAGGAAGGTGGGGAAGAGCGTCAGGAGCACGAAAGAACTGGATGGCGGTGCAACTTGGGAAAGTTTTCTGATCCAAGGGTTGCAATTTGAAGGGCATATAGAATCGGGTGTATGCAACGGGATTGTAAAAGAGCATAAAAGACCTAAAGCTGTATCACCTGCCAATTGACAACATCTCTTAAGTCTTGAAGTTATGAATGATTAGAAAAAGTTTGGACTAAAAAATGGGCCTTGTAAGAATTGTTGATGTGGCATAGCTTTCAAAAAGTGGGGATCGGTAAATTTTTTGCAAATAAGATCCAAACTTGTCGGAGGTTGGATATTTAGAATCTACTCTTCAAATGCTATCTATTGATATATAGCATGCATGTATCGGAGATTGCCTTCATGTAGATCTAGAAAAAGGTGATTTTAGATTACCGTAACGGTAACAAAACTTGGTTGATTGAAAAAAAATGGCATAACTTTCATAGAAGTCATCCAAACTCTTCGGACCTTGGCTCTTTAGAATCCATTTTTCAAGAACTTTCCAATGATAGGTCATATCATGGGGTTCTAAGCAATATTTAGAGGGGTCTACCATTGCTTTCTTTTGTACAACTTTGATGATGTGGCACTCTTAAAAGACCCAAAAATGAGTTCAAAATTTTCCTAATGCTTATCGTCGTATCAATTAATAGTGTTCTTATTTGTAGTCTTCTCTCTTAAACTCTCAATATTACGTGTATTAAACCTTATTTAAGTTTATCTGCACTCGTTTATCGTAGTTGAACCACGCACTACAACAATGTGAATATTAAATCCCTAGTCCAAGTTAATCTATCTTGAAAGCTAATTCGCTTAACAATCTAGCCTACACACACTTGTATGCATTATGTTTGTCTTTCAATATCCACCCTAGCTAGCACGATCCCATTCCCATCAAATGGTATCAAAGCCAATAGCATGATTAGCACATTCTAATCGTCTCTAAGATCCTTGATTATTAGACCTCTCTCTCTCTCTCTCTCTCTCTCTCTCTCTCTCTCTCTTCCTAATTAGAGCTCTAACCGGGTTATCTTGAGCATGTTGTCGAGTCTTGGAACTCATGGACCACACGATATGCTTATTTGGCTCCTACATGCCCACTTTGGTTTAGAAAAAAGAAACTAGTGTCGCCCCCCTCCATTTAATGGCCAGTGCTACCATTGCCTTGGAATCGACTAGTCCTACTGCTAACGCAAATTTCCTTTCAACTTGCTCCCATAGTCGCCAAGGCAAGAAAACTCATGAATTTTTTTCCGTGCAAGGGTATGAGTTTTGTTTTTTTTGTTATGAAATATGCATCGAGGTGAGCATGCAACAAGATTTAGGAAATGTCTACTGAGATAGGTCCTCACTAGATTATGTCTATTATGCACTTTTCAAAAATGGTGTGCCACTACTTCTACTCACCTTTGGTGACAGGCCAATACTCAAAAGTGCACAAATATAAGGCTCATGTCAACTTGGTGCTAAAGAGAGGGGGAGCAATGATGCAAGGAGAAAAGAGTACGTCTCCTTGCCGCATGACATCTCCCCTCTTCCTTGACCCGAGAGAGAGAGAGGGAGGGAGAGATGCTTACTCTGACCTTGTGTGGGTGGCAAGCTATTTTCTTGTTTCTAAAAAACTTTTAACCTTAAGTTTTTCATTTACAGGATCTCTAAAGGAAGTCACACCCACACCCTCCCCTAAGAGGGATCTTCAAGAAAACTCGGCTATCCAATTCTTGGGGGAAGGAAAATGTAGGCGTCGACCTCACAACCCTATTATTCCTATCTGAACACTCTAACAATACACTAGCGCGCATAATTTGTTCACAAAGGCGAATCCCTATCACTTTCGGATGGCTCAACATTCTAGTTCACACATAGTATACACAGTAGTTTACACACATTCATATAGTGCTTCACACATAGTTCACAACAAGATCAACGAACGAGATCTTTGTTGCTCTCCATCGTAGATCCCTCTCGGAATGAGGAGTGTGACTTGGTCATGATGCTGTGAACCCATAAGAGTCAAGGCCTGAGATTGAGAGGCATAGTAGAAATTTTTTTTGATAGACAATTTTCCAAGCCCTCTTTCATATGCTTTGTGTAATACGATAATTTGCTATATATGACGTAAATTCAAGGGTATCAACATGAAAAAACGACAAGCGATTTCGAGATTCTAGCATGTCAAATATCAACACGTTTTTTTGAAGCACTTGTTTTGACAGGCAAAATAGCCGTTGGCAAGAAAAACAAGTGTCAATTTCAGGCCGCGATAAGAGTCCTACTTTTGAACGATGTTCAAATATCAATGTGTGCGGCCTTTGAAAAAGCATTCGTGGGTTGTGACTGGGAGGTTGAAAGGTTGAACGAGGAGGCCATGCCATGGGTATAAGAAGCTACTACTGCAACACCAGTACTCGCAACATGGCGCTGAACTATAATAAGGTAATGGCGATGGTGCTGGCCAGTTTGCTGCTTGTAGCTGCTCCTTTGGCTCCTGCTTACACCATGGCGGAGCAGGACGGGGCGCCTGGCCGAGTCCTAGCCTCCAGCACGGGCGCTATGGGTGTGGTGCGACGGGGCTTGCAATCTCCATGCATGTGCTCCAACTTCTACTGCCCGGCCCCTGCCACCGGCTGTAGCTGCGAGCGCGATTGCAGCTCTTGCTATTGCGTGTAGCTACAAGCCCTCTATCCCACTAGCTATGTATACCTAGTGCCCAAGGGTCCCAATGCCTAATAAAACCACAGCCCTCATGTCTTAACAGTTGATTTAAGAGACGTCTCTCTCTCTCTCTCTCTCTCTCTCTCTCTCTCACACACACACACACACACACACACACAGGGAAAAGTGGCTATAATCGACTTTGGTCATTTTACATTTGAAATGCAACACGTGTTCACTTTCTTTATGCTGCTTATGAATAGAAGAGCATGATGTTGGTGTGCTGAAGAATTCCTCATTGTAATGCCCGACCTCTAAGATAGCCACCACATACAATACATAGTGGTGGATTTGTAAGGCCCTCCAAGTAGGAAATGCATGTCTATACGTCGGATCACATCCGAGTTGTCAAGGAAACCATATAAGAATCGCAAACAATTTAGGGAGTGGTTCTTAAATAAAAGATTCACATTGTCACCGCAATAGCCAGTAGTTTCCTTGTTTGCAGTTGAAGTCCCTAGATAAGACGAGCATTGTCTATCGGATAGTTTAAAGTAGAATGTGTTGTTCATTAGCTTTACGAGCTAATGTGGTTGCAACATAACATTTAGAGGGCTAGATAAATGTAATAGGAGCTTCTCTATTTGTATGACATATGTGGAGGCCCTCTAAGGGTCTGATCATGTGTGATTAGTGCCTTGTTCACTTCTTTGTTTTCCTTAATCGAAGGTCATATCTCTAAGTGGACATTGTTTTTTGTCATTTTTACTCGGCTCAACGTTTATTAGGATAACTTACTTAGTGTTTGAGCAATCTTCTTTTTTGTTCGCTTCATCTATTGTTATAGGCTTGAACCAGTCGACATTTGATCCCAATATTAAAACACTGTCAATATTTACTTTGTAGGCTCTCAAGTGTTTTTGGCAATATACAAACTTGGAGACGCATCCACATGACACAATCGTAGCCTTCAGATGCTTTGAATCTTAGGTCAAAACACCATGTGAAAAGCATGATTTATAAAATCGGTGTGACTTGCTAAGTTGGTCCAATTAGTGCTTTCCCATGCTAGCACTAGCAAGCGGTAATCTTGTAGGCTAATTTTGTTCAATTGAAATCCCCTGTTTTTTTGAGGTAAGAGAGAGGGGTATATTCTTGCCACCCCCTCATCGGTTTTATGTCCCTCTCATAGACCTTCAGCTCCTATGCATCCATAGCCCACCAACACGAAGGCCCGTATCGTCATCTCAGTCCTAACCCTTATCACCACATCCAGCTCAATCATTGTTGTAGTTGATTTTCAATCGACCCTTGCCTCATATTTCTACTGGGTAAATGCATATGAACCTCACTTCTTGTGTCACAGAGAGATTTTGGTGGCTATCCACCCTGAGATATCGATCAAGGATCTATTTGGTCATGATATATGGTGTTATCATTATTACTACTTTTGGACATTTTACCAAATTTGCTTATGTTTTATTCTCAAAAACCATTCAAAAGAAGCAATGTAAATAGAACTCCTCTTTACCTACTATTTTGAGGGTAAGTGAAAAGAAACCACTTCTATTTGGGGTGCATGCATGCAAGTGATAAAGAGACTGTGAATTCCAAAATTGTGTCATCACATGCACTACACTTTCTGAGCAAGAATCGGTTTCTTGACCCTCCACAAGAAAGATGAGTGCTCCCAAAGTATCTTGAGCAGGTGACCTGCCGTTTATCCCCCTTCCAAAGACAACGGAGCCATCAAAATCTCCATCAGACCAATGTTGCAGAAGATATATTTTTGTCATCTTTTATGTTAATTTTCTCTCTTAATCATAACATATGCACTCTTGATTACATAGTTGATGCTCTCTCTTCCTTCATATATTTATCGTATTGTAATTCATGCTCTATGAGATGAAAAAAGAGGCAAAAGGAAAATAATCAATCACATCCATTGAGGGGGATGGTTGGTACCCAATATGGTGTCTTGTGTTTTGATTCTTGTTTATGTTGCTCTCTTTATATGATGTGATTAATTAATCAATTTTTTTGTTGAATTTATTTTGATTTAATGAATTAAAGTTGCGTTGAAAGTATTGGGAAGATTCCAAGAAGCCAATAGTGGTATCAAAGCGTTGAAAACGGTCCAAACATTGTGTGGAAGCAAAGTATAGTGCTTCTTGTGAGCAAATCAAATAAATTTTGGCGTGAAGACTCTCAACAAGATTGATTTTGGAAGGCTCTCTTTGCTAAAGATACAAGAATAACAAGCTTCCCCATCCCACTAGTTTCAATCACAACTACAAGCAACCTACCTTGAAGAAAAATGATATGAGCAATTGAAGAAAAGCAACAAGGCAATTGATAAATCTCTTACACTCTAAAGGGACAACCACAAAGTATTGAAGATCGGTTTTATAATCAATCAAAGTACTTACAATCATCAACAAAACAAGAAGATTTTCTCTTAACTGCTTCTATCTACCATTTTGGATTGTTCAAATGCTTTGCATATTCCCTAGAGGTCTTCTTGGAATTTTTCTGGCTCGTTCAACATGCAACGATATCATTTATTCATTTTCTTATTTTGAGCAACATGTTATTTTTCCTTCTTGCAATTTAACTCTTGCGTGTATTTTTTATCTTCATCTACATTTTCACTTTTCTTTTGCTTGAGTTAACCAACGATGACTCCCCAAGACTCTCTTGTCATGGATCAAAAGATTGATGTTCTTTTTTAAGAACTCAAAAAATAACACAATGCATGCCATATCCTTTAACAAAAGCTTGAGATGATACAAAAGGAGAGTTCTCACAAGCACACTCATGAATTGACAACAAAGACAAACGGCTTATCAAAGGGATTAAGCACACTTTGGATGCCTAGGCCAAGATAAAACAAAACAAGATCTTTAAAAATGCATTTACTTTTATAAAGTGTGATGGAAGAAAGGATGCACATATGCTTCTCTCTTGGTTATCATCTTTGGATGACTACTTTCAAGGAGAAAAGTTCAGTGAACGAGTCAAATCGAGTTTGCATCAAATCAAATGATGGAACATGCTTCTCTTTGGTGGAATGTGACTCATAAACAACACAAACAATCACAAACTTGGAAGAAATATTAAAGAATGGTAATGAATTACTTTCTCCCTTATAAATACAAAGAGAAAGCTAGACATGCATGAGATAATCTTCAATCTAGACCATGGAAAAATGCTACACAATACACAGATAGATTTTGATAAATTCCACATGCATTTCAAAATGTAGAAAAATTTTCTCACTCTACTTTCAAACGCAAATATATTACCAGTTTGGAGTACACTTTGCATGCTGAGGTCAACAAATTTCGTCCACATTCATTGGAGAGAGCTATTTCTTTAGCTCATGTTGTTGAAGCTACAAGAGGAAAAGATCCAACTCTAAAAGGACCACCGATCCAAAAGATTTATTCTTCTCTTTCACCACAACATACTCACTACTTTTCAACCAAGGACCAATGACACAAACGGACAATGGTGGATGCAACCCTACACTCAGTCAAGACCATAATCAAGCAGTTCTAATCAAAATGGTTTTGGACAAAGAAAGGTAAATAATAATGGTTCAAGTAATGATTTTAAACCTTCATCAAATGTTTGCTTGAAGTCACAAAATAAGGCTCCACATAGTCACAACAACAACAATAAAGGCAACAAGAATAATGGAAAACTTGATATGAAGACTATTGTTTGCTACAATTGTCACAAGATGGGACATACAACTAACAAGTTTCCTAAAAGCAAATCAACACCTTCCTCACACTTTATTGAGGGAGTTGAAGATGATAACGATCATCAAGTTAACAATATGGATATGGATATCAATGTTTCCAACACTTTTGATGACAAAAATCAAGTACCTCAAGGTAACTCAAACTACCAAGATCACAGAGGGACTCCTTCTTTGCAGCTACATAGTCTCTTACATAAGCAAGTTAAAATTGGTGATGATTCTTTTAAGTTATTACATGATGATGGCAACACTCTTGATTTCATTTCCATAAATGTTTCACAAAAGTTGAAATAGCTTATGATTTCCTAAAATTATAAAGTAAAAGCAGCTTCCAAGGAACAAAATTAAATTGCGTGTATATGGTAAAAGATTTGTAATACCAATTAAGAGATTTCATTGAATCACAAGATTTTGTAGTTGCACCATTGTAAAACACTGATTTAATTTTGGGTATGCCTTGGACACATCATTTTAATCCAAAAATAGACTATGATAAGCATACACTCACTGTCGCATATAATGAAAAATCATTCACACACAAGCTAGCCAAAATTTAGAATTAGATCCTCTCCATAGCCACACTCAAGCTAAAAGGTTAGCTCAAAAAGATAACAAACAATTTTTGGTTCTAATCAATGAAAGTAAAACACACAAAGACCAATTGTCTCCTTCTCAAAAGAACTTCTTGATTAAATATAAGGAAATCTTTGCTAAAGATCTACCTCCAAGATTATCTCCTTCTAGCGTGAAAAACCATACAATAGAGTTGATTCCAGGTAGTGCACCACCTTGTCAAGCACTATATCATCAAAATCAAATTGAACAAAAAAAATTCGATATCAAATTGAGAATTATAAATTCATGGTTTAATTAGGCTAAGTAGTTCACCTTTTGGTGCACTAGTTCTCTTAGTAAAAAAGAAAATAGTAATTATCTCTTATGCATTGACTATAGAGCACTTAATAAAATCATAATAAAGGATCGTATTCCTATTCCTTGTGTTGATGACTTGCTTGATAAGTTAAGTGGTGCATCCTTTTTTAGTAAGATATATCTTAAATTTGGATATCACCAAGTGCGTATGGAAAAAAATGATGTTCATAAAGGCATTTCGAACATAATTTGGTCATTATGAATTCCTTTAATGCCTTTTGGGTTAACTAATGCACCTGCTACTTTCTCACGTATGATGAATCACATCTTTTTGAAGCATCAAGATTTTGTTGTGGTTTTCTTTTATGACATTTTGGTTTTCAGTAAGAATAAGAAGGACCATTATGTACATTTGGATTTGGTTTTCAAATTGTTGCATGAAAATCAACCTTATTTGAATCCTGAGAAAAGCCCATTTTTCAAAATTGATATTGAATATTTAGGCCACATTGTTTCTGGCAAAGCAATTTGTGTGGATCCTAAGAATAAATGTATCCTAGACCGTTTTTCTTTTCTTGGTTTGTGTAGTTGTTATAGAAAGTTCATTCAAAATTTGCATACTTGGCTTTACCACTCACAAACCTTTTGAAAAAGAAAACATCTTTCAATTGGAATGACCAACATCAAAATTCTTTTGAGACACTCAAATACGCACTCACACATGCCCCTATCTTACAAATCCCTGATTTCAAAAGACATTTCTTTTTTGTTACAAATGATGCTAGCGTGCTTGGTATTGGTGTTGTGTTAATGCAAGATAATCCTCCCACTACCTATGAAAGTAGAAAGTCAAAACCCTATGAGCTCAAATATAGCACGTATGACAAAGAATTATTGGTTGTTGTGCATGCTTTGAAATTATGGAACATTATTTGATGGGATCTAAAAATTTTATAAAAATTGATCAACAAAGCATTTGTCATTTTCTTTCACAAAAATCTATCTCTAATCTTCATATAAAATGGGCATCATTTATACAAAGTTTCATTCCCTCATTCATTATCAAACTGACATGAAAATAAGGTTGCAGATGCACTAAGTTGTATGCCTCAATTAATAACATTTATGTTGTGTCTATTGAAACTTTTTTTTAAAATGATTGATACTTATGCTCATGATTCTGACTTTGCTGAAATCTATGCTTACTCTTGTAACCATCTATCTTTTGTTCATGCACAATATTCCTTTCAAGGTGGATATTTGTTCTTTGAAGAGTGATTGTGTTTAACCATTGCATTTCATGAACTTGTCTTTAAAGAGTTCCATGAACCACCTTATATAGGCCGTCGTGGGATTGCCACAACTATTTACATAATAGACTTTCAAATTTATTGGCCTCACCTTCGCAACAATGTTGCACAATGTTTTTTTTGTTAACAAATCAAGTTTCATCATGGTAAGAAATATGTTTTGTTGACTCAAGGGGTCACTACAATTAAAAAATGAATATCCCGTGGGTTCATTATTAGGGATTATGTTTTCCTATATTTTCTTACATTTTTACATACAGAAGGGTTTTAAGAAAATGGTCTTGAATTCTTTTTTACAGATTGAATAGAAAAAGGTCCCTTTTATTGATGAAAAATTCACACCTAAGGAGTTTTATAAATAGTCCTTGAACACACGTGATATATAGGTTTTACATAAAGTGAACCCCCCCCCCCCGGGCCCCCCTTCTAAGTTTGTTGATGCCTTTACCTATTTTTGACTCTCCTTGGAAACACATTTCTATGGATTTTATCATGGGATTGCTACTCACTCGTACACAAAATGATATAATTTGGACCATTGTAGATAGATTTAGAAAACAAGCGTACTTTCTACCTTGCAAGAAGACACTATGAGCTAAGCAAGCCGCTTCATTGTTTCTTAAGCATACATACATTCACTTGCTTCAATTTTCATACAACAACACTCCTCATTCATCTACATGAAAATCACCATTTCAAATTTTATATAGGTACTCATTGCCTACTCCTTTATTTCATTTTTCTCATGAAGTACCACATGCTATTGAAATTGCAGAACAACACACTCAAATCTTGGAGCAAGCAAAACAAGGAATTCACAAAGCACAGCAGTCATACATGAAACAAGAAAATAAAAAGAGACAACCGGTGGAATTTATAGAGCGAGATTTGGTGATGCTTTGACTTGAAAAGAGACATCTTCAGAGTGTAGAGACTAATTATGTTGTCAAGTTAGCACCAAGGTATTATGGTCCCTTTAAAAGACCTAATTGTATTAATGCTACTTATTTGTTATTAGCTCTCCCTGACTCTTGGAAAATTCAGAACAAATTTCATGTAGGTCTTCTTCGTTCTTTCAAAGGATCTCTACCATCACTCCCTATCATTGATGATCCACCCCTTTTAGAAGAAGATTCTAAAATCCTTGTACTTGAGACTATTATCGACCATCAAGGCACTTAAACTCGTAGTGGTACGTTGCATTGCAAGTATTACCTTAAGTATAAAAATCATGTCCTTGAAAGCGTCAAGTGGATGCTAGATAGGTTTTTTCGCTGTCATACTACAATCTTGGAAGAATATCAAACTTCTAAAAGCTAACAGTTTTTAATTCTTTACCTGAGGTTTTCCCTTTGCGTGATCACTATGGTATTACATACCTGAGGTTTTCCCTTTGACGATTTATTCAGTGGTAATTTGATGTTTAGGTTCGCCCTTTTGACTATTAGTCTATGAAATTTGATACGTGAGGTTCTCCCTTTGATAGTTATTTAGTGCATCATTTAACGAAATACTTGATTGAGTTTTTTCCCTTTAAATAGTGTAGAAGGTGATTTCTTTTTATAGTTGTCATGCTCTTTTGGTCTTTGTTAGAGGGCCCACTAACAAAGATCTCTTTAAGTTTTGTGATTTTTTGATATGTGGATTATACATACCTTTCTGGTTTCCTCGTTTTTAGGATATTGTGATGAGAAGTGGGAAGCTCTAGGTACTTTACTTGACTTAACATTTATTGTGTGGAGATGTTCCTTGTCTCGGTACAAATTTTTAAGATTCTTAGTTTTCTCTATTTTCCACAACTGAGGGTAATTGCTTCCCTATCGGGGAGGATTATTAACACTATTACTACGTTTGGACATTCTAGCAATTTTGCTTATGTTTTATTCTCAAAAAACATTCAAAAGAAGCAATGTAAATAGAACTCCACTTTACCTACTATGTTGTAAGTTTAAGTGAAAAGCAATTACTTTTATTTTTGGTGCATGCATGCAAGAGAATTCCAAAATTGCAGCATCACGTGCACGGCCCTATTTGAGCAGGAATCGGCAACTTGACCCTCCACGAGGAAGGCAAGTGCTATGGGAGTATCCTAAGTAGGTAACGTAGTGTTTTACCCCCCTTTTGAATCCAATGAATCCATCAAAGAAAAGTTGCAGAAGATACACTTTTACAGTCTTTTATGTTAATTTTCTCTCTTAATCATGGCACGCACACTCTTGATTACATAGCTGATTCTCTCTCTTGCTTCTTATATTTATCTTATTGTAATTCATGCTCCCTGCAATGAATAAAGAGGAAAAAAACAAATACTCAATCACATCAATTGAGGGGGATGGTTGGTACCTACCATGGTGTCTTGTGTTTTGATTCTTGTTTATGTTGCTATCTTTATAAGCTGTGATTACTTTATCAATTGTTTTTGTTGAATTTATTATGATTCATTGAATTAAAGCTGTCTTGAACATGTTGGGAAGATTCGAGGAAGCCAACATATGGGTCTTTCCCAAGGTAATCTCTTCCTTGGTCTCTTTCAAGACAATATGGGTTTCTTCTTTTGGATTCTGCAAATTTGTATGTGCATCGAAGGATGTTCTTGGCATGGTTAATAATCCTTGGAACTAATCTTTGAGTATATGTGCATTGTGTTGAATGCTTAAATTGGTATGAAGATGAATGATACAAGTGTAGGCTTAGATGCTACTCCTATATCATATACAGAGGCAAAGATTGCAATTACTTGGTCGATAGGAGTGCTTGTAGTAGTTCCTCCTCTGTATAGAGTGCAAGAGTTGAGGTTGATGGTCATTTATTCATTAAAGAAACCTCTAAATCAGCCCTTAACTGATTAGGACTGGGGTATAGCAGTGTGGCAAAAGTGAGACCAATGGATTCATATCGTGAAAAAGTATGCATGTTGACATGTCGCAAAATGTTCAAATAGTCGTTCTTTTAAATTACACAATGTTTACAACATGGAGGAGGTCTGGACCAATGTGAAAGATTAGGGTTTCCCTACTTATACTGTTGATCAACAACCACCTGTGGTGTGCATTGAGATGACATTCTTAGGGAGGTGATCATAGATTTTCTTATGACGGGAATATTGTTGATTCTCATTTTGCAATGTCTCCAATATTTGAGGAGTTTCATTCTTACAAATATATTGCACATCTTGTATTTAGGTTGTTTAGTAAGCACAGTCCTTAGCCAGTAGCATGGCTACCTTTAATGAGTCTTTTGGAGTTTCATTATGTCCATAATCAAACTTTCAAGATTTCGTAGTGTTCCTCATGAGGCCTCATTGGTCTTATGCCAATCATGCCATTGATTCTCATCCAAATTTTTGACAAGTTAACAAGTGGGTTGTTATGTCGGAGGTCAATGTGACTACAAACACCACCATGCACCTTTGAGTACGGAGGGAAAAAAGTATGCAAGAGCGTGCAACACAATAAGCAGGTAAGTGTAGGAAAGGAAAAAGTAGTCGAGGGAATCAAGGTGCAAAGCAAGCAATGCAAAAGCCAATTGCAGGAATAAAAGCATATCTAGGCACATAAACATAGGCAGGGGAGCACCTTAGGGTGCAACTCTAGCGATTCAAAATGGAGTTGCAAGGTAAATGAGGCCTCCAACCACATCTAAAAACCAATTCTCAAACTTGGTGCATCCCATACAAGATTAAGGCACTGGTTGTACTACTGTAGCTATACATGTATTTTTTAGTGCTAGCAAGTACTATTGAATTTCTCAACAACTTTCGGTGTTGTGAACGTAGCTATGTGCCAGCAGAATAACTTATATGCTGTTGCCACGTTAGCATAGTTGGTTACTCAAAATGTGGCATGAAGTTGTTCTTCTCATGGATTACATTGGGTAAGTGGGTTTCATCTGGAATACTAGCAAGGTGCAATAAGAGACATAAAAAATAGATAGCACTTCAAAATATGGAGCAGCATGGTTTTGGAGTTGAAGGTTGAGGTTCATTTTGCCAATGGCATGTGCCATTTGTAATTGACTCGCAACTTGGATTGGTTTGATGTGTCCTTACTATCGGGCTCTCCTCTCTCTCTCTCTCTCGCTCTCTCTCTCTCTCTACCATCTCCATAAAGCTTAGAAATCAGTCAATGGAAGTGATGAATGTTCAAGCCAAGTTCAACAAAACAATTTGTAATTTGAATTTAAAGATTAATGAATCTGCTCTCACTGTATTGCAATATCTAGCCCTTAAGATTTGACCTCCAGGACATACACAACTTGAAAACTCTATATGTACATCAAATACAAACACATCTTCACATCAAGATAGTTCGAAGGTTTGTAATCTGGTTTCAAACCTCCATTCCTATCCATCAACTTAGTGGACATAACAAGTCTAAGGGGTAAGGCACCGATTTTGTTTTTATAAATTTCTAGGGAGACACAGTGCCAACTCTCCACCATATGTTTGTATGGCATGGCTGTGTGACATGCACTATTTTGTCTACATTTATTGTCTTTGGCTCATTGCAACACAAAATTGGTTTTCTCTTGTTGTAGCTTGACATTGGCAACATTCTTGCTGCTCACATTTCAAAGAATGGAAGGCTGGTTGCGCAAAGAAAGAAAAGTGGAACAAATGTTTACTTTGGATGTAAATGTGCCTGAGGTGAATGCTGCCATGTTTGCACGAGGTGCAAGTCTTCTTCCAGACATTGAGATTTGGCACAAACGTATTGGTCATGTGAATTTGGAGAGGCTAAAAATGATGCAAACTAAAGAGATGGTTACAGGTTTTCCAGCATTCAAAGTTGTTGAAATGCAGAAAGTTTGTGAATCTTGTCATTTTAGAAAGAAATAAAAAGAATACTTTCTTCATGATAAGCATGAATGCATTGGAGTTAGTGCATACAAATGTATGGGGTCCGACAAAGAGTGCATCTATGGGTGGATGCACATACTATGTGAGTTTCATTGATGATCATACAAGGAAGGTCTGGATCTATTCCATGAAGCAAAAAAGTGAGGTGTTTATGCACTTTTAGAATTTAGAATTTATGGTTTGAAAATATACTAGGAAACATGTAAATTTTCTGAGGTTAGATGGAGGGGGTGAATACTTCTCCAGTGACCAATGGTTAAAAGCATGGAATATAGAGAAATTTTCATGCAGGTATACTCCATAGTAAAATGTGTTACTGAGTGGTAGAACATGCACATTGCATAGGTTTTTAGAGCATTGATGAATGAGAAGAACATGTCTCATTTTTATTGGGATATGAGGCTGTTGCTACAAGTGTGTACATTATGACCATGATAAAGATGTTGTCAAAGATGAAAATGGTGGCAAGATATGGATGAAGATATGGCTGCACTTGATGAAAATGAAACATGTAAATTGGTGCCTTTACTAAAGGTAAAAAGGCAATTGGATGTAAGTGGGTTTACAAAATAAATTATAATGTTGATGGCAGTGTGAGCAGGTACGAGGCTAGGTTTGTAGCCCAAGGTTATGCACACACTTATGGGATTGATTATGAGGACACATTCAGCCTTGTAGCCAAGATGGCCACCGTTTGTTTTGCTTATTGCAGTGGTTTCCACGTTCAAATGGGTGTTGAAGAATAGATTTTTGAATGGAGACTTGGAGGAAGTTGTGTATATGGAGCGGCCACAAGATTATGAAATTATGAGGTGACCTAGTATGCAAGGTTAAAGAAAGCATTGTATGGGTTGAAGCATGCACCTAGACCTTGGTATGAGAGGATTGTGACATTCTTCATTTCATTGGGCTTTGAGATGTCTGGTGCCAAAGATGATGCAAGAATTGTGGTGATATGGATTTATGTGGATGATTTGATTGTTGGAAATGATAATGTGGCTAAAGTAGAAGGCGTATAGGCTCTACTTATGTAGGAGTTTGAGATGAAATACTTGAGATACTTGCCGTATTTCTGGGGCATTGAAATTATCACACACAAGAGGGTGTATGGATGTTGAAAAGGCAATATCAATATGCTTTGGATATGTTGAAAAAATATGGTATGATTGATTGTAAGACAATTGCAATGCTCTTAGATCAATATTTGAAGTTGGGAATGATGAAAGTCAAGTGATTGAAAATGCTACCATGTACAAGAAGATTGTGGGCAGTTTGATATACTTGAATATCTCACGTCCAGACTTGAGCTACACAGTTGAATTGGTGAGTTACTTTCAGTGTAGTCTCCCAAGAAACCACACTTGGATACAATGACACACACTTTGCACTATGTCAGTGCTACTTTGGATTATGCATTCTTTTATAGAGCTGATGTCGAGTTGCAGCTCCATGGCTACATAGCTATGGATTGGGTTGGTTGTACATACAATCATAGGTCTACCATCGGGCTTTAAATTTCACTTGGGATTGTTGCTATCACATGGAGAAGAAATAAGCAACCTACGGTTTCTATTTTGAGTACAAAGGTATAAAGGGGTGTTGCAATGGTGGCATGTGAAGTAGCATGGCTGGGATTGCTACTTCACCATTTGGATACAAGAACAAAAACCCAATGTTTCATGCCAGGACAAATCACATTGAGGTGCACTACCACTTCATCAGAGAGAGGGTCTTGGCAGGCGATAGTGAGGGGAAAGGGGAACACACCCGGTACATAAAAAGGCTGCCCCTCTATAACCCAAGGCATACACAGCACCCCAATCCGCTAAAGTTCACCTTCAAAACTCTCAACACATGCCGGAAAGCCATTTCCCGCACACACATCGACACACAAATGCACTAACCACAGCTAGCCATGCACTTCACTGCTAGCTTCAAACCACACACCGCTGTCGCGCACAAAACCTCACTCTCACTTCCATTTTTCACACAAAGGAGGGGCCCGAAGGGGCACACAAATCCGCACCAGCACCGCACACACAAGCAAAAGAAGTAGATAAGGGTCCAAGGTAGAAACAACGTGAAAGAAACACCATGGAAGCTTCACCACTGCTCATAAACACCATATACAACTTGACAGCAACAAACAGCACACCCACATGGTCGTCAGGCAAGAAAACACACAATCAGGGATTTGCAGGAACACATCTCTATATAAGTAGCCCACCCCACACACTCTATGGCACTCTGCAGGCTCCCAAAAAGCCTCGTGGAAAAAAGCCTATTGGCAAAAAGCCTTCAAACATGATACAAAAATGGCCTATAGGGGAGGCTCCTCTTCCATTTTGGAAATCGGCCACTAATTGGTGCACCTTGCATGCATTTTTAGCAACTTTGGAAGGCAACTACTCTTCTTTCATTTTCTCTCTCTTGTTCTCTTTGAGGGGACGTGCACTAGTGACATCGCTAGTGCCCCTTTGCATTTTTTTATTTTTATTTTATTTTACTCTCCTCTTTTCACCTTGGAGCTTACCCCTTGTCTTTACCTAGACTGCCTCTTGGACTTGCTTGTCTGCTCTCTTTGAATGGCCCTTAGCTTTCCCACTTGGTCCGGTTGGCCCTTTGACTGCCCTTTGCTCACCATGAAGCCTTTGAATTCCCTCTCTCTCATCTCTTGCATGGGACTCGTCCCCTTTTTGGAGTCACCTTTGACTATCCACCACATGTGCCCTTTGGGGATCTCCTTTTGCCACTTCTCTACAACCCCTTCCTCACATGAGTACCCAGGGCCATAAACTCATGCCTCCACTAGCAATGTCACTAGTGGTGGGCTTTCCCTTGCCTAATGGGCGTCCTTTGGCCATGGGAACCATACCCTTAATGGGCGCTGCCATGCCACAGTAGCAAGCTGCTAACGACCATCCAACCATCATGCCACCACCCGATCGCTGCCAACGACCATTGGCCACTTCCGCCTGTGTCGGGCAAAACCACCAATCAACGCCATTGCACGCGGTGCTAGAGGCGCCACCCCTCTCAGGGGTTCACTATATGTAAACCATCTATACAACGTGAGTTCAAAGGGTATTTTTAAAACCCCTTATCTGTGAATCTTGAACTAATAAAACAACCCCTCTTTCCTTATGAACTTACGAGTTTTTTACCAAAGTGCAATAAAAAGCCCTTATTTAATTAATCTGGATTGCTGGCAACAATGGCGAACTGACGAGCTCGCTGCTGCTGTACTCTCCCACTACGCCATCGCCATCGCCTCCTCCCCCCCCCCCCCCCCCCCCCCCCCCCCCCCCCCCTCCCCTCCCTCCCTCCCTCACGTGCTGCCCGTTGTCCTCCTCATGCTGCCCTCAGCCCCCGCTGCCCCCCGCCTGCTGTCCCTCCCGCCTGCCCTCTGCCCCCGCTGCCCCCCCCCCTCGCGCTGTCCTGTTCCAGCCTTTCTGCCCGCCCTCAGCCCCCTGCTGCCGCCACCCACCCTCAGCCTCATCCCATGCTGCCGCCTCACGCCCTCATCCCTTAGCCCAAACCCGCTTTATCCCCCCCCCCCCCCCCCCCCGTCTCGGCCTGTTCACCCATCAGTTTGGGCCCCCCGCCCTGGTTGCTCCCTGCAGTTTTGGTACTCTCGGCATCTGTTCCAACTCCTTGGAGCAGTGTTTCCGCGCCCTTCTGCGGCATCCTCCCGTCGTCCTCTTCTTACGCCACAGCAGTAGACACAGATGGAGGCTCCAGCTTCGCCACAGAGGGACTCGCCTGAAGCCCCCTCGCCCGACCCCACTGAGCCCACCATTCGACTTGCTCTTTCACCGACAGAGCAAGCGAGCCTTGCCGCAGTGGTAGAGCGCTTGCAGGCGACTTCAGTCATCTGCAAGGTTTTCGGCACTCGACCTAGCAGAGGAGAGCTGCGAGACCTTCTCCAGGCCCGCCTTCTCGCAGAGGTGGGCAAGATCTTGGATGTCCAGATTCTCGGACGGGGGTACTACCAGATTGAGTTCGAGACTTCCGAGATGGCCTCCAAGGTCATTGCTATGAGTCCACTAGCCATCCGAGCATCACGCGCCCACTTTCGACAGTGGCGACATGGTTTTGACCCGACTTCGGATGTGCTAGTAGCGGAGGCAGACATCCCCATCTCAGTCTGCTTTCCGGGTTTACAGAGGGAGTACCTTCCACTTCTCTCCAGGATTGGCTCCGCCATCGGGACAGTCCTGGAGACACCTCGTATGGCAGCATCAGTAGCTGCCAAGGCGGCTGGCATCCCTTCAGTTCGAGTTTTGGTCAGAGATACCCACACGCTCCCGAAGGTCATCCTTCTACCTCGGGTGAGTGGGGGTTGGTTTCGACAGAGTGTGGAGTACTCGGGTCTCCCGAACCAGTGCTTCATTTGCAGACAGATGGGCCACCTAGCGAAGGCCTGTCCACGGAGGAGACCACGACCCGCACCCCAGCCTCAGCCCCAACCTGCCAAGGCTGGGCCGCAGCCACAGCCAGCGACACAGAGCACAGATTCAGCGCCACCCTCCGAGCCTGGGGCTCCAGCGGAGGAGGGGTGGCAACAGGCCCGTGGCCGTCGACGCCAGGGGCCACAGCGACAGCCTGGCACTCAGAGTGGCCCCTAGGTGCCTACTCAGCAGCAATGGGTTCCCACGGGGAACCGCTTTGGGCCTCTTGAGCAGGAGGAGCCTCCTTCGCCAGCCTCCACCTCCGCTTCACCCTCGCCAGCCGCTCCGCCTTCCGATCTCCCCTCCTCCTCCTCATGCCCTCCCCCGCCCTCTGCTACCGCTCACCCCCCACCTCGCCCCCCCCATGTCTCTGCCGCCCCACCCCGCTTCTCCTCTCCCCCGCCCCCCCCAGCCCCTTCTCCCCCTCCTCCTGCTTCAGTACCTCAGTCGGCTCAGGAGACTGGACCCTCGCCAGCGGCTAGGAGATCTCTTGGCAGCGCCTTTGCCACGAGTCGCCTAGCGAGAGAGGGTCAGCCCTTCATGCGGCCCCCTCTGCAGATTCAGACATCTTCTCTTGCAGCTATCCCGCATGGTTTGATGAGCATTGACCTCCGACGCCGCTGGGATTTCTTCGATTACGGGTTTACTCGTTTTCTTGGCGAATCCACAGCAGACCACGAGGCAGCCTGCTTCAGAGTCCACGCTTTGTTCCTCGCCGCTAGGGGGACAGAGGCCTTGGACTCAGCAGTTGGTTTCTCCTTCCCCCTCTCTGGCAGGACTGAGACAGAGTGGTCCCTCGACTCAGTGGTGGGATGGTTGCATACACAGGTTCTCGAGTTCTCTCACCACATGGGAGAACTTGGCGTTACAGATTTGCTGCAGACGTTGTGGCCACTGGCCAAGTTTGCGGTGACACCCCCAGACTCAGCAGGATGTAGACACATTGTGGTGTACTTTTTTGCTGATACGCAGTGTTTGCCTTGCTATGTATTCATTCATGAGGACTCCTGGACAGAAGAGGTTGCTTTACGCACGGCTCGCTCTGCTTGGGCTTGGACCAGGCACTCACTGCAGTCTCGCCTATCTAGAGGACGCTTGGATGCGGATTACTCCCCATCCAAGCCTGCTTCGAAGATAGATCGTCTTGCTGCTGCGGCAGCATCTGTTCTCTCTCGCTCCCCATGAGGATCGTCTCGTGGAACGTGCAGGGACTAGGTGGGCCCCAGATTCAGCGACAGCGAGGCCGATTGCGTCAGGAGCTTCAGCGTTGCCTTGTGGGAGGAGAGATTGATCTCCTTATGCTTCAGGAGCACCATTTGTCTGAGAGCCGCATTCGGCGATGTGGTCAGATCTTGCGTGGACGCTATGATACCTTTTGGTCAGCTGCTTTTGGACCTAGAGGCATCCAGGGTGGGGTATGTATGACTATTGCGGACTCACTACAGCAGGCCATTGTGGGCAGAGGGATTATTGTACCAGGCAGGGCTCAGTGGATTACTATGTAGGTTCAGGGTAGCCTTGTGGGTTTCCTGAACATCTATGCGCCCAATGTGGCGAGTGCTCCTGCAGAGTTTTGGTCACAGATTGTTGAGTCTTTGCCACAGGTTGACCAGTGGTGTGTAGGAGGGGACTTCAACATGTTGGAGGACCCTTCTGACAGGATCGGAGGCAGCCATGCTACTGTGCATGGAGTCGAGTTAGCAGCTTGGGAGAGGTTTTGTATGACGCTGAGGGTCTCGGATACATGGCAGCATTCTGGCTTTGTGAGGCCTCCAGAGAGTCTTGCCTTCTCTAGATCGGACCGCAGAGTGGGAGGAGTGAATCTATCGCGCATAGATCTCTTCTACACTAGTGACCACTTCAGTGACTTGGGGGGATCAGTGGGCATCCTGGCAGGGACATCCTTCTCGGACCATGCACCAGTGATTCTCACAGTGGCAGATAGGCAGAGGAGTGGGAGCACGATGCTTCGCATCCCAGAGCGGGTCTTGTTGGACTCAGCACTCAGAGAGAGGGTCGAGGCTCTATGGACAGAGGGCATGGACAGAGGGCATGGACAGCCATGCTCCACCTGCAGACAGAGTGGCCTCAGGCCTAGCTCAGCTTAGCCACTTCTTTCTCCAGGAGTCTCTGGCTCGACGGGCTGCAGCGAGAGAGGAGGAGCAGCGTCTCAGACGAGGCATTGCTTCACTACAGAGGATGCAAGAGCAGCATCCAGACAGTCCATGGTTGGAGGAGCAGTTACAGCAGGCTCGACAGAAGCTTGCTTGCACAGAGGAGAGGCGCCATGAGTTTACCTTTCATCGACAGGCATCTCAGTGGACTCAGGTGGGTGACAGGGTGACAGGTGGTTTTTTTGAGACAGTGGGACCTCGGCGCTCGCATGCCAAGGTCAATCAGTTGAGGAGACCCAATGGGTCAGTTGTTTGTGAGCCTGAGGATATGCGTGCAGTCGCTACTGACTTTTACCGTGAGCTACTGTCGGCTGAGCCCGAGTCAGAGAGACAGGATGCATGCAGGGAGCAGGTTTGGGCACAGATGCCCTGTCTTGTGACTAAGGAGATGCGGCAGAGGTTTGAGTTACCTCTTCAGCTTGAGGAGCTGCACACGGCTCTTAGGGCCCTCCCTCGTGGTAGCTGTCCACGTGAGGATGGACTGACTCCCAGCTTATTCTTTGAGTACTGGGACCTGCTTGGCCCAGATCTTTGTAGTGCCTTTCAGTACATTCTGCAAACAGGAGTGATGCCGGATAGCATGAGTGAGGGCCTGATTTACCTCATTCCAAAGGAGGGTGGCTCCTTGGATGAGATTCGACAGTGGCGCCCCATCACCATTCTCAACTCAGCCTACAAAATTCTTGCCAAGGCTCTGAGTTTGAGGATTCAGCCACTTTTGGAGAGCCTTATACATGGGACTCAGACAGGTTTTGTCAAGGAACGCAGTATCCTTGACAACATCTTCACTTTTTGGGAGGCTTCTGCCCTTGCACGGCTCCGTGGGGAGGACCTTGTGATTCTTCTTCTCGATTTTGAGAAGGCATACGACAGAGTCGATTGGGACTTTCTAGAGGGCACGCTACGCAGGATGGGCTTCTCAGAGGCTTGGATCAGAGGGGTGTCAGCTTTGTACAGACAGGCTCACAGTCAGGTGCTTTTGGCAGGAGGTAGAGGTGAGAGCTTCATGCTCACACGATCGGTCAGACAGGGTTGTCCTCTTGTCCCCTTTCTCTTTCTGTTCTATGCGGAGGCGATGAGCAGATTTTTGGTGTCACAGCAGGTTGGTTTGAGGGGCTTAGCACTCCCTCTACAGGGAGATGAGATTCTGGACGCTGAGTTTGCCGACACTCAGCCTTGTACTTAGAGGGCCAGGAGGCCAATTTACACAGATGTGGGCAGGCTCTGGAGACCTTCTGCTGTGCATCGGGCGCACTGATCAACTGGAGAAAGACAGTGGCTTTCTCGGTTGGTAGTGCTCCTGTGCCAGATTGGATGCCAGGAGAGGGTTTCAGGTGGATTCCTCCAGGGACTGGAGTTCGGTACTTGGGTTGTCAGGTTGGTTTGGATTTGTCCCCCGAGCAGCAGATTGCTCCTCTTCTCTTGTCCATCAGGAGAAAGCTGTTACATTGGAGCTCAGCCCGACTTTCGCTGGCTGGTAGAGTAGTAGTTGCCAACCAGGTGTTGTTGGCGACTATGTGGTACATCACTTCTTGCTGGATCTTCTCGAGTTCTTGCATCAGCCAAGTACAGAGGCTGATCAGAAACTTCCTTTGGTCAGGTCGCGACACTCAGATTGCCCGAGCCAAGGTGGCTTGGTCGGTCATCACACTTCCTTGTTCTCAGGGAGGGCTTGGGATCATTGATCCAGCACAGTAGAGCAGAGCCCTTCTTGGGAAGTTCGTCGTCAGAGGACTTCTTCCAGGCGAGGAGCCCTGGAAGGAGTTCTTGTTGCAGAGGCTTCGTGCCAGGGTGCCTCAGTCAGGAGGCCCTTGGCAACCTTCGACCAGATGGATCTTTACAGAGTTGCGTCGAGTTGGTTTGAGCAGGAGACTGGAGGACTGATTCGCTGTGAGTCTGCTTCGTTCTTGGGAGCTATTACGGCGTGGCCTAGAGCAGAGACAGTCGATGTGCACGGAGGAGCGCCTACGGCAGCCCCTCGTCTGGAACCCCATGGTTAGCACTCAGTGAGGCCACTTGGTTGGGAGTAGGCCTCATGTTTCTTAGGGTCCCATGGCAGCAGGTCCAGCGCACTCTCTAGGTGACTGGCTAGAGTTCACAGGTTTGTCAGAGGAGGTGCAGGTTGTCCAGCTACAGGGCATGAGAGGGGTTCAGAGCATGTGTCAGGACATCTCAGAGTCAGTTCTTGCTGATTGGCTCACGCCTCTCGAGCCAGTAGCACCCCGGTGGATGGGAGCCTTCACACGACTGGAGGTTCTCATTTCAATCAGGCCTTGCTCAGAGACTGTCCCAGCCCTGTTCTTCGAGCTTCAGGGTGGGGGATGACTACAGAGAGTTGCAGTAGAGGCCCTGCAGGTAGCAGAGTGTTGTTTCCAGAGGATCCGAGTTGTGGGCATCTGTGGGAGGACTTGCGTCATAGACCCTGACCCAGCAGCTCTTGAGACAGGTCACTGGAGGCTATGGGCTTGGGAGTGGTGTCCACTGGCACGAGTACAGTCCTGGTGAGTGGCTATGGAGGGACCCATTCTCTTCTGCAGACCGCCCAGGAGTCCCTTTCTTTCAGTACACTGTTCGGCTTGGACGTCATATACTTGCAGCACAGAGTGAGGCCCGCCTCGCTGCAGCACGTCATTGGCAGGAAGAGGGTCTCACAGTTGAGTTCTTGGCAGTTTTTTGGCAGAGGCTGTGGGACTCCAGACAGCCGAGGCGCGTCACCTTGTTCCAGTGGTTGGTTGCACACAGAGCCACAGCAGTAGGGAGCTGGCTTGTACATAGTGGTCTCTCGGCCGCATGTACAACCTGTGACCAGTTGGTGGAGAGTCAGCGTCACTGTCTTTGGGACTGTCCCTCGGCCCAGCAGGTGTGGCTACGAGTTCTTCGGCTGATGCCTGCCCTCTCCACGGCTCGACAGTACACTTGGGGGGCAGCGGCTTGGTCCACCCTCACGGGCCCGGCACTTCAGTTTGAGCTATCTTCCACCAGCAGGATGATAGTGATACAGGGGGGTCGACCTACACTCCAGCCTGCTACAGACCTTACTCCACAGGAGTGGAGCAGTGAGAGAGCGGAGTGTTGGGAGCTCAGCAGCGGCCTAGCTCTCTGGTTCATCTGGCGGGCCCGTTGTTTCCGCATCTTTGAGGCTCGCCTTGTACCACTAGCAGAGACTGTTCGTGACTTTTGGCTAGAGCTGATCCATACTCTCAGAGGACAGCTTGAGGGACTACAGGGCAGCTCCGACCGCATGCGGGAACGCCGCGAGGCTTTCCTTCGACTCTGGCGCCCTGGGCCATTCTACTCCATGCTCCTGGGGGTGCTCAGATGGCACTACTGTCCACCTGTGTGGATTTTCCCTCCTCCCATCTCTTGATTTAGCCCCATTGTACATATGTTGTTTTTTCATTGGGAGAGTCTCCCCACCATGCTTATTGTAGCCCTCTCTTGCAGAGGTGGATGTAGCCCTATGGGTAGTTTTCATTAACTAATAGAAGGATCTTTTTCTCAAAAAAAAAACCCTTATTTAAATATATTTATGTAAATTTACCCAAAAATTTTGAATTAAGAAACCCCTCATGTTGAACTATGTGAGCGTCCACTGGTGCTCCATGGAGGGTACGCTGCCAAATGTGGTGGTGCATCCACCGATAGCATCAACCAATCAACGACACTCTCTGGTGTTGACTATGGATGGAGGTGAAGATTTGTTGATGCTGGACTAGGGTGGGTTCACACTTTAGGCCTTTTTCTTGTGAGGAAGGGATTGTATTTTATTTTTTGAATAATTTAAAATCTCCATAGCTTCTCTTTGTGCTATCTCTTCCCCCCCCCCCCCCCCCCCCCACCCCCCCTTTCTCTTCCCTTTCTCTATGTGTGTCGATGTTAGTGTGTGTGTGTGTGTGTGATCCACAAACCATTTATGGTGTGCAAAGAGTGCAAGAGCAAGGTTTTGTGTGCAGTAGGGGTGTAAGATTGAAGCATAAAGGGTTGTGTGCGGATTTTGATCATCTTAAGGTCGTGTGCATTGGTTGGTGCATAATTGAGGATGTGCTTCTCAAGAAGTGTGTTATTTCAGGTGAGTTTTTGAATGGATTGGGGTGTTGTGAGTGCCTTGAGCTATAAGGAGCCATCATTGGTGTGTGTTGGGTGTATTCCCAGTTCCCCCTTTCCATATTCTGGTGCCCCCCACTGAGGAGCATCTCATTTTTCATCAATTGGTGAGAAGAAGTGGGTTTTTTTACAAGAAGTGATGGTGTCAATAAGCTACAAACTAATCTTCACCAACGAGGAGAAGCTAGAAGAGGGGACGGCCAATTTCAAGCTATATATATGCTATCATTGTGTATGCTAAAAGGAAGACAATAAGATGCAGATAATTCCACAGCTAATGTGTGGCAAAATCAAAGGTATGGTTTGATGCCTTAGAAGCTGAACCAAGGCAGACATGGCAGGCTTTGCGGGCCTGCTTCTTGCAAGATTTTCTCAAGGAGGCACCACCTATCAACGTGGATGCAAAATTGAAGTATTTTAAGCAAGATCTAAGTAAAGATTCTGGTGTTTTCCTTAATCATTTTGAGGAATTTTGGACAAAATTGGAAACCGTTATGCAATTGGCCAACGGAGAGTATTTCAAATTGAACAATTTCATGGAGTATTTGAATCCTAAAGTGTGAGAAAAAGTGGATTTCAAGAGTTCAAATAATTACAAAGGTGTGGTTGCAATTGCAGGAGCAAAGAGAAAAATATCAAGAAGAAGATAGAGCAAGGCATGCTGAGATATGAAGCAATGTCTCTGAGTTCTCTCTAGAGTTTGAGGCACAAAAACCAAGCAAATCAAGACATTTCAATTGTTCCTCAACATTGGGTACATACTATTCAAGATCTATCTGAGAAAATGCAAGAGCTTCATTTGAGTGTAATGGATAGGGGTCTGGTAGAGGTAAAGCTAGGTCGTTTCTTGGTCGGTGTACAATTGCAAGGAAGAAGGCCATTATGCTCTAGATTTCCCGCATCCACCCAGGAAAAGAGGAGGTATGTACGCATTTTTTGGTAGAAGTAGAGGGTAGGGTCAATTCAATGGTCAAAGCTGTAGAAGAGAATCCAATACCTCCGGCTTTGCCAATGAGGAAGTCCCTAGAGTTAATATCACTGGTGTTGATATGTAGGATGTTCATGTTTTAGCCAATAAAAGAGCACAAGGAGAAAGGGAGGCAAATAATGAATGAGAGACCAGATCTCACAAGGGCAAGGAGAAGGTGTACGAAGGTAGAGAGCAAACAGATACTAGTAAGAGGGGATGATGCCGCAAGATAAAGCAATCAGATTTCCAACATGAATTGGTCATCCGTAGCATGATCTAATGAGTGATGTTCAAAACAAGAAAGCTAACATACATATTGGCAACTTCTAGCATTATATCCCAGGTTGAGGAGGCAATGGTCTACCCACGTTAGCACAAAGGCTCCCATGAGTTTTAGGTAATGTGCATGTAGTTCAAAATTTGGCTCTAAGGGTAGGGAATTCAATGGATGTGCTTCCTATTGTTGATGTCTTGATTGAAAGGAGGATGTAGGTGCAGGCATATATTGATGGTGGGGCACAAGTCTATGTGCTAACAAAGGTGGCTATGAGGGAAATTGACACTCTCTTTGGATAATCTTCATGACAATTTAGCCATGCTACATCAGCTTAGCCCATAGTCATCAGCTTGAGACATCAAAAGTTGAGCTTAATCTTCTCTTTGGGTGCAAGAGGTTGTAGTTCAACTTCTAATTTTGGAAACCTTATGGACTTTAAGCTACTAGAATACCTTTCTTGCCTTACACTTTGATTCAAAATTTCATCCTAAAATGGTAAGCGATAATGGTTCCATTTTGTAGTGGCATTCAATGGCTTATAATCTACATACACCCTCCACTTCCCATTATTTTTTGTAGTTATGACTATAGGAGAAACCCACTCAGACTCTTGCACTAGATAAATAATAATTATCTCAAGAAGTTTGCTGATTTCCTGCCACAAATACTCCCTTTGAATCTCCCCCAACCTTTGTAGCTTGTGTGCCCTTGGCTTACACCCCTCCTTAAGAAGAATCTGATGCTCCACCCCTTAGGCTCCCCATAGGTTTTTCTTTTCTGTAGACAACAAGTTGGAATATGATTCACATAGCTCCACATCGTTGTACTTCTCGTGCTTGGTCAAATATTCAACCAACATGCTCTCTACTTCTACTACATCCACACCACAAATTGAATATGGCATACCTTTGCTAGGGGCCTCTAATGAACTCATGTCATTGGTATATATTTTTTAGGTGACCTCATCAAGGTGATAGGATTGCAATTGCTTTACCTACACAAGTGGGGCCAATAGCTACACCTTAGTATCTTGCACCTAGATATAAGGAATTAATGAAGAAAATTGATAAAATGATAAGCGGTCTACAAAGAAAAATACCATTGACAACAATAACCATAAAATATATATGAACCACTCATTCAACTCATGGTTCCATATGGTACTCCCCCTTGGTAGCACCCTTAAACACGAAGTTAAACCCGTACAAGGAACGGTTAATAACTAGCACTCACAAAGTGATACCGGTATTTTAGATACATTTATCAGTGTGCTTATTCAAGGTCTTTATTTGGTTAAATGGGTTCCATTATCTGGTGAGTTTATATAGTGGTTCTCTAAGGAGCCTCGGGTCTAAAATATTAACGAAGTACAATGGGTAGCAAACTATATTTTAGCCATAACTCTTTACTCATGTGGACATTTCATGTGAAAAAGAAGAGAGAAAATGTTGTAAATGATATATTTAATCTCTATTCAAAGGGTTCAATCTGATTTATACTGGTTTACGATATATGATTAAAACAATGTCCCTATCGCTTAACGGATTTCAAAAGATAGAATTTGTCAAGAAAAAGAAACAATTTTGTGCGGGACTACCTGAAGAAATGGTGGAGTATGTCAACTCTCAAAGTCCTAGGACCATCACCAAAGTCATCCACCACACTATGGTTGCTTCGTGCATCAATCTCCAACAAGGGGATGAAAGAAAAGCTAAGCTCATGGAAAACAAAGAACGAAATGAATCAAAAGGGAAGAACAATGCTCAAAACTCTTCCCAAGGTAACCCCAACAACAACAACAACAAGACCAAGAAGAAAGGAGTTTTAAAAGGTAAAAATAAACTCTCTCCCGAAAAGCTAGAGGCTTTTTGCAAGGACCATAAATGTTGCAAGTGTGGGGACCAAGGACATGGTTTTTGTTCTTGCCCCAAAAGAAATGAATGCAATGAGACTCCTAGAGCTTCCATGGTTGAAGCTCCAAAAGAGGATATTCATTGCAAAGGATCATCCCTTTCCTATGCTTGGGAAAAGGTGAGGGAACATGATCCCTTTATCCTTTTTGACCCTGGCTCTACTCACAATTTCATATCAAAGGAGTTGGCCAATAAATTGGGCATACAAGCTTTCAAGATGGAAGATATTGTGACTAGTGATCGAGATTTCAAGGGGCAACAAGCCTCCGTTACTCCCTTGATTAGGAAATAGAGGATTCATGTCCAAATCTATGTCGACAAAGAATAATTTCATCTCTCCTCTCCAACATGAGGATGTTATCCTAGCGGCACCATGGTTCAACCGCATGATTGCGAGCATGAAGTTCCCTAAAAGGAGAATTTTACATACAAGGAAAAGAGCATGTATATAGATGCTAACGAGTCGGCTCATACTATACCTCTTGTAAATTCACCTGCTTTTGATAAATCAATGAAAAGCTTGGTTTCTGTGTGTATGATTCTTGTCAAAGAGTCCATAAATGATCATGATGTCTACCAAATCAAAGTGGTAGGAATTAAGAAGAATTAGAGTTGTCTAATTTTCTAAATAGATTCCAAGATGCTTTTATTGATGACATCCCTATGGAATTACCTCCAAAACAAGAGGATGATGACCATAAGGTAGAGCTTCTACCTGGGAGCTCATAGCCTAGTAAGCCTCCTTATCGAGTTTCTCAAGTTGAACAAGAGGAGATTATGAGGCAAGTGCATGAACTAGTAGACAAGGGCATGGTGAGGCCTAGTTCATCTCCCTTTTGTTCACCGGTCCTACTAGTGCAAAATAAAGACAACACATACCATATGTGTGTCGATTATAGAGCACTAAAGAGAATCACTATCTAAAACAAATTTCCCATACCACGGGTAGAAGATCTATTGGATAATCTACAAGGCTCTACCTACTTCAATAGGATTGACCTTAAAAGTGGCTATCATCAAATAAGGATAGTGAGTGAAGATATTGTAAAGACCGCTTTTTGCACAACGTTTGGTCTTTATAAATATCTTGTCATGCCTTTTGTATCGACAAATGCTCCAGCCACATTCAAACTGCTAAATGGAGAAAAACATTAGGCCCTACTGCAAGTTTACAAAAGTATTCTTTAATGATATCATCATCTCTCCAATTATCTTGAGGAGCATAAGCAACATTTTTAGGTAATCTTTCAAGCTTTGAGGAAGAATAAACTTTTCATTAACCAAAAGAAGAGTGAATTTTTTCTGCAAGAGATCTAGTAGTTAGGTCACATTATCTCTCAAGACAATATCCTTATGGATCCATCAAAGTTAGAGGTAATAAAATGATAGACTAACCCAAGGAATCTACACGAGCTACAAAGCTTTATTGGTATGTGTGCCTACTATAGATGCCTTATTGAAAAATTCTCACAAATAGCAAGACCATTACATGACTTGACAAACAAGAATGTTAAGTACATATGGACTGCGAAAGAGTAAAATTCTTTTGAGAAGCTTCAAGAAAATCTTACCTCTCAACATGTGCTTACACTACTAGATCTCTCAAAACCATTTGACATCCAATGTGATGCTTGTGGAGATTTCCTTGGAGCAGTCTTGCTCCAAGAAGGGAATGCCATAGCATATGAAAGCTAAAGACTCAATACCGATGAACTAGCGTTGGACATGCATTAGGAAAGGATGAGGTCTAGTAGGGCCTCTTTATTTTCCATGAGATCAAGGAGGTGATTAACATTTTGATGAATAGGTGCATGCCATGTGTGCAACAATGGTGGGTGTGTAAGAGAGGTGTAGGAATGGTCAAAGGATTCACTTTTCCCCCAAAAAAAGTAAGGGGACAAATTTATGATTTTTAGCCTTCCATAAATCCTACATACAATCTCCGATTTGAGCGGAGATTATAGATCTATAATCTATATGCCGAGCTCTTTTTGTAGATATGTTACTGATATAGTTTTGCCCGCTAGATTTTAGCTTTCATTTTGGGGGAAAATTTTGAATTCAAATAAACTAGCCATTTTGCCTGTTTAAATTCAGAAGCTCTCCTTTGATTGCTTTCTTAATACTAGAGCTTTGACTTTATTAAACTACCAAATAAAAAGGCCCTCCTAGATCCCATTCTCTTCTTAATGTACGAAAAAGAGCTACTAGCTATTCTACATGCTCTAGACACATGGAAGCACTATCTTTTGGGAACTCCATTCATCTTACGGATACACCACCAAAGTCTCGAGTACTTCAGGATGCAAACCAAGATTTCCGAAAAACAAATGAGGTGGGAAAATTTTCTTTCACAATTCCATTTTCATATTTCTTTTATTGCTGGGTAAGAATAATCAAATAGTCGATGCATTATCATGACAACCTAGCCTATAAATATAGTGTCTATAGCGACTCACAATGATCTATCATCTATGATAGATGAGTATGCTACTGACCCTAATTTTAAGGACATAATGTCAGTCCTTGCTTTAGGGAAGAAAGAAGAACCATTCACCCTACAGGATGGTTATCTTTTCCATGGAAATAGGCTATGTTTTTCTCACACCCTTCATGAGAAAGTGATGTATGAATACCAGGCCCCTCCCTATGCGGGGCATAAAGGGATTCAACCTACTCTTTGAGGAGCAAAGACATATTTTTATTGGCCCACCATGAAAGCCGACATACAAGAGTATGTTTCTAAATGTGTGGTATGAAAAAGACAAATCATGATAGAAGGAACAAACCTTGATTACTTCAGCCTTTGCCAATCCCTAATTCACCATGGGAGAGTGTATCCATGGATTTTATCTTTGGATTACTCAAGTCTATCCGTGGGAATACGAGAATATGGACAATAGTTGATAGGTTTAGCAAGCAAGCACACTTTATTCCTGTCAAAAAGACTATTAAGGCACACCAAATGGCAACCCTCTTCATATCCTAGATTTTCAAACACCATGGATTTCCAACATCCATCGTGTCAAATATAGAATGACCAATAATTTCTAGATGGGTCTCTTTGAAAATCTAGGTACAAGGTTGAATTTCTCTTTGTCCTATTGCCCACGAACGAAGGGCCAAAGTAAAATAGCTAACCTTACAATTTTTTATCTACTAAAGACTTATGTTACAGAAGTAGATCAACGCTCACAATGGGAGAAGTATCTACCACTTGTAGAGTATGTGTACAATAACACTATCCATACTACTACAAGAAAGGCACTTTTTGAAATCATTGAGGGAAGACCAAAAAGTCCCTTGCTACTTAAGGTACATGGGAAGATCTTCGATGCCGATGAGTATAGACGAGACCTACAAGAATCTTTCCAAAAGATTAAGGAAGCTGTATCCATCTCCAAACAAAGGAAAAAAGTTGATGCTAACAAGCACAGAAGGGCCTTAACATTCAAAGAAAATGATTGGGTCTTACTTAAGTTTCCCAAGGCTGGATTGAGGCAAACTACGTGCAAAAATTCTACAGGCCACCAAAAGTATTATGCTAAATAAGCAAAAAGATATTATGGTCCTTTTTCAAATTATAAAACCAACTAGTGAGATGGTTTATCAACTCAAGTTTCCCAACCATTGTCTCATACACAATGCTTTTCATGTGAGCATACTCAAGCCTTACAAACGAGAGACACCAAGACAACCAATCATTGAAGAGCCCCCAAAGATCAAAGATCAAGAAGAGGTGCTACAAACCAAATCTATCCCTTTGACATGAGTTCAAGGTACTTTGGCATGGTAAGATTATGCGACTCTCATCACTGCATCAACCAAAGCTTTGGTTCGTAGTTCTTGTAACACCTCGAGGAAGGACCGTTTTTGTCACTAATGAAGTGGAGACCATCTTTGACCCTTTACCACCTACTGCTTTGGATGAGGGGGGGATAGGGGACAGAGAGACCAATGATTCAATCGAGAACTTCCAATCTCAGTGAGGATGAATTCCATGATGACGATGATGAGATGGAAGATCTAGATGACAAGTTTGAAGATGATGAAGCCATGGCTAGCACATCCACAAAGAACAATTCAATTTCCCTCTTTATTGATTTAGGAGCCATAGGTTTGAATTTAAATTAAGCTACTTGTAGAGATCTTTTGGAGGATGATTCATAAATATTTTGTATATTTTATTCTATGAAAAGAGTTTTTCATGTTGTCCATTCATTTTGTCTCTCCCCCTCTATTTCTCTTTTTAATTTTGACAAGCACGCTAATATTTATGTTAATCAAGTGGGTGTGATTAATTTAATAATGAAATATCTATCATTTTTTCTACAATTATTTTAAAAAAAGACAAATGCTTTGTGAATTTTTGAGAGAATAGAAGGAAGTACTAAAAATTTCTTTAAAGAGGAGCTTCTTTATTGTGCTCCTTGCTCAACACCTCTTCATAGCAGGTCTTGAGGGTGTGCAAAGGCAAAGTTAGAGAGCTTGCAAAGATAATATGTCCTAAGGCAGTCAATGTTGAGCCCAACTGGCAGAGGCTTACAAGTCCATTGACAAAAATGTAGAGCTCTTGCTTGAAGGGCAAGCCAGAGCTTGAAAGAAACTAACATAGGTACTACTATCTTGTAAAATGTGGGGACACTTCACTCTATCACTATGAAAAATGAAAAATGTGGGCTTGCAAGGGGTACTTGATCAAACACTAGATATTTTACTCTCAATTATTTGTTGAATGGAGGGCTTTTTGGTCCATCACAAAAGCACGCCATCACCATGCTTGGAGGGTGTACATATAAGACAAGGGGTTCTGTTTGTAAAACATGATTGTTTGTGTTTTTACCATAACGGTGTGAACAATTTGTGAGGGTCACTACAAAACACGATGTATGCTTGGTGGGTTGCACTTGCAGGGTATATGCAAGCTTTGGCAAAGGATGTTGTCCATGTTTGGCTCTCATCTCTAGCGGTGGTTATGGCATGGAGCTTTTTCTTTGTCGCTTCATATTTATTCACATAGCTAGCATTTCAAGTTTTTATATTGTTTTTTTTTATTTTTAAAAAGAGGTAAATCATGTTTTTAAAGATTGAATCTTTAAAAAAATTGTTTAGATAGAGGGAGACTCAAATTTGAATTCCATAAGGCCCTCTTCATCATTGTGGAGAGAGAGACACTTGCTGCTGTTGTCCCCCCTCTCCATCGCTATCCATCCCCCCTCCCTCACATAGCTGCACGTTTGCCCTGCAGCGCGCACCTTGCAACTGCCCCCTCTTCCTCCAGCCCGCTGCCTTGGCCTGCTCTCGTGCGCCAACCCGCTCCTCCCCCATCCTGCTGCCCAGGCCAGCTTTGTGCACCAGCTTGCTCCCCCTCCCTCCACCCCGCTGCCCCATTCCGCTGCCCATGCCCGTTTCTGCCAGCTTGCTCCCCCCATTTCACTACCGCAGCCCCTTTTTCTCCATACCCCCCCCCCCCTTTTTTGTTTTTTTTTACGTCTCCCTCCCTCCCGAAGTCCTCACTTGCCCAACCCTGCAGTAGAGTGGTTGTTGAGAATTTACTCGCCGAGCTCTCAGGTGCTTGTCTTCACGCCCCCCCTCTCCTACACAGCAGCAGACACAAATGGAGGCTCATGCTCCACCCCAAAGGGACTCCTCAGAAGCCCCCTCTCCCGACCCTGCAGAGCCCACCATGATACTTTCTCTTTCACCGCCGACAGAGCAAGCGAGCCTCGTAGAAGAGGTGGAGAGCCTCCAAGCGACCTCTGTCATCTGCAAGATTCTTGGCACAAAACCCAGTAGAGGAGAGCTCCGTGCAGAGGTGGGCAAGATCTTGGACGTTCAAATCCTCGGACGAGGCTATTATTAGATTGAGTTTGAGACCTACGAGATGGCGTCTAAGGTCATCTCCATGAGCCCTTTGACCATCCAAGCAGTTCAAGCCCACTTTCAAAAGAGGAGACATGGTTTTGACCCTGCTTTAGATGTTCTGGTAGATGAGGCAGACATTCCCATCTCTGTCTGCTTTCCTGGATTGCGGAGGAAGTACCTACCACTTTTTTCCAGGATAGGCTCAACAATTGAGACTCTCCTGGAGACACCTCGCACGACAGCCTTAGTAGCTGCCAAGGCGACCGGTATTCTCTCAGTTTGAATTGTGGTTAGGGACACTCACACTCTCCCGAAGGTCATCCTCCTTCCTCGAGTGAGTGGAGGTTGGTTTAGACAGAGTGTGGAGTATTCGAGCCTCCCAAATTAGTGCTTCATTTGTCAACAGATGGGCCATCACGCAAATGCATGTCCACAGAGGAGGCCCCAACCTACACCACAAGCCCAGCCCCAGGCTGCACGGGCTGGCCAGCAGTCGCAGGCAGAGACAGAGCACACAGGCAGAGCCACCCTCCGATCCTCGGGCTCTAGTGGAGGAGGGATGGTAGTAGGTTTGTGGTTGAAAACGGTAGGGATCACAGCGATAGCCTGGCACTCAGAGTGGTCCTCAAACACCTACCCAGTAGCAGTGGGTTCCCACGGGGAACCAATTTGGTCCTCTTGAGTAGGACAAGGTCCCTGCTCCAACCTCCACTTCAGCCTCACCCGCGACAGCCCCCCTCCCCCCACGTTCGCCCCCTCCTAATCATCCCCCCCCCCGCGCCTCTTGCTCCAACCGCCTCTCTGCCTCACCCCTCTACCTTTGCCAATCCCCCTCGCCCCTATTCTCCCCCACCTCCCCCTCCCCCTCCCCCTCCCGCTCCAATTGCACTGTCGACCCAAAGAGCAGGGCCATCCCTCGCTGCTAGGATATCTCTTGGCAGCACATTTGCCAAGAGTCACTTGGTGAGAGAGGGACAGCCTTTCTTGTAGTCCCCCCCTACATATACAAGTGTCTCCCTTTGCAGCAGTCCCTCGTGGTTTGACGAGCTTCGACATTTGATGCCTATGGCACTTCTTTGCCTACGACTTTACACGCTTTCTCGGCGATTCCTCATCAGAGCTTAAGCCAGCCTGCTTCAGGGTTCATGTTTTGTTCCTTGTAGCTAGGGGGATAGAGGCCTTGGACACAATGGTAGGCTTCTCTTTTCCCCTTTGCGGTAGGGACCAGACTGAGTGGACTCTTGAATCAGTGTTGGAGTGGCTCCAGACACAGGCCCTAAAGTTCTTTCACCACATGGGAGACATAGGAGTTACAAACATGCTTCAGACTTTGTGGCCGTTGGCCAAGTTTGCTGTGACCCCTCTAGATACAACACGATGTAGACAGATTGTGGTTCACTTCTTTGTGATACGCAGTGCTCGCCATGCTATGTACACATTCATGAGGACTCTTGGACAGAGGAGGTTGATTTACGCACGGCTCGGTCTACCTAGACTTGGGCCAGACACTCTTTGGAGTCACGCCTATCTAGAGGACTCTCGCATGCATATTACTCCCCATCGAATCCAGCATCAAAGATAACATGTTTAGCCTGCTGCTGCAGCTCTGTTATTTCTCTCTCCCCATGAGGATTGTTTCATGGAACGTGTAGGGATTAGGTGGGCCCTAGTTTTAGTGTCAGAGGGGCTGATTGCGTCAGGAGCTTCAGCGTTGCCTTGTGGGAGGAGAGATTGGTCTCCTTATGCTACATGAGCATCATCTGTGTGAGAGCCTCATTAGACGATGTGGTCAGCTCTTGCATGGACGATATGATACTTTTTGGTAGCTGCTTTTGGACCTTGAGGCATCTAGGGTGGTGTATGTATGACTATTGCGGATTCTTTGCAGAAGGCCACTGTGGACATAGCGATTATTGTGCTAGGCAGAACTCAGTGGATCACTATGCAGGTTCAGGGTTTCCTTGTGGGCTTCCTGAACATATATGCACCCAATGTGGTGAGTGCACGAGCAGATTTTTGGTCACCGATTGTTGAGTCTCTGTCGCAGGCACAGCAGTGGTGCATAGGGGGTGACTTCAACATGTTGGAGGAACCTTCTGACAGGATTGGTGGTAGCCATGCTATTGTGCATGGAGTTGAGTTGGCAGCTTGGGAGAGGTTTTGTATGACTCTGAGGGTTTTGGATATGTGGCAGCACTCTAGCTTTGTGAGGCCCCCAGACAGCCTGGTCTTCTCTTGTTCGAACCACAGGGTGGGAGGAGTGAAGCTATCCTGGATAGATCATTTCTACACTAGTGACCATTTCTGTGACTTGGGTGGGACGGTTGTCATTCTGGCAGGGACTTCCTTCTCGGACCATGCACCAGTGATCCTCACAGTGGCAGATAGGCAAAGGAGGGGGAGAATGATGCTTGGCATCCCTAAGATGGTCTTGTTGGACTTTGCGCTCAGAGAGAGAGTGGAGGATCTTTGGACAAAGATCTTAGACATGCAGGATTCTCATGTTGACAGAGTGGACTCAGGACTAGCTCAGCTTAGTCGTTTCTTTCTCTAGCAGTCTTTGGCACGTTTGTGGCTGCAGCAGCAAGAGGAGGAGCAGCGTCTCAGACGAGGTGTTGCACCTTGTAGAGGATGCAGGAGCAGCATCCAGACAGTTCTTGGTTCAAGGAGCAGTTACAGCAGGCTCGTCAGGAGCTTGTTATCACAGAGGAGTGGCACCATGAGTTTTCTTTCCATTGACAAGCATCTGAGTGGACGCAGGTGGGTGACTGAGTGACTCGTGCTTTCTTTGAGGTAGTGGGACCTCGGCATACGCATGCCAAGGTCAGTCAATTGAGGAGGCTCGATGGGTCAGTTGCTTCTGAGCCTGAGGACATGCGTGGAGTTGCTACTGACTTCTACCATGAGTTATTGTCTGTCGAGCCTCAGCCAGAGCATCAAGATGCATGCAAGGAGCAGGTGTGGGCACAAATGCCTTGTCGTCTGACCGAGGAGATGCGTCAGAGGCTTGAGCTACCACTTTAACTTGAGGAGTTTCACACGACTCTTAGTGCACTCCCCCATGGTAGCTGTCCAGGTGAGGATGGCCGGACTCCTAGTTTTTTCTCGAAGTACTGGGACTTGCTTGGCCTAGATCTCTGTAGTGATTTTCAATTCATCTTGCACACATGAGAGATGCTTGACAGCATGAGTGAGGATCTGATCTACCTCATTCCCAAGGAGGGTGGCTCCGTGGATGAGATTTGACAGTGGCACCCCATCACAATCCTCAACTCAGCCTACAAAATTCTTGCCAAGGCTCTGAGTTTGAGGATCCAGCCCCTTCTAGAGAGCCTTATACATGGGACTCAGACAGGTTTTGTCAAGGAGCAGAGTATCCTTGACAACATCTTTAATTTTTGGGAGGCTGTTGCACTAGCGCAAATCCGTGGTGAGGATCTGGTGATTCTTCTTCTCGATTTTGAGAAGGCCTACGAGAGAGCTGACTGGAACTTTCTAGAGGGCACTCTACGCAGGATGGGCTTCTCAAATGCTTGAATCAGAGGGGTGTCAGCTTTGTACAGACGGGCTCACAGTCAGGTAATTTTGTCAAGAGGTAGAGGTGATCACTTCATGCTCACACGTTCAATCAGACAGGGCTGCCCTCTAGCCCCCTTCCTCCTTCTGTTCTATGTTGAGGCGACATGAAAGTAAAATTTAAATTATTTTTTATAAAAACGTGAATGTGAAGAGAAAAGATGCTTACCAGTACATGAAGCTGACCTGCTCAAGAGTATGAGGTAGAGAGTGTGAGCTGTAGACAACTAGAAAGCTCCAAACCAAAATCAATCGAAAACGTATCGAACAACGACGCGCATTTTTTTAAATATAAATCTAGCGTATCAATCGATGTTGTATCGATCAAAAGTTTATCGATCGATAAACTATCAATTGATAGATTATAAATTATTCAAAAATACCACGTATTATACGATAATACACGAACAATGACGAGTTATTTGATATAAACTGCATTATTCGATCGAATAATAAATGCAGCCCAGATCAAGGCTACCAACATCGTACATCATCCCATGGAAAGGTAGTCACCAAATAGGGACATTCGCACCATGTTTGATGGATATAAGCTTATGGAAGCATCTACGCCAATCCTTGGCACTAGATCTTATGAGTACAATATGTTTAATAACTTGTACATTGATGTGCACACCCTTCAAAGAGCCATGGTTAATTTCTACAACCTTTTGCTTGAAGACACATGTGTAAAAGAGATTTTTGTGTTAAAATTGGATGAGTCTCATGTTCTCAAGAATCAAAAGGTCAAGCATGTAAGCCTCACTCTAGTGAACAAAGCTCTTCATGGTATATCCCTTGATGTTGAGGAAAAAGTAGTCGACGGGAAGCAAAGGGGCACAAAATGCCAGCAAGATTACTTTGGTGTTTATTCTGAGAAGAACATATGGTGGCTAGAATCATGGACACTCCCCCTTGAGGATCATGATTCACTTAGGTGGTACTTCATGCACTTTGGAATATGTGACATAGTACAATGCTAGGGTAGTGGCAAGCAACTTGAAATGGCTGAGCTGGGGGTCTTTGATGTTCAATGGCACTTAGGAGGTGACCTAAAGACTCTCAAATGCATGCTTGGCTGCAAAATGGTGCCAACATTCCAGTAGATGCGAGCGTAAAAGGGGAAAAAGCAAGCAAACCAAAGGGTTTAACAAAGCAAGCTCTTAAACACATATCTCCGTTGCATGGGCACGACATCAAGGGGTGGTCAAACAAGTGGTTTAATGGCATCTTGAGTTGGAACCAGTCCCAACCACCTTACCGACATGACAAAGACATTAGTTGGGACCTGGTCCTTTCAATTCCACTTTCTTGTGTGCACCTATGCACATTGCTTCCATGTTTGCAAATCATGGACAATCTATTGAATCTCCATGTGAATTATGCCTGAAACATGGAGCCACTTGAGTGGCAAGAGGAGCATATTTGTGCCCTTGAGGAGATTCTTTCCAATGTCAACCTTCACTCTGGTGTTGTCACATTAGCAAGGGACAAAAGAAACCCAAATTCTACACAAAACAATCCAAAAAAACTAGCATGGGTGGACCAAATGCAAGAGACCTTCTCTCTAACCACACCGAATCATCTAGCCACACTAAGTTTTGAATTTGGAAGAAGATATGTGATGTCACAACATACAAGGTCAATGACGCCGCACTAGGGCTCAAAAGGTCACTTGTGTGGGAAAGTTGTGACATCATGATCAGGCTTTTAGAGAGACCTCATCTTACAACAGATCAAATGTAAACCTTCAAGCTAGCAATAAAGAGATTTACTTACAATGCATGGTTGATGCCTAGGGAGAGACCCATATCACGCATCACATGATTAATATACTTCAAAAATATTTCACAACTATAACAAGTGTTGCTAATCATCTTGTTTGTGTTGTTTCAACACATACTATATGCACAGGTGGAATGAAACTTAAGCCTAAGGAAAACTATGATGAAGGTTGTGAGTGAGCCTTAGCAAAGACAAGGATACCTAGCATCAAATGCAAACATGCAAGCTCAACAATGGAGGGCAACAAGATAGTGGAATGTCTCACTTTGGCCACCCACTAACATTTCATTGTAATGCAAACATGCAAGCTCAACAATGGAGGGCAACAACATAATGGAATGTCTCACTTTGGCCACCCACTAACATTTCATTGTAAACATGCAATTTTGGCTCGATGGTCGAGTGGCTATGCAATTTAGGCCTGGCTGCTTGTTGTAGCCATTTCAATGTAACCATGCACCTTTAATTATAAAATGTCTTGGTGACACGTGAAAGTGACAACATGATGGAGTAAATGGAAAAGAATAGGGCACATGATAGAGTAACTGGCAAAGAGTAGGGCACATGTGGATTCTCATTCCATAACTTTTGTAATCTACACTTTTGGGACTATATTAATGAAAATTTCAAGTTTTTAAAAAGTTGGATGCTATAAATATTAAGAGTCATTTTAAAGTTTGGGTGTCTCTCTCTCTCTCTCTCTCTCATTATTTCTCTCTCTCTCTCTCTCTCTCTCTCTCTCTCTCTCTCTCTCTCTCTCTCTCTCTCTCTCTCTCTCTCTCTCTCTCTCTCTCTCTCTCTCTCTCTCTCTCTCTCTCTCTCTCTCTCTCTCTCTCTCTCTCTCTTGCACTCTGTCACACTCTTGCACTCACTCTCTCTGGTACCATGGAGCCTAGGCATGAGACAAGCATTGAGCTTCCCTCGGGTGGCGATCCTATCTTTGATTCACTTGGTCCACTACCATGTGCAACACTCACTGATCTCCTTGATGCTGACATGCAAAGACAAGCAAGTTTGGAGGTTGAGCAGCTCAACTCAATCACGAGGTAGGCGAGCAACAAGACGAGATTGAGCGATAAGCAAGGGATGACAAAGATGCAGAAAACTATGAGAGGGCGACAAAGAGAGAAAAAAAAGATACATAGGATATTCTAGTCTCCGACGAGGAGAGAGAAAAAATGGCTCAAGAGGAAGATGCAGACTAGAAGCTAGAGGAAGACATGGCTAGGCTTGTGCAACAGGCCGTATTTCAAGCTACGGAGCAGGTTTGGCTATGCGAGCAAGTTCACTTGGTGTGGCAAGACCTCACCAATTTAGGTTACGGCAAAGATTCTATTATGGAGTGCATGAGAAATGGATTAAAAAAAGATATGCAAGACGATATAGCAAAGACCATGTGGAGAGGGAATTCCCTAGAAAAAGCACACTAAACGCAATGTTTGATCGAGCTGTAGCTAGAGCTTTTGGCAAGGATAAAAGAAATCTCTAAAATGTGGAGCTTGATAAATAAGCATTTGAAACAAAATCATAAAGTGAGGATTGCAGAAGCCACTAGAGCCATGGCAAGGAAGGAGGCCGAGCAAATTTAGGTCGAAGAGGAAAAGGCCAGAAAGGCGGATGCATCCCCAGTCAAGAAGACCCTGGCAAGACCCTGCCCAAGTGCAAAGATCTGACCAGCCAAGACTTTAAGGAGCGTCTCAAGAAGCTCAAGAATGATTCTTCCCACAAGAGTAGACGTGAAGAAGCCCCACCACCCGCACCCCCCAAAAAGAAGAGAAGGTTCAGACCTGGGATGGTGGAGCTTTGGGAGATATGGAAATATCAAAAGAGCAGGGACCCCATCATCCCAAAGGAACCCTTTGTTCGTCTTGTCAATAATATTATATATTATGAAAGATGGGATGTCAATTGAGTCATGGGGGCGACCCTGGATGCCCTCCAATAAGCAATAGGGGTCCCTCTTCCAAGACACTCTCCTATGCATAGTTCATGGAAAGTGCATCATCATTAACCCCAAGAACCTATTACTAGCTAGGTGCATCCATGGAGATGACTCCCTTTATAAAGATAGGATGATTTACACAAAAAATGTTGGTGTACTTTCTTAATTATTTATGAGAATTCTCTATTTTGCTTTGAAAATGATATTCCCATTTTTTTTGTCCATCTTTGGTTTTTGTTGGTGGATAAGCCGCGAGTAGACGCTAGCACAACGAGGAGCTTGAGAAACATGCTAAATGTCAGTCGAGGATGTAGCTCAACTAGCAGGTGCATGGAAGCAAATAGATGTTTGCCAATCACTTACTCAACTTTGAAATCAAATCCGGACATCCTCTATGCATATGACTACAATGACACCTACAATGCTCAAGCTAATCAAATCAAGACCAAATGTGCTCGAAATGTTAGAAACTCATAAAGTACATTGTACTCATCAAGAGGTCACTACCCTATAGACTCCAACCTGATACTCTCCCTATAACCACTCCGTGCACCAATTGCGTATGAAGATAGACAATGTACTATAGGTCATTGTGTCTTGACACGAATGGTCCTAATCTGTAGCTCTACTTTCCGTGAACCCATCAACGCAAAGATATCACCAAATAGAAAAAAGAATAGCAAGAAAACTCACTCAAAACCTCTATGGGAGCTCACTTTGTGAGACAAAACCAAAATCGGGCAAGCGTGGCATTGGTGCGTAGCTCTTGCCATTGCTAATACATTGTGGTGTCACTTTTGCAATGGTTTCTCCATAGTGTGCATAGGAAAGAGAAAAGACCTGTGTGTGTGTGTGTGTGTGTGTGTGTGTGTGTGTGTTGGGGGTACCATCATAGCATAGCTCTAATGACTAAAAATGATTGCCAATCTGGAGGGATGATCTACGTGGCTAGGATATGGAAACACTCACCGATTAGTGAGCTAATCATGGCAACATGAATGGAAACTCTATGAAGTGGGTTTCTCCGCCTATGGAGGAGCTAAGCCACAAAGATTGAAAATCTCACATCCACTTCTTTCCACCTCAAATCAACCCAATCACACACCCTAATGATTGCAAGAGACGCACATCACTAATTATATCATGCAACAAACTAACCACAAGCACACACGCATAGATATATTGAGCATCCGCACTCCAATCAAACCTACATGCACACACAAAGATTAGAGTGCAATCACACAAGGCTAGAGATGGATTAACCACTATTTAATTACAGTCTAGTTAATCAAAGCATCATTAACAATCAAAACAAGCATGAGAGAGGAATAGTGAGAGAGAATTAAGCCTTGATTAGTGTTAGTTAATACACATGAGCAAGGAGTGGATCAACAAATCCATAGCCACACACCTCATGAGATCTCACCAAAGAGTGGTCTCAACAATTGAGGTTGGAAATCCCAATTTCATTTACACATTGCCTTATATACCTAGGGTAAAAATATGCAATGTTCGGGCGCCCAGGGACTTTAGGGCTCTACAACTTAATAAGTTTGCAACCTAGGCACACTAACTGACCTATTATTTACCTCTTGGAACTCCCATTGATCCTGTAACCTGTAACAAATATTACAATGGCTTGAAATGAATCAAGAAATTACAATTCATGGCCATTTTGGAAAATGTGAAAACTTGTGTAACTCCCATCTTTACTACTTCTTTGCATTGATCTTTGATGTGCATATGTAAGGCTCGGGCCTTTATCAACTTTTGTTAACTGACGTTGGCTTAGTTAACATTCCCCCCTTTCGATTGTAGTGCCCGGACGGGCACTGTTGAAAAGTGTCTATGGAGATTGTGGAAGATTTTGATTGGTTGTTCATGGACTGTCTTCATTTCTCATTGAATTTTTTGATGAGGTTTACTTTGTTGTAGCATCTTCATTAGTTTGAATTTGTCAGGAGTGTGAGAGATAATGATGTCGCATTTGTCCATTGTAACAGTATATGGCAAGGCTTCATTTATTGATTAAGAGTCTGTGCAAGGAAAGTATAGTGATGAGGATCTAAATTAGGGTCTAATATCTAGATGAACAAATGGAAAAAACCATGTGGGAAAAAAAGTGCCTTTGGGATACGCGCACTATTGGAGTACTTATTAGCATGGGAAATGTTAATAAAGTACTGAAGGGATTATTTGCCAATGCATGTGGAAATAAAGGGGTAGCAAATATGTCCAACATGATTGCGAGAGGGTAGCATGAGTGAGAAGTTGCTTTTTCTATTGTAGTCCACTCAAGGTGCATAGGTGGAAGCAAAAAAGAGTGTCTAATGCATATGCCCAATGATGGGACATCCTATCTTCAGTTGACCTTTGACTCAAAACTTTGTAACTCCTTTGTTGACTTTGCTTAGACCTAGTTCTTGTTGAGCTCTTGAGGTATTTATACAAATTTAGTGTAGTTGCAATTAGCTTGTGGTGGACTGGTAGCCAAATCTTTGTATAGCCTGTGCAGAATCCTTGTCTAAGAGAGAGATTCCTTGAAATCTATCATTGTTCTGTATCCTCTTGAGAGTTGTGGTAGACTTTAGCATCTCATGTCATTTTGTTGTAGACCCGCTTCTTAGGTATCTTAGGCCCATGTCGTCAAGGTTAATACTAAGAGGGCCTTCTTGCTTGGGAGGGTCGTGACTTTACTTCATATGCCCTTACTTGTGGTTTTGGTACTCATAACTGTATGTTACCTTTATAGTACTCCCATTATTTTAAGCTCCATTGTCATGATATCCATCCCATGTGTTTGTCTTTTTGTTCTAATATGTTGTCTTCAATCCACACTCGATCACTAACTGTGGGATGGGTTTCCTAACCTCACTCTTATCTTATTGCAAACATAGCGAGACCACGAATATTATTGTCAATCCATGGGACGAAGTTGACTCGACTAGTGCATAGAGGCTACAAGAGGATTCCAATCTCTTACAAAACAACATACAACTCACATCTAACACAAGCTACACTCAAATGACCTAAGTCATCAAAAGATAGTCACTAATTGGAAAACAAAACATGACCGTTACAGTATCGAATAACATCGAAATGTTACAAAATCATAGGACAAATATATAAGACCTGCACACATGCATATGGTCTCAAATCTCACTTTTGATCAAGTGTAAAAAAAGAGATTATTAACAAAAGTGAGATTTTGACCTAGTCATTTATGACCCTGAATGCATCTAAATGCTTTAGCAATGATGCCCCAAGACACCGCCTATGCTTATTTTGTGATTTCCTAGCTTAAATTCTTAAAGTATAAATTAGGCCAAAGGTCGGCGAGCCAAAATCTACGATTTACCATGTAACAATGCGTAGAGCTCTTACATGTGGTTGCAACGCAACAGACAACACTACAATGTGACAGCCGACAAGGGAGTAGGAAGCATGAGAAGGAGAGAAGTGAGTGTGTTAGCTCATGCTGTGTATATCTTATGCAAAAACTTAATAAAATCTTTACAAAGTTGGCCTTTATACCTTAGCCAAGGTTTAAAATGTGTACTGTCCCGGTGCCCAAGACCTTTGAGTCTTCACATTTTACTATATCTACAACCTAGCTACACTAACTGACCTATTGTTTACATCTTGGAACTCTTATTGAGCCCGTAACACGTTACAATTATCGTAATGGATGAATAAATCAGAAAATTAAAATACATAACCATTTTGGAAAAATGTGAAAAGTGTAACTCCAATCTTCATTGCTTCTTCATATTCATCTTCAATGTTCATTCATAAGGCTTAGATCTTTAGCAACTTCTATTAATTGACGGCGGCTCAATTAACATTCCCCCCTTCCGATTTTAGTGTCCGTCCTCGGGCACTATTAAGAAGTGTCCGTGGAGGCAATGGAAGGTTTTGATTAGTGTCGATAAGCTGATTGTCTTCATTTGTCGTTTAATTTGTTGAGGAGGTTTATTTTGATGTAGCATCTTGATTGGTCCGAATATGTCTGATGTGAGAGATGATGTTGCATTTGTCCATTGTAATAGCATAATGATGAGGCTGCTGTTTATTTATGAGTATGTACAAGAGAAGTAGAATGATGAGGATCTAAATTAGGGTCTAATACCTAGATGACCAAAGGAAAAAAACCCAATGGAAAAAAAGTGCCTTTAAAATACGTGCATTATTGGAGTACTTATTATCATGGAAAATATTAATAAAGTACTAAATGGATTATTTGCTGATAAATATTAAAATAAGAGGGCAACAAAAATATGAAGGTAGCATGATGGAACATTCGTTTGCATGTTGTAGTCCACTCAAGGTGCATAGGTGGAAGCAAAAAAGAGTTTCTAATACATATGTCCAATGGTGGGACATCCTATGTATGCATACACATAAATGCATGGAAAAAAATATGATGTGCAAGAAATATGTTTGAGGGGATCTTCACAAAGAAGGTGTAGTTCTAAATGCATATGTTGTGGCCTTACAAGCTGGCACCTCTTTAAGAATGGTTTTTGTTGTCGAGGATATGTGCTCTCATCTTACTATGCATTGTGCATGAGTGTTGGACTCTACGACACTCCACCAATTGTAATTTAATATACTTCGACTCTTATGCTCACCTCATCCAGCTTGAGCAACATGACCTAGATATGATGAACTCTTCTAGCTTGAGGGTAAGCCTAATAACTACGACTCTTACCACAGAGTTTATTACGACTTGAAGATTTGGAACTAATGCTTTGCTCATTTTATAGCTTAGCAATCTGGCTCTGACTATGCCAAAGAGTGTTCATTGCACCTTGGCGACTTGAATTTTTACATTCTTGTGCCTACCACAAACATTTCTTCAAGTAAAAGTAAACTTGAATCCTCAAAAAGGGGATTAGTGAATGACCAAGTTGGCATTGAAGGTTTCTTTTGCCATACATGTTTCATCATATTTGAATCAAAAGATTTGTTGGTTTGATTGTTCTTCTTTGACTATGAAGACTCCATTATCAATTTGATTCTCCAATTACGTCTGTTGATAGGAGTCTTTGATGTTGTTGTAGGCCTCTGTTGACAGTCGGTATCTGGATTTTGACTCGGTTCATTGGAAGACTTAGGAATCCAAATCTCTTGAGGACCTTTGTAACTCCTTTGTTGACTTTGCTTAGATCTAGGTCTTGTTGAGATCTTGAGATCTTCATGCAGATTTGGTGTAGTTGCAGTTGTCGTGTGGTTGAGACTGGAAGCCAAATCTTTGTATAACCTGTATGGAATCCTTATCTAAGAGGAAGATTCTTTAAGATCCGTCTCTATTATTTATCCTCTTGAGAGTTTTGGTAGACTTTAGCATCTTTTGATGTTGTTCTACTATATACCTGCTTCTTAGGTATCCTAGGATATTGTTGAGGTTGATACCTAGCGGGCCTTCTTTCTTGGGAGGCTCTTAATGTTACTTCATAGGCCCTTACTTGAAGTTTTGTTACCCATATATGTCTAACCTCTATAATACTCTTGTTATCTTAAGCTCCATTGTGATGCTATCCATCCCATGTGTTTGTCTTTATATGTTGATTTCTCATCTTTAACCCAAACCGGATCATTGACTTTGACTAACTACTCGGAACAAACACTTTCTTGACTATCTTTTGCTTTCTTGAGTACTTTGCCTGAAATATATTTGTTTTTCTGGGTGTCTTCCTAGAGATTTCAGTTGGGCCAGCTATTGACTTGAAGTTTTGAAAGCGTGACTTGCTAGAAGTATGTGAACCACAAGGGTTCTTTGATGTAGAGGTATATGATGTCACACCTTTTGTGCTAGTTAGTGGAAGGTCCACTTTGGCTTTACCTTTGTCTGTAATATTTATTGTTGATTCTTGTGACTTTTGCAACTCTGAATCTAGCATTAATGGTATCTGTATTTGTTTCTTGCTAGCACTTGGGAAAGAGAGTATCAATATTGTATCTTCTCTGTAGGCCTTGTGTTGGTCACCCACTGACGTCCAAGAATGACATCTACAAGCATTATTTTGAAGGATTTACTTGAAACTATATCTTCTCTTCATGCTTCTGGATACTAAGAATAGCAACCATGTCTTCTTGACATGCATGCAACCATGTCAAGAAGGATTTACTTGAAACTATATCTTCTCTTCATGCTTCTGGATACTAAGAATAGCAACCATGTCTTCTTGACATGCATGCATACCTAGCATTTTTTTTCTATCATGTTTGCATGGAGTGATTTGGAGGATCCTTTGGATGTTCTCTGCAACCATATTATAGTCTACTGCTTTATCCAATAGAGCATTTCATCTGACACTCACTCCATTTGTAGTTACAAGAACTATAGCTATTCCCATTGGAGGTTCTCTTGAAGATCTATGTCTTGCTTTTGTTGTGGTTTCATCTTGATCTAGTTGTTTCTTTATGGAAGGTGAGTTGAGACTTTATGTTCCACTCTGACTTACATCGGCTGATTCAACTAGCAATGGCTGGGATTTGTGGACTTCCTATGGCTTCTTGGTTGTCTGCAAACCCGTTCTTCTTAGCTTCAAGCTTCAGTGGCATTCTCTGCTCAATAGCTTCCGTGGTTGCTCTTTGCTCTAACTAGTTTGCACTTACTATTGCCTGATTTTCTTTAAGCTCTTCTGAGGTTCTGTTTGATGGAGATGAATCATCTTCAATAAGGTCTTCTTTTATATCATTCTCCATTTTAACTGTTCTTGAGGACTTTGTGTTGTCATCCGTAGGTGACTAGTCAGGGTCTTCATTATTTGTTTTCTTTGATGGCTGCATCTTCATTGAACTCTGTATCTCTAGCATCTTCTGAGCCATTGGCATTCCCACTATGATGTTGTTTGGTATATCCTTTGTTGTGATCACATGGAATTGGGTTGTGATGATCTGTGAACCTATATGAATGGTAGTGGAGACGATTCCCTGGCATTCTGCTCGTTTGTTTCCAGATATGTCAATGAATTCAAGAGCATCTTCTAGTTGTGGTTGGCCACATTTTTTCCAAGTGTGAAAATACATGAGGTTCTCGTCTAACTGAAATTCTAGCTTTACTTCACTTGACAGCTTTTCTTCATTTTCATTGGTGATGTTGCACTTGATCATCTCAGAATTTCTTTTTGTACTAATTGATTTTGTTGTGGCAGTGTCCTCGGGTTGAACCTTTTCTACATATTCTTTGCTTTGACCATTTGCTTCAGTTGATGTTGACTTGTCTGGCTATGATACCGCACCTTTTGCTTGCAAGTGTTGAGCATTGTCTAACTATATCTAAGTGACCTTTGATCGTAGAAGATCCACTATACTTCCTAACACAATTTGTCTCTTCGGAGGAGATTTCGGTGGTGACTTTGTGTAGCCTTTTGGACTTTAGATTTCATAGAATTTGATTTTTTTGTCACCTATTCTGGCACCTTGAGGCTTTGCCGTCATCTTCAGATAGTCCTTGACTTTAGTCGGGCCAATCATATGGGTTTGTACAAGGTCATTAACTTACTAGTATTCATTGCCATCTGCATCTTTATATGCATATGTGAACTTGGTCACATGAAATTTCTTGAACACTATGGGGTTTGTCGACTTTTGGCTTTGACTTGTGGAGATCAACGGAAACTTTTGTCCCTCTTTATCTTCATACATGCATTTTTCCTATAGATTTTGATGGGATCTGGGTGAGTGGGAAACTTCCAACAACCATATGATCTTCCAATGGTTTTTTCTTTGAAGGAGTATGTTGTCTAGAAGTTCTTGGGCTCCTAATTGGTGTAGCATCTCCTAGTACTAGAGCTGAGCTTGATGGATTTGTAGCTCCCCCCTTCCTAGGGTGATAACTATAGCCTGCTCCATTATGAGATTTAAATTTTTTTTGGCTCTGGTTTAGTCTCACCTTTTGGGATTGTGAAGGCACACTTTGGGTAGCACTGTTGATGTTTGGTATCTGTAAACCTTCTGCATAGTTTCCTATGTATCTCCGTGAAACATGACAAATTATTTCCCAACTCAATTTGCAGAAAGCATTATCTTTCCCCTGATATTGTCTATCCCATTGGTGTCCTATGATATGAGCTTCTGTGGTTTCAGGACCCAAGTCATCATAGATCTTATACTCTTGCCTATATCTATGACTGTTTTGGTCAAAGTGTATGCTCACTTGGTCACAACATCAAATCTTGAATTTTTATGGAGGAGAGTTTGGCTCTGAACAGCTTTCTGGGTTCACTCGGGTAATATCCTTTAACTATAGAGAGGATGGGCTATAATAGATTATATCCTCTAAAATGAACCATCCTTTTTTATCTCAATGGATGCACTTCTATGAGCTGGGATGTGGGCCGTTCAAACACTAGTTGATCCTTTTTGTACAGTTGCCCTTTTTGGTCAACATAGTGTGCATATGAATTATGTGTGCCATACAAGGCTAGCATCGTTCGCTTTGTTGTGTCTCTTAAACTCACGAATGATTGCACACTTGTGGCAGTGGATGCAGAATCATTTGCAACCTTACACTCTTTTTTACCTTCGGTTATCCATCTGGATTCACGTTTCCAATTTGCTCCATGTTTTTCTTGGCAGTTGTCTGGATTTCTTGGAAAATTTTCATGGAAATGTCCACTTTTCTTCCACAACCTGAGCAATACGCCATGACTAGTGGTATTTCATTTGGTTCTTTCATGTCAAGATCTAGCTGAGAAGTTTCAGCTTCTATAGTCACCAAGTTTTCGACATCTTCTTTTAGAACATTGAGCATCAAGTTATAGAATGCTCCATCTTGACCTTTGTATTGTCTTTGACTCAATTCTCCAATTAGATTGGCTTCAATTGCCTGATCTATTGGATCTTCCATTACTGGCTCTCGACTATAGATTTGACCAATGTAATCCATGTACAACGATCCGGATCGGGCTTGTGCTGGTTTTTAGATAACCACTTGGATCCATCTTTTGCACTTCTATCTAACACCTTGTCTTTGATCTTGCAATACCTAGCTCCACTGAAGTCTGTGAACATCTGTGAGTTCTCTAAATCTGGCTTTACTCTAATCAATATAGTCGTGGCTCCTGTGCTACTTTTGCCACTCATAAGATACCTATGGCCTTTCGAATCTGTATATAAACTTTTATCTCCAATGTAGCCACAGAGCTGTAAAATCTGGCCCGTTTGCACTTGTGCATGTGTTGCTACTGCTACTGGTTAGCTTTGGTTCTCGTGCATTTGAACTCTCGGCTCAACTTGAATTCATGTTTTTTTGGTCTTTAAGAAATATTTCTTAGTAGATCTTGGTGAAATTACTCCTGCTCGAGTTTGATAAGACTGCTTTTGCCAAAGTACTTTTGGTAGTTGATTGCTCTTATACTCACAAGAGTTGATTAACTCTAGCTCAAAAGTGTCAAAATTGATTGTAATTTTGATCTGATGAAAATTTGGGCTCTGAATTGCCTAATCTGCAATCCAATGTGATTTTTGCCTCTATTCATTTGACTCAGTCGAATAGGAAGACTGATTTTGGGACTTCTTCAAAGATACTGCCCAATTGATCACCTTGATTCACACTCTCTTCAGTGGATATCCTACTAGCGGTCTCTCCGAGTATACCTTGATTTGGTATTGTACGACCATATCTAAGGTTCATATAGACTTGTTAAGCCCTGGATACAGTACTTACCTTCGGATTGGATTGTTATCTGTTTTTCACTTGACTTGAATTCAGCTCTTGTCAATCTCCCAATTCTTTGCATGCAACCTGGTTCTTCAATCTAAGCTAAGTGAGTCAGCAAATGAGATTTCCAAATTTTGTCAAAAGAGCTAAAGGAATAATCTGCAACTTAGAAGTTCAGTTAACATGTACTAATTTGGATCCGATTGAACCCAAACTTGAATAGTGACCTTATATTATGTTGTTCTAACATTATACAAGCTCAAAAGTCCAAAATCTTATCTCTGGGGCTTAAGAGTAAATAATATAATTATTTACTTTTTAAACTTTTTACACTTTTTAGGCTTGTTTTTCCATATAGACACCTTGTTGTAGTCTCTAGACAAGTTTCATTGAGTTTGAACAAGATTTGTCCAAGTTATCAATTGTTTAATATCTGTAGGCTCAATTTTTGAGAATGTGGCTTAAGTCTCACTTTTATGATCCAAATTGCACCAAATTTGATATGTGGAGTCTATTTGATATGCTTGACCTTGTGGTATATGCAGTTGTGCAAAAAATCTCAATCCTGGAGTAGATATAAATAATCGTGATTATTTACTTCTGGGATTTTTTAGCAACTTTTTTCTAAAATGCTGATACAAATAGGTAAAGCTACTCAACTTAAGCTCCCTAGCTAAGTTTCACCGAGTTTGGATAAACTCTGCTCAATTTGTCAACAATTTTATATTTGCAGATTAACTTTTCAAATCTGGCCACAATTTTTACTTTATATATCCAAATCTTGCCAAATTTGATGTGAGTGCTCAATACAACATGATAGAACTTGTGGTATGCTTGGTTGGCCAAAAATGTTTGAAAACTGGACAAACGTAAATAGTCGCCATTATTTACTTCTATCAAATTTTAGCATATTTTTTATCATTTAAGTATAAATACATGTTAAACACTTTAAACTAAGTCTTTGAGTCAAGTTTCACAAAATTTGAAAGATTTATCAAGTCAAACACAATTTCTTGACAATAAGTAAAAATTTCAATTTTTTCCAAGTTTTTGGTCTGTTTTGTGATCCAAACTCTATGAACCTGCACAAAAGATGTTTTTGATCATGCATAGAGTCTTTGGTATCAATATTGATCAATTTTAAGCTAAAAGTAAATAATTGTGATTATTTACTTTTGGCCTAAAATGAACACTTTTTGCAATTTTTTCGCTGGTTAGTCTTTTTGTGACATGTTTTATGCCTTTGAGTCAAGTCAAAACTTCATTTGGCTTGAATTCTCAAAAAAATGTAAATAATCTGAGTTTTTGCAAACTCTTGAAAATTCACCTCAAATGCATCCTTATGCTTACCCATTGGTTCATACAACTTTTATGAGCATAATCTCCAACCGGATTCTATGGTTGACAGTCCGCTTTTGATGATGTTTCAAGCCATAGACCTAAAATCCTGCAACTTCACATAAACAACTCACAGATGATTCGTTAGGAGTGAGCAATGATTTGAGATCCCACCTCGAATTCTTCGTACCCTACTCCTAGGTTTTGCTGTAATTGGGTTGTGGAAGGTGTCCAAATACACTTTTTTTCTTGCTTTTTATGGTTTTCTGAGGATTGATCTTAAGACTTGTCTTGTCCATCAATCATTCTCAAAATCCTAACCTAATCCTACAACCCTACAAGGTACTTAGCAAGTACAATCTACTCCCAGGCTACCTCTACACAGCAAAAGACGACACTCTTAAGCTATGCCGTTTTTAAAGAGAAATTTTAACTCTAGGTGATCCTAGAGGAAGTACAAGGACAACTACACAAGACGATCGTGTTCTCCCTAGTTTAGGTCTACTCATCCCCGGTAGCGGCGCCAAATATGAGATGGGTTTTCTAACCTCAATCTTATCTTATTGCAAACATAGTGAGAACGACGAACATTATTCTCAATCCATGGGACAAAGCTGATTCGACTAGTGCATAGAGGCTACAAGAGGGTGTCATTGAAAAACAATAGACAACTCGCATCTAGCACAAGATACTCAAATGACCTAAGTCATCAAAAGCTAGTCACTAATCGGCAAAGAAAACATGACCATTATAGCATCGAATGACATTTGAATGTTATGAAATTTCTAGGACAAATATATAAGACATAAGCACACATGATTATGGTGTCATATCTCACTTTTGATGAAGTGCAAAAAACACGATTATTAACAGCAATGAGATTTTGACCTAGTCGTTTCTGACCCTATATGCATCTAAATGCTTAGCAACAATATTCCAAGAGCCCGCCTATGCTTATTTTGTGATTTCCTACTTATGATGAAATTAGGCCATGGGTTTGGTGACGTCAAAAGCTATGATTTACCATGATATTTTTATGTCAATGCGTAGAGCTCTTACCTATGGTTGCAATGCAATAGACGGCATTGTGATGTGACAACCGACAAGGGAGTAGGAAGTATGAGAAGGAGAGAAGTGAGCACCATTAGCTCACACTGTGTATATCTTATCCAAAAACTTAATAAAACTTTACAAAGTTGGCTTTTATACCTTAGCCAAGGTTTTAAATGTGTAATGTTCCGACGCCCAAGACCTTTGAGGCTCCACATTTTATTGTATCTGCAATGTAGCTACACTAACTGACCTATTGTTTACATCTTGGAGCTCTTATTGAGCCCGTTAAACGTTACAATTATCACAATGGCTAAATTAAATTGGGAAATTACAATACATGGCCATTTTGGAAAAATGTGAAAAGTGTATAAACTCCAATCTTCACTGTTTCTTGTGCATTCATAAGGATTTGATCTTTAACAGCTTTTGTTAATTGACGTCAACTTAGTTAACACTAACTTTTACTAAACGTCTCGGAACAAACACTTTCTTGAATTTCCTTTGCTTTCTTGATTACTTGGGCTGAAATATCTTTGTTTTTCGTGGTGTCTCCCTAAATGTTCCAGTTGGGTCATCGATCAACTCAAAGTTTTGAAACCTAACTTGCTAGAAGAAGCTGATCACGAGGGTTTTTTGATGTTGAGGCGTATGTTGTCACACCTTTTGTGAGAGTCGATGGAAGGTACACTTTAACTTTAACTCAGTCTATAAGACCTGTCTTTGATTCTTGTGGCTTTTGCAACTCTGAATTTGAAATTAATGGTACATGTAGCATTGTTGGCTACCTCTTGGAAAAGAGAGTATTAGCATTGTATCTTCTTTGTAGAACTTGTGTTGGTCTAACCACTGGTGCCCAAGGATGACATCTGCAAGCATGTCTTTTGAAGGCTTTATGTGAAACTTTACTTCTCTTCATGATTTTGGATGATAAGAATAGCAACCATTTCTTCTTGACTAGTATGCATACCTCACATTTCTTGGCTATCTTGTTTACTTGGTGTGATCTGGAGGATCCTTTCAATGTTGTCTGCAACCATATTATATTGTGATTCTTTATCCAATAGAGTATTACATTTGACACTTGCTACTGAGGACTATAGCTATTCTCATTCGAGGTTCTATTGAATATTTCTGTCTTGCTTTTTCCATGGTCTCATCTTGATCTAAATGTGTCTCTATGAAAGGTGACTTGAGACTCTATTTCCAATTTGACTTAAATGAGTTGATTCAGCTGGCAATGAGTGATTGATCTTTGGATTTCGTATTGCTTCCTGGTTTCTTGCAACCTCATTCTTCTTTACTTTTGACTTTGGTGGCATTCTATCCTCAATAGCTTTCATGGTTACTCTTTGCTCTGTTTGATCTACACTTGCTATTGCTTAATGTTCTTTAAGTTCTTCCGAGGTTGTTCTGGTCAATAGAGATGAAGCATCTTCAATAACCTTTGCTTTGGCATCAGTGTCCATTTTAACTATGCTTGAGGAATTTGTGTTGTCGTCCGCCCGCAGGTGGCCAATCTTGGTCTTCATTCTTTCTTGCTTCTGAAGATTACATCCTATTTGAAATATGTGTTTCCAGAACCTTTTGAGCTAGTGGCCTTCCCAACATGATGTCATCTAGAACATCTTTTGTTGTCACCACATGAAATTGGGCTATGATGATCTGTGAACCTACTTAAATGGTAGTGGAAATGATTTCCCAACATTTTCTTGTTTGTTTCTAGATATGCTAATGAATTTAGAAGCATCTTCTAGCTGTGGTGTCACATTTTTTCCAAGTGCGAAAAGACATGAGGTTCTTGTCTAGCTGAAAATTTAGCTTTATTTCACTTAAAAGATTCTCTTCATGTTCATCAATGTTGTTGCACATGATGTTCTCATGATTTTTTAATGAATTGACTGAGTTTGCAATGGGTGTGCCCTTGGGTTGAACTTTTTCTGCATCTTCTTTGCTTTGACCACCTACTTCAATTGATATTGACTCATTTGACTATGTTATTGCACCTTTTGCTTGAACTTTTGAGCATTCTCTACCTGCATCTGAGTAGCCTTTGATCTTAGAAGATTCATTATACTTTCTGGCAGAATCTCTGGGTCAAAGCATGATTGGGTGATATACTTTTATGGTTTGAAACCTATTTTCAATAACTGTTGTTTCAAAATGTAGGGCCCGATAAGATTTTTTCAAATTGATTCTAAATTTGGCACCAATCATAGATTTAGATTCTCGTCTTCAAGAGGTATCCAATGATATATCACACGCCTTGGGTTCTTCTATCTTTGTCAAACATAAACAGGCTATTAATTTGCAAAATAGTTATTTCCCGGACATAGCTTTGGTGTCCACCTAGTCATGCTTTCTCCCTTGTCTCTTTGGAGGAAAATTTGGTGGTGACATTCGTGTAGCATTTTGAACTTTAGCTTTTGTTGACTTTGACCTATCAGCCACCTATTCTAGTAGCTTGAGGCTTTGTACCACCTTGAGATAATCTTTGACTTCAGTTTTACCATCCATAGGGGTTTGTACAAGGTCATGAACCTACTAATATTCATTGCCATTTTTAGCTTCATATGCATATGTAAGCTTGGTCACATGCAATTGCTTGAGCACTATGGGATTTGTTATCTTTTTACTTTGACTTTTGGAGATCAACTGAAACTTATGTCCTTGATGATCTTCATAGGAGCATTTGTCATCAGATTTTGATGGAATCTAGGTCAACTAGAAACTTCCAAAAACCCTATAATCTTTCAATGATTTTTGCTTTGAAGGGGGATGTTGGCTAGAGGATATAGGGCTTCTAACGAGTGTCACACTTCTTAGTACATGAGCTGATTTTGATGAATTTACAGCTCATCCCTTCTTAGGATGATCACTAAAGCTTCTTTCCATGATGAGAGTTCAAAATTTTTTGGCTTGGGTTTAGTCTCACCTTTTGAGATTGTGAAGGCACATTGTGGGTAGCATTGTTGATGTTTTGGAGTTGTAAACCTTCTGCATAGTTGCCTATGTACCTCCGCGAAACATGACATATGATTCCTCAAGTTAAGCTATAGATAGCATTATCTTTGCCCTGATATTGTCTACCCCATGGGTCTCCTATGATATGAGCTTGTATGGTTTCAGGACCCAAGGCATCATAGATCTTAGACTCTTGTCTATATCTACGGTTGTTTTGGTCAAAGTATATCCTCTTTTGGTCACAACGTAAAAGCTTGATTTTTTATGAAGGAGAGTTTGGCTCTAAAACAGTTTTTTGGGTTCATTGGGGCAATATCATTTATCTCTAGAGAGGATGGGCTATAATAGATTCTATCCTTTGAAATGAACCATCCTTTCTGATCTATCACTAGATGCACTTCTATGAGGTTGTACGTGGGCCGTTCAAACACTGGTCGACCCTTTTTGTACAATTGTCCTTTTTGGTCTACATAGTTTGCATATGAATTATGTGGACCATACAATGCTAACATCATTCTCTTTGATGTGTCCCTTAGACTCGTGAATGATTTCACACTAGTGGAAGTGGATGCATAATCGTTTGCAAACCTAACGCTCTTTTCAACCTTCAGTGATATCTGGACACTTTGACCAAATTCATGCAAAAATTTGTTGTTCAAAGGATCAATTTTAAGCTTTTCAGGTGCATGTCCATCTTCATGCGAATTATGACTTTGTCGTGCTTTTAGTGGTGTTTCTAATGGTAATGTTGAATCATTTTATTGCACCAAAAATTGATGAGTTAGATGTAGTTACATCAAGGCTCACATTTCCAATTTGCTATGTACATTGCTTTGCAGTTGTTGTGTCCGTGTTTGCTCGATTTCTTAGACAATCCTCTAGAAAATATCCACTTTTTCTTCCAAAATCTAATTAATACACCATGACTGGTGGTATTTTAATTGGTTCTGTCATCTCAAGCTCTTACTGAGAAGTTTCAGCTTCTGTTTTGGCTAAGCTGTCAACATCTTCTTTCATAACACTAAGAATTAAGTTGTAGACTGCTTGACCTTTGTATTGCCTTTGACCTAGTTCTCCAATTAGATTGGATTCAATTGGTTGATCTCTTGGATCTTCCAATACTGGCTCTTGACTATAAATTCGACCATTATAATCCATGTACAATGACCCTGATAGCATATGCACCAATTGGATGGTTTGTTGGCTTGTGCAGATGTTGGGATAACCACGTGGTCAATTTGTTGAACCTCTATCTGCACTTCATCTTTGAGCTTGCAATACCCAGCTGGCTCCATGAAATCTATGAACATGTGGGAGTTCTCTGGATCTAGCTTTACTCTGATTAATAGGATTGTGGCTCCTCTGTTTCTTTTACTACTCATTAGGTATTTATGTCCTTCTAAATTTGTATATAGTGCTTTGTCTCCATTGTATCCATAGAGCTGTAAAACATGCTCTATTTTATTTGTGCTAGTGATGCCATTGCTGCTGGATAGCTTTGGTTCACTTGAATGCTCGACTCGACTCGTATCCATGCTGGTTTGTTCTGTAAAAATTGTCTCCTAGCAGATGCTGGCGTTGATTAGCAAAATTTCTCCTGCTTGGCTCAACAACACTTCTCATGCCAAATCAATTTTGGAAGTTGATTGCTCCTTAGACTCACAAACATCGATTAACTCTAGCTTGAAATTGTCACGATTGATTGCAATCTTTTAAAATGATGAAAATCTTGGCCCTCGATAGCCTGTTTTGTAATCCAATGTGATTTGTGCTGCTACTCATCCAATTTTAGGCCCCACGTGTAATGCAATTACTTGCACTAGCCTATTTCTGAACGCACAATCACTTTTAGTTCTTCTATGTGCTTTGACTGCACTGCGGTCCAGCATCCAAATCTGGGCTAGAACAATGATGTTCTTTGTTGAAATGGTTAAGTCCCAGTACCTAAGTGTTTTCTTCGATTCTTAGTCAAATTTGACCTTGGGCAAGTTTTACAACTAAGATTCAACCAGGTTTTAGCAAATTTACTATTCTCATCCGTGAATTGCAATTTTGGCACGTGAACAATGCTCTAACGGCCAAATTTACTCAAAATTCAATTTTGAACTCAGTTTCGTGTGAATGTGTCCTAGTCAGTCGGTTTTTGACACAATTTCAATTTTCCCATTCCGTGCAGTTTCGTTTTCACTTGGTTTGTTTTTCGCTCGTGTTCGACAAATTTTATTTTTTTTGTGGCTCATGGCTTGCTTTGGTCTTTTTTCTCGCATTTTCTGTTGTTTCTGGCTTTTTGGCTTTTTACTCGGCCCGTGGCTCGTGAGTTCCTCCACGATTTTATTTTGTCGACTTTCTCTTCCCGTCTCATTCGATTTTTGACTTTCTTGCTTGTACTATAAATTTTCTCGGTGATTTCTTTGTTTTGTTTTTTTCTTTTTTTGACACCTTGCCTTTTCTTTAAATGATTTTTTTTAAATTTTTTTGATTTTTTTTTTTTTTTTGAAACTTTTGATTTTCAAAGAATTTTTTTGTCATTTTTATTTTTTATATGAATTATTTGAGTATTTTATAAAGCTTACAATTATTTGTGACTTATTTGATCAATTTCTTACTTTTAATGGTCTTATTATAAAGTATTATTTTCTTGTGAAGTTTTTACTAACTTTTTTGTTTTTTTCTGATTTTTTTGAGTTTTTATTTTATTTTTTGGATTTTTTAGCTATTTATTCATTTTTCCTCTCTCTTTTTTTTATTTGTTTTCTTTTTTGGATTTTAGCGTTTTCTATTATTTATCTAATTTTTTATTTTTTTGGATTTTTAAGAATTTTCTGTTTTGGATTTATTAATGATTTTTTTTTTCTTTTTTTCCTTTAATTTTTTAATGATGATTCCTCTTTTTTTTTAGGAGGGGTATTAAATTAAAATTGATTTCATTTCTTTTTCTGAGAAAAAGATCCTTCTATTAGTTAATAAAACTGCCCATAGGGCTACAACCACCTCTTCAAGAGAGTGCTACAAAAACCATGCTGGGGAGACTCTCCCAATGAAAAACCAGCATATGTACAATGGGCTAAATCAAGAAATGGGAGGGAAAAGCCACATAGGTGGTTGGTAGTGCCATCGGAGTACACCCTCGACCATGTGTAGAAAGGCCCAGGACGCCATAGTCAAAGGAAAGCCTCTCTGCGCTCCCGCATGCGGTCGGAGTTGCCTTGTAGTCTCTCAAGTTGTCCTCTGAGAGTGTAGATCAGCTCTAGCCAAAGATCGCGAACAGTCTCTGTTGGTGGCACAGGGCGAGCCTCAAAGAGATGGAAGCAACGGGCCTGCCAGATGAACCAGATTTTCAGTCCACTAATGAGCTCCCAACACTTCTCTCTCTCATTGCACCACTCCTGTGGAGTAAGCTCTGTGGGCAGGCTGGAGTGTAGGTCGCCCCTCCTGCATCACTATCACCCTCCTGGTGGAAGATAGCTTAAACTGAAGTGCCGGGCCCGTGAGGGTGTACCAAGCCGTTGCTCCCGAAGTGTACTGTTGAGTCGTGGAAAGAGCAAGCAACAGCCAAAGAACACGAAGCCACACCTGTTGTGCCAAAGGACAGTCCCAAAGACAGTGATGCTGACTCTCCACAAGATGGTCACAAGCTGCACATGCGACCGAAAAACTACTATGCACTAGCCAGCTCCCAACTGTTGTATCTCTATGTGCGACCAACCCACTGAAACAAGGTGACTCGCCTCGGCTGTCTGGAGTCCAAAAACCTCTCCGAGAAGGTTGCCAAGTACTCAGTTGTGAGACCCTCCTCCAGCCAATAAGGTGTTGCAGCAGGGCGGGCCTCTCTTTGTGCTACTAGTATGTGACGTCCCAGTTGAACAGTGAACTGAAAGAACGGGACACCTAGGTGGTCTGTAGAAGAGAAAGGGTCCCTCCAAAGCCAGTCTCCAGGATCCCACTGTACTCGTGCCAGTGGACATCACTCCCAAGCCCACAGTCTCCAGTGTCCACTCTCAAGAGCTGCTGGGTTAGGATCGATGACACAAGTCCTCCCATAGATGCCCACCAGTCGGATCCTCTAAAAACAACACTTTGCCACCTGGCGGGGCCTCTACTTCAACTCGCTATAAGCGTCCCTCACCTTGTAACTCGAAGAAAAGGGATGAAACAGTCTCTGAGCACGCCCGGACTAAGATGAGAACCTCCAGTCGTGTGAAGGCTCCCATCCACCTGGGTGCTACTGGCTCAAGAGGTGTGAGCTACTCAGCTAGAACTACCTTTGATATGTCCTGGCACATGATCTGCACCCCTCTCATGCCCTGTAGTAGCTGGAGACCCTGCAACTCCTCTGACAAGCCTGAAATCTCTAACCAGTCACCTAAAGAGCGCGCTGGACCCGCTGCCATGGGACCCCAGGAAACATGAGGCCGACTACCAACCAAGTGGCCTCTCTGAGTGCTAACCATGGGGTTCAAACAAGGGGCTGTCGTAGGCGCTCCTCCATACAAGTGGGCTGCGCTGCTCCAAGCCTCGCCGCAAGTGCTCCCAAGATCGAAGCAAACTCACAGTGAAGCGGTCCTCCAGTCTCCTGCTCAAACCAACTCTGTGCATCTCTGTGAAGATCCATCTAGTCAAAGGTCGCCAGGGGCCTCCAGCCTGAGGAACCCTAGCACGAAGCCGTTGTAGCAAGAACTCCTTCCAGGGCTCCTCACCTGGAAGAAGTCCTCTGACTATGAACTTCCCAAGAAGGGCTCTGCTCTGTTGTGCGGGGTCAATGATCCCAAGCCCTCCCTATGAACAAGGAGTGATGACTTGCCAAGCCAGTTTGGCTCATGCTATCTGAGTGTCACGTCCTGACCAAAGGAAGTTCCTGATCAGCCTCTCTACCTGGCTGCTACAAGAACTCGAGAAGATTCAGCAAGAAGTGATGTACCACATAGTCGCCAACAACAATTGGTTGGAAACTACTACTCTGCCTTCCAAAGAAAGTCGTGTTGAGCTCCAGTGTAACAACTTCCTCCTAATAGAAAGGAGGAGGGGAGCAATCCAAGTACCAAATTGCAGTCCTTGGGGGAATACACCTAAAACCCTCTCCTGGCATCCAATCGAGCACATGAGCACTACAAACCAAGAAAGCCACTCACTTTCTCCAGTTGATCAGTGTGCCAGATGCACAACAGAAGGTCTCTAGAGCCTGCTCACACCTATGAAGGTTGGCCCCCTGGCCATCTAATTACAAGGCTGAGTCGTCGACAAACTGAGTGTCCAGTAGCTCATCTCCCCAAATAGGCAGTGTTAAGCCCCGTAGACCAACCTGTTGTGACACCAAGAACCTGCTCATCACCTCTGCATAGAACAAAAAGAGGAAGGGAGCAAGAGGAAAGCCCTGTTTGACCAAACGTGTGAGCATGAAGCGATCACCCCTACCTCCTGCCAAAAGAACCTGACTGTGAGCCTGTCTATACAAAGTTGACACCCCTCTGATCCAAGCATCTAAGAAACCCATCCTGCGTAGAGTGCCCTCTAGAAATTCCCAGTCAACTCTCTCGTATGCCTTCTCAAAATCGAGAAGAAGAATCACCAAGTCCTCACCACGGAGCCGCGCTAGGGCAGAAGCCTCCCAAAAAGTAAAGATGTTGTCAAGGATACTCTATTCCTTGACAAAACCTGTCTGAGTCCCATGTGTAAGGCTCTCTAGAAGTGGCTGGATCCTCAAACTCAGAGCCTTTGCAAGAATTTCGTAGGTTGAGTTGAGGATGGTGAATCTCATCCAAGGAGCCACCCTCCTTGGGAATGAGGTAGATCAACCCCTCACTCATGCTGTCAGGCATCACTCCTATGTGCAAGATGTACAAAAAAGCACTACAGAGATTTGGGCCAAGAAAGTCCCAGTACTCCAAGAAAAAACTGGGAGTCAACCCATCCTCACGTGGACGGCTACCACGGGGGAGGGCACCAAGATCCATGTGCAACTCCTCTAGCTGAAGTGGCAGCTCAAGCCTCTGCCACATCTCCTCAGTCACAAGGCAAGACATCTGTGCCCACACCTACTCCCTACATGCATCCTAACGCTTTGACTCAGCCTCTACAAACAATAACTCACGGTAAAAGTCAGTAGGCAGCTGCACGCATATCTCAGGCTCAGAAGCGACTGACCCATCGGGCCTCCTCAACTGTCTGACCTTGCAAGGCATGCGAATTCCGAGGTTCCACTGCCTCGAAGAAAGCACCAGCCACTCTGTCACCCACCTGTGTCCACTGAGATGCCTGTCAATGGAAAGCAAACTCATGTCGTCGTTGGCGAGCTTGTTGTTAGCACAAGCTCCTGGTGAGCCTGTTGTAGCTGCTCCTCCAACCAAGGACTGTCTGGATGCTGCTCCCACATCCTCTGCAACGAGTCAATGCCCCGTGAGATGCTCCTCCTCCTCTCTCGTTGTAGCCCGGCAATCCAAAGACTCCTAGAGAAAGAAACGACTAATCTGAGCAAGTCCTGAGGCCACTCTGTCGCGTAGGAGAGTCCTGTTAGGAAATAAGACGTAGCTAAATAGATATTTGAGTAGATTACTTAATGGAGAGAGACAGATTTACATACGCGATATTATAGAGTAGAGAGAGAGAGAGAGTACACACGATATACGTGGTTCACCCAATGTGGGCTACGTCCACGGGAAAGCAGCCACTCAATGGCTTTAGTACTTCAAAACAAGAAGTAGTTTACAAAGGGATTATACCCTTAATGGAGCTCCCGCCTTGCTTCACTCTCACCACCTCACACTCACCTTGTTGCATCAACTTCACACTATGAAATGTGTGTAGAAATGGCCTCCTTTTATAGGCCAAAAGGGATGCCCTCTCTTATGAGAGGCAGCCATGTGTAGCCGCCCTTGTGTAGATAAGTCCAAATCGGACCCTTCAATCCGCCCATGTGTGGCCGCCCTTGAGAAGACAAGTCCGCTTTTGAATTCGGCCACCGGCCAACCGACGGTTGTTTTCCGACCACTTTCCGGCCATAATATTCCGACGAAAAGGAATATTCCGGCGAGGGAAAAAAAAGTCTCGAGGGCTTCCGCCCCCGAGGACCCTAAAGTTGCCCCTGATTCTTAGCCGTGAAAATTTTGGTTTCCGGTGAGTCATTTTTCTTCACGCACGATGGCTTCTCCTCATAATGGGGGCCTTACAAATGTGCGCTTTTACCACAGAAAATTACAAGGGTAAATCAGGCTCCATACTTAACAAGTCCTGCATGTCCAAGCTCTCTGTCCAGAGAGCCTCTACTCGCTCTCTAAGTGCCGAGTCTAGCAAGACCCTCTCTGGGATGCGAAGCATCGTCCTCCCTCTCCTCTGCCTATTTGCCACTGTGAGGATCATTGGTGCATGGTCCGAGAAGGATGTCCCTGCCAGAATGCCAATTGTCCCTCCCAAGTCACTGAAATGGTCAGTAGTGTAGAAGCGATCTATCCGCGATAGATTCACTCCTCCCACTCTGCGGTCCGAACGAGAGAAGGCAAGGCTGTCTAGGGGCCTCACAAAACTAGAGTGCTGCCATACATCCAAGACCCTCAGAGTCATACAAAACCTCTCGCAAGCTGCCAGCTAAACTCCATGTATAGTAGCATGGCTACCACCAATCCTGTCAGAAGGGTCCTCCAACATGTTGAAGTCCCCCCCTATGCACCAATGTTCTGCCTGCGGCAGAGACTCAACTATCTGTGACCAAAACTCTACTCGTGCACTCGCCACATTAGGTGCATAGATGTTTAGGAAGCCCACAAGGCAACCATGAACCTGCATAGTAATCCATTGAGCCCTGCCTGGCACAATAATCCCTCTGCCCACAATGGCCTGCTGCAAAGAATCCACAATAGTCATACATACCCCACCCTAGATGCCTCCAAGTCCAAAAGCAGCTAACCAAAAAGTATCATATCGTCCATGCAAGAGCTAACCACAACATCTAATGAAGCTCTCACACAGATGGTGCTCTTGAAGCATAAGGAGATCAATCCCTCCTCCCATAAGGCAGCGCTGAATCTCCTCACGTAGTCGGCCCCGCTGACGCTGAAACTGGGGCCCACAAAGTCCCTGCACATTCCATGAGATGATCCTCATGGAGAGCAAGAGAGAACAGATGCTGCCATAGTAGCTAAATGTGCTATCTTTGAGTCAGGCTTGGATGGGGAGTAATCCGCATCCGAGCGTCCTCTAGATAGGCGTGACTGCAACGAGTGCCTGGTCCAAGCCCAAGTAGAACGAGCCATCCGTAGAGAAACCTCCTCTATCCAGGAGTCCTCATGAATGTGTACATAGCATGGCAAGCACTGTGTATCGGCAAAGAAGTAGACCACAATGTGTCTACATCTTGCTGTATCTCGAGGGGTCAATGCAAACTTGGCCAGTGGCCACAAAGTCTGAAGCATGTTTGTAACTCCTAGTTCTCCTATGTGGTGTCGGAGAACTCTAGGACCTGTGTGTGTGTAGACACCCCAACACTGAGTCGAGAGTCCACTCAATCTGGTCCCTGCCGCAAAGGGGAAAAAGAGAAGCCAACTGCTGAGTCCAAGGCCTCTATACCCCTAGCTGCAAGGATAGGAACATGGACCCTGAAGCAGGCCGCCTCATGGTTTGTTGATGGGTCTCCAAGAAAACGAGTGAAGTCGTAGTCAAAGAAGACCCGTCGGCGCCGCAAGTTGATTCTCGTCACACCACAAGGGATAGCTGCAAAAGGAGACGCTTGTACCTATAGAGGGGGTCGCAAGAAAGGTTGTCCCTCTCTCTCCAAGCGACTCGTGCCAAAGGTGCTGCCAAGAGATCTCCTAGCAGTCGGAGATGGCCCTGCCCCCAGGGTCGGCTGTGGAACTGGAGCACGAGGGGGGGGAGTAGGAGCAGGGGTAAGAGGTGGAGAGGCGGGGTTAGGGGGAGAGGCAGAGGAAGAGGCGCGGGGGGAGGAGGCGGGGGGGGAGGATGATGAGGAGGGAGGGAACTCTGAGGGGGGAGCGGCTACTGAGGGTGAAGCTGAGGTGGGGGCTGGAGCAGAGACCTCATCCTGCTCAAGAGGACCGAAACGGCTCTCTGTGGAAACCCACTGCTACTGGGCAGGCGCTTGAGGACCACTCTGAGTGCCAAGCTGTTTGTGGCCCCCTACCATCGCCAACCTACTGCCATCCCTCCTCCCATGGAGCCCCAGGCTCAGAGGAAGGCTCTACATGTGTGCGCTATGTCTCGGCCTGTGGCTGTTGGCCAGCCCTTGCATGCTCGGGCTGAGTCTGTCGTGTAGGTCAAGGCCTCCTTCATGGGCAGGCCTTCTCAAGATGGCCCATCTGTTGACAAATGAATCACTGGTTCGGGAGACCCGAATACTCCACGCTCTGTCTGAACCAACCCCCACTCACCCGAGGCAGAAGAATAACATTTGGGAGCGTGTGAGCGTCCCTAACCAGAACGCGAACTGAGGGAATGCTGGCCGCCTTGGCAGCTACTGAGGCTACCGTGCACGGTGTCTCCACGACATTCCCAATCGCTGAGCCTATCCTAGACAAAAGTGGTAAGTCCTCCCTCCGCAAACCAAGAAAGAAAATGGAGATGCGGATGTCAACCTCCTCTACCAGAACATCCGAAGCAAGGTCAAAACCATGTCTCCACTGTCGAAAGTGGGCTCGAGCTGCTCGGATGGTCAACAGACTCATGGCGATGACCTTGGATTCCATCTCAGAGGTCTCAAACTCGATCTGGTAGTAGCCTCGTCCAAGATCTTGTCCACCTCTACAAGTAGGCAATCCTGGAGAAGGTCACACATATCTTCCCTGTTGGGTCGGGTACCGAGAACCTTGCAGATGACAAAAGTCGCCTACAAGTGCTCTACCTCTGCGGCTAGTCTCGCTTGCTCTGTCGGTGAGAGATCAAGTCGAATGGTGGCCTCAGCGGGGTCGAGCAAGGGGGCTTCCGAAGACTCCCTCTGTGGCAGAGCTGGAGCCTCCATCTGTGTCTACTCCTATGTCGGAGAAGCGGATAGAGTGATTTCGCTGCAACAGACCTTGACGAGCACTATCCAAAGAATAGCACTACCAATGCCAGCTGAAGGAAACCTTTGGGAAGAAAGACAAAGAGCAAAGGAAGCGGGGGGGGGGGGGGAGAGAGCGAAAGGCCAAGCGCGCAAGGGGGGGGGAGGGGGGGGCAATGTGGGCTGGTAGGGAAGTGAATTGGCTGGGAAGTGGGCGGCGGGCGGGGTGGGCCGGAGCTAGGCAGCGAAAGGGCAGCGGGATGGAGGGGTTGCAAGTTGGGAAGCGGGCAGGGCAGCAGGCGGGGTGGGTGGAGAGCGCACGGGGTGGGCAGGGGGTTGGCTGCGCAAGGGGCGGGCAAGGCGGGCTGCGTAGGGGGCGGGCAGGAAGGGCTGCGCGAGGAGGCAAGGGCGGGGGTGCTACGCATGGGCGGGGGGGGAGGCAATGATGGCGAAGAAGTGGGAGGGAGCATGCGGGTAGCAGCAGCGAGCACTCTCGAAGCTTTGTTTATAGCATCTCAAAATTGATTTTATTTTTAAAATGAAAATGAAAATATAATTAAACTACTTTTAACTTATCGTGGCTTGAGTGACGATGGCAGAAATGATCTGCGTGGAGTGCAGATGAAAAGGTGGAGCCACGCGCAGACGACATTGATGGCATCCATGGTGTGCAACAGCAGGCAGAGGGAGAGTGAACGATAGTGTGAGGGCACGCTGCCACTAGGGGGAGAGAGAGAGAGAGAGAGAGAGAGAGAGAGAGATTTTATTATCGTCCTCGGAGGTCAAGTATGACCTATGGGACCAAAGTTACATGTGATGTAGTATGTGTATGGCTAATGAGTGACTCTTGATGCTCCAAAATTGTGGTGATGAGAGTCGCAATGGAGAGCCCACACTTTGGCTGGAAGAGGAAAGTGTGTAGGTCTAAGTTATGGGCTGAAAATGTGAGAGAAGCAAGTTGGATGTGACCAAAAGCTGAGCACTCTAGTAGTGTGTGGTACTCAGAATCTTGAACTTGCAGTGATCATAATGTGCACAATCGTTTTGACTCTTCTCCATTGCCCCAACACCCTATCTCGCATCAAAGGAAATAGGAGCTAAGCCGAATGGCTGCAATAGTGCGTATCATCGACAAGGAGATAGGCTCAAGCATGTAAATGTGAGTACGGTTTCCTCTTTCAACGAAGAACATGGTTTTGTAGTTGGGGGCTATATGGGCGGTGTAATGTATGAAGCGTGACGCACCAGATTTCTCCCAAGCCATAATACATTGGTGTTGTAGAAAAGCTTCATTAACTTGGGAGTCAATTGAAGCATCATGTAGCAAGTGTAATGCACCCCATCTCCCAAACTACTTCTTTATGTCTTGCATCCATCCCGTGCTCAAGATCTTGCTTTTATGCGTCTTTTGAACTTTTTTGCTTGCTTCCCATGCAATTGTAGGAAGTCAATGTGAGGGGTTTTGACGGGTCTTTATCATGTTCTCCACAACACTTTCCATGCCCATAACCTCAATTGGAAGACATCTCGACTCAAGAAGTACGAGCATATATGGTGTTTGTGTCTTCACTTGGCAAAAGTTTGTAAGAAAACGCTTTTGGACATTCTCAAACTCTTTCCAAGTAGACTTTGAGATGCTCCCGCCCCACACTTCAACTCCATAAAGAAGAACCGGTGTCACCAATGCATCAAAAAGATACTTCTTGAGAACCTAGCACTTGATGTCTCCTGCATTACACATGTTCTCAAATGCATAAAATGCTCTCTTTCCCGCTTCCAAATGATGCATAGCCACTTGTGATTGGACGGATCCTCAAGGCCAAGGTACTTAAAGCTCTCAACCACTTCAAGTGTCTCATTGTTGTACACAATGCATGGCTTCTCCTTATGGTTGGTTTTCACAAGCATAACCTTTGTCTTGGATTCATTCACAATCAGCCCACTATGCAAGCAAAAGTTCTCAAGAACAACCATAAGATTTTGTGCATCTTCTAAAGTGTGTGCTAGAAGCACTACATCATCCGCATACAACAAAAGCATGATTACCGCATTGCAAATAATGACCTCTTCAATGCCTTCTTCTTGCATAAAGTCAAGTACCATTTGTTCCAACTGATCGATGCATAGACCAAAGAGGGTTGGTGACAATGAAAATCCTTGTTTAACCCCAATAGTGCTTACAAAAAATTTTAAAATTTCTCTTCCCATGCACAATTGACAAATCACCTTCTCATAGATTTGAGAAACCGCAAGCATAAACTCACTTGGCACTTGGAGTTCTTCCATCCTTCTCCACGAATTGTTACATGGAATCATATCAACGGCTTTCTTAAAGTCCAAAAAACAACAATACAATCGCTTGCCTTTCAACCAATTTTCCTCCATGAGAACACGAAGAGTGACAAGATGATCAATGGTGCTATGGCATCGACAAAAACCCGCTTGTCCCTTTGCACGCTTGTCATTGTCTTTAGACCAATCACTCAATGTCATCTCCATTATGCACCCAAACAACTTTTCCATAAGAGACCCAATCATTATAGTCCGGTAGTTGTTTACATTCTTTATATCCCCTCCTTTGTGCAAAGGCTTAAACCAATTAGTACTCTAATCATAAGGCATACCATGTTGAAGTGCAAGATTAAACATATCACACATCCATTCATAAGTAAAATCTTCCCCGTCCATTTGATCATCTCTGGCATGATACCTTGAAGATCTCCCGCTTTGCGAGTGGCCAACTTTTCAAGCCCACCGCATACATCCTTAATAGTAAAAAAAGAGAGCATACATGGGAGTTAACCATAAAATGGAAATTTTTCAGCATTTCCTTGCTCATATAATTGCCTACAATGTGTGTACATATCCACAAGATTCAAGTTACCAAAATTCTCAACCCGCTTGTCCCTCAAGTTTCTCCAAAATCTTCCACATGCATGTGCCTTTTCTTGGACTTGAAAAAGTTGTCACTACTTCCCATCTTCTTCTCTTCTTTTTAATCAATGCCTTGTATGTATGCAAATGAATTTGATAGTTGTCTTTGTCCATAGTTGCATCAAGCTTTATCAAGGACTTTCTAGCATCTTGACATTCTTTATCAAGGCACCTTTTGCATGATCTATCTTTGTTGATACCATGGACATGCTTTATAGAAAAGCATTCTTCAGCACAAGAGCAAATAAATTTCTTGAAAGCTTCCCATTTAGTTTCCAATGATGCATCATATTGAAGCTTCTTCATCCATAATTTTTGCTCAACCATTTCAATGTACATTGGTGCCCGTTTGAAATCCATACATAGTGATAATTTCTCTTTCCTTTGGCTGAGATTACCATGCTTAGTTGCTTCTCCACATGAAAGGTCATAACATAAGGTGCGATGGTCGGATTTCGGGGTCCATTGGCCAAACATAAAACTCTTTATGTGATACATGATGGCTTTGGAGAGTACCATATAGTCAATCACACTATCCCCATTATGTCTCCTACATGTAAATCCATTGGTTCCACTCCACAAAGATACACCATTGGCAATGAGCATACCCCTCCTTGTCCTCTTTGTTGCTTAAGATTCTTTGACCACATCAATGAATGTATATTGTAATTCTCCAAGCCGTTAATCCTTTGTGTATCATGCTCTCAAGTTTCAACAAGAAGTACAACATCGGCTTTGCTTGTTAGTTCATCAATGCCAACCCCCACATTCCATGGGTATCCATTACAATTCCAAAAGCATATTTTTAATTGTAACTCGGTCTCATAGGTCATGCATCCCTATTTTCTCGAGGGACTTGCCTCCTCCTTGGGCACATTTTCTTCATGAGGGATCTCCTTGTTTTTCTTATCTTTTCCTCATATGCCTTGCGATGTTTTTCACTTGGTCTCATCCGGCATGGTGCATACAATTGGCCATTCTCCCGATCGAGAAGCTCCTTGCTTCCCCACTCTATGTGCTCCATAGACCATAACTCTAGAAAAAGTGTATTTTGAAGAAATCTTCAATAACAATGGCAAGAGAAGGAGGTGTCTCTAACTTCTCTTCGGAAATTCCATGAATAACAATGTTCTTGGAACGTCGCTCCCGTTCCTTCAACTCCTCCACATCCACATTCTCAACATTCTTTGCTTGAGCCATATCTTGCATAAGTGAGGAATTAGAAACCACATTGCTACCACATACATCAGCCTAAGACTTGTTTGTGCATACATTTTTCATGTCACATACATCCTCTCTCATGGTGTCAAATTTCTCCTCTTTCAATACATGGTCATGCTCTACTTTGTGTTACCATATACATGTGGTAGTGATGTGTGTGAACACACTAGGACCACCGGAACATTTTTTCCCTCTTTCGGAGGTTTTTTCCCCCGAACAGCTATCTACTTTTCCATTGCATACTAAGCAACACACTCTCTATTGTGTGCCTTGAGCTTCCTTCGTCTTCTCCAAGCTGTGTGCATTTCTCTGCAACCCTAATTTCAACAATTGGTATCATAGCAGGTTACATCCTCCCGGGATTAGTCGCCAGCTACTCCAGTACACGCCTGCTCATTTTCTCCAATTTCAGTGAGCTTTGGCGAGCGTTCGCAGGTCGACAAATTTTTGATTCAGGCTCATTTCGGCCTCCGTTTCCACTACAGACAGTATTGCAAAGGCTATTTTGTAATTTTGTGCAGAATTTCTATCAGTGTCGTTTTCTGCATAACAGGTGCCTCATAGTCTTCTACGGTTTACGTGTTGTTCTCGCTCCATTTCTCCTATTTTTGGGTAGTTTTCACATCAATGGTAGCATTTATAATGGTTGACAACAACACATATGTGTTCAAGATGTTTGTTGTTGAGGACAGGTTGGATGGGAACAACTACCCTATGTGGGCTTATATGATGCAACATGTTCTTGTGTCAAAGGGCGTCTAGAACATTGTGCAGGGCATTGATGTACGTCTTGGTTTTGAGGATGTAAGCAATGTTGAGGATGTTGTAGGTCTTGCTGCAAGGATTGCTGTTATTAGAGTTGTTTTGCCTATGACAGAACAAGCTCATTGGGATGTAAAGGATGCACAAGCTCATGCATTGATTGTGTTGTCTGTGAAGTGCACAATTATTCCTCACATCCGTTTCAGTAAAATCTGTAAAACAGGCTTGGGATATTTTGGCCGGTCTTTATGCAAGTCGCAATGAGGCTAAAATTTCTTTGCTGCGTAAAGAGCTGGAGTCGAAGATTATGCATGAGGAAGATGATATGGACACTTTCCTTGCTAGTGTCAAGGATATCAATGAGCAACTTATTTCTGTAGGTGAAGTCATTTCAGACAGTTCGCTTGTGCAGACTATTCTTGATGCCTTACTAGATTCCTACCAGACTTTTGCTAGTACTTGGAGACTGATGACCCAAGGAAATGCTGAAGTTGTCAAGTTTGATGCATTATGCACATTGTTGTTGCAAGAGTCACTTTCCAAAAAAACAGGACTAGGCAGTTGAACAGGCTTTTATTGCTTCTCAAAGAAAGGGTGGTAATAGCAATGCATCCACTTCTTATGGTTCTGCTGCGAGTGGCAAAACTTCTGTTCCTAATGCTTTTGCTGGTAGAAATTCGTCTGGATATTTTGGTGATAAGGGAAAAAAGAATATGAGTTGCCATTATTGTAAAGCTAATGATCACTTGATCAAGCAGTGTCCTAAGTTGAAGGCCAAAGAGGCTAAGAAGAAAGAGAGTAATTCCACTGCAAATGCTAGTTCCACTACAAATGCAGCCATTGTTGAGTCTTCTATGAAAGGAGACTGTGTTGTTGATGTTGATGCAGAATGGTCTTTTAGCGTAGAGTGCACTTACAATCCTGTTGTCCATAATGCATGCTTGTCAGTTGCTACAAATTCACATGTGTGGTATTTCGATAGTGGTTCTACAAAGCACAATACCTCACATCATGAATTGTTCACCTCTCTCGAGTCTGTCCCTCATCGGAATTCAGTCACTTGTGCCAACAATGCCTCTTATCCAGTTCAGGCAGTTGGAAAGATTGTGCTTACTGCTGCAAATGGCAGTTCCTTCACACTTGTTGATGCACTTTATGTACCTGGGATCAAGAAGAATCTCTTGTCTGTATCTTAACTACTTGGACTTGTAGTCAACATTGTGGATGACAGATGTGTAGTTCATGATCTCAGTTTCGGTGATGAAATTGTTACATCTGGCCTTTTGTGCCGTGGGCTGTATAAGCTCACTTTCTATGACAAGTGTGGATAAAATTTTGCAAATGCTGTTGCAGATTCAAGGGCTATTTCAGATGCAAAACTTTGGCATGCATGTTTTGGTCATCTGAATTTTTCCAGTTTGCTACGTTTGCAAAAATCTGATATGGTTTCTTCTTTCCGCCACTTGAAGCACCTGTCAAACATGTTTGTGAAGGATGTTTTTTGGGTAAGATGCAGCATTCTAAGTTTCCAAAGGATGGTTCAGTTTGGGCCACATGCAGGTTGCAGCTTGTGCAAAGTGATGTTTGTGGACCAATGCAAACTCCGTCCTTGGGCAATTACCTTTACTTCGTGACTTTCATTGATGATTACTCCAGGCATGCATGGGTATTTCCACTTAAAGCAAATTTTGAAGTTTGCATGTGCTTCAAACAATTTCTAGCTATGGTTGAAAATGTCTCCAAATGTACTATGGACACTCTCCGTTCCGATCGAGGGGGGGAGTATATGTCTCATGCATTTAATGCATTTCTGGCTAGTCCTATGATAAAACACCAATGTACAGTCCCTTATACACCTCAGCAAAATGGTGTTTCTGAGAGGAAAACTAGGTCACTGATGAAAATGACACGATATATGGTCAAAATTCAAGCTCTGCCGCTTTCTTTTTGGCTTGAGGCCATCATGTGTGCCACTTATGTACTTATCAGGTGTCCTACGAAAGCTTTGCAGTCTATTACTCCATATGAAGCATGGCATGATAGAAAGCCTTCTATTGAGCACATGCGTCTTTTTGGATGTTTGGCATATGCTTTGGTGCCACAAACACAGCCAGAAAATTGGATGATAAGGCTGTCAAATGTATTTTTGTTGTTTATAGTGCTGAAAGCAAAGGTTACAGGTTATATCATCCACAAACAAAGCGTATTATGGTTTCACTGGATGTAGTGTTTGTGGAAGATTCTGTTCAGCCCTTGCTATCATGTACTAGAGACAGTAATGTAAGCTCACAGAACATTTATGACACTTTGTTGCCTCTTTTCATACGAATGTAATTTCCAATGAGGCAAATGTACAGCCTATGGGGGTTTCTGAAAATGTTAGACATGATGTACTTGATGAGGAAAGGGCTGAAAATGAGCAGGCTAGAGGTATTCCAAAATGGTTGGTGCACAGTTTGCGTGACAGTAAATTGTATGCACCTTTGTCTAGTCATACTCGTTCAGGATCTCACCATGCATCTTATGCATCAGATTGTTATGCTTTGGCTGTGTCTAGCTTACATGATGTTGAGGAGCCTCTGCTTTTGATGAAGCACAAAATTCAAAAAATTGGATGGTTGCCATGCAATCAGAATATGATGCACTTATAGAAAATGACACATGGACTTTATGTGATTTGCCTCCTGGCAAAAAGGCCATTGGTTTACAAGTTGAAACGCAAGCCGGATGTTGAGATCGATCGCCATAAGGCTCGACTTGTTGCAAAGGGTTATGCACAGCAAAAAGGCATAGATTATGAAGAGACTTTTGCTCCCACTTTTCGTATGACTACTATGCGTTTTCTATGTGCATTGGCAACTCATTCTGGTTCGGATGTACATCAATCAGACATTGTTACTGCTTTCTTGAATGGTGACATATTTGAGGAAGTTTATGTAACACAGCCTCGCGGTTTTGTCATAAAAGGAAAAGAGGACAAAGTGTGCAGATGTAAGAAGGCTTTGTATGGGTTGAAGCAATCTCCTCATGCTTGGTATGAGAAAGCTGACACTCATTTGGTCAAACGAGGATTCTCTAACAGTCCAACAGAAAGCACATTGTATGTAAAGCGTGAGGGTGATGTACTTCTCATTGTGGTTCTTTATGTCGGTGATTTGCTGATCACTGGACCAAATGAGAGACATATTGCTGAATTTAAGGCTGATTTGAATGCTACTTTCAAGATGAAAGGGTGTACAGTTTAAGCAATGTGATAGTAGTGATATTGCCTTGTGTCAGAAAAGTTACATAGAGACATTGCTATGTAAGTTTGGACTTGAGGATTGCAAACCTATTGCCACTCCCATGGAAACAGGTTTGAAGTTGAGTCTACATGATGCTGTCGATCCTGCTGATGTCACTCTTTATCAAACTGTTGTTGGCTACCTCATTTATGTATGAAACATGAGGCCGGATATTTAGTTTGCAGTCTCACCGGTCAGCAGATTTATGCATAGCCCAGGGTCTAAGCATTGGCAGGCTATCAAGAGGATTTTTTGCTACCTTAGTGGCACTTTACATCTTGTCTTGTTTTATCCCAAGGGGGGATCATTGCCGCCAGACTTACATGCTTTTTCGGACTCAGATTGGGCTGGTTGTTTTGACACGCGAGTGTCGACAAGTGGTTTTTGTTTCATTCTTGGCAGTTCATGTATATCATGGTTGAGCAAGAAGCAACCTACTGTGGCCACTTCGAGTTGTGAGGCTTAGTAGAGGGCAATCTTCACAGCTATGGTTGAGTGTGTATGGCTCAGACGCCTTATGACTGATTTGGGTGTTGGACAGGACACTGCCAACACTATCTACACTGACAATCAAAGTGCATTGGCAGTTGCGAGGAACCCAGTTTTTCATGCTCGCACAAAGCACATTGAGGTGCATTACCACTATGTCAGGGAGAGGCTCTCAGCAGGAGAGATCAACTTGGCTTATGTGCCAACACAAGACAACCTTGCAGATCTTTTCACAAAGACATTGTCTCGTGAGAAGCTTGAAGCTTTCCGCAAAGCTTTGGGATTACTCCCCTTTGTGCACTGATCATGTCCTCAGGGCATGGCACTTCCCTTTACTCATGTGCCAACTCTCGTTCACCGCATCACTCCAGGGGGGATTTGTTACCATATACATGTTGTGGTAGTGATGGGTGTGAACACACTAGGACCGCCGGGGCATTTTTTCCCTCTTTAGCCCCCCAAGCATTTTATATACGCCCATCATTCTAGGGCTATCTTTTTTTCCATTGCATACTAAACAACACACTCTCTATTGTGTGCCTTGAGCTTCCTTCATCTTCTCCAAGCTGTGTGTGTTTCTCTGCAACCCTAATTCCAACACTTTGCTCATCCGCTCCTTCAAAGCATTCAAGTCCACAAGAGAGAATTTACATTCCTTGATTTCGTCTTCAAGTTGCATCAAATGTGTTGTTTGCATCTCAAGTGTCCTCTTGAGATTCTCATTTTCAACCACAAGTACCCTTAGTATGCCATTCTCCATTGCAAGTGCTCGTAAGACTTCGCCTTGTTTGTTTATGGTCTCTTGCAATGATACCAAGTATGCCATGATCATGGTTTCCGATGTCGTTGTTTGGGTGGTTGTGTTGTTATCTCCACACTTAGGAGATCTTGGATCATTTTCCACAATGGTTGTGGACCTTGTTGAAGAAGAATAACCCTTGTGAGTGTCGGAAGACATTGTATGTAAAATAAGAGATGAGAGTCAATTTCCTTGAACCTATTCACTTTGGAAATGCTGTTATAGAAATGCCTTCCATAACTATGAAAATATTTTTCCTTATATCAATGCGTAGAGAGCATTGTGGTCTTTGATTGAGGCTATAGATCACCCAAATCGGAGTTGGGATGAAGAAGTTATGATCAAAAGTGTGAATTGTTGTCTACTAGGTCAAAAAATGGCTGCGTTTTTTGTTGGGGAGAGAGAGAGAGAGAGAGAGAGAGAGGGGGGGGGGGGGGGGGGGATCACTTACACACGTGAGCTGGATGAGAGAGAAGGTCAAATCGGTGCTGTCAACAGAATTAGAGAGAGAGAGAGAGAGAGAGAGAGAGAGCAAATTGTAAATTATTGTAATATAAAGAGCAAATTTTTCCCAAAAGAGAGAGAGAGAGAGAGAGAGAGAGAGGCAGAGAGAGGAATAGCACAGCCACCAAAGGATAGAGGGAGGGAGTGTGGGTGTGCCTGGGTGGGCTCTAGAGCCATGAGGATATAACAAGGTGCATGTGGGCCTTATTGGACAACGAGGAAGTGGAGAGAGAGAGAGAGAGAGAGAGAAAGAGAAGAAAATCCTCTACGGCATGCGCTGTCAAGTCGAGGATGAGAGAGAGAGAGAAGCCCTTTGTCCACCAATGGGCAAAAAGAGAGAAAGAAAGAGTGAGGTAACTGGTTTTCTTCAGCGTTGACTACCAAGGAGGAGAGAGAAAGAGTGAGTTATCTTCAACGTTTGCAAACCAATAGGAAAGAGAGAGAGTGAGGTGAGGAAGAGAGGAAATGCCAAAGGGAGGAGAGAGAGCATCTTAGGCGCGCCTAAGATGGCTGGGGAGGGGGGTTTTTTTATTATTGAATAATTTGAACCTTAATAATCATAGGAGGTGGTTTTCACCTAAACTAACTGTCAAAGTTCGTTTTCCCGTCCGAAGCCCAAAATTTCACTCCCGCTTGTCGCAAATGCTAACATCTTGCCGAATCGCACACCCAAGGCTCATAAAATTTTGCCAGTGACGTCGAAGCAAATTTTTCGATTGCTCAAAAATACCAAAGTTAAGCCGAAAAGTAGTTGAAAACACTAAAATCACCGGAAAATCCAAAACATTTTCAAAAAAATCCTAAAATTTTCTAGAAATCTCAAAAAATCATAGGCAATCACAATAGAACACTTTCAACATACATAAGCACACCAAAAATAGCAGTTTTTTTAAAAATGCCAATTACGATGAAATCAACAATAGGACGCCCGAAAATAGCGAAACGCTCAAAACTCAACCAAGGAGGACATAAATGCGCTCAAAATGATGCCGCAAAGACACACACAAAACAACTCTTCAAGATCCCAAGATATCAAATTTTAACAAAATTAATGCAAAAAATTGTCAAAATTTTACAAACATTATCTAAAAAATACCAAAAATATTTTTGAAAATTCTCCATACATAGGGGATTAGTGCAGTCAAATCAAATCTCAATAATCATATGGATTGAATTGCCAATTAATTTCACCAAAAAAATCCAAAACTAGGCAATTAAATCGGCAAAGTTATGTCAAAAAATGACGCAATCGAAGTGTGTAAATCCCTGTTTTGAGTTAAAAAATGCAGCAATTAACCATTACACACTTCAATTTGAAATCAATTATTGAATTAATTAAGCACTTTTAGGCGCACACACACACACTAATAATTGGCAGTTTTTACCAATTTGTAGGTGCACACACACAAGGGTTAATCTTGTCAAAATTGCAATTTAAATTCACAAATCTCTAGTTGGACATGACCACAACACAAATCAAGAATCAAATTAGAAAAATCTTTATGCACACACTGATTTTTATGTGCATACACAAGGCAAAATAGTGCACACACACCTAAAATTAGGCATACACACGCTCAATTCGAATGCACACACACTTGATTTTAGTGCACACATTTTCAATTAACCATTCAAGCATGCAATTAGGCTAATTCGCAATGCAATTAACACATGAAATCGTCAATTTTCACATATAACTCTACGAAAATTTTATCATTACGATGGCATGCAAACATGCAAATCAAAAGTTCCAAATCACAAATTTCACAATGGCAAAGCATACCACACAAATATTGAGTCCATTAGCATCATCCAACCAAACAGGCAAACATGCAAAATCAAAAGTTCCAATCACAAATTTCACAATGGCAAAGCATACCACACAAATCTTGAGTCCATCTAGTTTACAAATGTGTAGGCCGATTTCATCGATGCTCCAAAGCCCTAATCTTGCATTCCTAAATCAACAAATCATTAATAAATTAGCACAAACCAGCAATGTTAGAATGCAATCCAAGCCTCTAATTAGGTAAATATCAAAGCATAAGTACAACTTGTTAGTCCAACAGTAGAAAATTAGTGTGTAAGCTAGCAAAAAATAGTGAAATTAGCAAGGGGTTAGTGTCCTATCTTATTGCAGTATTAGCAAGAACCACGATTAATTTGTCAAACTATGGAACAAAGCTGACTCGACTAGTGCATAGAGGCTACAAGAGGTTGTCAATCTCTTGGAAAACAACTAACAACTCGCATCTAACTTAAGCTACACTCAAGTGACTGAAATCACCAAAAGCCAATCGCTCATCGGCAAGCAAATCACATCCGTTACAGCATCAAATGACATCCAAACGCAACGAAACTTCTAGGACAAGTTTATAAGACTTAAGCACACATTCCTATGGCCTCAAAACCCACTTTAGGTCAAGTTCCAAAATCGCAATTATTAACAGCAGTGGATTTTTGACCTAGTCGTTTTCGACCCAGAATGCATCTAAATGCTTAGCAATGATGCCCCAATATCCTGCCTATGCTTAGTTTTTTATTTAAAAGTGTAAATTCCTAATTATGATGAAAAAAGGTACTAGGTATTCAAAGCTTGAAGTTCATCATTATTACTAGTGCGCTCTATAGATTAGATATTGATGGTGTACTTTTGCAATGTGTGCCATTAAAAGGACAAATGCAAATTATCATTGAGGCCCGTACTAGAGATGCAAGCGGTCACTCTTCAATTGACATCACATATAAGAAAATTTTGCAAGTCGGATCATGGGAATTTGATGATGGCTTATGTTGAAACTTTTCGTAAGACCTATGATATATGCCAAAGGATGGGTAGACCTACAAGCTGATATGACACCTCTGACTCCAATTTAGCCACTGGGAGTTTTTATGAAATGGGGACTTGACTTCATGGGACCATTCAAGAAGGTGACTCCCAAAAAGAACAAATACATCATATGGCTACATGCTATGTCAGTAAATGGGTGGAAGCTAAATCACTTCCAGATAACACTACCAGGTCTATTGCCTTATTCATTCATGATTATCATTTGTAGATACGGTTGTCCTATTGGAATAGTGTCAGATGAGGGCACTCATTTCATTAATGACATGATGGAGATCCTCATGGAGATGTTTTCAGTCAAACACAGGAAATCAATGCCATATTATCCCAGGTGTGATGGCCATGCTGAAAGTAGTAATAAAACCATCAAACCCATCCTTACTAAGATCATCCAAAAGGAACCACATCAATGGGATATCAGACTTCAAACAACGTTATGGGAATATTGCACTGCTTACAACATCACTACAGCAATGACTCCTTTCAGATTGGTTTATGGAACCAAAGCAGTGGTACCCATGGAATGCATCATTCCAACCTTACAATTGGTAGTTGAGTGTGGGATTGATTTTGATGAAGAAACGACTGGATGATTTTGCTACAACTGGTTGAGATAAGAAAGAGGGATTTATTTGAACAAGAAGTGGTGCAACAAAGAAGTAATAATTGTCATGACAGTAGAATCAAGGTCAGAGAGTTCTACAGAGGTGACTTAGTACTGCTATACCAATCCAAACTAGGACCAAAGAAGCCGAATCTAAAAATTGTTTGGTCAGGGCCCTATAAGGTAGATTGGGTATTCTTGAATGGGACATTGAAACTCAGAGATTTGGGGTCTACTATTGCTTGGAGTATACAATGGGGCTAAGAGCAAGTTATATTATTCGAGAGCAATAGAGGCCCCCATTGAACTAGAACCAAAACCAAAAGGGGAGCCTAATTTACCCCTTGTTATTTTTTGTGGATTTTCGTCAGAATATTATGGCCGGACGGCGGCCGAAAAGTGATCGGAAAATGACCGGTCGGTTGGCCGGTGGCCGGTAGTCAATGGCCGGTGACCGAATTCAAAAACGGACTTGTCTTCTCAAGGGCGGCCACATATGGGCGGATTCGAGGGTCCGATTTGAACTTATCTACACAAGGACGGCTACACATGGTTGCCTCTCATGAGAGACGGCAGCCCTTTTGGCCTATAAAAGGAGGCCATTTCTACACACATTTCATAGTGTGAAGTTGATGCAACAAGGTGGGTGTGAGGTGGTGAGAGTGAAGCAAGGCGGGAGATCCAAAAGGGTATAATCCCTTTGTAACCTACTTCTTGTTTTGAAGTACTAAAGCCATTGAGTGGCTGCTTTCCCATGGACGCAGCCCACATTGGGTGAACCACGTATATCGTGTGTACTCTCTCTCTCTCTCTCTCTACTCTATAATCTCTTGTGTGTGAAATCTATCTCTCTCCATTAAGTAATCTACTCAAATATCTATTTAGCTACATCATATTTCCTAACAACTGGCATCAAAGCAAGGTTTTCTTGTAGCTAAAGTATCTCAAGGAAAGGATTCCTTAAATTGAGTGGGAGTTATGGCAGAGGAAGGGAAGCTCAAGATTGAGAAGTTCAACGGCAAAAACTACCAACATTGGAAGATGCAGATTGAAGACTATCTCTATCAGAAGGACCTCTATTTTCCACTAGGTGGTCTTGCGAAGAAGCCCGCAACAATGGCACATGAAGTATGGATTGTCCTTGATCAAAAGGCACTTGGAACAATCTGGTTAAGCTTGGCATCAACAGTGGCCTTCAATGTTTCAAAGATGAAGACCACGGAGGACTTGATGAAGTCACCTGATGACTTCTAAGAAAAACCATCGGGATTCAATAACGTATTTCTTATAAAGCGCCTGTTCAATCTAAGGATGGCAGAGAACGGTTCAATTGCAGAACACCTAAATTACTTTAACACAAACATAAGTCAACTTCGATCGGTGAAAATCAATTTCGATGACAAAGTGTGAGCTCTCCTCACACTATCATCTCTACCGGATAGTTGGGACAGCCTTGTGATGGCTGTAAGTAATTCTATTTCTGGCACAAATACTCTTAATTTGGATGATGTTGTGGGTGTTCTTCTAAGCGAGGAAATACGAAGGAGAAGCACAGGAGAATCATCAAGTGTTGCACTACCAGTGGAAACAAGAGGAAGGCCTAAGGAGAGGTTCAAAAACCAAAAGGGTCGTGATCACTCAAGACGGAGCAAGTCACGCACAAAGTTGGTTCTTGAATGTTGGAACTGCGGCAAGAAGGGCCACGTCTAGAAGGATTCCTGGTCTAAGAAGAAGAAGGAGACTGAGTCTCAAGACAACAAGCCAACATCGAAGGCCAATGTGGCAGGTAAAGTAGAGCAAGATGCTCTAATTCTCTCATTAGACAATGTGCCTAATTCCTGTATAGTAGATTCCGGGGCTTCATTCCATGCGACACCACACAAGAAACATTTCCAAGATTACACCAAAGGTAATTTTGGGTATGTATACTTGGGAGATGATGAAGCTTGTGAGATTGTTGGCAAAGGTACAGTTTCTGTCAAAAATGCTAACAGAAATGAATGGAAGCTTAAAGATATTAGGCATGTTCCTTCTCTTCGAAAAAATTTGATCTCTATAGGACAATTGGATGATGAAGGTCACAACATTGCATTCGGAAACAAACAGTGGAAGATCTCAAAGGGATCTTTGGTGGTAGCCAAGGGAGAAAAGGTCGGTACACTTTACTTGTGTACTATCAGCATGCAACCTTCAGCTTGTGCAGCAACTACAAAAGTTGACAGTGCGGTGTGGCACTACCGGCTTGGGCATATGAGTGCCAAAGGAATGCAAATCCTTCAAAAAAAGAACCTTCTACCAGGTTTGAAAGAAGTGGACTTAGAGTTCTGTGAAGATTGTGTTTATGGTAAACAAAAGAGGGTAAATTTTCAAAAATCAGGAAATGAGAGAAAAAATAAAAAACTTGAGCTGGTTCATTTTGATGTTTGGGGTCCTGCAAGTACACCATCACTTGGTGGCTCATTGTACTATGTAACATTCATAGACGATGCGACTAGAAAAACATGGGTTTATGTCATGAAGAATAAGTCCGACGTATTTTCCATATTTCAAACGTGGAAAGCCTTTGTGGAGAATGAACAGGTACCAAGGATAAATGCCTCAGATCCGACAATGGAGGTGAATATTGCACCCCCCAAGCTTTTGAAAGCTTTTGTGCTAGCAATGGCATTTGGAGGCAAAGGACAACACCAAATACACCTCAACAAAATGGGTTTTCAGAAAGCATGAACAAGACAATCATGCAGTGAGCACGAAGCATGCGGCTACATGCAGGCCTACCGCTTGAGCTTTAGGTGGAAGCTGTAAGTACGTCTGTGTACTTAATCAACCGGTCACCCTCAACGGAACTGGATGGGGGAGAAAAGGCATGGACAGGTAAACCAGTGAATTATGCATTTCTCAAAGTGTTTGGGTGTAAGTCTTTCATGCACATAGATAGAAGCCTAAGATCAAAGCTAGATGCAAAGTCCAAAAAGTGTTTCTTCATTGGCTATGGAGAAGGTGACTTTGGGCATCGCCTATGAAATCCTGAAGATGGTAAAATCTTAAGGAGTAGGGATGTAATTTGTAACAAAAAAAATATGTACAAAGATTACTTGGAAAGAAAACAAACAAAATAAACAGGTGATGGTACATGGAGCTTGAGGACGGTGAAGACTCAAGGACTGCAAACGGTGACAATGTGCAACAATGTCAACCAAATGAGGAGCCTCAACCTATTCCCCGAAGATCTACAAGAGCAAGTAGACCTCCAGAAAGGTTTGTTCCTTCCTTCAACCATCTCTTGATCTCAGATTTTGGAGAGCCGGAATCATACGAAGAAGCTATGTAACACGAATCCAAAGAAGAATGGACGAAGAGCATGCAAGTGGAGATGGACTCACTACATCGCAACCAAACATGGGAGTTGGTTGAGTTGCCTAAAGGTAAGCGGGTACTTCAAAACAAATGGGTGTACAAGCTGAAGGAAGAAGAAGGTGGGAAGAAAAGGTACAAGTCTAGGCTTGTGGTAAAAGGGTTTTCTCAAAAGAAAGGTATTGACTTCAATGAAATATTTTCTCTTGTTGTAAAAATGAACTCAATTAGGCTTGTATTAAGCCTTGTGGCTCCTCATGATCTAAATCTTGAGCAAATGGATGTAAATATGGCATTCCCTCACGCTGACTTAGAGGAGGAAATTTACATGCTTCAACCAAAGGGGTATAAGTCAAAGGTAAGGAGAAAATGGTTTGCTGATTAAAGAAAATCTTGTATGGATTAAAGAAAGCATCAAGACAATGGTACTTGAAGTTCGATCGATGGATGTTAGATCAGAAGATGAAACTCAGATCATTGCGTCTACACAAAGAATTTGGGAGGTGGGAAGTTCATCATCCTAATGTTGCATGTTGATGACATGCTGATTGCAAGTGCTAACATGCAGAACATCAAAGACCTAAAAGAGGAGCTATCTGAATCTTTTTCAATGAAAGATTTAGGTGTTGCAAAGAGGATACTTGGTAGGAAAATATCAAGGGACAGAATGAAGAAGACAATAAAACTATCTCAAGAGGATTACATCAAGAAGGTAGTAGAAAGGTTTGCAATGCAAAATGCAAAACTAGTTTCTACACGTTTGTCTAATCACTTTAAACTAACGAAGGATATGTGTCCAAAGACACAAGAGCAGATAGCCTATATGTCTAAAGTTCCATATGCTGCAACGATAGGTTCTCTAATGTATGCTATGGTCTGGACAAGGCCAGACATTGCACATGCAATGGGAGTTATGAGTAGGTTCATGGACAACCTTGGTAAAGAGCATTGGCAAGCTGTGAAGTGGATACTTAGGTATCTAAAAGGGACAACAACAAATGCTTTGTATTTTGGAGGAACTGATATTTTTCCTCAAGGGTATGCTGATGCAGATATGGCAGGTGACAAAGATACTCGAAGGAGCACTACGGGCTATGTCTTCATGGTTGGAGGCACAGCAGTAAGCTGGGCTTCAAAGTTGCAGAAAGTGGTCTCACTTTCTACCACAGAAGCAGAGTATGTAGCAATGACGGAGGCAAGCAAAGAAATTATGTGGCTTCACAGATTCTTGGAAGAGCTTGGATTCAAACAAGACAATTGTGTCTTGTACAGTGATAGCCAAAGTGCTATAAAACTCAGCCTTTCATTCAAGGACAAAGCACATTGAGGTGAGATATCACTTCATACTCACTCTTTTGGAAGAGGGACAGCTAAAGCTAGGAAAGGTGCATACAAGTGAAAATCTTGCAGACATGTTTACAAAGGTGGTCAACAAGGAGAAGTTGAGCTTTTTCTCATCTTCATCGGCATTCAAGGATAAGAAGCCAGAATGGAAAGCAGTCACAGGTTTGGTTTGGAGATCAATCTCCAAGTGGGAGATTGTTAAGTATGGAGCCTGATTTATCCCTTGTAATTTTCTGTGGTAAAAACACACATTTGTAAGGCCCCCATTATGAGGAGAATACATCGTGCGTGAAGAAAAATAACTTGCCAAAAAATAAAAACACTTGTCGGAAACCAAAATTTTCACGGTGGAATATTCATTTTCGCCGGAATATTATGGCCGGACGGTAGCCGGAAAGTGGTTGAAAAACGACCGGTTAGTTGGCCGGTTGGCCGGTGACCTGTAGTCAATGGCCGGTGGCCGGTGGTCGAAAGCCAATGGCCTGTGGCTGGTGGCCGAATTCAAAAGCAGACTTGTCTTCTCAAGGGCGGCCACATATGGGCGGATTGGAGGGTCCGATTTAGACTTATCTACACACAAGGACGGCTATACATGGTTGCCTCTCATGAGAGAGGGCAGCCCTTTTGGCCTATAAAAGGAGGCCATTTGTACAGACATTTCATAGTGTGAAGTTGATGCAACTAGGTGGGTGTGAGGTGGTGAGAGTGAAGCAAGGAGGGAGCTCCAAAAGGGTATAATCCCTTTGTAACCTACTTCTTGTTTTGAAGTACTAAAGCCATTGAGTGGCTACTTTCCCATGGACGTAGCCCACATTGGGTGAACCATGTATATCATGTGTATGCTCTCTCTCTCTCTACTCTATAATCTCTTGTGTGTGAAATCTATCTCTCTCCATTAAGTAATCTACTCAAATATCTATTTAGCTACGTCATATTTCCTAACAGATCAGTCATGCAACCAGTAGATGTTTCAACACCAGTACCAATTCTGGATTTTCAACCACCTTTAGCAGTTCCAGCACTAGTGAAAATCACAGTCATTTGATCAGTTCAATTAGTGACAACCACGCCATTCATAGCGATGGCTAGCTACAAGTGGAAAATGTAGCAAATCCCAACATAAATCTCACTAGTAATGATTAATCAAACAAGCCAATGCATGTTTGACACATCACAAGCAGAGCGCAGAGATCAAGGGCTGGCAGATAGTGGAGCATTCATTGCAACGATATGTGTAACTATGCGACAGGTTCTTCCATCTACATTTTACATGCAGTCTCTAGTCTCACTTGCTTCTCAACCTAAAGAGCATGCCTTGAGTCCACAAATACCTGCTTCTTCTCTACGTAGCCAAACTCCTTCAATAGCCACCATGTTCAACACACCTCGGTACTCTTTTAATGACTTGTTCATGAAAACTACCACAAGTAAGTCATCTTCAAATGACACTTCTTCATGTGAGTTGTGTATGTGAAGAAAATTAAAGTCACAATGCATGCAAGAAACCTTGACAAGATGACACTACAAAGACAAAGAGCATTAAGGAATTTTTGGGTATGGTTCCACACAGAAAAATAGCAAAGTATGTGATTCAAGAGAATGAGCAAGTTGTGCTCAAATTATCAGGGCTAGAAGTCATTGTTAAAGCTGCAACGCTTCCTTTTGATGGGATGATTACACAATAGATACTAGACTCATACATGGCAAAGAGGATCTCAAAAAGCCACACCAGCAAAGACTGAGGAAGTCATCCAATTTTTGAGAGAAGATGACCAAGACAAAAAGAAGCACAAAGATGGTGTTGAAGGCATTCCATTAGCTGCATTGGAACACACGGTAGTTTATAGATTCGATGTTGAGACTATCAATTTGAAAAATAACCCAACGTATTTGTCAAAAAAAAAATTGTGATGCTACTGGCCAAAGTTTTGAACCTAGAGGCCAGTATCAACATCACACAATTTTTGTATAATAGTGTGATTTAGCAGACTACCAAGGCCAATTCCAAGAACTTATCCAAGGCTTCGTATGTCTAGCAGTTTGTCTATTGGGTAGACATGCTTGTTGTGCCTATGGCTATTCAAAAGATTTGGGACAAAGTGTCAGCTTCAAGAGGAAACAGGATTAATATGGATTCATCTAATGAGGACAAGGACGATAGGGTTGGCTCATAGGCAAAGGAGAGTCTAGAAAATCCATCTTATGACAAAGGCAAGGGAAATGAGGTAGCTGGTAAGAAACGGCCTATCACTGACACAACCACTTTATTTGCTTCCAAGAAGCCCAAGACATTTGAAGTTAATCAAAGGATTCAAAGCTAGAAGTCAAAAACCAGCTCGCACTAATACTCGGGGGGTGCATTATGTAATCACGTTAATGTATAACGTGAGTTCAAAAGGAGGGGTTTTAAAATGCAAAAAATTTAGGCAATTTAACAAAGATACATTAAAATAAGGGGTTTTTATATTCAATTTTGGAATAAAAATCGTAAAATAAGGGGTCATTTTATTCATTCAAACGTGTTAAAAGGGGGTTTTTTTAATACCCAACGAACGCATTTTATACAGGGAGTAATTGAATGGTGAACCCCCTGAGCATTAATACCACTACTAAGCAGAGTAAACAAGAAAATGACAAAGCTGCTAATCAACTACTCAATACAACGGACCTACAAACAACCACCAGAACTGAAACGGTTCAATACAAGAGGCCAACAATCTACCAATTGTGAGGATGGACCAGCTACAGAGGTTGAAAACAACACCCCTTAAGGGAAGGTTGTTATAAAGAAACCTGATCAAGCTGCTTTACCATATCCCAAGACTTAACCACATCAAACCTTAGGTCACTAGGGTTGCAAGTAGAAATGTTGTTGGTAACAAATCAACATACCAATGCATGCCAGATATTTGGCAGCAATTGAAGGAAATACTCGTGCAGATGCAAAGTGCCAAGGGTGTTATGGATTTGAGGGTCAAAGCCTTATTAGAGAGTAGTGAAGATAGCAGTAGAGGACCCAAAACTAGAATGAATCTGCGGGAACATGAAAGACACTTGAAGACTCTTTTCCACCTAGTAAGGGCTACAAGAAAAATGATGCAATAGGAGAATCAGATGGTGTTGATTTTCTAGAGTTTGTTCTTGATTCTCTAGCACTGCTGTATGACATCCCAGCTAAAGAAGATGAATTACCTCTCTTCTTTCCATCCCTTTATCCACCTCACACCGAGCCAATAGACCAGCAGAGATATCTTCAAATAGGTGATGGGCTCAGGACCTAGTATAAAAAGGCAACTACGGAATGGCTAGCATGGAATAGAGTACTACAGGATGCAGCACGTACAAGTGGTGGATCTAAGTCATCTCTCAAAGGACATAGGTAGTTTGGGGTTGTACGATATGTTTGGAAAAGCAGTAATACAGTGGGCAAAGTGTCAATTGTAAAAACATTTTGAAGAATTTTTTAGCAAGAAAGACTCACTACTTGATGGCTAGGTGGGTGGGTCAGATATGTATGTTGAAGATGGTTAGAAGAGGATATTACAGGTGCATGCCAATGCTCAAAATTTTCTATTTGATCCCGGAGGTGGGGATGAATGCTTATGGAATACAAGTAGCTAGATTTTCATTTGATCCTTGTGGCTTTTATGTTGTGATGAAGGGGGTGGAGCATTCCACTTGAAGGCAATAGAAGAAGTCACAAATAATACATGTATATATGTGTGTTTTTTCCAGGTTGCAATAGTTTTTCTTGTCAATAAACATGCATTTGGTTGAGCATGATGCTACATCCAAAAATTGTTGCTAGAAGAGGTAAAGTACATGTATTTGATGCTTGTGGAAATGGATTCTTATGTGAAAAGCTTCTTAATTGATAGAGGGGAAATTGGGTAAGAGTAACCTTTTTGCATGGATAAGGTCAAAATTTTCCAATCTATAAAATTTTTACAAAAGGCATTATTTGTGAAAATTGACCATGTAGGATAAGGAGATTGTTGTTTTGAACATTTTTGTGTCTCACACGCATAGGCTAATTCTGAACCAATTCTGAGATATTTTAAAGTTTGTGATTTACAATTTTTTGGAGGTTGCATGAAGAACATAAAGGAACGAGGAGGAGAAAGCTCTCAAAGAGCCTTGCTTTACATGCTCCACCATAGCCCATCACTTGGGAACAAAGCAAGCTTGGATTTGATCTTCTCTGGTGTCATCTTCCCCCATCTCTGCTCTTTTCTCTTCTCTTGTGCAACAGTGTCAGTGTGTGTGCATGTGAGCCCTCAAATTGGTGTGTGTGCAAAGAGAGAGCAAGAGAGAGGTGGTATTTTGTGGTTGAGAATCGAGAAGGGATTACGTTGATGAGAAACAATAAGCTATGCTTTTTTGTGTGAATGTGCGTTTGGGAGTGTGGAGTTGAAGTGCTACTCTCAAGTTTTTCTATTTGATGTGTCTTTTTTGTAGAGGATCAGGGTGTTGTGATTCCACCTGAGCTATAGAGAGGCGTGCATATTGTTGGGTGTGTTTTTCCTTTCTCCCCTTCCAATGTATACATGAATACATCCTATATGTATATATATATATATATATATATATCTAGAGAGAGAGAGAGAGAGGAGGCCATGTGGACCAAAATGTTGGGTTTGTCAGATCCTAAAAGGTAGGGGTCAAACTTGGGAGCTAGGCTAAAAAATAGTTTTTCTACTTCGAAAATAGGCTGTAAATTGGAAAAATCTTCAATAATATAAGATTTCCTCCTATTTTTCAATGTAAACTTTTCCGAATGGCATGAATGGCCGCCCTCAAAAAGTGGGCTAAGCCCTAAAACGCCCTTCCTTCATTACTCTCATTTAAGACAACTTTTCCCTCCCTCCGTCCACACGTTCTCTCTCTAGACATGACAACTAGTTCTTTTCTCACTCTAAAACACCCAAACTCGGATTCCACTCTCTCTCTACATGGAAGAGCACATTTTTGGCCTCCTCTCTCTTAGATCTACATTCTACATTCTCCTTCCCTCCAAAGAAAATATCTGAATTTTTGCACCATTTTGGTATATGGAAAGCTTGGAATAAGTCTTCTTTCCCCTCCAAGAACTCCTCTTCATGCATCTTGTCCTCTTATCAGATTTCATTCTGCTATTTTTGTAGGCCAAGAACAAAAATAGCAGAATGAAGATCTTTGCTTCTAAAGATCAACAACTGCGTTCAACGTCCATAGATTCACTTTGGAGAGGAGTGAGGAGCTCATATACTACACACTCTTGGTTTCAAGAAACCTCACAACAACAACTACAATGAGCCATAGACATCTAACACAAATAGACTCCTTTTGCATCACTAGCGGCCAAGAATAAGATGGCCATTGGTTAACCACAACATTTACATCAGGGATGTGGGTGACTATGTGACCAAGCATGAAGGGATCCCACAAGGTAGCAAGCATATATGTTGGGTTATTATCTTACCATTGGAAGGGGCACATCATCAAACTTAAGCACTTAGTTGATGGAAGTAAGATGGTGAAGGTGCAACATGTTTACAAGGCATCTCAACTATGAATCAACAAGGACGATCGAAAATGTTTCCTTGCAAATTGTAATTCTTTAGGGTTCATGGTTGTAGCATTTATGTGGTCACCTTTTGCACCACTCATGTTATTGCTTATGCATTGCCACACCTTTTGGCAATGTTGTGGTGGTTTTGTAGACATCCTTCCATAAAACTTTGTGGAATGGGAACCTTTGGAAGCACTCTCAGGAACCATTGAGGCACACCACTTTGAGCTTTGGAAGTTGCTCAACTCAGGTTGGTGGTCCGCTGCAAATCTTGTAGAGCGTTCCATGTCCTTTTTTGATGTAGAGTATATTTGTGACTACCTCAAGAAATGGTTGCAAAAATTTGTGCATGATTCCTCCACCAACATTGACAGATCCAAATTGGCTAGTACCGGACAATTCTTTAGTGGCATTCACCACTCGAAGGATCTAAAATGGCATCTTTACGGCAATGAAGTGGACATATGGGCCACATAGGGTGACCCTCACATCTTTCATGCCATTGGATTTGTTTGTTTTTTTATGTAGAACAAGACATGTTCACCGAACTACCACCATGTGGATTGTGAAGTAAGTAGCAACACTAAGGGCCTTCCTTCCAAGTTCCTAGGATGCAGAGATTGTCCAATGCAATGGTAATACAATCAGGTGCATGGTAGCGATAGAGAAAATGATTATCCAGTACCACATTGCAAAGCAAAAAATATCCATTGTATTCCCTTACACAGGCAATGGAAACACACAAAAGGTAAATGTGAAGCATTGGATTTTGGCATTGGAAACATGAAACAAGTTGAAAACATATGTGGAAGCAGGAAGATGTCTTGGACATGGTAGGGCAACACCATCACTCCAAATGGGAACCCAAGGAGCCATGCATGCTGCCTAAAAACTTCATGGGTCCCAGAAAGCCGGCATGGAGAGTTGAGAGGGCCAAGGAAACCTTGGTGATGCATCGCCGACCTCGGGGGTTGGCCAACGGTCACTCTGAGGCCCATGTGTGCCACAGAGTGACTATTGGTAGTTTGACCAGGGTCAAACTACCAAAAGTCACTCTGTGGCACACATGGGCCTCTAAGCAGCCAATAGTGATTTTCTTTGTTTAATGGAAATGTAATTTTTGAAGATATATTTGGTTTTACTTTTCAAGGGACTTTTTTCAAGACCAATATTGATATGTTTTAGAAAATTTTGGAAGTATGTATTTTTTTAAAGAGCTTGAGAAAAAGAAAAAATCTCGCCTACGTCGACTTGGGACTGTCTCGCTTTGAGGACATGAATGACATGCAAATGCAAGGGTCGTTATCCACATTGTTGACCATGAATGTGTGTGTGTGTGTGTGTGTGTGTGTGTGTGTGTGTGTGTGTGTGTGTGTGTGTGTGTGTGTGTGAGAGAGAGAGAGAGAGAGAGAGAGAGAGACCACCGCCTTGCTTGTGTGTGTGTGTGTGTGTGTGTGTGTGTGTGTGTGTGTGTGTGTGTGTGTGTGTGTGTGTGTGTGAGAGAGAGAGAGAGAGAGAGAGAGAGCATCACATTGCATGTGTGCATACACATGTACATTTATGAGGAGGAGAGAGAGAAAGAAAGATTTTACCGTTGAGCTCATGCACTTTTCAAATTTTCAAGATATTATTTTTTGACATTAGTATATTTTTAAAAGGATAGCTAAAGTTTTTCACCCGTAGAAAATGGATTATATGCCCGACAAAGACCAACCCTCACATTAACTCCCCAAATCGGTAGAGAGATTTCCCAGTAATTGGACATTTTACCAATTCTTGGATATTTTGTTTTTTTTATTTTTAAGAGTTAACATGTGGGCCATGCTTAAAAATCTATAAATTATTTAAATTTTGGCAAACGAGGGTAAATCTAAAATCAATGAGAGAGAGAGAGAGAGAGAGAGAGAGAGAGAGAGAGAGAGAGAGAGGACAATTTTTTAGTGTTGTATTTAATGTATTGAAATGCAAAGTCCAACAAATGAAGCAGGAGGAGAGAGGAGGACATAACAAAATGTTTGCGTGTAGGAACACTTTAAAGTGACTTTAAAATTTACAAGACAAGTCTTCAACAAAAGTGAATATCTGGAGGAGGAGGAGAGAGAGAGAGAGAAGAAAAAAGTTTTTAATGCCATCGGAACAATCCCAAAAGATATGTCTCACAACATGGGTAAGAGTTATTTTTGTTTCATCTTCTCTCCCTCTCTCTCTCTCTCTCTCTCTCTCTCTCACACACACACACACACACACACACACGTACACACACATTTTGATAAAAGGAGAATCACACACACACACACACACACACACTCACACGTACACACATGTTCTGATAAAAGGAGAATTTGAAAGGTTGTAGGAACATCCGATGAGATCTCAAAGATCCATCCGATGGTAGAGAGAGAGAGAGAGGGAGAGAGAGATGCAGACCAATCATAGCCATCTATACTTTTCTTTTCAAAAAAATGAGAAAAAGTTATCTTCTGCTTTTTAAATGTCCACCTGGGATCATCGCTTCAACTAGAGGGTTTTGGGGGGGGGGGGGGGGGGGGGGGGACGAGGGGAGAATAGAAACTTTACATGTCATAGTTATTGTATTGAAACAATAGCAAGATGCCTCAAGACCTATGTGACAAATCTTTCCTTCAAGTATATATATATATATGTGTGTGTGTGTGTGTGTGTGTGTGTGTGCGTGCGTGCATGTGTGTGTGTGTGTATGTGTGTATCTGTGTGTGTGTATGTGTGTCAGGGATCGAAAAAAGATAGGTTTGCTTTATCCAAATCCTGTTCAAAATGAAAAATGGCCGGCTCAAATTTGGGCAAGAAGGTTCTCAAGCCAATTCAAATTATGGACTTTTTAGTTATAATATGAGATTTGTAGTGCGATTATCCCCCTCAAATTTGGAGTTAGTCAGCTTATACACGTGTGAAAAGGTTCCAAAGACAAGTCCACAAAAAATGTTTCCCAAGACTTGGTGTGTGTGTGCGCGGTGCCCGCTATGTGTACATATAGACATAATTGGAATATATCAAGATGCCTCAAGACCTATGTGACAAATCTTCGCTTCAAGCACATATATATATATATATATATATATATATATATATATATATATATATATATATATATATATATATAGATGTATATAATATATATAGATGTGTGTGTATGGGTGTGTGTACTATTTGTACATATAGATATATATGTATACATACATCCATACCTACATACAAGGATAGAAGCAAGTAAGAAAGTGGAGGAGAGACATTGAATCCAATTGGGTTCCTATCATTGAAACCAATTCTAGAACCCACTCCATTTATTAAAAAAAAGTTTTATTATTACATTGACTTCGCTTAGCTTTCATCTCTTTACACCATGCTAACTTATCTAATCTCTATAATCAAGCTTGGTAGCATTTCTAGATCAAGGTAGACCAAAAGGAGGAATCTCTCTCTCTCTCTCTCTCTCTCTCTCTCTCTCTCTCTCTCTCTCTCTACAATTAGCAATCGACAAAGTGACAATCGACGAAATCCACAATCGAGAATCAAAAATAAAAAATTAACATCGACATCTATGAAATTGAGAATTGACAAAATTGAGAGTTGACGCAATTTGAAAAGTTTAATCCAACAAAAATAAGGTAGAAGATGTGCAATCCCAAGGTAGGAGCAGACCTCAACAAACAGCAAGGGTGGATGATGGGAGATTTTTACGCTAGATTTATTTGAGCTTTATCAGTGCTCTCGCCTTTGGGTTGACTTGGAATTTAAAGGTGAATTTCAAAATTTATAAGTGGAATTGTACTAAATCTAGGTTTTCTAGATCATTTAAAGGCAAATCTCAAAATTTTGTAAGGAGGCTTATACTAAATCGAGTTGAGGCATAGTGCTTTCTCCTAAAAACTTAGAAAACTTGCATACGAGAAAGTTTAGGGGCAACTTGATTATATTTGAAAGCATTTACACTCAATTTCTCAATAATTTGTAGGTTTTCTCACCTTCAAATCTATAATTTAGAGATAAATTTCAAAATCTGCAGGTGGGATTACACTAAATTGAAGATTTTTCAAGCATTTGGCTATACCATACATTTTTTCAAACATTTTAGAGGCAAATTTACTATATTTGAAGGTTTTTGCACTAAACTTCTTTGCACTTTGTAAATCCTCTAAACCTTAATTTATGTTCTCTAACCTTTGTTTTTTCTTTTTAAAATGCTCTTAAGAGCTTGATTTGAAGTAACTCAAAAAGAAAACATGCAGACCTTGGCATATCCTTTGCACAGGGTTCTCCAGCCAATACAACATATGCACAATGTGAACAAAAACATACCCAAACATTTTTGCAAGTACACTATATTTCTATCAAGTTCTTCTTCTCGGCAAGTCGCTTCCTATTGCTTGATAAAATCCATTCACAATTAGAGATAAATCTCATATTTTGATGGGATTATACTAAACCTAAGTTTTTTCCTCCAATCGTTCTGTGTGTCCTAGCATTCAAATTAAATCTTACGGGTGTATGGCCCTTTCTATGGGGAGAGAGAGAGAGAGAGAGAGAGAGAGAGAGAGAGAGAGACCCTTTTCTTGGCACCCAATCCACTCTCTTTATTTATTTGCTATGGTTCCCTCCCGTAAAGCCCTTTCCTTATATCACGTAGCAAGGGCCTCCAAGGTGCATTAGATATAGTTGAGAAATTTTGTAGCTGGGATTATACTACACCTATGTTTTTCTTGAGCACTAAGGTACACAATAGATTTTTGCTATTATTCAATAGTCCATTATCTATAATCTCTATACTGGAATTTGAAAAATCAAAGGAAGAAGAGGGCCTCCACGCGTTGTTTTTTGGTTGATTTGCATGGCATGTTGGATCAACGCCGAGATTGAGTTGTTGAGTCCTTATCGAGTCGTCTTTCTTACCATAGACGCATTAAAGAGCCTTTGACAATTGAGTGAAGTAGTTCAGATTCTATACAATTCCATCCTTTTTCAATGACCTACACTATTAAAAATTGTATGCCTGACAACAAGTTGTCAGCCTCTGTGTGTGTGTGTGTGTGTGTGTGTGTGTGTGTGTGTGTGTGTGTGTGTGTGTGTGTGTGTGTGTGTGTGTGTGTGTGTGTGAGAGAGAGAGAGAGAGAGAGAGAGAGAGAGTGTGAGAGAGAGAGAGAGGGAGAGAGAGAGAGAGAGACCACATAGACTGTGCAAATCACTTTTCTCGACAATGTGCATACTGTAGTAGTCAAAATTGTATGTGTGTGTGTGTGGGGGAGAGAGAGAGAGAGAGAGAGAGTGCTCTTCCACTAGCAAGTAGATAGAGAAAGAGAAAGAGCTAGGTGGGTCATTCGGGACCAAGACCAAGACCTTGATTAGGATAGCTACTAATGATCATATAGAGGCAAACATGGGACGAGCATGGGACAAGCACTGTCCATTGGTGGGGAGTGCTTGGTAGTAGAATATGGATGTTCAAGGCAATAGGTGTGCATGGATTTTCTTGCGCCACTAAGATTCTGGTCTGGTAGCAAGAGAGTAAAGAGCTAATGGCTTAGGTGGGAGCAGTTGTAGCCAGAACTCGGACATAATGTGTGTGTGTGAGACATAATGTGTGTGTGTGTGTGAGTGTGTGTGTGTGTGTGTGTGTGAGAGAGAGAGAGAGAGAGATGCAGGAACCCATTCCGTTGTCCAAACTTACGGGATGTATTCTTCTCCATGCTCTCTCTCACCCCCCCATTAGCAACGATGACACTTCCATGTATATTAGAGCACTCTGGGGGCTGACATATTGAGAGATATTTATCTGCAAGCTATGACGGTGATGTAGTAATTGAAGCAAAAAGTTAAAATGGATCCTTTTCTTGAAATAGTGAATAACAAAAGATCTTAATTGGGGATGCAAGAGTGTAGTGCATCTTAACATTAGATGCATTTGGGCTTCTTCTATGGCTAGCAATGATGTTTTAGCTTCTAGGAGCCATTGCCGCTGACTACTTTAGCTTCACATATTTAGAGAAGCTGTAGATGTTTTGCATCTATCCCAAGGCAAGTGTGTGTGTGTGTGTGTGTGTGTGTGTGTGTGTGTGTGAGAGAGAGAGAGAGAGAGAGAACTTAATTTTCAACAACATAGGAACAATTCAAAAAGGGACTGGTGTTTGTGTGTGTGTGTGTGTGTGTGTGTGTGTGTGTGTGTGTGAGAGAGAGAGAGAGAGAGAGAGAGAGACATTGTTATCTTCCTAGCGTGATTCCAAGGACTACAATTTCATTCTCCTCACACGTGGGCACGCAGATACACACACACCTACCTATATATGAATGTGTGTGTGTGTGTGTGTGTGTGTGTGTGTGTGTGTGTGTGTGTGTGAGAGAGAGAGAGAGAGAGAGAGAGAGAGAGAGATCCAATAGCCATGCTTTTCTTAGCCGCAGCAACGCGCGGGTCACATACTAGTAGTTATAAAAGAAGTACAACAAGACCATGTAGCAACACTTTCTCGGTTCTCCAAGGGCTTTGTGGTACTTGAATCTCAAAGCATAGTAAGATGGTCATATGGTCTAGATTTCCCTAGCATCTTATATTGGCAACAACTTTAGAAAGCCGATTTCAAATATGTGGCTTGTTTTATTTTCTATCATGTATAATGCGCATGGGACACTCAAGGAGTGTTGTTGATGTTAACCACATTTGTGTTTGTGTGTGTGTGAGAGAGAGAGGGAGGGAAGGAGGGAGGGAGAGATTTAAACTGTCATAATTTGTTATTCTATTTTAAACTTGTTAATCCTTTTGTGTGAAACACAGTCGTTACTCTCAGAAAGCGCTCTACCATGGCTTCAAGTAAAGAATCCTTGAGACAAAACCATCCTTAGTTTTTTAAGGAGGATCCTAGGCTAATTATCAAGTTTCTAAAGTGATGGAAAATGTTGGTATTGGAAGTTTTTGGAGAGAGTGTGTATTTACTTCATTATATTATGGCACACCATTTCACATACATACATGAAGAACCTCTATTTAAATCAATATCCATAGGTGCAAACAAAGCAATCCAAATATACAAACCACCCTTTTTCTTCCCAATAAAGCAATGAATCCTGATAGAATACAATTCTCACAAACCTGACTTAGCATGTCCATCGACCTAATCACTCTATATGTTTAAAATCCCACCTTGCTAGAATGGAGATGCGAACCAATTCACAATGAATAAACATGTTGAAATTTAAATGAAAGCTCTTCGCTCATGGCCCATGGTCATGTCTGACATGGTTCCCAATGAGCGAATAATCTTTTGCAGTTCCACCCAAGAAGGTGAAAAGATTGGGTAGAGTTTGATCTCTTTCTTTCAAGCCAAAAGTGCAGCATTGGTGGTTTATTAGTCTCCACCACCAAACCATTGTGATGATTGCTTCCATGGCTGCACCTTGCTTGGCTTGGGGTGTCGCCACATTCATGATTAAGGGGCCATAACATGGCATTTGAGTAAGCTTTTGATGGTGTGCTTGATTGGGATGTGTGATTACCAATGCAAAGTGGCACCTCCTTCCAAGCCATGTCAATGCATGCCATTTCCTTTTGCCCTCGTTTTACATTGGTGCAATAAATTAATAACTTGTCTATCTCACTCTAAACTTGCTAGCTATGCCATCCAATAGAGATAAAGATAATGAAAGAAGTGTGCATGAGAAAAGGGATTTTTTTGGAGTGCCGCATGCTCTTCTTATATTATCATAGCCATACATGTCAATGTCTATGAGTTAGTATGTTGTTCTACATGACTCAAATCTCTATTATAGAACATTGGGCATCTAACATTAGGCATTTGTGTGATATCTAACATTAGGCATTTGTGCTCTGCGTCAATTGCACAACACCTTGAGCCTAGTATATTATGAAAGTGCAATGTCCTCTCTCTCTCTCTCTCTCTCTCTCTCTCTCTCTCTCACACACACACACACACACACACACATACATAGGCGCATGCAATATATGTACTTCTGGCAATTTTTGAGAGAGCTAAAATGTATGATAGGTCGTCGATCCTGATGCTCATATGGAGTTCCACTCTCTCTCTCTATCTCTCTCTCTCTCTCTCTCTCTCACACTCACACACACACACACACACACCGACTGTTGCCAGCGACATAGGACATAATTTTTGTAGCCTTGGATGCTGGTTGGGGCGGGGGCAGCCAACATTCTGTATGTTTTTGGAGCATGCTTGCTCTCCATTTTGAGAGCACAACAGAGAGAGAGAGAGAAAGAGAGAGAGAGAGAGAGTCGCACGTTGGCCCCTCCATGGATCCAAAAATTGTGCCCCCCTTGCATCATGCGAATACCCTCGCTCGCAAGATGGGCTTGAACATGAGCTGAGGTGTTCTTGTTGAGCATAATAAGACGAAAATCTCTCTCTCTCTCTCTCTCTCTCTCTCTCTCTCTCTCTCTCTCTCTCTCTCTCTCTCTCTCTCTCTCTCTCTCTCTCTCTCTCTCACTCACTCACACACACACACACACATACACACGACTGCGATATATTTGGCAAAACCCAGAGCTTTTCACGTGGAGGGAAGGTGGCTGTGGCCTGCTATTGGCGAATATATTCCACCCAGAGGTCTCCCCACACGTTCCATTAGACTCCCAAGTTAATGACACGTGGCAATGCTCACAACTCGATAATATTTTAAGCTCCATAAAGAAATAGTATAGAAGCCTATTTGACTTAGCCCATCATGTGGGATGCCTACCAAGTCATATGGGGTATGCCTACTAAGTCATATGGGGTATGCCCTAAATCCCTTTAGCAACTTGCAAGTCATCGAGAGATTTCACCTTGCTTGCATTCATTCTTTAGATAATACGACGCCAGAGAATTTTAACGCATTTTTCAAGTTTTGTTTTTTTATATAGCAAAACTCACATTTGTGAGTGAATTATATTGAACAGCCTAATAAATTACAAGGTCTTGTCATGCTCTTGTTAAGCCATGACATCATCCAGGGACCATACTTACATCGGCTATCAAGGCAGCCACCCCTACCAACCCGCCTCCTCATCCTTGATACACAAGGTCCATAATCTTGCCATTCTGAGATCTTTTATTTACCGATGGTCAAGATTTTCTCCCATCCTAGGCATTCCATCTGCTGACAACAAGGCACAAGTAGTCCTAGACCAATCCTCCGAGTGTTGCTTGCGCCCGAGCATCCATATTAGCACTTTGCTTTCTTGAGTAATTTCTGTGAAGCTTGCCACCTCAAAACCTCCTTCAAACACACGGCGGTTCCTTGTCTGCCATATATTATGTAAGAAGAAGTATCTGACGATTTGAGTGCTGACGAGGAGGGCAGGACTTCTTGAATTCTTGCCTCCAAGGAATAGGTCAGTCTTGAAGAAACTAATTTTCCATGTTCTTTGGACCCACTTGCATATTTTCCATGCAAGGCCTTTTATAGTTGGGCAGTCCATGAATAGGTGGGCCAGACCTTCACTAGCTATCCTGCACCCCAAGCATCAATCTGACCCAATCCCTCTCTCTTGAATCTTCACCCCCATCGGTAGAGCACCCCAAATTACCTTCCATAGAAAGACCTTCATGTGTTGCGGAACCTGTGGCTTCCATATGTTCTCCATTACTTGCACCCACCTTCCCTCCGGCCATTTCTTTTTCCATAGCTTGTTAAGGGGGCTAGACCAATTCTTCTTATGCATCATCGTCTGATAAATGCTTTTAGGATGGGGTTTCCAAAATAGACTGCTTCCGGGCCATTTCCAGGCATTCCAGTCAAACTCCGAATCACAGATTGGCATCACTAAATTGTCAAGCTCCTTCATCACTTTGTGGACAAGCAAGACCTCCAAGCTATTGAGTTGGTATTGGGTAACCAGAAGGTCAATGGTTTTCCAACTCTTGTTGCCACTGTCCCAGAAGTGCCCAAGTCACTTCAGATCCTTATTATTCAGTTTCCTGGTTGTCTCAATCCAATAGGGAGTTTGTGGCAGATCTACAACTTTGGACAGCCAGAGGGACCAATGCAAAATGGAGTTCTTGAAGTATCTCACTTCTTCCCCCCATTTTAAGACTCTTGCTGCTCTGTTGCATTTTCTTATCAATTCTTCTGAGTTGCCCCCAGTCTTAAGGTGGACCACTCTGGGGCTAACAGTTCGTCATGAACCTCCACCCCTCTCCACTTTCCACCATCCGAGCCAAGTTAGATGCTTCTATCATATCCCTGACCATGACAGCCCAAACTTGATCCTGTTTAGCCAAGGAAACAAAAAACTTGGAGCAAAAAGCTTCTGCATGGGCCCCAGGGTTGAGAATTCCAAGGCCTCCTTGATTCACCGGTTGAGCAACTGATTCCCACCGGGCCCATTGCCATGGCCTGGAGGATTTTGTGTTGTTTTTCCATAAAAACCTTTTTACCGATTTTAAGAACTCTTTCCAGTGACACTTAGTCATCTTGAGAAGTGGGCTAGTGAAGGCAATATAAGGAATCATAAAGGCATTCATCACTTTTATCCGACTTGGGAAGGGGAGAAGAGCATACTCCCACCTACTCATTTTTGTTTTGATTTTTTCCACCACCCACTCAAATCTTTGCTTGTGAGTTATGTCCACCCCCAAGGGGGCTCCCAGATGTCTGAGTATATTCCCTTTTGTGACAATCTCCCCCGACTAGACAGTAGGGTCAAATGAGTCATTTTCCGATAGGGAGATCAGCCTTGACTTCTCTATATTACACTGGGACCCCGAAGCTACTGAGAGCATTTGTACAATCTCCAGAGATTTTCTGATGAGCTGGGGGCATGCCTTCAAGAAAAGGAGAGAATCTTCTGCAAAAAGGTTTGCTAGGAGTTGGCTATTTCCTGGCAAAGCAAGGCCTTGCAACTCCCATCGTTTCGTACTAGCTTCGAGCATTGTGATTAAAGGATGTGATCCTATGGCGAAAAGTAGCGGGGCTAGAGGGCATCCCTGCTTAACAGACCTTTTGACCTCAAAAGAGCCCACAATTCTATCGTTGAAAAGGAGCTCTGGCTGGCTTCCAGCCCCCAGTACGCGTACCAGCCGACATAGGCGCGACCCAAATCCCAGATCTTCCATGACAGCTTCTATATATGTCCATGTTATTCTGTCATAAGCCTTGTCCAGGTCCAGTTGCAGCAGAATGCACTCTTGCTTTGTGAAAATTGCGTATTCGATGCCCACCATTGCTGCCAAGATGTTATCGTAAATGGACCTTCCTTTTATGAACCCATGTTGATGGGGAAAGATGATCTTGGTTAGTAAGGGGGCTAGTCTGAGGGCTACTTCTTTAGCTATAATTTTGTAGGCCACTGACATCATCATTATAGGGTGCCAATGTTTCAGTTGAGAACCAAAAATCTGTTTTGGGATGGGTTTGATAAGCCCTCTCTTTACACTTACCTCCAACGACCCTTCGACCATGGCTTTATTGGCCAATCTTGTGATTGGGGCCTTGAGATCATCCCAAAATTCTCTATAGAATTCCACCATCATCCCATCCCACCCAGGGGAATTTTCCTTGCCAAGGGCTTGCAATGCTAGTGAAAATCCGTCTTCGGAAAATGCCCGCTCCAAGCAGTTAGCTTCTGAGTGGGGAATTTCCTTCTTGACACTCTGTAGGAAGGTCCCTCTGGCTTCTTCCACTTCTTGGGACTGGATCTCTGGCCATCCAATGATTTGACTAAGATAGCTCAACATTAGACCAGCCATCCCATCGTGGTTATGAACTGATGTCCCTTTCTCATCATAGAGCGAGCGGATGTGGCCCCGGCTCTTCTTTATTTTTAAATCCCTAAAAACTTAGTTTGATTGGAGGCTTCAGGTTGAAGGAAAGTCTCCTCGAGAGAAGCCTTGCCTTTTTCATATCTTCTAACTGCTCATTAGCAAGGTTAGATTTGGCTTCGAGCCAACATTTGTGCTCCTCCTCAATAGCATGCCCATTGGCTTTTATTGAGGTAAGCAATTGTACCTTCGTTGTAAGATGCAGAAGGTGTACTTCCCTAGCTTTCTTGAATCGGGGGCCCGAGGTTTTGATTGCTTTCTGGATGCTCTGAGCAAAGAGGTCCAACACATTGTGTTTGTTGAGGTCGACATCTTTTTTGAGCTTACCCAGTGCTTTCTTGGTTAGATTCCTGAAAAGAGGGTCTTTTAATAGGTGTGCCCCTATTACTAATAGTTTTTTCTCACCTCTTGGGGTCTGCTCCTCCCCTTTATTCTTCTTAAAATGTATGTGCAGAGGAATGTAATCCGAAAGGCTTTTTGTTCGGACTACCTTCATCTCCATCAACGACGGTAACCAGTCAGCTTGGTGTGAGCAATAGCATCCATCCAACCTGGAGGCAGTGCGGGCATACTGGAGGCTTGTGTAGGTGAAACCAGGCATGCTGTTCCATGGGCCGACTTCCCATAAGTCGATCATCGCCCACTTTTTGCACAAAATTTGCCATTTAGACCTTTCCGATCCAGCAAGCATACTGGAGGATCCTGTTCTATCCCTACTCTTTTCTACCATATTGAAGTCGCCAACCAACAACCACTCCCCTTCAATAGGAGTATCCCTATGATGCATCCACAGTTTAGCTCTTTCTTTTGCATTGCAAGGGTTGTACACATTCACAACGGTGAAGGGATGCCCTTCCCATCTGATTCTAATCCCCAAGATTCTGTCGGATGGTTGGTTAAGAACCAACTTCGGCTCCAATTCTCTATCCTCAATGGTGAGGACGCCACTAAAACCGTTACTTCCTTCTCCATAGAATACCACTTTCTTTCCAAGCGCCTGTTTTCTCTTGCTATGGGCATCTAAGTGGTGTTCTTGGATGGCCCAACAATTGACTGTCTTCTCCTTTTTTATTTCCTCCCAGAAAAGGGTACTCTTCTTACGGGGTTTTCAACCCCTTTACGTTCCAAGATTGGATAGTGAGAGACTCCATCATTAATGAGGGTTCATTGAAATAGAGGAAAAAATTCTTCAGCATCCAAATCATCCCCCCCCCCCCCTCTCTCCTTGGTCACAGGAGAATCCGGGGGTTCCAAGTCAGGGGATTTCTTTTCTTGCAGTGCTGCAAATGGATTGTGCAATGGGACAGTGAACCCCCCTCCTCTGGAAGGGGTGGAGGATGAATTAGATCCTTTCACCTCAAGTGTTCTCACGACTTGAAGCACTTTGGAGTCTCTTGCCACTACCTTCACTCTTCTGGCTCTTTTCAGACCATGGACTTGGACAACCCATCGTTGTCACTATCATAAATTTGGGGGTAGCAGTGGGAGTAATGATCCTATTATTATTCCCTGCACCTTCAGATGTTCATTGTATGGGAATCAATTCCTCCACAATCTTATCCTTCATCTTAATATCCATTTTGTCACATACCATACCTCCTTTATCCTTCTTTGCATTTACCCCTTCGTTACTGCCTCCTTGCTTCTCCAGCCCTTCCATCGGGATTCGAAATTACTGGGGGCCTGTGCTACCGTAGCTGCAGTATCATTAGACTTCAAGGGGTAGTCCTTGGCAAAGTGTCCAAAGTTGCATTCAAAACATGCCCCAAAGTATGATCCAAAGTTTTGCGGAATAGTTACTAGTCCTGCTCTGACATTGATAATCATGCTCTTAGGTGGTGTTTTAGACACATCTCAGCCTATACAAACCCTATTTGAGGTTTTGCCAAACCCTCTCTTGCTAGGTATAAATAATGGAGTGCCCAATTGGCTAGCAAGCATCCTGAGATTTTCCTAGAGCCAACTAGGCAAACCCACAAGCTCAACCCAGGCCGGATGAAACCCTTGTAAAGATTCAGCTAAGCGAACACTGGCTCCCACGGCACCACACAAACTGTAGTCCTATTAAATACTATGGGCCCTTTGTCAAGGATCTTTTCCACATCGGAGGCCTCTTTGAATCTTATTGAACAGAATCCTTTAGCTAGGTAAAAAGTACTTTCAACTGCTCCTCCATGACCAAAGATTTGAGGGCCTTGAAGCCATTGAATCATCTCAAACCTGTTCGGGATTCTTCCATTGAACCAAATACAAGCATTAGCTTAGCTTGCTTGGCTAACTATTTTTTGATAACGACCGGTGGAATCGCTACTGTAATAGCCTCGGCAACCTCCACCTGTTGGGGCAAAGACTTTTTTAAAGCGGAAAAGACCCGATCTGCCAACCCGTCTTCCACCAGCCCACTGTAATCTGGTTGATATGTATGTCCGGAATGTCTTCTCTTGAATGCAATAATTGTGGGATACAGGAGCTCTGGCTGGCTGTTTTTAGGATGCGAAGCGAGGTCACTTCTCTTGATGTAATCACCTCTGTTTGCATCTTGAAAGCATGTGGCACTACGTAGGACTCCGATATGAGCAATAATGATATTGTTAAATAGGAGCTTTGTGCTTGGCACTGCCTTGATGGACGAGCTAGTTTGCGGTAGCATATGGATTTTTGCAATTTTGGAGAGCTTGGTTGATAGGCCCAAAAAGATCAAAATGCATCTCGGCTTGTATGAATTGCACTCGAGAGTCGGATCAGCAGGCATGTCTTTACAGCTTGGCAACTGAAGCATCAGGCAGACAATGGAAAGCATTACAAGTTGCGGGGGGGGGGGGGGGGGAGGAGGATCTATTGAAATTTTACAAGTAGTTTTAATGGTGGCCTTGACGCTTTTGGAGAAATTCATCATATGGTTCCACATGCATAGTAGAAAGCTACATGAGGAGGGGCTATATGTTGGAGCATGGCCTTATGATAGGCATCACAAGGAGGCCTTGAGAGCTTGTTGCCTAGCAGCTATGGCAGGTGCGTCTCTGGCACTGCTCGAGGGCGATCACCACTGGTTTTGGTGTCGTTGGCAGCAAGTGGTGGTGTGGATGGTGGCCAAGGATGACGTCGGGCCGTCAAACAGTGATGATGTGGCATACCCGGTAGTTGGAATAGTTTCTCGCTCCCATAAGGGCAAATCATTTTTTGAAGGAGTCCATGGGGAGCAACGACGGTGTCGTTGCTACCCCCATAGGGTGCCATTCATGTACTACAAGGAGGGGATATCTCGAGCCCATCGAGGGCAGTTCTCACCGATTGAAAGTGGAACGCTGATGTGGTGTCAACCATGCAATGGAATGCTAAGTGTGCATGCTAGCTGTATGCAATGCACAAGAAGTACCAAAAAGGACCTCTAATTGCCCTTGTGAGTAAGATAAACCAATTTCTTTTGTTTTTAGGCTTTTGTGAAAGCCCCCATAAAAGGGAATTCACACAGATTTAAAAGGGCTTTTTTTCATTTTTGCAGTTTTTTGGAAGGGTAGAGAGAAAAGTGCATACTTTTGAAGAAGAAGCCGAAGTTCACCATTGAAGCTTGGCTATCGATTTTCCCTTTCTCCCCTCTCCTCTACTCGTCTTTGCTTCTCTTGCCGGGTTAGCATGTCTGCGTGTGTTGCCCTCAAGTCGGTGTTTTTGTGGTTTGATGCAAAGAGAGAGAAAAGAGGTGGTGTTTTGATGGGTGTGATCCCTGCAAGTTTGTGGTGTGCGTTTGTGCTCTGTTATAAGTATATGTGTTGGCGTTTTCATGATGTTGTCGGTGTTTGTGTGTGTAAATCTGAAATTTTGAAGGTGATTATTAGGGGATAGGGGTGTTGTGAAATCTCTAAGCTATAGAGAGGAGTTTTTTGTGTGTGGTGGGTGTTTTCCCACTTCCCCCTTTCTAGCGTTATCACTCTCCCGACATCTTCTAGGTGAATTGGCTCGTATTCTTGTTCGTACTTATCGACAAAAATGATAAGGGTCCCTGTCTCGCAGAATCAAATGAAAACAAGTATACGACTTTGTCTTCGCTTAGTTCATTCACATGGGGTTCCATGCAACGGTAGTAAGAGATGAATCTCCCATCCTCGTGCTTGTAAATCCCAATGTTTTTGTGAACCGTTGTCATTTTCACTACTCTCTTGTCATGAATATAAAAGGCTCTAGGAAGATTGAGTTTAGGACGAAACTCTTGAGTCTCCATAACCATCTTCCCATTTGCTATGTTGTCTCGGTACCAATTGTAATTTTTTGGGTCTTTGACAATGTGGTAGTGGTTTCCTTCCTCATCATGGATCCTATCACCATCATCATCTACTACAATTACTGCCCAAACCTTTAGCTAGTCATTCTTCAATACAAATGCATTGACATCCTCAAACATCCACATACACTAAGGCTCCATGGTCATTTGTTCCCTTTAGGAAGATTGTCATGTATTTTGGTATGTTTAAGGGTTTTTGGAAGGTGCTACCTCCCAAAGTCCCTTGCTATTGGAAACCTCCAAGTTGTTGGTTAGCCATTTACTAATATGATTTGTTGAAAGAGGTGTCAGTATTACTACCCTCTTCTATAATTGGTGCTAACGGATCTACCCTTGCTTCGTTTACACTCTCTTCTATCGACACTACGCTAACTTGATCTCCAATCAGCCTCTGTTCTCTTTGGTTACAATTTTTGGATCTCAAATTGATCAATTTTTTCACACAAAAAAAACTATCAACCCAAAGTGTGAGTGCGCATGTGTGTGGATATGTGCATGCATGGTGCGGTGTGTTTCATGCGGGGAAGGAAGAAGCAGAAGGAGATGGTGTGGGTGGAGAAACCTTAGGAATTAATAGTGAGGAGCTCCTTATTTATATGTATATAATGAATAAGGAAGTGTACACACGATGGGTGGGCGGTCAGATATTGGACGTCCGCCCTCGGGCAAAGGTGCAACGTCTTTACCTCAACAAACACCCACTTAAAGGTGATGCACAAATAAGTGAGACCTACTAAGCTACTAGTATGTACAAGAAACTAGGTAAGAGTCTCTCCCAACCTATGTTCATTGGCTCACTCTATCGATCTACACGCAGTCATATCAGCTCATGTGGTAGGCGAGCATGCGTACCCATGCTAGAGCCTGCATGTACATCTTGTAGACTACTCTGTATGGTCTACAAAACTGTACTATGTCATGCTAGTGTTAGTCATTGCACGACTAACAACCCTTGCTACAAATGCTCCCACTATAGCCTTGATGCTAACAAGTTGAACATGAGACACCCAAACACTGACAAAATCTGTGCAAACCTAGCTATACTTGCCTCCCCTATGCGTTCTTTTTTGTGATATCTTCAAAAAGTAAATTCGCATTAAGTAACAAAACCTCCACTAAAGTTATCCCCTTTTTGTTATGTGCAATCAAACTTCCACATCTATTTTATGTAGAATACAAAATCTTTTGACTTTACATTTGAAAAGGCTTGTTAGTTCTTACATTCTGCAAAGTCTATCATTTCTTACAATCTTACCTTTTACTTTTGCATTTTAGATTAGATGTTTTGTAAGGTGTTTTTTGAAATGAACCAGGGAGTGACACGTGGACACCCTCTCCTTCCTTGAAAATTTTAAGCTGCATTATAAAGAGTATAGATCGTCATTGCTAGGGAAGTAAAAATTGACTTTCAAGAATATGGACTCAAGTCAAGCTTGGGATTCAAGTGCACCAGAGCAGGCAATGCCTAGTGATAATAGCAGTGCAGAATAAATTAGCATGATGCAATCAAGAGAGCAATTGCTACATCTCTATGGATAGAATGGAGATAAAGTCTTCTATACCGACTCAAATGGTCGTAAATATCTGATCAGTGGGAAAATCCAAGATCTTCAGGGTAACATTCTCTTGGTCAGCATACAGTCAAAACCTGATCATCCCCAAATATTTTCAGATTTTATCAGAGTTATGTACTGTCAACTCGAAGATGTAGTGCTAATAGATATCTAGCCAATTGATTTAACCATCTATCTAAATATATGCATTATTTGCAAAATCATAGGTTTGTTTTACATGCAATCAGGTTTCCAGTACATGGATTACTGTGGTCAAGCCTATAGCAGAGAGCCACCAATGCTTAATTCTACAAACCAAGAAATCAAGGTAACCCTAGCCGAGGAACAAAGTCAAAGGAAGTATAGAGGTGAAGATGGAGCAATCTACATCTTGATGTTGAGCATGAGTAGAGATAATATTGATGATATGGTTAGCACAGAAGACGACACTCAACAACAACCACATGTGGTCGAGCAAATGACACAACTTGTTATCTACTGTTCATATTTGTGAAAATATGCAAGTCCACACCATCTCTCCAACGAGGTGAGAACTAGCCCTTGGAGCCATGGTATGATGGATGGATGACATAAGGGTCATGGGATTATGATAAGGGTTGACTTTAGATGCCTTAGGATGAGCCCTACATCAGCCTTACACTTTCACACTCTCTACTAGAAGCCAAGGCCAAGATGGTGAAAAGTACTCCTATGACTTGGGAGAAATTTCAGGAATACACAACTTTTTAGAAGGCAATTTTGCAAAGTTAATATCCCTCAATCCAACCGTTAACTTTTTTGAGAAATTTCAGGAATACACACCTTCTTAGGAGGCAATTTCTCTCTCTCAATCAACCACGTTAATTTTTCTTGCTATACAAAGATCAAACTCTCTACTACTCTATAAGGACTACAAATTCACCATACAGATCTCGAAAATTTCACCTCCAAACTTGAGTTATAGAGGCGCCAACTTGGTAGGTCACACAAGAGTGACCAAACTTGGGGAGCTAATACCACAAGATGTATGCATTATCTGAAAATGCTTTCTAAAGAAAAGTTGCTCCAAATATCATGGAGAATCCCCACCTATAGTAGCTTTGCCTAACACCCACCTATGTGAGAGAATAGCTATATAAAGAGGGTGCAGTATACACAGTTGCAGGGGAGACAGTGCATGAGGTTGTGGAGCACATCCTTGGAACTAAAGTGGAGTGGTTAATCCCACACACTCTTACCTTGTGTACCTCATCATCTTGGAGCCTATTGAGCTCATTAGATAGCATTTATAGTCTTGGGTACTTAGCCTCTTGAGCTATTGTTAGCTCATATTGCTAGTCTTTGTAGCATTGTCTGAATAAGATTTGTTCATTTGCATTGCCCTTCGTCTATCTTGTGCCATTGTGCTTTCCAATCTTATGTTTATGCTTATGCTCAACTCCCCCATTCTTTTTCAATATTGTTATATGAAAGGAAGGTCATTTTCCCAAGGATTGCCCTAGGAATCCAACCAATAAGGGAAAAGTCATTGCGAACCAGACTTAAGGCCAAGAGCAGGAGCAGGAGCAACAAAAGAAACTACCACTATACCATCATTTGAGTTTCCTCGACACTCAAGAAGAAGCCCAGATTGGAAGTGAGAGTACAAAGGTGAGTTCATCAGACTCACTTATTGGCATGAACCACAACACTCAAATATCAGTTCCAAGAGCACCATCAACTGCATAGTAGACACCACAATTGCACGCTAGTTCACTAGCACCTCAAGGGTCAAGAATGGAATCACAAGGCAGTCATTTTATGCATAAATTTAGTCTAAACAAAGTGAAATCACAAGAGAACACTAAAAGTGTAAGGTTTGAAAATGATGTTGCACCAAAATCTGGTTATGTTTTACCACCTATGGGGGATAAAAGACACATTGACACAAATGTTTCTAATTTTCCATGGCATACATGATTATCATGCCATCTATTTGGACCAAGATGGAAGCATGTACCAAAAGAAACCTTCCGTATATGAAGGGTCAACTTTCCAAATAGTAGAAGTGTATCCTATACCAAATCAAAAAGGGTGGTTTAGATGTGATGAATATAAATTTTTTTCACTAAGCCCTGGTCCTAATAACACTATTGCTCAAATCATAGGAGATCCACAAGAATGAGTGTATAGAGGACAAGACAATGTTGTCTATAGTCTATCTAAAGGATAGATATTCCATGCCTCAAGAAGATATATAAGCTCCATTGATGGACACTTGTTGATGTCAGATCGACTAATAATGCCAAACATAACAAATACAAGGATAAACTCTACTCTTGAATAAAAGCCTAGTGAAAGTCCTAGGAAGGCGGTGTTACCATATACATGTAGTAGTGATGTGTGTGAACACACTAGGACCGCCGAGGCATTTTTTCTCTCTTTAGGAGGTTTTTTCCCTCGAGCATTGTATATACGCCCATCACTCTAGGTCTATCTATCTTTCCATTACATACTAAGAAACACACTCTCTATTGTGTGCCTTGAGCTTCCTTCGTCTTCTCCAAGCTGTGTGTGTTTCTCTGCAACCCTAATTCCCACAATTGGTATCAGAGCAGGTTGCATCCTCCCGGGCTTAGTCGCCAGCTGCTCCAGCACACGCCTGCTCACTTTCTCCGATTTCAGTGAGGTTTGGCGAGCGTTCGCAGGTCGACAAATATTTCGGGAGAGATCATAGAGCTCAGTCTGCTCATATTTCTGATTCGGGCTCATTTCGGCCTTCATTCCACTACAGGCAGTACTGCACAGGCTATTTTGTCATTTTGTGCAGAATTTTTGTCAGTGCCGTTTTCTGCATAACAAGTGCCTCATAGTCTTCTACGGTGTTAGAAGTTGGACACACCCCACGGAAAATGACTGCTCAAGAGATTATTATTTTTTGTAATTATTCATTTATTGAGAAAATCGGACATTTCACCTTTGTAAATATTGGGGCTTACAGAAGTTTCCAGATTGTATCCCAGTTTTGACACTTAGATTGAGTAGATGGTTAAATTGGAACATTAGGGTTTGAGAATTGTAAGGTATCAATACCACTTTTTGACCTTAATGAAGAACCCTTTTGTCATTTTAAAAAGTTTTTTGAAGTCTGTGTGAGTGAGCGTACTGTGTAAGAGAGAGAGTGAGAGCCTCATCTTGACGCTACACGTGCACCGGTGGTCGAAATCGAGTGCGGAGAAGTGCAACGTGTTGCCCCCGACGAGAGCTACGCGCCAATACCTACATTGCGCACATACGGTCCGGTTTTGCGAGATCCATCTACAAGCTTCATCTGGTGATTCCGTGAGCAAACGTTATCTGTTTTCGCATTTCAGCATATCCACGCATTCTCATTGAGTAGAACTACACATTAGGCACTTTAGTTTTTGGAAACGAAGACCTGCAAGTTTCGGCTAGACATCCTACGTGATTTTGCACCTGGTGTTTTGGGTTGAGGTTTTGGTTCATAGACCTTAGGGAGAGCGACCTATTGGTGTTTCGAGATCGTTTGATGGGTATTTGGCTCTAGAAAGCGTTGTAGGAAATCTCCTCTTATGCACTCCTGAAGGCTGTAGCTTAGACATTGGGTAGAGACCTCTGTAGGAATTAGTTAGGAGTCGGTCAAGTGTAGGTTGACACCCTATGCTTGCTTCCATGTGCCTGCGGGTCGAGCTTCGTCCTTAGCTGACAAATCTTATTAGGTGAGTTCTCGTTGTGCTTACGTCTGCCGCAGCGTATCCATCCAACATTGGCGTCGCTGCCGGGGACAAAAACCCTAGGTAGGTGACCGAGACTAGTCCTTGAGGATAGGGATTCTTTGGCTTGCCAAGAGTCTCGTTTTACATTTAGATAGGATCAGAGGGTAGAGGACTCTCTAGGTCATAGAGGGAGTCTAGGGGTGTGTCTGCTGGCCTAGATCCTTTGACTTAGGTACACTTAGGTAGTTTTAGTTGAGTTGTGGTGTAGAGAGTAGGAGTTGGAGTGGTAGAAGCGGTGAGAGGAGAGCTTAAGAGTCCGGAGAGGCCAGGAAGCAACCAAAACACCATTATCACCATTTCACATGATGAGTAGCAGTAGAGTAAGTAGGACATCATGATTTAGGATCTAGAGCACTTCATGCATGTATACTTGCTTGTTGGATTCATCACAAAGTTGTAAAAGACGCAAAAGTGTGTTTGAAAGCTGAAGTGAAGTCCAAAAGTTGTTGTGAGTGTTTTTGATAGAGCTGCAGTGCATCAAGAGCAATTCTGTTAGAAAAAAATAATTTTTAAGCCAGCAGACATCCTACGCGTAGGATGTCTACAAGCTAATCTGGTGGGAATTTTGGAATTTTGAGTTGACCAGTGTGTCCAGAAGGTAGGTTTTATCCTATGTTCACCTGGAAAGTGAAAATTTGACCATATCTTGACAGGATAAGGCCAGATAGACAGAAATTGTCAGACTTCCTACCCAAATTGTGCCAATGCATTATTTTAAGACCAAAACCATAGGATGGCTACATGAGCATGATCTGCATGATATATCGAGTGACTGAGAGAGGTTTCATCTCATTTGGGTGAGAAAATTGGGTTCTAAGCAGACTTTAGCACTTTTGACTGAAAAAGGTTAGAACAGCTAAAGTTGGGGACATTTGAAATCCAAACCAAAATCTAAGCATATCACTGGGTTGCTGACATCAAGGGGAAGCTGTGGGTCAAGTCTGGGGTCAAACAGACCAAAAAGACATCCTACGCGTAGAATGTCATCTGTGTGATTTTGCACTCCAAACTTAGTTTTGAGCATACCAGAGTGATCAGCACCTCAAGAGGAGTCTGTGCTTGCAATTGAAGCCATTTTGAGCAAAAAAGACATCCTATGCGTAGAATGTCTAAAGCAAGAAATTGAAGCCAGATACTGACTGTGGGCATAGCAGGGTGTTGTATAGCCTGAGGTAAGCCTCCTAGTCAATTTTGGTCCAAATTGGAGTTGATTTGACTGATCAGACCAACAGCAGGCTGTCATAACAGATTTTTGATCCATTGACTAGCTTATAGGTGTCCAAATTAAAAAGTAAAAACAGCTGTGGACTCAGCACATCAAGGGGAATCCATAGTGCAAAAATCCAGGCAAAACAGAGCAGGAGACATCCTACGCGTAGGATGTCTACTGGGGCTTAGTGAAGAGAAAATTTGACCGAGCTTATACAGTAAGGTTCCATTTGACTTAAGGGTTCTAGAACTTCTTTCAGAAGTGAATTTGGACCTTATTTGACCTTTTGACGGAGCAAAGACTGAATTCAAACTTTTTGTGTAAATTGACCAACATCCGAGGAAAGTACAGTTCCAGATTCAGTTCCAGATTAGCAGACCTAATCCAAAACATCAACAGTGTATAAAATACAGTAGTGGTTTAGGTTAACTCTCTAGTTATACCAATCATTACTAAAGTCACCTCTAGCGGATAGATGCTTTGATTCAATTGCCGAAATTAAACGCTTGTGTACAGGTATATTCAGCAGCAAAGCAAGAAGTTGTGCGGAGACTGATCCTTTGCCAGGTGAGTGGTTGGATTTGTATAAATTTCATTGCTAAGTTTGATGAATTTAAGATCAGGAAGACACATGTTTAGAGACCAAAAGGTGGCAGGTGATCAGGGTAGCTTAGTGTCCACCGAGGAGAGTGTAACTCAGGCAAGGCTAGATCCACTAGCACCGATTATTGAGGAGGGTAGTGATACTGACACTTCATCAGACAAATCCTTCTTCATGATGGGTAGTCAACAGCCAGGAGGTTTCACCTATGACGGACCAATGCCAAGGGGAAGCACCTCCCTAAATCCTTTGAATGATTCCAAGTTCACTGTAAACTTCTTAGAAGGAACAAACTCGAGGGGAACCCTGGTTTATTCTGACTATCGAGGATGCAAGTGTATTTGTATTGAAGAAAGACCGGATCAGAGACTGGAGATAATTTGAGTCTATGATGATGGAGATAGATTCCGAGACGAAAAGGGAAACCACTATCTGATCGTTAGTAACCATGAGGACTACAATAGATATGGAGATAACGTGGCGAAAGGGAAAATGGTTTTAGAAATTCAAGAGCCGCCTCCAAACATTGATCGACCTGGAGCGCTTTTTATGTATGATTAAAAAAAACCAAGGTTTCAACTTATAATGAGAATGTGGGAATTTACAAGCATGAGAGCGAGAGAATAGTCTCTTACTTTCGTTGCAAAGAACCCTACCCAAACGAGTTAAGCAAAGACAAGGTTCTTTACTTATTCTCTTATGAAATTGCTATGGGGAAGGATATCTTTTGTTGATAGGTACGGGTGAGAATACCAACGTATCCTCCCATAGGAGGTAGAAAAGGCAACAGTTCCAGGAGCATCAACCTATGCCCCTGATGAAGTACCAAGAGCCACCTACACCCCTAGCAAGTCGACAAATCCCTTTTCAGAGGAGTATGACGCGACCTCACATTCTACCCGACCGCAGACATTCAACAACCAAAACCAACCAGCAACCCATCTATCATTGCAGGCATGGCTTTGACAGACTGCAATATTAGAACAAGACCGAAACCGAGATGGTTATCAATCCGCACGAGGGCTAAGGGATTTACAAGAACCACCACTCTATTCACGGTATCAAGGAGAGAGTAAGACAAATACTCAAGGGTCAACAGAGCCTAGAAGACCACCCATAGAACGAGTTCGGAGAGATGAACCATCTCTGGCAAGAACTATTAGAAATTATGGCTTAGGAGCACCATTGGGAGAGGAACCAGCCTACTACAGAAGACCAGAGGAGGTATATCGATTAGAACGTGGAGATCCAATGATGAGATTTGTAGACCATCGTAGAATTAGGCCTTCTCAAGTGCAAAAATGGGTAAACAAGAAATACACGGGAAACAGGGATCCTAGAGATCATGTAGCAGCCTTTGTGTGTGTAATTAGAGCGGAAGAGGTGTTAGACTTCCCTACCCAATTTGCAGGGTTTGGACTAACCCTAGAGGATGATGCTGCTACTTGGTTTGACTCTGTGGAGCGTAGAGACTTTGAGTCGATGGAGGAGGTGTTTGACGAGTTTATCGAGGAATTCTCACAAAGGGGGATAGCTCATAATACAGTCTCACAAATCCATAAATTCAAACAGAAAGACGGGGAATTTGTGCGAAAGGTAGCCCTACGACTAAAAAGATCTGTTAAGTTCTGCCCTATGGAATAACTGTCAACTCAGTCCAGACTTATGCTTATATTTATCCAAGGACTAAGGAATTCAGATCTCCAGAAGGACTTACATATGAAGAGGAGCACGACGTTAAATGAGTTAACTAAGGAGGCTCTTTACCTTGTGGACAGTTGTGCAATCTACAAAGAGGGTGAGTTCAAGGATCTTGACGATGATTCATCCTCACAACAAAGTGGAAGCAAGTCTGCTAAGACAGCACTGAAAGGGGAAGTAGCTGTAAGCCAAGAGCAGCTTGTAGAGGAAGTGCTAAAAAAGATAAACTTGTACGCCAAACCCCAGGATAAATAGCCCAAGTGGTGTGGTATTGAACAAAAATGGACAAACCATGGGACGGAGGAATGCTATTATAACAAGGGATATGTGAGAGAGAGACCTTACGCTCCCCAAGCTCAGGTAGCATCTCCTCAAATTCCACCGATGCATAGGTATCAAGCAGGCAACCTACCAGGACCTGTAGACGTAGAGAGACCACAACCAGTGTTGGGGCAACAACCACCCCTACCAGGATTACGACCAGTTGGCATAAGATACACACCAACAGTAACCGAATCAGAAGAGAAGGCTTTGGTACCTATGCATGCATATTATGAAATCCCAATGGATTTGCTGTAAATGTTGTCTATTATCCACCGGAAGAACCCTCAAAACCAAAACCATGGAGCATGATAGGAGGTGCAGGACAACCAACAGCTGCAAAGGCAGCAGGAGAAGGAAGATATAGCTTGGACGAACGAACATTGTTTTTCATAGCCAACAAAGGCATGGGCGGGCAGAGACATGCATACCGACAACGAGGATCTCAAGGAGCACCTCAATAGCCTAAGGACCCTGCTACAAGTGTGGCGGAGACCATTGGCTAAGAGACTGTCCTCATGATGAAATCATTAGAGTCAACGCATATTGCACCGAGTGTGGAGTTACTCATTTGATTCTTGATTGCCCTAAGAACCCGAGCAAAGGAGCAAAAACTACCTTGAACATGCTGGAAGCAGTGCCTTCCAGTGGAGGGTCAGAAAACGAGACAATCATACCTATTCAGGCAGTAACGCGAGCCCAAGCTCAAATAATGACGAACGAACCCATAATTGAAGAGCCAAAAACCGATGCCCCAAGTTTAGAAACAAAAAATCAGAGAAGCACTTGGAAATCTAGAAAGGCGCGTATGAAAGCCAGGAGAGAATGAGAGCAAACGGCTCTATCCGAGGAGTTAAAACACACAAAGGATAGATTAGAGCGGTTAGAGGATCTAAATAGCCCAAGCTCACACACTGCGGCAACCATAGCACCCAAGGAAATAGCAGAACCCAAAAGTACAGGATCAGGAGGATCAGTACTGGCAGACAAGGTAAATGAGCAGTTAGATGCAATTTTAAAAGCTTACGAAGCCAGACTCAAAAAGACCAAACCCAAGAGCAAAGATGGATGACTTATCCATATGCTGAAATAGAAAAACAGAGGTTGGAAATGTGTAGAAAGATGATTGAAACAACTCAATCCTTGATAGGAAACCCGCTTGGTAAACCTGCAAATTGGCATGAAGTACCAGCTCCAACCCCTATCAAACCAACTTTAGAGGAACAAGTAGAAACGAAGGAAAGACTCACGAATGCCTATGAGTCTAGGGGAGAGCCTATCATAGTGCCAAATACAACAGATGAGGCAAGTGACGGGTTCTAGCTTAAAACATTGGCAGAAATGGGTAAGGATTGTAACGGTCTAGATGATCTGTGGAAGCAAATCTGTGACGCCAACGAAGATAACAGGGTAAGTTACCCCATGAATAGCACGAGAAAAGAGAAAAATGAGATCTTACCTCCTATTGAAGAATTTGAGGTAAGATCACAAATGAACTTTGATATACATTCACAAGGGGGAGACCAGGGATCAATTAGTTCGGGGCACAGCCAACCAGACTCGCTGAAAACTCTACCCTGTTACGTAGGAGAGTATGAAGCCAAGTCTGAGGTGAGAGCAATCCCATCTCAAAGACTTTCTTCTAACAGAGTGATGGATTCACAAGGGTTGATTGAGTTATTGTCCAACCCGGTAGCATGCACAATCACATTAGCCGAACTCCTAAGGTTACGACCAAACATGTGCACCACAGTAGGCAAATGCCTAGAAAAATTTGGAGTGAAAGATCCCACCTCGAAGCTTCAGGAAGGGATCAGAGAATTGGACACGCCTCAACTAAACACTAGGCCACTACCTTTAAACAAGGTTGGAAAGTATTGTGAGGGAGAAGATGGAAACACCACGCTACCAGTAGAATTCCAAGGAGTAGTTTCCAAAGCTATTCTTGATAGTGGAGTAGGAGTTGCTATCGCCACCAAGGAAATCTGGAAAAAATGGGGAAAACCAGCTTTGAGAGCTACCAGAATGAAATTGCAATTGGCAGATGGGTTCATGGAGAAGCCTCTAGGACTCCTAGAAAAAGTGATTGTCACCTTGTGCAAAATCTAGTATGAGCATACATTTGCAATAGTCGATTTCGACAAAAAGAACAATTACGAAATCATCTTGGGAAGACCATTCATGAGACAATTAAAGATGGGCCAGGATTGGGGTTATGACCACATATACCTCAGACATGGCGAGACTACAACCAAAATACACCTAAAAGACCATAGTTACAAGGATGTGAACCAGACACCAGTGGAAGAGTTTGATTCAGCTACATTGGCAGGATCGGAACTCCCAGCATGGTTAGGGCAACAAAAAGAGCTATGGATGTGCGGAGCTTCACATTGTGGGAGCTTAAAAAGAGAGGAATGCGTCTTAGAAAGAGCGATTGAGGACAAGGATTATATTTCGGAACCTTTTCCTGAAGATGCCTTAGAACCTCTAGAATGGGAACACATACTAGCAACATTGGATGTTTGTACCATTACAGATAGTCCAACAACACAATTTTGCGATAAGGATGGCTATGATGTGCTACCCTATTACATGGTAAGCCTTATACCAGGAGGAGATGAGATGGTAGAACCACCAGAACAAGAAGAGTTTTATAACTCCTCTGAGCATTTGGAGGTAAATAACAATGTAGATAATAAGTGTTCAGACAACTCAAGCGAGCGTGGGAAGAAAACAAAGAATATCAGGTTTTATGACTTTGCCAATCAGCACCCTAGCGCCAGGAATGCTATAGGAGAAAACGAGCAGGAAACAAAGCGAGAGAGAAACTGATGCCCAGGATAAAAGATAAAACTCACTATTTAATGCTTGTCAAAGCAGAGGATTGTGTAAAAGATCAAATATCACGAAGATCCTCAAAAGTTCGAAGGGAAAGAACGCGAGAGGAAATAAGACAAGTACAAAAAGCTAAAACAGAAACAAAATCACAAAAATCTCAAAAATCAAAAAAAGAAACAACAAAAGACCCAGAGTGGACCAAACTGGAGCGTAAAAAGAAATACCAAGAACTGAAATGGTCTTTACAAGAGGTATGGACTACTGAGAGAGATAGTGATGGTAAGGGGGAGTCAGAAAAAGGAAACATGAATGTACCATCACACTATCGGAAATTCACCATCCAGGACAGAAAAATCATAATGACACCACCAGTTAGGGAAAGAACAAACCAGGAATCTTACGATGGGCCGGAAAATGCAAAAAGGATAGACCTCGCTGAACCAGGTGAAGAGCCTCAGCCGATCTATATCGCAACCGATTTAGAGTCTGAAGAAGAAGAACTGCTAACACAACTTCTCAAGAAGTATAAAGATGTGTTTGCATGGTCCTACAAAGACCTCAAGGGAGTTGATCCATTGATATGCCAACATACAATTCCTTTGAAATCAGATGCCAAACCTAGCAAACAGCATCCTTACACATATAATGACACATTTGCTAAACGAATCAAAGAGGAGATTGATAAGCTGATGGATGTTGAATTCATCTACGAAATCCAACATACAGATTGGGTGTCACCCATTGTGGTAGTCCCCAAGAAGAACGAAAAGCTGCGATTGTGTGTGAACCTCAAAAAGGTAAACGCAGCCACCATAAGGGATAATTATCCCTTGCCGATCATAGAACATGTACTTGAGAGGGTGGCCGGGAAACGGGCTTATTCCTTTCTAGATGGGTTTTCATGGTCAACCAATTGGCAATTGCAATAGAGGATCAACACAAAACATTGTTTGCCATAGAATGGGGAATATATGCGTATCGAGTTATGCCTTTTGGCTTAACTAATGTCCCAGCTACCTTTCAAAGATTAATGACACATGCGTTCAAAGAATACCTGAGAATATTCTTAGAAATATACATGGATGATCTGTGTGTACACTCTCTTCTACGAGAGGAACATATTGACCATTTGCAAAAGGTATTTGAAAAATGCAGAACATATTTAATCTATCTTAACCCGGAAAAGTGCATTTTTATGGTTAGGCAAGGCCGCATCTTAGGACACATTGTCTCAAGAAATGGCATAACCACAGACCTAGACAAAATCAAAGTCATAGTAAACCTTCCCAGGCCTACTAATGCGAAACAAGTGCAATCCTTCATGGGACACTATGGATATTATCGAAGATTCATATATATGTATGCAGTCATCGAACAACCTCTGTATCGTTTGTTAGTCAATTTCGACTGGACTGAGGAGTGTAAAACTTCATTCCAAAAGCTGAAGGAAAACCTTGTATCAGCACCTGTACTTAAAGCACCGGATTGGAAAAAGATATTCCTTGTTCACATTGATGCATCTGCATATGCAATCGGGAGTATTCTGGCTCAACCTGGAGACAAAACAATGGATTTTCCAGTTTGTTATGTAAGCCGACAGTTAAATAGTGCGGAAAAGAACTACACAACCACCGAAAGAGAGGGGTTAGGAATGATTTATGCTGTAAAGAAATTTCGTCATTATTTGCTCACAAACAAATTTGTGTTCTTCACAAATCATCAAGCTCTTTTGTATCTTGTAAATAAACCATGCAATACTAGGAGGATTGTACGCTGGTTTATTATATTGCTAGAGTTTGATTTCACAGTGGTAGTCAAAAAGGGTAAAACTCATCTACGGGCAGATCATCTTTCAAGGCTACACAACGGGGAAGCTCTTGAAGGAGTAGATGATGACATACTAGATGCTTATCTTTTCAATATTGAAATGATACCCAAATGGTCTCAGGAAATTGTTAGAATTCTTTCTTTTGGAGGATTTGATGACAAGGAAGACAGATCCAAATAACAAACAATTCGACAAACAAAAAACTTCCAGTTGATTGCAGGACGACTGTATCATCTAGGCTGGGACCAAATTCTACGATTATGTATAAATCCGGAGGAGTTCGAGTGTTATCTTGAAGAAGCACATGTCCAGGATTGTGCATTTCATTGTTCAACAGTGAAAACACACCAGAGACTGAAACAATTAGGGGTTTATTGGCCAACTATGTATGCCAACAAACATGCTTATGTTAACAATTGTACTATATGTAGTGTCAAACGACCAGTGAATCACGCAACATTGTTTCAGGTAAACATTGCACCTACATGGAGTCAATATATCATTGACTTCTTAACCACACAGACGTTTCCTGAAAACATAACAAGAGCATGGAAAAGGGCTATAGAGCTGGAGGCTCGTGACTTTAAGTTAATTGGGAACCAACTCTATAAGCGAGGAAAGGACAATCAACTTAGAATCTGTGCAAGTGAAAGTGAATACCTGCTGATTCTAGAACACGCATATGGCGGAATAAGTGGAGGCCATTTTTCAGGCGATAAGATGGTAAAAATTGTCTTAATCGGCAGGAATATGGTGGCCTACATTGCATATGGATGCTGAAGAGTTTGTAAAGCGTTGTGATGCTTGTCAATGCACCAAGGTGCCGATAAAGAGAGATGAGATGTCACTACGGCCAATGATGGGAGCAAGGGCATTTGCAAAATGGGGCATTGATTTTGTGGGGCCTATTTCACCCCCTGCATATCGCACCCATACCCAATATATCATTGTGGCTACGGACTATCTCACAAAATGGGCGGAAGCCAAGGCAACACAAAAAGCAGATGCAAGAACCACTACACAATTTTTGTATGAGAATGTTTTTGTAAGATACGGATTACCAATAGAAATTGTCAGTGATCGAGGAACACATTTTCTTAATGAAGTCATTGAATATCTGCTAGAGGAATTCATGGTCATACATAGAAAATCTGCTCCATATCATCCACAGGCAAATGGACAGGCTGAGGCCACAAATAAAACACTATGCACGGTTCTCACTAGAATTGTATCAGAATCAAGAACAGACTGGGATCAGCAGTTACACTCAACACTATGGGCATATAAGGTAGCTTACAAAACATCAATAGGAACAACACCGTACAACATGGTGTTTGGCCTAAATGCTATATTACCCATGAGTTTTTAATCCCAACTCTACGAGTAGCGAAACGCTTAGAATGGACAGGGCATGAGCTCTCTTCAAGAATAGATGATCTTGAAAAGCTAGATGAACTTCGCTTGAGAGCTGCAGCATCGATCTATGCTAAAAAGAGAAGACAAAAGGAGTTTGACAAGCATGTGCGCACGGAAGAGTTCAAAACAGGTGATTATATACTTGTTTATACCTTGAAGCAACATGCCAAGAAACTTAAAAAGCGAGGGATGGGACCCTTTGTGATTAGTGACCTATCACAAAGCGGAGCTGTCAAGCTTGCTACATTAGCAAGAGAAGAAATGCCAAATTGGATTAGTGGGTGTTGATTAAAGAAATATCATTTACCACTAACACAGGATATGCTTCAAAAAATCCATCAAGAAAAACAACGGATGAAGGAGAAACAGAGGGTACGAGAAGAAGCCCAAGCAGAAGCAAAAGAACGCATTGCAAAAAGAAGGCTTCTACGACGACGACAACAACAATGTGGATCACCATTGTAAATACATGCTATTCGACTAACGAATTTTGATGCAGACACAGTGGAGCCAATAATTGCAGTCAAAGTGGGTAGCAATCAAGTTGAATCGACGGCATTGCTTGATTCTAGAGCTCAAGCAAATTTGATCTCTGACAGATTATACAAACAGCTCAAGCCCAAAGGTCAACTACATCCTACTCCACATGTGCTGGAAAGTAGTACATCACATTCACTAAAAACATTGGGCTGGACTATATTGCATGTACAAGTACATCAATATATTTACCCACACAAGTTCTATGTGGTTAAGGATGAAAGCACACAACACCCCATGTTGTTGGGACAACCTTGGCAAAAAGAGTATAATGTGCAGATAGATTGGAATGCGAATGCAGTCAAAATTTAGCATGCACAAGAACAACAGGTGGTAGCCTTTGCTCAGCAACCCTAAAGAATCAGCTGCCAGCAATGCAATCACTGGATAAAGAGCCAAAAGGAAGGGTGCCACTAAAGAACAAACAGGGAACTGCCAACCATGCTCACTACATGCATAAAAAGTCACCGATCGCAGTGAAAAGATCAAGGTTACCAACACAAGAAAGACAAGTATGGGTGCGGAAGGATAGAGGTGACATGGCAGACAAACAACAATACAACAAAAGAAGTCAACCAAAGCAGACAGCTCAACCAAAAACCAAGGGAATAAGACAGATATGGATCCCAAATAAAATGCTTAGCAACAACTTAAATGCGACTCACTTTTGGATCCTGAAATCGCAGCAAAAGGAACTCCCTTCAGTACAAGCAACATCAGAAGGCAGACACCTGCATACGAAACCGGAAAACCGATTTATGTGGGTGCCAATAAGCAACAAAACAATGGCAATCGAGGTAGTAGCAATAAACCTACAAAAATCGGCAAGGTAAAGCTACACATGGAAAGCAAAAGAGACTAGGTCTACGGCCATTTCAACCAAGCCACTTCTCTCCAAGGAGACAACCATAACCATATCAACAGTAGCGGCAAAGCAAGCGACTTTTGCAAGAAAGACAATCAAACAAAGAGCAGTAGAGTTACAGCTTTTACTTGCAAAGAAACTCCGCCCACCAAATCAACAACAAATAGGAAACCTCCACGGCGAATGCCAATAAGCATCTTGCTTATACCCTTCTCTTGCATAATATTAATTTTTCCATGCATTGACCGAGTATGCATAATATAGGGCCACATTACACGGCCAAGCATTAGCACAATTTTTTCAACCCATGCACAGCACATACACCGAGGCGATACCTTGTCGTCCGGGAGGACTCCGGCTAGGAGGGGGGGAGGCATTCTCAAATGCGGACCCAATGGAAGAAAGAGCAAAAAAGAGCATGTTTTTCGACTATTTTAAGGGTTTTCGTTTGATTGTGAAACTTTTTGGACTAACCCAAGTACATATGCCCTTATACAGCATGAATAGACAAGTATATGGGGCCAAACGCCAAATCCAGCCCCTAGGTGTGTGTACATAAGTAAAAATAGACATTTTTTGGGCAAAATATTGAAAAAACGGAGAAATTCGGCCATAAAAATTGCAAGTGAGTGTATATAGCGTTTTGCGGTGATGTTTTTGATTTATTATGATTTTTGGGGATCTTTTGGGTTTGATTTGCTATTTTCCTTTTAATTTTACTAATTTTCGGCAGAAAAACTTCAAAAATACAAAAAACAGGTGAAAAACGGTCGTAATGAAAAACAAAAATATGGGGATGATCAATGACTATAGGAAAACCTATGGTACAATGGGGGTGCAATTATGAGACTGGAGAGGAAAGCGTGTTTTGGCCAGATTTTGACCGAAACATCAAATTTCTCGTAAACTAGGCAAATGGAGTCCAAATCAAGAAATTTTTTAGCCTAAACCGCATCTCGCAAGAAGTTGGGAGCACATGTCAAATTTCATGAAAAGTGGTTCGGGGAACCCCACTATAAGAAATTTTCACTTCATTTTAAGCTCATTTCCACTATTGACTTTTGAGAGAGAGCTTCTGCCACCTAGAGCGAACGGAACTTCCAGCAGCTTCTACGACGCGCACAGCTATCCGACAAGCTCCAGACATGAGAGGTAGGCTCACCACCTTGAGCTTTTCGCGCATGTTTGTCGTTTTGTCGTGAAAACTAGCGTAGGGTTCACACAGAAAGTGGGCAGTAGAGACCTACAAGTAGAAGTGACCACCTAACGGCTAACCCAAAAGCAATGAGACTTCATCGGCAGCTTACCCTAGCATAGGAGACCAGTCTTGGATGCCCAAAGGCAGTAGAAAACCATCGGGAAAAACCCTAATTCCTAGAGCCCTGCAAGCGGCCACCAAATGGGAAATCGGCGGAAAGGCACCCAAATGCTACCAAAACTCATGGGTAGGAGCATCTTGACATCCTTGATAAGTCTCTGTAGCCCACATGACCAAAAGGTGACCCGAAGCGGCACTAAACTTCAGAAATGGCATCAGACACACAAAGCGTCAAATAGCTCTCACAGCCAAACCGCATGTCCGTTTGCCACCAAACTTCACAAGCGACTTTCCTAGACCATCACCAACCAAGTCCTATGGTGGTAAACCACCACAAGTCATCGAAGACATGTAAACGCAACCACGGGTGCGTCTAGAGCGACAAATTGCCAAACGAAGCTCCGGTGAAGCCAAAGTCGACAAAAACCGTACCGCAAGGATTCCCAAGGGATCGGGAAGCTATGGAGACCAACATCAAGAAATTTCATCGCCGAAAAGCACTCCAAAAGTCAGAAAATGGCTCAGAGGCTCTGAAATCCACACAAGGAGTTACTTTCTATCTATTTGACTTTTTTGTTGAAATAAGGCTTAAAAGGGACTCAGGGGGACTAAGGGCAGGCACCAGTAGCACCTTCAGTAAAAATTTCATCAAGAGACATCCTACGCGTAGGATGTCTCAAGGCCATTTATGGACACAAACCCCAACATTTCTCATTGCACAAAGTTTCTAAATAGCCTTTACATGCTAGCCACCAATTTTCATCACATTTGGACAAAAATTGACCTCATATGCATGAAAAAAACACAAAGTCAGGGCATAGAGTCAATAATGGACCATAGACCTACCAAATCTTGTCCAAATCACATGAAACTTTCACAATACATTCATGAGCACATTGCCAACCAATCTGTGTGGTCACCTGCAAAAAATGATGAAGTAGACATCCTACGCGTAGGATGTCTAAGTGACAATTTTGGCCAACAGATGGTGTTTTTCAATTCCAGATCTATTCATATCACCTTCAAGAGCTCATATATCAAGTTTCAATCCATTCTAATCATTTTTGACCCCAACACCTCCAAGATACACTTTTTGAGCCCAAAAACACTACACATGGTCTTACCAACACCAAATCTTGTCCAAATCAAAATCCAAGAGCATGGCCATGTTCCACAGGCCAAGAGCTACCCACAGAACAAATCTCAAGCTATTTTGATGAAAAAGACATCCTACGCGTAGGATGTCTCCAGCATGATTTTGACCTTTTGTGCAAGAAATGATATCATGGAAGCCATTACCATGGTGCAAGGAGCCCATATATCAAATTTCAACCCATTTGAATATCATTTGCCACCTGTTGTGGACATCCTACCTAATTTGTGAGCCTAAAGCCTGAATCTGCCCAAAAATGTACTCTTTGATGCCCAAAACCAATTCCAATCACATAGCCATGTTCAACAAGTCAAGGAACACCACCATGCCAAGTTTCACCAAAAACTGATGAAAAAGACATCCTACGCGTAGGATGTCTAATTGATAAATTTTGGCCAGAATTATACTGTGAGCACATACAGGGTTTCCCAAGTTCCTTTTAAGTTTTATTTTCAATTTTCAAGTCATTTGGATAGTTAAAACTCAGTTTCTCAGCTAATATGGAAAAATGCTAACTTCACACTACTGAGTGCAACAGGATCTATGGCAGCCGCAAAATCACCGGCAAAGAAGAAGAGGATGACCATAAAAGGCTATTTGGAAGAAGTGGAGCCGTTTGTCATCCCAGAAGGAACTCTAAAACCAACCAACACGTGGATTCAAGAGGACTTGCTCGAGTCTAATTATCTGAAGATCTACCAAGGCGTGTTCAAAGATAATGAAGTAAATGTAATAGAGCTACCCATGCTACCTCGGGAGCTCAATGAGTTTGTCATAAGCAAAATGGAAGAGTACTTGGAGAAAATAGATCTCCATAACTATTTTGAAGCTGTGCCAGCCGGAATTGACATAAAAAGAGTATGGGAGTTTGTGACTACAATCAAAGAAGATGGAGTGGCCAGAGTTACGGATCTGCAGGGCAAGCTAGACACTGTGATTGTAATCACAGAGAAAGTAGTGGCAGCCGCACTAGACCTCTCCAACAAAGGGGATAGTGTAACCAAAAGAAGAGATGAAGTCAAGGTGTACTCTGAAAAGAAGAGCAACCACACCTTTGAAGACATTGCAAACCCTAAAGTGGCTATCATGAGCCAGCTGTATAACCAGTATTTCCACATGTGTACAAAGCGGCCACAAAAGTACAGAATGCTGCCTGGAGCAATTGCCACAACCTTCACCTGGGCAATGCAGAAGAGCAAGCCGAAGGTGATCAACTATGCTACTTATATCCATGACAATCTGGTGAAGATGGGCAACAAGAACCCCACCTACATTGTGCCGGGTGAGCTGATCACGAAAGTGGTTTATGGGGCATTGCACGCTAAGGGAATATGGCATGACCCTCCATCACGGAATGACTGGCTAAGGCTCAAGGAAGATAAAGAGGATGAACCACCCAAAGCACCCAAGGTAGCAACACATTTGAAGCGCCGGTTAGAGACTGTGCAAGAGGAGCAGCCAGATTTAAGAAGGGAAAGAAGGAATCTGTACAAGTGCCGGTCAAAGAGACAAAATCACAGAAAGCGGCACGGCTAGAGCATCTAATGGAAAGCTTCAGAGCCGAAAGAGCCCTCAAGGGAGATTTGAGTGAATTATGGAAGCCGTCCCTGGAAGCCATGTCGGGGTCATCCCGAAGGGTGCACAGAGATAGATTTGAAGATTATATAAAAAAAATTGAGATCCTGGATGCTACGACAGAAAACATCCCATTGACACAAGAAGAAGAAGAGAAGCTGCAAAAGGCCATAGAAGCGGAAATTAGAGACACAGCCAAAGAAGCCTTGGAATGGGAGCAGAGGGTCTTTAAATCAATGACTATCTAGAAGATAGATGCCAGTAACCTTCGGAGTGAATGGCTACAGCCCTCTCTCCCATATCCTCTGTTGAAATATGAAGCTGCCACAATCAACAAAAGAATTAGAGAGGAGCCAACAGTGCCACTGTAAAAAGCAGACATCTCCAAGCGTGAAGGGGTAAAGTTGATAGTCGACTCTCAACCCAGGTGGAGAAAGGCATGGCTGCCAAAGTATCCACAATATCTAATCCATCTGGTAGAGGCACCTAAAGTCATCAGAGAAAACCTAAGTTTTTGCCCTCTACCAAGGATGCGGACGTGGAAGGCCCATGAGCTATTGCAAAGAAGCCAACCTACTTGACTAAATTATCCGAAGCTGCCAGGCTCGAAGGCAGGCAAGAGAATAAGTGTTCAATACATGGTGAAAACCCTAACGAGCGCCATCAAATTGTCACTGGCTCGAAGGCAGGCGAGAGAATAAGTGTTCAATACATGGTGAAAACCCTAACGAGCGCCATCAAATTGTCACTAGCTCGCCTGACCTATCTTGCATTATGATGAGAAAGATTTGCAAAACACTTTTGGCAGTCTTCGAGACATTCAAACCAGGCCAGGCAACAGACAGTATTTTCTTCTTTCAAGATACATACAGATGTGCATACGATCTGTCTGGTCAGCCATCCCATGAGGTGATATATGCATTGTATCAAAGGATCATGTTTTTGCAATCCTATCACCTCCAGGCCTTTGAAGAAGCTTTCTACACCGACTTCTTCACAATCAGCACAGATATATTCGGCCCGACACTACTAGCTCAACATGCAAGATATGAGTCACTGCTCAAGATGAGAGAAAGCCTACGATGAAGAAGCAGCTCAACAGCCATGTCAGGGATGACATGAGCAAGGAGGGGGGGAGTGTTAGAAGCTGGACACACCCCACGGAAAATGACTGCTCGGAGGATTATTATTTTTTGTAATTATTCATTTATTGAGAAAACCTGACATTTCATCTTTGTAAATATTGGGGCTTACAGAAGTTTCCAGATTGTATCCCAGTTTCGACACTTAGATTGAGTAGATGGTTCAATTGGAACATTGGGGTTTGAGAATTGTAAGGTATTTATACCACTTTTTGACCTTAGTGGAGAACCCTTTTGTCATTTTAAAAAGTTTTTTGAAGTCTGTGAGTGAGCATACTATGTACGAGAGAGAGTGAGAGCTTCATCTTGACGCTACGCCCGCACCGGTGGTCGGAATTGAGTGAGGAGAAGTGCAGCGTGTTGCCCCCAATGAGAGCTACGCGCCAATACCTACATTGCGTGCATACGGTCCGGTTTTGCGAGCTCCATCTACGAGCTTCATCTGGTGATTCGGTGAGCATACGTTATCTGTTTTCGCATTTCAGCATATCCACGCATTCGCATTGAGTAGAACTACACATTAGGTACTTTAGTTTTCAGAAACGACGACCTGCAAATTTTGGCCAGACATCCTACGTGATTTTGCAACAGGTGTTTTGGGCTGGGGTTTTGGTTCATAGACCTTAGGGGGAGAGACCTATTGGTGTTAGTAGGATCTCCTTCAAGTTCTGTGGTGTTTTGAGATCGTTTGATGGGTATTTGGCTCTAGAAAGCATTGTAGGAAATCTCCTCTTATGCACTCCTGAAGGCTGTAGCTTAGACATTAGGTAGAGACCTCTGTAGGAATTAGTTAGGAGTCAGTCGAGTGTAGGTTGACACCCTATGCTTGCTTCCACGCGCCTGCGGGTCGAGCGTCGTCCTTAGCTGACAAATCTTGTTAGGTGAGTTCTCGCTGTGCTGACGTCTGTCGCGGCGTATCCGTCCAATATACGGTTTGTCCTATATAGCATGTGTTGTTCCCGCTCCATTTCTCCTATTTTTGGGCAGTTTTCACATCAGGTGCAGCACTTACCATGGCTGATAACAACAACACAGATGTGTTCAAGATGTTTGTTGCTGAAGAGACGGGTTGGATGGGGACAATTACCCTATGTGGGCTTATATGATGCAACACGTTCTTGTGTCAAAGGGCGTCTGGAATATTGTGCAGGGCATTGATGTACGTCCTGGTTCTGAGGATGTAGACGACGTTGAGGATGTTGCAGGTCTTGTTGCAAGGATTGTTGTTGTTAGAGTTGTTTTGCCTATGGCAGAACAAGCTTGTTGGGATGTTAAGGATGCGCAGGCTCATGCATTAATTGCGTTATCTGTGAAGCGCACCATTGTTCCTCACATCCGTTCAGCAAAATCTGCAAAACAGGCTTGGGATATTTTGGCAGGTCTTTATGCAAGTCGCAATGAAGCTAAAATTGCTTTGCTGCGTAAAGAGCTGGAGTCGAAGATTATGGATGAGGAAGATGATATGGACACTTTCCTTGCTAGTGTCAAGGATATCAATGAGCATCTTATTTATGCAGGTGAAGTCATTTTAGACAGTTCCCTTGTGCAGACTGTTCTTGATGCCTTACCAGATTCTTACCAGACTTTTGCTAGTACTTGGAGACTTATGACCCAAGCAAAATCCAGAAGTTGTCAAGTTTGATGGATCATGCACATTGCCGTTGCAAGAGTCACTTTCCAAAAAAAACAGGACTAGACAGCGTGCAGTTGAACAGGCTTTTATTACTTCTCAAAGAAAGGGTGGTAACAGCAATGCAGCCACTTCTTATGGTTCTGTTGCGAGTGGCAAAACTTATGTTCTTAATGCTTCTACTAGCAGTAATTCATCTGGAAATTTTGGTGATAAGGGCAAAAAGAAGATGCGTTGCCATTATTGTAAAGCAAATGATCACTTGATCAAGCAGTGTCCTAAGTTGAAGGCCAAAGAGGCTAAGAAGAAAGAGGGTGGTTCCACTGCAAATGCTAGTTCCACTACAAATGCAGCCATTGTTGAGTCTTCTGTGAAAGGAGACTGTGATGCTGATGTCGATGCAGAATGGGCTTTTAGCACAGAGTGCACATACAATCCTGTTGTCCATGATGCATGCTTGTCAGTTGCTGCAGATTCACATGTGTGGTATTTCGACAGTGGTGCTACAAAGCACATTACCTCACATCGTGAATTGTTCACCTCTCTCGAGTCTGTCCCTCATGGGAATTCAGTCACTTGTGCCAACAATGCCTCTTATCCGGTTCAGGGAGTTGGAAAGATTGTGCTTACTGCTGCAAATGGCAGTTCCTTCACACTTGTTGATGCGCTTTATGTACCTGGGATCAACAAGAATCTCTTGTCTATATCCGCACTTGCTAGACTTGGACTTGTAGTCAAATTTGTGGATGACAGATGTATTATTCATGATCTCAGTTTTGGTGATGAAATTGTTGCATCTGGCCTTTTGTGTCATGGACTGTATACGCTCACTTTCTATGACAAGTGTGGACAAAATTTTGCAAATGCTGTTGCAGATTCAAGGGCTATTTCAGATGCAAAACTTTGGCATGCATGTTTTGGTCATCTGAATTTTGCCAGTTTGCTGTGTTTGCAGAAATCTGATATGGTTGCTTCTTTGCTGCCTCTTGAAGCACCTGTCAAACATGTTTGTGAAGGCTGTATTTTGGGTAAGATGCAGCACTCTAAGTTTCCAAAGGATGGTTCAGTTCGGGCCACATGCAGGTTGCAGCTTGCGCATACTGATGTTTGTGGGGATGTTTGTGGGCCCATGAAAACTTTGTCCTTGGGCAATTACCTTTACTTCATGACTTTCATTGATGATTACTCCAGGCATGCATGGGTATTTCCGCTTAAAGCGAAGTCCGAAGTTTTTATGTGCTTCAAACAATTTCTGGCTATGGCTGAAAATGTCTCGAAATGTTCTATGGGCACCCTCCGTTCCGATCGAGGGGGGGAGTATATGTCTCATGAATTTAATGCATTTCTTACTAGTCGTGGGATAAAACACCAATGTACAGTGCCTTATACACCTCAGCAAAATGGTGTTGCTAAGAGGAAAAACAGATCACTGACGGAAATGGCACGATTTATGGTCAAAAGTCAAGCTTTGCCGCATTCTTTTTGGCTTGACGCCATCATGTGTGCCACTTATGTACTTAACAGGTGTCCTACAAAAGCTTTGCAGTCTATTACTCCATATGAAGCATGGCATGATAGAAAGCCTTCTATTGAGCACATGCGTGTTTTTGGCTGTTTCGCATATGCTTTGGTGCCACAAACACAGCGCAGAAAATTGGATGATAAGGTTGTCAAATGTCTTTTTGTTGGTTATAGTGTTGAAAGCAAAGGTTACAGGTTATATCATCCGCAAACAAAGCGTATTCTAATTTCTCGGGATGTAGTGTTTGTGGAAGACTCTGTTCAGCCCTTGCTGTCATGTACTAGAGACAGTAATGTAAGCTCACAGGACAATTGTGACACTTTGTTGCCTCTTTTCAGTGGTGGAAATACGAATGTAATTTCCAATGAGGCAAATGTATAGCCTACGGGGGTTTCTGAAAATGTTATAGATCAGCCTATTACTGATGCACATGTGCATGATGTACTTGATGAGGAAAGGGCTGAAAATGAGAAGGCTAGAGGTATGCCAAAATGGCTGGTGCACACTTTGCGTGACAGTAAATTGGATGCACCTTTGTCTAGTCGTAATCGCTCAGGCTCTCGCCATGCATCCTATGCATCAGATTGTTATGCTTTGGCTGTGTCTAGCTTACATGATGTTGAGGAGCCTGTGTCTTTTGATGAATCACAGAATTCAAAAAATTGGATGGCTGCCATGTAATCAGAATATGATGCACTTATAGAAAATGACACATGGACTTTATGTGATTTCCCTTCTGGCAAAAAGGCCATTAGTACAAGTGGGTTTACAATTTGAAACGCAAGCCGGATGGTGAGATCGATCGCCATAAGGCTCGACTTGTTGCAAAGGGTTATGCACAGCAAAAAGGCATAGATTATGAAGAGACTTTTGCTCCCACTTGTCGTATGACTACTGTGCATTTTCTATGTGCATTGGCAGCTCATTTTGGTTGGGATGTACATCAATCAGACATTGCTACTGCTTTCTTAAATGGTGACATATTTGAGGAAGTTTATGTAACGCAACCTCGCGGTTTTTTCATAAAAGGACAAGAGGACAAAGTGTGCAGATGTAAGAAGTCTTTGTATGGGTTGCAGCAATCTCCTCGTGCTTGGTATGAGAAAGCTGACACTCATTTGGTTAAACGAGGCTTTCGTAACAGTCCAACAGAAAGCACATTGTATGTAAAGCGTGAAGATGATGTACTTCTCATTGTGGTTCTTTATGTCGATGATTTGCTAATCACTGGACCAAATGAGAGACATATTGCTAAATTTAAGACTGATTTGAATGCTACTTTCAAGATGAAATATTTGGCACTGTTGCATCATTACTTGGGTATACAGTTTAAGCAGTGTGATGGTGGTATTGCCTTGTGTCAGAAAAGTTACATAGAAACATTGCTATGTAAGTTTGGACTTGAGGATTGCAAACCTATTGCCACTCCCATGGAAATAGGTTTGAAGTTGAGTCTACATGATGTTGGCGATCCTTCTGGTGTCACTCTTTATCAAACTGTTGTTGGCTGCCTCATTTATGTATGCAACACAAGGCCAGATATTCAGTTTGCAACTTCACAGGTCAGCAGATTTATGCATACCCCAGGGTTTAAGCATTGGCAGGCTGTCAAGAGGATTTTCCGCTACCTTAGTGGCACTTTACATCTTGGCTTATTTTATCCCAAGGGGGGATCATTGCCGCCAGAATTACATGCTTTTTCGGACTCAGATTGGGCTGGTTGTTTTGACACGCGAGTGTCCACAAGTGGTTTTTGTTTAATGCTTGGCAGTTCATGTATATCATGGTTGAGCAAGAAGCAACCTACTATGGCCACTTCGAGTTGTGAGGTTGAGTACAGGGCAGTCTTCACAGCTACGGTTGAGTGTGTATGGCTCAGACGCCTTATGGTTGATTTGGGTGTTGGACAGGACACTGCCAACACTATCTACACTGACAGTCAGAGCGCATTGGCAGTTGCAAGGAACCCAGTTTTTCATGCTCGCACAAATCACATTGAGGTGCATTACCACTATGTATGGGAGAGGCTCTTAGCAAGAGAGATCAGCTTGGCTTATGTGCCAACACAGGACAACCTTGCAGATCTTTTCACAAAGGCATTGTCTCGTGAGAAGATTGAAGATTTCCGCAAAGCTTTGGGCTTACTCCCCTTTGTGGACTGATCATGTCCTCAAGGCATGGCACTTCCCTTTACTCATGTGCCACCTCTCGTTCACCGCATCACTCCAGGGGGTATCTGTTACCATATACATGTGGTAGTGATGTGTGTGAACACACTAGGACCACCAGGGCATTTTTTCCCTCTTTAGGAGGTTTTTTCCCTCGAGCATTGTATATACGCCCATCACTATAGGGCTATCTATCTTTCCATTGCATACTAAGAAACACACTCTCTATTGTGCGCCTTGAGCTTCCTTCATCTTCTCCAAGCTGTGTGCATTTCTCTGCAACCCTAATTCCAACAGGCTGGAGCTATAATACATGTCCGCAACCAAGTAACCCCTTGGATAATTAAAGAAATTCAAACCCAAATCAAAGCCAAACTAGTCAACCAACAGTGGGTGTAGAATCAACCAAACTATAGTTTCACGTAGATACCATCCTAGGAAGGGGAAAATGTGGCTATATCAATAGGTAAAACTATCTCAAACGCTACAGGTACAGTTATAGCTACATCAAGAAGTACACCTACATCTACAAGTCCAAAGTCTCCCATCCAATACTTTTCAATGCAAACACCTTTACCAGGACATATGCATGTTGGAAGCTACCACTTGACCCTGACTTTATCAAAATTGAATGACCAATAAATATATTCAAGGAGGAAAATTCCAGTTATATTTTTCTAGTCAAGGTTGAAAGCCAACCAATCCCACAGTATTCAAGTATTTGCATGTAACAAAACTTATATATGAATTTAGAGATGTAGATGGCAATGAGTACAAGCCATGTCATGGTCATAAAGAAATACCAAGAGATGAAGAATATGAGGTTAAACTTGGGTGTAATCAATGTTCCATAACACATCTTCTCAAATATTGTCCCAAGTTGTTGCAAAATCGGCAGTTGCTAGGAGATAAAGCTTTAGTGAGTTCAAAGATGTTAGAAGCTACTGCTATAGATAGCTTGAAGGATTTCACTTCTCCATGGAAGAAGTCTCCATAATCATTAGGGTAGTCCTCTCCAAATGCTACATCAAGATCACCACCAAAGTCCCCTTCTAAGAGACAAGTTTTGTCCAAAGTATAGTTATTAAAGTCAAAGGTTAATCACATGCAAGCAAATAATGAGAAGCAGAGTCAAGTAAAAGATGCAGCTCACTAGCAGTAACTATAGAGGACGATGAGAGTAAGGGAGCTACAGAGAAGGTCCAACAGAGGGAAGCAACTATCACTAAAGCTAGTAGTATAGAAGGGATTGCAAAGAAGATCAAGCATGACATTATAGGTCAAATAATAAATAAGTTGTCAATAGAAGCAAAGCTAGACTTCCATCTCAATAAGAACCTAATGTCCTATCGCACGTTGGAGCAAGGGAATGGGAACACACCCAGGTACACACCACATATGCCTCTCTATAGCCCATGGCACACACTGCACCCCAGTCCTCTCATATTCACCTTCAATACAACATAATTTTCCCAACCCAAAACATACCACACCTTACAAACAAGCACTGACACGACTCGAATAATTAAAACTTGCACCACACCACTTCAATCTCAACTACACACAGATTATCCACACTACCTCTCTATCTCCCTCTCTCCTTGCACCACACCATACCCTATTTGGGGCACCACAATGCCACACCAACACAGGAAAACACAAGTGCACAATTGAGCACAGAAAATAGAAGAAAAAAGGGGGATAAGAGTGTCGACAACACTTGAAATGGGTGGGTTTCTGATTATGCAAGTTTCATTACAGGTTTTTCTTCCTCCTTCTTTAATGACTCATCCACACCCAACTCTCCCTTGAGCTTCTCTCCTCCTTCACTTATCAAAAACTCCCCCCAAAAAAACGCAAATTGTGGGTCCTTCTTGGGCGTGTGCAACTACCCCTTCTTTGTCAATTTTTCTATCTTTTGCTTGACCACTGCATGTGAGTCCCCTTCTAATTTTGGCACTCCACTTGATCTCCAAGCTAATGCATGTATGCAACCCCCTATGCTCAAGGGAAGAGTCACAGCGCTGTGAATGTCCCTGTGAGACCCATCTCCAAAATCACCAAAAAACTTGTTTTTTCCTTTAACTTCAATCAGCTGCAGTTTGGTGTCCATCCGATCAAAACATCGAGCCATTAAATCCAAGTGAATCTCCAATTCTCGGCTTCAAGTTTCACAAATCCCCACACGCTTTGATCTTCCTAGGCCTTTCAACTATCGGTCCAAATATTACAAAAAACATCTGCATTGCATAGCCGTCCTCTGGCACCAACTTCAACTGGCAGTATTGGGCTATCCGAGTATCCAGTTCACAAGCAGTAACTTCCCACTAGCTCCAGATGTTGAGAACTACCTTTGAAAACTCCATCAAGCTCCAAAAACACATGTAGGCATTTTTCTTAAGGCGAAAATCGGCTTAAAACCGACCCTGGACAAAACTTCATATGGCAATATCTTGACATCCATGACTTTGATTCTTGATCTAAAAAGACCCACATGCTCCACAAGATGAGCACTTCAATACCATGCATTCACTTCAACTCTGATGCTCCATCTATAATTTCCTTGTCCGTTGGGAATCTACAAACTGTTCCAGAATCAATTTGTCATATCTTTCATCATGTAGCTCCATTTGAGGAGCCATCTGGACCAGTCTGTAAATCATATTGAAGGCCACTTATGGAAATCTCTTTCCTACAATTTTCACACTTTGACCATGCACCTTTGACAGACACCATAATAGAGAATTTTGACCCTGAACACCACATAGAGCATACACATCCACTGCTTCTTACCTGCCCTTGACCTTCCTCGTTGCTCCATCACTTTGGAAAGCCCTTGAGAGCCTGTACAACCCTGATTTTCACTCTTTGTATCATTCGCCAAATTTGGCTCACCATCATTCCCGAACCCCTTCGTCGAACATTCAATGTTCAACCAAAAAGATGACTAAAGAAACTAAGAGGCTACAAAACTGATAAATACTGTGAGTGTAACATTTAATGGTCTAGTAACTTGTGTGTAGCGGAAAATAGCATGAACATAGTGAGAATTTCATTATTATAGCTTCCTAATGAGAATAACAAGATTTCTTGGGTGGAGAGAGCAACAAAAAGCATAACACCTAGTTACATAGCATGAACAATACTTCAAAAGAGAGAGAAATTAAGCAATTGACAACAGTTGAGGACCAGATTTGCATGGAGCCAGTCCCCGGCTTTGTATTATGGTTTCTCCCATCAAGAGAGACATTTTACAATACAATTCTTTGTGTTCCTTCAATACTAGCTAGTGCAATGAAGATGGAAACTTCATGCACTAAGCAAAACACTTATCAAACACAACATCAATTCCCACACGGTCTCAGACCCAAGACCTCACACACCTTCCAAGATGGTGAGAGCTAGCGGGGTATGAGAGTAGATTGAGAGGAAGAAGGAGTATTCTTACGAGAAAGATGTACATCTCCTCACATAATCACTCATATTAGCATAGCTTAGCTTAGTAATAGCATGGTAGATGACATGAGCATGCATTCAAGCTTGGCTCTTGGTTGGATTTGCATCACAAAGCCGACTTGTTGGTGTAGGCCTTCCTTCTCACAAGCTTGGAGTAGGTGATAAGCTTTCCATTAAAGCTTGAGAAGGAGAGAGAGTCTTCTTACTCCAGACATGAGCTAGTGTGAGTGTGTAGGTGATAATGCCTTTGAAAACTCAGTCCCCTCTCTCTCTTGGTCGACCCCTCTTGCTATTTTCTCTTGCTAGCATCCTATTGGACCTCTCGAGGCTTAGCCAATGGTAGTTAAGCAACATAAGTGATAGCCTTCTGACATGTGTCCCCCTTTCCCCTTTTGTGAAAGCTTTAGGTAATTAATAAATGCAACTAAACTCTCATTGGACACCTTTGCCTCCTGGCCAATAAGAATCAGGCAAGCCATTGGGCTGTTGAATGCTCATTAGACCCCTTGGGAGACTGTCCAATAGTCTTCTACAGAGCTTAATTCTTATTGGTTCTTTCATTAAGTGTTTTTTAAAATTAATTAAACTAGATTTACTCTAGCCTAACTCTCATTGGTCCACCTCCAAGGCCATCCAATAGGATTTGAGTACACCTTGTGGGCATCAGGGCTAGGGAGATGACATGTGTCCCTCATTCCCTTTGTGTAAAGGGAGCTTGTGTGTGTGTGTGTGTGTGTGTGATTTTCTCTCTCATCCCCTACTTGCAAGGCTCGCGCCCTCCTATGTAGGGATGGATGAAAACTTTTGGGGCACACACAAAGCATCCAATTTCCCTAATGTTTGACCTTTGGACACAACCTTTGAATTTTGGAACCTTAGCATTTTGGAAGTCTTAATGGGCTGAAACTTAGGGTCTTTTAAGCCCATTGGTGCACATAGCTCTTTTGCAGATGGCCCCCCCTTTGGATCCCTATTTTCCCTCGTTTGGATCCCTACTATGGCCGATCTGCTAACTTAACCAATATTCTAGCTTTTTCTCCCCTGGCACTTCCCCATATTAAATGATCAGTTTAACATGAGAAAATCATATAGGAGAATTAGATATTGATTATTATGACATTACCTCTCTCTTGAAATCATAGTCGTCCTCGACTATGGGTAGAGAAGATAAAGCATATTAATTAGTCCTTTTTCCTACCGGGTAGAGGATCCCTATGTTACCCTACGACATCGTTCCACAATGAATGACTAGTCCATTTCACGCTTGAGAGCCTGAGGCTGCCGCAAGCATGTCTGCACATTAGTCCTATCATCTTTCATAGTAGAGTGAGAAGCTCTACTTGGTGTTCGGAAGACATCGTCTCCGCAAACTTGATCTAAGCATGCAAACTACTTCATTTTTGTGCACAATAAAGAAAAAGAGAGTCTTATAAGACAAAAATTTTGTTCATTTTTAACATTTGTACATTTGCTTACTCTTGGGAAGCATTGTAAGCATTGACAAGGTTTAGGTTATCCTTTAATTGTATGCCTTGCATCCATCTAGCATCTTCAAAAGGATAATTCTTAAACTTATAAGATATCATCGGATAGTCTTACCGCCTCTTAGTGCCTTGTCTTCATGTCGGAGAATGGACTCGGGCTGCAGCACCTCTTCTTGGTCCTCGATCTCTGGTGGGTCTTCAGTAGTTGGTTTTTGAGGTGGCTCTCCTTTGTAAGGCTTTGATAGGCTCACATGGAAAGCATTGTGTATGAGCCAGTGATTAGGAAACTAATTCAGTTGATAGGACATCTTGGTAATTGGCCTAAGAATCTGGAAGGGACTATAGTACCTTTTTGCTAACTTAGCACAATACTTTTGATGTCCCGCAAGATTCTTGCCTGTCGTTTGCCTTAATCGAGCCTTGGGAAATTTGAGTAAGACCCAATCATTTTCTTTAAAGGCATGGGCTCCTTTGTGCTTGTCAGCAGCACCCTTTTGCCTTTGCTGTGAGATAGAGATAGCATCCTTAATCTTTTGAAAAGATTCTTGTAGGTCTCAGCTATACTCATTTGCAACAAAGATCTTCCCGCGTACCTTAAGTAGCAAGGGACTTTTTTATCTTCCATCAATTACCTCAAAAGGTGCTTTTCCCGTGGAAGTATGTACAGTGTTATTGTAGGCATACTCCACTAAGGGTAAGTACTTCTCCCATTGGGATCTTTGATTTACTTCCGCTACATAGGCTTTCAGTAGATCGAGAATTGTTAGGTTATCTATTTCACTTTGGCCATCCGTTTGTAGGTGATAGGTCGAAGAGAAGTTTAGCCTTGTTCCTAAATTCTCAAAGAGACCCTTCCAGAAATTACTGGTCATTCTAGGATCTCTATCCGACACTATGGACATTGGCAAGCCATGGTACTTGAAGATTTGTGAAATGAAGAGGGTTGCCATTTGATGGGCTTTGATAGTTGTTTTGATAGGTATAAAATGAGCTTGTTTATTGAACCTGTCTACTATCGTCCATATTCCCATATTCCCATTGATAGAATTAGGCAATCCAAAGATAAAATCCATGGATATGCTCTCCCATTGTGATTTAGGGATTAGCAAAGGTTGAAGCAATCCAAGTTGCTTCCCTCTATCAAACTTTGTCTTTTGGCACACCATGCATTTAGAAACATACTCTTGTATGTTTGCTTTCATGGTAGGCCAATAGAAATATGTTTCAATCCCCTTTAGGGTAGACTGAATCCCTCTATGCCCTACATAAGGAGGAGCATGAGATTCATACATTACTTTCTCAAGTAGTGAGCTAGTAACACATAGTCTATTGCCATAGAGAAGATAACCATCTTGTAAAGTAAATGGTTCCTCTTTCTTCCCCAGTGCAAGGGCTGAAATCACATCTCTAAAATCGGGATCAATAGCATACTCATCTATCATAGAAGATAGATCATTGTGAGTTGCTATGAAAACCTCATTCGCTCTCGGCCGTCTTGAGAGTGTGTCGGCTACTTGATTATGCTTGTCAGCAATGCGAGCAATATGAAAATGAAATTGCGAAAGGAAATTTGCACATCTCATTTGTTTGTCAAAGAGCTTGGTCTGCGTCATGAAGTACTTAAGACTTTGGTGATCCGTTCGCAGAATTAAAGGAGTCCCCAATAAACAGTGCTTCCATGAGTCTAAGGCATGTAGAACTGCACGGAGTTCCTTTTCATATATGCCTAGAGCTTGCTCAACAGGGTCGAGCCTTCGACTTTCATAGCCTATGGTGTGCCCTTCTTGAAGCAAAACAGCCCCAAGGCAATCACCACAAGCATCACATTGGACCTCAAATGGCTTTGAAAGATCCGGTAGTGTAAGCACAGATTGAGAGATAAGCTTTTCGAAAGCATTATTCTCCTTGGCAGACCATGTGTACCTAATGTTTTTATTTGTTAGGTCATGTAATGGTCCTGCTATTAGTGAGAACTTTTCTATGAAGTGTCTATAGTATGCACACATACCTTTAAAGCTTCTTAATCATGAAGATTCCTTGGTTTAGGCCATCCTTTTATTACCTCTAACTTTGATGGATCCATTTGGATGCCATCTTGAGAGATAATGTGACCTAAATATTGAATCTCTTGTAAGAAAAATTCACTTTTCGTTCGATTAACATAAAGGTTATTCTCTCTTAGAACTTGAAATATTATATGGAGGTGTTACTTGTGTTCGTCTAATGAATTAGAGTAGATGATGATATCATCAAAGAACACTCCAGTAAAGGTTCGGTGAGGCCTGAATAGCTTCCCCATCAAGTGGTTGAATGTGGCTGGTGCATTGGTCAATCCAAAAGGCATGACAATGTATTCATAAAGACCAAACGTAGTGCGAAATACGGTCTTTACAATGTCTTGATCAGCTATCCTTATTTGATGATAGCCACTTTTTAGGTCAATCCTACTGAAGTAGGTAGACCCTTGTAGCTTATCAAATAGGTCTTCTACCCGTGGAACGGGAAACCTATTCTTGATAGTGATCCTATTTAGTGCTCTAAGTAGTCGACACACATACGATATGTGCCGTCTTTCTTTTGCACTAGTAGCACATGAGAACAAAATGGAGATGAGCTAGGCCTAACCATGCCCTTCTCAACTAACTCATGCACTTGCCACATAATCTCCTCTTATTGAGCTTGAGAAACTCTATAAGGAGGTTTGTTGGGCGGTGAACTTCTTGGAAGAAGTTCAATTACATGGTCATCATTGCCTCGTTTAGGAGGTAGCTCACAAGGGATGTCATCAATAAAGACATCTTGAAACCCCTTGAGAAAATTGGATAACTCTAATTCCTTTTGATTGTGTATATTTTCTTTTGCTAAAACATTAGGTTCATTTTGAGAATCTTTAACAAAAATCATGTACACGGAAATAGAGCTCTTTATTGACTTGTTGAAAGCTTGTGTATGTATAATGGGTATAGTGTTACCCATTTCCTTATCATCTATATACATATCTTTTTCCCTGAACTTAAAGGAGATTCTCCTTTCAGGGAATTTAACATTGGCAGCCATGCAATCAAACCATGGTTCCCCTAGGATTACATCCTCATGCTTGAGAGGAGAGATAAAGAAGTCCTCTTTGTCCACATAGCTTTGGACATGGAGCCTCAATTTCCCGATTAAGGGAGTGATTGAAGCTTCTTGCCCCTTGAAAGCACCGTCTGCGGGTAGGACATCTCCCATCTCGTAGGCTTGTATGCCTAGCTTGATGGCCAACTCTATAGATATAAAATTGTGGGTAGAACCAGGGTCAAAGAGAATAAAAGCATCATGTTCTCTTACCTTTCCCCAAGCATGGCATAGAGGAGTGCTTTTTTTTAAGGAGCTCCTAATTTAGAGCTTTTTGCAAAAATTTAGGTCTTTCTTGGTTTTGAGCTTCATTTGTAGACATTTTAGTATTTTTGGTTTGATATAGCTACATGAAAACATGCATCATTGTGAAAATAATTTCCATTGAAGTTTCACACTTCTATTTTGGTGTGTTTGGAAATTTCCTAGCTCCCACTTATAGATGGCCAATCTAGTAAATCTCAATAAAGAACTTTAATGTAATCTATTTTTGGAAAATATTTTAATGGTAGCAAGAAGGCTAGGGTCTATGTGACTTCAAATTATCATGCTTATGGTAAATCAATATTTTGGTAGTATATGTAAAAGACTACTAGCTATCCAAGCATGAAGAGGTATCCAAAAGACCAAAGGGGACTAGGGAAGAGATTTTATTTTAAATTCAAGATCCTTTTTGTTGGATGTGGCTCTCAAATTTTCATTACTTTTTAGAGATATAATTTGGTGTCATTTAGAGAAAAGTTTACTTTATTATAGAATCTTAAATTTATAAATTAAAGTATGCATGTTAATAATGTACCTCACATTCAAATCCACTATTGAGAACAATTGTCATTCTGTAGATATATTCAATTACAAAATCCTAAAACAATATCCTTGGGTCGTCATTTGAACATGTGGAAAACATTAGAAAGGATAGTGGATGTATCATAGAAGAATGATTTAGTTGTGGAAGTTATCTAGCCATAGCTTACCTTGTAAGGTCACATTTTGTACGAGAACACAGACACTCACACACACACAATGACTCAATAGAGGTGGCAAGGTGACTCTTTAGATGGGTAGCTAGTGTAGAGTTTAGCTAGGGGAATCCTTAGTATATCTATTTTAGAGGATATAACCTTGCAAGAAATTGACGTGTAGCCAAGCTATACAACTTAGTGAAGAAAGATAATTTTTATGGTGAGTGGTAAAGTGACGATGAGCATTCGGTTAATAGATCTAGCATCAAAGGGAATATATTTGTTGGGACAATGGAGGACTAAATGGGTGAAGTAAAGTATATAACTACCAAAGAGGATTGGTTCTTGGTGGGTGATCAAATGGAAACATCATTAGGAAAAATTTTAACTTATTTTTGGGCCTTTTAAGAGTGCCACATTATCAAAGTTGTACAAAAGAAAGCAACCCGGTAGACCCCTCTAAAGACCCAAGGTCCGAGAAGTTTGGATGACTTCTATGAAAGTTATGCCTTTTTTTTTCAATCAGCCAGGTTTTGTTATCGTTACGGTAATCTAAAATCACATTTTTCTAGATCTACATGAAGGCAATGTTCGATACATGCATGCTATATATCAATAGATAGCATTTGAAGAGTAGATTCTAAATATCCAACCTCCGAAAATTTTGGATCTTATTTGCAAAAAATTTACCGATCCCCACTTTTTGAAAGCTATGCCACATCAACAATTCTTACAAGGCCCATTTTTGAGTCCAAACTTTTCCTAATGAAGAGAAGGATTAAATGAGCTTTTGGGTGTGTTGAGTTCAAGACTCCATGCCTCAAAGAAGATCATATTATTCAAAAACCTAGGGAACTCAAGGTACTAGGGTTTTATAGACCTATCAAGAGGAGAGGTTAATACCCTCCTCTATGTCTCTATAGATCATTCAAGATATTCTATCTACAACATTCTAAAGTCCTCAATCATAGACTTGGATATTAGGAATTGATGTGTGGAATTTCATTGATAGCAAAGATTCGGGCAACAAATAGACATTGTGACAATTTTCCTCATGACTAGACCAAGGTGCTACTGTGCCAATAATCGTTGTTGGAGACTCTAGAGATTTAAATGCATTACCACTAGCTTCCATCTCGATTGCATTATCCAACCAAGCCTAGATAGTAAGAACAACTAAAGTTAACCTTGATAAAGCAATGGAAACAAGTTCCTAGGATTAAGGTACAAGCTTAGAATAGTTATAGATAAAGCACTCTCATGGATCACTTTTGGTGCTATAATTGGAGTTGCATGTGTTTTGGAAATGTGCCATAATTATCGGCTCTTCTAGACATAATTGTGTGCATGTATGATTTCTAAGATCTTAGATTAAAAATATGGTTAAGGCATGTTATTATGTGCTCACATACTTGTCATGAGAGAGGGGTTACAAGATATAGGGAAATATGCAATAGCAAAGAACCTTTGTGTTGCATGTGTTGTAGAAATGTGGCATAGTTAATGGCTCTTCTAGACATAATTGTCTACATGTATGATTTCTAAGAGCTTAGATTAAAAGTATGGTTAAGGCATGTTGGTATGTGATTACATACTTGTTACAAGAGAAGGGTTACAATCTATAGGGACATATGCAATAACAAAAAAGAGCAATAGTAGTAGAGTTCTTGGTGCATCCTTGAATGGGAGCGCCATGCACTACCAATTATTTTAGTAAAAAACTAATATAAGAATGAGGAGGAGCTAGAGGGTTGCTTTCAAAATATTTAAATCTACTATTTGAAGTTGAATGAAAATGTCATGCAATTTGCCAATTATTTTAGTAGGAAACTAATATAAGAATGAGGAGCTAGAAGGGTGCTTTCAAAATATTTCAAAGTGAGATTCAAGTTTTCCTCAATTATAATAATAAGGTTTCCACATTGATAACAGTGGCTTGATCAAAGTGTCTCTAAGGGTAAGAGTTCCATATCCTCCTGTCTCCATTGGTGTGTGTTTAAATTTGACTTTGTATATTGTTTTCTATAGTGCATGTAGTTAAATTTCTTAGTCTATAGTAAGACGGTCTCATGATTCATGGAAGAGAAGAAATTTTATGATAGTGGTCATTGCCATCAACACTTGATCCTTGATTGGAAGCATTAATACAGAAATTGGTCGCAAATAATATGTGTGGTAGCTATCTTCCCCTAATTTAGTAGTTAGCCATGGGTTCTCATTTAGTGTTTCTATTTATGTGTACTTCCATAGCAAGATACTTGCTATAACTCAAAAAGGATTTCTTCCATTATTCTCCATTTGGATGGACATGTTGAAGCGACCTCTATAGTTACATTCTCATTACTCATTCCACGCTTGTTGAATTGGCCTTTAGAGATTCCTCCTATAACCTCAGGAAATATTATAAGACTCAAGAGTCCCCAAAAATTTATGTATATGGTGATGATGAAGGGGCTTGGACCTGAGTCATCTTCCACATTGTTCCCTTTATGAGGATACCAAGCACTAAGAGAAGCCAACATCCTTGGACTCCAAGTAGTATTAGGCAAGCTCTTAATAAAGGTTCTTGTAAGAAGAACTCAACAAGAACCTGGAACACGTGAATATCATTTTCTTATAACAAAAAAGGGGTAAGGAGCTCAAAAAAAGACCAGAGAATATTTTTTATTTTGACAAAAAAGGTTTTAGCGGCTTCAAAACAAAAGTGAGTCAAGAGCCACGCGCACACAAATGGTCAGTGAGCTCTCGAACTTTTAGTACAAACAAAAAGATTAGGAGTTTGAAAACAATCCCGTACACATAGATGATCAACAAACTCTTGAATTTCGAGATCAAACAAGGAGATTGGGAGCTTGGTAATAGTGATGCGCATGCAAATGATCAGTGAACTCTTGAATGTTGAGTTCGAGCAAAGGATTAGGAGCTTGATAATCGTCCTTGCACATGTGGATCATCAACTAACTCTAAATTCTTAGTTCAAAGAAAGAGATTAAGAGCTCGTTGACCGTCCGCGTGCGCGTAGACGGACTGTGAGCTCGTGACCTCAATTTTCAAAGTCGTGTGCATAATAAACTTCATAAAGTCCTCATTTTTTTGGCTTATAATTGTGACAAAACTAGCTTAAAAGGTAAGGTTTTTCATTACAAACCAAATCACAATGAGAACTCGGCGCACGGACGGTCAACATGCTTCTAAATTGATTTTCAAAGTGTATGCATGATAATCTTCGTAAAGTATTTAATTTTTTGGCTTATAATTGTGACAAAATATTTTTAAAAATGAGGCTTTTCATTACAAACAAAAAACACAAGCGAAGCTCGCTGGTCGTCCGCGCGCACGACGGTCAGCAAGCTTGCAAATTGGCATTTTTCTGGTCAACGAGAGTAGGAGCAGAGCTAAGAGCGCTAGCAATATCACGTCGCAAGAGTGGGCGAGTTTTTCCCACAGTCATCAACTGTGCTTTAAAATCGATGTGCGAGAGTAGAGAGAGAGACGGGTGCACATCAGCGTATTGCATAGTGCCACATGCCCTCAAAATGCAAGCATCAGTGACTCGTCTGGAGAGATGCCCTCGCTTATCATCCATTGAGGTCTGGCCGCAGCTGCACCAAAGTGGAAATGCATACCGATTAATTATGCGTTAATCTTTGCAGGCAAATGCACGGCAGTTGACATACACTTTGAGTGCTCTGTAAGACATTTTCTATCCCAGCACTACCTTATTCTGATCTCCATGGCTCTATGCTATAGCTCTCCATCGCCGAGCGCAGCTGCATATATACGAGCGTACTTGGGGGTCAACATCACAATTGAATAGCCATCTGCTTTGCACAGAGGCTGGCACCGGTGAAGGCCATTGCAGGAGTAGGCGCTGCAACTCGGCCCTTATGCAGTGATGAGAGCAGGGATATCGAACGGAGGCAGGCATAGCTTTGGAGTCTGAGGGTACCTGGTGGGTTGCCTCTACCCATGCATGTTGGGCCCTGTTACTTCCGTGTGTTGTAGCACCTTGCATAGGTTGACGATGCTCTATCTCTGCTCAACTTGTTTCTTGCAACGTGCTCCAGTTATTCAACCCCCAAGCTATCACAAATGTGCTACAAGGTCGTTGTCTTTCCTCGACCTCGACCAACGCGCGCGCCCGCACGCACGCGCACACACACACAGAGCTTGAGGCTGAGTCACTCACAAATCGAGAAGAAGAAGAGGAGAATTTTAACGTGGTAGGAAACCATCCCGAGAGACAGACGGTACCACAATCCACTGTAAGAGCGCGCGCACGCACACACACACACACACACACACACACACACACAAAGAGAGAGAGAGAGAGAGAGAGAGAGAGAGAGAGAGAGAGAGAGAGCACTTACTATGCAGGATGCTGACTGCAGGTGGGTTTTTTCTTTTTTTTGGTGTTTAATACCAATCTAATACCAGGCCTGCAAGAGCTTGATGAGAATGATGCAGCCTTCTCACTTTCAATTGAATAGGGTGGCTCTCTCTCCCCCCCCCCCCCCCCCCCCCCCCCTCTCTCTCTCTCACACAGTTTCTCTAAGTTTTTCTCTGTGAGCATTATATTGATAGTAAATTAAAAATGGCTATTATTTTACCAATAAACTTGATGCCGCTTTGAAGGAGCCAATGGGATCATGTCACATGATCTATTATGAGCATCAATCCAAAGTTTACGTACATGTTGTACCCATTTGAATTTGCAGGGGTTCGTATAGATGAAGCATTCATGAAAGATGCGAAACGCTTCATTGCAAATGAAGTTTGAACGTGCCTTGGCCCATGAGTTGCTTGCAATACTTCATTTTACCTTTAAGTTTTATTTTTAAGTAATTGTGCTTGAGGGGGATTGTATATTTTTTAGATTGACATAATTAAAAAAATTAATTGTGTTCTATGCAAATGCTTAGCTATACTATATATAAAACAAGGAGAAATTTCAGTCCTCATTCCAACCATGCTGCAAAAGGAGCTTCCTCTGAAGGTTCTCACTGCAACCCCAGTGACATAGTGATTGTTCACACACAAAGAGAGAGAGAGAGAGAGAGAGAGAGAGAGAGGCTGCCGAAGGTTATCCTCGCCCTATCCCTATGCTTTATAAGCACCTCTTGCACTTTGTAGTTTTGCCCCCCATAGCCGGATCCCTACCTTTGAACTCAACCTCTCAATAGCCTCAAATCCTGTAGCTCCATGCCATAGCTGCCTCTGCAAGGTCCTTTAACGGATTGCTTTGCCATATCTCAGTCATGTGGATAAGGAGATCACTCAAAGATGAGGCGAAGATAAGGCTCCTCTCAAGCCATGTGTTGTTCATATGGATGTAAATTTCTTATCCTTCATCTCTATTGTCAAACCAAAAGGTTTCGCTTAAGATGCTCCTTGCTTACAACGTTGCAAGATTCAATTCATCTCTCCTCCTTAGCCCTAGCTTGCTTTCATGTCCAGTAAATCTCTCCATACAATACCGTATCGGTGTATTGTGCTTGAATGTGCAATGAGAGTCCTTGGAGGTATTATTTGCGTGTTGTCTTTGCAAAAGCTTGCAAAGATTCAATGGTCACATCTTGCAGGCAACTACTTGCATCGCATTTAGGGAGATGGGGGCATGAAGAGAAGACTGCATTCAAGACTTCTAAGCTAGAAGGATGTGGTTTCTTGGACTATAGTAGATGAAAATAGAGTCAAAAGAGAGATAAATGTATGTATCACTATGTATGTATGCTTTTTCACCTTGAACTTTATAAGAAAGGTGAATTGAAAGTTACTCTAAGCCTATAGCAAGGCGGGTGTGTGTGTGTGTGTGTGTGTGTGAGAGAGAGAGAGAGAGAGAGAGAGAGAGAGCCACCCATGTATATGATGTATACATGCACCCATATCTATGTGTGTGTGTGTGTGTGTGTGTGAGAGAGAGAGATAGATAAATAGATAGATAGTTCTATTATCGTCCTGGGAGGTCAAATATGACCTATGGGACCAAATGAACATGTCACGTGGTGTGTGTGTGTGTGTGTGTGTGTGTGTGTGAGAGAGAGAGAGAGAGAGAGAGAGAGAGAGAGAGAGCCACCCATGTATATGATGTACACATGTATACAAGTTACTCTAAGCCTATAGCAAGGCGGGGGTGTGTGTGTGTGTGTGTGTGTGTGTGTGTGTGTGTGTGAGAGAGAGAGAGAGAGAGAGAGAGAGAGAGAGAGAGAGAGCCACCCATGTATATGATGTAGACATGTGTGTGTGTGTGTGTGTGTGTGTGTGTGTGTGTGTGTGTGAGAGAGAGAGAGAGAGAGAGAGAGAGAGAGAGAGAGAGAGAGAGAGAGAGCCACCCATGTATATGATGTATACATGCTCAGAGGTCGCTTTTGAAGGGCTACCAGGTTACCAAGGGAAGTCTCTCTCTCTCACTCTCTCTCACACACACACACATAGTATATTGAGTCATGGATGGAGGTGCTCCTACCTAAGTCATCAGCTCTTTTCCCTCTTGCTATCAGCCCAAACATTGAGTGGCTTGAGCAAACCCATGTACACCACAAGCTGTTCATACAGTTGTCATTGGTGACCATGTGGACAAGCCTAAAGTGATAGCAATTGAAAAGATATAAATGCCAAATAGTTCGGCTCATGCACATCACTTTTGTAAGGCGGAGGCCTTCAAAAGAGCCATTCTCAACTGTGTACCATGATACAAAAACAGTACAGCTTCCCCCTCAAGAAAGGGTTGCTTTGAAGAAAAGATGACAAGCCACGGGAGTAGAAACACCATAAAGGATGAAGTTACTGATCAAAGGTTTCATGACATATAGAAATTGTACAAAAGAAATAATTTGAAGGCTCTAATCTATGCATCCAAACAAATATATGAAGAAATTTACAATGATGTATAACCTGAGCTACACTACTGTTGATGCTAAGCAATGTACAGAAAAAGCGCATCCTAAACATCGTCTTGCTTCTCTGGATCTGATGATTTGGCTTTGGTGCTGTCTCTGGATGCAAGACATTCCGGCGTGTATGCCTCAACAATAGACTCTGTTGATGGCACCTCCTTGACCTCCTTGCAGGCAGCCGATAAAGGGGAAACATTGAATGAAGGATAGAAAAACTTTCGACAGATGAAGGCAAACACCAGTGTCGCTATGATGGGAAATATCAGCAGAGGCGCATACACAAATTTCTTCAAACCAAAGTAGCCGAAAATAGTCAGTTGTGCCAAGAACAGGGCAGCAAGAATTCGAGAATGTATGTGAGGCCACATCCGCCCACCACTTTCAAACCTGGGAACTACGACATTCAATGCCTGAAAGATTGAACAAACAAATAAGTGATTTCTTAAAAAGGATTACAATGACATCAAATGTCTGAGAGACTATGCCACTGAATGCTTTTGAAATAAAGGCACACACGTGCCAAGGCAAATCGGCAACTACACACGACATAATTTCAAAAAGTATATCAAAGGTTAATAATTACCTGGTTTCTCATTAATAGCCAACCAAGACCAAAGTATATGATCGCGAATGGCAAAATTGCAGGAGCCAAAACAGAATAGCACACAGTAATTGTTAGCACAAGCATGTCAGCGGGGACACAAGTGGCATAGTTGAATGAGCCAGGAGCCCAAGCATCTCTAATTTCCTCATCGGTCTTGCAGAGGTACTTTCTCTTCAGGTGGAAAATAATGAGAGGGACAATTCGAGAAAGCTGCAAGCCATAACCAACAAAGAACCTGAAATGTGTATTGCCAGAGTTAGTTTGTGACCTGCACTATAAATGAATCACAAAATAAATCAGCTCGATGAGACATACTTGAGAGCCACAAAGGAGATAAAAAACGTGGCTTGAAGCGGGAGCGATTTGCTCAGCAGCTCTACAATTGAACTGGGGTCATTGAGAAAGTCGTTGAGAGAGTTCAAAAGGCTACCAGCAATGGTCACTCCCAGGAAGACATTGAACACATTGAAGTAAAAGTACTTCCCTGCTGCAGCCCTCACTACATGGCTCTGCCCTGGAATGCCTTCTGCTTGAGAAAGCTTCAAAAGCAGCATTGGCAAGAGTGCAAGAAAGATGATGAGCGCAAGCTGGGGTAAGAAAGCCTGCAGAATGGTTTTTATTGCTGGTATTTCAATTATAGGCTTCAAGAAAGTCAGCTTCTTCTCTAAGTTGTCTAATGCTATGATGGCAGATATGAAGGTTATGGGGATCATGTAGAAGAGCACTGTGAGAAACACAATTCCATACACCACAAACTGCCGCACAAGGCGCTGAACAAAAGGAATTGGGAGATTACCCCAAACCACTTCCCTTGGCTCCGGAGCTGCCATAGTAGTCCATGCATTCGCATACTCGCTATGCATCACCTGCACATGTAAGCATTGTATTATGTATGGCACCCGTACCTTCAAAACAAGAAAGTCTTTCTTACAAGCATGTTCCGTACCTGAGAAGCACTTGTTGCTGAGGCTCGACTACTAAATATCGCAATTGCTGCCCCTTGCTGAGATTTGGAGTGTGCGAGGCCCTGCTCATCCTTGAGCAAAGGTGCTAACTTCTCCATCTGTTCTCTATAATAGTCAATTGAATCCACCTTGGGCCCATAAAGGCCGAACTTGCCTGTTTTGTGCATGGGTCTCTTCTTAGAAACCTCAAGCACTGCCTCTGCATGAGCAAGTTTCCGTCTACATGTTTCAAGCTCTGACCATACCTTGGAAGCCTGCCAAGAAAATAAAAGCATTTGCAACCAACCTTCAATCAACAGGCACAGGAGAGCACACATATGCAATACTGATCTGTAGGCATTACCTTGGCCATGTTTGTAACAATAATGCAAGTCTCGTATGTGGTGGGATGCAGAGTTTTGAAAAATGTGTCCACCTCCTCAGAAATAGAACCAGTAGATGGTGGTGGGATGTCGCGGACAAGGACTGCATACTGCTGAGGCTTGGCCTTAGGAGCCGACTGATCTTGGGTCCTTAGATGCACTACATGCTTGTAAGATTTCCAAAGAACATACATAGTGGCTATTGTCAGCCAGTAGTCCGCGATCGCAAAAGCCCACAGACGAGAGCTCTTATTCTGCATCAAGACAATTAAGACATAGTCACAATCAGGCTAAAGCTTATACAAAGCTAGGGCACATTATACACACAGGTATCTTCTTTGAAAAATGACCGCAACACCCATCTACTCATTCATTAGTACATTCAAATAAGTGCTATCTTATTAGAAGTATCACGCATCTGACTAATGTGCATTTTGCAAATAATGACAACTCTCGATACGTGCGCAGTCAAGAAAGGCTATCTCAGCGCACGCGCTTGCACCCAGAGGTGGTTATACATGCATAGCTGCTATTGATTATCCCATACATGTATGCACCCAATTTTTCGCCGGTTGTGCATTATTAGGTAATAAACTAGCTGGCAACAAGCTGCATGGATATCAGTTTTTAACACAGCAATACAGGGAAATGCTCTTGGACAAATGACAAAGACACCCATCTACCAACAACCTTCGCAAATTCAAAGGCTATCTCATTGGGCATGACGTGCACAATTGTAGCACACACATTGCTCTCTCACTGCTTTGTCATGAGTGCCCCGACATGGGTATAAATGCAGAACGCCTGCATCCAAAGGCACATATACACATTGCTCTATCAATTACCTCTACATGTAAGCAAATGCCTACATATGCCAGAACTTTCTGAGGGTAGTGCATCATCAGCTAACAACCAGCAAGAAACAAGGAGTATTGATAGTAGCTTTTACTATTGTAATTTGCAAAAAATAAAGTACACACCGTCACATTGCCCATGGCAACTTTGTCGAAATCAGTGAAATTAAATCCACCCGGATTCAACCTTGCCTGCTCTTCGAAGTTATCATCTGTTCCACTCAAAGGAAGGAGGACCGGTACACAAAATAGTGCTGTGTAGAGGCAGACCCAGAACGCTGCAATTACTCAAGAAAATGAAAATCATGTCGTCAAAAACAGTCTCAGATACATTTAGGGAAGGACACAACTCTCTCTCTCTCTCTCTCTCTCTCTCTCTCTCTCTCTCTCTCTCTCTCTCTCTCTCTCTCTCTCTCTCTCTCTCTCTCTGTGTGTGTTTGTGTGTGTGTGTGTGTGTGCGTGTATGTGTGTGTGTGTGTGTGTGTGTGTGTGTGTGTGTGTGTGTGTGCGCGCACAGCATCTTCCTTCAAGGACAAGAAAAATAAATTTGCTCCATATTCGCTCGAAAGATGCAGAAATTGGGCAACAAAACGATGAATACAGAAATTAAAATAGAACTGCGGCATCTTCACCAATCTGACAGAGGAAAATGGTCAATTTGTGATGAATTAAGAGAAAAGAGGCAAATTGGATGTTACCAGAGCTAAGAAAGATCATGTAGACAGTGGCATCAAGGCCTGCATGCAGGAGAATCTGCTCTTCGGTGGCCGACCAAGCTTCGCCGATCCATGAGAAGATGCCTCGGTTTGTCGGAGGCGGTATGTTCTTCAACAACTTGCTGGGGTAGTACACCACTGCATTGCCTGGTTTCCGTGACAGCCATGCGTGCAGCAAATAAAGCACCACAAAGATGATCAGCGAGGTTAAGAGAGATGTCACAAAACCTGAGGTATCCATGGCCTAGAGGTAGAAACAGAGACAGAGTGAGGGATCTGCTCTTTCTTTACACACACAGAAGAGGGGATAATAGAATATAGAGGGAGCCCTGCGTCAAGAAGATACGCCCTAAATACACACACGCATACGCAGAACGGAAAACATGGGAAAATCTGAGCTGGGTCCCGCGCGCTTACGCCCCTCGCACGCAACTCAGCCAGCAAGTGCTGCTTGCAGCGAGCTCAAGACACAAGTAGAACAAGCTTGTATAGTGGGATTTGAAGAATTGCTGCAGAAGGATAGAGAGAAGGAAGCTCGGTGGCTGAGGCGGAGCAAAGCTTTACGGTGTACTGATGAGAAGAGGGAGAAGCTGGCAATGCGACCGTTTAAGCAAGGGAGATGGAGGGAGTATGAGAACCGTGTGAGTGCGCGGTGTATGCGTGTGGCAATGCGAGAGGGGGAAAGGGCCGGGGCAGAGAGGGGCCGTTGATGCCTGCAAGAAGATATTACGATATCCATCGGCCAACACGGATCGAGCTAACATGGCCATGGGGCTCACCGCGACAGGGAAGGCCTAGGCTAGACGCACAAAGAAATGGCATCAGTATGGTGTTCGTTGCACGTGGCACCGTAGAGCTGTCGAGGGTCCCACATGTCTATCTGTAACTCGTCGGTTGGTTTGATGGTGCTCGCCCAAAAAGCGTAAAACGGCCCTTGTTCTTGTCGGCGGCGCAGCAGGTCCGGACCAATGTGAATCCTCATCTCTTTCAAGAAACCTGTAGCCCTGTACCCGTTCCCACGGGCCACGTCTTTCTAATGATATCTTTTCCAACCTTCCCAAACGAATCCCAAGTTCCAACTTCCAAACATCCAACTTTTTTGAAGTTTCAACTTTCCCCTTGTAGCAACCTGCAGCGTTGCACCCCCCAAGAACATTTTTTTAGAGGAGGCAGTTCACATGAGGCTGAGGTTCGCAACTAGTCGGCAACCAGTTTTGCGAACTTTTCAAGTGTCTATGGGAGGTTGCCAAAGAAAAACGAAAAACTAGTTCGCAACCAGTTGCAATGCTGCTTCAAGGGGAGGGAGGGTGGAGCGGGTAGGGAACCACACAAAAAGATGAGAAGAGGAGGTGGGCACTTCATTTTCGTCCAATAAGGTGCAGGGCATGTCTGTTGAAGCATGGAATAGGCTGGTGGCAGATTGCCACGGGAACTAGTTAATTATTGGTTGCAGGTTGCCCACAAGTTCGCAACCCCCCTGCCACGTGAACAACACCTTAACCATTCAGATTGAGATAAGCACTCTAGCATGGGGCTAGGTCCCCTTGGTTTGTGCTCCTACACACCTTTGAGGTCATGCATTTACCATTAAGTGAGCATCATTAATGCCATTAACTTGGCAAGGGATACAATGGATGTCCCTCCCTGAGCATATAATCATTCAATTGCCTTCAGTACGTGGGATTTGGCAAATCCCCTCCCCCATCGATCTCTCATCATCTCCAATGCCCCTCTTCTTCCTAACATTCTCACTTTCAATCCATTGGTCCGTTGAGTCGTCCCTCGTGAGTGGGTTGACAAACTTTAAGACGCCTTTCACTTAGGATCTCAAGGCCACTTTCACCATGGTGGGCAAGTGGAAAGGATCCAAGCTGTTGGAGTCAGCCCCTATGGGGTCTCCCCTCTACCTACCGAAGAGCTTCTCCGCCAAGAAGGCGAGAGAATTGCTTGCAACCAACTCTAAGTCTCAGAGAGATAAGCCCAGCTTACATAGAAAACGTTGAACCATACCTTGAAGCTAAGGGCTTTGGTAGGATTGTTAGTTGGTCCTAGATACTCGTTCGAAATGTTGAAACAGTGGATACAGATCAATTAGAAAAATTGTGGAGCCAAGATAGAGACCACTCATCCCTCCCTAAAAAATCCTTGCCTCTGTATTTTTTTTTGTAAACCATAAGAGCGGGAAATTGCATTAGAAAATCAAAATGTGTAATGGAATTGGCCTATTTAACTTGAGAGTAGCGGAAAATTAATGAGAGTACTTTTGAGAAATAACTTTGTGAGCATAACGGGTGAACATAATTGAAGATAGCAACATAATCATAGCAATTAGTTAACTTGGCATGAACAATACTTTTGCAAGAGAGAGAATTTAGAGAACATGACAACAGTTGAGGACCGGATTTATGTGGAGTCGGTCCCCCCTCCAATAGGCATTTGTATTATGATTTCTCGCATTAAGAGAGACTTGTTACAATACATTCTTTGTGTTCCTTGTGACCTAGGTGATGCAATGAAGATGGAAAGCTTCGTGCATCACAAACATAATCATAAACTTGAAGAAAGCTTTAACTATCCCAAGACCTCAAACACCTTCGAAGGTGAAGAGAGCTAGCAGGGAATGAGGGTAGGGAAGAGAAGAAACATTTCATAGGAGAAAGAATTAGTTCCTCACTTATCATACTCTTGTTGCTAGCATACATAATAGCATAGTAATGAAGAAGAAGGAGATGGCAAGCTTAAGCATTGAAGCATGGCTCTTGGTTGGATTTGCACTCCATAGCCAAGAGTGTTGGTGTAGGCTCTCAACCTCTACTTGCTTGGAGAGGGAGCTCTTGCACTTTGCATAGCACACAATGAGAGTGTTTGTGAGTGTGTGTGGGTGAGTATACCCCTCAAGCAAGCCCCCTCCTTGCTAGGTCGACCCCTCCTTCTAGCTCATAGCTGAAGCTCATTGGCTCTTGCCAAGCCTAGCCAATCACAAGCTTGGGCCATTTCTAGCATTAGGTGTAGGCTTGGGACAAGTGTCCCCCTTTCCCCTTTGAGAGAGAGGACTTGATAAATGCAAAAACAATTAGATAATTCAAGTAATTTATCATTGGACCCCTTTGAAGCTTAGCCAATAGGCTTCAAGCAACACATGAAGGTAACATGGGTAGGGACCTAACATGTGTCCTTGCTCCCTCTTCAAGTTGGGGCTTCCCTTGTGTGTGTGTGAGTGTGTGTTCTCTATCTAATCCCTAGGAAAAGGGCTCGCCCCCCCCTCTTGTAGGGATGCTTTTGACTTTAGGTGTTCAAGCACCTTACTCACCAAGCATGACAAAGCACTTGAACTAGGGGGTATTCCCACAAGCATCTCAGGCAAGCATGTAAAGGCACCTCAAGCACCTTAATCGAGCGGCAAGTCAAGCACCTCAAGCATGGAGTAAGTCAAGCACCTCAAGCACCTTAATCAAGCACCTCAAGCAGGACAAGAACGACAAGCACCTCAAGCAGGACAAGCACCTCGAGCTTGGGCCGGGTTCCCACCTCAAGCTCAGTCCTAGCTTACCTAAGGTCAAAGGACTTTTACACACATTATTGGAGGTCTTCAATGAAGCTAACCCTAAGGTCTTATGCTCCATTGGTTAGCCTTGCTCTTTGATAGACCATCTCCCATTTGGGCCCCTTTACCATTGGCCCCGTGTTGAGATAGATCTATAAGCACATATCTATATCTTAACACTTGTTTCCGTTTATTCTCCCACATTAAGTGATCAATTTAATATGAGAAAATCATTTGGGTTGGTTAGATATTAGATTTTATGACAAAATGTTATAGAAAGTGGAGCTCAGAAGGTTGCCACTAGCCAATGTCAAATACAAGGGGGGTTTCGTAGACCCGAACAATCAATCATTACTCTTTGTGTTGAAGTCCCCATAGATGGCATTGATTATTTTAAGTGTGGACCAATGAATGGTCATGAACTCTCTCATGTGCTTGTTCAAGTGGACAAAGACTTTCACTCCCGAAGTCTTACTTTGACAAACTACCCTATATGGGTTGAGTTCTCGTATCTACTATTTCACGATCAAAATCATCTAAATGCCATATCCTCCTCCTTATGTAAATTCTGTTAAAGTTATAGCATCTCAAGTGAATAGCCCAGTGTGATCCTAAGATTTATTTTGTCATTAGGTAGTTTTACTTATTTGACAAGATTCTGGGTAGGACAATATACTGAAGGGGTTACTTAAGACCCCCAAGCCAATATATAAACACACTTAGCCTCTATTCTATTATGATCTATTTCATTGCCTAGTTGGTTGGTTCAACAATATCTCTCTCTCGCTTTATCTCTCTCATGTATTCTCTCCCTTCTCATTGTACGCTTTTGCATTGTCGACTTTGACATGGTATCAAAGCACAAGGCTTGTTGACCTTGGGAGGGGAGTTGCATTCAGAAGATGAAACGGAAGTAGAAGCTTTGCAGTAGCAGCATTTTAGGAGCCTCGGCGTGGCATTTTGATAGGCACTAGCAAGAGAAGCAAGGCCAACAAGAGGCTTCACCATGGCATTTTAAAACGCTAGAGCCTAGCAGCTAAGGGTCTTGGCCAGCAGGTTTCCCAAGCATAAATCTAGGCCTACAACAACATTTCAAGATGCAAGCATCGATTGGGGCTACTCTTGGCTATGTTTTGAAACATCGATGGCGCAAGGAAAAGAGATGATACGTTTTGAGATGTCGATTTCGTAGGAAGAGGAGCTTGCCATCTAGATTTTGAGACACGGACAATATTGGGCATTGATCTTGTGTTGGGGTTTAGACCAACTAAGCGAAAACCCATCACTAACCACCACTAACCTTATTCATTGATATATAATAGAATAAGGAGCTGTCCACACTGAGTTCCACCCACTCTATCTATCGGCTCTTTTGCTCACTCGCACTCCGCACGCACTGCGTATTCTAGAAGTGATATCAGACCTCAGAGCAAAGGCCTTGTGGAGAGCTCAGAGTGGGGGGGGGGGGGGGGGGGGGGGAGAGAGAGAGAGAGAGAGAGAGAGAGAGAGAGAGAGAGAGAGAGAGAGAGAGCTAAAATTCAGGCCCACATGCAGGCAGTTTTAGGTCTAATTTTAGTTTTAATTGTTGTGCAGCTTCTTCACCATGTCGGGAGTATTTCCATCAGGTATCCTGGATTTTTTTACGTCCCTTTCAAATACATTTATTCTCTTAGAATCTCCATATAAGCAACATAACAAAAGGTAGTTGTCAGCCAACATTTGCGGCTTTAGAATTGACTCTCAATGCTTCTTGGCTTACGATATCGATTAGGGGTTTTTTTAAACAATCAATCTTCTTACATCTATTGATCTTTGGCATTACTTGTGCCCTTGCCATTGACTATGTACCTCTAACAATCATCATACGACATCGACAAACACACTTGTAGGTATTCTTTGTATCGACACTCGTATGCTCTATTCGGCATACACACACACACTCTTCAACATCGACCAGAGAGTGCGATGGTGTGTTTGAGGGCTAGCACGAAGTATTCTTGGAGTGGGAGTGCGCCTTTTTCTCTCATAGAGTCTCCCGAGAGATTGTTTTCCCGAGCACATTTCTCAAAGGTGAAGTTTTCATCAGCATCGGCATCACAAATGGTATTAGCATTGGAGTTCTAATTGAGGTCTCCGTTCTTGTTGAGGTGTAGATTTCAATAATGACTTTCTAGGTGGAGTTTACTTATCAAAGACAACTACTTTTTTGCAAACACAGGTGTATTGTGCTCTCCATGCATTTTGAGAGCAGTTTTGGATTGCCATATGCGTTTTGGGCCATGATGTATGTTTTCTGTGGTATTGCTTATATGTAGCTATTGATGGCTTCTGAGAGATAGCTCTCAAATATAGATTTGAATGCATAGGGGTAGTCACAGGTTCTTTTGACACAGTAGATCTGTAAGCATCTTTGGAGTTTACAATCACTTCAATTCTAGTGGAGTTTTATGCGTATGGATTATGCGTATGTTGACACAGATTTTGTGTTGTGAGCTCTGCTGAGAGTGTTTACTCCTCATAGGGACATGAGTTTTATGATTTTATTGCACACTTGCTGGCACCTATTTGAGTGTGTACCCTACACTTAGCAATGCTTGTTATGACCATTGTAGCTGTGTTGTAGATATTGTGTAAGGTCTCTACTTTCAAATTGCACACAATTTCTATTACGCATTTGTATTTTTTTGAACCATCACTCCTTATTTAAGATATTCGAGTTCAAATTATGAATCGTAGGTTGAGAAAACCTAGAAATTAAAATTTACGCTACAAAATTCTGACATGTTTAGCTATATGAATCACTAACTAACTTATTGCAAGACTTATTTACTGATTGTAGAATTTTCTTTTACTACTGTACACTTAATATAAGACTGTAAAGTTTAACTTAAAAATGTAAAGTAAATTATCATTAAGGAAATAAATAAAATAATTATAAAGACAAAAGAATACACAGGGATGACAAGTAAGGGCACATGGATCACATAGGAGGGGACAAAGTGGGACACACTGTCACATGAAAAAGGAGAGGCTACTCTTGACTAATCTTAATGAGGGGGGGCTTGTGTGGCCTTATCTTTTGATGATAATGACAAAGTGGTCAAGCTCATGGGTACCAAAAACGCGGGTATGATTTTTGGAAAAAAATTAAAAAATTTTAAAAAAATATTTTTTTTTGAAAAAAAAGTTGGACGTTTTTCTTTCTGATATAAATAGAGCATCCATGCTCACACTTTAGACATAGAGATTGCCTCTATAGCGCTCACGAAGTGCTGCCACTTCTCTTAGAGAGAAGGCGTCCACAAACCACTAAGAGAGCAAAAACTCTAGTGGACTAATAAGAAATTAGATGTAGAACAACAACACTAAGTGTGAATCCGAGTTGGCGAAGGTTCAAATTACAGACTCTGTTTGGAAACAAGAGATTACTAGGGAAATTGACCAATTTAAAGTTCTAAGTGTATAACATAAGTGTAGTACAAAAAAATGGCTCCAAAGCGTGCTCGAACCCAAGGCGCTAATGATCATGAAGCCGGTACAAGTAACAGTGAAACTCCTACGGAACATGCTATGTCTCCACCAATCGGACCAATCGGAGCTATGGTACAGGTTAGTATTGCAGTTTCAAGTTATGTATCATTGCATATGCGAGACCATAAGAATATATTATTTACCTTATGAAAAGAAAACAAGGACCGAAACCACGGGGCTTAACCCTAAGAAACTCGTCATATGTTTGACAAGTAGGAAAGATTGTCTGGTTAAACTGGTTGCTATAGGAAAGAATGTTTGTCCAAAACCTTCGGTATGGTTTCTCTCAAGTCTCTCTACTTATTAGCGCTGGTATTATGTGGCAGTTGTCGAGGCGTGAGATGACGCCCAGGATGGCACCGCTGATGCTGTGGTGGGAGTACACCCAGATTAGCCCAGCTGGATATTGCGGTTTTGTTTTGTCGTGGCGTGAGGATGACGCCCAGATTGGCACCGTTGTTGCTGTGACGGGAGTACGTCCAGATTAGCACAACGAGTACTTGTCGAGCGGTACGGGACGCTCATGAGGACAAGGGTTTTTATAAATAATGTATATACCGATCAGACATAATATCGCCAGTAGAGATTCTTGAGTGAACCTAATCCAAGGCACAGAGTGCGGTGTACACATCTCTTCAAGAGAAAAAACTACTTCTCAAGCAAGCTAAACTTTCCTCTTTCAAAGGGGAAGGAGCCCTAGTTGAGCGCGATGCAGAAGTATGGCTCGAAGAGATGGAGGATTATTTTGCTGCTGCTGGTACTACTCCCGATAACCAGGCAATGTTGGCTATGTTTCGTCTCACGGGGGATGCCAAGCTTTGGTGGAAACAACACTCCAAAGATAATCAAGTAGCTCAAAACACTCAAACTTGGGAAGACATTAAGTATGCTGTCAAAGGACGTTATCTTCCACCTGCACACGAATCCCTTAAGATGAATGAATTCTTCAACTTACGTCAGTTTCATCTTACAGTGGAAGAATACTACTCCAAATTTGTAACTCTTAGGCGCTATGCTCCGCCAATGACCGCAGATCAACAAGTAGCCCGTTTCTGCCAAGGGCTAAATTCTCCTTTAAATACTCGTCTAGAAGCCATGAGGCCTGTAAATTTGCAAGATGCTCTTTTAAGAGCTAAACCCTTAGCTAAAGAGATGTCAAACTCTCAAAGGGTACGAAATGGAAATTTAAGGAATGCTGGAAGGAGAGGACGGTCTATGATGTGGAACCAAAGGCAAGTTCACCCCGTTCACCAAACTCATCCAATAGTTGCAGCTTCAGCAAATGGAACTCAAAATGAAGATCTTAGATGCTATGAATGCAACGAGCTAGGACATTTCAGGAATGAATGTCCTAGGCGAGTCTCCGCAACAAATACACCTAATCGAGCTAGAGGACAAGGACAAATAATAAATCGTGGAGGAAGAAATGGAGGACGAGGTCGAGGGCGCGGAATGGCTGCCAGAGTCAATGCTATCATAGGAGAACCAACATTGGGAGAAGAACAAGAGGAAAGAGCAACTCTACATGCTGCAATTGATAACCCAAGAGTGCATTAGGAGGAGTCCTTACTCAAGAAGGAAGGCCTGTAGCTTATACTTCTCGGAAGATTAGGATTCATGAAGTGAATTATGCTACACATGATTTAGAATTGCTAGCAATTATTCATGCTCTCAAGCTATGGAGACATTATCTATTGGGACGCAAATTCCAGTTGGTAACAGATCAAAAGAGTCTTAAGTGGATTTTTACCCAACCTAACCTTAACATGAGACAGAGGAGATGGATAGAGATCATGCACGAATATGATTTTGATATTAAATTTAGACCAGGTAAGGATAATGTTGTGGCAGATGTCCTAAGCCGTAAAGCTTTTGTGGGGGCAATTTCCATGGCTAACAACCCTATTCTAGACAAGGTCTTGGATGCTGCTATCAGAGATACAGATTACCAGATGCTTGCTAGTATCCTACGTGAAGAGAGGGTATCATCAAATCAGCCTAAACCTCTACATTACTCCTTAGAAGATGGGAAAATTTACTATAGGAATCGATTATGCATACCTAAGGATTCTACCCTAAGGAATGCTATCCTATATGAAGCACACGATGGCCCAACTTCAGGACATCCAGGTTATGCCAAAACCATCAATGCAATTCGCAGAAGTTACTATTGGCAAGGTATGAAGGGTGATGTCCTTCGCTATGTCAAGCAGTGTTTGTCTTGTTAAAGGATTAAGACAAAGAGACTAAAGATGCCACGTAAATTACATCCTTTAGATATTCCCCAAATGAAATGGGAATGTATTAGCATGGACTTTATCACCGGGTTTCCTTCTGTCCAAGCTGGCTATGATTCAATCATGGTCATAGTCGACTTGCTTACTAAAGTGGCTCACTTAATCCCAGTCAAGACAACCTTTACAGCTTCAGATATTGCTCGTCTATTTGTGAAAGAGGTTTTCAGAATTCATGGTTTACCCAAGAGGATTGTTAGTGGTCGTGATGCCAAGTTTACTTCAAAGTTTTGGGTATCATTGTTTCAAGCTATTGGAACCCAGTTATGTTTTAGTACTGCTTATCATCCTCAAACTGATGGCCAAACTGAAAGAGTTAATCAAGTAATTGAAGACATCCTCAGAGCCTACTGCAATAGAGAACCTCGCAAGTGGATTCAATACCTACCCTTGGTAGAGTATGCATACAATTCCTCTACTCATAGAAGTATTGGAATGACACCTTTTAATGCTCTTTATGGTCAAGAATGTTTATCACCTCTTAACGTTTCTGACCCCACTATAAGGGTAGAAGCCTCAAAGAAAATGCTTGAAGAAATGGAAGCTCAAACCAAAGCTATTCGAAAGGATATTCAAGCGGCTCAAGATCGACAAAAGAAGTACGCCGACTTAAAAAGATCTGATCGGATTTTCAAAGAAGGTGACAAAGTTTTCTTACGAGTAAAACCCAAAAAGAGCAATCTATCTCTCGGAAGGTATAAGAAGCTTAGCTACCGATATTGTGCACCTTACGAAATAATCAAGGTTGTAAGCGATCAAGCTTATAGACTAAAACTCTCTTCTCATCTCAAAGTGCATGATGTATTTCATGTAAGTCTGTTAAAACCTTATGTATATAACCCTGACCATGTCCTTGATGATGAGCAAATCATTTTACCTGCTCAAGATGTTCTACAACTCCAACCTGATACTATCCTAGAAACTCGAGAGAGAAAGTTTAGGAATAGATCCATCAAAGAACATCTTATCTTATGGAAGGATTTCCCTATAAAAGATGCTACTTGGGAAGATGAGACATCCCTTCTTAAGGATTACCCTTCACTGTTCTTGAGATGAGGGCATCTCAAATTCTAAGTTGGGGAGATTGTAAGGTCTCTACTTTCAAATTGCACACAAGTTCTATTACGCATTTGTATTTTTTTGAACCATCACTCCTTATTTAAGATATTCGAATTCAAATTATGAATCGTAGGTTGAGAAAACCTAGAAATTAAAATTTACGCTACAAAATTCTGACATGTTTAGCTATATGAATCACTAACTAATTTATTGCAAGACTTATTTATTGATTGTAGAATTTTCTTTTACTACTGTACAGTTAATATAAGACTGTAAAGTTTAACTTAAAAATGTAAAGTAAATTAGCATTAAGGAAATAAATAAAATAATTATAAAGACAAAAGAATACACAGGGATGACAAATGAAGGCACACGGATCACATAGGAGGGGACAAAGTGCGACACACTGTCACATGAAAAAGGAGAGGCTACTCTTGACTAATCTTAATGAGGGGGGGCTTGTGTGGCCTCATCTTTTGATGATAATGACAAAGTGGTCAAGCTCATGGGTACCACATGGGTACCAAAAACGCGGATATGATTTTTGGAAAAAAATAAAAAAATAAAATAAAAAATATTTTTTTATTAAAAAAAATTTAAAAAAATATTTTTTTGAAAAAAAAGTTGGACGTTTTTCTTTCTGCTATAAATAGAGCATCCATGCTCACACTTTAGACATAGAGATTGCCTCTATAGCGCTCACGAAGTGCTGCCACTTCTCTTACAGAGAAGGCGTCCACAAACCACTAAGAGAGCAAAAACTCTAGTGGACTAATAAGAAATTAGATGTAGAACAACAACACTAAGTGTGAATCCGAGTTGGCGAAGGTTCAAATTACAGACTCTTTTTGGAAACAAGAGATTACTAGGGAAATTGACCAATTTAAAGTTCTAAGTGTATAACATAAGTGTAGTACAAAAAAATGGCTCCAAAGTGTGCTCGAACCCAAGGCGCTAATGATCCTGAAGCCGGTACAAGTAACGGTGGAACTCCTACGGAACATGCTATGTCTCCACCAATCGGACCAATCGAAGCTATGGTACAGGTTAGTATTGCAGTTTCAAGTTATGTATCATTGCATATGCGAGACCATAAGAATATATTATTTACCTTATGAAAAGAAAACACGGACCGAAACCACGGGGCTTAACCCCAAGAAACTCGTCATATGTTTGACAAGTAGAAAAGATTGTCTGGTTAAACTGGTTGCTATAGGAAAGAATGTTTGTCCAAAACCTTCGGTATGGTTTCTCTCAAATCTCTCTACTTATTAGCACTGGTATTATGTGGCAGTTGCCGAGGCGTGAGATGACGCCCAGGATGGCACCGCTGATGCTGTGGTGGGAGTACACCCAGATTAGCCCAGCTGGATACTGCGGTTTTGTTTTGCCGTGGCGTGAGGATGATGCCCAGATTGGCACCGTTGTTGCTGTGACGAGAGTACGTCTAGATTAGCACAACGAGTACTTGTTGAGCGGTATGGGACGCTCATGAGGACAAGGGTTTTTATAAATAATGTATATACCGATCAGACATAATAGCGCCAGTAGAGATTCTTGAGTGAACCTAATCCAAGGGTTGTTGGTTTAAAATTGGACGACTTCTTGTTTGACTATTGTTTGTAATACTGTTTGAAGGGCTGTTTTAACGAGCCAGTATCATAAATAAAGTAAAGGAATATGTATGTTTAAACAGTGTGGTAGTAATTAGATAACAAAAGAAGGGTGAGTGTGGTGTGGAAAGTGGGAGAATGATACCCCGACGGTATCATTTTATGGACGGGTGGACCCGATGAGTCGGATAACTTTCCAACGCTAGGATTTTTTTTTTTAGTCATAAATCTTAAAAGAGACAAACCTTGGCGGCTGTGCTTTTGAAACCTGGAGAAAAAAGCGCACAGGTTGGTCACTCTAAGATTTATACTTTTAGGTATGATTGATTATAGATAGTTTTTAGATAGGGTTATGGTGGTCACGCTCCGCCATAGCGAGATAGGACAAATCCTTCACTAACGGTTCATGCCCGTGGCTACGTAGTAGCTAAGGCAATGTCCGTTGGTTTTTCTTTATCAGGATTGGAGACCTATCAAAGGTACTCCGCTCCTCTCAAAAAGGGGCAGGGACCTCACATATTGCCACTATAGGCCCTTGTGGATATGATTTTGGCTTGATTTAGCAGTCTCCATCATTTTCAAGACGCGGTTTGAAAGAGCTCTTTCTGAGGAGGCTACTCGTGTCTGCAAAGCCTTCCATGGGGGTTGTTGCATGAGGTTTTTTGAAGCCGAGCATTGGGGGCCATGTTACCCAGTGTGAGGTCGATTAGGTTGTTGGAGATCCCATCTCTGCTTTGCAGTAGGGTATGCATAGAATGGTATAGGTGCTTTGACACCATGTTCGTAGTACATGCTAGTTGATACCCTTTCAACACTCTTTTACAGTTTATGCATTGTTTTTTGCTGAGTTTTGCTTGAGATTTTGATCTCTCTACAAAGGAGACTCTGTCATGAAATCTAATATCCACCTATCCTGAATGATTTTCTCATATAAACTGATCATTGATGTGGGAAAATGAATGGGAACAAAAGTCAGAATATAGATATTTTCTTTTATATCTATCTCAGCATGGGACCAAAGGGAGAGTGTTTGGGTAAAGTCCCATGTGGCCAGTTAGGGACGTTTGGCCTAACCATTATGACATAATAGAATAAGGGGGCTCACATATTGAGAGTGAGTTTCAACCCCTGCAAACACAAGTCTCCTCTTCTCCTCTCTTCTCCATTGTTGCACACAGTCACACACGCTCCTGCTCGTGCACTTCAACTGGTGTTAGAGCTCATGGCAATTGCGAAGAGCACGACGACATTGTGACGGAGATTGCGGTGAAGCTATGATTTTTTTAGCACTGTTTTGCAGCAAAATTTTGGATGAGCTCAAGATCAATTTCAACTTGATTCCCATCACCTTTGCCGAAAACGTTGTGGTCTACAACTTTCCAGTTGAAAGTTTTTCCAAATTCAGCATTGATTTTGTTGTATGTTTGGCAGACTGCCTGCACGTCTAGGGTACAAGCTGCAAATTTTTACATATCTATTTTGACTTGTAAAAACAACCCATTTCAGGTCCATTCCCACCATTCTTTACCTTTTTTTTGAGATCTATAACTTTGCAGAAGGAAGTTTCTGCAAATTTTCAACAGTTTGAGAGATATGGGATGGCCGGCTACAGAGTGTTCGAAAAGTTGAAGATTATGTATGCCTCTTGTGGTGATTTGCTACATTTGGAGAGCTCGGATTGAGCTTTGTCATTCTCTTGTTTTGCACGTTGATGTTTTTCTTTCAATGAAGAGTTGTGGGTTGAGATTTTCAACAAATTTATGCGCATACGTTGAGAACACTTTGTGGATATATGCATTCTTGTGGACTCTCAGGATTTGAGAGTGGATTCATCACAGGTTATGTGCATTGACGTATGCGATTAGCAGATTTCGTGAGTGTGGTGCATGGATTTGCAGAGAGTTTTGCAAACATTTTTGGCATGATTGTGAGTTGAATTTTCAACTGATTCGGATGCTCATTTGATACACATTTGGTGCATGCTTGATGCTCGTTTATAATGCCATGTGGATGCACATGATGTGCGCTTTTCGGCGGATGATATTCTTTACCTTGCAATGGCATATGCGGGATAATTTTCAGCTGTTATGAGCATCAATTTGTGCCATATTTTGGTTGGTTTGCATCCAAGTTTATTCTAGTATATGCCTCGCTTGTAGAGTGCGGTTGATGCACTTTGTGTTTCGGATTACAACATTGTGTTCAAGGTTTAGGAAGTTGAGACTTTGGGGAAACTCATGTATGCTTGAGTGCGGATTTTTTGCATGATTTGCTCATGGTTTTGAGCATGTTTATGGCATGTATGGTTATTATGGTTAGGTAGCCAAATATTGTCGAAACTCTACCGGATTTTTCTTGCGAGTTTATTTATTTATGCGCATGGTTTCAAGTTGTGTTTTTTATTTCATTTGGCACTCAGTGGTTGCTTTGCCACAGTGTTTTGGCATCACATTGTGAGAGTGTTTGCTCATCGGATTATGTCATTTGACATATATGTGGTAATCTCTTCAGGAGGGAGATTGTGGATGATAGTTTCATCAGTTACCACATAGTGCTCTTGGATTAGAGCGGGGTTTTTGGCATCATTTGAGTGGTCTTGGTCACTTGTTTTGTTATATTGATCGCCATATTTGTTGACAATTCTCTTAAACAACTTATGCCAGCTTATGTTGTATTTTGATAGTGCTTGGTGTATGAGTTAGCCAAGCTTTGGCTATCGTTAGTTGATCAATTTTTGCTTGATCTTGTCACAGGTTATCGCCATGGATTTGGCATTTACATCATTGTCAGGGTTTGTGATTTTTCATACGAAGTTTGATGGTTCAAACTTTGAGCATTGGAAAGAAGGTATGCATGATGCATTGACTCAGTTGGGCCAAGTGTTGCCACTACAGGGCATGGATGCTAAGCCAGAGTCTATGATTGACGATGAGTGGGAGGACTTGGACGAGCTTGCACGTTCGACGATCATGTTACACCTTGGTGAGTCTCTCTATCGCATTGGTTTGGATGCATGCACAGCTATAGAATTATGGCAAAGATTGTGCAATGCTTTTGTCACAAACGAGTCTAGAGAGATGCCTATAGGAAAATCTTGCAAACACAAAAATGTTGTGTTTTGGCATTGTGGTCATACAAGGCATGTATATAGGCGTTGTTTCAGCGGATGAGACAACGCAAGAGACAGCATAGGAAGGATGCTATCACTTTGGACGATGTGGGAGAAGATGTAGCGTATGTGGCTTGCATGACGGAGATGTCAACTTTGCTTCCATGTTTACTCTTGACTTTCTTATATCAGTTTTTGACGACACATTACCTTTGCATTGGATACTAGATGTGAGTGCTAGGTTTCACGTCACACCGAGTTGTGAGTGGTTAAGCACATATGCTAGTGGTATGCTTGGACGTGTGTGTCTAGCTAATGGTCCAATGCATGACATAGTTGGTGCAGGAGATGTCAGACTATTGTTGCCGAGTGGTGCATCATACGTGTTGTGAGATGTACACCATGTGCCAGATTTGACACAGAGCTTAATCTCTGTGAGTCGGTTATGAGACAATGGATGCTAGGTAGTGCTAGAAAAGCACTATTTTAGATTGCATCTTGGACAACTAGTCATAGTGAGAGGTGCTACTGTTGGCACGTTTCATGCGATGCAAGTACGTCACATGTGAGACGGGGCACAATCTTTGTGAGTACACAACCATGCAAAGAGACGAGGCATTTGCAGATAGGTTGCATGATGCTCCAATTTGTGAGCATTTTGAGCTAGTTGTGCATATAATTGTGCAGCACGGTATGTCATTCGTGGATACGATGATGGATATGGATGGCTTGAGTGCTGAGGATTCAGCCGTGATTCAGTCATTGATGGATATGCTTAGGCCAGAGGCTGATGCGTGTGAGTTGGAGCTAGGCATTGCTCTTGCCACATAGGGTTCATGATAGACAGATGCTCTTGGTGCGCATGTGACATGCAATGGACCAAGGATGGATTCCAAGGATTAGATTCCGGGTGTTGGGGTGATTTCCATGAGTGGAGTTCTGAGCCAGATTTGATTGAGATGGTCATATTGGCGATATTGTCAGGATTGCATCAGCATTCGGGAGTCTCATGTACAAGATATTGATCTCGAGATCAAAGATTGCATTTGCGGTAGGTTCATTTGTAGTGGGAGCAGTCAGCCATGCAATGACTGATATTGGCCTTGAGCATAGGGGTACTTTGCAGCGTATGGTGAGATACCTGCGAGATGGTGAGATACCTGCGAGATGTGTGAGGAGTATGGTGTAGATCGCTCTATACTTTCTCTAAAACTAGAGCTAGATGCACACAGATTTAGTGAGCGAGTGGGCATTGACTGAGGTCATACTTTGTGATGGCCTTGTACAGGTTTTGTATGGTTTTCTTTTCTCTCTCATGGCCACATTGGCCTTTATGTGGGAGGTTGTTGGGGTAAATTCCCCCGTCCACTATACTTATTCATTATGGAGATTATAGAATAAGGGGGCTCACATATTGAGAGTGAGTTTCAGCAAGTGCAAACACAAGTCTCCTCTCTTCTCCATTGTTGCACACACTCAAACATGCTCCCGCTCACGCACTTCAGAGAGAAGGATACATCTCATTGAGGGTCCAAAAAGGAGATAGTCTACCAAAGAGCAATGAGCAGATAATGGAGCTTAAAAGACCTTAGGGTTACCTTGATTAAAGACCTCCAAAGGTTAGTGCTAAAAGTCTTTAGACCTAGGACCTTTAGGTACTTTAGACCTTAAGCAAGCTAGGCATGTGCTTGAGGTGCTTGTCGTGCTTGAGGTGCTTGTTGTGCTTAATGACTAAGGTGCTTGATGACCAAGGTGCTTGTGGTATTCAAGTCAAACATGACTCCTACATAGAAGGGGGCGAGCCCTAAGAGTAGGGGATGAGAGATAACACACGCATACTCTCAAGGCAAGCCCAAGACTCGAGAGGCATAAAGGACACATGTCAAACCCCTAGCCTTGTTGCCATCATAGTGTGTTTGAATCCTATTGGATGGCCTTTAGGGAGGCCCAATGATATTTTAGATGCATTTAATTAATTCGTTAAGTTGTCTCTCTCAAAGGGGAAAGAAGAAAACTTCTCCAAATGCTACCCCTATTGCTAGATATGACCATAGCTTGTGATTGGCTATGCCTGGCATGGACCAATAGGGTGCAAGCTAGAGTAAAGAGAGAGATGGGTCAACCAAGGCAAGGGGGAGCCCTCCCTTTTGCACATTATCCCACACACTCATACACTCTCTCATGTGTTGAGCAAGAACTTCATCTCCTTCTCAAAGATTGAGAAGTAGAGAGCCTACACCAACTCCTCTTGGCTATGGAATGCAAATCCAACCAAGATCCATGCTTCAAAAAAATGCTTACTATCTTTTTCATCTCCATTACTATGCTATGCTATGCTCTAAGAGTAATGATATGTGAGGAGACTATTTCTTTCTCGTAATATACATCTTTTTCCTCTTCCCTTCCCTCTGAAGGTGTTTGAGGTCTTGGGATTGAGGTCGGGGACAAGTTAATGTTTTTGCAAGCTAGTAGATATTGGTGCATGAAGCTTACCATGTTCATGGCATCAACAAGGTCTCAAGGGACACAAAACATGCATTGTACCAAGTCTCTCTTCAAGAGAGAATCTATAATACAAAAGCCTTTTGGAGGGGGGATCGGCTCCAAGTAAATCCAATCCTCAATGGTTGTCAATTTCTCTAATTCTCTCTCTCTCTATGTCTCTCTCTCTCTCTCTCTCACACACACACACACACACACACACACACACACACAAGTATTATTCATGCCATGTCTCCAATCAAGTACTCTCCTTATGCTTATGAATAATTCTCATAAAGAAAAGCTCACTACAATCATCTTACACTATAAGAGACTAAGGTCTTTGTCATGCATGACAGCCGTGCCAGGATTAGAGAGAGTAGAGAGAAGAGGAGTCGGGGAAAAGAGAGAGAAAAAGAAACTGTTTTGCCATAGTTATTGCCTCAAAAATTGCTGTGCAGATAGCTTCAGACATTACCGCCTCAAAAATTGCCGCGCAGATAGCTCCAAACATTGCCCTGCAGATAGCGTTGTTATTTGCCTCTATTGTAGCCTCATAGATACCCTAGAATGAATATAATATACTCCTATTGATATACCCGTCCATCTCTCCTTTATATAATACAATATATATAATAAAAAGTACTTTCATTTTGTATCCTCTCTATATACTATAGTTACTTACTGGTTCTCCTCAAAAGAAATCCATTAAATTTCAAGATTCCCATGATATATTCTATCCCCCCTCCTACCCCAAAATTTCACATTAGTAGAGATTGCTCGCCTCGTCGTCCTCACCAGTTATCTATCGTGCATTCCCTTCCAAGCCTCTGCGGTAGCTTAGTCCTTTGTGAGCCCCCTCCCTTCGCCCCCCCTCTTTTTGCGCATGCCTTTTCCATCCACGTCCTCCCTCGTCTCGCCCACACGTATGTCCTAGCAAATTCATCCCTTTGCAAAGACTAGCTCACCTCAGCTCGCCTTGTTGTTGCTTGTCGCATCTACAGACGAGCGAGCCATAGAGAGAAGAAGAAGAGTATTTTAATGTCGTAGGAAACTATCCCAAGAGACCTTAAAGATCTATCTAATGGAGAGAGTTGAACTCATAACTTGTTATTCAAGAGGGGAATGGCATAACCAATCTACCACACTTGGGTGATAGAAAGGTTATACCATTTTCCTATTTTTATTAGCGCGCACACACACACACACACACACACACACACACACACACACACACACACGAAAAGAAGAGTATTTTAACGTTGTAGGAAACTATCCCAAGAGACCTTAAAGATCTATCCGACGGGGGGGAGAGAGAGAGAGAGAGAGAGAGAGAGAGAGAGAGAGAGAGAGAGAGAGAGAGATCAAACAAATGTGTATGCTAGCAGAAGATCATTAACAAAGCATTTAGAAAATCAAGTGATCAACATTAGCTACACCATCCTCATTACGATGCATTAAAACATGGCCTTAATTATTCATCCACTACATCATCATCTGCTAGCAGAAGATCATTAACAAAGCATTTAGAAAATCAAGTGATCAACATTAGCTACACCATCCTCATTACGATGCATTAAAACATGGCCTTAATTATTCATCCACTACATCATCATCTGCTAGTTCCATAGCCATGACGCGGTCTATGTGGAGTCCCAGTTTATCAAAATCAGCAATATAGGGATCGAAAGGATCATCCTCATCATCATTATGTTCTTCTAGCTCTTCATCCTCTAGATGAAACACCTGCAAACCACTTCACATCGGACACATACTTTCAAAAATTTCAAAAATCTACTCGGTATATTCTTCGGATAACTCCACAATATCTATTTTCCATATCGTTTGGAGCTTGTGAATGAAAATTTCCCATCACTCCACTATCATTGGTCGTTCATTTTTTGTCTACATTATCAATTCAAAAATTCCTTCCTTCATGCCACATCGAGTTGAACATCGTTGCTTGTTTAAAGTAGAACAAGTTTGAGTATAGGTAGCTATATACTAATTTATATTGTGCATAATGAGTTTGATTAGCAATTACCTTTGGTAGACAACCTCGCACATACTTCCACTCCTCATCGCTAACATGCTCACCATTAGCTTTAGTTTTAGTCATTTGTTCATGCAACCAATTGGGCCTTATAAGTTTTGGAAACATGGCAAGGTATGGTGGGTAAACCACATTGTGATTTCTTCTGCGAGAGTGTATTTCCCTATACGCTTCTTGATCTTCGTCACGCTTTCTTTTCAATTATGTATATAGATCTAGCCACTTTTGCATCTTTGGTGCATCAAGGACAAGATAGTTGTTTATTGCATCACGTATGTGCCTTTCCATGAGCTTTATCTTCCCCTTCCCATTCAGCATATGAGAGTGCATCCTTGGATCTTCTTTATCAGTCCATAAATGTGGTATCATTTCATACACTATAGCCAGGTACTCAGAGATGTACACAAATGACTCTTGAACAATTCATCCTTCGGCCATGCTAGCCTCTGGCTGTGAACACGAAGTCCTTGAGTGTCTTAAGAAAACGCTCAAGGAAGAACATCCAACGGGAATGTACCACTCCACAAATCTCTGCCTCATCCACAAGATGCAATATAAGATGGAGTTGGCTCACTAGTATGGACCAAGGAAAGCTCTCTTCAATGAGAACGACTGCTTCTTTGGCTAACAATCTTGCAATTGGTATGGATGCGACTTCAATCTCCTTAGAGCTCACCCGCCTGACAAGATATTTCATCTTATATATAGCATCACGTACTTTCTTTCTTCCATATCCACTGATTCTCAATGGTAAGATGAACTGTATAGTGTTTTCAAAACTAATAACATTAGAGTAGCATCCAAGTAAGATAAAACATAGAGGATGGATAATCACCTGGAGCATCTTGTGCCAATCGTGGGATTTTAGCGCATGTAATAGGGGTCCATCCCCTTCCTTTGTCTTTGAGAAAGCTCCCTTTAAAGACCGCATGTAACCTGTAGGTGTTCTGATGGAAGCAATAACTTCTTTCACTTTGATTTGGTTAGTCTTTGATAGGATCCACGGTGCCTTTGGAAGAAAATACTTCCCATTGTCTTCCATCACCGGCATTGCTGATGCTGGAAATATGCATTGATGTTTCATGTCCTACCTAATGCCAACAATGTCACTCTTGACTATGATGTGGTCCCAGATCATCTGGCCTATGTTTTTGAATATGTGCATCGGATCTAGCAAATGATGGACCTTCAAATTGGTCCAGTAAGGCAACTCAAAAAACACAGAACATCATCTCATACCCTTGGGTGGCTGTTGGGGAAGGGGGTCCATTGAGCAATGCCTATCCCATGCTCTTTTCCAATCTCTCATTGTACATCTATATGGGGCCTTTCCATTCGAAGGTTCTTTGTATTTTTCATATATTGGTGGTAGAAAACGATGACTATTAGGATAAATGACCTTTTTGAGGTGTGATGGACACTCTGTGACGAGAGAGGGACCACAAATAGGGCACATTGCATGTCCGGATGTAGACAAACCTGTTGGTAGTACATTATATTCATAACTAGTATGGTTACCTTTGGTAGAAAATAACCAATAATTGAGGGGTGCTACATGTATGGCTACCTGAGACCTCTCCAAGACCTGAAAGGTCATGCGTAGTCCACATAAGTATGCCTCAAGTATGGGTTTGTCACTCCGTTGTTGGTAGAGACACATCGTAGGCAGGGATACCGGTCCATAGCTCTGTTAACTCATCAATAAGAGGGGCTAGATACACATCCAATTTTTTGACTTTGTGCTTTTCGGGGATCAATAAAGATAGCATGATGTAGCCTTTCTTGGTGCTCTTCCAGGGGGGGATGTTTGTAATTGATTAAGACAACTGGCCATGTGCTCCATGACGTATTGTTGGTGTCGAAAGGGTTGACACTGTCACTTGCAAGGTCTAAACAAAGATATCGTGGGTCTCCTTTAAACGCGGGCCATTTTTCCTCAATGTGTTTCCATGCTTGTGAATCCGCTGGGAGACGCATTATACCATCCACAGAGCAACTACAGGCATGCCATGTAAGGAGTTTGTTGAAGGTCGTGGTCTTGAACATGTATTGGATATGAGGGATGAGGGGAAAATGTCGTAAAACTTTCCTTAGTACCAGGTGAGTCTTCTTTCCTTCCTTTGGATCAATGGGAAGGTCTTTGTATCTTTCTTCACCACACTTTGGACATTTCTCCAGCCGATCATACTCGTTGCGGAAGAGAATGCAATCATTAACACATGCATGTATATTCTTGTACTCTATACCTAGCACATTAACAAATTTACGAGCACTGCGTCTAACTTGTGGCAAAAATCAAAGTTTATTTGACCACTAGTTGTAAAGTTTATTTATCAAAACACTTTGAAAAAAGACTGTAAAAATCTAAGTTTACTTAACCTTAAAAGATGATCAATGCTTGTATTGGTCATTGCGCACATGACCTGTAGATTCAAAAAATCTCTAACAAAGCACAGAGAATAGAGAACGAAGCTCCGGGATATATAGGTGTCTTGCTTGCATCCAAAAGAGTATCCTCCTCCTTTTGTGCAGTCTCTTCACATCCACAATCGTCATCGTCATGTGGATCCTCCTTGTGAGCGAGAAGCTCAGCAACCAGATTCTCCATAACTGTATCCCCTTCCATCTAGTGCGGTAGATCTATCATCTCCTCCTCCCCATAATCACCTGCACTGGATTTCAAACTCTTGCCCATTGTTGGTGCGGAGACAAACCTTTTTTCTTGCAATTGTCTCTCAGACTTTCTGACTTGAGAGCATCCTCCTATAATACTCCAATGAGGAGCGGTATCCATGTGCGAACGTTAGTGATGTAACATTTAATGGTCTAGTAACTTGTGTATAGTGGAAAATAACTTAGACATAGTGAGAATTTCATTAAGAATAGATTCCTAATGAGAATAGCAAGAGTGCTTGGATGGGGAGAGCAACAAAAGCATAACACCTAGTTAGATAGGCACGAACAATAGTTCAAAAAGAGAGAGAAATTAAGCTATTGACAAAAATTGAGGACCAAATTTACATGGAGCCGGTCCCCCCTCCAAAAGGCTTTGTATTATAGGCTCCCCCCATCACTACAACACTAAATGAAGATATCGACGACATTAACGGGCGTCGCTATACGCGTCACTATACACGTCGCAGTGTGCGTCGATATACGCATGGAAAGGCTTTTATTTGCCACGTGTATATCGACGCGTATAGCGACGCAAAAAAATTTGGGGGAAAAAAGTGAAACCCGCACGCAGGGGCCATTTTCGCCTGTTCGGGTCTTGGCCGAAACCTGCTGCGCAGGTATTATGTCCATCTCCACCCTCCCCAACCCCTCTCTCTCTGTCTACATCGCGTGTGTGTGTATAGGAAAGAGAGAGAGAGAGAGAGAGAGAGAGAGAGAGAGAGAGAGAGAGAGAGAGAGAGAGAGAGAGAGAGAGAGAGAGAGAGAGAGAGAGAGAGACCGGTGTGTGTGTGTAGGAAAGAGAGAGAGAGAGAGAGAGAGAGAGAGAGAGAGAGAGAGAGAGAGAGAGAGAGAGAGAGAGAGAGAAATGTGTGTGTGTGTGTGTAGGTAATCAAAGAGAGAGAGAGAGAGAGAGAGAGAGAGAGAGAGAGAGAGAGAGAGAGAGAGAGAATTAATGTATGCTTAGGAAATTAAAATTAAAGAGAGAAATGAAATGAAATGTTATATTAACGTCTTCGAAAGGCCAAAGTGACCTATGAGACATGAGACAAGAAAGTTACAATGTGATGGATCTGATACAAAGTCAGAGTAAGAAGATGACAAAATAAAATATTATGGAATCCTAAACTGTTGGGTGTGGACTAAACGGCTAAACGAGCTAGTTGGGATAGGTAGATCTCCTCCATGGTCAGTACTCTGACCGGGCGTTGTGCATGTCGAGCCAAAGTGACCTAGCTAGATCCTCTGATGCAGCCTCTGTCGATGTTGTGTAGTCCTCTGCAGTCGTGGGCGTCTAGATCTCCCTCGATCAGTCGCTCGTTCGATCATTAGAGAGATAGGGAAGTAGAGAGCGAGAGAGAGAGAGAGGTAAGTAGAGAGAGAAAGAGAGAGAGAGAGATAGGAAATAGAGAGATAGAGAAAGAGAGTTATATATATATATATATATAGAGAGAGAGAGAGAGAGAGAGAGAGAGAGAGAGAGAGAGAGATAGGGAAGTGGAGCTCCAGGAGTTATGGCAGAGAAATAGGAAAATAGAGAAATAGAGAGAGATAGGAAAATAGGGAAATAGAGAGAGAAAGAGCGAGATCGAGAGAGAGAGAGAGAAAGAGAGATAGCGAGAGCGAGATCGAGAGAGAGAGAGAAAGAGAGATAGCGAGAGCGAGATCGAGATCGAGAGAGAAAGAATGAGAGATAGGGTACATAGACAGAGAAGAAACTATGGAACTAAAAGAGGCAAAGGGGTTTTGCCTGCTACATGCATTGCCATGTACACCTGGGAGTGCACGTATGTGTCTACCCATATAGGATTTGACCAATAAAGACGAGATTTTGACCCGGTGGTCCTGATCTCCGTACACCTCTGGACCGAGGTGTACGGAGATTGGGCAAGACTAGAGAATGTGAGGTAGTTTACATTGTGAGGAGCATATATATATATATATATATATATATATTAAAACAACATTCATAATCATTGTAGATGGTAACGTCATCAACTAACATGGAGGAAAAGATTGCATGCTCGTGCACGCTCTGCAAGTATCAAATCCTGCGCAAGCGTAGGATATCTAATGAGCATGTGCACAAGTACGAAGAGTTTGCTAGAGAAACTGTATAGAATCTGCGATACGACTCCTACGGAACGGGCATTGATTTCTACGACATAGCACCTACATCTGAGAGAGAGAGAGAGAGAAAAAAGATTATGCGTGAAGGTCCGACCAATATAGAGCCACAGATGGAAGCAGAAAAGGGCTTACAGACAGAAGACGACGGCATGGAGGAGATGCTGGATGCCTTCTTCCAGACAAGCGAGGAGAACGCGAACGAAGCAGCACCAGAAGCCGTGCGCCTATCTCCTGAAGACATGTTGAGGAAGTTGGCACGTCAACCAATCTATGAAGGCGACAAAATATTTGTGCTTCGTACTTGTCTGGCATTTTTGAATCTTCAGTCAGTGTATGGGTGGTCAGATGCAAGCGTCACTGCTTTGTTTAGGTACGTAATTTACAAAAGAGATTTTCTGATTGCAACAGTGATGTGCTCGGAGATCTTTTTAATTTAATGTGGCTTAAACAGGTTATTGCGGGAGCAACTTCTCCCGGCTGGCAATGAAATGCCCCCCTCCAAGCCAGACGCAAAGCAACTTCTGACCTCAGTTGGCTTGGACTACAACAAGATTCATGCATGTCCAAATGATTGCATTCTTTTTCGCAATGAATTCGCAGATTGTCTGTCATGTCCTAAGTGCGGAGCAATCTACTACAAAAAAGATGCAGTTGGCGAGACAGTGCCAGCTAAAGTGTTGCGGCATTTCCCTATTATTCCTAGGATAAAAAACGTGTTTCGTTGTGGTTCCATTGCAAAGTTGATGCGGTGGCATTCTACGAATAGCTCCACTGATGCAACATTTAGGGTGCCCGCTGATTCGAAGGCTTGGAGGCACATTGAAGATACCTCGCCACATGTTAAGAGTGAACCACACAATTTGCGTTTGGGCATGGCAATGGATGGAGTCAATCCATTTGGCTTGAGAAGCTCGTCATGGAGCACTTGGCCTATGTGCCTTATCAATTACAACCTCCCGCCGTGGCTTGCTATCAAGAAGGGTCATTTGATTTTAAGCTTGATTGTACCTGGTAAGTTCAAGGCAAAAAACATGGATGTTTATCTAGCTCCACTAGTTGACGAGCTCCAGGAGTTATGGCATGGGATCGACATAGCAGATATGGTTGAACCAGTAGGACAACAACATGCAAGGATCCATGGACTTCTTATGTGGACTATGCATGATTGGCCAGGATACGGAGAAGCTTCTGGTAATGGTTATTGATTTACAAAATTCTCGCTATTCGCAAGCCCTTTGCCTTGGCCTGATTCATGCTTTGATATATGCAGGACTAACAACTTCGGGATACAATGCATGTCCAATTTGCGGGCAGTCTTTGGATGTGCGCTATTCTACCTCTCTTCGAAAGACAATTTATCAAGGCCACCACCATTATCTTCCAGATGGCCATCACTTGCGCGAAGGCCAGCTTGGTCGCGTAGAATGTCGTCCTATGCATGTACAAGAGTGGCGTCGCCGATGGGAGCAACATGAGGGGCAACCTGTTCCAAGAATGAAACGTTTGTCCATTCTCCATACGTTGCCGTACTGGGGTGATCTACTAATTAACCATTTGCTGGATCCAATGCATATATTCAAGAATGTGGGAGAGTTCCTCTAGAAGACAATCATGGGAATGAAAGACAATCGAGCTTCACGAGATGATTTGCAGTCGGTTGGAAAGATGCCAGAGCTGTGGCCTTTCACCAATGCAGCTGGTCAGACAAAACTTCCAAGAGCGCCATGGGTATTGCTAAAAAACGAAGAGCGACAAGTGAAAAGGGTGATTTCAGAGTTCATGACGCCAACAGGATATATGCGATGTCTCAAGACAGCATTCACCCGTGATGATCAACTGTCAGGGTTGAAATCGCACGACTGGCATAAGTTCTTGCAATTCATTCTTCCAATTGTGATCAAGGGGTGTTTAACGGAGGAAGTGCGGACCTGCATATACAAGATTTCAGAGCTAGTGCGGTGGATCTCTTCCAAGGAGATACGGGAGGAATCTATTGCAGTCGCAAGGGCTAACTCCATTGAGGCAGTTTGCATGATTGAGAAGTATCTACCCACGAGCTGCCTAACTATCCAAATGCACTTGCTCGTCCATGTAGTAGATGAGGTTGCAGTGGCACGTACAGTCCACAGCCATTGGATGTTTTTTCTAGAGCGGTTCATGAAAACACTTAAGGGTTTTGTTCGCCAAAAAGCGCGTCCAGAGGGGAGCATGGCAGAAGGATGGCTGGTGCAAGAGTCTCTTGTATTGGCGACCGAATTTCTATCCGTTTCTGACCCAGAAATGCCTTGACTGTGGAGCGATGAGGAGGCTGCAAGACTAGAAGAGGAAGAGCTGGCTATTGGATGTGACTGGAAGTATCATACATACATGGCACTGTGGTCGCATGGAAAGCATTTCAGAACACAACAAATTGACAGCACAAGAAACACATTTGACAGTGGGGTAATGGTTAGTTTCATGCAAAAGAGCAGGGCCAATGCTAGAGACACGAATGAGAGCACTAGCAACCTGGATTACTTTGGTTTGGTGTCAAATATCCTGAAAGTAAGCTTCAGGCGGTTTGAGATGTTTTTGTTGGATGTGAAGTGGTTCAAGGTGATTACTTCTAGTCGCAATGCAACGGTACGCAGAGATGGAAACAAACTTGTGCAAATAGATTCTACAAAGATTTGGACAGATGCGAGCGACACATTTGCTCTCCCCGAACATTGCGAGCAAGTGGTCTTTGTACCGGACCCTCGAGAGCGACAATGGTGGTTTGTGTTTCAGGTTGCTCCAAGAAATAAACAAGTATTTGAAGGGCAAGATCTCCTGGAGGAAAGTCAGTCAGACGACATCCATACTACTGTGACATTAGATGAGATGGATGAAGGTATGGCAGAGGAAGCTGACAGATATACGAGGGATGACGCAGACGAGCCAGAATTGACACTTGTAGATGAAGATGCAATGGATGAAGGCAATCTGCCAGAACGACTTGGGACAGAGTTATGTTTGTAATTAGATATAGACGATGATACGGTGCAAGATCTTATCGATGATGCCTCACTCGTCGAGGCCTAGGCCTGTAAGTGTTTGTGTAAAGACTTTGATTTAAAGTTAAGCTTAAAGTTAATTTAAACAACTGTGTTCTGACGCTTTATTTTACTTTCTTTGTGCAGGACTTTAGTATGGCAGACGAGATTCCAGATCCCGCTTCCATGAGTGCAGATGCATTCATGGGCTTCGTTACACGGATGACGCATGCTCAGATGGCAGAGGCTTCTCAGTACTGGGTAGCCAGAGGCACGGGTACTACGCCTCCGGGCTTCACACCCGAGGGTCCGACGCCTAGGGGGGGGACACCTACGGGGTTCAGGACGCCTATGGGTACGACGTCTTCTTCTCCCATCACGGCCGCTTCGACACCTAGGGGTGGGGCAGAGGCAGGTACGTCCTCATCTCCGCAGCACAGGCGCACTCGCCGATCTCGGCGATCGTCAGGTGGAGGTGGTGGTTGCTGTGGAGGAGGGTCCACAGATGCTTCGACCCCTCCTCGCTCATGACCCCCATCCTACCCAGGCACACCTCTCGACACACCTCTTGGCACACCTCGGACACCTTGGGGGGCACACGATCCTAGTGCTTCCAAGCTCTATACTGCACGGGGAGATGGTTCTGTTGACATGGATAGAGTCAGGACTGAGATGCGACAGCTCGTGGAGCTGCAGTTTTCGACCAACATTCTGACGTCTTGGGATGAGCAAGAAAAGGAAAAAGTCACTTACATAGTGGAGACCATCTTGAGAGAGTACCAGCCTGCTCGGGGTTCTTCCGTTGTTCCGGTGCGGTGGATCAAGGGTGTTGCACGGGACACCTTGAAACATCGATGAGATGTAGCTCGGAAGGCTTTCAGGACCGGCTCGCCGAAGCCTTCGGGCATCCCACACGAGATGTGGCTGCAGATCAGGGAGGATGAGCGGACACCGGCCACACGGTTCAGACAGCAGCGTGAGGCCGCGCAGGTACGACAGATGACTAGGGGGACCTCTCATCTTGGCAGCGGAGGCTTCGACACCTTTCGCTATGAGTTTGTGAGTTTCTAATCCAATCTTAACTATGGCGTTTTTTAAAACGCGATGAATCATGTATTCTTATTACTTTGATTTTTGTATAAGCGCAGAATCTTGCGATGCTTCGAGCTCCGACACGCGAGGAGGAGTCAGATGGATATCGCAGAGGTATCTATGAAGTACTGAATGATCTTGAAGCTTCAGGAGAGCCTGTAGACTGGGAGGCCTTACAGTCTTGCTGATCGCTTGAGGTGAGACGTTAATATGTGTAAGTTGATTTAATTAAGTCAGTATACGTGAAGTAATATCAATACTAATTTTGTGAGTTGTCCTATGTGCAGGTTGCGACGCCTAGTTATTAGTGGACCAGATTTCATATATATGCTTTGTGAGACACAGACACGCTTCTGTGACTCTTTTTTGTACAACAATTATGTTCAGACAGTTATTGTTTCCCTTATGGTTATGATTATTGTCATTGTCATTGTATAGACAGTTATTGTTTCTCTTTCTGGTTATGCTTATGGTTATTGTTAATTTTGTTTATGGTTATGGTTATCTGCATTATGGTTTTGATCAAAGTGGTTATAGGCGGTTATGGTTTTAAGTTATGGTTATGCTTTTCAGTTGGTACGGTTGTCTTTCATTGGCCTTAAATCTCATGTGAGATCCTACATGGATAGCATGTAGGAGGCGTATACATGATATGGTTTTTTTTGAAAAGTTTATGTAAAAACAAAGGGAACTCTCCCGAAATTTCTGCGCGCGGGAGCATGGTTGATATTTTGGTGCTGCTCGCTTTCTTGGGCAGAGGGCAGGAAGTCTGGCTGTGGCCATGTCCATCTTTTAACTGGGCACAGGCCAGGCTACCTGCCCTTTTCCCAAGAAAATTTTGTTCTGTTATGGTCATCGCTATGTGCGTGGCAATCTGCGTCGCTATATGCGTGGCAATCTGCGTCTCTATATGCGTCTATACCTGCGTCACAAATAGAGACTGGTTTCACAGCGACGCTCCGCGTCGATGACACCTTATTTTGTTGTAGTGCATCAAGGGAGACATTTTACAATACAATACTTTGTGTTCCTTCAATAACTTGCTGATGCAATGAAGATGGAAACTTCAAGCACCCAAGCTTACACTTGAAAAACACAACCATCAATTCCCTCACGGTCTCAGACCCAAGACCTCACACACCTTCAAAGATGGTCAGAGCTAGCGGGGTATGAGAGTAGATCTAGAGGAAGAAGAAGTATTCTTACGAGAAAGAAGTATTTCTCCTCACATAATCACTCTCAATAGCTTAGAATAGCTTAGTAATTAGCATGGTAGAGGAAATGAGCATGCATTAGAGCTTGGCTCTTGGTTGGATTTACATCACAAAGCCAAGAGTTGTTGGTGTAGGCCTCCCTTCTCACAAGCTTGGAGTAGATGATGAGCTTTCCATTAAAGCTTGAGAAGGAGATAGTCTTCTTTAATTCATACATGAGTTTGTGTGAGTGTGTGTGCAATAATGCCTTGCAAAAATCAGTCCCCTCTCTCTCTCAGTCGACCCCTCTTGCTATTTTCCTCTTGTTGGCCCCTCATTGGCTCATGCCAAGATTAGCCAATAGGAAATTAGAAGCATAATTGCTAGCCTTGTGACATATGTCCCCCTTTCCCCTTTTGTGAGAGCTTTAGGTATTTAAATAATTCAATTAAACTCTCATTGGACCTCTTAGTCTTCTAGCCAATAGAAATCAGGCAAGCCATTGGGCTGCTGAATGCTCATTGGACCCCTTGGTAGACTGTCATGTCTTCTAGAGAGCTTAATTTCTATTGGTTCTTTTATCAAGTGTTTTTAAATGAATTAAACTAAATTTACTCTAGCCTAATTCTCATTGGTCCACCTCTATGGCCATCCAATAGGGTTTGAATGCACTTTGGGGGCAACTGGGCTAGGAACCTGATATGTGTCCACTATGCCCTTTCTGTAAAGGGAAACTTGAGTGTGTGTGTGTGTGTGTTCTCTTACCTCTTCTCTCTCTTCCCCTACCTTTAGGACGCGCCCCCTCTCTCATCTAGGGATATGTGAAGACTTTATGGTCTTCACAAAAGCATCCAATTCTAATAAGCTTGACCATTTGGACTTTACGCTTGAATTTTGGAACCTTAGCATTTTGGAAGTCTTAATGGGCTAAACCTTAAGGTCTTTGAAGCACCATTCATGCACATTGCTCTTTTGCAGATGGCCCCCATTTGGATCCCTATTTTCCCTCCTTTGGATCCCTATTGTGACCAGTCTGCCAGTCTTACCAGTATTCTAGCTTTTTCTCCCTTGGTACTTCCCCATATTAAATGATCAGTTTAACATGAGAAAATCATTTAGGAGATTTATATATTAGTTATTATGACATTACCTCTCTCTTGAAATCATAGTCGTCCTCGACTATGAGGTAGAGACGATAAAACCTAGTCATTAGTTCTTTTTCTAGTGGGTAGAGGATCCCTATTTTACCCTACGACACCAACACCGTTCCATAATGGATGACTAATCCATTTTGCGCTTGAGAGCCTAAGCTGCCGCAAGCATGTCTGTGTGTCAGTCCTATCAATCTTCCATAGTAGAGTGACAAGTTCTACTTGGTGTTGGAGAGAGGTCGTCTCCGCAAACATGATCCTAAGCATGCATACTTCTTAACATTTGTGCACAATAAAGAACAAGAGAGTCTTATAAGACAAAAACTCTGTTCATTAAAACATTTTCACATTTTCTTACTCTAGGGAAGCATTGTAAGCATTGACAAGGTTTAGGTTATCCTTTAATTGTATGCCTTGCATCCATCTTAAACTTAATAAGATACCGTCGGATAATCTTACTGCCTCTCAATACCTTGTTTATATGTCGGAGAATGGACTCGGGATGCAACACCTCTTCTTGGCTCTCGATCTCCAGTGGGTCTTCAAGAGTTGGTTCTTGAGGTGGCTCTCCTTTGTAAGGCTTTAGTAGGCTCACATGGAAAGCATTGTGTATGAGCCAATGACTGGGCAACTTGAGTTGATAGGCCATCTCATTAATTGGTCTAAGAATCTGGAAGGGACCATAGTACCTTTTTGCTAACTTAGCATAGTACTTTTGGTGTCCCATAGGATTCTTGCCCGTTGTGTGCCTTAATCGAGCCTTGGGAAATTTAAGCAAGGCCCAATCATTTTGTTTAAAGGCTTGAGCTCTTGTGTTCTTATTAGTAGCAACCTTCTGCCTTTGCTGTGAGATAGATATAGCATCCTTAATCTTTTGGAAAGCTTCTTGTAGGTCTCGGCTATACTCATCTGCAACGAAGATCTTCTCGTGTACCTTAAGTAGCAGGGGACTTTTGGATCTTCCCGCAATTACCTCGAAAGGTGCTTTTCCCGTGAAGGTATGTACACTGTTATTGTAGGCATACTCCACCAACGGTAAGTACTTCTCCCATTGGGACCTTTGATCTACTTCTATTACATAGGCTTTTAGTAGATCAAGAATTGTTAGGTTAGCTATTTCACTTTGGCCATCCGTTTGCGGGTGATAGGCCAAAGAGAAGTTTAGCCTTGTCCCTAAATTCTCAAAGAGACCCTTCCAAAAATTACTGGTCATTCTAGGATCTCTATCCGATACTATGGGCATTTGCAAGCCATGGTACTTGAAGATTTGTGATATAAAGAGGGTTGCCATCTGATGGGCTTTGATAATCTTTTTGACAGGTATGAAATGTGCTTGTTTGCTAACCCTGTCTACTATCGTCCATATTCTTGTATTCCCATGGATAGACTTGGGCAATCCAAAGATAAAATCCATGGATATGATTTCCCACGGTGAATTAGGAATTGGAAAAGGTTGAAGCAATCCAGGTTACTTCCCTCTATCAAACTTCGTCTTTTGGCATACCACACATTTTGAAACATACTCTTGTATGTTTGCTTTCATGGTAGGAAAACAGAAATATGTTTCAATCCTTTTTAGGGTAGACTGAATCCCTCTAGTATGCCCCACGTGAGGAGGAGCATACGATTCATACATTACTTTCTCACGTAGTGAGTTAGTAACGCATAGTCTATTGCCATAGAGAAGATAACCATCTTGTAAAGTAAATGGTTCCTCTTTCTTCCCTAGTGCAAGGGCTGAAATCACATCTCTAAAATTGGGATCAATAGCATACTCATCTATCATAGAAGATAGATCATAGTGACTTGCTATGGAAACCGCATTCACTCTCAGCCATCTTGAGAGTGCATCAGCTACTTGATTATGCTTGCCAACAATGTGAGCAATATGAAAATGAAATTGCGAAAGAAAAATTTCCCACCTTATTTGCTTGTTGGAGAGCTTGGTCTATGTCATGAAGTACTTATGGCTTTGGTGATCCGTTGGCAAAATGAAAGGAGTCCCCAATAAATAGCGCTTCCTTGAGTCAAAGTCATGGAGAACTGCGAGGAGTTCCTTTTCATATATGCCTAGAGCTTGCTCAATAGGGTCGAGCCTTTGACTTTCATAGCCTATGGCATGCCCTTCTTGGAGCAAAACAGCTCCAAGGCAATCACCACAGGCATCGCATTGGACCTCAATGGCTTTGAGAGATCCGGTAGTGTAAGTACAGGTTGAGAGATAAGATTTTCTTTAAGCTTTTCGAAAGCATTGATCTTCTTGGTGGACCATATATACGTAATGTTTTTCTATGTTAGGTCATGTAATGGTCCTGCAATTTGTGAGAACTTTTCTATGAAGCGTCTATAGTATGCACACATACTTATAAAGCTTCTCAGTTCATGTAGATTTCTTGGATTAGGCCAACCTTTTATTACCTCTAGCTTTGATGGATCCATTTTGGATGCCATCTTGAGAGATAATGTGACCTAAATACTGAATCTTTTGTAAGAAAAACTCACTTTTCTTTGGATTAATATAAAGTTTGTTCTCTCGTAAGACTTGAAATATTACCTGGAGGTGTTGCTTGTGTTCGTCTAGTGAGTTAGAGTAGATAATTATATCATCAAAGAACACTCCAATAATAGTTCGGTGAGGCATGAATAGCTTCTACATCAAGCGGTTAAATGTGGTTGGTGCATTCGCAAGACAAAAGGCATGACAATGTACTCGTAAAGACCAAACGTAGTACGAAATGCGGTCTTTACAATGTCTTGATCAACTATCCTTATTTGATGGTAGCCACTTTTTAGGTCAATCCTATTGAAGTAGGTCGACCCTTGTGGCTTATCAAATAGGTTTTCTACCCGTGGAACGAGAAACCTATTTTTTGATAGTGATCCTATTTAGTGCTCTATAGTCGACACAAATACGATATGTGCCGTCTTTCTTTTGTACTAATAACAATGGTGAACAAAATGGAGATGAGCTAGGCCTAACCATGCCCTTCTCAACTAACTCATGCACTTGATGCATAATCTCCTCTTGTTGAGCCTGAGAAACTCTATAAGGAGGTTTATTAGGTGGTGAACTTCCTGGAAGAAGTTCAATTGCATGGTCATCATGTAAGACAAGGGGAACTAGAACCTAGGAGTACACCACCCAACCACCCACTATATAGCATGGCCCCTGGCCTCTGCCCTAGTTGGACTCCCTTTCTACACTGCCTAGCCCGGCCTTGCCCTTGTCTAGTCCGGCCTTGCCGGTGTCCTGACATTACTCCCCCCTTAAGAAGAGTTTTCATCCTCGAAAACAAAAGTGGGGAACTTCTTCTTAAGAACACTAATGTTTTCCCAAGTGGCATCCTTCATGGATCCATGTAATGAAATTGGCCTATTTAATTTGAGAGTAGCGGAAATTAATGAGAGTACTTTTGAGAAATGACTTTGTGAGCATAGCGGGTGAACATAATTGAAGATAGCAACATAATCATAGCAATTAGTTAACTTGGCATGAACAATACTTTTACAAGAGAGAGAATTTAGGGAACATGACAACGGTTGAGGACCGGATTTATGTGGATCCGGTCCCCCCTCCAATAGGCATTTGTATTATGATTTCTCCCATTAAGAGAGACTTGTTACAATACAATCTTTGTGTTCCTTGTGACCTAGGTGATACAATGAAGATGGAAAAATTCATGCATCACAAACATAACATAAACTTGAAGAAAGCTTTAACTATCCCAAGCCTCAGTCCCAAGACCTCAAACACCTTCGAAGGTGGAGAGAGCTAGCAGGGAATGAGGGTAGGGAAGAGGAAGAAGAAACATTTCGTAGGAGAAAGAATTAGTTCCTCACTTATCATAACTCTTGTTGCTAGCATACATAATATCATAGTAATGAAGAAGAAGGAGATGTCAAGCTTAAGCATTGAAGCATGGCTCTTTGTTGGATTTGCACTCCATATCCAAGAGTGTTGGTGTAGGCTCTCAACCTCTACTTGCTTGGAGAAGGAGAGGGAGCTCTTGCACTTTGCATAGCACACAATGAGAGTGTTTGTGAGTGTGTGTGGGTGAGTATACCCCCTAAGAAACCCCCTAGCTTGCTTGGGTCGAGACCCCCCCCTTGTAGCTCATGCTTGAAGCTCATTGGACCCCTCCAGTCCTAGCCAATCACAAGCAGGAGGCATTACAAGCAGCAAGGGTAGCCTTGAGACAAGTGTCCCCCTTTTTCTTTTGAGAGAGAGGGCTAGATAAATGCTAAATAAATTAATTAAATATCCTAAATTATTATTGGACCCCTTGGGTGGCCAACCAATAGGCTTCAGGCACACCATGAGGGCAACATGAGGAGGAACTTGACAAGTGTCCCTTTTGCTTTCTTTGTACCATGCATGCCTTGTGTGAGTGTGTGGGTGTTCTCTCTCATCCCCCCTCATGTAGGGATCCCCCCCTCCTTGTAGGGATTGAATCTTTGACTTTTTGACACCTCAAGCCCCTCATGCATAGGCCCAGTTCCCACCACAAGCTTGGCTCATAAGCACTTTAAGCTTAGGCTGGGTTCTCACCTCAAGTGCAACTCTAGCATCTCAAGCATGTCAAGCACCTCAAGCATCTCAATAATTAAGCACCTCAAGCATCTCAAGCACCTCAATCATCAAGCACCTCAAGCACCTTAGTCATCAAGCATGACAAGTAGGACAAGCACCTCGAGCTGGGTCGAGTTCCCGCGCCTCAAGCTCAGCCCTAGCTTACCTAAGGTCAAATGCATTTTACACACATTATTGGAGGTCTTTAATGAAGCTAACCCTAAGGTCTTATGCTCCATTTGTTAGCCTTGCTCTTTGATAGACCATCTCTCATTTGGGTCCCTTTACCATTGGCCCCGTGTTGAGATAGATCTATAAGCACATGTCTATATCTTAACACTTGTTCCCGTTTATTCTCCCACATTAAGTGATCAATTTAATATGAGAAAATCATTTGGGTTGGTTAGATATTAGATATTAGATTTTATGACATTACCTCTCTCTTGAAATCATAGTCGTCCTCGACTATGAGGTAGAAGAGATAAATCCTTAGTCAAGTCAATTTTACTTAGCGGGTAGAGGATCCCTTTTTACCCTACGACATCTTTCCAAGATGGATGACTAATCCATTTGGTGCTTGGGAGACATAGCTGCTGCAAGCATGTCTGCTCTTTAGTCCATTTCATTCTCCCAAATTAGAGTGAAAAATTCTACTTGGTGTTTGAGAGACGTCGTCATCACAAACATGATTCTAAGCATGCATACTAGTTAAATTTGTGCACAATTAAAAAGAGGACTAGTCTTATAAGACAAAAACATGAGTCATTTTAAAGAAATTCGTACATTTGCTTACTCTAATGTAACATTGTAAGCATTGACAAGGTTCATACTATCCTTAAGCTGTATTCCTTGCACCCATCTAGCATCTTCAAAAGGATAATTTTTGAACTTAATAAGATACCGTCGGATAATCTTACCATGTCTTAGTACCTTGTCTTCATGCCGAAGAACAACTTCGGGTTGTAGCACCTCTTCTTGGTCTTCAACTTCGGGAGGGTCTTCAATAATTGGTTCAGTTGGTGGCTCTCCTTTGTAGGGCTTAAGTAGGCTTACACGAAAGGCATTGTGTATGAGCCAATGGTTGGGCAACTTGAGTTGATAAGCCGTCTCATTGATGGGCTTCAAGATTTGGAAAGGACCATAATATCTTTTTGCTAGTTTAGCATAATACTTTTGATGGCCCGTAGGATTTTTGCCCGTCGTTTGCCTTAATCGAGCCTTAGGAAACTTGAGTAAGACCCAATCATTTTCTTTGAACATTAAGGCTCTTCTATGCTTATCAACAACATCAACTTTTTGCCTTTGTTGAGAGATGGATATAGCCTCCTTAATCTTTTGAAAAGATTCTTGTAGGTCACGGCTATACTCATCGGTGGCGAAGATCTTCCCATGTACTTTGAGTAGCAATGGACTTTTAGGTCTTTTCTCAATTATCTCAAAAGGTGCTTTTCCCATAGAAGTATGTACAGTATTATTGTAGGCATACTCTACAAGAGGTAAGTACTTTTCCCATTGTGAGCGTTGATATACTTCGGTAACATAAGTCTTGAGTAGATTGAGTATCGTAAGATTGGCTATCTCACTTTGGCCATCCGTTTGTGGGTGATAGGCCGAAGAGAAATTCAATCTTGTTCCTATATTTTCAAAGAGACCTTTCCAGAAATTACTGGTCATTCTAGGATCTCTATCTGACACGATGGACGTGGGTAATCCATGGTGCTTGAAAATCTGAGATATGAAGAGAGTTGCCATTTGATGTGCCTTAATAGTCTTTTTGACAGGAATAAAATGTGCTTGCTTGCTAAACCTGTCAACTATTGTCCATATTCCTGTATTCCCATGGATAGACTTGGGTAATCCAAAGATGAAATCCATGGGTATACTCTATCATGGTGAATTTGGGATAGGCAATGGCTGGAGTAATGCAGGTTGCTTCCCTCTATCATACTTGGTCTTTTGGCATACTACACATTTTGAAACATACTCTTGTATGTCTACTTTCATGGTAGGTCAATAGAAGTACGTCTCTACTCCTCGGAGAGTAGGTTGAATACCTTTATGCCCCACATATGGAGGAGCATGGGATTCATACATAACTTTCTCACGAAGGGAATGGGTAACACATAGCCTATTGCCGTGGAGAAGATAACCATCCTACAAGGTGAATGGTTCCTCTTTCTTCCCCAAAGCAAGGGCTGACATTATGTCTCTAAATTCAGGGTCAGTAGCATACTCATCTATCATAGAGGATAGATCATTGTGAGTAGCTATAGACACTGCATTAACTTTGGGTCGTCATGAAAGTGCATTGGCCACTTGATTGTGCTTACCAGATATGTGAGCAATATGGAAATTAAATTCCGAAAGAAAATTTGCCCACCTCATTTGTTTGTCGGAAAGCTTGGTTTGCGTTGAAGCGGTCCGGGGCGGGCAACAAGAAGAGCAACCTCTAGACACCCTTCAAGGCTCCCGTGCTGCTCAATGGGGCTGGGGCACAACACAACACAAACCAAAACAACAAACCCCCAACCAAATCCCAACTACACAAGGGGCACCACCTAGTTTAAGAGCGAACTAGGACGCAAAAGAGGAGAATCGTTAGAGCAACCCACAAACAAGCAAGGAATTTACACTAACCCTAACACCAATGGAACATTCTCACACACTAAAACAAGAGAGAGAGAGAGAGAGAGAGAGAGAGAGAGAGAGAGAAAGAGAGAGAGAGAGAGATGGTGCTCGGGCTGCTTTGAAGTGTATCGTTAATGATCAAGCAAACATAAATATATATATGTAAGAAAGAGAGAGAAGGGGGAAGGGGGTGCTTGTTGCACTAATGCATCATTACAAATCTGTCATGACCAATCAAAGTGAGATTAGTATTTGTTCAACATAGCCTGAGTAAATTACACCACAACACATCACAAGAAAAAAGCCACCCCAATCACTGTCTTAAGGTCAGGGGAGTCCTCTCCACCCTGTCGCCCTCTTACAACATGTGGGATTTATGGCTAAATTGATAACAATACCCGGAGACAAGCTATCAAGAACTTAAATAAAACACCAAGACACTTACACATCATTATTGTCCATGACTTCACGTTGGAAGGGAGACAAGGTATCCATGCTTAGTCCAAATTCACCCTCCTTGATTCAACAAATGTTGGGCTTACACTAGTAGGAGAAATGATAGATTTCCTACTCTCAATTTAATGATCACTCTCTCTTACAATGGCATAGAGTTCCCTTGCTAATCACCCCTAATACAACACATACATATGCCTAATGCCAATGAGATTCCACTCAAGAGCTCCTTCTCGAGAGGTTGAGCTTGGCTTCTCAAGCTATAGCATAGTGCTCTTTCTTCTCCCTTTTTTGTGCTAGCTACACCCTCCTTTTATAGCAATTTTGAAGGCTAGGGTTACTCCTCTAACCATGGTTGGGTTAGATTTTCAGCAATTTACCTAATTTATTTTGCTTGGAATTATCAAGAAGTTGGTGGGGAAAGAGAGAGGAGAGAAATGGAGGTGATAAGACTTTTCATAGTGGGTTAGTGTTAGTAGAGTTAGTATTAATTTACAAATGGAATTGGATATTTACAATGGGAGTATCCATTAGGATACAAATAAGGAAGAAAAAATCTTAAGAGGTAAGAAAAGGTGGATTTCTTACAAGGTTGATGCTCCAAGTGTCTTGAGTAGGGCCAATTTTGACGCTTGTTGACGGTCCACTAGCTTTGACGGTACATTTTTTCTCCACTCTTGACCTTCCTTGAGAGACAAGGTAATTGAAGCTGAGTAATCAACCACCATGATGCTGTCTTTTAAGAGAAGAGGCTGAATTTTGTGGTTTTTTTGATAGATATGGGTAATTTGGAGGAGGAAAAATGAGAATAGGTGGTCAATTTTGGAATGGAATTGTGTGTGGGAGGTATGAGTTCACCATGGTTTCTCTTATTCTTCAAGGTTGAGGTGAAGGTGAGTAGGGTGCAGAGAGGAGTGGTGAGAGAGGTGGGGATGATGAGTGGAGAAGTGTGTGTGAAAGAGGAAAATGATAAAGTGGAAGAGAGAGTGTGGCTGCATAGCATGGGAAAACTGGGGTCCACTAATAAAATCATAGCTCACAGCTCGTAGCTCAAAAAAATATGAAAAAATTTGAGGTAAAAGTTCAGCCCACGAGCTACAACTTTTGTTTGTATCACCTTTTCAAATTCGGAGAGCAAGTGAACTTTAAAAATTCAGCAAAACCGATCGTTTTTTTCCACTGCACAAAGTCCTTGTGGGGTCCTTCTTTGGATGATTCTTTTGAATACCTCCAAGAGTGAGCCCTCCATAGTGCATGTATGCATGCCACCTACCCTTGACCTTATTTGGTAGGTCTATAATTGAAGATATTGTTGAGATCATGATATAAGTGAATAGTACAACTAAGAAAATCAAATATTGAGGGGTCTAAAAAATATGTACATGTCAAATATAAATAATATAAGTGGAAAAAATATAAAGGGGTCAAAAGAAATCTCTCTCATTATGAGGCTACCATAAAAAGATAAATATTTTTGGTGTTCTAATTTTTTAGAAAAAAAACAAAATAGATGTAGGAAGGGAAAAATCACAATAGTGAAAAAATATACACATAAATAAAACTAGTTTTTTTGGATTTTTGTTGGGGTGGAGTTACACCAAATATAAGAGAAGCTTACATGAAAATATTTCTATATGGAATAAAGAGTATGAAAAATGGTAAGAAAAATTGTGGTAATGGTGAGGCAATGTACAGAGCATAAATAACACACACCTAGATAGAAATATTTAAATAAATACCAAAATAATTATGAAAAAATCTTTTATTTAGGCCCTATATACAAAGAAATATTTACATACGCATGGGTCATAATATACTTATATTTTATATATATATATATATATATATATTGGCTCAACTAGCCCAATGACTAGCTAATTGAGGGTTTTTTATTTCAGTAAGGAGATATGGGAAAAGTCCCCTAACTCACACGCACCTATATACAGTGAAAGGGTGAGGGTAACCACAGTGTTTGAGTGATTTGATAGGGTGAGATAACTCACTATGGCAATTACAGAGAGCCGAAAAACGGCTATCAGCATCATGAAATACTTGAGACTTTGGTGGTCGATTCGTAGGATAAATGGAGTCCCCAATAGGTAGTGCTTCCATGTGTCTAGGACATGTAGAACATCTAAAAGCTCTTTCTCATAAATGCCCAAGACTCGTTTATCAATATTGAGCCTTCGGCTCTCATATGCTATGGCATGCCCTTCTTGAAGCAAAACTGCTCCAAGGCAATCACCACAAGCATCACATTGTACCTCAAATGGCTTTGAGAGATCTGGAAGCATGAGGACTGGTTGGGAAGTAAGCTTCTCTTTGAGCTTTTCAAAAGCATTTTCCTCCTTAGCAGTCCATACAAACTGAACGTTCTTCTTAGTTAAGTCGTGTAATGGTCTTGCTACTTAAGAGAATTTTGCTATGAAGCGTCTATAGTATGCGCACATACCAACAAAGCTTCTTAGCTCATGTAGATTCCTTGGGTTAGGCCATGCTTTTATTACCTCTAACTTTGATGGATCCATTTGGATACCATCTTTAGAGATAATATGACCTAGGTATTGAATCTCTTGAAGGAAGAATTCGCTTTTCTTTTGGTTGAGAAAAAGCTTGTTCTCCCTCAATGCTTGAAAAATCACTTGGAGATGTTGATTATGTTCCTCCAAAGACTTGGAGTAGATGATGATATCATCAAAGAACACTCCAGTGAATTTGCGGTACGGTCTACAAATTTTCTCCATCAAACGATTGAACGTAGCTGGTGCATTAGTCAAGCCAAAAGGCATGACTAGATATTCATAAAGACCAAACGTTGTATGAACGCGGTCTTTAAGATATCTTCATCCACTATCCTTATTTGATGATAGCCACTCTTAAGGTCAATCCTACTGAAGTAGGTCGAACCTTGTAACTTATCCAACAGATCTTCTACCTGAGGTACGGGAAATCTATTTTTGATAGTGATATGGTTTAGTGCTCGATAGTCCACACACATATGGTATGTACCATCTTTCTTTTGCACTAAAAGGACTAGAGAACAAAAGGGAGAGGAACTAGGCCTCACCATCCCTTTGTCTACCAGCTCTTGTACTTGCCTCATGATCTCCTCTTGTTGAGCTTGTGAGACTCGATAAGGAGGCTTGTTAGGTGGTGAGCTTCCAGGAAGGAGCTCAATACGATGGTCATCATCCCCTCGTTTTGGAGGTAAGTCCATAGGGATATCATCGATGAACACATCTTGGAATCCTTTTAGAAAATTAGACAAGTCTAACTCTTCTTGATTCCTACCATTTACATTTGATGAAACATTAGTATCTTTTAGAGACTCTTTGACAAAAATCATGTACGCAGAAACTGAGCTCTTCATTGAATTATCAAAAGCAAGAGGATTTACAAGTGGAATAGTGTGACCACGCTCACTAGCATCTATATACATGTTCTTTCCTTTGTAGGTGATTTAGATTCTCCTTTCAGGGAACTTCATGTTGGCAGCCATGCGATCAAACCATGGTGCCCCTAGGATAACATCCTCATGTTGGAGAGGAGAGATGAAGAAGTCTTCCTTGTCAACATAGATTTGGACATGAAGCCTCGAATTCCCAATCAAGGGAGTAACGGAGGCTTGTTGTCCCTTGAAAGCTGCATCAGCCACTACTATATCTCCCATCTCAAAAGCTTGAATGCCCAACTTGGTGACCAACTCCATTGATATGAAGTTAAGAGTAGAGCCAAGGTCAAACAAGATGAAGGCATCATGCTCTCTTACCTTTACCCAAGCATAGGAAAGTGATGATCCTTTGCAATGAGCATCCTCTTTTGGAGCTTCGATGGTGGAAGCCCTAGGAGTCTCATTGCGAGTATTCTTCTTGGGGCAAGACGATAGCCATGTCCTTGCTCCCCACACTTGAAACACTTATGGTCCTTGCGAAAAGCTTCAAGCTCTTCAAGAGAGAGTTTTTTTTTACCTTTGTAAACTCCCTTCTCCTTGGACCGATTGTTGTTGTTGTTGAAATTGACTTGGGAAGTATTTTGAACATTGGTTTTCCCCTTTGCATCATTTTTGTCTTTGTTTTCCATGGGCTTGACATTACGTCTAGCCCCTTGATGGAAATTGATGCGTGAAGCAACCATGGTGTGATGGATTACTTTGCTAATAGTACCAGGCCGTTGAGAGTTGATGTATTCGGCCATCTCTTCAGGTAATCCCGCACAGAATTGCTGCCTTTGCTCGGCAAAGTCTATCTTTTGAAAGATAGTAGCCTTGAGATGTAAATCCCAAAACTTGTCTACATATTTGTAGATAGAATCATGGGAGAGGAGCTTCAAGCTGCGCCATTTGGTAAGCACTTTGTCCTTTGCATCGCTTGCAAGGAATTGCTTCATGATGGAAACTCGTAGAGTTTTCCATGTCTTTGGGGCTTCACCATTTCCACGAAGGCTAGCCCACCATTGACGAGCTGATTTTTGGAAGTGCATAGCTACATGGCATAGCTTAGAGGACTCTGTGAAGCCCTCATCTCCAAAGGCCGCATCAAATTGCTGGATGAAGGCCAACACTTTGTCAGTAGCACTGAAGGTGCCATCATAGGTGAGAAAAGAGATACGCTTTCCTCCCTCCTTGAACTTCTTTAGCTTTCGTGACCGTTGCCATGCAGGAAATGATTTGCGATGTCCTCCCCTCTTCTATTCTCTAGGAGAATAACCATAACTTTTGTCAGAAGAGGAGGAAGGTGAAGAAGAAGGAGAAGAGGGTGACCTCTTCCTAGCCCTTTTCTTCCTTTGTTTCTTCTCTTGCCTTTCAGAGTGATGAGGAGAAGAACTATGTGTTGATCTTTTCCTCTTGGGAGGAGTGGGCGATCGTCTAGACCGCCGTCTTCGTGGAGCCACATCTTCAGAGGAACTTAAACTTTCATTGCTTTCTTGCTCTTTGGATTTCTCCTCTCGAATGGGAGAGAGTCTTCTTTTCGGGGTCTCTTCAAGAGGCCTCCTAAGCTCTCTCTCCTCTTGGAGAGGAAGGGAAATTCCATAAGCACGAAGTTGTTGAGTAACTTCGGCTTGCAAAGCGGGGTTGCCCATAGCTTGCTGCAACCTAGTGACGAGATAATTCACAAACATGGGAGCATCATCATTAGCACCTTCATGTGCAAAATCAAAGCTATCAATGTTCATTCTAATCTCTTGATTATTGTCAGCCATGTTAACAAAATTTATGTATGTACTTAGTGTATGCTTTGGCAATTCAAAGCCTTAGTTGCCACTCCTCTTAGCCTTTGAAAATCGGCTCTTAAGTATCTACACCCATGGCTCGAAGTGGTTAATTATAGAGAGTAGAGGAGTAGGTCTAACATAGCAGAGTTTCCAAGGGCTAGCTCCTTTCGGACTTCTTATGGCTCAATAATGGTAAAGCCGTAGGCAAGTCTGAAAAAACTCCATTATTAAGTACAAAGCTCCCGAGGTGTGCACCATCCCCCACATAGTGGGCTCAACAAAACCGATAATAGATCCCAGTTCCACTTACCCTAATATAATTAACAACATCAACCATTTATAGGCTACTTAAGGACCTCTCTTCTTAAGCAAGAAAAGAGAAACCAAATGCTCTGATACCAATGTAATGAAATTGGCCTATTTAATTTGAGAGTAGCGGAAATTAATGAGAGTAATTTTGAGAAATGACTTTGTGAGCTTAGCGGGTGAACATAATTGAAGGTAGCAACATAATCATAGCAATTAGTTAACTTGGCATGAACAATACTTTTACAAGAGAGAGAATTTAGGGAACATGACAACGGTTGAGGATCGGATTTATGTGGATCCGGTCCCCCCTCCAATAGGCATTTGTATTATGATTTCTCCCATTAAGAGAGACTTGTTACAATACAATCTTTGTGTTCCTTGTGACCTAGGTGATACAATGAAGATGGAAAAATTCATGCATCACAAACATAACATAAACTTGAAGAAAGCTTTAACTATCCCAAGCCTCAGTCCCAAGACCTCAAACACCTTCGAAGGTGGAGAGAGCTAGCAGGGAATGAGGGTAGGGAAGAGGAAGAAGAAACATTTCGTAGGAGAAAGAATTAGTTCCTCACTTATCATAACTCTTGTTGCTAGCATACATAATAGCATAGTAATGAAGAAGAAGGAGATGGCAAGCTTAAGCATTGAAGCATGGCTCTTTGTTGGATTTGCACTCCATATCCAAGAGTGTTGGTGTAGGCTCTTTGTTGGATTTGCACTCCATATCCAAGAGTGTTGGTGTAGGCTCTCAACCTCTACTTGCTTGGAGAAGGAGAGGGAGCTCTTGCACTTTTCATAGCACACAATGAGAGTGTTTGTGAGTGTGTGTGGGTGAGTATACCCCCTAAGAAACCCCCTAGCTTGCTTGGGTCGAGACCCCCCCTTGTAGCTCATGCTTGAAGCTCATTGGACCCCTCCAGGCCTAGCCAATCACAAGCAGGAGGCATTACAAGCAGCAAGGGTAGCCTTGAGACAAGTGTCCCCCTTTCCCTTTTGAGAGAGAGGGCTAGATAAATGCTAAATCAATTAATTAAATCTCCTAAATTATTATTGGACCCCTTGGGTGGCCAACCAATAGGCTTCAGGCACACCATGAGGGCAACATGAGGAGGAACTTGACAAGTGTCCCTTTTGCTTTCTTTGTACCATGCATGCCTTGTGTGAGTGTGTGGGTGTTCTCTCTCATCCCCCCTCATGTAGGGCTCCCCCCCTCCTTGTAGGGATTGAATCTTTGACTTTTTGACACCTCAAGCCCCTCATGCATAGGCCCAGTTCCCACCACAAGCTTGGCTCATAAGCACTTTAAGCTTAGGCTGGGTTCTCACCTCAAGTGCAACTCTAGCATCTCAAGCATGTCAAGCACCTCAAGCATCTCAATAATTAAGCACCTCAAGCATCTCAAGCACCTCAATCATCAAGCACCTCAAGCACCTTAGTCATCAAGCATGACAAGTAGGACAAGCACCTCGAGCTGGGTCGAGTTCCCGCGCCTCAAGCTCAGCCCTAGCTTACCTAAGGTCAAATGCCTTTTGCACACATTATTGGAGGTATTTAATGAAGCTAACCCTAAGGTCTTATGCTCCATTTGTTAGCCTTGCTCTTTGATAGACCATCTCTCATTTGGGCCCCTTTACCATTGGCCCCGTGTTGAGATAGATCTATAAGCACATGTCTATATCTTAACACTTGTTCCCGTTTATTCTCCCACATTAAGTGATCAATTTAATATGAGAAAATCATTTGGGTTGGTTAGATATTAGATATTAGATTTTATGACAATCCAACTGTTTTGTTGCCCGGAACACTGTTCCGTAGGAGGTTCAATGAAACCAAGAGTAACATCTTGATTTTCCACATTGTTGTCCATTTGCAACCATCTAGCGTGTAGACTCCATTTAGAATTCACATGAGCATGCTAAACGAGTTATCACGACAAAGATGTACCTGAAAGAGTACCGCTTTTCACTTTCTGTGAAAGTAACTTGCTGACCTAACTCATCAGCCAAGTGTAAGTCCTTGACTTGTTCTCAAATTTCATCAGTAAACAACCCCACCCTAACGAGTGTCAAGGTTGAGAACCTGACTTGCACATGAAGAGACTACCTAGTCGCAACATGCGTTAACTGATAGTAAGTAAACTCCAAGAAGAGCAATAAATGCTTATTAATTGGATTTCTTGGTGCTAATGTACGCACTTTGCATATCCTTTAGCCCAAGATTACACTTTGTAATCTGCCTATCCCCTTGGATACTGACAGTATTGAGGTGTGTTTCCCCCACGGTTTACAGACAGTCTTCCCAGGCGACTGGTAACCGGGGATTTACAATAGCGTATAACATTGTCGAGGAATCAACAATGTCCGAAATAACTATCGTGGTGAACTTGAAAAATCCACAAACACCCAAACCGAGCCATGACCTCTATTGGTGATTAGTAGACCCCAAAAGTAATCTGACAGAGATACTGCACATAGAGTGCAAAATGCTTCATAAGCAATAACTTGAGGAATATGCATGCAGTTCCAAATCAGCCTTTGCTAAACACTAGGGCCCATAACACCTAGTGTGTATGCATGTAGCAAAAAACAGATCCGAACCCGTATGTCCATGGTGATCCTTGCCAATACTTAGGGCAAATGTGATGCGCCTAGCACACATAAAAAAGGAATGGAAATAGTGCCGAAAGCAACTAAATAATTTCAGTTGCAATCGTGTGCAAGCCTTGCTGAAATGACTGAACCATAATAGAAGGTGAAACATTGATCACTTCTAGGTACAAACAATGAAACTTTTTCATTAACAACTTAGAGCTTTGATATATGTATAAACAACCATCTGTAATGTTGTTTAGCAGTACTTGTTCATGAACAAGTCATTCTAAGTATCCGATAATTTTTGGCCATGAAATTGCTTTTGATACGTCGTGCTGAAAAATGGTCTAGAAAACAGATGTGACCTGCACCTAGGGACTTTGTCGTGACACATATTTGAAATAGTGGGCGCCAGTGTCAGTCCCAGAGACTCATATTCGCCATATGTGGAATATGTCCCAACTAAGGATGTCTGAAAAAAGAACATCCTACAATGTATATGTACATACCTGGCTAGGATGCCAGAGCCTTTGATGCGGTTCCAAGTGGGGTTTTTTGGCTCTAGGGTGTGATTTTGAGCATTTTAGAATGTAAATAATGCAAGTGGTGAGTATGAGTATGTTTATATTGTAAGAAATGAGGAATACAATAAGGATCTAGTGGCAAGAAGAGTAGAGAGAGATACAATGCAAAGTAGATTAGTGGAAAATCAAAAATTCAAATTAACACACTATTAAAAAATGATGGCTTCATCCACCCATGGGCTCTCAACATAGGGCTTAGATGGTGATTTAGACAACTAGAGCAATTAGGAATACAAGGGACTAACAATCCTTCAATAAGGATGTGTTTGTGTGGATCTAGTGTGAACACCATTCACCAAGTTACTCATGGATAAGGCCTCCTTATACAGATGTAGGGGATCCTCTAAACACCCATGAGTAGCTGCCCTTAGATAGCCAATTCCAAGTAGAACTCGTCCATGCATCCATGTGTGTGGCTACCCTTGTGTAACCAAGTCCATTTAGGACTCTCTCATGCATGCATGTATATCCTCTCTTGGGTAGACAAGTCCTCCTAGAGCTTGGCCACTGGCCATTGAAATCTGGTCACCAGCTAAGGACCACCGACCATTGGCCATTGACCAACGACCACGGATCATCGGCAAATGACGAACAATTGTTTTTTGATATCTTTCAGGCCATTATTCAACCAATATATCCCGACAAGAAGGAATATTTTGGCGAATAAAAAATCTCGGGGGTGGCCCCAAAGTTTTTCCAGAATTTGCTCCATACCATCCACGATAAAAAATAAAGATCTCATCAGTGTGTGTAAAGCTGGAATCCACCAAATATATGTGCACTATTGGCTTCTCCTCATATGGGGGCCTCACAATTTACAAACTGTGCAACATACATTGTGGTGGCAAAGTTGACAGATGGTCATTGCAAGTATACAAACACCCCTCTCAATGCACCCCCGAAGATTCTTTATGTTGGTCGTGTGCCAACTCCAAGTTGATGAAGATGTCGAAGTAGCTGGTCTTTCCCAAGAGCATTGGTGAAGATATATGCACAATTATATTCAATAGGATAATACTCTAGATGTACAATCTCATCCTCAATAATCTCTCGAACATAATGATATTGAACCTTAGTATGCTTTGTGCATGCATGGAAGATAGGGTTCTTGGCAATTTCCATGCAACTCTGGTTGTTGCATTGAAGTGTTGTTGTTGAATCAATAGGAACACCCAGGTCTATGATAACTCTCCTAAGCCAAAGTGCTTCACAAGTTGCAAAACAAGAATATTTATACTTTGATTTCGTTGAAGAAAGAGCGATGGTTAGATGCTTCTTGATGGTCCAAGAAAACACTCCAGAACCAAGTGAGAAACAATGTCTAGAAATTGACTTTCTAGAATCACAATCTCCAACCCAATCAAGGTTTCAATGCCCACACATAGTATTTGTGCCAATGCCGTAGAAAATTTCATGCCAAAATACCTTTGATGTCCTTTAGAACATGCATGCTTGCCTTTCAATGAGATTCTCTTGGTTGGTTGGAAAACCTGCGCAAAACACCTTCTGCATAACAAGTGTGGTCTAGTATTACAAAAGAGAATTAAACTTCCAAGTTCCCACAAGCTTTTTGTACTTGTTGATTTCAACTAAGGGAGAAGAAACTTGCATGGAGAGCTTCACATTTATCTCCATTGGAGTGCTCACAGGTTTGCATTCCATCATCCCAAAAGCTTGTAGAATCTATGTTGCATACTTTTGCTGAGAGATGAAGATGCCTCAATCCCCAAACAATAGTGTAACAAGACCAAGTTTTTCGTTTCAAACTGAAAGCTCAAGCTCTTGTGAGTTTGTTGAATGAGCTCTCCATGATCACCTATGATGATTAGGTCATATCTATACATAAAAATAACGACCTGTTTTCCATTCTCTAAGCACATACAAACTTGCTTCAGAATCACTTCTTCCATAGCCAAGTTTTTCAATTCTGACATACCATGCTCTTGGTGATTTCTTTAGCCATATAAAGCCTTCTTCAAGCCTTATCTTTTGAATGAGGCAGCTCAAACCCTGGTGGCTTCTCTACATAAACCTCCTCCTTGAGAACTCCATTCAAAATAGTGTATAAAGCAAGAGACATTTCACCACAAAAATTTGCATGTACTAGCTCTAGAGGAGACTAAGCTCGATTACTACTCTGATGTGGAAATGCCTTCCTTTGTTGCATACAAGCTTCACAAAATTCATTCATATATGAGATTTGCGGCATGTATGCCACAATCCCTGCTCTCAACATCTCTTTTAGTACAACAATGCTTAAGCGACCAAATCTCTCATGCCATAATTGAGTTGTACCTTTTTGTAGTGACCATAAGTGCAAAAAGTGCATAGAGATTGTTGCTCCTTACACCCTTTTCCACTATGTTGCCTTCAAAATCCAAGATTTTGCTCCACTCCTCTTGAAACAAACTTCAAGGCCGTGATCAATGATTGTAGCAGTTGAGAGAAAATTCTTCTTGATTTGAGGCACGTACAACAATTTAGAGAGTTCCTTAGTTTCACCTGTAGATGCTAAAAATAAAATTGTCACTGACTTAATTGAGTGGACATTTTGCATTATTCCCAATAATTACACTAATGGGTTCCTATAGAGGCTTCCAAGAACTATACCAGTGTTTCTTACTAGTCATATGTCGGGATGCACCACTATCTAGAATCCAAGAACCATCAACAAATGAAGTTTGTGATGATGAGCATACCTCTTCTATGTCGGCCCATACTTCAAGGTATACCTCAATTTTGTTGGCGAATTCTCTTTCCTTCCAAGAAGCTTTCATGGTACCATTTTTTGCGTGTGCTTTCTTCTTTTTGTAGTCTTTGACAACACGACCCTTCTTGTTAGAGTGAAAACAACTACCTGAAAATTTTCTCTTCTTGGGATTATTTGGACACCAAAGTGAAATGAAGGGCTTTGAACGCAGAATTTTGGCCCGGGTTCTACAAGTTGTTCACATCAGTTTACCAGAAACCTCCCAGCAATCATGGGATGGAGGCAACCAAAGCATTTTCAAGGGGGTTTTTGCATGACCATCTGAAGGGGAAAGTGAATTGGGCTCTGTTTGCTGAGGACACGATCAAGGCTATGGATGCGTCAAAGCTCCAAGGATCTTCTATAGCACATAATTCTAGGCTACGACAGGGTCCAAAGATTGAGCAATCAAAGGTGGGGCCTGAGCAAGGGCTGGAGCCTCCATCATTGGGATTGCAGGATGTGATGAAGGACACATGCTTTAGTATGGAGTCTCTTGCAGAATTGGATAGAATGCATGAGGTAGCTGAAGCCAAGCATGCTATTGTCATATTGGAATTCAATGAAGCTGAAAGAAATGTAGAGTCACTCAAGGCAAATATACATCAAGAGGAAGGTTCACAACTCATGCTGAACATTCTGAGACAACAATTGCAAGTTGTAGAGGTTGAGTTGCAAGAGGCAGAAAAAGACCAGGATGGAAAATATGCAGGGAAATTTTGAGCACTGAGGAGCAGAGTTGATACATTGATTCTCACTATCTCTACAATAGGAGAGGAAAATGTGACTGATGGTGCTGGGTTTGCGGCTTTAGAGTAGCTTCAATTGGAGCAGGAAAGGGAAGTGTTGTTGTGTGAACAACCAAAGTTTATAAAAAGCATGTAGGACAAAAAGGGCAAAGTACTTTTCAGTGTGCCAACCCCCAAATTGCCACCAATTGGTATGGGGTCCTCATATACGTGTAGCATTTTTAATGCTTGTGGATTGGTCATGTACAACGAGGAGGGTATTGGCATGTTTGTGCTGCCTTGCACTCATGCATACCATATGTATTTTTTTTCTCACCTTATAGCAAGCAAGGACACTTGCATGGGTATATGATGCATGCATACCATTTCACATGTTGCGTGGTCATTTGTGATGATGGGCCTTGTTGGTTCCCAAAATTATGCAGTGGAGTCACAAACTACATCAGAACTAGTGCTACTAAATAGTGCTATCAAAACCACAATTGAGTCAGGTATGCATTCTATGTTTTATTTGATAGGATGGGAAGATGTATGCAACATGGTACCAACATGGTGCTAGTTTGCATCGATAGTGACCATTGTCTTAGTTGTTTTTGTTACAATGGTAGTCTCTAGTGGTACCTTGGTTTCTAGGTAGCTATACTGGCAGCTGGTAGCTTGCAATGGTATAAGCATTGAGAAACTTCTAGGCTCCCTAGATTATTAGTAGCTTCCAAATAGCTCTTAGATAGCTTGATTGCTAGGAGTGCTAGCTTGGAGGCTACTATTCCTCTCTAGGGTGCTAACATTCATTGTTTTGCAGCTACCTCTCACCAGGAGGCATCCTTCTTGGCTTGGGAGCTACCATTGCTCTATCTGCAAGCACCAAGACAAAGCTTGCATTTCTAGCTACTACCAGTGATTCTTGGGAAGCTACTAGGGGTGGGCTTCAAAACTGTGAGTGACTACTTGGCATCTCCCAGTTCATGCTTGGTACCTTGGTGATAGCTTAGTAGCTACGTCTTGCTAGCTACCTGTGGAAACTTGGTAGCTACCATCAATAGATTACTAGATAAAAATCCTAGCTAGCTACCTCCCAGCACTAGGTAGCTACAAGAACTTTCTAGCTAGCTTCTTGCACTAGCTAGCTAGCTCCCAACACTATCTAGCTAGCCACCATAACTAGCTCGCTAGCTAGGTACTAGTGCTACCGGTGGCAACATAGTAGCTTTTAGAGATATTTATGAACGTAGATGCTATCACGTTAGGTAATGTTGGGGTATAAAGCCCAATGTGGTTGCCCAGGTAAGTGGGCGGGCCGCCAGGTATGTACACATATTCTTTTGTGAAAACCTAATAAGAACTCACTATGCTCTACACATTACAGTATAGCGAGTTCACCATATCGTGGTGCTCTTCTTCTCGCACTCTCTCTCGCGTCGCACTTCTGCTCGTACTCCTTCAACTGGTATCAGAGATCAGATCGAGGCTCGGGGTAGCACTGTAGGAGGCTAGAGTCACCAGCTCAGATTGGAGTGAAATTTGACAGGCAATGACACGGCCCCAAATCTTGTGGGAAAGCCCGAAGGACAGGGTGTGCTCAGAATTTCATTCTGAGGTCATCTCGGCCACCGTTCGGCTTCGACAAAGTTCTGCGCAGGCCATTTTCGACTACGTGGTCTCAGCGGGTGCAGATCCGACTGTGCAAATTTGGGGTTTTTCGGCCTACGACTGCAGGTGCTGAGGATATCGACACTCCCAGAGTGTTGATTTTTGGCTGTCTACACATCGAAGGACGGCTCACAGTTCTTGGAGGCGTGTCACATACGACACGGGTGCATCTACACACAGACTGTAGGCGACATGCACTAGTTCATCAGGTAGCTTGTGTTTGCTGCTTGATATTCCAGATTTCATCCTGACATTGCAGATACTTCCACATGGGATGTCACATGGGATGTATTGTCAGAGATGATGTATGTCTGTTGAGGGTTTGCTGGCTGTGAGTCACGGAGCAAACAACTGCCGCAGCGGTTACAGCATATAGTGGAAATTTGTGGATGTATGACTTTGTGGGAAGTCTATGTACTGTCAGATTTACTGCAGCCTTTGTTGAGGGTCGAGTGAGGTTTTAGTGAGCTGGGGGATACTCGAATGTTGAGATCCTTTCGGTGATACAGGTTTTGGAGCGATCCCTCGAGAACCCTTAGATAGGCAGCTAGGATGTATTGACTGTGAGTTAGACAGTTGGGATTGCATCTTTGCTTTACTGCTGTTGAGACATTGTTGCAGTCTATGCTTACAGAACAATGACAGGACAGTGGGAGACAGTACAGGTGCAGGATCGGTTTACCCACAGCTTACAGTGTTAGAGAGATAGTGGTTTTTGAGTTGTTTTTTGGTCTGTTTTTTAGTACACCAGAGCCATTTTACAAAGGAGACTCTGCCAAAATTTTTGCAGAATCTGAAGCTTTCTTGGTTCATTTGACAGGTTGATATTGGTTCAGAGGTTAGTTTACAGGGGAAACTCTGCCGAATTTTTCCTAGGAAAGTAAACTACTGTGAAGCGTAGCTATGGCTGGATCACAGGACACTGCTCTTTACAATATCAAGAAGTTGGATGGAACCAATTTCTCATTGTGGAAGAAGCAGATTTGGCACGTGTTGGTACAAAAGAAGCAGATAAAACCTATAAAGCTCAAGGGGATAAAACTAGAGGATATGGACGAAGATGAATGGAGCGAAATGGATGAATTGGCACTTTCTACCATTATGCTGACTTTGGCAGAAAGCGTTTACTTCAATGTAGCAGACGAGATGTCGGCTTATCAAGCATGGTTAAAGCTGAGTGATCTTTATGAGAAGCAGAGTGCAGCTTCACAGGTATACTGGCTTAAGAAGCTTGTTGACTTGAAGATGAAAGAAGGGACACCTATGTCCAATCATCTGAATGAATTCAACACAATCTATAGTCAGTTGTCAGCTCAAGGTGTCAAGTTTGATGAACCTGTTAGAGCTATGTTCCTGTTGATCACATTGCCGGAAAGTTGGGACACTTTTCGCACAGCTTTGAGTATTTCTACACCTCCAGATGGTTTGAACATAGCAGGTGTAGAAGGAAGTCTGCTTACTGAAGAAACCAATAGAAAGACAATGGAAAAAGGCAAAGGAACAGCCTTAGTTGTCAGGGGAAGGACCAAAGAAAAGTACAAAGGTGGAAAGAGGAATCAGTCTCGTAGCAAGTCCCGCAGTGCTAAAGGCAAGAGTGACATAGAATGCTACCATTGTGGCAAGAAGGGTCACATGAAAGGAGACTGCAGAGAATGGAAAGCAGAAAAAGGCAAAGAGAAAGCTGAAGACCATGGTGAGAAGAACAAGTCCTCAGTGAAGATTCAAGAAATTAAGGTGACAAACACTGTTGCAGAGGGTGACAGTCTAGTGTGAGGAGACATCTACTTCTTGAAGAATACATTGGACTCAACTCTTCTTACAGCATATGATGGAAATGCACTGAGTGACTGGATTATAGACTCAGGGGCATCACTTCATGTGTCTCCAAACAAAGAGTGGTTTACCTCTTATGTGACCACTAAAGATCATGTTCGGCTAGGCAATGGGCAGACATGTGAGATCTTAGGTGTTGGAAATGTTCAATTGAAGTTTCAGAATGGCTCTTCTTTCACGCTGAAGAATGTGAGACATGTTCCTGCAATAACAAAGAGCTTGATCAGCACAGGTTTACTTGATGATGTTGGCTACGTCACCACTTTTGGACAGAACATGTGGAAGATATCCAAGGGTTCTATGACAGTAGCACATGGAGTAAAGTCTGGAGGACTTTACATGATTTATGTATCAAATGTCTCTAAAAATGTAATCAATGTAACTGAGCAGCCGAACGTTTCTTTGTGGCATAGCCGGTTAGGACATATGTCCAAGAAGGGAATGGAAATCTTGTCTCGTTCTGGTTATTTGCCTGGTTTTTCATTTAATGATTTTGAATTCTGTGAACATTGTCTGTATGGTAAGCAAACACAGCAGCCACATAAGCATAGAAGCAGTAGAAGAGATACACAGTTGGCACTTGTTCATAGTGATTTGTGTGGACCTATGCCTAACCTACCTCTAGGGGGAGCTTCTTACTTTATGACATTTATAGATGATTACTCGAGGAAAGTATGGGTTTACTTTCTCAAGCACAAGGATGAAGCGTTTAGTGTTTTCAAAACGTTTGTGACACTTGTGGAGAATCAGAGTGGCAAGAAGCTTAAATGCTTACGCACTGACAATGGTGGAGAGTATGTTTCAAAGGCCTTTCAGGACTTTTGTGAGTCAAAAGGTATAAAACGTGAACTTACTGCTCCTTACAATTCTCCTCAAAATGGTGTTGCTGAGAGGATGAATAGGACCATACAAGAGAAGGTGAGAAGTATGTTGTCTAATGCATAACTGCCAAATGGGTTTTGGGCTGAAGCTGTATCAACAGATGTTCATCTTATAAATAGATCTCCTAGAAAGGTTTTGCAGAAGGATTTAGTGGCAGAGATGGTATGGTCAGGCAAGGTGCCCTCATACAAGCATCTCAGAGTCTTTGGCTGTGAGGCATATACTAACGTTGCAAAGGAATTTAGGAACAAACTTGAGCCAAAGAGTAGAAAGTGCATCTTTCTAGGCTATGGTAATTTTGGTGAGATGGGGTACAGACTTTGGGATCCCGAATCCAGAAAGGTTATCCGCAACAACGATGTTCACTTTAATAAAGCCAAATATCATTCTAAACCAGAGAGGGTTGAGAGATTAGAAGAGTTGTCTTCCAAGAAGATGGACCTGCACGTGCAAGACAAAATGTCAGGGCTCAAGAGGAGCAAGGACATGATAGAGTGGAACCACAGGTTGTGGCTGAGCCTGAGCCACCTATTGTGCCTAGATCTGGACATATCACGCGACCTCCTGATAGGTTTGTTCCATCTATGAACTATGTCATGTTGACTGATTGCAATGAGCCTTCATGTTACAAGGAAGCAGTGCAAATGAAGGACTCCGGGAATTGGCAATTAGCCATGCAGCCAGAGATGACAGCTCTGCATAAAAACCAGACATGGAAGCTAGTTAAATTACCATAGGGCAAAAAGGCTCTACCTTGTAAATGGGTTTACATGTATAAGATCACCACTCATGATAGTCAGCCAAAGTACAAAGCAAGGCTTGTTGCCAAGGGCTTTAAGCAAGAACAAGGCATTTACTTTGATGAAGTCCTTTCTTCGGTGGTCAAGATGACTACATTGAGATGCTTTCTTGCATTGGTTGCCATATTAGATTTGGTGTTGCACCAAATGGATGTCAAGACAACGTTCTTGCATGGTGATTTAGATGTGGAAATTTACATGCAGCAACCAGAAGGGTTTGTTGAGAAAGGCAAGGAAGATTGGGTATGCCAGTTGTTAAAGAGTCTTTATGGCTTAAAACAATCACCGAGGGCATGGTACCATAAATTCCACAAGTTTATGCTTTCTCAAGGCTACAAACGTAGTGAGTTTGATCACTGTCTATATACCAAGAAGGTTAAGGATGGTAGTTGGCTGATCCTTATTTTGTATGTGGATGACATGTTGATTGCTGGCAAGCACTTGGAAGAAATTTCAGCTTTGAAGTCAAAGATGGCAAAATCGTTTGACATGAAAGACATGGGTGGGGCAAGTCATATACTTGGTATGCGCATTGAGAGAGATAGATCAAAGAAGTTGATTTGGTTATCTCAAACAAAGTATATTGACAAGGTTTTGCAACGTTTCAATATGGATAAGGGAAAGGCATTGAGTGTTTCATTGCCACCATATGTGAAACTTAGCAACTTAGCAAACAAGATTGTCCTGTGTCTGAGGAAGAACAGGCTGAAATGGATAAGATTCCATATGCGTCTGCAGTGGGTATTTTGATGTATGCAATGATTGCTACTCGCCCAGACATTGCATTTGCAGTGGGAGTAGTAAGTCGATACATGTCAAACCCAGGCAAGAAACATTGGGAGGCAGTGAAAGGAATATTGAGATACCTGAAAGCTACAAAGAGTATGCGTATATGCTATGGGAGTCAGGAGCTAAGTGTAAAGGGTTTTACAGACTTAGATTATGCAGGTGACTTAGACAACCGAAGGTCTACGTCAGGGTATGTCTTTACATTGGCTGGTGGAACAGTATCATGGCGTTCTAGATTACAAGATTGGCGGTCTATGTGCGCTCCTTGCCGCACTGTCGAAGCAAGGGACTTGCCAATACACCGTGTGCGAGCCACAAACGGCTCCAAGCACACAACAAGCCTAAACTAGCAAGCTCAAGAAAACAAAGGGTGTGTCACTCACCGCTCTACGCTCGCCTTCGTGGTGGATTCCTCGCCGCGATGAAGAAGAAGCTGCAGTCGTGCCACGCTCAACCGCTTCGCCGCCGTCGTGCCTTCGTAATGCTCGATCGCACACACACTCTCCCTCTCTCTCTCTCTCTCACACACACACACACAAGGAGGTGAAGAAGAAGAAGATGGAGATGGAGCAAGAGCACTCTTCAATTGCACAAATGAGAGAATGAGTAAAAATTAGGTTTAGTTGGCTTTTATAGGAGCTCACCCCATTCACACTTGGGCGCCCATGCTTAACCAACTAATCCCTTGAATGTCCAAGTTAAAGTGCGCCTCTCATCGACGATCACTCTACCTTTCCCTATTGGACCGACAAGCCCGGTACCTGACTCTACCAAATACATAAGACGCGTCCATCATAGGTGATGGGTGTCCGTGAGCCGTGAGGGTTAACATGCCCCCCTTCCTGATGTAGATTCCGTCCTCGGAAGCTATTGAGTTGAAGCTGGTTCGTCGAGGTGGAAGAGCATTTGAGATGAATGTCCTTAGCCTTCTTCAGTCACTGCAAAATCAAACAACATTGGCAGAGTAATGGCATTCTCTTAAAAAGCATATGCAGTTTTAGGTAGAAAAATTGATTGGTAAAAGAATTTCAAACAATTTGTCAGCAATGAACATTAAATTGCAATGTAATCAAATGCATAAACAGATGTAAAGGTAGAAAATTAAACAAGTCTGGGGTCGCTAATTTGACGGTCGAAAGGCACTAGAGATCGAATATTAATACCATGGGTAAGCTTCTTAATTTTCTCTGGTCAATTAAGTTGTTTAATCGTGAGAGCCAAGTATTCATGTTCGAGGGCTGACTAGAGGCTATATCCAGAAGACTTTGTAGTTAAGCTACCATAAAAGGAATTTCTCATGAAATCATCGCCTGACTGATTACTTTTTCTTTGACCCCCCAAGGTCTTTTCACACTGATTCAATTTTGAAGTGGGTGCTTATTTTGTATGCCTTGGGTTTTTTGCTTTTCAAGGAAAAGCGCCCACACTGGGAACCTCTAGGGCTCTAGTACCATAGGCGATACATGTGAGTGAAGTACCAATTCAAGCTGAGATTTCTCTTCCAGCTTAAAATTTTACATTGTGGCACTTTGATTTTTTGTTTGTTCATTTTCAACATTTAAATTTTGTAACTTTGGGGGGTCATATAACACTGTTACCCTCCCCAGGCTCATCACATTAGTAAACTCCCTTTATAATACTTAAGCTAAAGGTCAATAGGGTCAAGCCCACTAGAAAGCCCTAGTACATTTCATACAATGCTGCCTAAATCGGATTAAGAACCTAAGTAACCATTGCTTATTAGGAAGGCATTCCCCATGGTATTAAGAGAAGATTTCTAATACCTAGCTTGGTCAAACTAGCTTAGTCGGACTGCTTGATTTTTACACCTAAACAAGTGATTATGACAAAAGATTGCATTGAATTAAATGTTTGATACTAAGCCAATGCGCTGAATATTATGCTACCAATCACAATCAAGGCAGACAAACATAGATGCAAAAAGATAACGGCAATGCTAATGGACAAGAAACACCTGTTTGTGTTGATGGTCGCGCTTGATTTGAAGGTTCCATGAAGGTCCAAATCCTAACCACAGCAACACGCTCCTGTACACACTATGAAATACAAACAATACCTCTAGGAGGCACATCAGTGGGAAAAGAGATCTTTGCTAATCACTCAACTCTAAAACAGAAACACTCCTATCATACTAATCTTACCTACCCTCCATCATTCAAGTGATGAGGATCAAAGGTGTTTTATGGCATAGGTTTCTGTTTCACTGTACCAGATGTGACATGTGTAGGTTTGAGTCAATGTTTTGACTTTAATGTGCATACTCGTTTGCTAATTGCTCTTGCTCTTTTTTTTTTGTTTTTTTTTGTGAGTATAAAGCTTTATATGTACATTCCCTAAGATTGGTGATTGAGAGGTCAGGGAAAAAGGTTGAGAGGGAAGCAAGTGAATGATGACTGTCAGCAAACACTCCCCCCTTCCTTGGGTAGATCATACCGTTTGAAATGAGCTTGTCACCCTTTGAAACCAATTGTTCCAGTTGGTAATAGGTGAGGATTTTTGCCAGTAGTTTTCTATTACCCTAGGTGCCTTGTCAAGCTGCAAGGGTGGTAAGGTACTCTCCCAGCATTGAACTTGAAGTGGTTCATCAGGTGATTCTTGAACACTGGGAGGTGTGGATTCTTTTGTAGCTTCATGGAGGTCCACTACTATAGATGGAGGCGGTGTAGAAGCTTTAACCTCTATGGATGTATTACATGATGAGCTAGAATCTTCATGGGACTCCCCCCTTCCTGAGCTAGGTGGAACAAATCGTTCTTTCTTTGGTACCAAACTAGCTCGGGAGCGGGTGTGTAGCATTCTGTGATTTTTTCCTTTCCACGATCATTGATTCGTTTTGGAGCTACGGGATTGGGCTCACTTGGGTTAGGTGATAGGTAAGAGCACAATCTACATTTTGGCACCCAGATTTGATCATTTCCTTGATAGTAGCCTTGGGCTTCCAATAGTCGTTTAGGGATCCATCGCAACATTTTCTTACTTTTCTTGGAGCGAGTGGTACGTTTCTTACATGGCTTCTGTTTTTTAGCACTAACTATGGTCACTAAAGAAGCTTTAGGGACCCACTTGTATGTTTTCTTCGTTACATTAGGATGAGTCTTGTCGGAAGCGATATGCATTGCTTGTAGCATATTTAAGGGTATAGGAATTTCATCCCCCTCAGGTGTTACCCAAGTCATCCCCCTATTTCCCCAAGTGTCTATGGTTGATGCTAGGTGGACCCAATCCACATTGTCTGATTCCGTCATACCCGGTAACACATCCATGTAAGGAGAATCTTGGCCAATGTCTGTATCCTTCTTACAAGTGTAACAATATTGTAGTGGGGCCGAGTGAACTGTGGTGTCAGAGCGATGATCAATAATGGTTTTACTCCCTAAGGGGTGTACCTTACCAGTCACCAAATCCACTCTAAGGACAGAGTCTTGGAATTGCAAATAGACATGATTTTTAGACCAATCGTGAACCATTTGTGCTTCCCTCATGAATGGTCGTCCTAAAATCATTTCATATGACATAAGGTGTTTAGAGAAATCCATTACAATGAACGTATGTCGTACCTTGTGTCCTAGAACTTTGATCTTAAGATCCTTGAGCATCCCCATAGGTTTGGCTATGGTACCATTTGCCATCTTTACCACAATGTTAGTAACACTGAGGCGGGGTTTTCCCATGGATTCCCAACAATCTTTTGTAACGATGCTAACTCCCGCACCACCATCAAGAATTCCCTTTATAGTTAATCCCTTGGTAGTGATGGGTAGGGTCGCATTAGACTCGTCGCCTTCAAAATACTGCCCTAATTCGTTAATGGGTACCTCGATCACAGACTTGTGTCCATCTAAGTCAAGTGATTGCACATGATTTTCCTCATCAATCATAATCGAGTCAGGCCTATTTGGTTGCGCAAACTGCGGTAATCCCGTTCGTAGCTCTCCGTTAAGGAATGCTCGAAGTGCAAGGAATAACTCAGGATCTCCATACAGCTTTGCTATGATCGTGGTTCGGACCTCAGAAGACATGAAGTCCACTAGTTTGGCAACATTCATTGGCGTTTTGCAGGGTGTAGGTCCTTGACTAGGAACTGGTGAGGATGGAATCTCATATTCCTCAATGGGATCAGGTATTCCTTCGTTAAACATCCTTTCCAACAAGAAAGGTGTATGCTCACTTTCTGATGTCCCGTCCTCACTCCCTTCTTGGATGATACTAGATATGGCTAACGGTCTATGGTTCATGTGGGGTGGATGAACTTGCGTGGGAAACATTGTGTCATGAATTTTGATATGCATGGGTTCTGGTTCTAGTTTCCTTTGAGTCTCCTCCACTAAACCTCTTAGATGTTTCACCTGCTTAATCTCGTCTACAGGGTTTGGGTACGTCCCAATCTTCTTTTTACGATTTTTCCCTTTTTGCCCTTGCGGTTTATCTTGGGGGTCTTGGATTGGATTTGGAAACACTTGTGGTGTTTTCAGAGGCTCTTTATGGTTTTCTCTTATTCGGTTTTCATTTGGTTCCATGTTACGGTTTTCTTTGTCGGTCTTTCTCTTTGTGGTATTCGTTCTAGTCTCCATTGTCTCAATTGAATCTGAATCATCCTCGAGGTCATTCATATACACGGGGTCATCTCCTGTTCCTATGTTTGTTTTGGAACTTGGCTTTGAATTTTCCGTATTCTGCGACTTCTTCCTTCGTGTCTTCTTTTTCTTTGCTTGGATAACTGACGCGGTATCTCTCTCTTCGAGGATATGGCCTGGCCCTTGAAGCATGGACCGTGTAATCGCATAAGCGGGTGCGACGGGTGGTATTGGTGATGTCACACTAGCAATTTCGACCAAATTTAGGGGTGTGATTTTAGGCGCATTTGGGTTATAGGGGCATTGGGCAATCAAGTGATCTATGCCACAACGATTACATGTGAGTATTGGCATTGCAGACGTGCTCCCTTGATTCATTTGCATCTGTGCAGCATTCTTTTGCAGCCTAATAGGGCACTCTGCTGCTCGATGTGGTCCACCACACTCGTAGCATTGAAGAGGTGGCCTCCTAGCCTGGGTGTTGATATTTTGACCTCTTGATGCGAGAGCAGCAGCTTGATAAACCGGCTTGACTTGTCCCCAACAATCTTCCATGTAGTATATAGGACACTCTTCCAATGTATCAAGTCCGTAGGCAATACTAGTGTCTATTTCCTCCTCACAACCATCTGCATAAGCATTAGATGGCTCGCAACCCACTTGGTTCATAGGGGCAACTCTTGGATGCGGGGGCTGCGGTCCTAGCACAGGAGGTGGTAACGGTGTAGCTTGTACAACATTTTGAGATCTAGGGACCATGTGTTGCGGTAGTTGCTCAACAGGTGGAGTAGGCATCAATACAGGAGCTCGAGGTGCATCCGTCCAGGCTACAGGTGGTCTATTTGCCATCATACGTTTGATCATTAAACAATCCTTAGCTTGGTGACCATACCTACCACATGCGTTGCAAGTTCCATTAAATTTTACTCTAAACGTAGGGCACTCACTAGTGCTATGTGGACCTAAGCAAATGGAACACCATTGTTGCTCCCTTCTTGGATACATGTGACTATTTTGAGGGGGTCGATTATCCTTAAGAGACTCTTGGATTGCCTTGGGGAGGTCTGTCAAGAATGTCTCAAATACCTTTGGCTCATTGGCAATGGGCTTTGCAGTCATGGGTTCATACTCAATGGCTTGTGAGCTAGTGGATCTCGTGTCGGTAGACACCCTCATGCCTGCTATCATCAAGTTGTCCTCTAATTGGATTGCATTGGCAGTGACATCTTCCCAGGTTGTGATACCTCTAATCACTAGTCCATTATAGATTCCTTCATTCCTCAACCCTCGAATGAATCGATCAAGCAGTTGGTTATTGTTGAAGCGCTCATTTACAGGGCAACGAGAGTTTAAGTGCTTTAGACGACTAATGAAGTCCCTTACTGACTCTCCTTCCTTACGTTCGGCCTTCTGTAGCTGAGATGCTACACCCCAAAGCACACCTTCTCGTATGTACTCCTTTAGAAACAACCTTCGAAGGGTAGGGTAGATTGTTTTCTCGTCCACCCTTAGGGTCCTATACCAATCTCCAGCCTTCCCACTTAATGTCAAGCTTAAGGCATTGCACTTATGTAGTTCGTTGCGTTCCCCTAAGGAGTCACATACTTGTTCAAACACTTCAATGTGTTTCCTAGCATCTTCGTCCCCATTGAATTTTTGCGTGAGTTTGGCAATTTGTACTGCCTTACTTCTAGGCTCTCTATCAGATGCATGACGCATATTTTCCGCGATAGATCGACCTATGGTTTGAGCAAACGCTGCCAAGTCACCTATTTGAGGAGGTAGGACCGGTGGAGATACTCTTGGAATCATATGTGGGAGAGGAACGGGTACCGGTCTTGGCATATGTGTGGATGATGCAGGATATGGAACATAACCGGGCATAGGTCCACTCGGATAAGGGCTAGGGAGCGGCACTCGAGGAGCATAAGCAAGTGGTACTATTGGAGGTGTGGGGGCCATGTGTGCATAAGGGGCTAGAGGCACATATGGTCGAGGCCCCATATTAGGTACTACGACACGAGGTAGTGGCACTGCGCTAACCGTAGATATCATCGGTACATTCTCTGTCAGGCTTATCCCTGGAGTGAGCACTGGGTTTTCCTTAATAGAGGGTTGAGCCAAGTTAGGGAAGCTAAAGTTTTCGCTCGGAGGCTCAGATTGCATAGAGACCCCAGGTGAAATGACGTAAGATGGGTCCATGGGGCTCATTAGAGGAGTCTCCATTTGTGATAGAGTAGGCTGTTGAGCCTTGCTCGTATCCAGATATCTCATGGGACCAGTTGAGAGTATATTTACCCCTCGGTTTTGCCTTTCTGATTGAATAATGCCATGGATAACATTACAGATAATTTTCTGTTGATCTTCGATGCTCGTGGCACTAGAGGTGGATTGTACAATCTCTATCCATCCTACATGGTAGGCATGGCCAGAGTGTAGATCTGTCAACACCTCAGTGTGGAGGTCGTATGTCCAATGATCATTAATGAACAATCCTTCTAGAGTCAACGTGTTAATGGTTTCTTGTGAGGTAGAAGCAATGTTGCTCCCCGTGGTTTTACTTGTCACCAACGGTACTCTAGAGGGAACTTCTGAAGGAGGCAGCTCAACAGGGCCTTCTTGGTAAGAAGTTGGTAGGATATCCACATGGACACTCTTTGGGGGTGTGGGGTCCACGTGAGATGTGAAAGGAGAGTCCACTTCCCCACCCCCTTCGTGTGCTTCATTTGCCTCAGGTTCCGAGCGAGTAGCTCTACCTAATGTTTCCATGAAACGGCTAAACATACTAGTACTAGGCTGTGGAGCTTCGGGAGGTGCATGTCCTTCTCTCTCAGTGTTTTGGGTAGGGTATGCTTCCATGATTTCTGAGTCGGAGGAGGAATCACTAGCGGCTATTTTAGGGTCTTGGGTGGTGCTACCTTGTGTCCCCGCTGAGGGTCTAGAGCTTATCGTGGATGGGTAATGGGTGTCCGTATGAACAGAGGCACCCTCAATATGCTCGTGTTCTAGCACCCGCCCAGAGCGTAAGTGCATGTGCTTTTGATACCCTAAGGTGTCAAAAAGCTGCTCTAGGAGGCCTTGTGACTAGTTTTTAGCGTGTTTTTTGTTTGTTTTTTTGCTAGATTTTTTAGAGCGTGTCGTGGAATGGGCCGTGTGATAGCTCGAAACGAGCGTATCGGTCAGAGGGTCGTGCCGTGCTTTACAGCCCTCCGTTTGGTCACTCTATGCTCTCGGAATCCCTAAAACTGTCAATTTCCAGTAGGGAACTAGGCCCAAACTAGAAAGTCTAAGGGTGCAAGTGGGAAGAGAAAGGAGGAGAGTGGAGGACTTGTCCCACATGCTCTCATTCTCTCTTGAGGGAGTAAGGTATATATATAAGAGTGAATCTAGTACATATCATAAGACTGAGGACTGAGGCCTGGGCTTGGGCTTGGGCTTGGGCTTGGGCTCCGATCTATCTTTTATACAAACCAACCCGTCCGTTTTAAGAGTTACGTTTTTTATTTTCAAAAAATTTAGCCGCCCCGCTCGCGTTTTTGATTTCCGATTTATTTATTTATTTTTTTTAATTTTTTTTAATTTTTTTTTGAGAGAAAAAATAAAAAACTTTTTTTTTTTTTTTTGCTCCAGAAAATACAGAAATTAAAAACGCAGATATGCAAAAAATTGCAAAAAACGCAGATATGCAGAAATTAAAAAAACACAGATATGCAGAAAATTGAAAAACGCAGAAATGCAGAAATTGCAGAAATTACAGAAATTGCAGAAAAAAACGCAGAAATTGCAGAAAATGCAGAAATTGAAAACGCCGAACTTGAAAATGCAGAAATTACGAAAATTGAAAAAACGCAGACAATAGCAGAAATTGAAACTTGACAGCAAATGCAGAAAACGCAAAAAACAGAAATCTCCACACACTCCTTCCCTGCCTTTCCTATGATAGAAATTGCACCACAAGGAAGCGTAAAGTGCTAACCGAGCTTAGTGTAGGGCATATCCCCGGCAGCGGCGCCAAAAATGTGCGCTCCTTGCCGCACTGTCGAAGCAAGGGACTTGCCAATACACCGTGTGCGAGCCACAAACGGCTCCAAGCACACAACAAGCCTAAACTAGCAAGCTCAAGAAAACAAAGGGTGTGTCACTCACCGCTCTACGCTCGCCTTCGTGGTGGATTCCTCGCCGCGATGAAGAAGAAGCTGCAGTCGTGCCGCGCTCAACCGCTTCGCCGCCGTCGTGCCTTCGTAATGCTCGATCGCACACACACTCTCCCTCTCTCTCTCTCTCTCACACACACACACACACAAGGAGGTGAAGAAGAAGAAGATGGAGATGGAGCAAGAGCACTCTTCAATTGCACAAATGAGAGAATGAGTAAAAGTTAGGTTTAGTTGGCTTTTATAGGAGCTCACCCCATTCACACTTGGGCGCCCATGCTTAACCAACTAATCCCTTGAATGTCCAAGTTAAAGTGCGCCTCTCATCGACGATCACTCTACCTTTCCCTATTGGACCGACAAGCCCGGTACCTGACTCTACCAAATACATAAGACGCGTCCATCATAGGTGATGGGTGTCCGTGAGCCGTGAGGGTTAACAGTCTACTACAGAGGCTGAATATGTTGTATCATCAGAGGCATGCAAAGAATCAATTTGGCTTAATCGACTAGTAACATATTTGGGAATCAAAGAAGAGATGCCTGTGTTATATTGTGATAGTCAGAGTGCTATACAATTGGCTCGCAATCCAGTTTATCACTCAAAGACAAAGCATGTGGATGTGAAGTATCATTTCATCAGGGAAATGCTCGAGGATAAGCAACTTCAGCTTGTCAAAGTTCACACCACAGAAAATCCTGCTGATCTACTTACAAAAGGACTTCCCTCAGAGAGCTTTGCGCATTTTTGCAAGCAGTTAGGTGTAGGGTAGTACATCACTTCTCTACATCTCTTGTATATTAGCTTGTATAGTAGCTTCTCTCACACTTAAAGTACCACATTAGACTTTAAGTGGGAGGTTGTTGGGGTATAAAGCCCAATGTGGTTGCCCAGGTAAGTGGGCGGGCCGCCAGGTATGTACACATATTCTTTTGTGAAAACCTAATAAGAACTCACTATGCTCTACACATTACAGTAGAGCGAGTTCACCATATCGTCGTGCTCTTCTTCTCGCACTCTCTCTCGCGTCGCACTTCCGCTCGTACTCCTTCAGGTAATAGTGTCACAAGGTTGGTGATTAGCAAGGAAAGCTTGGTGGCTACCAGTGCCCAACTATAACTTTTTTTTATAAAAGTGTCACCCCCCTTGTTAACTTGCAGGGTGTAATGCTTATGAAGGTCAATGATGGTTTGGTATGGTTTATATGATGGCAGATCCTAATGATGAAAAAAAAAACGATTCAATGGATGGCAATGCCATGGCCACATGTTCTAGCATGAAACCGTGCCCCTTGCATACCAATGTTGAAGGCGCTAGTACTATTTGACATATGGAGGCTGAAATTGAAAAGGAAGATGTGATTTTGGGGGACAATGTGGATATTAATAGCTAAATGCAAAAGGATGCTGACAATGCTGAGGATGGTGAGATGAAAGTTGGGAGAGATAACTTGGCATCTACTACATGCCAGTCAGAGAGCGAGGATGTGATTGGAGGGAGTCCTATGCTATTGAAAACACTGATGAAATTGCAGAAAGAAAAAAAAGGAAGTTGAAAGGTATGTTTAAAGTTTTGTTTATTAATGTTAGAGTTTGTGGCCCCCATATGAGAAGAAGCCAATGGTGCACATATATTTGGTGGATTCCAGCTTTGCACGCTGATGAGATCTCTATTTGTGATCATGGATGGTACAAAGCAGATTTAGGACCAACTTTGGGAGCCTGAGACTTTTTATTCTCCGCCAGAATATCTTGGCCGGCCAAGATGTTCCATCGGCCGCCGCAGGCCGGCCAAGATCAAATTCTGTCAAGAGGAGTACCTTGAGAGCACATGGGTGGATGATGCCATCACTTTTTAATAGCCATCTAAGCTCTACCTTGAGAGCACATGAGCAATGTCAAGAGGAGCTCCATGCATAATCATTTATATGTTCTTATGAGAATGGGGCTCTCTTGTCTCTTGAGTCACATGGATGTGGGCTCAAGAGGAGAGAATTATTGAGGTGAAATAGAGAAGATTCTAGAGAGGTGAGTGATTTTTGTGTGAGACCATCCTTGGTCCTAAGGTGCAGCTCCTCTTCAAGTAACATTGCACTCAGTTCTTGAGGGGTTGGATGAACTTAAGTGTTGAGTACCGTAATAACAAGACCATCATATCTTGTCGAAAGTATGTGAATGCAGCGTCAAGCTAATTTGGAGGAATAGCCACATAAAAGCTGCTAATTGATCTTCGAGGTCCTTAATCCGCTTGATGAAGGCCTCCACCTTCTCTCCGTCAGCAAGTTTCTCAGCAGCAAGCTGATTTTCTAGATTTTGAATTTTGGTGTGATTGTGCGCCTCATATTGGCGAGCCAATATGTTCCAAGCTTCATGTGCTTTAGTGGTATGCTGAACCAAAGTGAGGACAGAATCACTTACACACATGAAAATGGCGCATAATGCATCTACGTTCCTTCTTTTCCAAGTACGTAAAAGAGTAGCATCCGGGGGAATTACAACGCTTGGATTTGCCAAATCATTTGTTGTAATGGGCTCGGGGTCTGCATTATTTGGCCCCAACACCGTATCCAGCAATTCATATGAATCCAGAATTGCAAAATTTTTGGATTTCCACGATGTGTAGTTGGTGCCGTCAAGCTTTCCTTTGGTGAATGCTAGTAGATGAATGCAAAGTGGAGTAGCACCGGCAACAACACTGGAAGACGCCTACATGATTGATTTTGTAAAGTAATACAAGTACTTCTCATACTTTCTTAGCTACGATCACCTATTGCTCTGATACGAAGAAAGAAATGCGGAATAAGGATCTAGTAGCAAGGAGAGTAGAGAGAGATATGATGCAAAGTAGATTAGTGGCAAACCAAAAAATTTAGATTAGCACACTATTAAAAAGTGATGGCATCATCCACCCATGTGCTCTCAAGGTAGAGCTTAGATGACAGAATTTGATCTTGGCTCTTGACAGAATTTGATCTTGGCCGGCCTGCGGCCAATGGAATATCTTCCCAAAATCCTCCATGGAGCAATGTCAAGAGGAGATCCATGAAGAATCATCTCAAAGTGAGATGGAGGAAGAGTGGACTACCAGCACTTCAAAAGAAGAAGGTAGCAATAGCACTATGGAAGAGGAGTCTTCCATTGAATTCATGGGGGTGAGGTCTAATCCAAACAACCAAAAGACCTCTTGTCAAGGTTTGGAGGAGGTAGGTTCCCAAGAGAACCAAAATGTGGAAGATGAAGGAATGTTAGAAGGTATGTTGTCTACAACACTTACAAAGGATGAAAGAGAGGATTTCAAAGGTGTGTTAAGGAAATTTTCGAAGCTTTTTGATAAAGACTACATTGACGTGCGTGGAGTAGATGATGTTCAACACAAGATCGAGCTAAAGCCATAGGCCACACCTAAGGCTCAAAAGTTGCAAAGGCTAGGAGTCATCAAGGAGCATGCTTTACTCAAGGAGGTAAGAAAGCTTCTAGCAGCAGGTTTCATTTATCCAGTGGAGAATTCAGAGTGGGTCTCTCCTATTGTTGTCACTCCCAAGAAGAACGGCAAGTGGAGGGTGTGTTTGGATTACAGTCCACTAAATGATGCAACGAAAAGAGATCACTTTCCCCTCCCATTTCAGGATGAGATACTAAATGAGGTAGCTACTCACGCGAAGTACATTGTGTGTGATGGCTATTCAGGTTACTTTCAAATAGGTATCGCTTTGGAGGATCAGTTGAAAACAACCTTCATCACTCCTTGGGGTTGTTATACTTTCAGAGTCATGCCATTTGTCCTGACAAATGCTCCCGACTGCAACTTTCCAACGCTTCATGAACATGGTGTTTCAAGAATTGTTTGGAAACTCCATTAGGGTTTTTATTGATGATTTTTGCATTTATAGATCAAAATCATTGCATCTACCAAAGGTAAAAGAGGGTTTGAAGAAACTCTACGACATGGGAGGTCAACTCAACCCCGACAAGTGCCACATAGGTGAGGATGAAGTGATCTTGCTTGGTCATTAAGTTTCTTACAAAGGCATCAAAGTGGATCCTTCAAAGGCAAAGGCTCTTATTGAGTTCTCCATCACCCAAGAGTCTTAAGGAGGTCATCTCATTCATTCAAAAGGTGAAGTATATGTCACGCTTCATTCACTTAGCCTTGGAGTTACTTCACCCCTTGTAGAAATTGACACAACAAGTCTAGTTTGTCTAGTTTGATGAGCTTGAAGAATATTTTTGTAACATCAAATTCATTCTGTCTCACAGAATTACCAACACTTATGCCTCTTTGTTGGGAGTACACATTCTTTGTTAGCTCTAGTGTTGGGAAAGAAACAATTGGTGTTGTTTTGCTACAACAAGATCCCCACTGTACCAAAATGCGACCCATCTACTTTGCTAGTAGGGTCATGAATGATTTGAGAGGGTTACACAAAAGCAGAACTCATGATGCTTTCTCTCATGTTTGCGGTAAGAAAGTTTAGATCCTACCTGCTACCAAAACCTTTCGTAATTCTCACTGCAAAAAATTTGTTCCCTTGGGTCTCATCTCAAATGAATCTTAGTACTAGGATCTCAAAGTGGATTATGGAGTTGGAAGAGTTCCAATACTCTCTCAAGGTAGAAGATAGTGTGTGTGCACAATTGGCAGGGATTCTCACTTATAGGGTACATGAGAAGGAGATTAAGATGCTTGAAGTAATGACCCTACCATTGCCACCACCAAAAAGTATTCCTAATGCTTTTACCTTGTTCTTTGATGGAGCGTTTCGATGAGCCACAGGAGGGGGAGGGCTAGTGTTGCTCAACCCAAGTGAAGAGGTGGTCAAGAAAGAGAAGGTCAATCTACCAGGTTCAACTAGGAACAATGAAGTAGAGTATGACATACTACTTCATGGTTTGAAGATGTGCATTAGTCAAGGTATACAACGTCTCAAGGTAAACGGGGATGCACTTCTCATGAAGAAAATATTAGGCATTTGGGCAGGCAAGAATGAAAGCCCAAGGACAAAGGTTCATGTCATCCGTAGGTTGTTTAATCAATTTGAAGAAGTGTAATTGTATCATATTCCTAGGAAAGAGAATGAAGATGCTGATTTACTTGCACAACAAGCAGGTACATGTGTGAAGTGTAGGTCATCACGGTGGCATCAACTATCAAGCAACCAAGATATCAGGGATTGGAGTCATTGGATCCCATTATTGGCTACATTTTGGAGGGAAAGCTTCCACAAGACTTCACAAAAGCTAAGAAGAGGAATTAATGAAGAAGGCAAGTTTCTCTCTCTTCCTAGAAGGCTCCCTCTATCAAAGAGGGAAGGATCAATTGTGCAAAAGAGTACCAACTATCAAGGAAATTCCAGCATGTGGTGGTCATTTTGTCCAAGACTTAACCGCGAAGAAGATTTTGCTTACGGGGTATGTTTGGCCAAGCCTGCATGTGGATGTCCAACATTGGTGTAAAAGTTGTCACAACTATCAAGTAAATGGAAATAGAAGGTTGGTGCATGGTCCAAGGCAAATAGGCTTGCAAATGGACCTTTTAAAAAGTGGGGCATTGATGCTATGGGTCCTCTACCTAGAAAAAAAAATGGTAAACTCTACATTATAGGGGCTGTAGATTACATGACTAGGTGGATAGAGGCTCAAAGTGTGGCAAGGGTAAATGGGAAAACAATGAGCAGGTTTGTCTACACCAATACTTGCTGTAGATTTGGCACACCTTTGGAGATTATTTTTGAAAATGGTCCAGGGTTCAGAAAGGGTTTACTCACAAAAGTTTTTGAAGAGCTTCACATTCTCCATCGTCATAGCACACCCTACTACCCACAGTCAAATGGTTTGGTGGAGAAGGCTAATGGTGTCAATGCAAGCATCATTAGAAAGATGGTGCAAAACAAGACAAATTTGTGGGATGACTTCTTGAATGGTGCCTTATGGGCATATTGAACCACATATAGGGAGGCCACATAGTTCACACCATTTCACTTGGTCTATGGTCAAGAGGCCTTGCAGCCTATTGAGCTCAACATTCCAACAATGTAGCTTCATGGAAAAGGGGCACAAGATGATCAAGAAACATGGATAGATCGACTTCTTACCTTAGTCGAACTTAAGTGGAAGAGAGAAGCGGCTTATGAGTGCTATAAGAGGAAAGCTATACAAGCAAAAGAAACGCTCGATAAGAAACTGAAGGACAAAGGCATCAAGGAAGGAGGTCTTGTGCTAAGGTATGACAATCGACTTGATAATCATTTTGATGCCAAGTTTGAGACTAGATGGCAGGGACCATACATTGTCAAAAATACTTTCAATTCAAGCTATTACCAGCTCATGGGTAAAGAGCACTCTAGGAAGGTAAACGCGTATCGGCTAAAGCCCTACTTGAGTTGCCTTCTACAAATGAATCTACAAAAGAATTGTCAAGAAGCTACTATCTCGTATAAGTTTTGTTGCATGATGCATGTGTGTAACTCAAGCCAAAGTGATAAGGAGCTACACTATGAAAATCTTGTCACGATACCAAGAATCACACAGGACTCAGAACCAATCTCTTTGGAAAAGATGCCTCATGATGTTACATGAATGTATCAGCATCCCTGGGGAGGACTAATGACAACCGTTTTTTGGCTCTCTATAATTGCCATAGTGGACTACCTCACCCTATCAAAATCACTCAAACACTGTGGTTATCCTCACCCTTTCACTATACATAGGCGTGTGTAAGTTAGAGGACTTTCCCCATATCTCCTTAAAACCCTCAGCTAGCTAGTAATTGGGTTAGTTGAACAAAAAATAAAATAAAAAAACTATGGACCATTTGTGTGTAAGTATTTCATTGTATATAGAGCGTAAATATAGGGATTTTTAAAAATTATTTGGTATTTATTTAAATATTTCTACTTAAGTGTGTGTTATTTACCTAAGTATTCTATGTACATTTACTCACCATTACCATGATTTTTCTTACAAAGTATTCTATAAAAAATCATTTCATGCAAGCTTCTCTTATTTTTGCTGTGAATCCACTCCAAAGAAAAATCTCAAAAAGATACCTTTCACCACCATCAGTCATTGTCTTTCATTAAATTTCTATTTTCTACATGTATTTTTTCTTATCTCTTGTAAATAAATATACATCAATAAAAGAAAATGAGGAGCTTCCTCATTTGATTCCCTATATTTTCATATATTTATTTTTTGTATATACAACTAACACTATTCTAGAGTCCATGAATTAATTATATACTAATTTGTTTTTTTCCCATCATATCCATATATTATATTTGTGCATAATCCACAACAATGTATGTTTTCAAATCTCTAGAAATCTATTAGATCATGCTCTCATGCAAAGAGGCCTCTCACCATTGGGGCCTTATGCAAATTCAACAAAAGGGGAGCCATTGAAGTCTTTTTTGTGAAGAAAAATAGGCATTTCGGTGGATTTTTTATATCTATCTCCACTCCAAATTTGAAGGGGTGATAGAAAAAATGTGGACCAAGAGCTAAATAATCACTCAAAAATTTTGATAATTTTTGGAGCTACCATCGGTGAGATAGAATTTAATTTTGTGGACCCTTATCTGCCTACTTTTCTCACAAAGTAACCCATAGTCTTCTCTCAGCTCCTTTTCTTTTTCCACACACACACACACACACACACACACACACACACACACACACACACACACACACACACACACACACACTCATTTCTCTCTATTCCTCTCACTCAAACCCGTAACTTCCATGGTTTTCTCTCACCCTCTTCACCATTTCGAAGCTTAAAAATATTCTAAACATCATGGCGCTGACAGAATTTGGAAAACTGCTAAAAATAGTAACTTTTTCCATTATATTCATTTCAAGGTACAATGGTGCTCTTTTTGATCGGGGTCAGAGACCTTACAACCTCCCCAACGTGAAAAATTTGAGATGTCCTCATCTCAAGAATACATCTGGATAAACTCTATGCTAACTACTTAGGTACATATATCCCTTGTCGAAAGTAAAGTCATCCTTTGATAATAGAATTGTCTTTAGTTTTATGCATCTTATTCTGCTGAACTTTGATGAGGTCCTGGTTCTTGAATTATTGCTCACTAGCAGTTGCAGCATACAGAGATGCTCTCTCGTCAGCTTCGTCACCCACAGTTGGTTGTCTCACTGCGGCATTAGCGAAAGCTCCGCTTCCTTGTCCTATGTTCCCTCTTCCTCGGCCTCCTCTTCCGTTTGGTTGACCTCGCCTGTTGACGTTCAGAGGTACATCATTAATACCGGATGTTTGGGAAATCCTTTTTGGACATCGGCTTTTATAATGTCCATACTCCTGGCACTCAAAGCATCTTATATTGGGAAACTCGGTAGCTGCCGTAGTAGCTACTACCGGACGATGGTCGTATGCAGGGTTGATTGGTCTGTTGCTCCAGTTGCCTGTCCTGGCCCTTTTGACAAATAGTATTGACTATCTTGGGTAGCCCTCTGAATCTCTTTAGCTAACGGTTTGGCCGTTAGCAAGGCATCCTGTAGTGTTGTCGGCCTGAGAGCTTCTAACCGAGTATTCAAAGGATCGATTAGCCCTTGGCAGAACCTCGCCACCTGTTGTTCCAAGGTCATCTTAGGAGCATATCTCCAAAGAGTGACAAACTTTGCATAATACTCTTCGACAGATGAAGTCAGCTGCCGACGTGAAAAGAATTCATTCATCTTCAAGGTTTTATACGCAGGTGGTAAATATCGCTCCATCACAGCAGCCTTGATGTCTTCCCATGACTGGGAAGATCCCTTGATATCCAAGTCCCTACAATGTTGTTTCCACCAGATCTTGGCATCGCCAGACAAGCGGAACATCACAAGCATGGTTTGGTTCACGGGTTGGGTTCCCGCAGCTTCGAAATAGTCGTCCATTGCTTCCATCCATACTTCCGCATCTCTCTCCATATTAACCCCTTCACCTTTAAAGGTTGGAGGCTGAGCTTGTTTAAGGAGGAGCTTCTTCTCTTGCGTTGCCGAGTAGAGAGAAGCAGGCGGTGCCTATCCAATGGTATAAAACTCATTACTATAGCACTCTTCTCAAATGAACCTAAGCTTTTTCATACTCAAGAAGAAATTTAACTTTTGGGATTAACCAGCCTACTTAATCTGTACATCTATCACAAAGGATTTAACCATTCCACCATTAGTTTAAATTCCATTGAATACATCCAAAATTGTCCGATAAATAATGGTAAAAACTTTACTCAAGAGCTTTGATCCATACTTATAACTTTATGTACATCAACAGGCTACCTGCCCGCAGCACCAGTCGCACCAACGACTTCTCAAAAAAACATCATGTGGAACCCACTGAATCCCAACAAGCTCAACAAGTAAAACTCTTTAACATCACTCATTAGACAATCCACTAGACAAATCTAATGTCATTATTCTGGGAAACATCATGCTCAAGCTTTGAGTACGAGCTATCCTACTATCCCTTATTTTTTAAAAATTTCAAACAACATCATTTTCCAGTACGTAAACCTATAGCTCTGATACCAAGTGTGAGGTCCCCACCCCGCCATATCAAACAGCGGATCTGATGGTGAACCTGGTGGCCACTAGATCTATTGCAAAAGCAAACAAAGTGGTTCGGGGGATAGCTAGCGGACAATCTCTCATCACAAAGTGAATCGAGCTCGAGCCTACTAGCAATGAGATCTAGCTCCACCTCGCAGGGGAAGCGTACTTAAGCTATCTAGCGATCCTAAGACTCATCTTCCAAGAGGAGAGAAACCCCGAGTGCCTTTTTCCCCATGTTTCAGAGGCACGTACTCTCGAGATTTCACCGCTCTAGGGGAAATGAGTATTACTAATATCGAAGTATGCACTATGGGGACAGAGAGTTTCCGACCAATCAGGACCACCCATCTCGTAGGCATTGACAACCTGAGCCAAGCCCCCACTTTCCACCCCCACACTCACACTTCCTTGTGTGACCTAATTACTACCACAAAGGTTGTTCAACATAAACATTCCTTGTTTTAATCCGAAGCACATTGTTCGTTAAGACAGCCCTTCAACCAGTATTGCAAACAACACCAAGACAGTATTCTAGTAAAAATTCTACTCAAAATTATTCATTAAAATTCCAATGTTCTGGAGGTACAACATCCCCCCTCCAGCGAGAGTTTACTCCTCCCGTTGTTGCCTAGCTGCCCATACAACTAGGTATGTCCACCGCATAGAAAGCACGACATGGACATTCCCAACGCTTAACCAACAGGCGTGGGTTCCCACCGCTTAACCAACAGTCGTGGGTATCCACCGCTTAACCAGCAGTCGTGGATTCAAGAGCCCTTAACTAGGAACTCTGCCCCCTGTGATCAGGAGGGGGTTCATGACTAATTCAACATTAGAAATAGAATGAACATGCCGAGCTAAATTTTCCCTAGTAGACATTCTTTCCTATTGCAAACAGTATATCCGTCAATCATTTCTTTCCTACTTTAGACTTTAATATACAAATGAATTCAATTGCCGAGGTTTCCGTCGGATTTCTCCAACATGTTTGGGGATATGTTCATTCCTAGCTAAACGTATGCAATGTTAATTAAACAACTTGAATAAAACTGTGATCTACCTCTTCCATTTCTTCGTCATTGGCTCGTGAGATGGCCGGTGCTTGTTCGACCATGGGAGCTTTTCCTTTTCCATTTGTATTGCTCGTTCCCGCCTCGTGGTCGTGGGCACCACCGAAGCGAGTTCTCTTAACCGGGGCCATTTTACTCACTACTTTAAATGATAAACTTGAAGAAAAGAGCTAAAGTCTGAGAGCATCATAAGAACCAAATGGCAGATTAGAATTATTAAAGAATCCTCCTTAGGCAAGAGATTAGATTTTTCATTCGAGACCTAGCAATTTTATGGGTAATTCCTTACTTACCCTATGGGAAATGTTTCTAAGGTTAATTACTTGGCTTAGATGATTAAGAAATTCAGAATTCTACTAATTGATTCACGAAAGAGATGAAGTAAGCAAGCTCATCCATTTTCCTAGAGCAACATGCAGAATTGCCGTAGGCATGTGTGACATAAAATTCTCTTCTTAATGGCCTAATGACGGATTAATTTTCAGCCTTAATCACATTTTAATGTGGGAGAAGATTGAGTTTAATTTAATTACAACACTATTGAGTGGTAAAAGAATGAATTTCATCAAATCTACAGTATTATTGGCTGACAATTTATTAACTATGCTGCCTAGAGAGAGAATCTTTCCTAATCATGCATTAATACTTGGTTAAGGATGATGAATGGCTGCATAATTTAGCTAATTGAATGATGATTATGTAATGGAGTATAGCTATGGAGATTTAGAGAGCAGCTATAGGGAATTATAGCCAGGATTAAGCATAGTAGCTAAGGAATTTAGAGAATAAAGATGAGAATTAAGAAGAGCAGTAATTAAACCATGATTACCGTGATTAGGGGCTGAGAATCCTTTGATTTTTCTGATCCAATGAATCCTCAATATGAGAATGTTGCCAGCATCTCCCTCCTTACTTCTGCTTCAAAAACTGTGTGTGTACCGGCAGCACCTCCCCAAGGTGTGTGTGTGTGTGTACTGGGTGTGTGTGTGAGCATGTGTGTGTGTGTGTGTGTGTGTGTGTGTATGTGTGTGTGTGTGCAGGCCTTTAAATAGGCTCCTACAAGCTGAAAATCGACCAGCCTTGCTATTCGCATCTCGGGGATCACTGAGTCTCTGCATTGGCAAGTCCAGTTCCCCTACCCACCAAGTGTCAAGTTGGCTTGGTTAACTGGCTCTGACACTTAGTTACTGGCTTGGAAACTCTCCTAGGACTCCCACAAAGAGAGAAGGCGCCCCCTAGCTGCTAAAGCTGAGCTGGAGTGGGCTGGAACCTGTTCCCACACAGCCTCGGACCCCTAGTGCCTCCCCTGACAATTTTATGAAAAATTGGTTTTAGGCTAAAACGGGTCATACGAGTCGGAATTCGATGCCGAAAATTGCTATAGCAAGCTCTAAGTAAGGCGTACTGCCCGAGTACCTGCCATATTTAGCAGCCCCGGGGTCCGAAAATGCATTTTTTCAAATTTGGAGTACGGGTGCAGTTTTTCGAGACGGTCAAAACTGGATTGGTCGGGTGACCAAAAACTTACTATTTTTGGATTTTTTTTACAAAAATGATTTTAATTTACATTTCGAAGATTAAAAATATTCTAAACATCATGGCGCTGATAGAATTTGGAAAACTGCTAAAAATAGTAACTTTTTCCATTATATTCATTTCAAGGTACAATGGTGCTCTTTTTGATCGGGGTCAGAGACCTTACAAGTCTCTCCAATTCATGCTTGGCAACCTCATCTCGTTTGGTTTAAGGTGACATGTTTTCATTTTGAGATTCTTTTGTAGTATTTACTTGTATGTGACTTAAGAGCTCTTGTATTTGCTTTTTTATTTCTTGGAAAAATATTATAAGAGGGTTGTATGATGAGAGGGTTCCCATAACCCTAAGATAATGTGTAGATTGCAGCATCATCAAACTTAATTGTGTCTCTTGACTCTCCTCCAAGCTGTTTATACACCCGCATCAATCACTTACAGTGAATCTTAATTCTTGCACAAATCTCTCTCTCTCTCTCTCTCTCTCTCTCTCTCTCTCTCTCTCTCTCTCTCTGTCTAGGTGTTTGGCGTTTGTATTTTTAGCATTGATACAATTGTTAGTGTAACCTTCATTCTCGCTTGTCTTGCTCATGGATTCTCCTCTTCGACGTCCTAGTTTGCTCTCTAACTAGGTGGTGCCCCTTCACTTGTTGTTGTCTGTGGGTTTGTTGTGGTTTCTCTTGTTTGTAGTTGCCCTAGCCCCAATTGAGCAACACGAGAGCTTTGAGGGGTGTTTAGAGGTCACCTCTCTTGTTGCCCGCTGGGGACCACCTCAGCACTCTCATTGTAAGCATGCATACATGTTGAGATTATACCCACAATCAAAGAAGACAAGGGAGAGTCGGACAGACTCGGACCTGCAATTTCTTGAAGAGAAGACAAAAAGGCAGATATGTAGAGGGAGAGGCATGAAGTTTGGTATCGATTGCGGTAGGTGGGAGGGCTCAAGGTCTTTGAAGAAAATGACAAGTTGAAGGCTTGGTTACATTCAAAGAGTGGTAGAGATGGTACTTGCAGCTCTAGGGAAGTGCCCACAAGTCAAGACGATTGCTCTGAGTTTTTTTAGAATTAGAATTACTTATTATTTTCTATTAGCCTTGGCTATCCCACTGTTGCTCAAAATTCAAGAGCAAGTCAACATTGTGCATTGCTTTGTGCTGTTCAAAGTGAGCACCTAGAGTGAAGAAGTGATGTAGGCCATGTTGGCTGACACATTGGCAAGGTGGTTGGTGTTGGTGGGATTGCTACATTTAGAGTAGCCCGTTGGCAGGTTGAGGAGTAAGGAAGGGCCTTTTTCTTGTAGTTGCAATCATTTACAGCCACGTGGATGACCACCCTTTTCATTTTAATTGATATATATATATATATATATATATATATATATATATATATATATATATATATATATATATATATATATATATATATATATAGATAGAGAGAGAGAGAGAGAGAGAGAGAGAGAGAGAGAGAGAGAGAGAGAGAGAGAGAGAGAGAGAGAGAGAGAGAGAGAGAGAGAGAGAGAGAGAGAGAGACGATGAAGAAGTTGCAATTGAAAGAGATCTACTTGGTTTTCTTGAGGAGATGATTCCACTGATCTTGAACATTGGGTACATGGAAACAAAATTGTTGCAAGTTATTGTTTATGTGATTTATGTTCACCTTTGATAAGCTATTTTTTTTCCATGTTATGCATGTTATATGTAAATTTGAAGGTATAATATCCAAAGAAAAAGAAAAGAAAGATGTTCAAATGGGTGAAGGATATGACAATATTTTTCAGTGACAACATTGTATGCTTCCTTTTTTCATAGTAGTAGACTCTTGGGTCAAGGAAGTGGCAGAGAAAAGTGTTACCTTCTTAAAATTTCTACAAAGGTTCCTACATTAGATTTGGATCTAGTCAATCAAATGAGAAAACAAGGCAAGATTATTTGAGGAATTCTTGGGTTCACTTTGACCAAACACATAGGATACTAGAAAGATGGCAACAATACTTTGTTCCATGTATGATCTAGGGTACATTTATGTATGGTTGAAAATATAAAATATTTGTCTTATTAAATGCTTAATTGAACATTTTTCAACATATGGGCATTGCAAGGTTATTGCACTTTGTGAAGAAAAAGAAGAGGAGGAAGAGTCTTAAGTGTTTTTTTGGAGAAGTCTCAATCCCAGGTCTCAATGCTACCATGGAACAATGTGGACAAGATCCTCCTGATTTTGCAAGGTTCATGTCAAATGAGGCAGGGGCAAACTGGCAGGCAATATGATGGTTTACAATGGAGGACCATGCAATGATATAGAAGGTAGAGAGTGCTCTTGACTTTTTGTTGCGGGAGCGACTCACACACCCATGAAGTGCATGCAAACACTACCTAGATCAACATAATGTCAATCGAGGACACAGATGACACGATAGGCACACGAAGGAAATCTCTTTAGCTTGTCAGGCTGAGACCATCCTACACATACAACACTCTGGAAGGCCAACTATACCACAATCAAGAACCTCATTGCTCTCAACTACACCACCTAGCCACATACACACATACGGAAGGTAGCTCACCTAATCATGACAAATTCGTACGAAACTTAAGGAACACCATCCCCTCACTAGGATACACCTGTCCCTAATCTTCTACACTCAAAACCCTCACTCAAAACCCATCTACGAAAAAAGCTTAGGATGACAGAGCAGAAATTTGAAAGTGCCCGAAACTGAAATTTATGAGTATCTATGCGTAGCTTATGTCGCCACGATTCTATAGACTACTAGCACGCTAAAAACAGACATCGTTTGATACACTTACGACTACAAATAGCTCGTAGATGCATCGGCGTGTACGCTTCGTCTCGCGTGGAATGCTTGGCGTTGTCGCGTAGCTCTCCTCAAGCCTACAACAATGGTGCAGTCGGATATCCAATGTGTTGAGCGAGCCAGGCGTAGCAAGAGGATAAAGCTCATGCTCAGTCTCTTTCTCTCTCACACACAGTAGACGTTGTCACCAAAAGCATGCAATGTGAAAGAAGGAGATGATGGGTGTTTTGAGGAATAAATGTAGCACATGTGACATCAAAAGATGTCTCAATAGCGTCCACCTTTCCAAGAAGGGTTGTCGATGTAGAAGTTTCTCCACTCGTATCTCACTGTGCTCAGTAGTGAGTGTCTTTTGGACCTTCTCCTTCACTTCACCAGACTTAAGTACTTAGACTTCGACTCTTTTGCTCACCTATACCAGCATGAGTGACACGACGTAAATATACTCAACTGAGACATACTTCGTGAAGTTTCATCGTTTTCCTGCACCTTCTTCTCTTTGTAGTGCTCACGCCTCTCGTCAGTCTTTTCTTCATGTGGATTATGGATTTTTTTATTTTTTCTTAATAATAAATAAAGAAACTCTTAAAACAACTCAACAAAAGAAAAATCATTCAAATAGAACTCTAAATGCTATGTACACTATACACATGTCCCTATGGGCTCATATATGGATTTTATCCCCATACTCCTCTGTAACACTACTATGAGGGCATATACTCTAAATTTCATCAAAAAATTATCACAATAAAACGCAAAATTTCAATGCATCTCACAAAACATTGCCCTCTAATAGTCATAATGTTAGGTCCGCATTCAGAATGCCTCCCCCCTTCCTATTTGGAGTCATCCTTTACGACAGGGTATCGCAAAGGGTATGTGTTGTGCTTGGGCAATTAAAAGTTGTGCCTATGCAGGACTTGTAATGTAGCCCTATTATGCATACACAGTCAATGCATGGAAAAGATTTATGTTGTGCAAGATGTGGGTATAAGCAATTTGCTTATTGGCATTTGTTGGCGAGGCTTCCTATTCTAAGCAATGTAATGGTCTTTGAAGCTCCTGTATCGTTGCTTGATTGAAGCGACTTGCTCTCTTCTAACTATACTATAATCGTAGGAAGAATGGTAAGAATTCAAGCGGCGATGCACTGACAGTAGTTTTGTTGTTCTTCTTTGGGACCCATTTCTTTGCGATTATTGGCTGTTTTGTTGCTAACGCTTGTTTGGGAACCCATACTTGCCCGTGCTTCGTTTGTGTTTGAAGAGACTTCTTTGGGATCCACCTTTCTGTTGTGTGAGTTGACAGTGGTCTTTGCTTCAGCCCTTGTACGCTTGGTTGGGGATGGGATTTAGGCTTTGAAAGTTGATACTGTGGTTGTTTTGGAATCCAAATGAATTCCTGACTTTTTTGTGCTTGAATCAACTTCTTTGGAGCCCAAACCTGAGTTGTGAAAGCTTGCGACTTTGTGATATTCTTACCCGTTCGTGCACGCTTTCCTTGTTTTTGTTTTGGTATTGGATCTTGTGATTTGTCATTAGAGATCTTTGTCTTCTTGATCCATATCTGTTTTTGGCCGATCTGGCTTTTTGGTATCCAGATTTGTGGAGCTTTTTGGCTTTGACTTGTTATCCTGTTCTTTTGACATGTCATGGTTGTTGCTGAAGGGGTTGGTGATAGTGATGGCCTGAGTTGATGATAGGGGATGTCGTAAGATTCATCACTATCTCTACTATCCTCAGCAAGGTTGACTTCTTGTACTTTCCCTTGATTTTTTGGCTGGTAGTGGAAAGTTAGTGTCTGTTTTCTCGTGGGTGGTAGTTTCTTGGAGGACTTTTCTAGCCCATTGATTAGAGCATTGTTAGCTCGTTGCTCTGGTCGTATTCCTCCTAGCTGAGTCTTTGCATCCTTATTAGGATCCCTGTATGAGGATGCTTGTGGTGGTTGTGTTTTCACCGAGGACTTTGGAATCCACTTTTGATGCACTTTATTCGTGTAGCGATGACATTGATTCCCGGGTCGTTGATCTTCTGGAAGCTTGAAGTGTTCTACAGAGTCATAGAACTCGTCGTCTTTTTCATCTTTTGATTCTCCACATTTCTTTGTTTGCTCCTTATGTCGAGATCTTGTTGATGTCTGGTTCTCTTCGTTTTCCTAGATTACACTCACTGCAAAATAAGGAACGACATCATAGCCATTTTCATCACAAAACTTTGTTGTGGAAGCATCTTCCACGGCACACACGTCCAGAGTAGCCAAGATGTGTTCCCATCCAAAAGGCTCTAACTCTTCTTCAGGAAATGGTTCTGGGATATAGTCCATATCCTCTATAACCCACTCTAGGATACATTCCTCACATTTCAAGCTACCACATTGTGAAGCTCCACACATCCACAGTTCTTTAGGCTTACCTAACTAAGCTGGAAGTTTTGATCCTGCTACTGTGGCAGAATCAAACTCCTCAAACGGTGTTCTCCTCACATCCCTATAGCTATGGTCCCTCAAGTTTATCTTTGTTATGGTTTCCATATGTCTCAGGTATATATGGTCATAACCCCAATCTTGGACCATTTTCAATTGTCGCATGAATGGTCTTCCCAGAATGATGTCATAGTTGTTCTTCTTGCCAAAGTCAACAACAACAAAAGTGTGTTCATATTCAATGCCACAAGAAGTAACAAGTACTTTTTCTAGCAGTCCTAGGAGAGGAAGAAGGAGTAGTCTTACGAGAAAGATGTACATCTCCTCACATAATCACTCATATTAGCATAGCATAGCTTAGTAATTAGCATGGTAGAGGAGATGAGCATGCATTGAAGCTTGGATCTTGGTTGGATTTGCATCACAAAGCCAAGAGTTGTTGGTGTAGGCCTCCCTTATCACAAGCTTGGAGTAGGTGATAAGCTTTCCATTAAAGCATGAGAAGGAGAGAGAGAGTCTTCTTGATTCACACATGAGCTTGTGTGTGAGTGTGTGAGATAATGCCTTTAAAAATTCAGTCCCTTTCTCTCCCTTGGTCGACCCCTCTTGCTATTTGCTCATGCTATCACCTCATTGGACCTCTCCAGGCTTAGACAATAGGATTTAAGGAGCATAAGTGATAGCCTTCTGACATGTGTCCCCCTTTCCCCTTTTGTGAGAGCTTTAGGTAATTAATTAATGCAGCTAAACTCTCATTGGACAACTTTGTCTCTTGGCCAATAGGAATCAAGCAAGCCATTCGGCTATTGAATGCTCATTGGACCCCTTGGGAGACCGTCCAATAGTCTTCCAAAGAGATTAATTCTTATTGGTTCTTTTATTAAGTGTTTTTAAATTAATTAAACTAGATTTACTCTAGCCTAATTCTCATTGGTCCACCTCCATGGCCATCCAATAGGATTTGAGTACATCTGGGCTAAGGAGCTGACATGTGTCCCTCATTCCCTTTGTGTAAAGGAGGCTTGTGATTGTGTGTGTGTGTGTGTGTGTTTCTCTCTCATCCTCTACTTGCAAGGCTCGCCCCCTCCTATGTAGGAAGCATGAAGATGTTTTGTACACACACACACACACACACACACACACACACACACACACACACACACACACACACACACACACACACACACACACACACACACACACACACACACACACACACACACACACAAAGCATCCAATTTTTATAAGCTTTGACCATTGGAGACAACCTTTGATTTTTGGAACGTTAGCATTTTGGAAGTCTTAAGGGGCTGAACCTTATGGTCTTTAGAGCCCATTTTTTCACATTGCTCTTTTGCAGATGGCCCCCCCTTTAGATCCCTATTTTCCCTCCTTTCTATCCCTAATGTGGCCGGTCTGCCAACTTAACCAGTATTCTAGCTTTTTCTCCCCTAGCACTTCCCCATATTAAATGATCAGTTTAACATGAGAAAATAATTTAGGAGAATTAGATATTAGTTATTATGACAGGGATCCATCGAATCATGGAGAGAAGCAAAGCTCCACCACTTTTCCAAGCTTGGATCAGTTGAAACATGGGGAGAAGCAAGTATTACCATCTATCCAATCTGGGCTCCATTAAAAAGTGGAAAACCCATGCTATGTTATACATAGGGTTTTTTATTTTGAGCTTCACCACTTGTCCAAGCTACATAGATAGTCAATGTTTTAATCTAATAGTCCACCATGTGTCCAAGCTACACTTCATGTTTAGGTTTTTTATGTCATAGTCCACAACGTGGGCAACATAAAATATGCAAGGTGTACCGCTTGTCTAATATAGGCATCAAGAAATAATTGAAGGTCCACCACGCATCCATCCTAGTATCTAGTAGCATGGGTGGTTCATTGAAACATAGATAAAAATAAAGCTTTACCACTTGTCCAAGGTAGGCTCATGGAGAGAAGAAAGCTAGGCTCCACCCTAAACATGGAATACCCAGGCTATGGTGTACATGGGGGGTTTTTATTCCAAGGTTTACCAGTTGTCCACGCTAGGATCCATTGAATCATGGAGAGAATAAAATCTCTACCACTTCTTCAGGTTGGGCAACATAGATAATATGTGATCTATTTTAATCTAAAGGTTCATTTTATTTTGAATAGTCCTCTATATCTTTCAATTAGAAATTTGACAAAATAATTTTGTTAAATAAAAGATATATGTTAATTATAAAAATTAGTTGTTGATTGTATATTTTAATTTTGTTTATTATAATTTTACATAGAATTTGTCTTTTGTTTAACTTTTAAAATGCATATTTTTTTGAAAATTTTCAGAAATTAATTTTTTTGATCTTTTTGTGTTTGAGTTTTCTCACACTTAAAGAGAAGAAGATTAAGATTTTAAGCCATAGGATAGGGGGAAAGGGGAGCACACCATAAACCCCAAAAATCTGTCTCTCTATAGCCCAAGATAATCACTACACCCCAATCCACTAGATTTCACCTTCAAAACTCACACAATTCATATCACACCACACCAATTATACCCATTTGCAATCGTAGCGTAGCACACACCGTTCTCTCTTTTTTTCTCTCACACAGAGAGAGGCCCGGGGAGGCACTCACATCTCAAACATCGGCACCGAAAGATTGGAACAAAGAAAAGAGAAGAAGGGGGGAAAGGGGGAAGAAACAAGAAGAATTTTGGCTATAGTTTACTTCAATTGCAGTGGAAAAAACATCATCTACAAACAAACTCTAAAATTGCTTCTACAACCCGGCTCCATTGGCACAATCCCAACGAGCACAAGAAAAAAACTTTGGGCAATCACTGACACCGCCTCTGCATGGATCTCCTCGTTGAGAGCACGGTAAGAAAACTCCTGTTGACACCCTTGTTGGTACCAAATTTCTCCCTCAATGAATGCTCCTCTGAGCTTGCCAAAGAACCGCTTCCCAAGGGCTCCCTAGTCTTCGATAAAAGAAGCCTCCAATATCCAAGAAAAACTCTCCCCCTAAAATGCAAAAGATTGGCCTCTTTTTAGGCGTGGGCATGGCCGCTTCCAATATTGTTGGCCCTTACTATTTTTGGACCACTTCATTTCATGATAAGCCATGCTATGTTTGGATCTGCCTTGAGCTCCGAGTGACCACATCATGCAACCCTTATCTGGGGCACCGACGATGCGCTCCCAAGTTCCCTCTCAAAAAAGGTTTCCCTCATGGGCGTGTGAAGCCGGTTTGCCATGTCAACATGGCACTATGCAAGCAAGTGCCACCCACTACCACTCGAAGGTGCTACTATAGGCCAAAACACCACCAGCTTTGCTCACATGCGCCTATGCAGAGTCACTACCCTTCGACAGCCATAGCCACATGCAGTGAGCTCCCATTGAGATCTCTCTCCTTTGATGAAATGTGGAGTGATCATACTCCACTATATGAAGGAAGACCTCCCTGCTTGACTCCTTATATGTGGCATCATACCCATCTACCACATGGCATACCATGAGGCACTGGTCCTTCCCTCCCTAATTTAATTCAAAAAACCCATTTTCCCACCACATTGGATGACCTGCCATTCATTGCATTGTGATCCAGCTACTGCCAAGCCACAAAATCCATATGATAACACGTCTTTCTAGCTTTGGTATCCATCCACTTGGCCACATTTTGACTTCACCAGGTGCTCCAACTGGGCCGACTAAAATCTAGGAAAATCTCATGGCACCACACTACCACCAACTGCTATAACCTGCTCGTCTGGATTCCGTTTGATGCATTGTCACTTTTGGTGGCCTTCATACACCATATTATTTGCATTCAAACCTTGGCAAGGCTCTAAAAACTCCAAATGGCACACCAACCAAGGTGACCAAACCGACACGGAACTGGCCCTTGGTGAAACTTGAACTAGCAATAAATTAGCATTTTGGACCCCAAATCACGATCTGAAAATACCAAAATGCTCCATAAGATGAGCACTTCAAGCCCATGTATACACATCATCTTTGACCACTTGTCACTACCTGCCTTGTCCGTGTCAGATCTACAATGCATTGCACCTCCAAACCTTAATATCTTTCACTTTGTAGCTCTGTTTGATGAGTTGTCTGGACCAACTCCTTCAACACTTCAAGATATAAATCCCCAAGCAACAAACCTACACCTTGAGAATCCTTCACTTGCCATCATAATTGGCACCTTCTGGAGCCCATCTGGTCTAGGAAGCCACATAAATCATACATCTCCGTTGCCACTTGCCTTCCCATGCTCTCCACATCTACTCTAGCCCTCTATCATTCATCTATAAGCATGCACACCATTGTCGATTCCCTTTGCTAGGGTCAACACACTTTGGTGCACCACCATCTATCATTGTGTTGGAGTATATGCTCGCACTTGAAGATGGATACACATCATAAATAGGGATTATTTGCCTTTGTGCTAGGGTATACGTGTTTACTCGCCCTAGAGATCATCATTTGTTTCACCTTTATTTTGAATGTTATTGGAAAAGGTAAAGCTAATACTTTTAATGTAAAAATTATAGCCTTAGAGTGTTTGCTTGAGAGACTAGAAACTTTAATTGAGTATGCACCTGCACAAGATATAAACTAATGCTTATGATTTTTATTTACTTTGGTTTAGATTATAGGATTATACAAGCAGTTATACATCTTATTTGGTATTATTCAAGAATACAGTGCATAATAACATATAATATGTACAATTTTCATTATATGGCCTCATAAATGCAACCCAGGTGCTAAATTCAAAAGACAAAGCATTTGTTCATGTATTTTATAGAGAGTGTGAGGATTTTGTAAAATAAGGTGAGTGTATGTGTGACAGAACTATGAATTAATGCGCATTAAGTTTGTATGGAGGAAGCACATTAACTTTTACAAAATAGCATGTCCATGGACATTTCTATATAGCACATGCTATTCTCCTTTTCCCTTATTTGAAAATATATATATTTTCATCAATATATAGGGACTTTTTGCTTAGAAAAGAAATTAAATAGTTAATATCCATGACTCTCTCCCACCTCTTTAGCTCAGAATGGGGGGGCCTAGCTCTCTTTCTCTCTCTGTATGAGCTTGGTATGTGTGTGTGTGGGGTCTCCTTCCCTAATTCTTGCAACTGCTCTGGAGAGGTTTGGAGCTAGATTCTTCCTTGCAAGCCGTCTCTCTCTCTCTCTCTCTCTCTCTCTCTCTCTCTCTCTCTCTCTCTCTCTCTCTCTCTCTCTCTCTCTCTCATAAATGCAACCCAGGTGCTAAATTCAAAAGACAAAGCATTTGTTCATGTATTTTATAGAGAGTGAGAGGATTTTGTAAAATAAGGTGAGTGTATGTGTGACAGAACTATGAATTAATGGGAATTAAGTTTGTATGGAGGAAGCACATTAACTTTTACAAAATAGCATGTCCATGGACATTTCTATATAGCACATGCTATTCTCCTTTTCCCTTATTTGAAAATATATATATTTTCATCAATATATAGGGACTTTTTACTTAGAAAAGAAATTAAATAGTTAATATCCATGACTCTCTCCCACCTCTTTAGCTCAGAATGGGGGGGCCTAGCTCTCTTCCTCTCTTTGTATGAGCTTGGTATGTGTGTGTGTGGGGTCTCCTTCCCCAATTCTTGCAACTGCTCTGGAGAGGTTTGGAGCTAGATTATTCCTTGCAAGCCCTCTCTCTCTCTCTCTCTCTCTCTCTCTCTCTCTCTCTCTCTCTCTCTCTCCCCCCCCCCCCCCCCCCTGTGTGTGCAAGTTAGCATGGACACTTGAGGAGAAGCTACATTTTGTATTAAGGGCAACGAGGGTGCATTCACAAAACTAATGAAAGAAGTTTCTATAAGACCCGACATTTTAACCCATTATGCCCATTGGGAGAAGTAGTTTGGATCATGTACCATCATTAGGGAGTACAAGGCCTTAAAAAAAAGAGAATATTCATGGAATCATAGCAAGTGCAAGAGCTATGCAAGGCTGCTAGATGTTGAACAAGAATCAAACAACACAATTGTGTATGAGATAGTAAAATACTTCAGTGAGAAGCCCCAAAGCATGGAGAAGAGAGTAAAGTGCAAGATCTTTAATCAAATTTTGGATCATCTAGCAATGGTCAAAAAACTTGATAGAACCTTGAGAGAGGAGAAAAAAGATCAAGCAGCTCTAGTAGCCAATATCTACAGCACATTGGCCATTGTTAATAAAGAAAGATGAGCTGTTTCTTAAAAGAGGTACTTTGGAAATGTTGATGAACTCATTTGAATACTTCCATATGGATAAGGTTGCAAGGGTTATGTAGGTCTCAAAGCCATCCTTGTACAAGGCAAGATCTAGAGTCCAAGCCACCTCAAATTGTGGTTATGGCTTATTATCATGGTTGAAGCCACAACATGGTAGTTTGATAGTTAAGGAATTGAAGGAGCCAGTTTAAACTCATTTTGGCAATCTCAATCATGTTTCTCCCAATAAGAATGATTTTTGTAGGAAAACATTGGGGAGGAATAACCACATCAAAGACCATTTTCATCCACTTAATGAGCAATAGCTACACCGTTGCTGCTATGCTAAGGACCATAGAGGAGATTCTACTTAGCACAATTGTTGCTATTGATCATGTATGTTATATTCTAACTACCTTGTGTTCATTATCGCCATGATATTCCCCTAGTAATTATTAGCATATACTATATGCTTAGTACCATACATGCCATGCCTAATAGCATAAATACCATGCTAAGTAGCATATAGGCCATCATGCTTCCTTGCATACACAACATCTTGGCTAGTTTACAATACATGTGTAGTAGCACAAACACACATGCTTGGTAGCACACACACCATGATTAGTAGCATATAGTGCATGATTAGTAGCATACAAGCCATGCTAACTAGCATATACAATATCCTTGTTACCTTACATACCATACTAGCTAGCATATGGGCAATGCTAAGTGGCATACATGCCATGCTTACTAGGATACACACCATAATTAGTAGCATAAATGTCATGGTTAGTAGCCTATGGGCTATGCTAGCTAGCATGATGATAGCCTCCAATTTTGTCATCAAAAAGTCTAAAAGATATGTGTTTCTTATTACACTCAATAATTTTAACCTTTTTTATTGGCATCTATGCCTGTGGTCGGTAACCTTGTTTCAATACAATTTTGTATCCAATATTCATTGTAAATGCTCTTGGATTATTTAGCGCGTCCGCACTTGTGAATGCCAAAGCATAAAAACTCTCTCTAATTTAAAAATATCAAGCCATAAGCCATGTATACACATGAAATCCTATCCTAAGGTTTCAAAATTTATGTAATCTTCTCAAGTTTTGAATAAAGCAAAAGGCAGAGGGAGTGATGCCATGTGATTTGGGGAGTTAGAGGAGGTTGTAACCAAATTCTCTTTATCAGCCCATGCACGACATCTTTCTAAATTTTTTTTGTTGGGACAACTCTCTTTCTTGCTTTATTGCTTCTCTCTTTGTGAATATTTCCTATCTATGGAGGGAGAGAGTGAGGATGAAGAGGAGGATGGCATTGTTGTTTATCCATTGTGTTCCCTAGATTAGGCAAGTTTCTTTGTGTGTGCATGGCTATGGCCGTTCTTGAGAGAAGAGAGAAGGTGTGTGAATCTATATGTGTGATTCTTGAGGAAATTTCTTGCAGTTTTTGTGTCTATGGAGCACTCCAATGCGTAGAATCTGCATGCTTTGAGCCCAGATCATAGTAGTTTGGTGTGCTTGGGATGCAGTGTTCATTGGTGCATCCGCCGAGAAATGGTTGGCTACTAGAGCTATGGGGCACCCCTGTGCATAGATTTTACACATCGACCAAACCTTGGGTTAGACCTAGAGCCCTAGAGCAAGATATTAAATCATATTATAATTGAATTCTGTTAAGCAAAAGCACACATAAACATTCGCACGGGGTCCTTGGACTTAAAGAGTCATGGATGTTTGTCTGTGAGCGACAACTAGATTTAACAAAGTGTACTAGTGTCCGTGGAATTTAAGTTTTCCTGTTTAGGTTTCTTGACTTTGGTAGTTAATACAAATAAAGGCTAAGACTTATGTCGTTAGAATGGGTTAGCAAATTGCCTGACCTAGCAAAGTGGAAGATACTAACCAAGATTCTTCACGCTACAACTTCCATCAACTATACCCATAGGGGGCTGTGTATTGGTTGGTTGTGTAGCATGCTAGGAGAAGAAGATACCTACTTAGACGAGTATATAGAGGACGAGAGGGCTTTGTGTGTGAACTGATATAAAATTAATACTTCAAAAATTGTAGTAATCCACCTTGTGAACCAAAACCTGAGCCCTTGACACACCTTGACACATACATAGCTGTTCAATTGATTGCCCATTGGAGACTAGTGGACGTAATCTACTATAAGACCGTTGAATTTAACCACGATGGGGGTCATCTTTGCAAAAGGCTCTTGATTCCAGTATAAAGACCATTAGCTTTTAGTGCTTTTATATACTTAGCACTTGGGAGCGGGGTTCCATTAGAGCTAGATCCTTTTATGATAAAGGAGCATAGGGACATCCTAGAGAGATAAGAGAAAGTAGTGGCTGATTGGCTTCTATAGAGGCAAGCAATCCTAAAGAGTATGCTCGAGGACCTATAAGCTAACATAGAGTGGCTCCAAGAATACAAAGATTGGGACTTTAAACACAAGAATACTAAGATAACTAGGTCAAGAGAGTTACTAAATCAACCATAATTGGAACATAAGAGAAACACTTACCATCGATATTGTTGTTGGGTTCCACATACACCGTGTGTGATTGGAAGTCCAAGTGCAACAATTATTGTAAACCAAGCTGACTTAAGATGAACAATTGGTGAATTGGCATACACGAGTAAGATAAAACCTCATCTACAGCCTTTAGTAACTCAATTACTTCATTCCCTTTGGTAGACCAAGGAAGGTAATATCCATATTAAGCGAGAAATATTATTGATGGAAAACGTTGCATTAAAAGATTAGTCTTAACAAAGGCTACATGAGTGTGAGTATTGTATGAGCATAGTTGATTCCAGTAGAAGAGATGATCAAACTAGGGCTAGAGAAGCACGAAGGAAGAGATAAGTTCTTGAGACCTCACAAATCAGCTTGAACAAATTAATGAGTTGATTCTAGAGCACTCACAGGGAGTCATTGTTGAAGAATTGAGAGAGGGTAGATTAGTGGGGCAACCTACACCAGTAAGAGAAGTGATAGAACGACCCTTTAATCTCAAAGGCTGTGGAGATCTAGCCTTAAGGAGGTTGTTTTGCTAGACCTAGACCATGAGTACTAAATTTTTGGGAGGACCCAAATTTTGAAAACCCGTTAGAGCAAATGGCAGTGTCAATAGCACAAGCAACAATACGCTTAGCAAACTTTATGCAGTTTGCAGGGCTTTGGGATGAAGACCCTGGTGCTCACTTACAAAAATTAGAGGTGACATGTGTAACCAATGAAATTGTAGATAATGATACAAAAATTGCATATTTTTCCAACAACCTTCAAAGATGAGGCTGCAAGCTGGTACCAAGATTTACTTGCAACAAATAGAGTCACTTTGATGAGCTTACAACTGCATTTTTAACAAAGTTTTGCCGTGAGGAATTCCAAGATATACTCGCTCAAAATTTAGACTTTCTTCAAGGAATAAAAAATGAGAGTATTGATCATTACATCCAAAGGACGCAAATCATAGTACAAAAGATGGGAAATGCAATGCCCAATGAGGATACTCAAAAGCGTAGGCCTGTAGATGGCTTGCGAGACCCAAATTCTCAATAGGTAGGTGGGTTTAAGAAGACCAGCAGACTTAGAAATCGCCAAACAAGAAGCCTATAATTGGGAGGAAGTGCAGTTAAGTCAACAGAGAAGAAGAGAGCTTTTTAGTGGGCCCAGTTTGATGACTCCCTCTATATCAACTACACAAACTCAGGACCCTATGTCTGCTTATGGATTAATGCCACCTTAAGTAGTGGTGAACACAAATCAAACCCCTTATCTATCTCCAAATCCATATATGACCGCTTCAGCATACATGTTTCAAACTAGTACACCACTACCACCAGCTCTCACAGAAGAGAGGGTAGTGCAATTAATGGCAGTTACAACTAGGAAGCTAAAGGAAGAGATATTGAGTGCTCTAAAGCCTCATCTGAAAGAAGTTTATGTTGTAGCCCAACAAGAAGATGGACCATCTATTAGTGTACCTTCAATGAGGTCTAATGTCTGGTGTGGGAAGTGTAATGGCTACGGCCATTTAGCAACTGAGAGTGCAACTATAGTGAGGGTAGTACCTGATCAAGTTCGTACAATTTGTACCTATTGCTTCAAGAATAATCACTTGGAAGAAAATTTCTTCATAAAGCAAGCCCATGAGCATTGTCAAGCACGATCAATGCAAACAAATTATAATTTCATGGATAGGAGTAGTACAACTTATGAGATAGGTCCTCCACCTCAACCATTTATGCAAAGGGGACTGCCTAAGACTTATTAGCAGCAGCAGCTACAATAGCAAAAGTAAGGATTACCTACCCAAGGTATACCTCCTATGACAAGAATGCAAGGGCAAATGAGGAGGAATTCACCTTATAGACCTCCATTCAGGCAAATATTTTTTAGGTATCACAATATTTTAAAATATGGGACCTAATTTTAAACCTTATAGACCTCCATTCAGACAAAATAATTATAACAAACAAATGGGACCACAGAATCCCATTGTTTGTTATAACTGCCAATAAGAAGGACATATCACTTCATATTGTCCAAACCCTCATAAGAACCAAGACTATATAACACTTTGTAGAATTTGCAGTGAGGAGTGGCATTATGCGCAGGCTTGTCCTAAATTAGATAGTCCTGCAATTCAGGATAAATGGAAACAAAAAGTAGATGAAGGCCCAAGTACTTCCACCAATTTGGTAGAAGTGAGAAAAAGCAAGGGAAATGTTCACAAAAGAAGTTTGCAAAGAAAGAAAGTTTTGCAAAGAGACCTGTAATGGTAGGGGTAGTCACTAGGTCACAACAACATGAACAAAAGGGAGAGACCTTGGCTCAATCCAAGGAAAGTGTGAGAAAAGTAGTTGAAAAGACAGACTCTTTTCATATTGAATTTGTGGAATCTGCACAGGAAGTCTCTGAGGATCATTCTGTAGATGAACAACCTCTAGAGGAAAAGCTGCAAGGAAAAGTAGAGATAATGAAAGGAATTGCTCCTTTTCCTGAATGATTACATACTCCTATAGTGAAACAAGGAGATAACAAGGGTGAATTCAATCTATGGGATACGATAGGAAATTGTAAATTTTCCATAGACCTAGAAACTATAGTGGAAATATCACCACTATGTAAGAAGCAGTTATATCAAAAGTTAGTACGACGTAGGGGAAAAAGAAGAAGTCCTAAACTAAGAAATCATGTTGGGGTGAGAGATGTTCAAGTGGTAAACATGTTCATGGATTTAAAATCTCCTACTATCTCCATGGAGATAGGCAATCATAGTGTAACTAGAGTTCAATTAGATGGAGGGGCTGACGTAAGTCTCATGACTAAGCAGACTACGAATTGGGATTAAAGAACGTTGAGCCCAAAAAAATAGTTCTTTGTCTAATTGACCAATGGCGTGTAAAACCTTTGGGGATTTTATAGGGAGTTAAGACTACAATGGCAGGACTAGAGTTTTATGTGAGTTACCCATAGTTCGACCACATTCTTATGGTGCATCTTGTCCAATTTTATTGGGAAGACCTTGGTTAGTGAAAGCTTGATATGCTGAGAGTTGGCATAAGGGAGTTATAACTATCAGACCCCGAGAAGATAGGGTGTAATTAAGAGTGGTTTCCAAGGGGTTTTTACAAGAATACTCCGAGTCCACCTTGTTAGAGGCTAATGATAATACAGACTATAGTGGTGACCGTTGTGAGGACAAAGAAGCGGTTAAACAAAGATTTGCCTTAAATGCTGAAAAATATTCACGATTTTTGCATAAAGGTTATCACATGCAAATTGAAAGTTATTAAGAAGTATTATCTACCTCAAAGAGTGGAGGAAATTATGCCCGACATATAAGAATGGGTGAGTATGTGCATTACTCTTCAGAGAATGACTCTGATAAAGATATTGTTAACCCTCACGGCTCACGGACACCCATCACCTACGACGGACGTGTATTATGTATTTGGTAGAGTCAGGTACCGGGCTTGTCGGTCCAATAGGGAAAGGTAGAGTGATCGTCGATGAGAGGCGCACTTTAACTTGGACATTCAAGGGATTAGTTGGTTAAGCATGGGCGCCCAAGTGTGAATGGGGTGAGCTCCTATAAAAGCCAACTAAACCTAATTTTTACTCATTCTCTCATTTGTGCAATTGAAGAGTGCTCTTGCTCCATCTCCATCTTCTTCTTCTTCACCTCCTTGTGTGTGTGTGTGTGTGAGAGAGAGAGAGGGAGAGTGTGTGTGCGATCGAGCATTACGAAGGCACGACGGCGGCGAAGCGGTTGAGCGCGGCACGACTGCAGCTTCTTCTTCATCGCGGCGAGGAATCCACCACGAAGGCAAGCGTAGAGCGGTGAGTGACACACCCTTTGTTTCCTTGAGCTTGCTAGTTTAGGCTTGTTGTGTGCTTGGAGCCGTCTGTGGCTCGCATACGGTGTATTGGCAAGTCCCTTGCTTCGACAGTGCGGCAAGGAGCGCACATTTTTGGCGCCGCTGCCGGGGATATGCCCTACACTAAGCTCGGTTAGCACTTTACGCTTCCTTGTGGTGCAATTTCTATCATAGGAAAAGCAGGGAAGGAGTGTGTGGAGATTTCTGTTTTTTGCGTTTTTTGCATTTGCTGTCAAGTTTCAATTTCTGCTATTGTCTGCGTTTTTTCAATTTCCGTAATTTCTGCATTTTCAAGTTCGGCGTTTTCAATTTCTGCATTTTCTGCAATTTCTGCGTTTTTTTTGCAATTTCTGCAATTTCTGCAATTTTCTGCAATTTTCTGCAATTCTGCGTTTTTCAATTTTCTGCATATCTGCGTTTTTTCAATTTCTGCATATTTGCGTTTTTTGCATTTTTTGCATATCTGCGTTTTCAATTTCTGTATTTTCTGCATATATATACCCTACTCCCTCAAGAGAGAATGAGAGCATGTGGGACAAGTCCTCCACTCTCCTCCTTTCTCTTCCCACTTGCACCCTTAGACTTTCTAGTTTGGGCCTAGTTCCCTACTGGAAATTGACAGTTTTAGGGATTCCGAGGGCATAGAGTGACCAAACGGAGGGCTGTAAAGCACGGCACGACCCTCTGACCGATACGCTCGTTTCGAGCTATCACACGGCCCATTCCACGACACGCTCTAAAAAATCTAGCAAAAAAACAAACAAAAAACACGCTAAAAACTAGTCACAAGGCCTCCTAGAGCAGCTTTTTGACACCTTAGGGTATCAAAAGCACATGCACTTACGCTCTGGGCGGGTGCTAGAACACGAGCATATTGAGGGTGCCTCTGTTCATACGGACACCCATTACCCATCCACGATAAGCTCTAGACCCTCAGCGGGGACACAAGGTAGCACCACCCAAGACCCTAAAATAGCCGCTAGTGATTCCTCCTTCGACTCAGAAATCATGGAAGCATACCCTAACCAAAACACTGAGAGAGAAGGCCATGCACCTCCCGAAGCTCCACAGCCTAGTACTAGTATGTTTAGCCGTTTCATGGAAACATTAGGTAGAGCTACTCGCTCGGAACCTGATGCAAATGAAGCACACGAAGGGGGTGGGGAAGTGGACTCTCCTTTCACATCGCACGTGGACCCCACACCCCCAAAGAGTGTCCATGTGGATATCCTACCAACTTCTTACCAAGAAGGCCCTGTTGAGTTGCCTCCTTCAGAAGTTCCCTCTAGAGTACCGTTGGTGACAAGTAAAACCACGGGGAGCAACATTGCTTCTACCTCACAAGAAACCATTAACATGTTGACTCTAGAAGGATTGTTCATTAATGATCATTGGACATACGACCTCCACACTGAGGTGTTGACGGATCTACACTCTGGCCACGCCTACCATGTAGGATGGATAGAGATTGTACAATCCACCTCTAGTGCCACGAGCATCGAAGATCAACAGAAAATGATATGTAATGTTATCCATGGCATTATTCAATCAGAAAGGCAAAACCGAAGGGTAAATATACTCTCAACTGGCCCCATGAGATTTCTGGATACGAGCAAGGCTCAACAGCCTACTCTATCACAAATGGAGACTCCTCTAATGAGCCCCATGGACCCATCTTACGTCATTTCACCTGGGGTCTCTATGCAATCTGAGCCTCCGAGCGAAAACTTTAGCTTCCCTAACTTGGCTCAACCCTCTATCAAGGAAAACACAGTGCTCACTCCAGGGATAAGCCTGACAGAGAATGTACCGATGATATCTACGGTTAGCGCAGTGACACTACCTAGTGTCGTAGTACCTAATATAGGGCCTCGACCGTATGTGCCTCTAGCCCCTTATGCACACATGGCCCCCACACCTCCAATAGTACCACTTGCTTATGCTCCTCGAGTGCCGCTCCCTAGCTCTTATCCGAGTGGACCTATGCCCGGTTATGTTCCATATCCTGCATCATCTATACATATGCCAAAACCGGTACCCGTTCCTCTCCCACATATGATTCCAAGAGTACCTCCACCGGCCCTACCTCCTCACATAGGTGACTTGGCAGCGTTTGCTCAAACCATAGGTCGATCTATCGCGGAAAATATGCGTCATGCATCTGATAGAGAGCCTAGAAGTAAGGCAGTACAAATTGCCAAACTCACGCAAAAATTCAATGGGGACGAAGATGCTAGAAAACACATTGAAGTGTTTGAACAAGTATGTGATTCCTTAGGGGAACCCAACGAACTACATAAGTGCAATGCCTTAAGCTTGACATTAAGTGGGAAGGCTGGAGATTGGTATAGGACCCTAAGGGTGGACGAGAAAACAATCTACCCTACCCTTCGAAGGTTGTTTCTAAAGGAGTACATACGAGAAGGTGTGCTTTGGGGTGTAGCATCTCAGCTACAGAAGGCCGAACGTAAGGAAGGAGAGTCAGTAAGGGACTTCATTAGTCGTCTAAAGCACTTAAACTCTCGCTGCCCTGTAAATGAGTGCTTCAACAATAACCAACTGCTTGATCGATTCATTCGAGGGTTGAGGAATGAAGGAATCTATAATGGACTAGTGATTAGAGGTATCACAACCTGGGAAGATGTCACTGCCAATGCAATCCAACTAGAGGACAACTTGATGATAGCAGGCATGAGGGTGTCTACTGACAGGAGATCCACTAGCTCACAAGCCATTGAGTATGAACCCATGACTGCAAAGCCCATTGCCAATGAGCCAAAGGTATTTGAGACATTCTTGACAGACCTCACCAAGGCAATCCAAGAGTCTCTTAAGGATAATCGACCCCCTCAAAATAGTCACATGTATCCAACAAGGGAGCAACAATGGTGTTCCTTTTGCTTAGGTCCACATAGCACTAGTGAGTGCCCTACATTTAGAGTAAAATTTAATGGAACTTGCAACGCATGTGGTAGGTATGGTCACCAAGCTAAGGATTGTTTAATGATCAAACGTATGATGGCAAATAGACCACCTGTAGCCTGGACGGATGCGCCTCGAGCTCCTGTATTGATGCCTACTCCACCTGTTGAGCAACTACCGCAACACATGGTCCCTAGATCTCAAAATGTTGTACAAGCTACACCGCTACCACCTCCTGTGCTAGGACCGCAGCCCCCGCATCCAAGAGTCGCCCCTATGAACCATGTGGGTTGCGAGCCATCAAATGCTTATGCAGATGGCTGTGAGGAGGAAATAGACACTAGTATTGCCTACGGACTTGATACATTGGAAGAATGTCCTATATACTACATGGAAGATTGTTGGGGACAAGTCAAGCCGGTTTATCAAGCTGCTGCTCTCGCATCCAGAGGTCAAAATATCAACACCCAGGCTAGGAGGCCACCTCTTCAATGCTACGAGTGTGGTGGACCACATCGAGTAGCGGAGTGCCCTATTAGGCTGCAAAAGAATGCTGCACAGATGCAAATGATTCAAGGGAGCACGTCTGTAATGCCAATACTCACATGTAATCGTTGTGGCATAGATCACTTGATTGCCCAATGCCCCTATAACCCAAATGCGCCTAAAATCACACCCCTAAATTTGGTCGAAATTGCTAGTGTGACATCACCAATACCACCCGTCGCACCCGCTTATGCCATTACACGGTCCATGCTTCAAGGGCCAGGACATATCCTCGAAGAGAGAGATACCGCGTCAATTATCCAAGCAAAGAAAAAGAAGACACGAAGGAAGAAGTCGCAGAATACGGAAAATTCAAAGCCAAGTTCCAAAACAAACATAGGAACAGGAGATGACCCCGTGTATATGAATGACCTCGAGGATGATTCAGATTCAGTCGAGACAATGGAGACTAGAACCAATACCACAAAGGGAAAGACCGACAAGGAAAACCGTAACATGGGACCAAATGAAAACCGAATAAGAGAAAACCATAAAGCGCCTCTGAAAACACCACAAGTGTTTCCAAATCCAATCCAAGACCCCCAAGATAAATCGCAGGGGCAAAAAGGGAAAAATCGTAAAAAGAAGATTGGGACGTACCCAAACCCAGTAGACGAGATTGAGCAGGTGAAACATCTAAGAGGTTTAGTGGAGGAGACTCAAAGGAAACTAGAACCAGAACCCATGTAGGTCAAAATTCATGACATAGTGTTTCCCACGCAAGTTCATCCACCCCACATGAACCATAGACCGTTAGCCATATCTAGTATCATCCAAGAAGGGAGTGAGGACAGGACATCAGAAAGTGAGCATACACCCTTCTTGTTGGAAAGGATGTTTAACGAAGGAATACCTGATCCCATTGAGGAATATGAGATTCCATCCTCACCAGTTCCTAGTCAAGGACCTACACCCTGCAAAACACCAATGAATGTTGCCAAACTAGTGGACTTCATGTCTTCTGAGGTCCGAACCACGATCATAGCAAAGCTGTATGGAGATCCTGAGTTATTCCTTGCACTTCGAGCATTCCTTAACGGAGAGCTACGAACGGGATTACCGCAGTTTGCGCAACCAAATAGGCCTGAATCGATTATGATTGATGAGGAAAATCATGTGCAATCACTTGACTTAGATGGACACGAGTCTGTGATCGAGGTACCCATTAACGAATTAGGGCAGTATTTTGAAGGCGACGAGTCTAATGCAACCCTACCCATCACTACCAAGGGATTAACTATAAAGGGAATTCTTGATGGTGGTGCGGGAGTTAGCATCGTTACAAAAGATTGTTGGGAATCCATGGGAAAACCCCGCCTCAGTGTTACTAACATTGTGGTAAAGATGGAAAATGGTACCATAGCCAAACCTATGGGGATGCTCAAGGATCTTAAGATCAAAGTTCTAGGACACAAGGTACGACATACGTTCATTGTAATGGATTTCTCTAAACACCTTATGTCATATGAAATGATTTTAGGACGACCATTCATGAGGGAAGCACAAATGGTTCATGATTGGTCTAAAAATCATGTCTATTTGCAATTCCAAGACTCTGCCCTTAGAGTGGATTTGGTGACTGGTAAGGTACACCCCTTAGGGAGTAAAACCATTATTGATCATCGCTCTGACACCACAGTTCACTCGGCCCCACTACAATATTGTTACACTTGTAAGAAGGATACAGACATTGGCCAAGATTCTCCTTACATGGATGTGTTACCGGGTATGACGGAATCAGACAATGTGGATTGGGTCCACCTAGCATCAACCATAGACACTTGGGGAAACAGGGGGACGACCTGGGTAACACCTGAGGGGGATGAAATGCCTATACCCTTAAATATGCTACAAGCAATGCATATCGCTTTCGACAAGACTCATCCTAATGTCACGAAAAAAACATACAAGTGGGTCCCTAAAGCTTCTTTAGTGACCATAGCTAGTGCTAAAAAACAGAAGCCTTGTAAGAAACGTACCACTCACTCCAAGAAAAGTAAGAAAATGTTGCGATGGATCCCTAAACGACTATTGGAAGCCCAAGGCTACTATCAAGGAAATGATCAAATCTGGGTGCCAAAACGTAGATTGTGCTCTTACCTATCACCTGACCCAAGTGAGCCCAATCCCGTAGTTCCAAAACGAATCAATGATCGTGGAAAGAAAAAAATCACAGAATGCTACACACCCGCTCCCGAGCTAGTTTGGGTACCAAAGAAAGAACGATTTGTTCCACCTAGCTCAGGAAGGGGGGAGTCCCATGAAGCTTCTAGCTCCTCATGTAATACATCCATAGAGGTAAAAGCTTCTACACAGCCTCCATCTATAGTAATGGACCTCCATGAAGCTACAAAAGAATCCACACCTCCCAGTGTTCAAGAATCACCTGATGAACCACTTCAAGTTCGATCCTGGGAGAGTACCTTACCACCCTTGCAACTTGACAAGGCACCTAGGGTAATAGAAAACTACTGGCAAAAATCCTCACCTATTACCAACTGGAACAATTGGTTTCAAAGGGTGACAAGCTCATTTCAAATGGTATGATCTACCCAAGGAAGGGGGGAGTGTTTGCTGACAGTCATCATTCACTTGTTTCCCTCTCAACCTTTTTCCCTGACCTCTCCATTCCAATCTTAGGGAATGTACATATAAAGCTTTATACTCACAAAAAAAAAAGAAAAGAGCAAGAGCAATTAGCAAACGAGTATGCACATTAAAGTCAAAACATTGACTCAGACCTACACATGTCACATCTGGTACAGTGAAACAGAAACCTATGCCATAAAAAACCTTTGATCCTCATCACTTGAGTGATGGAGGGTAGGTAAGATTAGTACGATAGGAGTGTTTCTGTTTTAGAGTTGAGAGATTAGCGAAGTTCTCTTTTCCCACTAATGTGCCTCCTGGAGGTATTCCTTTTGTTTCATAGTGTGTACAGGAGCATGTTGCTATTGATAGGATTTGGACCTTCATGGAACCTTCAAATCAAGCACGACCATCAACACAAACAGGTGTTTCTTGTCCATTAGCATTGCCGTTATCTTTTTGCATCTATGATTGTCTGCTTTGATTGTGATTGGTAGCATAATATTCAGTGCATTGGCTTAGTATCAAACATTTAATTCAATGTAATGTTTTGTCATAATCACTTGTCTAGGTTTAAAAATCAAGCAGTCCGACTAAGCTAGTTTGACCAAGCTAGGTATTAGAAATCTTCTCTTAATACCATGGGGAATGCCTTCCTAATAAGCAATGGTTACTTAGGTTCTTAATCCGATTTAGGCAGCATTGTATGAAATGTACTAGGGCTTTCTAGTGGGCTTAACCCTATCGACCTTTAGCTTAAGTATTATAAAGGGAGTTTACTAATGTGATGAGCCTGGGGAGTGTATCAGTGTTATATGACCCCCCAAAGTTACAAAATTTAAATGCTGAAAATGAACAAACAAAAAATCAAAGTGCCACAATGTAAAATTTTAAGCTGGAAGAGAAATCTCAGCTTGAATTGGTACTTCACTCACATGTATTGCCTATGGTACTAGAGCCCTAGAGGTTCCCAGTGTGGGCGCTTTTCCTTGAACAACAAAAAACCCAAGGCATACAAAATAAGCACACACATCATAATTGAATCAATGTGAAAAGACTTTGGGGGGTCAAAGAAAAAGTAATCAGTCAGGCGATGATTTCATGAGAAATTCCTTTTATGGTAGCTTAACTACAAGGTTTTCTAGATATAGCCTCTAGTCAGCCCTCGAACATGAATACTTGGCTCTCGCGATTAAACAACTTAATTGACCACTGAAAATTAAGAAGCTTATCCATGGTATTAATATTCGATCTCTAATGCCTTTCGACCGTCAAATTAGCGACCCCAGACTTGTATAATTTTCTACCTTTACATCTGTTTATGCATTTGATTACATTGCAATTTAATGTTCATTGCTGACAAATTGTTTGAAATTCTTTTACCAATCAATTTTTCTACCTAAAACTGCATATGCTTTTTAAGAGAATGCAATTACTGTGCCAATATTGTTTGATTTTGCAGTGACTGAAGAAGGCTAAGGACATTCATCTCAAATGCTCTTCCACCTCGACGAACCAGCTTCAACTCAATAGCTTCCGAGGACGGAATCTACATCAGGAAGGGGGGCATGTTAACCCTCACGGCTCACGGACACCCATCACCTACGACGGATGTGTATTATGTATTTGGTAGAGTCAGGTACCGGGCTTGTCGGTCCAATAGGGAAAGGTAGAGTGATCGTCGATGAGAGGCGCACTTTAACTTGGACATTCAAGGGATTAGTTGGTTAAGCATGGGCGCCCAAGTGTGAATGGGGTGAGCTCCTATAAAAGCCAACTAAACCTAATTTTTACTCATTCTCTCATTTGTGCAATTGAAGAGTGCTCTTGCTCCATCTCCATCTTCTTCTTCTTCACCTCCTTGTGTGTGTGTGTGAGTGAGAGAGAGAGAGAGAGAGGGAGAGTGTGTGTGCGATCGAGCATTACGAAGGCACGACGGCGGCCAAGCGGTTGAGCGCGGCACGACTGCAGCTTCTTCTTCATCGCGGCGAGGAATCCACCACGAAGGCGAGCGTAGAGCGGTGAGTGACACACCCTTTGTTTCCTTGAGCTTGCTAGTTTAGGCTTGTTGTGTGCTTGGAGCCGTTTGTGGCTCGCATACGGTGTATTGGCAAGTCCCTTGCTTCGACAGTGCGGCAAGGAGCGCACAGATATTACTTGTTAGTTATCTACATTTGATGAATGTTTGGCAAACTGTTTCAATATGAAAATAGATGAATGAGAAAGCACGTATAAACAATCTAGATCCAAGTTGGAATTTTTACAAAGACAAGAACGTGAAATGATAGATGAAGTGATGGCACGTTTGGTAGAGAAGATGGTTGGATCCAAGATAGAGAAAGGACAGGCTTTGATGGAAGCTACACATAATAAAGAGTTAGCAATGTTAGAAAATCGCTTTATTCAATATGATATGCTCTAATTAAAGGAACAAATAGGAGAGATGTGTCTAATTTTAGAAGACAAATGTAGATCTCAGGTTGAGGAAGTGGAGACTATCAGTGTATGTATTAGAGCAATGACAGAGGAGATTCAAGGGTATAAGCATGTTTAGGTGGCACCAAAAAGGAGTGTCTTGGACACTCTTTGAGAGGAGATGAAATGGGTGGTGGGTTATTCATTTTCATTTCATATAAAGGCAAGATAAAATCTTTTTTGGCTGAGAGGTTGGAATTTAGGCGGGCTGGAAATTCCATTTCACTTTAATACTAAATCTTAAAGTAGCAAACTCCCTATGCATTTAAATTCCCTCTCGCCGCCAGTCCTCTAGGCTCTCTGCAGTGCTACCTCAATGGGTCTCTCCGCCTCTTGTGCCCCTCCCTCTCTCTCTCTCTCTCTCTCTCTCTCTCTCTCTCTCTCTCTCTCTCTCTCTCTCTCTCTCTCTCTCCATAGCCTCTGCTGTTGAACTCGTGCAGCGTCTGCTGTAGGCTCTCTCTCTCTCTCTCTCTCTCTCTCTCTCTCTCTCTCTCTCAGTCCTCCATAACCATTGCAGGTGCTTGCGGGTGCAACACAAAGCCATATCAACCATCTCTTCATTGCCAGCCATATTCAGCTTCATTGAAACCTCTCTCTCTCTCTCTCTCTCTCTCTCTCTCTCTCTCTATATATATATATATATATATATATATATATATATATATATATATATATATATATATATATATATATATATATATATATATATATATATATATATATATATATATATATATATATATATATATATATATGAGTACTATGGCATTGTTTTGATTGTCTTCATTGTTGTGTCATTAGCCTCCTCGCACATTCCACATGGAATCACATAATACTCATAATGGCAGTACAAACCCCCTTTATCTTCCTCCATTATCTGCTACACAACATATCGCAAGGGATCATCTACCGAGTCTACGAAACTACTGGGATGTAAGGAAGAGGGAACAAAGAAACATGAAAAAAAGGATGGCACAAGCGTAAGAGGGAACTAAAAAACATGCAAAAAAGGATGGCATGAGCACGAGAGGATGGTGACATTGATGAGCAGAAGGCAAAGAAAATTTGTAGGGCAAATGCTAAGTGTTGGTGTAATCAAACAAATGGGCTTTCCAAGGGTCCTCAATGGAGCATTCTACAACAACTTCTCAGTCATCCAACGTTCTCAGTGTTGCAACCCACATCAAAGACATGTGGGAGGCTGATTTTCTCTAACATTTTTCATACAGTGTCTGAGGTGAAGACTCCTCGTTCAAACAATGAGCTATTTTTGAAACGGGCTACTGTCATGGCATGCGCCAATGGAGTCAATGGGGCTGACAATGTAATGAGCAATAATGATGTTGCGAAGGCATTAGGACTTCATCGAAGAAATGTTGCGCGAGCCAGTTTCTAGCTGCAAACTGATATGGAGGGGTTACTTCCCTTAGACATGTGTCAATGTCAACAGCATAGGACTAGTACCTTAAAAATAAAAAACAGAGAAATCGTGTTTCAATTCTGGTTAATGGAAACTCGCATCTCCCTAAACAAGAAAGATGTCATTTGAAAAAGAATCGGCAAGAGGGCACATGTGGGGCATCCGGTGCATCTGCTCGATTTCCCTCAGGTATATCAGCCAGAACATCTTCAAAGTGTGTCACAATGCTCTACTTAGTAATTTTGGGTGCTTGCAAAAGCTTTGAAATGCTTTATAAGTGTCTCAAAGTGCATCACTTAGAGCCCGCAAATGCTTGAAAGCACCAAAAAAGTGCATCTCAATGTGCTTGAAAGCCCCAAAAAGTGCTTCAAAGTATTTTAGAGTGCTTCCAAAGTGCACTAAAGTCCTTCATGGTGCTTGAAAGTACTACAAAGTACTTTAGAGTGCTTCAGAGTGCTTTCTAAACTCTAAGGTGCTTTGGAGTGCTGTAGAGTGCCATAAAGTGCCTTAGAGTGCTCTTAAATAGCACTCAAGTGCTTTCAAAGAGCCCTCAAAGTGCACTTCAGAGTGCTTTCAAGTGCTTTCAAGTGCTTCAAAGTGTTGCAGAGTGCTTCAAAGTGCTGCAAAGCGTGTTGGGGTATAAAGCCCAATGTGGTCGCCCAGGTAAGTGGGCGGGCCGCCAGGTATGTACACATATTCTTTTGTTAAAACCTAATAAGAACTCACTATGCTCTACACATTACAGTAGAGCGATTTCACCATATCGTCGTGCTCTTCTTCTCGCACTCTCTCTCGCGTCGCACTTCCGCTCGTACTTCTTCAACTGGTATCAGAGCTCAGATCGAGGCTCGGGGCAGCACTGCAGAAGGCTAGAGTCACCAGCTCAGATTGGAGTGAAATTCGACAGGCAAAGACACGGCCCCAAATCTTGTGGGATAGCCCGTAGGGCTAGGTGTGCTCAGAAATTCATTCTGAGGTCATCTCGGTTACCGTTCGGCTTTGACAAAGTTCTACGCAGGCCATTTTCGACTACGTGGTCTCAGTGGGTGCAGATCCGACTCTGCAAATTTGGGGTTTTCGGCCTACGACTGCAGGTGCTGAGGATATCGAAACTCCCAGAGTGTTGATTTGTGGCTGTCTACACATCGAAGGACGGCTCACAGTTCTTGGAGGCGTGTCACATACGACACGGGCGTATCTACACACAGACTGTAGGCGACATCCACTAGTTCATCAGGTAGCTTGTGTTTGCTGCTTGATATTCCAGATTTCATCCTGACATTGCAGGTACTTCCACATGGGATGTATTGTCAGAGATGATGTATGTCTGTTGAGGGTTTGCTGGCTGTGAGTCACGCAGCAAACAACCGCCGCAGCGGTTACAGCATACAGTGGGAAATTTGTGGATGTATGACTTTGTGCGAAGTCTATGTACTGTCAGATTTACTGCAGCCTTTGTTGAGGGTCGAGTGAGGTTTTATTGAGCTGGGGGATTCTCGAATGTTGAGATCCTTTCGGTGATACAGGTCTTGGAGCGATCCCTCGAGCACCCTTAGATAGGCAGCTAGGATGTATTGACTGTGAGTTAGACAGTTGGGATTGCATCTTTGCTTTACTGCCGTTGAGGCATTGTTGCAGTCTATGCTTACAGGACAGTGATAGGACAGTCAGAGACAGTATAGGTGCAGGACAGGTTTACCCACAGCTTACAGTGTTAGAGAGACAGTGGTTTTTTGAGCTGTTTTTTGGTCTGTTTTTAGTACACCAGAGCCATTTTACAAAGGAGACTTTGCCAAAATTTATGTAGAATCTGAAGCTTTCTTGGTTCATTTGACAGGTTGATATTGGTTCAGAGGTCAGTTTACAGGGGAAACTCTGCCGAATTTTTCCCAGGAAAGTAAACTACTGTGAAGCGTAGCTATGGCTGGATCACAGGACACTGCTCTTTACAATATCAAGAAGCTGGATGGAACCAATTTCCCATTGTGGAAGCAGTAGATTTGGCACGTGTTGGTACAAAAGAAGCAGATAAAACCTATAAAGCTCAAGGAGATAAAACCAGAAGATATGGACGAAGATGAATGGAGCGAAATGGATGAATTGGCACTTTCTACCATTATGCTGACTTTGGCAGAAAGCGTTTACTTCAATGTAGCAGACGAGATGTCGGCTTATCAAGCATGGTTAAAGCTGAGTGATCTTTATGAGAAGCAGAGTGCAGCTTCACAGGTATACTGGCTTAAGAAGCTTGTTGACTTTGTAAAGAATGAGGATGCAAGAGAGCTACACAAGACAAGCACAAAGCACACAGAGATGGAAAGCTTCTTCTTCTTCTTCACAAAAAAGAGAGTACAAAATGACTAAGTGCTAAAGCTGAAAAGTAGCACATATGTACATGTGGTCACTGAGTGTGAACTCGCTAGAAGCGTACTAGGCTGGCACTATAAGTGTAGTCCAGCTGTAGAATCACTGGTAGAGATCCTCCGTGTCGGTCACCTAACGCGCCAGTGAGTAAATGCCGTAAGCGGCCAAGACCCGTAGTGGATGCCAGCTCAAGGTGTAGAGCTCGACATCTCAACACTCCCCCTCGAGCTCTGCATGTCGTAGAGTCCAAGCATAGTCCGGAAACGTTGAAGCTTCTCAGCTCCGAGGGCCTTGGTAAAGATATCCGCTATCTGCTCCTCTGTGCTGACGTAGACCAAGTCGATGTCGCCCACCAACACTCGCTCTCGAACGTAGTGGTAATGGACCTCTATGTGTTTGGTCCTGGCATGGAACACTGGGTTCCTAGCCAACTGCATGCTGCTGAGGTTGTCACAATGGATGAAAATCTGCTGGTCCACCTGCACTCCCAAGTCCTCAAGTAATGTGCGTAGCCAAGCTACCTCGCACGCCGCAACTGCTGCACCTCTGTACTCGGCCTCTGTGCTCGATAAAGCAACCGTAGGCTGCTTTTTGCTGCTCCAAGTAACAGCAGCACTCCCAAAAGAGAACATGAAGCCACTCGTAGATCTCCTATCAACAATGCTACCTGCCCAATCTGCATCTGTATACCCATACAATGCTAATGGTGCATCTGCTGCATAGAACAATGCGTAGTCAAGAGTACCTTGCACATACCTAAGTGTGCGTCGTACTCCATCCAAATGTGGCTTCCTCGGAAGTTGCATGAACTGACTCTCCAAGCCTACTGTGTAGCTCAAGTCTGGCCTCGTGATAGTCAAGTAGATTAGACTACCCACAATCTTCCTGTACATGTTGACATCCTCAACAACATCACCCTTCTCTACACTCAGCTTTGCATTCACATCCAAGGGAATAGAAATTGGCTTACAATCAGCCATACCATACTTTGATAACATGTCCAAAGCATACTGTCTCTGTGATAGCCATACACCCTCTGGAGTCCTGATCACTTCAATGCCAAGAAAGTAGCGCAACTCGCCTAAATCTTTCATTTCAAACTCCTGTTTGAGAAGACCCTTCACATGGTCAATCTCCATAGCATTGTCACCAACAATAATAAGGTCATCTACATATATGGTAATGACCACAATCCCCACATCACTCTCACGTACATAGAGTGAATGATCATCATGAGCTCTCCTAAAACCAATACTGACAAGATACTTGGCAATCCTGTCATACCATGCTCTAGAGCCCTGCTTCAAACCATACAAAGCTTTGAGAAGTCTGCATACATAATCTGGGTAACCTGGATCGACATAACCAGGTGGCTGATCCATATACACTTCCTCTTGCAACTCACCATTCAAGAAGGCATTCTTTACATCCATTTGATGCATAATCCATCCTCTAGATGCAGCCACTGCTATGACAGCTCTCACTGTCATCATCTTTGCCACTGGAGCAAAGGTCTCCTCATAGTCTATGCCATACGTCTGTGCATAACCCTTTGCGACCAGCCTTGCCTTGTGACGCTCAATGTTACCATCAGCCTTATGCTTGGTTTTATACACCCATTTACAACCAATAGCTTTCTTGCCACTTGGCAATGGCACCAACTCCCATGTGTCATTTGCTTCCAATGAAGCCATCTCTTCATTCATTGCATCATCCCAATGCACATTTCCAACTGCATCCTCAAAACATGTGGGCTCCACATCCTGTATCACCTTAGCCATGTAGGCTTGGTGATGCGCTAGATACCCATCATAAGTCAATTTCTGAACTGGATTTCTGACTCTATTAGATCTGCGCGGTCCTGGGTCACTCCTTTGCCCTCTAGCATCTTCTTGTACTTTCCTTACACCAGGTGTCCTGACAGCCGGAATTCCAAATTCCTCATCAAGACTTTGTTCAGAACCATCTGAATCCATGTCTACATGTGAAAAACCTGATGATGCATCAACCATAAAGGGAGGTTCATCAACCTTTTCCTTTCCTTTTCGTGATACATTCCCTGTACCTGTTGGTGGAGTAACCTGCATACGTAGTCTACCATTCCATGGTTTCTCAACACAGCCACGAGAAGAGGACTCTTGTGGTCCACTCAAAACCTGTGACTGTGGCCTCACATTTTGTACAACCACATCATCTTTTACATCAGCCCCAATAGTGCCATGTGCATTACTGTACCAGCTGCTCATCTTATCAAAGACTACATCTCTGCTCACTCGTAATTCTCGTGTAGTAGGATTGTAGCACCTGTACCCCTTTTATTCAAGGGAATATCCCACAAGAATACATTTCTCTGCTTTAGGATCCAATTTCCTACGCAACTCATCTGGTACATGCACGTAAGCTATGCAGCCAAACACTTTCAAGTGTGCCAAATCAGGCTTTGTACCTGTAAACTTTTCCTCAGGTGTTACATCATGCACCGCAGCTGTAGGTGTCCTGTTCATAATGTACACAGCTGTATTTACAGCTTCAGCCCAGAAATGATGAGGCATGTTCTTCTCATTCATCAATGCACGTGCAACCTCTGCAATGTGCCTGTTTTTCCTTTCTGCGACCCCATTCTGCTGTGGAGTATATCTGCATGTAAACTGCCTGTGTATACCATGCATTCGCAGAAAATCTGAAAAATCATTGGAGAAGTACTCTCCCCCTCCATCTGACCTCAATGTCTTGATTTGCATATCTGTCTCCTTCTCAATCATGACTTTGAAGTCTTGAAAGTGACCAAACACTTCACTTTTGTTACGCATGAAGTAGACCCATACTTTCCTTGTATGGTCATCAATGAAAGAAACATAATACCTGCAACCATGTATACTTGCAGTATCGGTTGGACCCCAAACATCTGTGTGCACCACCTCAAGTGGCTTTTTACATACATTGCGCTCATGTGGAAATGAGCCCTTTGACTGTTTTCCAAACTGGCATGCTGCACACACTTTATGCATACCATCCACCTTGAATTTGGGCAAACCTTTTACAATCTGTTTTGATTGCATGCTGCGCAATCTCTGCTCATTGACATGGCCAATGCGTTTGTGCCAAATGTCAACATCAGCCACAACACCTGTGCCCTGTGCAAATAATGCAGCTTTTACCTCAGGCATGTCTACATTCAACGTAAACATTCTGCCCACACATTTGCCCTCTGTGATCAGCTTACAGCCATTCTGGAAATCTTCTACATAACAGCCATTTGGATTGAAGCGAACCTGCAAACCCTGCTCAACCATTTGTCCAACAGAAACAAGATTCTTTGTAATGTTTGGGACATGAAGTACATCTGCTAAGTACTTTGATTTCCCACTCTTCGTATTTAGAGGTATGTCCCCTACATGAGCAATGGGGTGAGCTGTGTCATCTCCTGTCTGCACATAGCCTGACACATCTGGTTTGCGCATATCTCTAAACCACTCTCCACGAGACGTCATGTGATTAGAGGCACCTGAATCCACATACCAAACATCATCTTGGGTGGAATTCTCTGCAGTCATTGTATTCATTACATGTTGCATAACAAACATGCGCTCGTTTTTGCTGTCATCTGCATCTCTGCTAGTAGATGCATAGTTGCCCTGTTCTCTCTTTGTACTTGCTTTTCCCTTTGGACAGTCACGTGACATGTGACCTCTTTCACCACAAGTCCAACATTCTCTACTATCTGGAGTATGTTGCTGCCTGCTTGATCCTACACCACGACCTCTTTGACTCCCCCTGCCTTGAGACTGGTTTCCCCTGCCACCTGTATTGTTTTGATTTGATTGACCTTCCAGAAATTGGCCCCTGCAACCCCTTGGGCCTCGACCACGACCTCTACCTCTACCTCTGTTGGAGTTAGAATAGAAGGCCTGTTCAGAATTATTTCTGCCATGAGAAGAAGATGTGTCAAGGTTCTTCTCCTCAAGAATAAGCATAGAAATCAAATCTTGGAACACGGGGATGTCGTCTCTTGTATTCATGGAAGACCTAAAATGTACATACTCATCTCCTAGACCATCCAAACATGCACGGACAATGTCATCGTCTTCCACTGAGACTTTAATAGATCCAAGAGCCTCAATGATACTCTTGATCTTCAAAGCATAATCATTGATGGAGAGGTTGTTCCTCCTAACCTGATTTAGCTCCGACTTTAGTTGAAGCTTCCTGGCCTTGGTGTTCACCTCGAACACTCTGCCTAAGTTTTTCCATGCAATGGTGGGGGTTTCAGCATCCTGTAGATAGCCCATCATGCCATCTGTGATGCTCATAGAAAGCCAATACATCACTTTGCTCTGGCCTTGTTGCCAGTCCCTCAAAGCTTTCCTTTGTTCTGCTGTAGCATTTGCCTCGGGAATCTCTGGTTCCTTTTCATTGTCTCCTTCTACATAGTCTCAATAACCTTTTCCTTTTAGGAAATTTGTTATTCTGAACTTCCATGCAGGGTAGTTATTTTTCTCAAGCTTCTCAGTAACAATCTGACTGAAACCGTCAGACATCTTGAAGCACTAAGACAAAATAGTTGCAATCTGCAAAAACCTGCAAATCTGCTGAACCTGCTATCGTGGTTCCTGTAACGCTTTCTACACTCAACGAGTGTCCACAATCAAGCGTACATACAACCACTGTACTTGTACAGTAAATCTCTGTATACTGCACTTTGGAGACCTGTTCAGAAACTTGTGCGAAAAACTTTGGCATCTGGTCGTGGATTGCGAACGAAGGGATTGTGATGCTCTTGCTCTCTTAGCCTCTCTTGCCTGCACCAGGCTCTGATACCATGTAAAGAATGAGGATGCAAGAGAGCTACACAAGACAAGCACAAAGCACACAGAGATGGAAAGCTTCTTCTTCTTCTTCACAGAAAAGAGAGTACAAAATGACTAAGTGCTAAAGCTGAAAAGTAGCACATATGTACATGCGGTCACTGAGTGTGAACTCGCTAGAAGCGTACTAGGCTGGCACTATAAGTGTAGTCCAGCTGTAGAATCACTGGCAGAGATCCTCCGTGTCGGTCACCTAACGCGCCCGTGAGTAAATGCCGTAAGCGGCCAAGACGCGTAGTGGATGCCAGCTCAAGGTGTAGAGCTCGACATCTCAAAAGACTTGAAGATGAAAGAAGGGACACCTATGTCCAATCATCTGAATGAATTCAACACAATCTATAGTCAGTTGTCAGCTCAAGGTGTCAAGTTTGATGAACCTGTTAGAGCTATGTTCATGTTGATCACATTGCGGGAAAGTTGGGACACTTTTCACACATCTTTGAGTAATTCTGCACCTCCAGATGGTTTGAACATAGCAGGTGTAGAAGGACGTCTGCTTACTGAAGAAACCAATAGAAAGACAATGGACAAAGGCAAAGGAACATCCTTAGTTATCAGTGAAAGGAATATTGAGATACCTGAAAGCTACAAAGAGTATGCGTATATGCTATGGGAGTCAGGAGCTAAGTGTAAAGGGTTTTACAGACTCAAATTATGTAGGTGACTTAGACAACCGAAGGTCTACGTCAGGGTATGTCTTTACATTGGCTGGTGGAGCAGTATCATGGCGTTCTAGATTACAAGATTGTGTTACTCAGTCTACTACAGAGGCTGAATATGTTGCAACATCAGAGGCATGCAAAGAATCAATTTGGCTTAATCGACTAGTAACAGATTTGGGAATCAAAGAAGAGATGCCTGTGTTATATTGTGATAGTCAAAGTGCTATACAATTGGCTGGCAATCTAGTTTATCACTCAAAGACAAAGCATGTGGATGTGAAGTATCATTTCATCAGGGAAATGCTCGAGGATAAGCAACTTCAGCTTGTCAAAGTTCACACCACAGAAAATCCTGCTGATCTACTTACAAAAGGACTTCCCTCAGAGAGCTTTGCGCATTTTCGCAAGCAGTTAGGTGTAGGGTAGTACATCACTTCTCTACATCTCTTGTATATTAGCTTCTCTCACACTTAAAGTACCACATTGGACTTTAAGTGGGAGGTTGTTGGGGTATAAAGGCCAATGTGGTCGACCACGTAAGTGGGTGGGCCGCCAGGTATGTACACATATTCTTTTGTTAAAACCTAATAAGAACTCACTATGCTCTACACATTACAGTAGAGCGAGTTCACCATATCGTCGTGCTCTTCTTCTCGCACTCTCTCTTGCGTCGCACTTCCGCTCGTACTCCTTCAAAATGCTTCAAAGTATCTTAGAGTGCTTGAAAGCGTCAAAAAGTTCTTTAGAGTGCTTCAACGTGCTTCAAAGTGTTACACAGTTCTGTTTAGTGCACCAAAGTGTCCCAAAGTGCTTCATAGTGCTTTAAAAGTGCTTCATAGTGCTTGAAACTGCCTTAGAGTGCTTTGAAGTGCCACAGAGAAGTAGTTTAGAGTGCTTCCAAAGTGCACCAAAGTGCACCAAAGTGCTGTAGAGTGCTACCAAGTGACACAAAGTGCCTCAGAGTGCTCTTAAAGTGCACTGAAGTGCTTTAGAGTGCTTTCAAGTGTCCCAAAGTGCTTTACAGTGTTGCAAAGTGCTTTAAAGGGCACCAAAGTGCATGACAAGTTGCTTGAAAATACCTTGTAGTGATTGAAAGTTCCACAAAGTTCTTCAGAGTGCTTTTAAGTGCCCCAAAGTGCTTCAGAGTGTTCTCCAAGTGCACTGAAGTGCTTCACTAGTGGACAAAAGTTCAACAGTACAAAAAGTTGAAGTAGAAATTGTGAATTTCCAGAAATAGACACCAGCTCCCACTCTTCACCAACTCCCACTGCTCAACCAACCCCACCTCACTTTGGTTGAAAAGGTGGAGAAATGACATACCTAATTTTTTGTGGACAAAAGGTGAAGTCATACCTACTTTTGTGAAAATACACCCCGAGGTGCTAGTAGGTAAGCATTGCAATTAGATTTCAGTACAATATAGTATTTTTAGATGTCTTTTGTGTGGCAAAGGGATTTGTACATGCAATTCCAGGAGGCTCATCCTAACATTAGGATGTCCCTTAGATTCTTTGAGGGTCTGAAGCCATACTTCATACGCAAGTTGAAGGACAACAACACATGCTGTTGTGAATACCATGTTCAACTTGTTTACTTGAAGGAAGGCTTAAATGAGATGCGCCATGGAAGATATGGGCTACATGGAACGTTATGCTTTTGGAGGCGTCTTGTGTGCAGTTCAAGTGGTGGAATGCACAACAGAAAAAGCCACTTTTTCATCCTTGACAGAACTATGGGAGTCTGTTTTGTGTCCAAAACCAACCGATAATGATTTTCACTACAACAAATGTCTTTTGGGAACATGCATTGATTGTGGGATTGAAAGTCTCTTGTTGTGTCCCATCGAAGAGAGTGATGGTATCTCTAGAATGGCTGTCAAAATTTTTGACAAGGTTCCTACATAGGAAAAGGATGAAGAAGGTCTAGCTAAATATCAAAAATACCTTGTGGTTCAGCAACTCAGTCTAATGAGTTTCATTTTTGTGCTCTGAGGGAAACTAGGGAAGTTCATCAAACACAACGACTTGTACACGTGGCAAGCTCAATAGTTCAAGGAGTGTTTGGTCAATTTTCCTAACAATGTAGTGGTGTCTATAGTGGATTTTGTAGAGAATTACTCCTTCGAGGTGTAGAATGAGATCCAATCAATTCATTGGTATTCATCTCAAGTCACAATATTTGTTCACATTTCATACTTTAGTGATGTGCTTGGTGCTATACAAAAGACGACTCACTTCTACATCTCTGATGAAAAGGCACATGACACTTTGTTTGTGCAACACTATTTTATTTTTCACAATGAATGGCTGAAAAGACACGGCTATAGTGTAAAGCGACATTGGGTGCCGGATGGTGCTGTGTCACAATTCAAAGCAAGGCGGCCATTCTATTTTGTTGCATGGTTCTTCAATTTGAAAAGTGTCAAAATGATGCACAATTTCTTTGCTTCAGGCCATGGAAAGGGTGAACACGACGGGGCTGGTGCAATGATCAAAAGATCCCTCACACACAAGCAATTGAAATCTGATGGGTGGGAGCTGCATAACACTTCAAGCGTTGTTGCATTCCTCAATGCAACTCTTAGAAATCAATGCCCACAGACATGCAAGAAAGTTGATCGTGCTTTCTGGGAGGTCAAGCTCGGTGATGTCGATAGAGTTATAGCATGGGATTGCAAGTGCATGACAGGGTCTCGATCTTGGAACTTTGTCAATGGATACAATTAGACGGATATGCATGGACTAAGGCACAGACTGCTCTCTTGATTTTGTGGTGTGTGCATCAAAGGTCAATGGAGGAGATGTGCCAACAAAGATCATATGAATGGATGGGTATACTTGCAAATACAACCCATAGTTACGGATGAAAGAAATGGATAAGCGTCAAGAAAGGAGGATGAATACACCCCCTGTAAAGAATGAGGATGCAAGAGAGCTACACAAGACAAGCACAAAGCACACAAAGATGGAAAGCTTCTTCTTCTTCTTCACAGAAACGAGAGTACAAAATGACTAAGTGCTAAAGCTGAAAAGTAGCACATATGTACATGCGGTCACTGAGTGTGAACTCGCTAGAAGCGTACTAGGCTGGCACTATAAGTGTAGTCCAGCTGTAGAATCACTGGCAGAGATCCTCCGTGTCGGTCACCTAACGCGCCAGTGAGTAAATGCCGTAAGCGGCCAAGACCCGTAGTGGATGCCAGCTCAAGGTGTAGAGCTCGACATCTCAACACTCCCCCTCGAGCTCTGCATGTCGCAGAGTCCAAGCATAGTCCGAAAACGTCGAAGCTTCTCAGCTCCGAGGGCCTTGGTAAAGATATCCGCTATCTGCTCCTCTGTGCTGACGTAGACCAAGTCGATGTCGCCCGCCAACACTCGCTCTCGAACGTAGTGGTAATGGACCTCTATGTGTTTGGTCCTGGCATGGAACACTGGGTTCCTAGCCAACTGCATGCTGCTGAGGTTGTCACAATGGATGAAAATCTGCTGGTCCACCTGCACTCCCAAGTCCTCAAGTAATGTGCGTAGCCAAGCTACCTCGCACGCCGCAACTGCTGCACCTCTGTACTCGGCCTCTGTGCTCGATAAAGCAACCGTAGGCTGCTTTTTGCTGCTCCAAGTAACAGCAGCACTCCCAAAAGAGAACATGAAGCCACTCGTAGATCTCCTATCAACAATGCTACCTGCCCAATCTGCATCTGTATACCCATACAATGCTAATGGTGCATCTGCTGCATAGAACAATGCGTAGTCAAGAGTACCTTGCACATACCTAAGTGTGCGTCGTACTCCATCCAAATGTGGCTTCCTCGGAAGTTGCATGAACTGACTCTCCAAGCCTACTGTGTAGCTCAAGTCTGGCCTCGTGATAGTCAAGTAGATTAGACTACCCACAATCTTCCTGTACATGTTGACATTCTCAACAACATCACCCTTCTCTGCACTCAGCTTTGCATTCACATCCAAGGGAATAGAAATTGGCTTACAATCAGCCATACCATACTTTGACAACATGTCCAAAGCATACTGTCTCTGTGATAGCCATACACCCTCTGGAGTCCTGATCACCTCAATGCCAAGAAAGTAGCGCAACTCATCTAAATCTTTCATTTCAAACTCCTGTTTGAGAAGACCCTTCACATGGTCAATCTCCATAGCATTGTCACCAACAATAATAAGGTCATCTACATATATGGTAATGACCACAATCAAGCGTACATACAACCACTGTACTTGTACAGTAAATCTCTGTATACTGCACTTTGGAGACCTGTTCAAAAACTTGTGCGAAAAACTTTGGCATCTGGTCGTGGATTGCGAACGAAGGGATTGTGATGCTCTTGCTCTCTTAGCCTCTCTTGCCTGCACCAGGCTCTGATACCATGTAAAGAATGAGGATGCAAGAGAGCTACACAAGACAAGCACAAAGCACACAGAGATGGAAAGCTTCTTCTTCTTCTTCACAGAAAAGAGAGTACAAAATGACTAAGTGCTAAAGCTGAAAAGTAGCACATATGTACATGCGGTCACTAAGTGTGAACTCGCTAGAAGCGTACTAGGCTGGCACTATAAGTGTAGTCCAGCTGTAGAATCACTGGCAGAGATCCTCCGTGTCGGTCACCTAACGCGCCCGTGAGTAAATGCCGTAAGCGGCCAAGACGCGTAGTGGATGCCAGCTCAAGGTGTAGAGCTCGACATCTCAAAAGACTTGAAGATGAAAGAAGGGACACCTATGTCCAATCATCTGAATGAATTCAACACAATCTATAGTCAGTTGTCAGCTCAAGGTGTCAAGTTTGATGAACCTGTTAGAGCTATGTTCATGTTGATCACATTGCGGGAAAGTTGGGACACTTTTCACACATCTTTGAGTAATTCTGCACCTCCAGATGGTTTGAACATAGCAGGTGTAGAAGGACGTCTGCTTACTGAAGAAACCAATAGAAAGACAATGGACAAAGGCAAAGGAACATCCTTAGTTATCAGTGAAAGGAATATTGAGATACCTGAAAGCTACAAAGAGTATGCGTATATGCTATGGGAGTCAGGAGCTAAGTGTAAAGGGTTTTACAGACTCAAATTATGTAGGTGACTTAGACAACCGAAGGTCTACGTCAGGGTATGTCTTTACATTGGCTGGTGGAGCAGTATCATGGCGTTCTAGATTACAAGATTGTGTTACTCAGTCTACTACAGAGGCTGAATATGTTGCAACATCAGAGGCATGCAAAGAATCAATTTGGCTTAATCGACTAGTAACAGATTTGGGAATCAAAGAAGAGATGCCTGTGTTATATTGTGATAGTCAAAGTGCTATACAATTGGCTGGCAATCTAGTTTATCACTCAAAGACAAAGCATGTGGATGTGAAGTATCATTTCATCAGGGAAATGCTCGAGGATAAGCAACTTCAGCTTGTCAAAGTTCACACCACAGAAAATCCTGCTGAAATGCACCAACACAAAGTGCTTGGCCAAAACAGAGGAAAAGGATCAATGGCACAACATCATTAAGAAAAATTTGTATGTGGTTGAGGGTCTATTCTACGACAAGGTAAATGGCTGAGATGATACTTATGTCTTTTTGGATAACAAGCCCACTGCTCTAATCTACTCCCATATGGTGCGATGCATCAGGCTTTCCATGTCCTCGAGGGAAGGTGAGCATAATGTATATGATATGTCAAATGACATATTCGAGAAAATCTATAACAGCACGCCCCAAAGGAGAACTTGTAAGATTTATCTCTGTAAATTTGACTTGAGGACTTGGCTAGCACTTTTAACAGTAGCTAGCACTATTATATATATATATATATAATTGAGGTAGTGAACTTGACCAGCTCTTTGGACCACCTAACCAACACTTTTTAGCACTTGGAAAACACTTTGAATCACTTGACCACTTAACCAACACTTAATACCCAATCTAGTTGATGACAACAGAAACAGTTGACTTGCAAAGTTCTTCATAGTATATTCAGGTTTAGTTACAAGAACAATTTGCTTTACATGGAGTTAGCTTTTTCAAGGAGTAAAGTCAGTTAGTTAGAAGACTGCTCTGGCCATTCTTACCGACGTGGCCGCTAATAATTGGTTGCTAGAGGTGGAATTTTTAGGTCAAGAATGTTTTTTTGTGCGTGCACTATTCCATGTGCCAGATCCCAGTCCAATTGTGCAAGTTCATCCTTCCTAGCATCAAATGGACATTTCCTAATAGTCTTGGCTCTGTCAGGAGTCTCAACCCACTGTATTATAAATAAGACAACATCCTCCTTGAGGAAATTTTTCCATTGCCTCTTATTTTGCTTTTCTATCCTAGGCACAATGACAAAGTTACTGGGATCATTGAAGTATATCTTATAAAAGGAATCATCCAGCAGTAAAGTGTTAGACTTATTGAACTTAGAAAGAGGTACCAAAAGGTTTCTAGTTTTTTGAAAAACATTTGCTTTGGGGGTTTCCATATTCCCAACTGCTAACATGGCAGCAGTTTTGTGCCAGCCACCCACTCAAACAATGCTTGGCCTGAGATAGTCACTTGTCCATACCCTTCTCAAGATTGTGGCATGCGCGCGACGACCATAGAAAAGTCTCTGCTATCTGATTGAGTCCAAGCTAGAATAATTTTGCATCGTTCTGTACATAGTAAGTGACATTATCATCTCCCTTTACTTTGTCAAAGTACAACGTGTTTAAGTCTGGGGGTTCTAATCCTTTGTGCTTATCGTGCACACAAGCAAGCACATTGTTGAAGTCTACAATTACTGCCAAATCTCTATGGATTAGGAAGCAAGACATTTGTTCGTAGCAAGGAAGCTGGCAATCAATGTGCTCTACCTCATCAATGGGTGGTGGGGGTTTTGTGCCAACCACACGAATTTTAACTATAGAGCACAAATGGACAAAAACTAAGAGAGAATACTTAAATTTGTATTGTCGGGAAAAAAGATACAAACACGCAATCTAAAAAAGATAGCATGAAAAAAAGATAAAAAGATGCAAGAAGCTTTAGATTCTTGCATGCTCTAGTTTTTTTGGGGAGTATGCCAGTACTCTTTTTGGGGTCTTGGGACAACTCATCCTCCACCTGCTTCTTTCTCTTCTTTTGCATCTTCATCGCTACAAATTGCAGGGTTGATTCCATTTCAGGATTCTCTACCTCAGCTACATTGTCCTCCTTACAGGCATCAGTACCTGGGCAGCATATTGTGACCACAATGAACAAGGTGACCATGATTCAGACATGGGAGAAGACAGATTTACAAAACTGACATTACCTTGGTCTCCTTCAAAATCTCCGTCACCACCCTCAACGATTTTCCCACCCTCAAAGTTATTGTACTTCAACAGCATGGCATCAAGGTCATAGACATCATCCACATCGTGCATGGACGATGTGGAAGCTTCTTTCTCTTCCTTTGGCTCAGCTGAACCAACGCACACAATTAGTATCCAAAATAGATTAGCATAAGTTCTATTGTATAAAATGACCAATCTACCTTCAAGCTCCTCTAAGAATTCCCAAGTGCCCATTATCTTGCTATATATGGGGTATCTCCCATTTACAGTCTGGTACAACACACTTGGGATCACGCTGACCACTGAAAAGTAGAACGAATAGTATCAGAGGGCACACGGTAGCTGAAAGATATCGGCCGCATATTTTCCCGACAGTTCTTGACCACAGGCCACACAATTTCCAGACAATAAAATAATATCCACACTAAATTTAGACTTGGAAGGTGGAGTGGGCACTAGAAGGGCCCTTCCCTCTCTTTTCATGAACTTGCTGGACCCCTTCATGAAGGAGGCTTGCCTTCTGAACTCACCAAGCTCCCTGTCCATTTCCTGAACTATTTTTTGTACAAAATGGAAAACAAAGGAAGATTATTGCTTCAAAGTGCTTTAATGTGCCTGCAGGTGGTTCAAAGTGCTTTCAAGTGCATAAAAATTAGGCACTTTTTAGCACTTGGAGGCATTTGTAGGTGTTTAAAAGTGCTTGGAAGTGCTTTTGCAGGTGCTCAATCTGTCCACTTGCAGCACTTTGAAAGACACTTGCTAGCACTTGGAAGCTATTTTTAGCACTTTGAAGCACTTTTAACCACCTGCAAACTCCTACAAGTGCTTCTAGGGTCTTAAAAGTGGCTAAAAGTGCTCTGAAGTGATTGAAAAAAGAACTTTTAAGCACTTCAAAAGCATTTTGAAGCAATTTTAACCACTTTGAAGCACCTTCAAGCACTCGCAAGAGTTTGCGAGTAGGTGAAAGTGCTTTAATATGCCTGCATGCAGGTGGTTCAAAGTGCTTGCAAGTGCATAAAAGTTAGGCACTTTTTAGCACTTCCAGGAATTTGTAGGTGTTTAAAAGTGCTTGGAAGTGCTTGGAGGTGGTTAAAAGTGTTTATAAGTGCTAAAAAGTCAAGCATTGTTTAGCACTCGCAACCACGTTTAACCACTTATATGCACCTGCAAGCACTTGCAGGCATTTCCAGGTGTTTGCATGTGCTTAAAAGAACATGCAGGTGGCTAAAAGTGTTTCCAAGTGCTTAAAAGGTGAGCACTCTCAACCACTTTTAGCATTTTCTAGCAGTTTATACACTTTAAAGATAGAAAAAGTTGGAGTACCTGGAGGGCTGACACCTCCCCTTCATCCTTACAGCATCATTGTAGAATACCCTTGTAAGGGCTTCGATTTCAACCTCTTTTTTGGCAATTGCAGCTGCGTTTTCTGTTGGAGAGGCTTTCAATTTCTCCACCTCCTCTCTAATTCTCTCCACCTCTACAGTGATGGGTGTGCAAGCCGAGAAGGTACCTTCGTTGCGCAACCATAAGTCCCGCTTTGCAACCACGACTATCTTTGTAGACTTCACATTCTCTTCTGCCTTCACTGTCCGTTGCTCAAGGTCATCGGCAAGATTATCCACCCATGTTGTGTAGAGGGGCTAAGAGACTGTCCACATGTGTTGTAGAGGGAGGCTAGACACCCCAGGACCGTCCACATCATTCTCTATCAATCCTTCAAATGTGGGGGATTCCTTCATGCCATAATCATACATGAACTTATGTATTTTCTAATTGAGTTCCCCTTTCTGGCACTTGACATTCTCTAATACTTGATCCCCAACCAAAGCCCATGCAATCTTATGGCTGTCGGGGTCTGCTTTGGCAGCATCGCAGTATTCATATGCAAACCCCCTCGCAAACCTTTTCATGAGCTTGCCATTGGAGGGGGCAGCGTGGTAGACATTCTAATACAAAAGCCTACATGCATCGTAAAGGGGGTCATGCACCTGGTGGAGGAAGATCTTAGTCTTCTTCTTCTCTGGCACCTTGAACACTGTTGACCACTATTGAGGTGGCAGGTCATTGTCTGTTAAATCCTTGGGCAGCTTGTCCTCCATGCTCAGTTCATATTCCTCATGCAATTGTAATGCAAAACAGAAAAACCTAGAAAGTACCGGATACTCCACCGATGCTGCAAGCAAAGCCATGGAGAAAAATGATTTGCAGCCAATGCTGAAAAATAGGATTTTTTGCCATGCATTGCCATGAGGCGCATAAACACGACCAAAATGCAATGTAGAACTCACCTTTTTGAGCATATTTTTCAGCCGACAACATGCACTTGGAGAGGAAAGTGTTGGCGATCGTGTTTGTTGCTGGGGTTTGCACTGTCATGTTGGTTGCAGGAGACTATGTGTCGTGGTTTTTGAAGTCTTCTACTGTGCCGCATGTGTTGCAAGGGTCTGATGTGTGTTGGCTATTGTGGGGGTCTGTTGTGCTGTGGTGTTTATTGCAAGGGCCATCTGCTCTACCGCCTCCATGCTCTAAGTCAGGTTTTTGTGCTTCCTAGAGGGAGTGTTCTTCTTGTGAGTCATCTCTATCGAGGGTGTTGCTAGAGCCTTTATGCTTCCGTGCCGGGGGCAATGGGGGCAGAGCTCCACCAGGGCTATGGCATGGCGCGATGGGTGCAATGGGGGGTAGAACTCAACGGCTATAGAATGCAATGGGTAGAGCACGAGTAATGGGGGGAGCACGAGCTATGGGAGTAGAGCGAGCACACAGGTACAAGCGGGCGTCCGAGTGACAAGCTAGGTGCATGAGAGGGAAGGAGAAAGAGGACAAGGAGTGTCTAGGCCATGATGACTGTAAGTTCAAAAAAAGGGGACCCACACCACCCCATAATGGCTTGCATGCATCTAGATTATAGGTACATAAATTATATTGCATGCAAATTTAGTATTTCCCTCTCCCTCTTTTTCCAAATTTGAAAAACGTTGAATTTACCTCCACCTAGGTGCTACCACCAAAAGGTGCAAAAAGTGGTACCACCTAGACATCGTTTCACCCATGGAACATACCCAACATTGTTTGGTTTTCTTGAGCACTTTTTGCAAAGTTCAAAATAGTCGTCCATAGCATCTAACCATGCTTTGGCATCTCGCTCTAAATTGGGTCCCTCTCCCTTGAAAGTAGGGAGTTGGACTTGCTTTATACTAATTTTTTCTCTTGAGTAACAGTGTAAAGGCTATTTATGCGAGTATTACCCTGGGATTGAATTAGTAGAATTTAGTACTAGATAACTTAATAAGATACCATCGGATAATCTTACCATATCATAGTACCTTGTCTTCAAGCGAAAGGATAGCTTCGGGTTGTAGCACCTCTTCTTGGTCTTCAATTTTGGGAGGGTCTTCAATAATTGGTTCACTTGGTGGCTCTCTTTTGTAGGGTTTAAGTAGGCTCACATGAAAGTCATTGTGTATGAGCCAACGGTTGGTCAACTTGAGTTTATAAGCCATCTGATTGATTGGCTTCAAATTTTGAAAAAGACCATAGTATCGTTTTGCTAGTTTAGCTTAATACTTTTGATGGCCCGTAGGATTTTTCCCATCGTTTGCCTCAACTGAGACTTGGAAAAATTATGTAAGGCCCAATCATTTTCTTTGAAGATTAAGGCCCTTATGTGCTTGTCAGCATTAGCTTTTTGCCTTTCTTGCAAGATGGATATAGCCTCCGTAATATTTTGAAAAGATTCTTGTACATCATGGCTATACTCATCGGCATCGAAGATCTTCCCATGTATTTTACGTAGCAAGATACTTTTAGGTCTTCCCTCAATGATTTCAAAATATATTTTTCCCATAGAAGTATGGACAGTATTATCGTATACATACTCTATAAGAGGTAAGTACTTTTCACATTATGAGAGTTGATCTACTTATGTAACGTAAGTCTTTAGTAGATCAAGAATTGTAAGATTGGCTATCTCAATTTGGCCATCCGTTTGTGGGTGACAGGCCGAAGAGAAGTTCAATCTTGTACCTAGATTTTTAAAGAGACCTTTCTAGAAATTACTGTTCATTCTAGGACCTCTATCTGACACAATGGATGTTGGCAATCCATGGTGTTTGAAAATTTGGGATATGAAGACAGTTTCCATTTGGTATGCCTTAATAGTCTTTTTGAAAGGAATAAACTGTGCTTGCTTGCTAAACCTATCGACTATTGTCCATATTCCCGTATTCCCATGGATAGACTTGGGTAATCCAAAGATTAAATCCATGGATATACTCTCCCATGGTGAATTAGGGATTGGCAATGGCTGGAGTAATCCAATCTGCTTCCCTCTATCATACTTAGTCTTTTGGCCTACCACACATTTTGAAACATACTCTTGTATGTCCACTTTCATGGTAGGCCAATAGAAATACGTCTCTACTCCTCAAAGAGTAGGTTGAATGCCTCTATGCCCCGCATACGGAGGAGCATGGGATTCATACATGACTTTGTCATGAAGGGACTGGGTAATACATAGCCTATTTCCATGGAGAAGATAACCATCCTACGAGGTGAATGGTTCCTCTTTATTTACCAAATCAAGGGTTGACATTATGTCCTTAAAGTTGGGGTCAGTAGCATACTCATCTATCATAGAAGATAGATCATTGTGAGTTGACATAGACATCGCATTAACTTTTGGTTGTTCGTGAAAGTGCATTGGCAACTTGATTTGGTTACCAACAATGTGAACAATATGAAAATAAAATTGCGAAATAAAATTTTCCCACCTCATTTTTCGGTTGAAAAGATCGGTTTGCGTCATGAAGTACTTGAGACTTTGGTTGTCCGTTTGTAGAATAAATGGAGTCCCCAATAGATAGTGCTTCCATGTGTCTAGGGCATGTAGAACATCTAAAAGATCTTTCTCATAAATGCCTAAGACCCACTCATCCGTATTGAGACTTTGGCTCTCATATGCTATGGCATGACCTTATTGAAGCAGGACTACTCCAAGGCAATCACCACAAGCATCAGACTGGACCTCAAATGGCTTTGAGAGATCCGGAAGCATGAGGACTGGTTGGGAGGTAAGCTTCTCTTTGAGCTTGTCAAAAGCAGTTTTCTCCTTAGCAGTCCATGAATAGTTAATGTTTTTCTTTGTTAAGTCATGTAATGGTCCTACTATTTGAGAGATTTTTTCTATGAATCATCTATAGTATGCACACAAACCAATAAAGCTTCTTAGCTCATGTAGATTCCTTGGATTAGGCCATGCTTTTACTACCTCCAACTTGGATGGATCCATTTGGAAACTATCTTGAGAGATAATATGACCTAAGTATTGAATCTCTCGAAGAAAAAAATTGCTTTTCTTTTCATTGGGAAAAAGCTTGTTCTCCCTTAGTGCTGGAAATATCACTTGGAGATGTTGCTTGTGCTCCTCCAATGACTTGGAGTAGACGATGGTATCATCAAATTTGCGGTAGGGTCTAATGATTTTTTCCATTAAACAATTGAACGTTGGAGAGGGGGAATGGGGGAACACACCCGACACAAACACAAGGGCCTCTTTATAGCTCAGGGTATTCACAACACCCCTATCCTCTCAGAAAACACCTTCAAAGAAACACTTTACACTAGCAGACGACCGCCTGCTCAATTTCCACTTTTCACACACTCCACAAATCCACCACACAAGGCACAGCTGCTACCACGGCCTGTCTCCACCCTTACACACACACACACACACACACACACACACACACACACACACACACACACACACACACACACACACACACACACACACACACACACACACACACACACACACACACACACACACACACACACACAAATCACCGTCGATCCGAGGGGGTACACACATCCACACAGCCAGCACCGAGGGGAAACATGAAAGCAGGAGAAAGAGAAGGGGGGAAGGGGAAACAACAGCAAGAGGAGGAAACGGTGGCTTGATTGCACTTCAAAAAACATGTACACCGGCTTGCACTGCCATCACCATGGCCATTTTGAAGAAAAAGTTACAAAGGGGCTAGCTTGCTAGAGAACTCCACTTTGCAGGCTTCAAATGGCATCCAAAAAGCTAGGAAAAAAGCTGCTAATTTGATTCAATTTTTACTTTTATAGGGGAGGCCTTCAATTTGGGAATTTACACTTTAATTGGTCCACCTGGCACCTTGATTTGGCATTTTTTGGAATGGGAATCGCCTTGCTCTATTTGCTCTCTTCTTCTCTCTTTTGCTCTTGGGGGGGGGGGGGGGGGGGGGGGCATTAGCGATGTCGCTATTGCCCCTTGGCCTTTTCCATTTTTGATTTTTATCTTTCATTTTTTACCCCTTTGTGGGCTTAGCCTTGCATTACTCTATTGGCTTGACTTTGAATTTCCCTTTCTCTCTATCCGACTACTCTATCACCTCTCTCCATTTGGCCCCTCTTTGGTCTAGCTTCAACCTTGCCCTTTGCTTTGGTTTGTCCGGCCTCAACTAGCCCTTGCTATTTTTTGAACACAAGGCAGCCCTTCTTCTTTGCACTTGGGGACCTTTGCTTGGCCCTGCCTTTGGCTGCTCTCCTCACTCCATTGTGGGACACTTTACTTGTTTTTCACCGGGGAGGGGGGCAGTAGCGATGTCGCTATTGCCCCTCCTCTTGCCTTTAAAAGCTTTCAAAAGGGACCCTTTAAGGGCCGTGAGAACGTGCCCCATTGGGTGGCCATGTCATCACCCAAAATTTTCCACCACTAGACAATGCTCCCCCATAATGCGGGGGCGCACCACTGCGCTGCCTTGCTTTGCCAAAAACTGCCGCACACAGCGCCCTGCAGGGCCGCCGCCCCCGCTGACTCCATAGCCAACCTCAAGGGAGCTTCCCCTCACGCTTCGTATATCTAATGGGAGGGCTTGCCTTGGGTCAAATACCCTTCGTCTGTGGTGCCTTACTGCGCATGTGGGACAAAGTCGCCTGCCATGTGGCGGTCCCTTGTTTTAGTGCACCCCCATGGGTCCCCACTTTAGCCCAAAAATTCACTTGACACCATTTTTTTCCACCATCTTTTGAGTACATGCTTTATTCTATTTAGTACCCTAGTGATTGGGGTATAATTTCCACTCGACAGTCTCGGTCTTCAAATTTAACCCCCCCTCATGCTCGTCGAATTTCGACTATCCCGGGTCTGCGATCCAAGGTGACCAAAAATTTGAAAAATCATCTGCAAACACTTTATCTTCAACAACCCTAGGTTTCCCCAGGTCGTAACTCGGTGCTTGAAGCTCGGAATCACGTGCTGTGACTTCTCGTTGACTCCACTCGACATGCTCTACCTGCTTGAGCCTCGTCGAGGCCTAAAAAAATGCCAGATGGCACACCCTCCCATGCGGTCAAATGGGACCAGACCCGACCCCCTCGAAAACCTCTGATGGCCATAACTTGCTAACCAGAGCTCCGATTCGCAATCCAAGAAGACCGGCATGCTTCACAACTCAAGCACTACACATGTATATACTGACATCACCCTGGGCCACCTGTCCCTAGCTGCCCTGTCCGTCGGGGATTTGCTACACACTCTAGCTTTGACGAGCCATCTGGACCGACTTCTAGAGCGTGCTAAAACTACATTCTAGGACACTAATTTGGCATTTCGGACACCTTGATTTTCCATCCCATCTGGACCATCCGTGAGCCTCCTTGGCCTCAAAATCCGCTTTAAGAATTCATTCACGCTACCCTTTGGCTACCCAGGTTCTTGGCACCTGCCCTAGCCTTCTGCAGTGCACTTGCCTGCACCCTTTGCCTGGCACAAACCACCTCCTAGCTTCGACCAACTTTGGCTGTACCAACGTGGCGAGTGCATTAGTCAAGTCAAAATGCATGACTAGATATTCGTAAAGACCAAATGTTGTACAAAACATGGTCTTTAAGATATCTTTAATACTCTTTACCTTTAAAGATAAGCACTCAAGCATCTATACCCGTGGCTCGAATATTATTAATTGCAAGGAATAGAAGAGAGGGTTCATTAGAGCCAAGATAGCACCAGGTCCTGTCAAGCTTCTAATAGCTCAATAATGGTTAAGCCATAGGCAAGCCCCGTAGGACTCCATTATTAAGACCATAGCTCTTGACGGTATCCCGGTTAACTGCATAAACCAAGCATGCTTCAAGGATGAAAAATCCCTATTCTACTTACTCTTTTGCAATTAATAACACCAACCATTTGTAGCAAGCTTGAGGATCCTCTTCTCGAGCAAGAAAAGAGAAACCAATAGCTCTGATACCAATGTAACATTTAATGCACTAGTAACTTGTGTGTAGCAGAAATTTATAAAATAGTTAGCATTTCATTAAGAACAAGTTCCTAATGAGCATAGAGAGAGTACTTAATTTGAGAAAGCAACCTAGCAATTTACACCTGGCTAATTTGGCATTGATAGTGACTTGAAAAGAGAGATAAATAGAACAATTGACAATAGTTGAGGACCGGATTTACATGGAGCCGGTCCCCCCTCCATAAAGGCTTTGTATTATAGCTTATCCCATCAAAGGAGAGTTGTACACTACATTTCTTGTGTTCCTTGACAAAACTCATTGGTGCAATGAAGGTGGAAGCTTCATGCACCAAATTATGCTTGAAAAACACACCTAGTGTCCCTAGACTCAACAGTCCCAAGACCTCACACACCATCAAAAATGGTGAGAGCTAGTAGGGAATGATGATAGATTGTGAGGAAGAAGAGGTATCTTACAAGAAAGAAGTATTCTCCTCACATAATCACTCTAATAGAATATCTTAGCTTAGTAAGTAGCATGGTAGAGGAGATGAGCATGCCATTGAAGCTTGGCTCTTGGTTGGATTCGCATTCCATAGCCAAGAGTTTGTTGGTGTAGGCCTCTACTTCTCAATGCTTGGAGAAGGAGATGGAGTTCTTCTTGCACACATGAGTTGTGTGTGTGTGTGTGTGTGTGTGTGTGTATGTCAATGAGTTAGAGAAAAAAGCAGCCTTTTCCCTCATCTTGGTCGACCCCTCTTGCTAATTGCTCATGTTGGCATCCTATTGGCTCCTACACAACTTAGCCAATGACAAGCATAATTGCTAGCCTTGTGACATGTGTCCCCCTTTCCCCTTTTGTAAGAGCTTAAGGTAATTAAATAATTCAATTCAACTCTCATTGGACCTCTTAGTCTTCTGACCAATAGGAATCAGGCAAGCCATTGGGCTGCTGAATGCTCATTGGACCCCTTGGTAGACTGTCCAATAGTCTTCTAAGGAGCTTAATTTCTATTGGTTCTTTTATCAAGAAGTTTTAAATTGATTAGACTAATATTACTCTAGCCTAATTCTCATTGGTCCACCTCTATGGCCATCCAATAGGATTTGAGGGGAAGTTGGGGGCAACTAGCCTAGGAGCATGACATGTGTCCAGTATTTCCTTTGTGTAAAGGGAGAGCCTTGGAGTGTGTGTGTGTGTGTGTGTGTGTGTGTGTGTGTGTGTGATTCTCTCTCATCCCCTACAATAAGGGGTCGCCCCCTCCTTCCTAGGGATGTGGGAAGACTTTTTAGTCTTCCCATGACCATCCAAATTTCCCCTTGCTTTGGCCAAGAGTTAATTTTTGGAACCTTAGCCTATGGAAGTCTTAATGGAGCTGAACCTTAGGTCTTTTAAGCCCCATTGAAGCACATTGCTCTTTTGGATCCCTATTTTTCCTCCTTTGGATCCTTCACAGAGATCGGGATGGCAACATTACCAATATTCCAGCTTTTACTCCCTTGGTACTTCCCCATATTAAATGATCAATTTAACATGAGAGGGAGTATTAGATATTAGTTTTTATGACATCTTGTTGGTTCTAATAGAAAGAAGAGGAGAGAGAGAGAGATATTTACATTACCTTGGGGGACTGTAGTGAGAGAGAAGTAGATCGAAAGAGAGAGAGGAGAGATTAGAGATTAGAGAGAGAGAGAGAGAGAGAGAGAGAGAGAGAGAGAGAGAGAGAGAGAGATGGTTATCTTTTGCAGATAAAGATAAAAGGAAACAAAGGCGAGTCGACGTCAAAATCAGCGGCAAAGCGAGCATCACGAACATCGCTGATTGGAAATGTCATTGGTTAGTCAAAACTGATACAAATCAACCAAAAATGATTAAATTTATGTTTTTTCAATACATTTCACATTTAAAACATTATAAAAATCATGAGAAAAACTATTATATCAAAATATTAAAGAACTTAATAATAAAGTTGTTTATGCATTAATTTCACAACAAAATGGAAATTTAATTGGTTAAAAGTTCATTTGCATTTAAATTACATATTGGAAAACAAAATATCTTGCATAGTTTTGCATACTTAGTAGCATGTCTCATGGGAGAACTTGAGAAATTGATATTTGGAAAAATTTAATAGAAATTTACAAGTCTTTGTAATTACATTGATGTTTTGAGTTAAAATGATAAAAAAAATGTAAATGATTTTAGAGTCGTGAGATAAAATGTAGTGATCTGTCAAGTGATTATTATTTTAGTGAAATTGAATGGTATTATAGTTAAAGTGAATCATAAATTGGCAAATTAAGTAAAGTTTTACTTAGACGATGCTTGATGGGATAAAATATATTTGAAAACGCATTAAGTAGTGTATTTGTGGCTATTTTAAAGCATAAAAAGGATTTGCACGAATGCGTAAGTGGAAAATTAGTATAAATTATATATAGTTGGACTACGTTAGTAAGACTTGGAAGGATTAGTCATTTTTGTGCGTCCGCCAAAAAGGGGCTAGCCATGGAATCTGCAAGAAGTAAAGAAAAGCTCTATATATTCAACTTCTTGAATATCTGATGCAGTGTATTGCAAGGGAGAAGAGGCAAGGAGATAAAGAACATAAGTAAAAGATAGAGTGAAGAGTGCAGGAGAAGGTTTTTCTTTATATAGAGGGGTGAATCAATTTCAAGTGGGAGGAGGAGCAGACCACAAAAACACGGATGGAGCAGGATGAAGAAGAGCAAAGAAGATGGCTAGTCCTAAATTTCAGATACAAATAGGAGCGTAGCCATGGTTTGTGACCAATATTGGAAGCCACCACGGAGCACTGTTAAAGAGCGGCGCTGATCAGAGAAGTGAGAAATTTCCTTTGATGCCTCCAAATTTTGTAGTAGAGGATTGAAGACCGACCTGAAGTTGAAGGCATAGTAAGAAGGGGTTTGGTGGGCAGAGACTGGGAAAGATTAAGGGGAAGCAGAAGAGGGTCTCATGAGCAGAACATCATAGAGAAGTGGATGCAAGAAACAATTTTACAGGGTTGAACAAGGATGAAGCAGAGGAGGAAAGGATAGATTTAAGAAGACTTGAAGTTCAAGCAACAAATAGGGCCGCCATGGAGAGTTCTCCTTTAATTATTTCCATCGGTCGCTTATCTCCAATCAGCCTCGATGAGCGACGAACATTCTCTCTAAATTTTCCTCGCTCTCGCGGTGTCTCTGTTTGATGTAGAGCTTATCAATTTTTTTTTGTTTTCACTTTCAAAAATAGTGTTAAATATTTTAAGTTATCTTTGAGATCTAAGCGGCCAGTCCCACACAGAGACGAGAATTGAAAAACACCCACTGATTTTCAGGTCGTTTTCAGTGTGCAAGAGTACTTTATCCAGGGAACTTTTTTGCCTCAAGGGTACTTTATCTGGGTGGCAGATTTGATTGAATATTTTGAGTGAGGGTGTGCTTCATGTTTTTATTTATATTTGGGGAACTAAAGGGTGTTTGAAGCTGAAGTTTGTTGTTTCTTCCATGTGAAGTTTCTGGGTTGTTGTGGGTAAATGGTTGATGATGTTTTTTCCTTATCGTATGTAATTTGTGATGATGGAACTCTAGTAGGAGAGTTAGTGTAGGAGTTTTAGTTTGACATGTGAGAGTATTTGGGACGTTTTTGAGACGTATGATGGAGTTAAGGGGTGTGTTTGTGTTGAAGAAGATTGAAGAAGGGGTTAGTGAGAAGTGAAGCACTAAAGTTTATTAAGTATGTTGAATCAGGGAATGTTCTTCATCCTATTTTTTTTGCAGGAGATCACATTTAAAGTGTGGGAGAAATGATAGCCTCCAATTTCATCATAAAAAAGGCTAAAAGACGTGTGTTTCTTATTACACTGGATAATTTTTACCTTTATTTATTGGCATATATGCCTGTGGGTAACCTTGTTGCTATACAATTTGGTATCCAATATTCATTGTAAATGCTCTTGGCTTATTTACCGGGTTCGCACTTGTGAATTCCAAAGCATAAAAACTCTGTCTTGCTTTAAAAAGATCAATCCATAAGCCATGTAAACACATGAAAGCCTATCCTAAGGTTTCAAAAATTATGTAATCTTTTCAAATTTTGAATAAAGAAAAAGGCAAAGGGAGAGATGTTGTGTGATTTGGGGAGTTAGAGGAGGTTGTAACCAACTTCTCTTTCTTAGCCCATGCATGACATCTTTCCAAACTCTTTTTGGTTGGCACAACTCTCTTTCTTGCTTCTCTCTGTGCGAATACTTCCTATCTATGGTACTTCCTATCTATGGAGGGAGAGAGTGAGGATGGCTTTCTTATTTATTTGATGTTTGCCCTAGATTAGGCAAGTTTCTTTGTGTGTGCATGGCTATGGCCATTCTTGAGAGAAGAGAGAGAAGGTGTGTAATTTGTGTGTGTGTGATTCTTGAGGGCATTTCTTGCAGTTTGTGGCTATGGAGCACTCCAATGCATAGAATTTGCATGCTTTGAGCCTGCATCATTGTATTTTGGTGTGCTTGGAAGGTAGTGGTTCACATGCACACCTTACTAAGTAGCATATACCCTATGCTTAGTAGCTTGCATAACATGCTAGCTAGCATTTTTTGGTAGCATACACACAATGCTTAGTAGCATATAGTCCATGACTGACAGCTTATGGGATATGCTAGCTAGCGTACACTCCATGTTAACTACCTATTGTTCATGCTTGATAGCATACACACCATGCTAACTAGAATATGGGACATGCTTGGTAGTGTTCACACCATTCTTGGTAGCATACATTCCATGCTAAATAGCTAGCATAGTGTTCATTCTTGATAGCCTATAGGCAATCTATAACCTAATTGCTAGAAACTCTTGGTCCCATTCTGAGTTGTTGGGGGCATGGATCGTGATCCGTGCTAGAGCACATTTTCCAAATTTTTTTTTCCGAAGTGGTTAGGCATGGTTTTGGACAGTCTACTGGTAAAATCCTTCTGGATTTGAAGGCTGGGGAACATGGATTGTGATCCGTGTTCCATCACCAATTTAATTGTGATGCGTGTTCCATCACCAGATTTAATTGTGATGCTATGGCTTTAAAGCTCTTGGCTTGTTGAGTAATTTGATAAAATATTTTTGAATTTGGAGCACTTTTACTCCCTCTTTTAGCCTTGGACAATTTGCAAAAATCCCCGCTTGATTTTGATTTTTGTGGTTTGATCAATATATTTGGTATTGGTTGCTCACATAGACTTGTTGAGGGAGATAAGTGGATCATACCTATCGAATTTGATGAAGAACTCTAGCCCGAGTGCTTGTAGAAAGCAGAAGATCGTCTTGTTCTATAGGTCATCAAAAAGCTAATCTCTCTCTCTCTCTCCCTCTCTCTCTCTATCTCTCTAACAAAATGCAAATGAGACCTATTTTGCCCTATTTTGGCTATATCTGTCTGACTTACCCACAATCCCAAGTGCACTCTTACCTTTGCCTTGATTTCTCATGGTATATCACTGGCGGCTCAAACGGCTCATAATTTGGACATTCTATTGTTATTTGCCCTTGAGTCTACGAATTTGACCTATCGTAAGTTGACCAAAAGTTTGACTTGCACCAAATATCTTAAAACTTGACATCCTTGAAGCTCTTGCTTTTCTAGTTTGGCATTTGATTTTAGAATTCAATTTTGGCTCTCTTGGGTATTTTTATTTTTTATCTTTATTACCTAAAACTTAAAAAAATTACTAAAATTTATTATTATTTGGCCAAAAATTAGCCAAAATTATTTCTCACACTCATATATACATACTCTTGCTCTAGGCATCATGACTGTCAAAATTTTATCAATATAGCTTATTAATATGCATGATAAGAGGTAAAAACCATATAAAAGGAAAATTAAGCAAAAAACATATTTTATGCACTATACACATGAATTCTCATCATCTTGCAAGAGGTTTCTACTTCCCCCTTTCCATGTTGAGTCATCCCAGACAAAAGGCTGTGAAATGTGCATAGACAACAACATTATGTCTATGCAAAGCCGTGTAACGTGGTCCTAGTCTCGAGGGGTTCACTATGTGTAAAACTACTATATCATGTGCGTTCAAGACATGTTTGTAAAACACCTTATCTGTGAATTTTGTTAAGAATATAATGTACCTTTTTCTTTTAAAATCTGTAATTTTGTTCTAAATTTGAAAAAATAATGCCCTTCTGTATATATATTTCTTTAAGTTTCAAGAACTTTAAATACCCTTCTGTTGAACTCACATGATAGGTTACATTTTTATTAGGTGACCTCCCCGGGGTCTTAGTATGCCAGTGGAAGAAATGCATGGGGCAACACTATGTGTGGGACGGGTGTCTAACCTCACTCCTATCTTATTGCAGACATAGCAAGAAACACAAATATAATTGTCAATCCATGGGACGAACTTGACTCGACTAGTGCATAGAGGCTACAAGAGGTTGTCAATCTCTTGGAAAACAACAAACAACTTGCATCTAACTCAAGCTACACACAAATGATAGAAATCACCAAAAGCTAATTTCTCATCGACAAATAAATCACAACCGTTACAACATCAAACGACATCCAAATGCTACGCAACTTCTAGGACATGTTTATAAGACCTAAGCACACATGCTTATGGTCTCAAATTTCACTTTAGGTCAAGTGCAAAAATCATGATTATTAACAATAGTGAGTTTTTTACCTAGTCATTTTTGACCCAAAATGTATCTAAATGCTTAGCAATGATGCCCCAATACCCCGCCTATACTTAGTTTATGATTTTGAAACTTAAATTCCTACTTATGATGAAATTAAGCCGCGGGTCGACGACGTCAAAAGCTACGGATTACCATGAAATGCTTACGTCAATGCGTAGAGCTCTTACCTGTGATTACAACGCCAACAAAAGTCACTGCAATGTGACAACTGGTAAGGGAGTAGGAAGCGCAAGAAGGAGAGAATTGTGCACTGTTAGCTCACGCTGTGTTTCTGTCATCCAAAAACTTATAAAATTGGCTTTCATACCTTAGCCACTATTTTTGTGGTCAAAACTAATCATCTGAGAGCTCTAACTAAAGACAGGTTCATACAATATGGAAGCTTGTAGGCTTGGCTCATCAATTACACTGTTTATTTTAAAAGTAGGAGCTACAACATTCCCGATTCATCAAAATAATAAGTCTTTTACAATAAGATCTCCAGAAAATGTTATCTGAGTTAGCTTGCTGCTAACATTTCCCCCCTCCTCGACTCTGTCGTCCCTTGACACAGCTTCATGGACTGAAGTAGTCTTCAGGTTGACGGCTAGCGAGGAGGTCTTGAAGCGCATGGAGTGCTTTCTCATATCTGAGTCTTGTTTCTTTGTCAGGAACCTGCAAGAACTGCTTGGTGACTCTGTTTTTAAGCTCAATGACTAAATAGCCAACAAATCTGGATGAAAGGTTGCTTATCATTGGCCCAAATATCTTCGTTCGCCAAGTGAAGAAACTTGTATAGAATGTTTCTTGAAACGCCAAAATATTGCTAGAGGGCAAAACATGCATCGGGCGTAGAAGCCGTAAAGGACTTCTTCGGAAGGCTGGCCACTTAGGTCATAACACAGACCCTTATTGCCTTTTACGAAAGACATCCATGGTGCTCCGGCTTGCTCTGGCTCGTGAAAATCTTGAATACATGTGAGCAGCATTCTGCAAATCGTATACAACAACATGGCACATGAGAGGTCAGGGAGGCTGTTGAAGAAAGTCATGGCATGTTGGACGGATACGCCGTGACGGACGTCAGCACAGCGAGAACTCACCTAACAAGATTTGTCAGCTAAGGACAAAGCTCGACCCGCAGGCGCCTGAAAGCATAGCAATGTCTAAGTCACAGTCTTCAAGAGTGCGTAAGAGGAAACTTCCTACAACGCTTTCTAGAGCCGAACACCCATCAAACAATCTCGAAACACCACAAAACTTGAAGGAGACCCTACTAACACCAATAGGTCGCTCTCCCTAAGATGTATGAACCAAAACCCCAACCCAAAACACCCGGTGCAAAATCACGTAGGATGTCTGGCCGAATTTTGTAGGTCCTCGTTTCCAAAATATAAAGTGCCTAATGTGTAGCTCTACTCAATGTGAATGCATGGATATGCTGCAATGAAAAATCAGACAACGTATGCTCACCGAATCACCAGATGAAGCTCGTAGATGGAGCTCGCAAAACCGGACCGTATGCGCGCAATGTAGGTATCGGCGTGTAGCTCTCGTCGGGGGCAACACACTGCACTTCTCCGCACTCGATTCCGACCACCGGTGCACACGTAGCGTCAAGATGAAGCTCACACTCTCTCTCATACACAGTACGCTCATCACAGACTTCAAAACTTTTTTGTTAAAAATGACAAAAGGTTTTTCATTAAGGTCAAAAAGTGGTATAAATAGCTTACAATTCTCAAACCCTAAAGTTCCAAATCAACCATCTACTCAATCTAACTGTCAAAACTGGGATACAATCTGGAAACTTCTGTAAGTCCCAATATTTACGAGGTGAAATGTCGAGTTTTCTCAATAAATGAATAATTACAAAAAATGATAATCTATCCAGTAGTCAGTTTTCGTAGGGTGTGTCTAGCTTCTAACACTCCCCCCCTCCTTGCTCATGTCATCCCCAACATGGATATTGAGCTGCTTCTTTATCTTATGGTTTCGCGCATCTTGAGGAACGACTCGTATCTTGCATGTAAATCCAACAGTGTTGGGCCGAATATATCAGTGTTGATGGTGAAGAAGCCGATGTAGAATGCTTCTTCAAAGGCCTGGAGGTGATAGGATGGTAGAAACATTATCCTTTGATACAATGCATGTATCCCCTCCTTGGAAGGCTGACCAGACAAATCATATGCACATCTGTAAGTATCTTGAAAGAAGAAGATACTGTCTGTCACCTGGCCCGGTTTGAACGTCTCGAGAACTGCCAAAAGGGTTTTGAAGATCTTCCTCATCATTATGCAAGAAAGGTCAGGAGAGCCAGTGAACAATTTGATGCACCCGTTAGGGTTTTCACCATGTATTGAACACTTATTCTCTCGCCTACCTTTAAACCTGGCAGCTTTGTATAATTCATCCAAGTAGGTTGGCTTCTTTGTAGTATCTTCTGGGCCTTCCACGTCCGTATCCTTGGTAGAGGACAGAAGCTTAGGTTATCTCTGATGATTTTGGGTGCCTCTACCAAATGGATTAGGTACTGTGGATACTTCATCAGCCACGCCTTTCTCCACCTGGGCTGGGAGTCGACTATCAACTAGGCCCCTTCAGGCTGGGAGATATCTTCATGTAGAGTGGCACTCTCGGCTCTTCTCTAATCCTCTTGTTGATGGTGGCGGCTTCGTACTTTAGCAAAGGATATGGAAGTGAGGGCTGTAGCCATTCACGCCGGAGGTTTCTGGCGTCGATCTTCTGAATGGTCATGGATTAAAAAACCCTCTGCTCCCATTCCAAGGCTTCCTTGGCCATTTCTCTGATTTGTGCCTCTATGGCCTTGCGCAGCTTCTCTTCCTCTTCTTGTGTCAGATCTTGTGGCTCTTGAGAAGGTACTACTATGATTTCCTCTTGCATGGGTGTGTCCACAGGATCTGCCACATTCTCTAGGTCTATGCCTTCCATGGCTGCTGGCCCTGTGCCTGGCTGCTCTTTTGCCTGTTGTCCTCTCAACTCTTCTATCTGCTTTAGGAGTGTCTGTTTCTCTGCTTCAGCTTCTTCTCCCATGTTCAGGAGGAGGTCGTTCAACTCGGCATTTATCTTCTCCGCCTCCTCGAGCTTTCTCTTGATAATTTCTAGCTCATCTTGCATTGCTTTCTACTCTTCTTCCATGCGTTTTTACATAACCACTGACCCTTCCGCCATCATCAACCTTTGCCTTTTCTCTAAAGTCAACTTTTTCTGAAGCTCTTTCATCTGTTCTTCATAGATCTAGCTTTCTGTAGTGGTGTGAGTCGATCTAGTAGCTCTGACTCTGGTAGGAGATGCCCGTAGCCGCTGGATGGTTTGATCTTTAACTTTAAGCTGGTCCTTGAGCTCAAGGACCTCATCCTGGATAGCCTCCTGGTCTATTTTTGCATTTTCTTTGGCATTTCACATGGCCTCAACTTCGTTGGACTCCTTAGCAAGTTGTAGGGTTAGGTTATCCCTTTCCCTCTCTGCATCTGTCAAAGACTTGCTGAGTTGTCTATACTCCTCTTCGGCTCCTTGCAGTCTTTGAACTGCTGCTTGATTTTCTCTTTCCATTTCTTGGTATCTTTGCAATGCCTTTTACAGATTTGCTTGCAGCTCTACTTCTCTCTCTATCTGCCTTTGGCTTTGTTTTTGTAAAGTGTCAACTTCCAGCTTTATCTGCACTTCAGTGGCTTTGAGAGTTGCCATTTCACTTTTTGAGACCATTGACTGTGCTCTTAGCTCGGTTAGCTTTGTCATCACCACATCCCAATCAATGGTGGGCGGGTGCAGGTCCATTGTATCAGTGGCCATCTCCTTTAGCTCTACTAACCGTAGGCTTTGAATTTTCTCTTTGGGCCCCGTGCTTGCCAAGTCGAATGCGACTGTGGCAGCCTCTTCTTTTGTATATCCGGCAGCTAATAGTTCTAGAAATGTGTTTTATGATTCATTTGGCTCTGGTTGTCCACTTTTAGGCTTAGCCTCTTCCTTTGGTTCTTGCTCCTAGCTTTGTTCTTGCTTGGACTCTTCTTGGTCTTCTGGTTTGTCTTGCTCCTCTTTGTCTTCTTGTGAAGGGCTACGAGGAGGTGGTGAGGGAAGTGGGCTGGACTCAGGGCTGGCCGGTGGAGTTGTTGGCTTTTTCTTGAAATCTCTGTTCGCCTTTGTCTTCCTTTCTCTCTCTTGGCCTTCCTGCTCTTCTAGCAGTTTCTGTCGAACTTGCTCCACTTCCTCTTCTGTAAAGGGTACATGTGGGATATTCTTTGCTGTGGCATCAAGAATCTCAAAATTCTTAATGTAATCATCAAATCTGTCTCTGTGCACCCTTTGGGATGATCCCGACATTGCTGCTAGAGACGGCTTCCATAGCTCGTCTAAATCTCCTTTGAGGGCTCTTTTTGCCTGAAGCTTTCCATCAGCCTCTCTAGACGTGCCGCTTTCTATGATTTTGTCTCTTTTACTGGCACTTGGGCAGATTCTTTCTTTCCCTTCTTTAGCTCTGGCTGCTCTTCTTGCACGGTTTCTAACCGGCGTTTCAAACGTGTTGCCACCCTTGGTGCTTTGGGCTCTTCATCTTCCTTATCTTCCTTGAGCCTCAGCCAATCGTTTTGTGATGGAGGGTCGTGCCATCTTCCCTTGGCGTGCAATGCCCCATAAATCACCTAGCCCCGGCACGATGTATGTGGGGTTCTTGTTGCCCATCTTCACCAAATTATCATGTACATAAGCTGCATAATTGATGATCTTCGGCTTGCTTTTGTGCATTGCCCAGGTGAATGTTGTGGCAATTGCTGCAGGCGGCATCCTGTACTTTTGTGGCCGCTTTGTACACATATGGAAATATTGATTGTACAGCTGACTCATAATTGCCACTTTGGGGTTGGCAATATCTTCAAAGGTATAGTTGGCTTTCTTTTCAGTGTACACCTTTACTTCATCTCTTCTTTTGGTTACACTATCCCCTTGTTGGAGAGGTCTAGTGCAGCTGCCACTACTCTTTCTGTGATTAGAATCTCAGTGCCTGGCTTGCCCTGCAGATCTATAATCATTGAGTTCCTGCGGTAGCATTGGTAGCTCTATCGCGTTTCCTTCGGTGTCTTTGAACACGCCTTGGTAAATCTTTAGATCATTGGACTCTAGGAGATCTTCTTGGATCCATGTGCTTGTTGGCTTTAGAGTTCCTTCTGGTATGACGAAGGGATCTACCTCTTCTAGGTAATCTTTTATGGTCATCCTTTTCTTCTTTGCCGGTGACTTTGCGGCTGCCATAGATCCTGTTGCACTCAGTAGTCCGAAGTTAGCGTTTTTTCCATATCAGCTGAGAAACTGAGTTTTATCTATCCAAATGACTTGAAAATTGAAAATAAATCTTAAAAGGAACTTGTGAAACTGTGCATGTGCTCACAGTGCAATTCTGGCCAAAAATTTTCATTAGACATCCTACGCGCAGGATGTATTTTTCATCAGATTTGGGTGATATTTGACATGCTGGTGGTCCTTGGCCTGTACAACATGGCTATGTGCTTGGATTTGGATTTGGGCATCAAAAAGTGGATTTTTGGGCTGATTCAGGCTTTAGGTCAAAAATTGGGTAGAAAGTCCACAACAGGTAGCAAATGATGTCTAAATGGGTTGAAAATTGATATATGGGCTCATTGCACCATGGTATTGGCTCCCATGATGTCACTCTTTGCTAAGAGGGTCAAAAATATGCTGGAGACATCCTACACGTAGGATGTCTATTTCATCAAAATGGCTTGGGATTTGTTCTGTGGGTAGTTCTTGGCATGTGGAACATGGCCATGCTCTTGGATTTTGATTTTTACAAGAATTGATGTTGGTAAGAGCCTGTGTAGTGTTTTTGGGCTCAAAAAGTGTATCTTGAAGGTGTTGGGGGTAAAAAATGATTAGAATGGCTTCAAACTTGGTATATGAGCTCTTGAAGATGATAAGAAAAGATGTGGAATGTAAAAATACCTGTTGTAGGCCAAAAATGTCAAATAGACATCCTACGTGTATGATGTCTACTTCATCAATTTTTGCAGGTAACCACACAGATTGGTTGGCTACGTGCTCATCAATGTGTTGGTGCAAGTTTCATGTGATTTGGACAAGTTTTGGTAGGTCTATGGCCCATTATTGTCTCTATGCCCTAACTTTGCGTTTTTTCATGCATATGAGGTCAATGTTGGTCCAAATGTGATGAAACTTGGTGGCTAGCATGTAAAGGCCATTCAAAAAATGTGTGTGATGAGAAATGTTGGGATCTTTGCCCAGAAATGCCCTTGAGACATCCTACGCATAGGATGTCTCCTGATGATTTTTTCATGGAATCTGTCACTAGTGCCTGCCCTTAGTCCCCCTGAGTCCCTTTTAAGCCTAATTTCAACAAAAAAGTCAAATGGATAGAAAGTAACTCTCTGTGTGGATTTCAGAGCCTCCAAGCCGTCTTGTGACTTTTGGAGTGCTTTTCGGCGATGAAATTTCTTGACATTGGTCTCCATAGCTTCCCGATCCCTTGGGGATCCTTGCCGTATGTTTTTTGTCGACTTTGGCTTCACTAGAGCTCCATTTGGCAATTTGTCGCTCTAGAAGCACCTGTGGTTGTGTTTACAAGTCTTCGATGATTTGTGGTGGTCTACCACCATAGGACTTGGTTGTTGATGGTTTAGGCAAGCCGCTCGTGAAGTTTGGTGGCAAACGGACATGCGGTTTGGTCGCGAGAGCTATTTGACACTTTGTGTGTCTGATGCCGTTTCTGAAGTTTAGTGCCGCTTCGGGTCACCTTTTGGTCATGTGGGCTACATAGACTTGTCGAGCATGTCAATATGCTCCTACCCATGAATTTTGGTAGCATTTGGGCACCTTTTCGCCGATTTCCCATTTGGTGGCCTCTTGCGGGATTCTAGGAATTAGGGTTTTTCGTGATGGTTTTCTACTGCCTTTGGACATCCAAGACTGGTCTCCTATGCTAGGGTAAGTTACCGATGAAGTCTCGTTGCTTTTGGGTTAGCCGTTAGGTGGGCGCTTCTACTTGTAGGTCTCTACTGCCTGCTTTGTGTGTGAACCCTATGCTAGTTTTCGCGACAAAACAACAAACATGCACGAAAAGCTCAAGCTAGTGAGCCTACCTCTCATGTCTGAAGCCCGTCGGGTAGTCGTGCGCGTCGTAGAAGCTGCTGGAAGTTCCGCTCGCTCTAGGTGGCAGATGCTCTCTCTCAAAGGACAATAGTGAAAATGAGCTAAAAATGAGGTGACAATTTCTTATAATGGAGGTCCCCGAACCACTTTTCATGTAATTTGACATGTGCTCCCAACTTCTTGCGAGATGCGGTTTAGGCTCAAAAATTTCTTGATTTGGACTCCATTTGCCCTATTTACCAGAAATTTGGCATTTCGATCAAAATTTGGCTAAAACATGCTTTCCGCTCCAGTCTCATAATTGCACCCCCACTGTACCATAGGTTTTCCTATAGTCACTGATCATCCCCATATTTTTTGTTTTTCATTATGACTGTTTTTTGCTTTTTGTATTTTTGAAGTTTTTCTGTCGAAAATTAGCAAACTTAAAAGGAAAATAGCAAATCAAACCCAAAAAATCCCCAAAAATCATAATAAATCAAAAACATCACCGCAAAACATTATATACACTCACATACACTTTATATGGCCGGATTTCTCTGTTTTACCAATATTTTGCCCGAAAAATGGCTATTTCTACTTATGTACACACACCTAGGGGCTTGATTCGGCATTTGGCCCCATATATCTATAGATACATGCTGTATAAGGGCATAAGTACTTGGGTTAGTCTATAAAATTTTGCAATCAAACAACAACCCTTAAAAATAGTTGAAATCATGCCCTTTTTTTCTCTTTCTGCTATTGGTTCCGCATTTGAGAATGCATCCCCCCCTCCTAGCCGGAGTCCTCCCGGACGACAAGGTATCGCCTCGGAGTATGTGCCGTGCATAGGTTTAAAAAATTTATGCTAATGCTTGGCCGATTAATGTGGCCCTATTTTATGCATACTCAACCAATGCATGGAAAAATTAATGCTGTGCAAGAGAAGGGTATAAGCAAGATACTTATTGGCATTCGTTGTCGAGGTTTCCTGTTTTCTTGGCAAGTAACAGTTGTAGCTCTACTGCTCTGTGTTTTATTGTCTTTCTTACAAAAGGCAGTCACTTTGCCGCTACTGTTGATATGGCCGTAGTTGTCTCTTTGGAGAGGATTGGCTTGGCCGGAATGGCCGTAGACCGTATCTCTTTTGCTTTCCATTTGTAGCTTGTTTTTGCCGGTTTTTTGCTACTTCCTTTGTTGCCATTGTTTTGTTGCTTATTGGCATCCACATAAGCCGGTTTTCCGGTTGCAAATGCAGCTGTCTGCCTTCCGATGTTGCTTGTACTAAAGGGAGTTCCTTTTGCTTTTGTTTCGGTATCCAAATGCGAGTAACATTTGGGTTATTGCTGAGCATTTTCTTTGGGATCCATATCTGTTTTATGCCCTTGGTTGTTGGTTGAACTATTTGCTTCGGTTGAATTCTTCCGTTGTATTGTTTTTGGTCTGCCATGTCATTTCTATCCTTCCGTATCCATACTTGTTTCCCTTGTTTTGGTAACCTAGATCTTTGTACTGCGGTCGGTGACTTCATATGTATGTAGTTAGCATGGTTGGATTTTATCTGTTTGTTAGCCTTGGGTATCATGTTGTTCTTTGGTGGCACTCTTGATTTTGGCTCTTTTTCCAGTGATTGCATTGCTGACAGCTGATTATTCCGGTATTTCTGAGCAAAGGCTATTATCTGTTGTTCTTGTGCATGCTGAATTTTGACTGCATTCGCATTCCAATCTATCTGCACATTGTACTCTTTTTGCCAAGGTTGTCCCAACAATATTGGGTGTCGTGTGCTTTCATCCTTGACTACATAAAATTTGTGTGGGTAAATATATTGATGTACTTGTACATGCAATATAGTCCATCCTAATGTTTTCAACGAGTGTGATGTACTACTTTCCAGCACTTGAGGAGTAGGATGAAGTTGACCTGTGGACTTGAGCTGTTGGTATAATCTATAAGAGATCAAATTTGCTTGAGCTCCAGAATCAAGCAATGTCGTCGATTCAACTTGATTGCTATCCACTTTGACTACAATTTTGGCTCCACTGTGTCTTCATCCAACTTCGTTAGTCGAATGGCAGTGATTCGCAATGGTGCTCCACTTTGTTGTTGTTGTCGCAGAAGTCTTCGTTTTGTAATGCATTCTTTTGCTTCTGCTTGAGCTTCTTCTCGTACTCTCTGTTTCTCCTTCATTCGTTGTTTTCCTTGATGGATTTGTATAATTTTATCGTGTGTTTATGGTAAATGATATTTCTTCAATCGGCACCCACTAATCCAATTGGGCATTTCTTCACCTGCTAATGTAGCAAGCTTGCCAGCTCCGCTTTGTGATAGATCACTAATCACAAAGGGTCCCATCCCTCACTTTTTAAGTTTCTTGGCATGTTGGTTCAAAGTATAAACAAGTACATAATCACCCGTTTTGAACTCTTTCGTGCGCACATGCTTGTCAAAAAACTCTTTTTGTCTTCTCTTTTTAGCATAGGTCGAAGCTACAGCTTGCAAGCGAAGTTCATCTAGCTTTTCAAGGTCATCTATTCTTGAAGAGAGCTCATGCCCTGTCGATTCTAAGCGTTTCGCTACTCGTAGAGTTGGAATTAAAAATTCTATGGGTAATATAGCATTTAGACCAAACACCATGTTTTACGGTGTCGTTCCTATCGATGTTTTGTAAGCTACTCTGTATGCCCATATTGTTGAGTGTAGCTGCTGATCCCAATCTTTTCTTGACCCTAACAAAATTTTAGTGAGAACTGTGCATAGTGTTTTAGTTGTGGCCTCAACTTGTCCATTTGCTTGTGGATGGTATGGAGCAGATTTCCTATGTATGACCATGAATTCCTCTAGCAGATATTCAATGACTTCATTAAGAAAATGTGTTCCATGATCACTGACAATTTCTATTGGTAAACCGTATCGTACAAAAACATTCTCATACAAAAATTATGCAGTGGTTCGTGCATCTGCTTTTTGCGTTGCCTTGGCTTCCGCCCATTTTGTGAGATAGTCCGTAGACACAATGATATATTGGTTATGGGTTCGATATGCAGGGGGTGAAATAGGCCCCACAAAATCAATGCCCGATTTTGCAAATGCTCTTGCTCCCATCATTGGCCGTAGCGGCATCTCATCTCTCTTTATCGGCACCTTGGTGCGTTGACATGCGTCACAATGCTTTACAAACTCTTCAGCATCCATATGAAATGTAGGACACCATATTCATGCGGTTAAGGCAATTTTTTCCGTCTTGTCGACCGAAAAATGGCCTCCACTTATTCCGCTATGTGCATGTTCTAAAATCAGCAGGTATTCACTTTCACTTGCACAGATTCTAAGTTGATTGTCCTTTCCTCGCTTATAGAGTTGGTTCCCAATTAACTGAAAGTCGCGAATCTCCAACTCTTTAGCCCTTTTCCGTGCTCTTGTTATGTTTTCAGGAAACGTCCTGGTGGTTAAGAAATCAATGATATATTGACTCCATGCAGGTGCAATGTTTACCTGAAACAATGTCGCGTGATCCACTGGTCGTTTGGCCCTACATATAGTACAATTGGTAACATAAGAATGTGTGTCCACATACATAGCTGGCCAATAAACTCCTAATTGTTTCAATCTCTGGTGTGTTTTCACTATTGAACAATGAAATGCACAATCCTGGATATGTGCTTCTTCAAGATAACACTCGAATTCTTCCGGATTTATACATAATCATAGAATTTGGTCCGATCCTAGATGATACAGCTGTCCTGCAATCAACTGAAAGTTTTTTTTTTGTCAAATTGTTTGTTGTTTGGATCTTTATTCCGTATTATCAAAACTACCTCCAAAGGAAAGAATGCTAACAATGTCCTGAGACCATTTGGGTATCATTTCAATGTTGAAAAGATAAGCATCTGGTATGTCATCATCTACTCCTTCAGGAGCTTCCCCGTTGTGTATCCTTGAAAGATGATCCACTCGTAGATGGGTTTTACCCTTTTTGACCACCACTGTGAAATCAAACTCTAGCAATATAATAAACCAGCGTACAATTCTCCCTGTATTGCATGGTTTATTTACCAGATACAAAAGAGCTTGATGATCTGTGAAGAACACAAATTTTTTTGCGAGCAAATAATGCCGAAATTCCTTTACAGCATAAATCATTCCTAACCCCTCTCTTTCGGTGGTTGTGTAGTTCTTTTCCGCACTGTTTAACTATCGGCTTGCATAACAAACTGAAAAATTATTGTTCTGTCTCCAGGTTGAGCCAGAATACTCCCGATTGCATATGCAGAAGCATCAATGTGAACATGGAATATCTTTTCCCAATCTGGTGCTTTAAGTACAGGTGCTGATACAAGGTTTTCCTTCAGCTTTTGGAATGAAGTTTCACACTCCTCGGTCCAGTCGAAATTGACTAGCAAACGATACAGAGGTTGTGTGATGACCGCATACATATATATGAACCTTCGATAATACCCATAGTGTCCCATGAATGATTGTACTTGTTTCGCATTAGTAGGACTAGGTAGGTCTACTATGACTTTGACTTTGTCTAGGTCAGTGGTTATGCCATTTCTTGAGACAATGTGTCCTAAGATGTGGCCTTGCCTTACCATAAAAATATACTTTTCCGGGTTAAGACAGATTCGATATGTCCTGCATTCTTCAAATACCTTTTGCAAATGGTCAATATGTTCCTGTCGTAGAAGAGAGTGTACACAAAGATCATCCATATATATTTCTAAGAATATTATCAGGTATTCTTTGAATACGTGCGTCATTAACCTTTGCAAGGTAGTTGGGGCATTAGTTAAGCCAAACAGCATAACTCGATACGCATATATTCCCCATTCTGTGGCAAACGCTGTTTTTTTGTTGATCCTCCATTGTAATTGCCAGTTGGTTGTATCCTGAAAACCCGTCCAGAAAGGAATAAGCCCGTTTTCTGGCCACCCTCTCAAGTACATGTTCTGTGAGTGGCAAGGGATAATTATCCCTTATGGTGGTTGCATTTACCTTTTTGGGGTTTACACATACTCGCAGTTTTTAGTTCTTTTTGGGGACTACCACAATGGGTGACACCCAATCTGTATGTTCGATTTCATAGATGAATTCAGCTTCCATCAGCTTGTCAATTTCCTCTTTGATTCGTTTAGCAAATGTGTCATTATATGTATAAGGATGCTGTTTGCTAGGTTTTGTATCCGATTTCACAGGAATTGTATGTTGGCATATCGATGGATCAACTCCTTTGAGGTCTTAATAGGACCATGCAAACACATCTTTATACTTCTTGAGAAGTTGTGTTAGTCGTTCTTCTTCCTTAGGCTCTAAATCGGTTGCTATATAGACCGGCTGAGGCTTTTCACTTGGTTCCGCGAGGTCTATCCTTTTTGCAGTTTCTGGCCCATCGTAAGATTCCTGGTTGGTTCTTTCCCTGACTGGTGGTGTCATTATGATTTTTCTGTCCTGGATGGTGAATTTCCGATAGTGCGATGGTACATTCATGTTTTCCTTCTCTGACTCCCCTTTACCATCACTATCTTCTTCAGTAGTCCATATCTCTCGTAAAGACCGTTTCAGTTCTTGGTATTTCTGTTTACGCTCCAGTTTGGTCCACTCTTGGTCTTTCGTTGTTTCTTTTTTTGATTTTTGAGAACTTTGTGATTTTGTTTTTGCTTTAGCTTTTCGTACTTGTTTTATTTCCTCTCGCATTCTTTCCTTTCGAACTTTTGAGAATCTTCCTGATATTTGATCTTTTACACAATCCTCTGCTTTTACAAGCATCAAATAGTGAGTTTTACCTTTTATCCTTGGCATCAGGTTCTCTCTTGCTTTGTTCCCTGCTCGTTTCCTTCTATAGCGTTCCTGGCGTCTAGGGTGCTGATTAGCAAAATCATAAAACTTGATATTCTCTGTTTTTCCCTCACACTCACTTGAGTTGTCTAAACAGTCATTATCTGCATCATTATTTATTTTCAGATGTTTAGAGGAGTTATAAAACTCTTCTTGTTATGGTGGTTCTATCATCTCATCTCCTCTTGGTATAATGCTTACCATGTAGTAGGGTAGCAGATCATAGCCATCCTTATCGCAAAATTTTGTTGTTGGACGATCTGTAATGGTACAGACATCCAATGTTTCTAGTATGTGTTCCCATTCTAGAGGTTCCAAGGCATCTTCAAGGAAAGGTTCCGAAATATACCCTTTGTCCTCAATTGCTCTTTCTAAGACGCATTCCTCTCTTCTTAAACTTCCACAATGTGAAGCTCGGCACATCCATAGCTCTTTTTCTTGGCCTAACCATGCTGGAAGTTCCGATCCTGCGACTGTAGCTGAATCAAACTCTTCCACTGGTGTCTAGTTCACATCCTTGTAACTATGGTCTTTCAGGTGTATTTTGGTTGTTGTCTCACCATGTCTGAGGTATATATGGTCGTAACCCCAATCTTGGACTATCTTCAATTGTCGCATGAATGGTCTTCCCAAGATAATCTCATAATCGTTCTTTTTGTCAGAATCGACTATTGCAAATGTATGTTCATACTCGATTTTGCACGAAGTGACAATCATTGTTTCTAAGAGTCTTAGAGGCTTCTCCATGAACCCATCTGCCAATTGCAATTTCATTCTGGTAGCTCTTAAAGCTGGTTTTCCCTATTTTTCCCAGATTTCCTTGGTGGCGATAGCAACTCTCGCTCCACTGTCAAGAATAGATTTGGAAACTACTCCTTGGAATTCTACTTATAGAGTGGTGTTTCCATCTTCTCCCTCGCAATACTCTCCAACCTTGTTTAATGGTACTGGCCTAGTGTTTAGTTGAGGCCTGTCCAATTCTCTAATCCCTTCCTGAAGCTTCGAGGTGGGGTCTTTCACTCCAAATTTTTCTAGGCATTTACCTATTGTGGTCCACATGTTTGGTCTTAACCTTAGGAGTTCGGCTAATGTGATTGTGCATGCCACCGGGGTGGACAATAACTCAATCAATCCTTGTGAATCCATCACTTTGTTAGAAGAAAGTCTTTGAGATGGGATTGCTCTCACCTCAGACTTGGCTTCATACTCTCCTAGGTAAGAGGGTAGAGTTTTCAGCGAGTCTGGTTGGCTGTGCCCCAAACTAATTGATCCCTGGTCTCCCCCTTGTGAATGTATATCAAAGTTCATTTGCGACCTTGCCTCAAATTCTTCAATAGGAGGTAAGATCTCATTCTTCTCTTTTCTCGTGCTATTCATGTGGTTACTCACCCTCTTAGCCTCGTTGGCCTCACTGATTTGCTTCTTGGAATTCTACTTGTAGCGTGGTGTTTCCATCTTCTCCCTCGCAATACTCTCCAACCTTGTTTAATGGTACTGGCCTAGTGTTTAGTTGAGGCCTGTCCAATTCTCTAATCCCTTCCTGAAGCTTCGAGGTGGGGTCTTTCACTCCAAATTTTTCTAGGCATTTACCTATTGTGGTCCACATGTTTGGTCTTAACCTTAGGAGTTCGGCTAATGTGATTGTGCATGCCACCGGGGTGGACAATAACTCAATCAATCCTTGTGAATCCATCACTTTGTTAGAAGAAAGTCTTTGAGATGGGATTGCTCTCACCTCAGACTTGGCTTCATACTCTCCTAGGTAAGAGGGTAGAGTTTTCAGCGAGTCTGGTTGGCTGTGCCCCAAACTAATTGATCCCTGGTCTCCCCCTTGTGAATGTATATCAAAGTTCATTTGCGACCTTGCCTCAAATTCTTCAATAGGAGGTAAGATCTCATTCTTCTCTTTTCTCGTGCTATTCATGTGGTTACTCACCCTCTTAGCCTCGTTGGCCTCACTGATTTGCTTCCACAGATCATCTAGACCGTGATAGTCCTTACCCATTTCTGTCAATGTTTTAGGCTGGAACCCGTCACTTGCCTCATTTGTTGTATTTGGCACTATGATAGGCTCTCCTCTGGACTCATAGGCGTTCCTGAATCTTTCCTTCATTTCTATTTGTTCCTCTAAAGTTGGTTGGATAGGGGTTGGAGCTGGTACTTCATGCCAATTTGCAGGTTTACCAAGCGGGTCTTCCATCAATGATTGAGTTGTTTCAATCATCTTTCTACACATTTCTAACCTTTGTTTTTCTATTTCAGCATATGGATAAGTCATCCATCTTTGCTCCAGGGTTTGGTTCTTTTTGAGTCTTGCTTCATAAGCTTTTAGAAGTGCATCCAACTGCTCATTTACCTTGTCTGCCAATACTGATCCTCCTGATCCTGCACTTTTGGGCTCTGCTATTTCCTTAGCTTCTATGGTTGCCATGGTGTGTGAGCTTAAGCTAGCTAGATCCTCTAACCTCTCTAATCTATCCTTTGTATGTTTTAACTCCTCGGATAGAGCTGTTTGCTCTCGTTCTTTCCTGGCTTTGATACGCGCCTTTCTAGATTTCCAAGTACTTCTCTGACTTTTTGTTTTTGAACTTGGGGCATTGGTTTTTGGCTCTTCAATTATGGGTTCGTTCGTCATTCTTTGAGCTTGGGCTCGTGTCACCGCCTGAATAGGTATGACTGTTTCATTTTCTGACCCTCCACTAGAACGTACTATTTCTAGCATGTTCAAGGTAGTTTTTGCTCCTTTGCTCGGGTTCTTAGGGCAATCAGGAATCAAATGAGTAACTCCACACTCGGTGCAATATGCGTTGACTCTAATGATTTCATCATGAGGATAGTCTCTTAGCCAATGGTCTTTACCAGACTTGTAGCAGGGTCCCTTAGGTTGTTGAGGTGCTCCTTGAGCTCCTCTTTGTTGGTATGCATGTCTCTGTCCGCCCATGCCTCCGTTGGCTATGAACAAAAATGTTCATTCATCTAAGCTATATCTTCCTTTTCCTACTGTCTATGCAGCTATTGGTGGTCCTGTACTTCCTATCATGATCCATGGTTCTGGTGTCGAGGGTTCTTCCGGTGGATAATAGACAGAGTTTGCCGCATATCCATTGGGATCTTCATAATATGCATGCAGAGGTACCAAAGCCTTCTCCTTTGATCTGGTTACGGTTGGTCTGTATCTTATAGCGATTGGTCGTAATCCTGGTAGGGGTGGTTGTTGCCCCAACACTGGTTGTGGTCTTTCTACACCTACACGTCTTGGTAGGTTGCTTACTTGATACCTAGGCATTGGTGGAACTTGAGGAGAAGCTACCTGAGCTTGAGGAGCGTAAGGTCTCTCTCGCACATATCCCTTGTTATAATAACATTCCTTTGTCCCATGGTTTGTCCATTTTCGTTCAATAGCACACCACTTGGGCTGTTTAGCCTGGGGTTTGGCGTACAAGTTAATCTTTTTTAGCACTTCCTCTACCTGCTGCTCTTGGTTTACAACTACTTCTCCTTTCGGTGCTGTCTTAGAAGACTTGCTTCCACTTTGTTGTGAAGATGAATCGTTGTCAAGCTCCTTGAACTCCCCCTCTTTTTAGACCGCACAATTGTCCACAAGGTAAAGAGCCTCCTTGGTCAACTCATTCAACGTCGTGCTCCTCTTCATATGTAAGTTCTTCTGGTGATCTGCGTTCCTTAGTCCTTGGATGATTATAAGCATAAGTCGGGACTGAGTTGACAGTTCTTCAACAGGGCAGAACTTAACATATCTTTTTAGTCTTAGGGCTGCCTTTCGTACATATTCCCCATCTTTTTGTTTGAATTTATTGATTTGTGAGATGGTATTATGAGCTATCCCCCTTTGTGAGAATTCCTCGATAACCTTGTCAAACACTTCCTCCATAGACTCAAAGTCTCTACGCTCTACAGAGTCAAACCAAGTAGCAGCGTCATCCTCTAGGGTTAGTCCAAACCCTGCAAATTGGGTAGGAAAGTCTAACACCTCTTTAGCTCTAATTACGCGCACAAAGGCTGCTACATGATCTCTTGGATCTCTGTTTCCTGTGTATTTCTTGTTTACCCATTTTTGCACTTGAGAAGGTCTAATTCTACGATGGTCTACAAACCTCATTATTGGATCTCCACGTCCTAATCGATATAACTCCTCTGGTCTTCTGTAGTAGGCTGGTTCCTTTGCCAATGGTGCTCCTAAGCCATAATTTCTAACAGTTTTGTCCATAGATGGTTCATCTCTTCAAACTCGTTTTATGGGTGGTCTTCCAGGCTCTGTTGACCCTTGAGTCTTTGGCTTACTCTCTCCTTGATACCATGAATAGAGTGGTGGTTCTTGCAAATCCCTTAGCTCTCGTGCGGCTTGATAACCATCTCAATTTTGGTCTTGTTCCAATGTTGCACTCTGTCGAAGCCATGCCTGCAATGATGGCTGAGTTGCTGGTTGGTTTTGATTGTTGAATGTCTGCGGTCGGGTAGAATGTGAGTTAGCGTCATACTCCTCTGAAAAGGGATTTGTCGACTTGCTAGGGGTGTAGGTGGCTCTTGGCACTTCGTCTGGGGCATATGTTGATGCTCCTGGAACTGTTGCCTTTTCTACCTCCTTTGGGAGAATACATTGGTATTCTCGTCCGTACCTATCCACAAAAACTATATCCTTTCCCATAGCAGTTTCATAAGAGAATAAGTAAAGAGCCTTGTCTTTGCTTAATTCGGTTAAGTATGGTTCTTTGCAGCGAAAGTAAGCGACTATTCCCTCACTCTCATGCTTGTAGATTCCCACGTTCTCATTATAAGTTGAAACCCTGGTTGTTTTCTTATCATACATAAAAATTGCTCCAGGTCGATAACGGTTATTGATCTTTTGAAACCATTTTCCCTTTCGCCACATTATCTCCATATCTGTTGTAATCTTAAGGGCTACTACCTATCAGATAGTGGTCCCCCTTTTCATCTCGGAATCTATCTCCATCATCATAGACTCAAATTATCTCCAATATCTGAGCTGGCCTTTCTTCAATACAAATGCACTTGCGTCCTTGATAGTCAGAATAGGCTAGGGCTCCCCTCGAGTTTGTTCCTTCTAAGAAGATCATAGTGATCTTGGAATCATTTAAAGGATTTAAGGAGGTGCTTCCTCCTGGCATTGGTATGTCATAGGTGAAACCTCCTAGATGTTGACTACCCATCATGAAGAAAGATTTGTCTGACGAAGTGTCAGTATCACTACCTTCCTCAATAATCGATGCTAGTGGATCTAGCCTTGCTTGAGTTACACTCTCCTCGATGGACACTAAGCTACCTTGGTCACCTGCCACCTTCTGGTCTCTAAAAATGTATCTTCTTGATCTTAAATTCATCAAACTTATCAATGCAATTTATCACAAATCCAACCACTCACCTGGCAAAGGATCAGTCTCCGCACAGCTTCTTGTTTTGTTGCTGAATATACCTGTACAGAAGCGTTTAATTTCGGCAATTGAATCAAAGCATTTAACTGCTAGAGGTTATCTTAGTAATGATTGGTATAGCTGGAGAGTTAATCTCAACCACTACTATATTTTATACACTGCTGATGTTCTGGATTAGGTATGCCAATCTAGAACTGTACTTCCCCCGGATGTTGGTCAATTTATGTGAAAAAGTTTGAATTCAATCTTTGCTCTGTCAAATGGACAAACAAGGTCCAAATTCACTTCTGAAAGAAGTTCTGGAACCCTTAAGCCAAATGGAACCTCACTGTCTAAGCCTAATCAAATTTTCTCTTCAGTAGACCCCAGTAGACATCCTACGCGTAGGATGTCTCCTTGTCTGTTTTGCCTGGATTTTTGCACTATGGATTCCCCTTGATGTGCTGAGTCCACAGCTGTTTTTACTTTTTGATTTGGACACCTATAAGCTGGTCAATGGATCAGAAATCTGTTCCGACAGCCTGTTGCTGGTCTTGATCAGTATAATCAACTCCAATTTGGACCAAAATTGACTAGGAGGCTTGCCTCCGGCTATACAACACCTTGCTATGCCCACAGTCGGTATCTGGCTTCAATTTCTTGCTTTAGACATCCTACGCGTAGGATGTATTTTTCATCAGAATGGCTTCAAATTCAAAGCACGGGCTCCCCTTGAGGTGTTGATCACTTTGGTATGCTCAAAATTAGGTTTGGAGTGCAAAATCACACAGAAGACATCCTGCACGTAGGATGTCTTTTTGGCCTGTTTGACCCCAAACTTGACCCACAGCTTTCTCTTGATGTCAGCAACCCAGTGGTACGCTTAGATTTTGGTTTGGATTTCAAAAGTCCCCAATTTTAGCTGTTCTTGCCTTTTTCAGTCAAAAGTGCTAAAGTCTGCTTTGAACCCAATTTTCTCACCCAAATGAGATGAAACCCACCTCTCAGTCACTCAATATATCATGCAGATCATGCTCATGCCGCCATCCTATGGTTTTGGTCTTAAAATAATGCTTTGGCACAATTTGGGTAGGATGTCTAGCAATTTCAATCTATCTGGCCTTATCCTGTCAAGATATGGTCAAATTTCCACTTTCCAGTTGAAAATAAGGTAAACCCCACCTTCTGAACACACTGGTCAACTCAAAATTCCAAAATTCCCACCAAATTATCCTGTAGACATCCTACATGTAGGATGTCTCCTGGCTTAAAATTAAAAATTTTCCTGACAGAAATGCTCCTGATGCTCTGCAGCCCTATCAGAAACACTCATAGTAACTTTTGGACTTCACTTTATCTTTCAAACACACTTTTGCGTCTTTTTGCTTCTTTTACAACCTTGTGATAAATTTACCAAGCAAGTATACATGCATGAAGTGCTCTAGATCCTGAATCATGATGTCCTACTTACTCTACTCCTACTCATCATGTGAAATGGTGATAATGGTGTTTTGGTTGCTCTTTGGCCTCTCCGGACTCTCAATCTCTCCTCTCACCGCTTCTACCACTCCAACTCCTACTCTAGAACTCAACTAATATCTAAAACTATCTCAGTCTACCTAAATCTACCTAAGTCAAAGGATCTAGGCCAGACACACGCTTCCTAGACTCCCTCTAAGACCTACAGAGTCCTCCACCCTCTAATCCTATCTAAATGTAAAACGAGACTCTTGGCAAGCCAAAAATATCTATCCTCAAGGACTAGTCTCGGTCACCTACCTAAGGTTTTCGTCCCCGGCAGCGGCGCCAATGTTGGACGGATACGCCGTGACAGACGTCAGCACAACGAGAACTCACCTAACAAGATTTGTCAGCTAAAGACGAAGCTCGATCCGCAGGTGCGTGGAAGAAATCATAGGGTGTCAACCTACAATCGATCGACTCCTAACTAATTCCTACAGAGGTCTCTACCCAATGTCTAAGTCACAGTCTTCAAGAGTGCATAAGAGGAAACTTCCTACAACGCTTTCTAGAGCCGAACACTCATTGCACAATCTTGAAACACCACAGAACTTGAAGGAGAACCTACTAACACCAATAGCTCGCTCTCCCTAAGGTCTATGAACCAAAACCCCAAACCAAAACACCCGGTGAAAAATCACGTAGGATGTCTGGTCGAATTTTGCAAGTCTTCGTTTCCGAAATCTAAAGTGCCTAATGTGTAGCTCTACTCAATGTGAACGCGTGGATATGCTGCAATGCAAAATCGGACAACGTATGCTCACCAAATTACCAGATGAAGCTCGTAGATGGAGCTGATAAAACTGGACCGTATGCGCGCAATGTAGGTATCGGCGCATAGCTTCCATCGGGGGCAACACACTACACTTCTCCACACTCGATTCCGACCACCGGTGCACACATAGCGTCAAGATTAAGATAATGTCCTTCTGTATATATATTTATGTAAGTTTCAAGAACTTTAAATACCCTTCTGTTGAACTCACATGATAGGTTACATTTTTATTAGGTGACCTCCCCGGGGTCCTAGTATGCCAGTGGAAGAAATGCATGGGGAAACACTATGTGTGGGATGGGTGTCTAACCTCACTCCTATCTTATTGCAGACATAGCAAGAAACACAAATATAATTGTCAATCCATGGGACGAAGCTGACTCGACTAGTGCATAGAGGCTACAAGAGGTTGTCAATCTCTTGGAAAACAACAAACAACTTGCATCTAACTCAAGCTACACACAAATGACAGAAATCACCAAAAGCTAATTGCTCATCGACAAACAAATCACAACCGTTACAACATCAAACGACATCCAAATGTTACGCAACTTCTAGGACATGTTTATAAGACCTAAGCACACATGCTTATGGTCTCAAATTTCACTTTAGGTCAAGTGCAAAAATCGTGATTATTAACAACAGTGAGTTTTTTACCTAGTCGTTTTTGACCCAAAATGTATCTAAATGCTTAGCAATGATGCCCCAATACCCCGCCTATACTTAGTTTATGATTTTGAAGCTTAAATTCCTACTTATGATGAAATTAAGCCGCGGGTCGATGACGTCAAAAGCTACGGATTACCATGAATTGCTTACGTCAATGCGTAGAGCTCTTACCTATGATTACAACACCAACAAAAGTCACTGCAATGTGACAACTGGTAAGGGATTAGGAAGCGCAAGAAGGAGAGAATTGAGCACTGTTAGCTCACGCTGTGTTTTTGTCATCCAAAAACTTATAAAATTGGCTTTCATACCTTAGCCACTGTTTTTGTGGTCAAAACTAATCATCTGAGAGCTCTAACTAAAGACAGGTTCATACAATATGGAAGCTTGTAGCCTTGGCTCATCAATTACACTGTTTATTTTAAAAGTAGGAGCTACAACATTCCCGATTCATCAAAATAATAAGTCTTTTACAATAAGAGTTACCGAAAATGTTATTTGAGTTAGCTTGCTGCTAACATTCCCCCTCTCCTCGACTGTGTCATCCCTTGACACAGCTTCATGGACTGAAGTAGTCTTCAGGTTGACGGCTAGCGAGGAGATCTTTAAGCGCATGGAGTGCTTTCTCATATCTGAGTCTTGTTTCTTTGTCAGGAACCTGCAAGAACTGCATGGTGACTCTATTTTTAAGCTCAATGACTGAATAGCTAGCAAATCTGGATGTAAGGTTGCTTCACTTGCCCAAATATCTTCGTTCACCAAGTGAAGAAACTTGTATAGAATGTTTCTTCAAACGCCAAAATATTGCTAGAGGGCAAAACATGCATCGAACGTAGAAGCCGTAAAGGACTTCTTCGGAAGGCTGGCCACTTAGGTCATAACACAGACCCTTATTGCCTTTGAGGAAAGACATCCATGGTGCTCCGGCTTGCTCTGGCTCGTGAAAATCTTGAATACATGTGAGCAGCATTCTGCAAATCTTATACAACAACATGGCACATGAGAGGTCAGGGAGGCGCTTGAAGAAAGTCATGGCGTGTTGGACGGATACGCCGTGACGGTCGTCAGCACAGCGAGAACTCACCTAACAAGATTTGTCAGCTAAGGACGAAGCTCGACCCGCAGGCGCCTGAAAGCATAGGGTGTCAACCTACACTCGACCGGCTCTAACTAATTCCTAAAGAGGTCTCTACCCAATGTCTAAGTCACAGTCTTCAAGAGTGCATAAGAGGAAACTTCCTACAACTCTTTCTAGAGCCGAACACCCATCGAACAATCTCGAAACACCACAAAACTTGAAGGAGACCCTACTAACACCAATAGGTCGCTCTCCCTAAGATCTATGAACCAAAACCCCAACCCAAAACACCCGGTGCAAAATCACGTAGGATGTCTGGTCGAATTTTGCAGGTCTTCATTTCCAAAATCTAAAGTGCCTAATGTGTATCTCTACTCAATGTGAACACATGGATATGCTGCAATGCAAAATCGGACAACGTATGCTCACCGAATCACCAGATGAAGCTCGTAGATGGAGCTCGCAAAACCAGACCGTATGCGCGCAATGTAGGTATCGGCGCGTAGCTCTCATTGGGGGCAACACGCTGCACTTCTCCACAGTCGATACCGACCACCGGTGCACACGTAGCGTCAAGATGAAGCTCACACTCTCTCTCGTACACAGTACGCTCATCACAGACTTCAAATTTTTTTTTAAAAAAATGACAAAAGGTTTTTCATTAAGGTCAAAAAGTGGTATAAATACCTTACAATTCTCAAATCCTAAAGTTCGAAATCAACCATCTACTCAATCTAACTGTCAAAACTGGGATACAATCTGGAAACTTCTGTAAACCCCAATATTTACGAGGTGAAATGTCGAGTTTTCTCAATAAATGAATAATTACAAAAAATGATAATCTGCCGAGTAGTCAGTTTCCGTAGGGTGTGTCCAGCTTCTAACATGGCGCCCATTAGGGTTTTCACCATGTATTCCTCTGTTTCCGGTCCTTGCTCTTGAGCTGGTAGTCATGGATAGTTCAGACATGTCGGACTCTTTTTTTTTAGTGCTTCATATGCCTGCCAGGTCCTTACCCTTGGTACATGAAAAAATGTTGGGTCTTTTTGTAGTACTGCAGATGCTCTTGTGAATAGAATCAGATATCTTGAATTCTTGTTCAACCAACTCTTTCTCCACTTGGGGTGGATATTCTTTGAGCCTGCTGCCTACATATCCTTGTATAGTCTTTTCTTTACCTGTAGTAACTCTACTTTGATCAAAGGGTATGGAAATGATTTTTGATGCCACTGTGCATTGATTTGGTTGGGAGTGAGTTGAGTTACATTGATTGATTGAAGAATTCTTAACTCCCAATCCATTGCTGATTTCCATTCAACATCTATTTCTTGGGCAATCTGCTCTTTGAGTGCATCTTCCTCAGCTTTGGAAAGTTGGACCATGGGCACTTGCTCAGCTTCAGTGAGTGGTATCTAAAAATCCCCTTCTTCTTCTAGCCCCTCTGATGGCTGTGTTTACATCTCAGAAAATGAGGTTGAGGGTATATCAACAGTTGGTTGCTCAGAGGTACCTGCTTTGTCTTGAGTCTCTAGTTGTCCCTCTCTTGGCAGTTGATTAACTTTTTTTAATTTGGCTATATCTTTGAGAAGTTGCTCTTCTCTTTGGACTCACATCAATGCAAGGTCTCGTCTTTGTGATTGCTCTAGCTTCAACTCTAACTTGAGATCCTTGTTTCTCTTTTCCAAAGTCTTATAGACTTCATCTGTACCTTTGATTGAGGCGACAATAGGATTTTCTCTTATCTGTCTCAAAAAGGCTCCCGGATCATTGATCCTTTGCTCAGAGTACTATAGAGAAGCATTTGCTACATCAAGCTGCACTTGGATATTTTGGACTGACAAAATAGTGATTAGGAGTTCATTTGTTACTTCTATCAGCTGTTGATCTTTGGTCTTGCAGGCATCGGATAACTTGGTTAGAAGCTCTCCCAGCTCTTCCATTTCTTTTTGCTGCTTCTCTTTTGCAACCTGGTGTTGTTCTGCTTCATCCTTCAATTCTTTGATTTGTCTTTGTAGATCTGAAATTATATTCATGATGTCATCTAACTCTCCTTGTAGAGAATCAATGACTAGCTTACGTTCTTTGGCCTTAGAATTGCGGCTAAGTGCTATTGTTCATATTTTTCTGTCATCAACTGCATCTGCTTGGATTAACCTGTATGTTGACTTTGTCATTCGTTTCCCAATCTTCAGGCTCTGTAGGCTATCTAGAAGTTTCAATCCTTTTAGTGTGTGGTTCCTTGGGTGGTTCTGTGGTGGCTCCTTGTGGTTGCGGCGGGGGTTCTACTTCTCCTTGAGGCATTGTGGTTGCCTCGGCTGCTTCTGCTTCTTGAGGCTTAGTAGATGCCTCAACTGTTTCTTGTTGGGTGGTCATAGAAGGGTCTACCTCAGTTTGTTCTGTTGCTTTTGGTTGTTCAAAACTTGATGCTTCTTGTTGCTCAGGATCTTTTTCCTTGGCTTCCTTGCCCTCCTTTAGTTTAGCTATTGGTGAATGGCTTGGGATTGGAATTGGGTGGTCTTTTTGCTCTGTAGCGGGTGAAGTGGGTTTTGGAGACATCTCCCCTTGGTCGTGATGTGTCTCACTTTGTTCCGTAGCCTCAGTTTGTCTCTGTTTCTCGGCCTCATTTTCCGTTGCTTTCCTTTCAGCTTCTTGAGCTTCTTTCAACTCTAAGGCTTTTGCCTCTGCATACACGCGTTGAAGAAATTTCGTGGGTTCCTCTGCTCCTTTCCTTGTAGGGTTCTAGGTTTGGGGTCCCCTTATGTCTCTTGGAACCCATGTTTCAGAGTCCTCACCTGTAGCTTGGTGGCTCCTTTCATAAGTTTGTTTTTCTCTTTCAAACCTCGCCTTCTTTTGCTGAGGTTCTTCCTAGTGTGCGGCTATTGCTTTCTTCTTCATCTCTTCAGTTCTTGCTCACCTTTCCTTGTTGTTTGAGCTCTCACTACTATGAGCTTCGTGGGAGCTTTCAATAGATTCTTCGTCTGCCTTATATACTCTCTTTGATGAACGCATGGTTCTCGGAGAAGGTTGTGCAAAAACAATCCATGTGTTCTGATCTGGGGCTGGCGGCAAATTATCGGCCATGCCAATAGCATGATATGCTATTCTCGTCAGCACTTCAGGGGCGCCTAGATATGTGATTTTTCCTTCTTTCTTTGTGCCTTTCAGTGTTGTTAGCACATACTATGCATGATCAATTGACTGCCTGGTTGTCGACTTCAATACTTGAGTGAAGGTGGTCGCAACCGCATGATTTGGGGTGGTATACCGTGGTGGTCTCTTTGATAAGAAGTGGAAGTGTTGATGGTATAGGCAAGCTAGTTCTTCCACTTGCCTTTGGATGAGGTCAGTGGCAACAACAGTCTCTTTGGTGAATGTGCCTGTTGTCTTTCTATCTCGGGCCCGCATCGTCATACCTTCAGTCGGCAGCTTTGTGCCTCAGCCACAATCTCTTTTGTGATTACTACTTCTACCTTCTGCCCTTGTTGATCAGTGATTTGGGCTAACCTATCCTCTTTGATCGTGGATAGTAGTTCATATGCCTTCTAGAAATCCACGCCGCATGGTTCCTGGTTGTAGAAGTCCCTGAGACCCAGCCTTCTGTTGGCTTCTTTGGTGTCTGGCTTTGCAGCTACATCATATATCTCTTTTGGAAGCATTTGCTGTTCCACTTGGTGTCCTTCTTCTCTCTTGAACCTTCCAGTGAAAATCATGGTATTGTTTTCTTCCAGTTGTTCTTTTGACAAGTACATTGCCTTGGCCGTCTTTACTGAACTTGGGTCGAGTTGGTAGGGTGGCAGCTCTTGCAACTTTTCTTTCTAAGACACCCTTTTCTTGGCCTTCTCGGCAGCTTTCAATGCTTCTGTTAAGTGAATACAGTGCCAAAGTTAGAAGATTCTGCAAATTCTACTCTGAAATTCCCCGAGTCTGAATTGCTGACAAATGATGTTCATTTTGCTTCAAATCAATTCTGGAGCATGCATAGATGCATAAAAACATGTAAGGATCAAAATCATATAGTTCACGCAAAAATTTGCGACAAAAGTAAATAATCGCGTTTATTTACAACTGGGGATTTTTTCCAACTTTTTGCATTTTGGACATGATAGGCTTGAACTCTATGGCATTCAGGTGCTCTGAGTTAAGTGTGGGCTCATTTGAGTGCACTGGGTGGAAATGGTGCCAGATTTAGGCTTTCAGTCTCTAAAACGGTAGATATACTGAGATTTTGAGTTTTTGAGATCCAAATTTGCTCAAATATGTCAGTGGACTTGGGATATCATGTTCTTTGGTCCCATAAGGTCAAAGTTGCAAATTTCATCCATTTTGTAAGAAAGTAAATAATCATGATAATCACGATTATTAACTTTTTCACAAAATGCATATTTTTTTATTGCAACTTGGTTCTAGGCATGTTGTAGACTCTGTGTATGAGATATGGGGTGATTTGGATCAAAAAATGTGACAGATAACTCAAAATTTGGATTGGAAATAGGTTGGAGCGTTTTTTGACAATTTCCAAGTATTTCTTGATCATTTTGGCTCATACTTGAAATGTAGCATGTATTAGATGTGTACAAGTGATAGGTGAAGTGAAGGGATCATTTTCAAGCCAAAAAAAGCACAAAAGTAAATAATCATGTTTACAATAGTTATTTTTTTTGCAAGACTTGACAATTTGATGACCTAGACATATTTAATACATCTAAAACAAGTCCTAAATTGAATTTGATAAAGTTTTGTCGTGTTGGTATCACTTCCTGCCTTGTCGACTCTGAAATCACCGATTTTTGTGATTAGATGGCATATGGAGTTGGTTAGTCACTTTTGAAGCTATGGACTTGTTCTCTACACAGTCCTGATGCTACCCATCCAATTTTAGCCTATTTGGAGTCAGTTTGACTTCATATGTCAAATTTGACGCTTTGTAGCCTTTGAGCTATTTTTTGATGTTTGAGAGCTTGTCTTGGATGTTTTCATGAAACCATCCATGTACATTGTGTATAGACCCAGTCTATAAGCTGTCTGTGGAGTTAGAATCCGATTCTGGCATCTAGTAAAAACCTAGGTTTTCTACTTGGGACCCCCCTCGACCCCTGTCAAATGGTCATTTAGAGCCACTATGGTCAATTTTTGGTCGTAGGAGCCACTATGGTCAAATGGTCATTTAGAGCCATTATGGTCAATTTTTGCACTGCTGGGTTTCTAGGGTTCTTTCCTGAGACTAGACTTGCTACCCAACCATATAGAATTGTTCATTGATAAGCTTAGAACTTACCCCTCATGTCTCATGTGAGACGACGCTGTAAAAGGGCGACTGTGGACTCCAAAAATCGCGCACGAAAAAGGTAGAGAGCTCTCTCCTCCAAGATTGACTAGTGAAGATGAGGTGATTTTGGGCTACCTTGGATATCTATACTTAGACTTCCCAAACTATTTTTCCCAAATCCCCCTGTTAGTCCTACTAGGCCGTGAAATCTATGTTAGACCCAAAAATTTCTTTAATCGGTTTTTGGTAGCTCATTTTGCAAGAATTTGCAGAAGTAGGCCTTGACATCCTAATTTAGGCTTCTCACTTCCATCTGTCGATTCGATTGAAATTTTTTGTGTTGGTCCTCCTTGTCTTTCTAATCATCAATGTATCTTTAGTTTCTCCATTTGAGCTCATTTGCTATTTTTCTGATAGTATATACACTATTTACACTCATTGAGGAGATGTTATAAGTTCAATTTCCCCTATTGATGACTTGTTAAGGGCATTATTAGGTAATTTTGCAAAAAATCACACGTTAGCATCAAAATTTTTCCTCCCTCTTAAAAAATTACCCTTAATTACTTAGTTCCCTTCCACCCCTCCTAGATGGCGTACTCCGTGACGACTGTGTGCATGGGTTGAACAATCCTGTCTATGCATAGCCTTGGTTGGCTCTACCATGCTTTGTGGATCAATGCAATTCAAACCATTTTGTTGTGTGAGAGTTGGGTCTTGAGTAATTAACTCCAAGGGTTTCTGAGGTCGAGGTTTTCTTTTGTTGTCTCCCAAAGAGCAAATCTTGTAGCTTGTGTGCTCTTTGGTTTATTGTACCATCAAGATGCTTTGGCACATTGATTTCCTGAGCTGTCGATATCAATAATGATGGTTTTTGAGCCTTAACTCTCCATTGGTATCTTGGTTTTTTATTGATGTACTATTGTGGTTGAGTGTGTTGAGACTTAACCCTCCACTGCTTCATTGGTTTACAGTTTGTGGAGAAGATAAGTGCTCCTTTTTCTCCAAATCCATTTTTTTAAAGGTTCCCCTCCTGTAAGATGCTCCTCTTTGTGTTTTGAACCTTGGAACCGTCTTTGGTACAGTAGACGATGTTTTTGGCACCAAATTTGAATCGGCTTGTCATTTAAGTTGTGCCTTTGGTACCCAAATTTTCCTGACTCCTTGCATGCTACTTGTAGCATTTGCTTGTCTATAGGATGGAGAAGATTGATTGCTTTGTGTTTTGCTCTGCTAGTAACCTCCTTTCCATTCCTCTTTGCTTGGTGTAATTGGAACAATGAGTTGTTCTCCTTTAGGTGATAGCTTGACCTGATTGGTATCCCAATCTGGTACTGCATTGTACATCCACATCCATGAGATTCCAACAATCATTGTTTCATTCATGTGCTTATCTGGTACGCATACAAATTTGTGAGGGCATGAACATCCATGTACTATCACATTTAAGTTGACTACTACAAGTCGGTGTTGGGTTCTTGTTGCATCCTTTAATAGTCAATATTCCTGAATTCAAAGATTGATTCGTTGCTTTCTTGTACGTGGAATAACTAACTGCATTTACTCGAGCTCCTGTATCGACCAATGCATTTGTGCTATAATTGTTCAGTTATACTTTAATGCGAAGGTCCATTCCATCTAACCATTCATCATCTCTTGCCACTGCATCTTTGTGTAATTCCCATAGTCGGCCACCTAGTTCCAGAGTGTTGATGGGAATAGATATTTGTTGATTTTTTTGGCGCAGCTTTCCTTTTAAGTACTCAAAGCCGAGCTTCCTCTTGGGCTTCATCATAATAACCTGCTGTTGTTTTATCTTTCTTTGCTTTGCTGCATGTATCTTTTCTAGCAATTCATTGGTTAGTGGCAAAATGTACTTCTTTGAACGACATACAAAAATCCAATTAGCCATTGGTTCACCATCTAGGGTGGATAACATAACTGCTCCACTTGGTGATACATCTTCAATGATAAACGGTCCGTTTCCCTTTTTCTTAAACTTGGGAATGTGTTGCTTAAGGGAATAGACTGAAACTAAGTCCACTTTTTTGAAGATTTTTGTAACTAGATGGGAATCAAAAATATGTTTTCGTTTCTGCTTTTGTGCATAGATGTGAGCTACAGTAGTTAGCCTTTGCTCATCAAGATTTTCTAAATCTTCAAGTCTCTTTGACAGTTCATGTCCAGTCCACTCAAGATCCGTAGCTACCCTTAGTGTCGAAAATAGAAATTCTATTGGTAGTATGGCATCAAGACCATAAACAAGGTTAAAGGGTGTAGCATTTAAATCTGTTTTGAATGAAACTCTATAAGCCCATAGAGCAGCATGGAGATTCATTTCCCAATCTGTCTGTCCTGAACTAACCACTTTAGTTAATACCGAGCTAAGAATTTTATTTGTATGCTCAGCTTGTCCATTTGCCTGTTGGTGATAGGGAGGCGATTTATTATGGATGACCATAAATTCATTAAGCAGACTCAATTACCTCATTGAGGAAATGAGTTCCCCTATCACTTAAAATTTCTATTGGCAGTCCATATCTTGTGAACACATTCTCATACAAGAATGCGGTTGTGGTTTTGGAATCATTATTTTGGGTTGCTTTAGCCTCTGCCCACTTGGTCAAATAGTCCATAGCTACAATGATATATTGAACTTGAGTTCTATAAGCAGGTGATTGTATTGGTCCAACAAAGTTTATACCCCATTTTGCAAAAGCTCTAGCCCCCATCATTGGTCTTAAGGGCATGCTATCTATGTAGGTTGTCATTTTAGCTCATTGACATGCATCACACCTATGAACATATTCCTTGATATCTGCAAAAAGTGTTGGCCACCATATGCTTGCCATTAAGATTTCTCTTTCGGTGGTTTCACTAGAAAAGTGACCTCCAGCTAATCCAGCATGTGATTGTTCTATAATGGGAATATATTCATCTTCATTTGCACAAAGACGTAGATGTTGATCCTTTCCTCATTGATACAATTGGTTTCCAATACGAGCATAGTCCCTTGCTTCAGTTTCAATTGCTCTTTGACGGCATTTGCTCATATCCTTAGAAAATGTTTGGCTTGATAAGTAAGTAACTTGATAGTTTCTCCACTTAGGAAAACGAATGATATTTGGAACAATGTCACATGAGGTATGGGTGCTTGTTTTTGGCATTGAGGACAAATTTATACAAATGAGTGAACATCACACCTCATAGTTGGCCAAAATACTCCAACTCAAGATCCGTTGCATAGTTTGGTCTTCTGCAAAGTGAAGTCCTACTATGGTAACATGTGCTTGACTTAGGTATTGGGTTTTCTCTTCAGGATTAATACACAAATGCAATATTTCACCTCGATGTCTTTTGTATAGCCTTCTAGCTAGTAATTGATACATAGCGGATTGCTCAATTAATCCGATTGTAATAGGAAGTGGTATTTGCAAATCCACTTGAGCTATATTCAGCAAGGATATCATATTTTCCGACCATCGGGGTATCATTTCCACGGAGAACAGATATGCATCTGGTAGATCATCATCTACTCCCTTTGGTGGTTCTTCTAAAATAATCCTTGACAAAAGATCTGCTCTTTGTGAGTGGTGCCCTTTTTCACAACTACAGTGAAATCAAATTCCAAAAGAATGATGAACCATCTCACATTTCTTCCTTTGTTGCATGGCTTGTTGACGAAGTACAATAAGGGTTGGTGGTCCACAAAGAACAAAAAATTGTTAGTTAATAGGTAATACCTATACTTTTTTACGGCACAGATCATTCCTAATCCTTCCCTTTCAGTGGTTGTATAGTTTTTCTCTACCATATTCAATTGTCTACTAGCATAAGAAATAGGAAAATCAATTTTCCCGTCTCATAGATAGGATACACCCAATGGAAAAATTGGAAGCATCTACATGTATGTGGTATATCTTATTCCAATCTGGTGCTTTCAATATTGGAGGTGAAATGAGAGCTTGATTAAGCTTCATGAAGGATTCTTTACATTCGTCAATCCATTCAAAGAGTGTAATCAGGCTATACATTGGTTTTGCAATTATAGCATACATGTAAATGAATCGTTTGTAATATCCACAATGTCCCATGAAAGCTTGAACCCCTTTTGACTGTTGCCGGTCTAGGCAATTCAGTAATAGCATGAATTTTATCCAGATTGGTAGCTATGCCATTTCTAGATACTATATGTCCAAGAATTTTTCTTTGTCTGCCCATAAACGTGCACTTTCAGGATTTAAGCAAATCCTATAAAGTCTACATTTTTTGAATACCTTTTTGAGGTGTTCAAAGTGATCAGCCTAGATTGATGAATGTACACATAGATCATCCATATATACTTCCAAGAAATTCCAATGGTATTCCTTAGAATCATGGCTCATCAATCTTTGAAAGGTGGCAGGAGCATTACTTAACCCAAAAGGCATAACCCGATAGGCAAAAATACCCCATTCAATTGCAAAATCAGTTTTATGCTGATCTTTGGAGTCAACCAAAAGTTGATTGTATCCCGTAAAGCCATCTAAAAATCTATAAGGTTCCTGCAACTCATTCTAAAACATGCTCAGTGATTGGAAGAGAAAAGTTTTCCCTAATGGTAGCTGCATTCACTTTCTTGAGATTGACACACACCCTTAACTTACCATTTTTATTGGGTACTACCACAATTGGAGACACCCAATCTGTGTGTTCAATTTCATAAATTAATTTGTCTTCCTTTAGCTTTTCTATCTCTTCTCTGATATTTCTAGAAAATATCTCATTATAAGTGTATGGCCTTTATCTACTTGATCTTGCATCATCTCTCATAGGTATGGTATGTTGACAGATTTTTGGATCAACACCCTTGAGATCCTTATAAGACCAAGCAAAGATATCTTGGTATTCTTTCAATAAGCTTAACAAAATCTCTTCTTCTTCTTCAGTCAAGTAAGCAGGTCTAGGTTCTTCTCCTGGTTCGGTCAGATCTATTGAGGCGGTCCAGGGCGGGCAACAAGAGAGGCGACCTCTAAACACCCCTCAAGGCTCCCGTGCACAACAAAACAGCAAACCCACAGCCAAACCCAAACAAGATAGGGGCACCACCTAGTTATGGTATGCGAACTAGGAAGCAGGAGAGATTTTGGTACAACCAAGAAGATACACCACACAACACACACAAGCAACCTCACACCAAGACACACACAAAATGGACCAGAGAGAGCTAGAGCAAAGGGAAGAGAGAGAGAAAAGGATCTTGCGTAATACCTTATTTGTGACTTGCAAATGGAGATGGTTTGTTATGATGCTATCGTAGAACTTGTACAAAACTCACTCAACGCTTATTGATTGCTAAACATTGCCAAAACACACACACACTGTCTTAGGGTATGGGAGACCTCTCACCACAATACCCTCTTACAATGGACACAAAAATGGCAATGAAAAACACACTACAACACTTTCTAAAATCAAGATCAACCGATAAAAACTCAAAATACACAAGTCACCTTGAATTCACCAAACCGTATTGCACAAATGGAAGGACGAAGATTTGAACGTCGAATCACGCCTTTGATGCACCAAACCTCAATTTATTGATGATGAAGGAGCATATACAATAGTGGTTTTGAGATTTGTGGAACTCACGCTCTCTCACTTGCAATGTGTAGCTTGAAGGCTTCTCTCACACCAAGAGTGAAGCTCACAAGTGGTTGCTACACTTAAGTCTCTCCTCACACATAGAGTGTTGGGATGCTATGTGAGATGTTGGAGGTTGTTTTACAAGAAGGAGAGGGGACCATTTATAGGTTGGAGACCCCTCATTAAGATTATTGGAAATCCTAATTTACAAGCTAACAAATCAGGATTATGATTTTTTTGAATATCAAAACATTGCGGGCCTTCTTTGTCTGCTTGAGTCATGGGTGTGGGCTCAAAAGAGAGCATTATTGATGGTAGATAAGGTGAAAGTAAGTAAGGAGAGAGAGAGAGAGAGAGAGAGAGAGAGAGAGAGAGAGAGAGAGAGAGAGAGAGAGAGAGAGAGAGTTACTATACACATGTCTTGAGGTGAGGTGTCTTTTATGGTTCGGTCAATGGTTATTTTGTGTTAGTATGTTAGTGGTTAGTGTTAGTAATCACTAGAAAGTTAATGATATATTTACAATGGGTAGAATGGGGGGAATGGTTGAAGTAAGATGGTTGAATGAAGTGAGAAAATCCTTGTGATGGTGAAGCTTGAAGAAGTTTTGGACTTACTTGTGTAGGTTCTCAAAATGACTATCGATCTTCTTCTTCGTCTTCCCTTCTTTACGCCACCGCCGCCAAAGTTGATTATCGTGATGAAAATGGTAATTCCGTTGATGAGATCTCTTGATTTGCAGAGGTTAAGCATGGTACACATGCTGAATGTATGTATATATATAAGGAGTAAGATGGAATTGTACTTTGGAGATAATAGAGAGAGGCATAGAGATGGTGTATGTATATGGAGAGCTCATATGAGAGCTATGGAAGTAAGAGGGGAGGTTAATGGTGAAGAAGGTGAGAGAAACCATTGAAGGTGCAGGTTTGAGTGAGGGATTGAGAGGAAAATGTGTGTGTGTGTGTGTGTAGAAGTGTGGAAAGAGGTGAGAGAAGACTATGGGCTACTTGTGAGAAAAGTGGACAGACTGGGGTCCACTCAAAAAATCATAGCTCACCGGTGGTTACTCCAAAAATCATGAAAAAATTTGAGGTGATTATTCAAAGCGTGGGCTACATTTTTTCTTTTGACCACCGCTCCAAATTCGGAGTGGAGATGGATATTAAAAATCCCACCAAAAGACCTGTTTTTTCTTCACAAAAAGTCTTCAGTGGCCCCCTCCTTTGTTGAATTTGTACAATGCATCCAAGAGTGAGCCCCTCCTTTGTCATATCATAATACAAAGCATCCAAGTTGCCCTTGACACATGCATGGAGGAGGATTATTGGTGAATAAAGAAATATATACATGGTGGGACTAGTGTATGGACTATTCATGGACTTTAGCTCAATGCGCACATGGTGTTAGAATAATGAGTGAAAATAATAATAAAAATATGGAGGAGTTATGGATATGGAAAGATATTGGAATCATATGACATGGTCACTCTTTGAATTATTTTGGTGAAAGAGGAAAAGGTATGCAAGTAAATAATATAATAAACGTGACCAATGAGTAGAAATCAATTTTTGTTTTCACGAGGGTGAGGGTGAAAATGTGGGAGTGATTTGTATAAAGAAAAAATATAAGGTTAGAGTATGTACATATTGGCAAAAAATATACTTTGGTGTAAGAGGATGAAAGAAGGTGTATATAGGTTTAATAAAACACACACCTAAGTAGAAATATTTAAATAAAATACCAAAATAATTATAAAAAATCCTTATATTTAGGCCATATATACAATGAAATATTTACACACAAAGAGGCCATAATATACTTTTATTTTTTTATTTTTTTGGCTCAACTTGCCCAGTGACTAGCTAATTGAGGGTTTTTAAAGAAAATATGGGAAAAGTCCCCTAACTCACACACGCCTATGTACAATGAAAAGGTAAGAATAGCCACAGTGTTTAGGTGATTTTGGTAGGGTGGGATAACTCACTATGGCAATTACGGAGAGCCGAAAAACGGCTATCACTATCTTTTTTGCATTTTTAGGTCCTTCATAGGACTCCCCTGTTTTCTTAGTTCCCTGACAGGTTGTTTGACTATGATTTTTTAGTCTTGGAGAGTATATTTTTTGTAATGGGATGGAACTCTCATTACATCTTTACCTTCCTCCTCAATGGTTTCCATTTCAGTGGTATATATCTCCTTTAGAGCTTTCTTCAACTCTTAATACTTCTTTGTTTGTTCAATTCGTGTCATGGTATTTAGGTTTTGCTTGAGTTTCCTTTCTTGTTTTCTCATGCCTTTTGATATTTTCTGTTTTTTGTTCAAAGGATATCTACCAGTGATTTTGTTTTTGACACAATCATGTACATCTATTTCTATCAAAAACTGTGTTCTGCTGAAGACTGATGGCATAGGTCTAGCTTTCAAGTTTCTTGTGTCTCTTTTTTTTCTATACCTATTCTGTCTTCTCGGTTTCTAGTTTGGAAAGTCAAAAAACTTTTCCTCCCCTCCTTTCATGAGTAGTTTAGCTCTCACATGTTCTTTTTCTGACCTCGAATCAGCTGAGGTAGCTGAATGTTCTTCTAACTCATCTGTTGCATAGAGGTCTGAAAAGACTTGTTGAGCCTTCATTAAGTCCTTGGATTCTTGAATTTCGTCTTTAATGTGAAGGGTTGAAATCATTTGTGTGGGAATTATGTCATAGCCGTCCTTATTGCAAAATTGAGTAGGCATAGACATATTTACACATACAGCCGTCCTCATTGCAAAATTGAGTAGGCATAGATATATTTACACATACATCCATTGTTCCTAAAATTTGAGTCCACTCAAATGGCTCAAACAAATGATGTGGAAAGGGTTCATGTACATAGGCTTCATCTGTGCAATCCCTTTCTAAGATACATTCTTCTCGTTTTAAGCTCCCATATTTCGAAGCTCCGCACATTCAAATAGGTGTGTCTTTGTTCAACCAAGATGGAAGCTTCGTCTTAGCCGATGAGACTGAGTCAAATTCTTGTATGCGCGTTTTCATGACATCTCTATAAGTGTGATGTTTTAGATTAACCCTTGTTATTGATCCCACTTTCTTCAAGTACAGATAATTGTTTTCCCAATCCTGGGTAAGTTGTACTTGTCGCATGAAAGGTCTTCCCAAGATGATTTCATAATTGAATTTATTTCCAAAGTCCACTATTGCAAAAGTGTGTTGATATTCAATCCCACAGGAATTAACTATCACTTTTTCAAGCAGTTCTAAGGGTCTTTCAATGTGTCCATCAGCCAATTTCAATTTCATCCAAGTTTGTCTAATGGCTTGTTGCCTCCATGATTCCCATACTGCTTTCATGGCTATGGCTATGCCTGCCCCCATTAGGAAGAGGATGGGGTCTAGGAGGGCCTCTTTATTTTCCATGATATTATGGAGTTGATTAACATTTTGACAATATGGTCTGATTTTGAATAGTTCTCTTAAAGTAAGAGTGCATTGAATGGGTGTACACATGATTAAATGGATGTTGTCTACCTCTAGGGTCTGTTCCGCTTTTTTTATGTGAGTGATTTTACACAGTATGGATTCATCTTTGTTATCTTCCAAGTACTGAGGTACTATTTTCAGAGTCATTGGTTTATACATTCTTGAAGCTTCAAAGCCACAATCCCCATACAAGGATTGTACATCCATATCCATATCAAGAGGTAGACTGTCTAACCAAACTTCCTCTATAGGAGCTGGCTTTAGAGTTAGGCTCCTATCACTAAGCTCTCTAAATTTTTTCCATAAGTGTCTTGGTTAGTCTTCTTCTACGAACAGAATTCCATCTAAGCCATCTTCACTGTCAGGCACTATGAGTTTTGGCTCTTTAGTTTCAAGGTGGGTTCTACCACCACTCCGGATTTCTCTTTATTGGTTCCTACCACAAGCTCCTCAGGTTTTGCTATACTGTCGACATCAGGTTTTTTTTTCCAGCACCTCTTGAGTAATTCTTACCAAATTTTGATAAGCTTCAAGATTAGCTGCCTCCATATCTGGAGAAGGATAGTTTTTTATTTGTTTTCCATGTTTTGGCCTGCTTTAAGTCCCTCTTGGTAAGCTTCTAAGGCTGCATTGATTGGCTCAAAAATTTTGTCTACTAAAATTGATCCTCCAAATTTCACGGTGGTTTCGTTGATTTAGCTTCCAGTTTCTTTCACTTTTTCTTGGAATAGTCTCTTGGATTTTTCCTTGATTTCAGTCCTTTGTTTTTGTTTTCTCATCTCATACCTTTTGCTTCTGCTTCTCTTGGTCTTTTGAGAGGAAATTTTAATAGTCTCCGAATCATCCGAGGAGTTATCTTTCTTTTCTTTAGCCTGGGCTCTGTTGATTACCTTGATTGGAACAATATTTTCACTCTTAGATGAGCTACTAGGTATCACTTGGTCTACGTTCACTACTGTTTTACCCTTGTTTAAAGGAGTTTTTTGACAATCTTTAGGGAAGTGTCCTCCCTTTTTGCAAAATTGCATACAAAAAGCTTCAGCTGGCTTAATGTTCTTGTCAGGATCTGGGCATTCATTTTTCCAATGATCATCTACACCATAGTTATGACAATTTCCAGTTCTTGGCTTAATCATGGATCTTACCATCGGAGGTCTAACACCTTGATAGCTACATAGTACATCGGCGCAAGTTCTGGTGTAGTATAAGTCACAGGTTCTTCCATTGGTGGTGGATGTGAATTATACCAATCTCCTTCTACCATTACTGTAGATGGACTAGTCTCAGCATAGGGTGTAACAGGCACTAGTGCTTGTTCATCTATGAATCCCTCTGAATGCATGTACTTTACAGGCACTGCATTATGTCCAGGATATAGAGGTTGTTGACCCAACACAAATTAAGGTATTTCCATACCCATCGGTGGTCTTTGAGCTGGGGCCATATTAGTATAATATCTGTACATGGGTTGTCCTTGTGGCCTCATAGGCACATATCGAACATTCCCATCATACTTTGGTACATAATAGCACTCATTGGTCTCATGGTTGGTCCATTTACCCTTGATTGCACACCATTTCTGCGGCCTAATTGGTTGTCCATGTTGAGGTATCCCTTGCCCTGGTCCCTTCATAAATGCTTTTTGCATGTTATGCATCATGTCATTCATCCTTTTGAGCATGTCTTCTATGGCTGTAAGCGGTGCTGCAACAGCCGTTCCCACTTGTGCTGGTTTGGTGGATTCTATTTTCTCACTTTGATTATCCTTAGGAATATCTTCTTCATTGTAAATCTCATTTGTCTCCTAAGTCAATAGCATCTGATGACACACACTCTTCTAGGGTCATATGTTTCCTGCTATACTATATAGCATGAAGTTCTTTATTTAGCAGTCCTCTAGAAACAATGATACTAATGTTTCTTCTACAAGTATTTCTAGTTCTAGGCATCTTGCAATGTATTGTTTCATTCTAGTTGTATAATCCATAACAGATTCACCTTGTTTCTGATTCAAGCTATAGATTTGAGCTACCGTATTATGTTTGAAACATGCAGCTTTAAATCCTTAAGCTAATGTATTAAGTCCATGATTGACCTTGGTGGAATGTTTTGGAACCATGTCAGTGCTTTTTCTTCTAATGTCATTCCAAATCCCTCAAATTGAGTATGGAAATCAAATATGAGTTTTGCTCTTAGCACTTGTTTAAAGCTTGCTAAGTGATCATATGGATTTCCAGATACACTATATTTTTTGATCCATTTTTAAAAATCAGCTAATTTGACACGTCTATTTGATTCAACTCTTGGTCTCTTGGCAGTTGGTCCAGTTTCGAGTCCTTCAAACCAGTCTATTGGAAATAGTGACTCATGTAGCCCTGGATTGGCTTTAGTGTCACCCGGTTTTCTTCGTGATGAGGTAGTTTTTGGTTTTTGAACATTACTCTCAAAAGATCTCTCACGGAGTTCATCTCTTGGAATAGTTTCTGGTCCTTGGCCCAATATCCAATCCCTTATGGAGTACCCTTGGTATTTGGTTTGTTCCACCTCCTCAGGACTCATCATAACAAAGTTATTGTTATAACAATCCCTAAATAGGTAGGTTGGTAGATCTGTTGAACCCTTGTCTTTGATTTGGAAGATATAGATGATCTTCATGGGTGTTAACTGTCCTCATTTGGCATGAGAAGTGCATTCAAGATCTTTGACGTTTCTATCCTCCCAACAATAGACTCCGATCCTAGGATTATCCATACTAATCCATTTCAAAGGCTTCAAATCAACTTGATCGTATCCCTCAAATTCTAAATTTGGTGGTCCTTCTTTTGCTGTCATATCTAGAATTATGGTATTTCCTTTCAACCCCCATTTGTCTATCACATTAGGGTTTTCAACTTGTAAATAACGAGTTCTGTTTTACCCATATACATTTTTACTTGTTTTTTTTCCATAATTTTCTCTTCAAACTCTATGTCATGGTCATCAATGCGAAATACTAACCTCAGCTCCAAGTGATTGCCTTGATTCACACTCTCTTCGGTGGTGGATACTCTACTAGCGGTCTCTCCAAATATGCCTTGGTTTGCTAGTATACAACTAGATCTAAGGTTCATATAGACCTGTAAAGCCCTGGATAGAATACTTATCGTCGGATTGACTTGTTATCAGCTTCTTCCGATTGAACCCAAAATTGCTCGGTGGCCATCTATTATGTTGGTCTAACACTGTACAAGCTCAAAAGTCCAAAATAGACTTTTGGTGAAATAGACCGAGTCTGTGGATATGAAACTCAGCTTTTTCAAGTCTATTTCCCTACTATTCATATAGACTTTTGTGATCCAAATTTCATCAAATTTGATTTGTGTGGTCTACTTGATATGCTTGACCTTTTGATATACTCAAATGTGCAAAATTATCTAGTTTTGTAGTAGCAGATGTAAATAATCGTGAGATTATTTATTGCTGCTATTTTTATACAATTTTTTGTCACTATCTTGACACGGATTTTTTAATCAGCTTAACTTAAACTCCTTGGCCAAGTTTCATCAAGTTTGGATAATTCATGTTCAAGTGATCAACAGTTTTGTGTTTGCAGAGACTGACTTTGTAAATTTGGCCCCAATTTTCACTCCAATGATCCAAATCTTACCAAATTTGATTTGTGGGATTACTATAACATGCTAAAACTAGTGGTATGCTGGGTTGGTCAAAAAAGTTGGAAAATGGGACAAAAGTAAATAATTGCGATTATTTACTTCTGACAAATTTTTGCATCTTTCTGGTCAACTGAGCATGTACACTTGTTTAGCACATCAATATAAGCCTATGAGTCAAGTTTCACTGAGTTTGAACAAAATTTTTCCAATTTACACTCAAGTTCTCGACAATCAGTGCAGAATTTAGTTTCTACCAAGTTTTTGGTCAGTTTGGTGATCCAAATTCTATGAGCCTTTACAAAAGATGTTTGTACACATGCATAGAGTCTTTGTTATCAACCTTGGTCACTTTTGAGCTGAAAGTAAATAATCACGATTATTTACTTTTGGCCTAAAATGAGCACTTTTTTCAGTTTTTTCACTGGACAGTCTTTTTATGATCTATTTTAAGCCTCTAAGTCAAATCAAAACTCAATTTGGCCTAAAATGTCAAGAAAAAGTAAATAACTTGAGTTTTTGCAAACTTTTTACCTCAAATGCATCCTTAAGCTTACCCACTGGTTCATACAACTTTTAAAGCAGACTCTCCAGTCGGATTCAATGGTGGACAGTCTTTTGGTGCTATTTCTAGCCGTAGACTTGAAATTTTGCAACTTCACATAAACAAATCACAATTGATTCTTTTGGATAGATCAATGTTTTAAGATTCCACCTCGGATTCTACTTACCCTACTCCTAGGTTCTACTGCAATGGGGTTGTGGAAGTGTCCACAGACACTTGTTTTCTTGTTTTTTAAGGTTTTCTGAGCCTTGATCTTAAGATTTGTCTCATCCATCAATCATTCTCAAAATCCTAATCTAATCCTACAGTTCTACAATCCTAAAAGGTACTTAGCAAGTACAATATATTTCCAAGCTACCTCTACATAGCAAAAGACGACAATCTTGAGCTATGCGGTTTTTAAGAGAAAGTTTAACTCTATGTGACCTAGATCTAGGTGAACTTAGAGGAAGTTAAAGGATAAATTCACAAGACACTCGTGTTTTCCCCTAGTTTAGGTCTCTTCGATCCCCGAAAATGGCGCCAAATGTGAGACGGGTGTCTAACCTTACTCCTATTTTATTGCACACATAGCGAGAACCACGAATATAATTGTCAATCCATGGGATGAAGTTGACTCGACTAGTGCATAGAGGCTACAAGAGGTTGTAAATCTCTTGGAAAACAACAAACAACTCGCATCTAACTCAAGCTACACTCAAATGACAGAAATCACCAAAAGCTAATCGCTCATCGGCAAACAAAACACAATCGTTATAGCATCAAACGACATCCAAACGTTATGAAACTTCTAGGAAATGTTTATAAGACCTAAGCACACATGCTTATGGTCTCAAATCTCACTTTAGGTCAAGTGAAAAAATCACGATTATTAACAGAGTGAGTTTTTGACGTAGTCGTTTTCGACCCAGAATGCATCTAAATGCTTAGCAATGATGCCCCAATACCCCGCCTATACTTAATTTATGATTTTGAAGCTTAAATTCCTACTTATGATGAAATTAGGCCAGGGGGCCGCGGGTCGATGACGCCAAAAGCTACAAACGATTACCATGAAATGCTTACGTCAATGCGTAGAGCTCTTATCCGCGGTTGCAATGCAACAGGCGACACTGCAATGTGACAACTGGGAAGGGAGTAGGAAGCATGAAAAGGAGAGAAGTGAGCACCGTTAGCTCACGTTTTGTTTTATTATCCAAAAACTTATAAAATACTTACAAAAATTGGCTTTTATACCTTAGCCAAGCTTTTTGTGGTCAAAACTAGTAATCTGGGAACTCTAACTAAAGACATGTTGATACAATCTGGAAACTTGTAGCCCCGGCTCATCAATTACACTGTTTATCTGGAAAGCAGGAGTTACAAAATTCCCGATTCATAAAAATAATAAGTGTTTTTACAATAAGAGCTCCAAAAAATGTTATTTGAGTTAGCTTGCTGCTAACACTATGTTGTGTAAGATGTGGGTACTAAACGGATTATTTAATGGTTCCTGTTGTAAAGGCTCCATATATACTACATCATCAAAACAAGAGAGTATGAAGATGTCGTGCTCTTTTCTTGATTGTAGGTTGTGGGACTACCATTGTCGTGATTGTGGGTTGTGGAGTACCATTTTTGTGATTTCCATTGTTTGTAGTTTTACTGGTATCCACTTGTACTTGGTAGTTGTGGTTGGTGGAGACTTTTGAGTTGGTTGTTTAGTCAAATATTTCGGTCTCTATTGCCAAGTGGTATTTTTTGGTTGGGTTGTTTTCTCTTTGGAATTCATTGATACTTGGGTGTGCTTGCTTTAGGTTTTTGCTATTTTTGTGGTTTCCATTGCCAAGTATAGCTACATCAAGGTATTCAATATTGTGATACATGATGTTGTCTCTTTTCTTTGGTTGACATTTGTGGAGTGCTTGGCATGGGTATCCATATTTGCTTAGGTTTTTCATAAAATCTAATATCTACCTAGCCCAAATTATTTTTTCATATTGAAATGATCATTTAAGGTGGTAAAATGAATGGGAACATTAGAATATAGATATGTGCTTTTAGACCTATCTCAGCACGCGACCAAAGGGAGCGAACACTACATCTCATTGAGGGTCCAAAAAGGAGATGGTCTACCAAGACAAATGAGCAGATAATGGGGCTTAAAATACCTTAGGTTTAGCTTCATTAAAGACCTCCAAATTTTAGTACTAAAAGTCCTTAGAACTAGGGTCTTTAGGTACCTTAGACTTTAGGAAAGCTAGGCATGTCCTTGAGGTGCATGAGGTTCTTGATCTGACTAAGGTGATTAAGGTGAATGAGGTTCTTGAGCTGACTAAGGTGCTTGAGGTGCTTAATGACTAAGGTTCTTGAGGTACTTGAGGTGATAATGACCAAGATTATTGAGATTATTGAGATTCTTGAGGTTCTTTTGATGACCAAGGTGCTTGAGGTGTTCAAGTCAAACATGAGCTTTACATTGGAGGGGGTGAGCCCTAAAGGTAGGGGATGAGAGAGCACACACTCACACACACTCAAGGCATGACCACTAGACACAAGAGGCATAAAGGACACATGTCAAGCCCCTAGCCATGTTTCCCTCATAGTGTGTCTGAATCCTATTGGATGGCCTTTAAGGAGGTCCAATGAGAATTTAGATCCAATTAAATAATTAATTAAGCTCTCTCTCTCAAAGAGGAAAAGAGGGACACTTGTCCAAATGTTAACTCTATTTCTAGTTATGACCAAAGCCTATGATTGGCTAGGGCTTGTCATGGGCCAATGGGGTGCAAGCTAGTGCTAGGAAAGAGGGGGTTGAACAAGGCAAGGTAAATCTCTCACTTTTAGGCATACTCTCCCACACACTCACAAATTATATCATGTGTTGAGCAATAATTTTATCTCCTGCTCCAATCTTGAGAAGTAGAGAGCCTACACCAACACCTCTTGGCTATGGAATGCAAATCCAGCCAAGAGCTAAGCTTCAAAGCAATGCTTATCATCTTCTTCATCTCCATTATTATGCTATGCTATGATCTAAGAGTAATGATACATGAGGAGACTACTTCTTTCTCGTAAGGCTACATCTTCTTCTATTTCCTTCCCTCACTCTCTGATAGCTCTCTCCATCTTTGAAGGTGTTTGAGGTCTTGGGATTGAGGTCGTGGAAAAGTTCATCTTATTTCAAGTTAATTACAGGAATAATATTGGTTTATGAAGCTTACCATCTTCATAGCATCAACAAGGTCTCAAGGAACACAAAGAATGTATTGTACCGAGTCTTTCTTTATGGGAGAATCTATAATACAAAAGCCTTTTAAGTGAGGGGACCGAATCCAAGTAAATTTGATTCTTAATTGTTGTCAATTTCTCTAATTCTCTCTCTTTTTTGCGAGTATTGTTCATGCCAAGGTAACTAGGTATAATGTTTATTTTTCTACCTTCAATCAAGTACTCCCCTATGTTCATTAAATGCTCACTATTGTCACTTTAATTCCGCTACAATCAATGTTATTAGCTATATTTCGTTACATTGGTATTAGAGCTATTGGTTTCTCTTTTCTTGCTTAAGAAGAGAGGTCCTTAAGTTTTCCATGAAAGGTTGGAGTTGCTCATTGCAAGAGGGTAAGTGGGACAAAGACTTTTTATCCTGGTTTGAATGAACAAAGTTTGAGGTACACTGTTGGGAACTATAGACTAAATAATGGAGTCTTTTGGGGCTTGCCTTTGGCTTAACCATTATTGAGCTACTAGAAATCTCAATAGGAACTATATCAACCGAGCATTGATAGACCCTCTCCATTACTCTTTGCAATTAGCAGTCTCTAAACCATGGGTGTGGCTGCTTGAATGCTAATTTTCAAAAGTTAAGAAGAGTAGCAACTAAAGTTTTGAGGTTGCCAAAGAACAAAGTAGCATATGCATAAATTTAGTTAGCATGGATGATAATAATAAAGAGAGTAGAATGAATATTTATGACTTTGCTTTTGCACATGAACGTGCTACTAATGATGCCCCCGTGTTTGTGAATTATCTTTTCACTAGGTTGCAACAAGCCATGGGAAACCCCGCTTGACAAGCTGAAGTTGCCCAAAAACTTCGCACCCATGGGATTCTCCAAACTCCCCAAGAAGAGAGAGAGCTTAGGAGGCCTCTTGTTGAGACTCCCAAACAAAGACTTTCCAGTGAGAGAAGATGAAAGAGAAAGAAGTGTATCTCCAATTGAAGTGAATCTCCAATTCCTTCCAAGAGTAAAATGTCATCATATGGTCCTTCCCCTCGTATTCCGAGAAGGAAGAGAGGAATCAAAAGAAGAAAAGGGAGAGAAAGAGGTCACCTTCTTCTCCATCTTCATCATCTTTCTCCTCTTCCGATGAATGCAGTGGCTTATCCCCTAATGAGTTCAAGAGGAGGGGACATCAAAGGTCCTCTGCTGCTTGGAAAAGGTCCTACAAGATTAAGAAGTTTAAAGAGGGAGGAAACAACATCTCTTTTTTCACCTATGATGGCACTCTTGGCACCATGGAAAAAGTTTTGGCCTTTACCCAACAATTCAATCTGGCCTTTGGTGATGAGGTATTCACGAGTCCTCTAAGTTACAACATATAGCTATGCATTTTCAAACATCTGTCCGACAATGGTGGGCTAGTCTACGAGGTAATGGCAAAGCTCCAAAGACATGGAAAACTCTAAGAGTTTCCATAATGAAACAGTTTCTTGCAAGCGATGCGAAAGACAAATTTTTTAGCAAATGGTAAAGCTTGAAGCTATCTCCCAACAAGTCTATTCACAAGTATGTGTACAAGTTTTGGGATTTACATCTTAAAGATATGGTCTACCAAAAGATAGACTTTGGAGAACAAAACACAGTTTTGTGTTGGGCTACTTGAAGACAAGGCCGAGTATGATACCAATGTAACGGAATATGGCTAATAACATTGATTGTAGCGGAATTAAAGTGACAATAGTCAGCATTTCCTTAGGAGAATTCTTAATAAACATAGGGAGAGTACTGGATTAAAGGTAGAAAAATAAACATTATACCTAGTTAGCTTGGCATGAACAAATGTAAAAGAGAGAGAGAATTAGAGAAATTGACAACAATAGAGAACCGGGTTTACATGGAGTCGGTCCCCCTCCAAAAGTCTTTTGTATTATAGATTCTCCCATAAAGAAAGACTTGGCACAATAAATTCTTTGTGTTCCTTGAGATCTTGTTGATGCTATGAATATGGTAAGCTTAATGCACCAATATTATGCCCATAATTAACTTGCAATAACATGAAATTGTCCCCGGACTCAATCCCAAGACCTCAAACACCTTCAAAGGTGGAGCTCTTGGTGGGAGTGAGGCAAGGGAAGAGAAGACGATGTATTCTTGTGAGAAAAAATTAGTCTCCTCACATATCATTACTCTTAGAGCATATCATAGCATAGTAATGGAGATGAAGAAGATGATAAGCATTGCTTTGAAGATTGACTCTGTATCTAAATTCCATAGCCAAGGGTGTTGGTGTAGGCTCTCTACTTCTCAATCTTGGAGAAGGAGATGAACTTCTTTCTCAACACATGAGAGAATGTGTGAGCGTGTGTAGAGATTATGCCAAGAGTGAGAGTGCCCCTTTGCCTTGGTCGACCCCTCTCTCTCCTTACTCTAGCTTGCACCCCATTGCTCCATGCCAGGGCCTAGCCAATCATAGGCTTTGGTCATAACTAGAAATAAAGGTAGCATTTGGACAAGTGTCCCTCTTTACCCCTTTGAGAGAGAGAGAGAGAGAGAGAGAGAGAGAGAGAGAGAGAGAGAGAGAGAGAGAGAGAGAGAGAGAGAGAGAGATCTTAATTAATTATTTAATTGAATCTAAATTCTTGTTGGGCCTTCCTAAAGGCCATCCAATAGGATTCAGGCACACTATGAGGGCAACAAAGCTAGGAGCTTGACATGTGTCATTTATGTGTGTGTGAGTGTGTTCTCTCATCCCCTACCTTAAGGTCTTGCCCCCTCCTATGTAGGGATCATGTTTTACTTGAACACCTCAAGCACCTTGGTCATCAAGCACCTTATCTCAAGCACGGGTGAGGCTTGCCTAAGGTCTAAAGTACCAAAAGTTCCTAGGTCTAAGGACTTTTACTACTAACCTTTAGAGGTTATTGATGAATTTAACCCTAAGGTCTTTTAAGGTCCATTATCTGCTCATTGCTCTTTGGTAGACCATCTCCTTTTTGGACCTTCAATGAGATGTAACCTTCTCTCACTTTGGTCCCGTGGTGAGACAGGTTTAAAAACACATATCCATATTCTAACTCTTGTTCACATTCATTTTCCCACTTTAAATGATCAATTCAATACGAGAAAATCATTTTGGATAGGTAGATATTAGATTTAATGACATTATAATGGTACATCTTTCATCTTCATGTATGAAGAGTACTTTATAGAATTGGCTCAAGCTCTAGTGTCCACAAATGCTCGCTTTGTCCATCCATTTGGAAGTTGTATTCTAATGTGTACATCCATACATCCAAGTCAATTTTTCTTTTCAGTGTCCCCTGCATGCAGTCCTAGATCGGCTCCCCAATGAGCAATGGATTTTCCATTCACAGGTAGAGAGAGAGGGGCATTACATATGTAGATGGAATGTCTTTAGATTATACTCTCTTGATCATGTAACCTTTTGGTTTTTGCTAAGGTTCCTATTGCATGTTTGAAATTAGATGGAGAGCTCCCCCAAGGTGGGGATCCCATTTCAGGAGAAATTATGTGTAATTGTGGAAGATTTCACTGCTGCTTATGGCCTCTCCATGACTAGTTCGGATCCCAAATTGGTGAGGTGGGAGCAGCTCAATGATGTGGAATGGTTCAGTGCATTCAAGAAGATGAAGGATCCTAGCCAGTACCGCATTAAATGCAGCTTCATACTTAGTGACATGTATGAGCAGGTGATGCAGTTACACCATAAGGTCTACCAGAAGGGTCCAACAAACATGGAGATCAGCTCTACATTTGCAAAGGGATTTTTCAAAGAATTCAGCCCTATGTTGATTGCAAGTGGTACAGTCATGAAGTTAAATTGGGCTAAGTTTGCTCTGTAGTATTTGTAGGATCTTTGTGAGAAGGGGTACATTGAAGGCCATGTCAACAAGTGGAGGATGCATAATTCCCAGCATCAAGTTCCAAAACATGAGGATGAATCAGCTCAAATGTAAGAGGAAAACTCGGCCCAAGTAGGTATGAGCAATAGGTCAACTTCCAAGGGCACACCATTGTCTTGTCATGGCACTCAGCAGGAGGCGAAAAGCCTTTCATTTTTTGACTTGGAGGATTTGCAACGCATCACAAAAATTGTCCATCTGAGAACACAATTGCAGAATGATAAAGAGGATCTCAAAAATGCACTTTTTATAGACTGAGGTGGAGGTCAAGGAATCCAAAGTGCATGCTATTGAAAGTCTACTGTACTTGCTGGTGCATGTGCAATCAACACTCTTTTTTTCCCACTGCACTATGTAATTTAACTATTGCTAGCTTTACAATGGATAGAGGGGTGCGTGACAATGTTGGGAAGGACCAATGTATTGGTTGTGGTATGCCGCTTGAAGCACAGGAAATCCTTGCAATGGTCAAGCTGCCCTCTGAACATAGCTACCACTTGCTTTGATTTGTGGTTGTTTTCTCCCTTCGGATTGAATGTAGGGCCACCTGCCAGTAGAGGATACCAGCAGAGCAGAGTGGTTGTGCAAGACTGTAGGGGAGGACATCCAATCCCACCAGACATTGGTAAGATAACCATGAATGCCATGTATGCTAATCAGCATCTTCAAAATGCTAACCAACATAGTGATTTGGTTAACTAAAACATATGGTGTGCTAACTATCATATTGGGTATGCTAGCTAGCATACATAGAATTATAATAAGCATTCTGAGCATAGTAGTAGTATGTTACATAGCATCCTCGGTATTCTAGTTAGCATATTGAACATTCTAACTAGCATATTTGGTGTAACAACTAAGCATGATTGGAGGTATACATGGTATGATAACTATCATACTAAGTATGATAACTATCATACTAAGTATGCTAACTAACATACTAGGTATGCTAACTAACATATTGGGTATGCTAACTAGTATATTGGGTATGCTAACTAGCATACATTAAACTATCATTAGTATCCAAAGCATAGTAGTAGTATGCTAAATAGCATACTGGGTATGCTAGTTAGCATATTGAACATAATAACTAGCATATTTGGTGTGCCAACTAAGCATGATAACTAGCACACATGAAATTATAATTAGCATTTTGAGCATAGAAGTAGAATGCTACAGAGCATACTGGGTATGCTAGTTAGCATATTGAACATACTAACTAGCATACTTGGTGTGCCAGCTAAGCATGCATGCACGTATGCAAGGTATGATAACTAGCATACTTGATATGCTTACTAGCATGCCGACAAGCATATTGGGTATGCTAACTAACATACTGCATATGACAACTAGCATACAAGATATGCTAACTAGCATACATGGAATCATAATAAGCATCCTGAGAATAGTATAAGTATGCTACATAGCATACAAGATATTCTATTAAGCATATTGAAAATATTAACTACCATATTTGATGCGTAAACTAAGCATTCTTGGGGTTATACAAGGCATGCTAGTAGCTAGCATGCTTGGTATGCTAACTAGCATGCTAACTAACATACTAGATATGCTAGCTAGCATATTGGATATGCTAACTAACATATTGGGTATGCTAACTACCATACATGGAATTATAATTAGCATCTTGAGAATAGTAGAAGTATGCTACATAACATACAGGGTATGTTAGTTAGCATATTGAACATACCAACTACATATTTGGTGTGCCAACTAAGCATTCTTGGAGGTATATAGGGCATGTTAACTAGCATACTAGATATGCTAACTAGCATACTTGGTATGCTAACTAGCATGCTTACTATCATGCTAGGTATGCTAAGTAGCATGCTAACTGAGATATTGGGTATGCTTACTAGCATGTATGGAATTATAATAAACATCATGAGCATAGTAGTAGTATGCTACCTAGAATACATGGTAAGCTAGTTAGCATATTTAACATACTTACTAGCATATTTGTCATGACAAATAAGCATGCTTGGAGGTATATCGGGTATGCTAACAACGATATTGGGTATGTTAACTAGCATGCAAACTAGCATACTAGATATGCTACTTAACATACAAGGCATATTGGGTTTTGTAACTAGCATATTGGGTATGCTAACTAACATATTGAGCACAGTAGTAGTATGCTACATATTTGTTGTGCCAACTAAGCATGCTTGCAGTTATACAGGGTATGCTAACTAGCATACTAGGTGTACTAACTAGCATACATTGAATTATAGTTAGCATTCACATCATATTGGGTATGATAGTTAGCATATTTTTCATACTTTCTAACATATTTGGTTTGCCAACTTAGCATGCTTGCAGATATATTGTGTATGCTAACTAGCATATTAGGTATGTTAAGTATCATATTGAGTATGTTAGCTAGCACACTTGCAATACTTACGAGGATGCCATGTATGCTAATTAGCATGCTCAAGAAGCATACTTGATATACTAACTAGCAAAATTGGTATGCTAACTAGCATACTAGTTTTGGGATTGAAGTCACTATATAAATACTTACCATACATAGTACTGAAAATCACTAGTATGTTTACTAGGGTCAAGCATCTTCAGTGCTAATAATTCTCAGTAGCATACTCTCTAGGCTAGCTAGCATGTAAAGGTCTTATATTCTTTGAAATAATTTTTTTTCTTGCCATTTAAGCAACTTTTAGAATTTTGGGTGATCTCAGAGGTTTTAATAAAAAATACCTTTTTTTAAAGGTCTGTCAAAGCCTTTCGGTGATGTGGGCCATGCGCGTGATGAGAAACTTGGCAAAGAAAAGATTGAACAAGGAAAGCCCTCTGTTGAGGAGATGGATGTGAAGGATAGCATGAATGAAGCAGTGGATGTTGTAGCGCAGCATATAGAGAATCTCGATGGTGCCATAGACAATCAACCATCGGAGAAGGATGATGACTTTGTCATGGTTTGTTGTCGGGATGCTAAGCCTACTGTAGCTCAAACAGTGAGCAGCTCAGAGAAAACAATGGGTAGTGCTTTAGAGGAAATAGTGAGGATTGATAGCCCAAGAAATGTGTAGGATGTTGGCGACAATAGCCTTCTAGGAAATTTTTTGAAAATTGCAAATTCGAAGAGGAAAGATGGCATTGAAGCGGTATTAGGAGAGGCTGTAATGGACAGTTTTGATGCCCCTAAGAGGATTCTGGAGTACATAACGCAAAGTACCAAAGGTGAAAAGAAAGCCCCCCACTCACGAGCTTGTAAGAAACTTTGTTGAACCAGATCTGGCCTACCCAAATCTGTAATACTAGCAAGCTAGCGTGCCCATATTTAAGATCCCCAATTTTTGGGTCTCTTTTAAAAATAAGAAAAATAGATTTCAATATATATTTTGTTAAATTTTAATTTAAGATGCTTGATTGACAGTACTGTAAGGTTGTTAAGTAAAAAGCAAGGCCGTTTGCATGTTCCAGTAGGTCAAATGGGCATTTGGTTCAATTTTGGGTGCTTTTTTACAAAAAGCAAGGTCGGATCCTTAATCTGCGTGTTGCGGGGAAGCTATGGTTCAATTTTGTAAAAATCTGCTTTTCTAGTGCTTTTCACGCTATTCTTATCTTTTTATGATTTTTAGTGCTTTTTAGTGAAAAACGAGTCTGCTTTCTTATTCCAATGGACAAGGGGAACCCGTGGTTCAATTTTAGATTTTTTTGCTTTTTTTTGTTTTTTTCTCTATTTTTAGCTTTTTGTGCTTTTCGATGTTTTTGAAAAGCAATATGCTTTTTAGGATGATCTAAACATAAAAATGTTAGTTTTAGTCTTCGTCGGATTTAAAAATGACCACCCGAAGCAAAAACGAGACAAAACAGGATTTTTATGAAAATTATATTTATAAAAAGTGGTATCGTAAATACTTCTGGGAGTACGAAAAATTCATAATTATGTCAGGACATCATGGTGCGGCATAGTCTAATCACGGTTTCATAAGCTGGCTGGATATTGTTCAATTGGTCAGTTTTATTGTAGAAATTGAATGGTAAGTGGGAGAGTTGACCACCAAAAGCAAAGGCATATTTTTTAGAAAAGTTACAAAAAGCATGGAGCTATTCCTAGCTGAGAAGGGGGCACTAGTAGGCTGGCTTGGGTCTCACTCCAGCCTTATGTAGTGCCTATAAAATCACCTGCAAGCCTCGGTTTTCAGGGACGTCTATTGCATCTACTACCACAAGGCTATGCTTATCTATTTTACGGAGCGATGCAAGCTCTTCATCACCATCTCCATAAGCTCTTCTCTCTTGTACACGGGAAGAAGAAGAGGAAGAAGGATATTCTCTCTCTACTTGCTTACTATCTCCTCTCTCGCTTCACGGTGTACGCGCTCTCAGAAAGCTCTCATGGTGAAAACCTCTACGTAGATCTCATCACAACTCTCTTGCGGCAAAGCAAGAAGCCTTTCGAAAACAACCCCTAATGATTCTACAGCATGGTGAGAAGCTCTAAACTCCATAGACATCATCATCTCTCTCTCTCTCTCTCTCTCTCTCTCTCTCTCTCTCTCTCTCTCTATATATATATATATATATATATATATATATATATGCCATTTTTCTGAGTAGTCACCCTCTCGGTGATTGTTTTTTTGTATACAAGTGCATGTATGGATTTATCGAGTACGTACAAACGAGTACGTATAAAGTTGCCCCATGATTATTTCATCATGATTAACACACTAATTTATACACACGATGTGTTTATGATCAAGTGTGTGAATTAAAAAACGCTTTTCATTTCACATCATAGAAGCTGTACACTGTTTTGGTCATAACTCACAAATTGTCATGGATTATGGTTGTGATTTTATGGTGGAAGACGGTTTGGCTCTTGGTATTTTTTTTTGGATATGGTTATACTGTTGAAATGCTGCCAAATTTTTACAGTCGTGTTACATTCTAAAGTGGTTATGTAGGGTTTGTTGTGCCTCACCCGAGTTGGGTGGAGTGTTCATCCGTGTGATGTGATTGGATTATGGTTTATAGTTTTCGGATTATATCATGAAGTGATCTGGATGGTTATATTCTAACTACTTAGAAAAGATTTTTTGTGCATATGGAAAGTGCTATTGTGATTGGACTCACATGTTATGTTTCTCATGGTAGTGTCGCTACAAGACTAGGATCACTTACATCGCTTAGCCTTAGATAAAAGGGTCATTGACCTGGGGCTTTGCTGGATCAGGGGGGTTGCCTCTAGATCTTCTTCTTTTTGCTAGGCTCATCTACACAGTTAGTGCGTCAAGGGTTGAATGAACTACATGGCTAACACGTCGGGATTTTGCCTTGGATTTTCATAAACACCCAGTGCTAAGCATCAAAGAGGTGTGGTGCCTAAACTAGTATGGTTGGTGTTGATACCCTACCACCTACTGGTACTTGGGATCCTTTTAGAGCTCGGGTTCATGGAGGGAGGCAAAGCGGCCTCAGCTTATGTCTGGCTCAGGTAGGTTGGAGGTGTTCTGGCTCGTCGCTCCTAGCAAAGTGAAATTCTCTATGTCCATAGTAGAGCGGAAGTGGATGGGTGGACAAGTCGATCCCTACACAGGGTATGGTGCTCTGCTAGTTGTTTTGTTATAAACCCATTTTGGATGTTATAGTTTACCGAGATTTTGTCATTGCATTAATACATGGTTTCTTGTTTCATCTAGATGGGGCATTTAAAGACTCTTTGATGTCAATCTCTCATGTCTCTGTGCACTCTATTTCATCCTCCACTATACTCTCTCTCTTTCTTCCCGCAATGCGGTGTACACATATATTCACCCTCCACAATGTTATATTTCTCTTAAGTACGCTTTCATTCATAACACCCATCCAGAGGTAGCACTAGTCAATAGGTGCCTCTAGATGCACTCTCGCTCATGGCCTAAACTCCATGCTTGGTCGCTGACAGATCCTCCCCTATGCAAACACTTCCGCAACTTTGATGTATATTGAAAATTGTATAAAGGTTATATTTTGTGCATAGACCCCCAGGGAGGGGTATCTCTCACCTGGTATTAGAGCCTATGCTTAAGGTTATGGGGATAGCCTAAAGCCTAGTACTAGTCGGGTTAGTTATGCATCGTGCACACATTCATGCATGCTGTTTGGGAAAGGATATTGTATTCATGATGCATCTACAAGTGACATTGGTTGGTGGGTACCTGTTTGACTTGTCTTCTTGAATGGAAGTATTTGGTTTGAGTTATGGTGAAGTGGTTGAAGTATTCGCAACGGCGTTGTAATTTCCGTGAATGTTTTTTTTGTAGTAACAAATGGGTCCCAGAGTGACCTTTGAATGCTTTAGCCATGGGAATGAGGTCTTGGCCATAGTGTTCAACAATATGGAAACACGGTTGTCAAGGGATGAAAAAAAAGTCTTTTACTTAGAAATCGGGACCAAAGTCTTTGGCATGCCAGGAAGCACAACTTGTTGGAAGAGTATTGACCATAGTTACCTTACCCATCACCAAGAACTCTTTCGTCAATTCTTTACTTACATTTACGACAGTTCAAGTGATTGGTTTGCCAACCTTAGGCTACTTCAACTCATAATATGGTTAGGCCTAGAAGACATGTTCAACTACTTTGCGATGCACTCCCAAATGTTAAGGATTTTAAAGTTGCTAAGAAGTATGAAGCTCTTGCAGCTATCATAGGGAAAGAAAAACTAGAAGATAACTACAAACCTCGTTGTCGTGTGGGAGGTCTGAGAGAATACCCTGTCATGAGAGTTAAAAGAATATTTAGAGAGTTCACTGCGAGACATCCATAATATCGTAATGAAATCATAAAAATCAAATTTTGATGAATAAAAGAAGCATAGACTCAGTTTTGGTTCACATACCAAGTTTTCTCTCTCTTTATCTTGTTTTTAGATTGATCTTCTTAGTTGTGTAAATGAACTCCCAAGTGATTTTGCGTAAAGGGTCTTTTTCAATTATGCGGTTGGATTCAATATCCATTGGGGAATTGAAGTGGTTCTAGATTCACAGGTGACTAGAGACTACCTTGTTCCAAACACTTACATAGTGTGGGAGTTATATGTTGAAGCCCAACCTGAACATTGAACACAAGTGCCTGATAGGTTTATAACCGATCCACAGCTTTGGGTCAAGGAAAAGATCCAAGAAGGTGACGTCAAAGTACATCGATATGTTCTTTACCTTAATCTGTGCTTACTTTTGGACATACCAAGTTGAGAGCTCATACTTAGTTAGAAGTCCTTTATGCTAAACCAAAGATATGTCTTTTGTATAAAGGTCATAATCAGAGTATGGAAGAAGTCAAATGGGGGCCGATTCTATTATGTACCGCAGGATTGGTTCAATAGAGTCTATGGGTCTATTCTCAAATACAATCCTCACAATGTCACTATTATCTTTGATGACCACAAGCCCAAGTGCACTTAGTGACATTGCCCAAGCACAACCAATGGCAATGAACTTGAGTAGATATTTTTACAAAGATAATGTAAATGAATGGCATGCTCATGTAAACTGCTTTAATGGATTACCACCCATGGATGTATCACGAGGAGAGGAATGGTACAAAAAGAAAGACGTGAATTTTAATGTATAAGTTGAATTTTTGAACTTTGAAACTTGAGATGTGAACAAATATAGGGGTAGAACCTCGGTTGTAAGAACCAAGAATTGGTTCATAGGACCCTTTCGTATTTATGTATCTCCCTAAAGACACGATGTATCTTTTTGGTTTTCTACGATTATAAAAATCTGATTTTGATATGACTCATATTATTTTGAGGTCATAATATTTGAGTTTGAATCTTGGTTTTATCATTCTAACTAACTTAAGTGATGGGGTCTGTGTGTAGATGACTAATATCTTACCTCGAGGGATATGGGCAGATATACTCTCTTGCCTTATGGTGGGAGAGCATCTTCAAATAGGAGTGGAAGTGCAAAGGCTTGTCACTACCACGCATAATGGGGAAGAGAAGAAAAGGTTAATGTCCACAGATTGTATTGTACCTAATACATTCCGAGCTTGGAACCATTACACTATAGGAAACCCCGAGTTTAGACCACTTGAACATAAATTCTCGCCCGTTGAGAGTATCTAGTGAATACAATCCAAGTTGGGAAAGGAGATTGTTGTCACTAACCAAGTGTTGTATATAAATGCTTATGAACTCACTTTGATACCGACAAAGGAAACATGGATAGCTAGGAACATACTACCCTTAGTAATGGCTACGAGATGTTTCAACATTGTTAAGACATCGATGCTATGCTTCGCAAGTCTCCACCTGGAAATTTTAGCGATGGGGAAGACAAAGATGTAGACAAGGTTCTTGAAGATTGAATTGAGCGCATAGATGACTACTTTGATTTGGGTAATTCGTCTACATCAATAAACAAAGCTATCATCACTAAGTTCAAACTAAAAAAAACAACCAAGCATAGGTGGAGAGATCATTTCACAGAAAATGTTGATCCTAATGTTGCAACTTGGGATTACCTTAAAACCTAACTCAAGAAGGACTATCAGAACAAAGTTTATCATCCAAACCATACGAATGAGTTTCTTGATTGTACTCAAGGAATAAGAGATCTGGAATCATACTATCAACATTTCTTAACCCTTGTCATGTATGCTCCAACACGGATGGCTCAAGAGGTCAAGGTAGCTTGACTCGTGTCAGGGTTACATAATCCTATAAAGCCTAGACTCCAGATTCTTCATCTTACCAATTTTGCAGATGTCCTTGATGCAGGAAAACCCATTGAGATAGAGTTATCCAGTAACGGAAAGAGGAAACCAAAACCTTCTCTTGTTTGTAATATCAAAAGGCCTCGTCCCAAGGAGGAACAAAGGTCTGGAAATCCACAGCAAAGAAGAGAGAACTTATTACATATGAAGGACATACATGATCATTTGTGTTATACTTGCCTTGATCCTATAGTTGACATGTAAGGGTAGAGATCCTGTAGAGTCTAACTGCTTGGAAAAGATTGTTTGTGCATATGGAAAGTGCTATTGTGATTGGACTCACGTGGTTGAGTAAAAAAAAAAAGTTTTGGCCATAACTTGAGCTTCCGATTTTGGATTCAAAAACTTTTTTTTATCAAAACAAAGCTCTAGAGTAGCTCTACGACTTTCTATGTAAACCTTATGGGGTCATTCATTGTTGGTCAGTGCTCGGAAAAATGTCGTTTAAGGCCTCAACATTCATCCGAAAGTTAGGGGTGTCTAAAATCGACAAGTTGAGAGAATTGTGAGAAAACGGTCATGGTTTTGGACATAGTTTTGACTTTTCCCTAACCAAAGCACTTGAACACATTGGTCCAAGTCTTCTTACATCCAGCTAGAGCTGTTAAGCCCATATATCATGTTCTCTTTAGAGTCAAACTTAGCTTATACAAGCTTCAAAATCTTAGCGATAGAGGAGCATCCACCCACAATGGATCTTCCAAAATTGCAATTGATAAAGACCAAGCTTGTTGAAAGAGTTTGGAAATAGGTCATAAGAGTAAAGGACTATATAGATATATTGACGGCAGTGAGGTCAACCTACATAGGTGTTCAGAGCCATACCAAGGAGAGTTGATAGATTACAAGCTCTTATATGTCTATACATACAAAGTCGACTATAAATGGGAGTCTGTAGCTGTTGACAAGTATGAACAAGAATATAGAGCTATAGAAAGCACAAATCTATGCACTACATTAGACATAGGTGGACATTTGGTCAATGTGTGCATGGTCAATGGAGAATATGTGCAAACAAAGCTCACGTAGAAGCATGGCAGTACGTGAGGATCAACCAAAAGAGGCTGACATAGATGAAGATGTTTCAAGTGACAAGGAGATCAATGCACCTATGTATGCTGGCCATCACAAGATTTGAGTGATGCATTGCTCAATTGGGTTGGGGTTGGTGTTGGACGGATATGCCGCGACGGACATCAGCATAGCGAGAACTCACCTAACATATAATGTCAACTGAGGACAAAGCTCGACCCGCAGGCACGTGGAAGCAAGCAAAGGGTGTCAACCTCTACTCGACCGACTAATGACTACTTCCTACAGAGATATCAACTCTACATGCCATCGGTTCTGTGAATGTGAGAGTCTCCTATGATGCTACTGTAAGCCAAAAGCCCATTAGACGTTCTCGAAACGTTACGAAACTTGAGGAATATCCTATTAAATCCAATAGGCCACTCTCCCTAAGGTCCGTGACAAAAAAAACCTACTCAATACCCTCGGTGCAGAAAACGCATAGGATGTCTGGCCGGTTTTTGCAGGTCGGCGTTTCCGAAAACTAAAGTGCCTAATGTGTAGCTCTACTCACTCTGATCGCATGGATATACTGAAATGCAAAAACGGACAACAATTACTCACCGAAACTCCAAAAGTAGCTCGCAGGTGAATCTACCAAAACACAGACGAACGTACGTGATGTAAGCATCAACGCATAGCTCTCCTCATGGGCAACACACTACTGCTCCTTGTTTGCGATTCCGACCACCGTAGCTCCTGTAGCACACACACACACACTCTCTCACTCTCTCCCAGTCTCCCAACGACACAGAAGATCAGATTTATTAGAAGTCTACTTACAAAGTTTTAGGTTTTAGCTTATATACTAAGCCTTAGAAAACCTAATGTCCGACCAAAATGACCTTATTTGTCCCTAGGCTTCTATAGAGCTTAATTACAACACCGTGAGCTAGCTTTGCTCATCCAACAAGCATATGTGGCCTCAATACAATTGCTGACTTAAAATATGAAGTTCCCGTAAACATTACAAAAGTGTCCATAATGGCTCAAAATGATAATAACGGGATATTTGATGATGTCCATGAGCTTGTATCTTCACATTATAGCATCCATCTTCGTCTTCATCACTTCATCAGCATCTTTATTTGAAATCTTTGAGGGATCTTTATGGAATCTTTGTGGAAGTGTTGTTGAAAGGTTGACATTTCAACACTCTCCCTCTCCGAAGTCTTGTCGTCCCCGACAAGACCCTATGTCTGCAGTGGCCTTGACGAGTGCTTCATGTTGTGGTGCTGGTTGAAGCTTTTTTTGTTGCAGTTGCTTCTACCAGATGCTTTGTATGTTGTCGAGGTGCCTTTTTCTTGTACATGTAGTGTAGTTGAAGGCATAGCTCTCCCCCTCCGATTGGTTGTTGTAGCGTGAATAAGTCGAGTGAGGTTTGTTGTTGCAGCAAGGCTTTATCATGGCATCTCTGTATTGCTTGTTCTTTGGGTGTCATCCTACATGTGTACCTATAAACTTGAAGCCTTTTTGAATTTTTTCTAGGCCTCTCCCCTTTGATCCTGTAGTTGATGAGCATGCAGTTGTTTGGGGATGTCGTTGGTCTGCTTTTCTGTGTTTTAATAAGAAAAATAAAATAGTAAAAATAAAAAGGGGCGTATATTACAAAATGAAGGTCTTGGATACTTGGATAGGACTAAAGGGAAAAACCCAGTGGGAAAAAAATGCCTTTAGTCACCATTAAATGTGAGGCTATATGTACTTATGTTTGATGTAACCGAGTTTTGTTGAGTTAAAGTACTTATGGCCGTATGGCTACTATTACTGGATATACAGTGGATAAGTGTTAGTAGCTTGAAGTCAGAGTCATTGTTGTTGAGCACATGCTTATGAAACCTGTTACCACTTCGTCGTCATTGTCATTTTGTTGTGTAAGTGCATGGGTGGAACACAAGTTGTGTCAAATGCAAATGTCCAATGATGGGACATTATATATGCTTGCACAGATAGATGCATGGGAAACAATATGCGGTGCGAGAGGAGTTTGAATGGGTGCTTCCTGGAGTGAATGTAGCTAGAGAAGAAAAAAGATATTTGACTTCCAGAGCTGCCGTTACTCACAAGAAGGGTTTTTGTCGACGAGGTTTTTTCCACTCTCTCACTGTGTTCATGTGCATGAGTGTTTTCTGGAATACTCCGCCACTCCACCATTTAAAATAGTAGACTTTGACTCTTATGCTCACCTCTTCCAGCATGAGTGACATGACTTTATGTATGCTCAACTCTCCAGCTTGAGCTTTAATCTAAATATCTAGACTCATAGACCACAGAATATTAAGACATGAAGCTTGGGTCTAATGCTTGCTCATTTCGTGTCTCAGCTGTCCGACTCTTGACTCTTATGCCATGATTTTTATGGCGACTTGACTTGCTCTCGGGAGCTTGCAACCAAGAATAGGCTTTGAAATTCAAAACTCCCATCCTCGAAGAGAGGATTTGTAAAGAACCATACTGGAAATATTGGTTTCTTTTGCCATACCTGGGTGACCTTGGTTGTCAAAATTTCTTTTTGTTGTTGTTGGTCCCTTGGTTGAGAAGATTGGCTCGCTCCATTCCCCGTAACACTTTGTCTATCATGTCTTGACATTTCTTGAGAGCTAGAGATGACTTCAATCTTCTTCGTTATTTGTTGTTCTTTTGGCACCCATTTGTATTTGAATCGTGTGATTAGCGTGTCTTTGCAGATATCCTTTGCCTTGACTGTGACATTGTCCTTGATTTTGCCTTCCGTGAAATTGCGATTATTTTCAAGCTGAAGTCGTTTGCTTGAAGAATGTTTACTTGGCATCTTTGGTAGCCAGATTCTTCGATTTCCTTGATAGTAACCTTGTGCTTGAAGAATTCTAGATGGCACTTCCCATGATTTTTTTGATGTCGTATTGAGATGTACTAGAGTTCCATTTTTGGGATTATTTATCGATGAAGTCCTATGTTGGTATGAAGGCGAGTTGGATTTGAAATTTCCTGCATCCCTTTGGTGAGCCTTGTTGGTTGGTCTCCTTTGGCGATATAAATATGAGCTTTGTTGCTTTTGGGGACGCTTTTTGAAACCTTTATCCACCACATAAGCCGAGGTCTGTGGTTTTGGTAACCAAAGTTTCTTTTGACCCTCATAATAGCCTTGCTCTGCTAAGCTGTAGTGGGAGGCTATCCATCCCATGTGTTTACCTTTCGTCAATCGGCTAGGCTCATTAACCCATATTGGGTCCTTGACCTTGATTTCTTCAGCTTTGATGTAGACCTTTGAAGATTTTTGTCGACGATGATCTCACAGTGTAGGGTATTTTGGTTGAAAGATTTTCTTTGGATTCTGTCTTTCATGTGGAAGCATGTGGTTAGTTGATGTCGAAGCTCTGCCTTGAAATTTTTGGGGCTGGATTGAAGACTCTGATTTAATGGGTTGCTTGTGTTGGTAGGACATTTGTGGGCTCATTTTGGCTTTGCCTTTGTCGGAAGCCGATAATCTTGGAGTAGTAGTAGGCTGGATTTCTTGAGAGCTAGTCGTGATGACCATTGTTGAAAATCCAGGTTCTTCTGCCAATGTTTTTGCCCATTGCTTGGACAAAATCAAATGTGTACTCATTTTTTATGAATCCACCAATAGGAATTTGTCTTTGATTACCTTTGACCGTAGTTTAAGCGAAGCTTCTGCAATCCCTAAACTTGTGACGGCTATTCCATGTGACATAGGAATCTGTATCTGAATTTCATACAGTTCTGGCTTATCTAGAAGTAATTATAGCCCATAAGACATGGCATTAGTCGTGGCAGTGCAATCTATCTCTGCTGTAAAGTTGAATTTTAGTTTCTCATACACATCCAACGAGAATTTAATCTTCTTGTTGGCTGCCAAGTAACTGATGTCCTCTTTGCTTTTGGTACTTGTCTTGGACTTTTGTGCCTTGGAAGCTTTGTCATCCTCTTGTATGTTGAACTTCTTTGTCATTTGACTGGTTGTAGCATGTCCCAAGTGCTTACTATCTTCTGTTGTAGCTGCTTGTTGGTGTTCATTGCTAGTTTCTGACTGTGACGCCTTGATTCTTGATTTTAGAAACTCTCTGTCACTATTTACTTCTTCTAGCACTTGAAGTTCATTCAATGGTGACTTTTCTTCTTGGAAATGTCTTGAAGCTTGTGTAGCAGGATGTTGAGGTTTACTCTCTTCTTCTGATGCAATGGTCGCCGTGGCCTTTGGTTTCCATTGTTCCATGGGTTTTTGTAGAGTCTCTTCTCGAAAATATTCATTCATATCTTGTATTGCTTGTCCTTGGTAGTCAATCTTGGACTTAGTCATTTCCTGTTCTTCTGTGCATTGTATGTCTTCAGTTACATCTTCTTTTAGCTTCTCATGCTCTTTGATTTGTTCAATCACCAATGAAGAGTCCACAATAGAAAATTTATTAGGTAGACTTTCAGCTTCATCCATTGACTCTATTTGCATGTCTTCCACTTGTGATGTGGCACTAAGATTTTTTGTTACCTCTGCCACCTCTTCTTGCGTTGGCTCACTATTGTCAGAATCTTGGCTTTTTTTGATCTCGAACCTTGAACTACTAGCTTCATCTTCATCACCTTGTGGATGCTCTGACTTGTCCTCACTGAGGTTCCTTAAACGATCTTGAATCAGTTGATTCAATTGATCTTTTTTGAAAGCCTGATTCTCTATGATAATGTTGTTGACACCCTTGACTTCAAGCAACTGTGTCTTGAGCCTATCTTTTGTGCTCTGTGACAAGATCTGCTTCTTTTTCGGAGAACTTGTTGGGGATTATTTCTTCCGTTCCCTTGTTGTCACTGTCTGAACTTTTCTTTTGGCTTGTTGCTTCTTATTTTCCATGTAGAGCTTTACTGGGCAGTCCTTCACTAAATGATCAATGGCACATTGGTCGCAATATGTTTTTATCTCAACATGTGCACCCTTTGGAGGAGGCAGCTTCCCATAATACTGCTGATAATGGTTTCCTGTGGTATCTAGATACAGATATGCCCTCTTCTTTGCATGCATGAGCCTGTAGATTACGACTGACTTAGGTGTATCCACTGGCTTTGTCTCTTTATCCTTCATCATCTTGTCCTTAAGAAGCTAAAAATATCTTCCATTATTGCTTGCATACAAGATCAAATCACTATCCATGATTTCTAGCAGTTGTGATGCTAATTCTTCCATCAGTATATGGTCTTTGACGTGGGGCTTCTGCATAGCCTTAAGGTTATGTTTCCGAGTTAATTTTGGCGAGTTCTGCACCGAGGGTAAAGATTGAACCGAATCTTTGTTTTCCGTTTCCCTTGATGGTGCTTTTGGACGGGGTCCAAGTATGTGACTTACAGGTTGCCCACAATTGCTAAACTCATCCATATTTTTCACATCAGCTATTTCATAGTGCCTATCGTATTTGTCGACCACAATGACATCTTGACCTGACCTTCCACATTGGGCATTGTGAATTTCCAGTGGTCTCTCCTCCGGCTTGGCATCTTCCAATGCTTCTTGACATTCCACTTGGACTCCTGAAAAGGACAGTGCTTCTTGTAAAGCTGGCCTTCTTAATCCCACTCTTGAAGATATAGGGTCTCTTTGTTGATTTTGAACTCCCACCATCCGAGAGGGTTTCATATCTGATGTTGGCATCTGTTTAATGCCTGATGATATGACTTCTTGTGCTTTGTTAAGTAGCTCTTGAGACCGAGCTAGTTCTTTTTGAAGTTGGGCTATCTTCATAGCGGGTACCTCTTGTGCTGGTGCAGTGCACGAGACTTGTGTTGTGTCTTTCCATGTTGTGCCTTGTGTTGTGCCACCCATTTGTGCAGTGACAGCTGTAGTTGTTAACTCTTCCAAGTGCATAGTTAGAGTTAAACCCATGACGAGATGGTATACATTACCACCTTTAGACATGTAGTCTTCTCCTCTTGAGCCAAACGCTTCTGCTATAAAGTAATGATTGTTTTCTACAGGAACTTCATGACTTGTGACAACCCTGTAGTATCCACCGTCTTCATCTCCATAGAGGCTACCAAACTTCTGTTTTCCATCTTGTGCTTTGTACAGAAAAATACTTGGAGGATATGCGTAGAGTTCTGTAAGTTGATCCTTGTACAACATTTCTATCTCATTGTCGATGTATTTTCCGTGCCTCATGTAAATTGATCCTAGACAGTCTTCCATGAAATTTGGATGTGGGTGTAGTACATTCTTCGCTGTTTCAACTTTCACATATTGAGATGTCCGAGTTTCCTCTGTATCTTTCTTTGTCTTGATGTACAAATTCCGATTGACATCCTCATAGCATGGCAGTCCTTTGTAGTATCCAATCAGATAGATCCGAATTTGCTCTCTTGTAATATCTGTGGATGTACTTGAAGCTTCTTCTTGACTGGTCCGATTCCTTTGAGACGCCATTGATTTCATCTTGACTCCCTTGTTGTACCTGTTCAATGATAGCTCTAATTGCTTGCCTCAATGCTAATAAAAATTATTAGCACCCTTGTGTCGGTCTTTTTCGCTTGAGGTTCTTCAACTCTGTCGTAATCTCTGAGTTTTCTGAATTGGGCTTTGCTTGCACTGCTTGAACTTCTTAGCTCCCTTGCTTGCCAAGACTGATACCGTCTTGTCTGGCTGCTTGCTTTTCGTATAGCTTTTTAGCAGGCCTCGATCTAGTGGAAGCACTGTGATAAGTTATGCAACTTACCACTATACTGCAACGACTGCTCCCTTTGTAGCGATTCTTGAGTCGAGCTAACCTGTGTTCACTTTAGCACACAATCTGCAAAATTCTATTTAGCTGGCAAACTTTTTCACAATGAATGCAAAAATCCTTGATGTACCTTTGACGGCCACACTTGTTCCTTGAGCACCTTCCAGCGGGTGACCAATGGTTTTCTCAAAAGATAATTTCAATCTGCTAACTTAGCAGTTTTCAAAACCGTGACCGTTTTCTCACAATTCTTTTGAACTGTCAGTTTTAGACACTCCCGACTTCCGGATGCATTTTGAGGCCTTAAACGATGTTTTTTTCAAAGTTCAAGTTCTGCTCTAAGATCTGTAGAGTCGCTCTCAGGCTACGTTTTGATATAAAAACTTTTCCGATCCGATATTGTTTGTGAAAGTTATGGCCAAAACAGTGAATTGCAGTTTAGAATGGTCAAAATGAAAAGAAGATTTGGGATCTCTGTGACACTGTGAACACTCCTGTATGGTCAAAATTACAGCTGGAACCTAAAACTAGCCTAGAGACATCCTACGTGTAGGATGTCTATCTGCTCAGAATTTAACAAAATTTGGTCCAGAGACTCCCCTTAAGTCTAGCAACACAATGGTATGCTCAAAATTTCATTTGGACCTAAAAATGGCCTTGAGACATCCTACGCGTAGGATGTATTTTTTCTCAGAATGACTTGAAATTTTTACCCCAGCTTCTCCTTGATGTGCTGATCACAGTGGTGTGCTCATAGGTTGGTTTGGAGTTCCAAATCAAACTGAAGACATCCTACGCGTAGGATGTCTAATTGCTTAGATTTTGTCTAAACTTGCACTGTAGCTTCCCCTTGATGTGCTAAACTCACAGCTCTTTTTACTTTTTTGATTCTGACACCTATAGGTTGGTCAAATGATCAAGAATCTGTTCCAAAAGCCTGAAGTCTGTTCTGATGAATTTCCAAGTCAAATCAGCTCCAAATTGGACCAAATTTGACTAGGAGGCTTGCCTAAGGCTATACAACACCCTGCTATGTCCACAGTTTAAATTTGGCCTCTAAATCATGCCTTAGACATCCTACGTGTAGGATGTCTAACTGCTCAGAATTTCCCCAAAATTGAACCACAGACTCTCCTTAAGGTGTTGATCACAGTGGTATGCTCAAAATTAAGTTTGGAGTGCAAAATCACACATATGACATCCTACGCATAGGATGTCTTTTTGGCCTGTTTGACCCCAAACTTGACCCAAAGCTTCCCCTTGATGTCAGCAACCCAGTGGTATGCTCAAATTTTGGTTTGGATTTCAAAAGACCCCAATTTTAGCTGTTCTAGTCTTTTTTAGTCAAAAGTGCTAAAGTCTGCTTAGGACCCCCGTTTCTCCCCCAAATGAGATGAAAACTCTCTCAGCCACTCAATATATCATGCAGATCATGCTCTTGCTGCCATCCTATGGTTTTAGTCTTGGAATAATGCATTGGCACAATTTGGGTAGGATGTCTGGCAATTTCAGTCTATCTGGCCTTATCCTGTCAAGATATGGTCAAGTTCCCCTTTCCAGGTGAAAGTAGGGTAACACCTACCTTCTGAACACACTGGTAATCTCAGATTTTAAAAATTTCCACCAGATCACCCTGTAGACATCCTACGCGTAGGATGTCTTTTTTCTCTCAGAATGGACTTCTCTTTCTACCCAAGGTGCTTCTTGATGCATATAACAAGAATATGTGATCACAACAAATTTTGGATGTCAAAATTGCTCAGAATCACCACTTTTGGGAAAATATTTCTCTGAAAGAGTAACATCCCCTTAACTCTCAGTCTATATGTCCAAATGACATGAGCTTTGGTGTGTGTGTGTCCAACACAACATGCAGAATATGGGTATGATGCCAAAACTTGATTTTTGCTTCCAGAATCACTCTCTAGACATCCTACGCGTAGGATGCCTACTGATGAAATTTGTGGCAGAATTCATCCACAGGCATCCCCAAGTCTTGAGCACTACTTTTCAAGCATTCCTACCATTTTTTATGCAAAATTGTGCTCAGAATCTTAAGTTTCTTGTTTTCGTGTTTTTGACACTCCGTCTTTGGTCTTTTGGGTGTCAAGAGTTGGTCAAAACTTTAGTTTCAATGAATACTTAGGGTAAACCCCCCCTTCTGAACACACTGGTAACCTCAGTTTTCCCAAATTGCCTGCCAAAAGTGCCCTGGAGACATCCTACGCGTAGGATGTCTACTGTCTTAAAATGCAATTTTTTTCTGGCAGTAGTATTCCCTATGCTCTCTAGAGCTCTCAACAATAATCACAAAAACTTTTGGACTTCAAATCAGCTTCCAAACACAATTTACCGTCTTTCCTACTTAGCATTTCCCACTTTTCTGATGAGCCTAACAGCAAATAAGACATGCATAAATTACTCTAGATCAGCAATCAAGATATCCTACTTACCCTACTCCTACTCATCAATGTGAGATGGTGATTTTGATGTCTTAGTTGCTTCCTAGCCTCACAAGGACTCTCAAGTCAACCTACCACCACATCCACCACTCCAACTCCTACTGTCTACACCACAACCAACTACTACCTAATACTACCTAAGACGAAGGATCTAGGCCAGACACACGCTCCCTAGACTCCCTCTAAGACCAAAAGAATCCACCACTCTCCGATCCTATCTAAAAGAATGAATATACTATAGCAAGCTAGAGGGACCTCTATCCTCAAGGACTAGTCTCGGTCACCTACTTAGGGCCCTCGTCCCAGGCAGCGGCGCCAATGTTGGACGGATACTCCGCGACGGACGTCAGCATAGCGAGAACTCACCTAACATATAATGTCAACTGAGGATGAAGCTCGACCCGTAGGCGCGTGGAAGCAAGCAAAGGGTGTCAACCTCTACTCGACCGACTAATTACAGAGATATCAACTCTACATGCCATCTGTTCTATGAATGTGAGAGTCTCCTATGATGCTACCGCAAGCCAAAAGCCCATTAGACGTTCTCGAAACATTACGAAACTTGAGGGATATCCTATTAACACCAATAGGCCACTCTCCCTAAGGTCCGTGACCAAAAAAACCTACTCAATACCCTCCGTGCAGAAAATGCGTAGGATGTCTGGCCGGTTTTTGCAGGTCGACGTTTCCAAAAACTAAAGTGCCTAATGTGTAGCTCTACTCGCTTTGATCGCGTGGATATGCTGAAATGCAAAAACGGACAACAGTTACTCACCGAAACTCCAAAAGTAGCTCGTGGGGGAATCTACCAAAACACAGACGAACGCGTGTGATGTGAGCATCAACACGTAGCTCTCCTCGTGGGCAACACACTGCTGCTCTCCGTTTGCGATTCCGACCACCGTAGCTCCTGTAGCACACACACACACACTCTCTCACTCTCTCGCAGTCTCCCAACGACATAGAAGATCAGATTTATTAGAAGTCTACTTACAAAGTTTTAGGTTTTGGCTTATATACTAAGCCTTAGAAAACCTAATGTCCGACCAAAATGACCTTATTTGTCCCTAGGCTTCTATAGAGCTTAATTACAACACCGTGAGCTGGATTTGCTCATCCAACAAGCATCTGTGGCCTCAATACAATTGCTGACTTAAAATATGAAGTCCCCGTAAACATTACAAAAGTTGCCGTAATGGCTCAAAATGATAATAACGGGATATTTGATGATCGATGTCCATGAGCTTATATCTTCACATTACAGCATCCATCTTCGTCTTCATCACTTCATCAGTATCTTTATTTGGAATCTTTAGAGAATCTTTGAGGGATCTCTATGGAATCTTTGTGGAAGTGTTGTTGAAAGGTTGACCTTTCAACTGTTGGAAAAAATAGCAAACACATACACAAACCCGCAACCTAACCGTACACAAATTTGGGGCACCACCTAGTTTTGGATGCGAACTAGGATGTGTAGAGAGAGAGAGAGAGAGAGAGAGAGAGAGAGAGAGAGAGAGAGAGAGAGAGAGAGAGAGAGAGAGAGAGAGAGAGATGTTCAACAGTGATCAAGCAAATACAATTATATATGTAAGAAAAAGAGGGAAGGGGGAGGGGGTGATTGTTGCACTAATACCTTCTTACAAATCTGTCATGACCAATGAAAGTGAGATTAGTATTTGTTAAACATAGCTTGAGTAAATTACACCACAACAAATCACAAGAAAAGTCACCCCAATCACTGTCTTAAAGCCAGGGGAGTCCTCTCCACCCTTTCACTCTCTTACAATATGTGGGATTTATGGCTAAATTGATGACAACACCCAGAGACAAGCTATCATGAACTTTAAAAAAAAACACCAACACACTTACACATCATTGTTGTCCATTACTTTACGTTGGAAGAGAGACAAAGTATCCAAGCTTACTCTAAATCCACCCTCTTTGATTCAGCAAATGTTGGGCTTACACTAGTAGGAGAAATGATAGATTTCCTACTCTCAATTGAATGATCACTCTCTCTTACAATGGCATAGAGTTCCCTTTCTAATGACCCCTAATACAACACATGCATATGCATAAGACTATGAGGTTCCACTCAAGAGCTCCTTCTAGAGAGGTTGAGCTTGGATTCTCAAGCTATAGCATAGTGCTCTTGCTTATGGCTCCCATTTGTGCGAGCTACACCCTCCTTTAGAGCAATTTTGAAGGCTAGGGTTACTCCTCTAACCATGGTTGGGTTAGATTTTCAGCACTTATCTAATTTCTTTTGCTTGGAATTATCAAGAAGTTGGTGTGGATAGATGAAGAAGAGAGAGAGGAGAGAAGTGGAGGTGATAGGACTTTTCATAGTAGGTTAGTGTTAGTAAATTAGTAGAGTTAGTATTTTTATTGATTTACGAATGGAATTGGATATTTACAATGGGAGTATCCATGTAGGATACAAATAAGGAAGAAAAAACTCTTAATAGGTGAGAAAACATGGATTTTTAACAATGTTGATGCTCCAAGTGTCTTGAGTAGGGTCAATTTTGACTCTTGTTGACGGTCCACTAGCTTTGACGGTACGTTTTTTCTCCACTCTTGACCTTCCTTGGAATCCAAGGTAAGTGAACATGAGTAATCAATCACCATGATGCTGTCTTTCAAGAGAAGAGGCTGAATTTTGTGGTTTTTTTTATAGATATGGGTAATATGGATGAGGAAAAATGAGACTAGGTGGTCAATTTTGGAATGGAAGTGTGTGTAGGAGACATGAGTTCACCATGGTTTCTCTTATTCTTCAAGGTTGAGAAGAAGGTGAGTAGGGTGGAGAGAGGAGTGGTGAGAGAGGTGGGGATGATGAGTGGAGAAGTGTGTGTGAAAGAGGAAAATGATAAAGTAGAAGAGGGAGTGTGGCTGCATAGCATGGACAAACTGGGGTCCACCAATAAAATCATAGCTCACAGCTCATAGCTCAAAAAAAATATGAAAAAATTTGAGGTAAAATTTCAGCTCACGAGCTACAAATTTTGTTTGTATCACCTTTTTAAATTCGGGGAGCATGTGATCTTTAAAAATTCAGCAAAACCGATTGTTTTTTCCACTGCACAAAGTCCTTGTGAGGTCCTTCTTTGGATGATTCTTTTGAATACCTCCAAGAGTGAACCCCCCATAGTGCATGCATGCATGCCACATACCCTTGACCTTATTTAGTAGGTCTATATTTGAAGATATTATTGAGATCATGATCTAAGTAAATAGTACAACTAAGAAAATCACATATGTACATGTCAAATATAAATAAGATAGGTGGAAAAGATATAAAGGGGTCAAAATAAATCTCGCTCATTATAAGTCTACCATAAAAAGATGAATATTTTTGGTGGTCTAATTTATGAGACTAATAGAGAATAGATGTAGGAAGGAAAAAATGACAATAGTGAAAAAATATACACATAAATAAACTAGTTATTTTTGGATTTTTGTTGGGATGGAGTTACACCAAAAATAAGAGAAGCTTGCATGAAATTATTTTTATATGGAATAAAGAGGACGCAAAATGGTAAGAAATATGGTAATGTTGAGTCAATGTACATAGCATAAATAACACACCATAGGTAGAAATATTTAAATAAATACCAAAATAATTATGAAATATCCTTTTATTTAGGCCCTATATACAATGAAATATTTACACACAAATGGGCCATAATATACTTATATTTTTTATTAATTTTTTTTGTTTTTTTGGCTCAACTAGCCAAGTGACTAGCTAATTAAGGCTTTTTAGGAAGATATGGGAAAAGTCCCCTAACTCACACACACCTACATACAGTGAAATGGTAGGGATAGCCACAGTGTTTGGATGATTTTAATAGGGTGGGTTAACTCACTATGGCAATTACGGAGAGCCGAAAAACGGCTATCATTAGCCCTCCCCTAGGATGATGGTATATTCATGTACCATCATAGAGCATCTTTTCCAAAGAGAGTTCTTCAGAGTCCTTGTTGACGAGATCTTCATTGTTTGGCCCCTCAGAATTTTGGCTGGAGTTACACTCATGCTTCATGTAACAATACTTACATGAGACAGCTGCCCTTTGACATCTTTGGTAGATCCTTTGGTAGAAGGCGACTCAAATAGGGCTTCAAGCGATAACCATTTACCTTCCTAGAGTGCTCTTTCCCATTCAAGTCCATAAGTTGATAGTAACTTGAATTGAAAGCCTTCTTAACTATGTATGGCCCCTGCCATCTAATTTCAAATTTGGCATCAAAACGATTATCGAGTCGATTGTCATACCTTAGCATAGGATCTCCTTCATTGATGCCTTTGTTCTTTAGTTTCTTGTCAAGCTTCTCCTTTGCCTGTGTAGCTTTCCTCTTGTAGCACTCATATGCTGCTTCTCTTTTCCACTCAAGCTCAGCTAAGGTAAGAAGTTGATCCATCCATGCTTCTTGATCATCTTGTGCTGATTTGCCATGAAATGGTGTAAGTCCGTGGCTTCCCTATATGTGGTTCGATACGCCCACAAGGCACCATCCAAGAAGTCATCCCACAACTTTGTCTTGTTTCTCACCATCTTTTTAATGATGCCTGCAATGACACCATTAGCTTTTTCTACCAGACCATTGGATTGGGGATAATAGGGTGTACTATGACGATGTAGAATGTGAAGTTCTTCACAGACCTCTGTGAGAAAGCCCTTTCTAAACCCTGGATCATTATCAGAAACAATCTCCAAAGGTGTGCCAAATCTACAACAAATGTGAGTGTAGACAAATTTACTCACTGTCCTCTCATTTACCTTTGCCACACTTTGTGCTTCCACCCACCTAGTCATATAGTCTACAGCCATTAGAATGTAGAGTTTACCATTTTTTGTCCTAGGGAGAGGACCCATAGCATCAATGCCCCACTTTTCAAAGGGTCCATTTGCAAGCACGATTTGCATTGGACCATAAACCAATCTTCTATTCCCATTTACCTGACAATTGTGACAACTTTTACACCAATGTTGGACATCCACATGCAGACTTGGCCAAACATACCCCGCAAGCAAAATCTTCTTCACAGTTAACTCTTGGGCAAAATGACCACCACATGCCTCTTCATGCAAACCTTTTAGAATGGCTGGAATTTCCTTGATAGTTGGTACTCTCTCTGCACACTTGATCCTTCTAGAAAGAGGTACGTGCTTGACTTTTTCATGAGTCTCCTCTTCTGAGCCTTCGTGAAGTCTTGTGGAAACTCACCCTCTAAAATGTAGCTAATAATGGGAGTCAATGACTTCAATCCCTGGTATCTCGGTTGCTTGACAGTTGCTGCCACCATGATGACCTGCACTTCTTTCTCAACACATGTAACTGCTTGTTGTGCAAGTAAATCGGCATCTTCATTTTGTTTCCTAGGAATATGATATAGTTGCACTTCTTCAAACTGATTAAACATCCTATGAATGGCATGAACTTTTGTCCTTAAGCTTTAATTCTTGCATGCCCAAATGCCTAAAATTTGCTTCACAATGAGAAGTGCATCCCCTTTTACCATGAGACGTTGTATACCTTGGCCAATACATATCTTTAAACCATGAAGTAGTGTGTCGTATTCTGCTTCATTGTTGCTAGTTGAACCTGGTAGATTGACCTTCTCTTTCATGACCACCTCTCCACTTGAGTTGAGCAATACTAGCCCTCCCCCTGCTTTTCCTGTGACTCGTCGAAAAGATCCATCAAAGAACAAGGTAAAAGCATTAGGAATACTTTTAGGTGGTGGCAATGGTAGGGTCTTTACTTCAGGTACCTTAATCTCCTTCTCATGTACCCTATAAGTAAGGATCCCTGCCAATTGTGCACGCACACTATCTTCTATCTTGAAAGAGTATTGGAACTCTTGCAATTCCATGATCCACTTTGAGATCCTGGTGCTAAGATTCATTTGAGATGACACCCAAGGAAATAAATTTTCTGCAATGAGAATTACAAAAGGTTTTGGTAGCAAGTAGGATCTAAACTTTCTCACCGCAAACATGAGAGACAACATCATGAGTTCTAGCCTCTCTCCAAATCATTCATGACCCTACTAGCAAAGTAGATGCGTCGCATCCTGGTACTGTGGGGATCTTGTTGTAGCAACACAGCACCAATTGTTTCCCTTCCAACACTAGAGCTAACAAAGAATGTGTACTCCCAACAAGGAGGCATGAGTGTTGGTAGCTCTGACAGGATGACTTTAATGTTACAAAAGTACTCTTCAAGCTCATAAGACCATGCAAATTCTACTTGTTGTGTCAACTTTTGCAAAGGATGAAGCAACTCCGAAGCTAAGTGAATAAAGCGTGAAATATACTTCACCTTTTGAATGAATGAGATGACCTCTTTGAGATTCTTGGGTGATGGAAGCTCAATAAGAGCATTTGCCTTTGAAGGATCCACCTCAATGCCTTTATAGGAAACCTTGTGACCAAGCAAGATCACTTCATCCTCACCTATGTGACACTTGTCGGGGTTGAGTTGACCTCCCATGTCGTAGAGCTTCTTTAAACCTTCTTCTACCCTTTGTAGATGCAATGATTTTGAGCTATAAATGCAAAAATCATCAATAAAAACGCTAATGGACTTTCCAAAGAATGCTTGAAACACCATGTTCATGAAGCGTTGGAAAGTTGCAGGAGCATTTGTCAGTCCAAATGGCATGAATCTAAAAGCATAGCAACCCCAAGGAGTGATGAAGGTTGTTTTCAACTGATCTTCCAATGCGATACCTATTTGAAAGTAACCCGAGTAGCCATCACACATAGTGTACTTCTCATGACCAGCTACCTCATTTAGTATCTCATCTTGAAATGGGAGGGGAAAGTGATCTCTTTTTGTTGCCTCATTGAGTGGACGGTAATCCACACACACCCTCCACTTGCCAATTTTCTTAGGAGTGACAACAACGGGAGAGACCCACTCTGAATTCTCCACTGGATAAATGAAACCTACTGCTAGAAGCTTTCTTACCTCCTTGAGTAAAGCCTGCTCCTTGATGACTCCTAGCCTTCGTAGCTTCTGAGCCTTAGGTGTGGCCTTTGGCTTCAACTCAATTTTGTGTTGAACAGCATCTACTCCACGCACATCGGTGTAGTCTTTAGCAAAAAGCCTAGGAAATTTCCTTAACACACCTTTGAGCTCCTCTCTTTCATCCTTTGTAAGTGTTGTAGATAACATACTTTCTAGCATTCTTTCATCTTCCACTTTTTGGTTTTCTTGGGAACCTACCTCTTCCAAACCTGGGCAAGAGGTCTCTTCGTTGTTTGGCTTAAACCTTACCCCCATGACTTCGATGGAAGACTCCTCTTCAGTAATGCTGCCGCTACTTTCTCCTTCTGAAGTGCTATCGGTCCAGCCTTCCTCCGTCTCACTTTGAGATGATTCTTCATGGAGCTCCTCTTGGCGTTGCTCCTTCATGTCAAAGACAACCTTCTTATGATTGTCATTCCTGCAAATTAGCTTTCCACTCTCCCAATCCTGCAAAGCTCGCATTTTCATTAGCCATGGTCTCCCTAGGATAAATGGATAACCATTTCCTTTCGTAGACATAACGTAAAAATCCACTGTTACCATATACATGTGGTAGTGATGTGTGTGAACACACTAGGACCGCCGGGGCATTTTTTCCCTCTTTAGGAGGTTTTTTCCCCCGTGCATTGTATATACTCCCATCACTCTAGGGCTATCTATCTTTCCATTGCACACTAAGTAACACACTCTCTATTGTGTGCCTTGAGCTTCCTTCATCTTCTCCAAGCTGTGTGTGTTTCTCTGCAACCCTAATTCCAAGAATTGGTATCAGAGCAGGTCACGTCCTCCCGGGCTTAGTCGCCAACTGCTCTAGCACATGCCTGCTCACCTTCTCCGATTTTAGTGAGCTTTGGCGAGCGTTCGCAGGTTGACAAAAATTTTGGGAGTGCTCAAAGAGCTTGGTCTGCTCAGAATTTTGATTTGGGCTCATTTAGGCCTCCGTTTCCACTACACACAGTACTGCACAGGCTATTTCGTCATTTTGTGCAGAATTTCTGTTAGTGCCGTTTTCTACATAACAAGTGCCTTATAGTCTTCTACGGTTTGTGCTATATAGCACAGGTTGTTCTCGCTACATTTCTCCTCTTTTCGAGCAGTTTTCACATCAGGTGCAACATTTACCATGGCTGACAACAACAACACAGATGTGTTCAAGATGTTTTCTGCTGAGGACAGGTTGGATGGGGACAACTACCCTATGTGGGCTTATATGATGAAACATGTTCTTGTGTCAAAGGGTGTCTGGAACATTGTGCAAGGCATTGATGTACGTCCTGGTTCTAAGGATATAGGCGATGTTGAGGATGTTGCAGGTCTTGCTGCAAGGATTGCAGCTGTTAGAGTTGTTTTGCCTACGGCAGAACAAGCTCGTTGGGATGTTAAGGATGCGTAGGCTCATGCATTGATTGTGTTTTTTGTGAAGCGCACCATTGTTCCTCACATCTGTTCAGCAAAATCTGCAAAACAGGCTTGGGATATTTTAGCAGGTCTTTATGCAAGCCGCAATGAGGCTAAAATTGCTTTGCTGCGTAAAGAGCTGGAGTCGAAGATTATGCATGAGGAAGATGATATGGACACTTTCCTTGCTAGTGTCAAGGATATCAATGAGTAGCTTATTTCTGCAGGTGAAGTCATTTCAGACAGTTCCCTTGTGCAGACTGTTCTTGATGCCTTACCAGATTCCTACCAGACTTGGAGGTGAAGTCATTTCAGACAGTTCCCTTTTGCTAGTACTTGGAGACTGATGACCCAAGGATATCCTGAAGTTGTCAAGTTTGATGCATTATGCAAATTGCTGTTGTAAGAGTCACTTTCTAGAAAAAACAGGACTAGGCAGGGTGCAGTTGAACAGGCTTTTATTGCTTCTCAAAGAAAGGGTGGTAACAGTAATGCAGCCACTTCTTATGGTTCTGCTGCGAGTGGCAAAAATTATGTTCCTAATGCTTCTACTGGCAGTACTTCATCTGGCAATTCTGGTGATAAGGGCAAAAAGAAGATGCGTTGCCATTATTGTAAAGCCAATGATCACTTGATCAAGTTGTGTCCTAAGTTGAAGGCCAAAGAGGCTAAGAAGAAAGAGGGTGGTTCCATTGCAAATGCCGATTCCACTACAAATGCAACCATTGTTGAGTCTTCTGTGAAAGGAGACTGTGTTGCTGATGTTGATGCAGAATGGGCTTTTAGCGTAGAGTGCACTTACAATCCTGCTGTCCATGATGCATGCTTGTCAGTTGCTGCAGATTCACATGTGTGGTATTTCGACAGAGGTGCTACAAAGCACATTACCTCACATCGTGAATTGTTTACCTCTCTCGAGTTTGTTCCTCATGGGAATTCAGTCACTTGTGCCAACAACGCCTCTTATCCAGTTCAGGGAGTTGGAAAGATTGTGCTTACTGCTGCTAATGGCAGTTCCTTCACACTTGTTGATGCACTTTATGTACCTGGGATCAAGAAGAATCTCTTGTCTGTATCCGCACTTGCTAGACTTGGACTTGTAGTCAAATTTGTGGATGACAGATGTACAGTTCATGATCTCAGTTTTGGTGATAAAATTGTTGCATCTGGCCTTTTGTGCCGTGGGCTGTATAAGCTCACTTTGTATGACAAGTGTGGACAAAATTATGAAAATGCTATTGCAGATTCAAGGGCTATTTCAGATGCAAAACTTTGGCATGCACGTTTTGGTCATCTGAATTTTGCCAGTTTGCTGCGTTTGCAAAAATCTGATATGGTTGCTTCTTTGCCACCTCTTGAAGCACCTATCAAACATGTTTGTGAAGGATGTATTTTGGGTAAGATGCAACATTCTAAGTTTCCAAAGGATGGTTCAGTTCGGGCCACATGCAAGTTGCAGCTTGTGCATAGTGATGTTTGTGGGCCCATGCAAACTCCGTCCTTGGGCAATTACCTGTACTTTGTGACTTTCGTTGATGATTACTCCAGGCATGCATGGGTATTTCCGCTTAAAGCGAAGTCCGAAGTTTTTATGTGCTTCAAACAATTTCTGGCTATGGCTGAAAATGTCTCGAAATGTACTATGGGCACCCTCCGTTCCGATCGAGGGGGGGAGTATATGTCTCATGAATTTAATGCATTTCTGGCTAGTCGTGGGATAAAACACCAATGTACAGTGCCTTATACACATCAGCAAAATGGTGTTGCTGAGAGGAAAAACAGGTCACTGACAGAAATGGCACGATGTATGGTCAAAAGTCAAGCTTTGCCGCATTCTTTTTGGCTTGAGGCCATTATGTGTGCCACTTATGTAGTTAACAGGTGTCCTATGAAAGCTTTGCAGTCTATTACTCCATATGAAGCATGGCATGATAGAAAACCTTCTATTGAGCACATGCGTGTTTTTGGTTGTTTGGCATATGCTTTGGTGCCACAAGTGCAGCGCAGAAAATTGGATGATAAGGCTGTCAAATGTATTTTTGTTGGTTATAGTGCTGAAAGCAAAGGTTACAGGTTGTATCATCCACAAACAAAATGTATTCTGGTTTCTCGGGATGTAGTGTTTGTGGAAGATTCTGTTCAGCCCTTACTGTCATGTACTAGAGACAGTAATGTAAGCTCACAGGACATTTATGACACTTTGTTGCCTCTTTTCAGTGGTGGAAATACGACACTACAACAAAATAAGGTGTCATCGACGCAGAGCGTCGCTATATGCATCGCTATCCGCGTCGCTATGAAGGCAGTCGCTATTTGCGACGCAGGTATAGACACGTATAGAGACGCAGATTGCCACGCACATAGCGATGACCATAACATTAAAAAAATTTATTGGGTAGAGGGTAGGTAGCCTGGCCTGTGCCCAGTTAAAAGATGGACATAGCCATATCCAGACTTCCTGCCCTTTGTCCAAGAAAGCGAGCAGCACCAAAATATCAACCATGCTCCCGCGCGCAGAAATTTCGGCAGAGTTCCCTTTGTTTTTACATAAACTTTTAAAAAAAAACCATATCATGTATACGCCTCCTACATGTTGTCCATGTAGGATCTCACATGAGATTTAAGGCCAATGAAAGACAACCGTACCAACTGAAAAGCATAACCATAACGAACCATAACCATAACTTAAAAGCATAACCATAATGGCTATAACCACTTTGATCAAAACCATAATGCAGATAACCATAACCATAAACAAAATTAACAATAACCATAAGCATAACCAGAAAGAGAAACAATAACTGTCTATACAATGACAATGACAATAATCATAACCATAAGGGAAACAATAACTGTTTGAACATAATTGTTTGTACAAAAAAGAGACACAGAAGCGTGTCTGTGTCTCACAAAGCATATATATGAAATCTGGTCCACTAATGACTAGGCATCGCAACCTGCACATAGGACAACTCACAAAATTAGTATTGATATTACTTCACATATACTGACTTAATTAAATCAACTTACACATATTAACGTCTCACCTCAAGCGATCAGCGATACTGTAAGGCCTCCCAGTCTACAGGCTCTCCTGAAGCTTCAAGATCATTCAGTAGTTCATAGATACCTCTGCGATATCCATTTGACTCCTCCTCGCGTGTCGGAGCTCGATGCATCGCAAGATTCTACGTTTATACAAAAATCAAAGTAATAAGAATACATGATTCATCGCGTTTTAAAAAACGCCATAGTTAAGATTCGATTAGAAACTCACAAACTCATAGCGAAAGGTGTCGAAGCCTCCATTGCCAAGATGAGATGTCCCCCTAGTCATCTCTCGTACCTGCACGTCCCTCACACTGCTGTCTGAACCGCATGGCCGCTGTCCGCTCATCCTCCTTGATCTGCAGCCACGTCTCGTGTGGGATGCCCAAAGGCTTCGGCGAACCGGTCCTGAAAGCCTTCCAAGCTGCATCTCGTCGATGTTTCAAGGTGTCCCGTGCAACACCCTTGATCCACCACACCGGAACAACAGAAGAACCCGGAGCAGGCTGGTACTCTCGCAGGATGGTCTCCACTATGTAAGTGACTTTTTCCTTTTCTTGCTCATCTCAAGACGTCAGAATGCTGGTCGAAAATTGGAGCTCCACGAGCTGGCAAATCCGCTGTCGCATCTCAGTCCCGACTCTATCCATGTAAACAGAACCATCTCCCCGTACAGTATAGAGCTTGGAGGCACTAGGATTGTGTGCCCCCCAAGGTGTCCGAGGTGTGCCAAGAGGTGTGTCGAGAGGTGTGCCTGGGTAGGACGGGGGTCGTGAGCGAGGAGGGGTCAAAGCATCTGTGGATCCTCCTCCAATAGCCAGCTCTTCCTCTTCTAGAGATATGGGTTCTCCAATCTCTCGATCTGCTCTCACTGTCTTGTCCAACCATGCCATTGTAGGGAATTCAGGTAGAGGAGCGAGATAGTCTGGCAAGGGTAAGCCTCTAGTCGTTCGACTTCGCCTGAAATCCTATCGCTCTAGATTGCGTCTCTCTTTCTCTTCTTCGTACCTTTCAAGACATTTTTGCATCGGCGCTGAATTTAGTATACAGAACTTCATGATCTTTTCTCATATGGCCAGGTTCATTTTCTTCGGCACCCCTTGCCCTTCCCGCTCCTCTCCCACCAGTCTTGCATCCTCCTCATCGCTCCATAGTCAAGGCATTTCTAGGTTAGAAACGGATAGAAATTCGGTCGTCAATACAAGAGACTCTTGCACCAGCCATCCTTTTGCCATGCTCCCCTCTTGACGCGCTTTTTGGTGAACAAAACCCTTAAGTGTTTTCATGAACCGCTCTAGAAAGAACATCCAACGCCTGTGGACTGTACCTGCCACAGCAACCTCATCTACTACATGGACGATCAAGTGCATTTGGATAGTTAGGCAGCTCGTAGATACTTCTCAATCATGCAAACTACCTCAATGGAGTTAGCCCTTGCGACAACAATAGATTCCTCCCGTATATCCTTGGAAGAGATCCACCGCACTAGCTCTAAAATCTTGTATATGTAGGTCGGCACTTCCTCTGTTAAACACCCCTTGATCGCAATTGGAAGAATGAATTGCAAGAACTTATGCCAGTCGTGCGATTTCAACCCTGACAGTTGATCGTCACGGGTGAATGCTGTCTTGAGACATCGCATATATCCTGTTGGCGTCCTGAACTCTGAAATCACCCTTTTCACTTGTCACTCTTCGTTTTTTAGCAATACCCATGGCGCTCTTGGAAGTTTTGTATGACCAGCTGCATTGGTGAAAGGCCACAACTCTGGCATCTTTCCAACCGACTGCAAATCATCTTGTGAAGCTCGATTGTCTTTCATTCCCATGATTGTCTTCCAGAGGAGCTCTCCCACATTCTTGAATATATGCATTGGATCTAGCAAATGGTTAATTAGTAGATCACCCCAGTACGGAAACGTATGGAGAATGGACAAACGTTTCATTCCTAGAACAGGTTGCCCCTCATGTTGCTCCCATCAGCGACGCCACTCTTGTACATGCATAGGACGACATTCGACGCAACCAAGCTGCCTTCACGCAAGTGATGGCCATCTGGAAGATAACGGTGGTGGCTTTGATAAATTTTCTTTCGAAGAGAGGTAGAATAGCGCACATCCAAAGAATGCCCGCAAATTGGACATGCATTGTATCCCGAAGTTGTTAGTCCTGCATATATCAAAGCATGAATCAGGCCAAGGCAAAGGGCTTGCGAATAGCGAGAATTTTGTAAATCAATAACCATTACCAGAAGATTCTCTGTATCCTGGCCAATCATGCATAGTCCACATAAGAAGTCCATGGATCCTTGCATGCTGTTGTCCTACTGGTTCAACCGCATTTGCTATGTCGATCCCATGCCATAACTCCTGGAGCTCGTCAACTAGTGGAGCTAGATAAACATCCATGTTTTTTGCCTTGAACTTACCAGGTACAATCAAGCTTAAAATCAAATGACCCTTCTTGATAGCAAGCCATGGCGGGAGGTTGTTATTGATAAGACACACATGCCAAGTGCTCCATGACGAGCTTCTCAAGCCAAATGGATTGACTCCATCCATTGCCATGCCCAAATGCAAATTGCGTGGTTCACTCTTAAAATGTGGCCAGGTATCTTCAATGTGCCTCCAAGCCTTCGAATCAGCGGGCACCCTAAATGTTGCGTCAGTGGATCTATTCGTAGAATGCCACCGCATCAACTTTGCAATGGAACCACAACGAAACATGTTTTTTATCCTAGGAATAATAGGGAAATGCTGCAACACTTTAGCTGGCACTGTCTCGCCAACTGCATCTTGTTTGTAGCGCATTGCTCCGCACTTAGGACACGATAGACAATCTGTGAATTCATTGCGAAAAAGAATGCAATCATTTGGACATGCATGAATCTTGTTGTAGTCCAAGCCAACTGAGGTCAGAAGTTGCTTTGCGTCTGGCCTCGAGGGGGGCATTTCATTGCCAGCCGGGAGAAGTTTCTCCCACAATAACCTATTTAAGCCACATTAAATTAAAAAGATCTCCTAGCACATCACCGTTGCAATCGAAAAATCTCTTTTGTAAATTACATACCTAAACAAAGCAGTGACGCTTGCATCTGACCACCCACCCGTACACTGACTGAAGATTCAAAAACACCAGACAAGTACGAAGCATAGATATTTTGGCGCCTTCATAGATTGGTTGACGTGCCAACTTTCTCAACATGTCTTCAGGAGATAGGCTCACTGCTTCTGGTGCTGCTTCGTTCGCGTTCTCCTCGCTTGTCTGGAAGAAGGCATCCAACATCTCCTTCATGCCGTCGTCTTCTGTCTGTAAGCCCTTTTCTGCTTCCATCCGTGGCTCTATATTGGTCGGACCTTCACGCATAATCTTTTTTCTCTCTCTCTCTCTCTCAGATGTAGGTGCTATGTCACGAAAATCAATGCCCGTTCCGTAGGAGTCGTATCACAGATTCTGTACGGTTTCTCTAGAAAACTCTCAGTACTTGTGCACATGCTCATTACATATCCTACGCTTGCGCAGGATTTGATACTTGCAGAGCATGCACGAGCATGCAATCTTTTCCTCCATGTTAGTTGATGACGTTGCCATCTACAATGATTATGAATGTTGTTTTAATATATATATATATATATATATACTCCTAACAATGTAAACTACCTCGCATTCTCTAGTCTTGCCCAATCTCCGTACACCTCGGTCCAGAGGTGTATGGAGATCAGGACAACCGGGTCAAAATCTCGTCTTTATTGGTCAAATCCTATATGGGTAGACACATACATGCACTCCCAGGTGTACATGGCAATGCATGTAGGAGGCAAAACCCCTTTGCCTCTTTTAGTTCCATAGTTTCTTCTCTGTCTATGTACACTATCTCTCATTCTTTCTCTTTCGATCTCGCTCTCACTATCTCTCTTTCTCTCTCTCTCTCTCGATCTCGCTCTCGCTATCTCTCTTTCTCTCTCTATTTCCCTATTTTCCTATCTCTCTCTATTTCTCTATTTTCCTATTTCTCTGCCACAACTCCTGGAGCTCCACTTCCCTATCTCTCTCTCTCTCTCTCTCTCTCTCTCTCTCTCTCTCTCTCTCTCTCTCTCTCTCTCTCTCTCTCTATATATATATATATATATATATATATATATATATAACTCTCTTTCTCTATCTCTCTATTTCCTCTCTCTCTCTCTCTCTCTCTCTCTCTCTCTTGCTCTCTACTTCCCTATCTCTCTAATGATCGAACGAGCGACTGATCTAGGGAGATCTAGATGCCCACGACTGCGGAGGACTACACAACATCGACAGAGGCTACATCAGAGGATCTAGCTAGGTCACTTTGGCTCGACATGCACAATGCCCGGTCAGAGTACTGATCATGGAGGAGATCTACCTATCCCAACTAGCTCGATTAGCCGTTTAGTCCACACCCAGTAGTTTAGGATTCCATAATATTTTATTTTGTCATCTTCTTACTCAGACTTTGTATCAGATCCATCACATTGTAACTTTCTTGTCTCATGTCTCATAGGTCACTTTGGCCTTTCGAAGACGTTAATATAACATTTCATTTTATTTCTCTCTCTTTTTTTAAAAAAATTTTAATTTCCTAAGCATACATTAATTCTCTCTCTCTCTCTCTCTCTCTCTCTCTCTCTTTGATTACCTACACACACACACATTTCTCTCTCTCTCTCTCTCTCTTTGATTACCTACACACTCTCTCTCTCTCTCTCTCTCTCTCTCTCTCTCTCTCTCTCTCTCTCTCTCTCTCTCTCTCTCTCTCTCTCTCTCTCTCTCTTTCCTACACACACACACACCACTCTCTCTCTCTCTCTCTCTCTCTATTTCCTACACACACACACACACACACACACACATACACACACCTCTCTCTCTCTCTCTCTTTCCTCTACACACACACACACACACCTCTCTCTCTCTCTCTCTCTCTCTTTCCTACACACACACACCGTTCTCTCTCTATCTCTCTCTCTCTCTCTCTCTCTCTCTCTCTTTCCTACACACACACACGATGTAGAGAGAGAGAGAGAGGGGTTGGGGAGGGTGGAGATGAACATAATACCTGCGTAGCAGGTTTCGGCCAAGACCCGAGCAGGCGAAAATGGCCCCTGCGCACGGGTTTCGCTTTTTTCCCCCAAATTTTTTTGCGTCGCTATACGCGTCGATATATGCGTCGCTATACACGTGTAAAATAAAAGCCTTTCCATGTGTATATCGACGCACACCGCGACGTATATAGCAATGCACGCTAATGTCGTCGATATACGCGTGGAGAAGCATGGCCGTTGATATATACGTGTCGATATCTTTATTTAGTGTTGTAGTGCGAATGTAAGTTCCAATGAGGCAAATGTACAGCCTATGGGGGTTTTAGAAAATGTTATAGATCAACCTATTACTGATACGGATGTACATGATGTACTTGATGAGGAAAGGGCTGAAAAGGAGCAGGCTAGAGGTATGCCAAAATGGCTGGTGCACACTTTGCGTGACAGTAAATTGGATGCACCTTTGTCTAGTCGTACTCATTCAGGCTCTCGCCATGCATCTTATGCATTAGATTGTTATGCTTTGGCTGTGTCTGGCTTACATGATGTTGAGGAGCCTCTGACTTTTGATGAAGCACAAAATTCAGAAAATTGGATCGCTGCCATGCAATCAGAATATGATGCACTTATAGAAAATGACACATGGACTTTATGTGATTTTCCTCCTGGAAAAAAGGCCATTGGTACGAAGTGGGTTTACAAGTTGAAACGCAAGCCGGATGGTGAGATTGATCGCCATAAGGGTCGACTTGTTGCAAAGGGTTATGCACAACAAAAAGGCATAGATTATGAAGAGACTTTTTCTCCCACTTGTCGTATGACTACTGTGCGTTTTCTATGTGCATTGGCAACTCATTTTGGTTGGGATGTACATCAATCAGACATTGTACTTCTTTCTTGAATGATGACATATTTGAGGAAGTTTATGTAACGCAGCCTCGCGGTTTTGTCATAAAAGGACAAGAGGACAAAGTGTGCAAATGTAACAAGGCTTTGTATGGGTTGAAGCAATCTCCTCGTGCTTGGTATGAGAAAGCTAACACTCATTTGGTCAAACAAGGCTTTCGTAACAGTCCAACAGAAATCACATTGTATGTAAAGCGTGAGGGTGATGTATTTCTCATCGTGGTTCTTTATGTTGATGATTTGCTGATCACTGGACCAAATGAGAGACATATTGCTGAATTTAAGGCTGATTTGAATGCTACTTTCAAGATGAAAGATTTGGGGCTGTTGCATCATTACTTGGGTATACAGTTTAAGTAGTGTGATGGTGGTATTGCCTTGTGTCAGAAAAGTTACATAGAGACATTGCTATGTAAGTTTGGACTTGAGGATTGCAAACCTATTGCCACTCCCATGGAAACAGGTTTGAAGTTGAGTTACATGATGTTGGCGATCCTGCTGATGTCACTCTTTACCAAATTGCTGTTGGCTGCCTCATTTATGTATGCAACACGAGGCCAGATATTCAGTTTGCAGTCTCACAGGTCAACAGATTTATGCATAGCCCAGGGTCTAAGTATTGGCAGGCTTTCAAGAGGATTTTCCGCTACCTTAGTGGCACTTTACATCTTGGATTGTTTTATCCCAAGGGGGGATCATTGCTGCCAGACTTACATGCTTTTTCGGACTCAGATTGGGCTGGTTGTTTTGACACGTGAGTGTCCACAGGTGGTTTTTGTTTCATGCTTGGAAGTTCATGTATATCATGGTTGAGCAAGAAGAAACCTACTGTGGCCACTTCGAGTTGTGAGGCTGAGTACAGGGCAATCTTCACAGCTACGGTTGAGTGTGTATGGCTCAAACGCCTTATGGCTGATTTGGGTGCTGGACAGGACACTGCCAACACTATCTACACTGACAGTCAGAGCGCATTGGTAGTTGCGAGGAACCCAGTTTTTCATGCTCGCACAAAGCACATTGAGGTGCATTACCACTATGTCAGGGAGAGGCTCTCAGTAGGAGAGATCAGCTTGGCTTATGTGCCAACACAGGACAACCTTGCAGATATTTTCACAAAGGCATTGTCTCGTGAGAAGATTGAAGCTTTCCGCAAAGCATTGGGCTTACTCCCCTTTGTGGACTGATCCTGTCCTCAAGGCATGACATTTCCCTTTACTCATGTGCCAGCTCGCGTTCACCGAATCACTCCAGGGGGGATTTGTTACCATATACATGTGGTAGTGATGTGTGTGAACACACTAGGATCGCTGGGGCATTTTTTCCCTCTTTAGGAGGATTTTTCCCCCATGCATTGTATATACGCCCATCACGCTAGGGCTATCTATCTTTCCATTGCACACTAAGTAACACACTCTCTATTGTGTGCCTTGAGCTTCCTTCGTCTTCTCCAAGGTGTGTGTGTTTCTCTGCAACCCTAATTCCAACATCCACTGCCTTCTTAATGTGAAAGACCTCTACAAAAACATTTTTACAAATGCCTACACACCTAGCTTTGCTATTGTTTTCCATCTTGACTTTAATTTCAGGTGTGTCATGGATGTGCATGCCTAGTTTTTTCATGAGTCCCTCTGTCATGATGCAAATTTGTGCACCCCCATCCACTAGACCTTTCCTAACCAATCTTCCTTTGATGTAACAATCTAGCACAGGTGTAATATCCTCATTCATTTCAGCATGTGCAATTTTTACAACAGGCACACTCTCTTTTACCTTTCTCCTAGTGCTAACTGCCTTTGTTAAATCCCTCCTAACTTGTGGGCATACTGCAAGAAACTGAGGCCATGAGATATCAGGACCCTTACATCTCATGTCTTCCAATAGGTTGTATGGAGCCATACCATGTCCAAGAGGGAAGTCTTGGAGATTGATACGACGTCGAGTCCTCTTAGTTTCCTTGGTCTCCTTTGCCTTCTTTTCTCCTCCATGATCACTTTGTGACGTGACTCCTTCTTTATCCTTCCCTTTTCCACAGCCACGCTTAATGCCATTTGCTTCCATGTCAACCTCTTTTGAGTTTGTCACCTCTACCACATGCACATTTGGGTATGGCAAAGGTGGAACTCCTTCCACTCCTTGTGGAGGTGGTCTTGCTCCATTTGGCCTTTGTAGAAGCCATGGTTGCTGACTAGTTCCTTCACCTGCATTCATCACTGGGTAATTCAAGTTAGGTCTCCCTGGCTCCCCACGGGGCCAAGGACAATTATACATCCCATGTCCACACTCACTGCAATTCCAACATTGCAAGACTCTCCTAGGTTGTGAATCTCGCTCTTCAAGCTTTTTGCTTGTCCCTTTGGACCTACAGCTTGTGCAAGGTGAATTGACAGGCTACTTAAAGATTCATTCAACTTCTCAATTACTTCAGCTGTTACCTCAGGAAGCTCCCTAGATGTGGATGCTTGTGACTTACCTTTGGGTCTAAGACCTTCTATTGGAACCTCTCCCCTTAGGCACTTGAGTTTCCTATAATTCTTGGAAGCTCTAATTTCATCTACATCATAGGTGGCAGGTGCATCCGCCTCCACCTTTACCTTAAGATCAGGAAAGAGTCCACCTGTGAATCTCTCCTTCTTTAGAAATTCTGCACCATCACCAGGGTTAGCAGCATTTCGTATCCATAGAGCCCAAAGACGTAGAAACTCTTGCTTGTACAAGTAGTAGTCATCTAAATCTTTTTGCTTATGAGAAACAATATCTTGCCATAGTTTTTGAGTGTTTTGGGGATCAAAGAAGTATCTCTTGAAATGATTCAAAAATTCTGTATAATTCCCCTTAACTTCCTCAGGCAAAGAGTCAAACCAAGTGCTAACATATTTCCTAAGGACCACCTCAAACATTTCTACACACTCTTGATCAGTTATTATTCTCTTGATACGGCAAGACATCTTGAAATTTGCTAAAAATAATTTTGCATCCTCTCCAGGCTCTCCAAAGAAAAGAGGGTATCCGGAAATTTGGTGTTGGCTTTCCATTATTATGAAAGATTACAACACGACTTGCAACAAGGGATACAATAGAAATTTAGAACCACTCGCCTGCAAATGAAGAAGTAAGAAAGTACCACTCTAGGTTTTCTTCTTCAGCTATCCAAGCTTCAATGAGGTGTCGATTTGTTTGATCAAAACAAAAGGGTAGACTATTTATGAGCTTTAAGAAGGGTTGAAATTCTTCAAAGATAAGGCGATATACAAAAATATCTAAAACTTCATTTTCTGGATCTAGAAGAGCAACCACGTCCCAAGTAATGAATTGCACTTGCTCTACAATTCCCAATGCACAAGTGGTTTGTATAAAAACTAGATCTTCATGCTCGTCGAAGGTTGTGAGAAAGTAGCAATTGACTAGGAGCTCCTTTCCTTCGAGTTCCACATAGTCGGAATGAGGCAACCTTCTCACAATTTCATAAAGAACATCCTCCTCAAGTCCAATCAAGCTTGCAAGATTTAAAGACTCCACTTGTGCTACAAAACTCCTGGACAAAAACTCCTTAGGATTATGGTTAAATCATTCATAAGCATCAAGAGATTTACAATGTCTCTATGAACAAAGTGTCATAGAAAGTAGAGAAGGATGAGAATTTATACAAATTTGCAATCTTCTCTATGCTCTCTTTATTAAGACAAGCCCTAAATAGCTCCCTATCTCCTTTGGTTAAAGTGAAAGGAAGACCATTAATAAGACGCAAATGAGGGAAAAATTCACCAAATGTGAGTCTATGAAGCATGAACTCTGGCCGCAAGTTTCCTGAAGAGTCTTCCTCAATGGTGAAATGCACTGGCCAAACACCAAATTTCACTCTATTTACCAATCTTAGGGCACACACTATTTGGATGAATGTACGGTCTTCCTTAGTGCCCAACAAAAAAAGGAGAATGGAATCCACACACAAGACCTTTCGTCTTAGCTTCACCACCCTCTTGTTATGAGGGAGACACTTTACTACCTGCTCGTGCAACTCAATCGGTAATAGAGCTAGATCTCTAAGGATTGAATTTTCACTGCACACACACTCCTTGTTAGAACAAATGATCGTTTTTTTTAATTTGTAACAAACGTGGACAAACAAAAATCCAACATACACACTATTTTGTTTGGCTCTACTTTATTTTAAAATAAAATGAACACTTGTACATCAAAAGAAGTGTGGTAGTTGACGAGAGGTAGAATGACAGGTTGTGGAGATGCAAGAATTTCCCCTGTTCTTTCAGGCCCAAACATAAACACCATACGCTGCTGAAAATGTATCTTTCTACTAAGTGCAATATTTATCCTAATATGTGGTGTGAAGTAAAAAGGGAAAATTTCTGGGCCATTATCCATGCTCTATACATAACCTAATGCCTAAAATAGAACAAAGATGTATACATCGAAACTAAGATCGTACCTAATGAGAGGTAAAATAAAAGGATTTACCGAAGCGTTTATTTCGGCTAGCCTAAGAGAACCTAAAATTCTACGAATTACGCATTGAAATTGCAACTTAGTACTAACAATTATGTGTACCTTTTGCCTTGCAATCGGAATGAAAGGATCATACAAGTTCTCGTGATTCATGTAAACTACTTGACTATTATAAAGATTGATCCTACACAAAAACATACACAAGTTGGCTCCTCAGTGGGGGCACCAATTTGAGGCGGTCCGGGGCAGGCAACAAGAAGAGTGGCCTCTAAGAACTTTTCTAGGCTCCCGTGCTGCTCAATTGGGTTGGAGTTGGAAAAAACAGCAAACACACACACAAACCCGCAACCTAACCCTACACAAATTTGGGGCACCACCTAGTTTTGGATGCGAACTAGGACGCGTAGAGAGAGAGAGAGAGAGAGAGAGAGAGAGAGAGAGAGAGAGAGAGAGAGAGAGAGAGAGAGAGAGAGAGAGAGAGAGAGAGAGCTCGGGCTGCTTTGAAATGTTCAACAATGATCAAGCAAACACAATTATATATGTAAGAAAAAGATGGAAGGGGGAGGGGGTGATTGTTGCACTAATACCTTCTTACAAATCTGTCATGACCAATGAAAGTGAGATTAGTATTTGTTCAGCATAGCTTGAGTAAATTACACCACAACACATTACAAGAAAAACCACCCCAATCACTGTCTTAAAGCCAGGGGAGTCCTCTCCACCCTGACGCTCTCTTACAGTATGTGGGATTTATGGCTAAATTGATGACAACACCCAGAGACAAGCTATCAAGAACTTTATAAAAAAACACCAAGACACTTACACATCATTGTTGTCCATTACTTTACGTTGAAGGAGAGACAAAGTATCCAAGCTTACTCCAAATCCACCGTCCTTGATTCAACAAATGTTGGGCTTACACTAGTAGGAGGAATGATAGATTTTCTACTCTCAATTGAATGATCACTCTCTCTTACAATGGGATAGAGTTCCCTTTCTAATCACCCCTAATACAACACATGCATATGAATAAGACAATGACCTTCCACTCAAGAGCTCCTTCTAGAGAGGTTGAGCTTGGATTCTCAATCTATAGTATAGTGTTTTTACTTATGGCTCCCATTTGTGCTAGCTACACCCTCCTTTTATAACAATTTTGAAGGCTAGGGTTACTCCTCTAACCATGGTTGGGTTAGGTTTTTAGCACTTATCTAATTTATTTTGCTTGAAATTATCAAGAAGTTGGTGTGGATAGATGAAGAAGAGAGAGAGGAGAGAAGTGGAGGTGATAGGACTTTTCATAGTAGGTTAGTGTTAGTAAATTAGTAGAGTTAGTATTTTTATTGATTTACAAATGGAATTGGATATTTACAATGGGAGTATCCATGTAGGATACAAATAAGGAAGAAAAAACTCTTAATAGGTAAGAAAACATGGATTTCTTACAATGTTGATGCTCCAAGTGTCTTGAGTAGGGTCGATTTTGACGCTTGTTGACGGTCCACTAGCTTTGACAGTATGTTTTTCTCCACTCTTGACCTTCCTTGGAAGCCAAGGTAAGTGAACATGAGTAATCAATCACCATGATGCTGTCTTTCAGCAAAACCGACAGTTTTTTCCACTGCACAAGGTCCTTGTGAGGTCCTTCTTTGGATGATTCTTTTGAATACCTCCAAGAGTGAGCTCCCCATAGTGCATGCATGGATGCCACATACCCTTGACCTTATTTGGTAGGTCTATATTTGAAGATATTATTTAGATCATGATATAAGTGAATAGTACAACTAAGAAAATCAAATATTGAGGGGTCTAAAAAAATATGTACGTATCAAATATAAATAATATAGGTGGAAAAAATATAAAGGGGTCAAAATAAATCTCTCATTATAAGTCTACCATAAAAAGATGAATATTTTTGGTGGTCTAATTTATGAGAGTAATACAGAATAGATGTAGGAAGGAAAAAAATGACAATAGTGAAAAAATATACACATAAATAAACTAGTTTTTTTTTGGATTTTTGTTGGGATGGAGTTACACCAAAAATAAGAGAAGCTTGCATGAAATTATTTTTATATGGAATAAAGAGTACGCAAAATGGTAAGAAAAAATATGGTAATGTTGAGTCAATGTACATAGCATAAATAACACACCATAGGTAGAAATATTTAAATAAATACCAAAATAATTATGAAAATTCCTTTTATTTAGGCCCTATATACAATGAAATATTTACACACAAATGGGCCATAATATACTTATATTTTTTATTATTTGTTTTATTTTTTTGGCTCAACTAGCCTAGTGACTAGCTAATTAAGGGTTTTTAAGAAGATATGGGAAAAGTCCCCTAACTCATACACACGTATATACAGTGAAATGGTAGGTATAGCCACAGTGTTTGGATGATTTTGGTAGGGTGGGTTAACTCACTATGGTAATTACAGAGAGCCGAAAAACGGCTATCAGTAGAAGGCCTAAAACAAGAGAAGATTTGGGAGAGTCTATGGTTAGACTTGTAGACAATCGGCGAGTTAGACCATCCCAGATCCAAAAATGGGTTAATAAGAAATATGTCAGAGATAAAGATCCGAGAGATCACGTAGCGGCTTTCAAAAGTGTGATTAGAGCAAAGGAAGTTTTGGATTTTGCAACACAGTTTGCGAGATTTGGACTAGCTCTAGAAGATGACGCGGCTACATGGTTCCACTCAGTGGAAGGATGCATTTTCTAGACTCTAGACGAGCTATTTGAGGAATTCATCAAAGAATTCTCACAAAAAGGCATAGCTCACAATACAGTCTTGCAAATCCAGAGATTCAAGCAGAAAGAGGGTGAATCCATACACAAAGCGACATTACGACTCAAAAGATATGTCAAGTTCTGTCCAAGAGCGGAACTTCCTATGCAAGCACGATTAATGCTGATCTATATCCAGGAGATAAGGCATGTGGGACTTTAAAAGGATCTGCATATGATAAGGAGCAAGACGCTAAATAAATTGATCAAAGAAGATCTTTATCTGGTGGATAACTGTGAGAAATATAGCAAAAATGGTTGTAACATTCAAGAGGATGACACATCCTCTTAGAACATTGATTCATAGGCGAGTGAGTCCATTGCAAAACCAGTGGAACCTATCGATCACAAAAATTTTAACGACAAAATGGTTAAGAGGTTAGCTCCTCTTGTGTAAATTCTGATCCGAGGAAGCTTAAGTGGTGTGAAATTGAGAGAAATGGAAAAACCATATGAGAGAAGAGTATTACTAGGGCATGGAATATGCTATGGAGAGGTATGTACAGCCTGTTCCAGTAACACCTACTCCACCTAAATACGCTATGGAAAATACACCAGGACCAATAGGAGTTTCAAGGCCATAGCCTGTGTCTTAGGATAGCAACCTTTGCTACCAAGTGCTAGAATGCTTATAGACATGAGATACATGCCGATGATGGAAGCATCTAATAAAAAAGTCGCTAGTACTAACAGCTAGAGTGTATATATAACAACCAAAGTGGGTAATGTCCTTCAAAGCGACCGAAGATGAGAGAAACACATGGAGTGGTGTGGCATGTACAACCTCCACCTCCTGCGTTTTGACCTAAAGAAAGAAGGTATGAGATTGACAAAAGGACATTGCGGTTCATTGTAAATAGAGGTTTAGCTAGGTCAGAGCATGTTATAGCCAAGAGGAATTACAAGAAGAATCTCCTCAACCAGAGATAGATTGTCCCAAAAATCATGACAACCACTTGGTCAAACAATGTCCTCAGATGGAGATCACTCAAGTAAATTTGACTGTGGTGTCATTCACTTGATCCCCAAGTTTCCAAAAAACCCAAACCAAATCATAAAGAACACAACAAATGTCTCGGGGATTGTTCAGCTACCTAGTAGCTCAAAAAATGAAAACATCATACCTGTTCAAGTAGTTACGAGAGCAGAAGCTCAAAAAGAAGCTAAGAAGCCACAGACAAAGAAAACAGAAATTGAGGCGAGTCCAAAGATGGGTGAGCAAAAGACCAATGCACCTAGTCAAAAAACCAAGAGCAAACAAAATAGTTGGAAAGCTAAAAAGGCTAGGATGAAAGCATGTAGGAAACGAGATAAGAAATCCCTAACTGAGAAGCTCACCCAAGCTCAAGATAAGATAAGACAAAATGAGGAATGGGTTGCACCTTCTCTTATGCAAATGTCTCAACCTCTAGAAAAATCATCCATAGACGATAAACCGAGAAGTGGTAGTTCGGGATGATCAATATTGGTTGAGAAGGTTAATGAGCCATTATACCCCTCCTAAAAGACTATGAAACATGGCTCAAAAACAACCAAATCCAAGAACATAGGTGGATAACATATCCATATGCGGAACTAGAAAAGGACAAGCTAGAAATGTGCAAGAAAATGATTCAAACAACCCAAAAGTTACTAAAACCACAAGTTGGAAAACCTGAGGGTGTGATCCTAGTCCCAACCACACCGGTAATCCCATCAAACCATGAACAAAAAGAGCCTGATTCCAATCATGAGCACGGACAAAAACTCAAGGACCTAGCATTAGAGCCAAGGAAAGGGTTGATTACCATGAATAACTCTTTCGAGGGATTTCACATAGCTACAATTGTAAAGAAATAGATGGTCTTGACAAATGTGGAAAAAAGTCAGAGAGGCCAATGAAGCAAGTGAAATCAGCAGACGAGTAAACCCGAAAGGTGATGGAAGAGGAGTGTCTCTTCCACCAATAGAGGAATTTAAGAGTGCATGTATTACCTTTTAGAGTACCTTGACCATGTTGACATAGATGTTCCTTGAAGATGGACAATGGAAGAGTCTCCTACATTGTCAGAGGAGGTGTAATGTGACAAGGACATCCCTCGCAAGCTCTCAGCTATCGAATGATTGTACATATCCACACTTTGTATTTACAACTCAAGTGTATGGAAAGATTTGACAAAGAGTACCAAGAGGTTTGCAACTCACAAAAAAGGCGAAGAGCTCACAAATCTACCAATACTGAACCTCCATCCATTCTTTCATGGTTATCTAAACATATCAGAGATGGAATTTTGGAAGGAGAAGACATCACTGATGATCAGAGAGATATTGGATTTGATTGCGATAGAGAAGTAATAATTCTCACGATTGTATATTTATGAAGTTGTTTAAATTTCTCTATGAATGTATATTACAAAGTTATTTGAATTTTTGATATTCTTACTTGGAGTTTATGTACTCTGCTTTGTACTTTTAGGTTTTTGCATATAACAACATGTGGGCCTAGGGACAACACCTCCAAGTTGACAAAATTGATCAATGACACGTTACTCAACATTCTTGCATTGTTTCATTTTTTAGGCAGCAATCACGTGCAAGTGAAAGAGATTCAAACCCTATTGATGAGGAGCTTGAATGTGTGGGAACCGTAGTTGGTATTTAAGAACTCAACTTCCATGTTTGCAAAAGGGTAAAAAGATTTTATAGATATACAAAATAAAATTCAAAGTTTCTTCCAAGGCTTTTTGAATATCTTACTTGAATAGATTGTATTGGAGATATATTGGTTTTGTGCTAAGTATAAAGGGGCTAGCGCCACAATGAGACAAGATCCATCTGGTTTTTGGGCAGTTGTCTCTTCAAAACCATTACGGACAACACAAGAACCATATATTTTGTTGGAACATTATGAGCAGGCTTTCTTCTATAGTTCTCCATATTTTCTCAGTCCATGGAGGCAAGTCGTGCATGTTAATCCTCGAGGACGTCGAATATTTGACACCACCAACTTAGATGGAATCTCACATGATGTAACTCAAGAGAAAGACATGACTTCTATGCATTCCCATCTCCTAACATCATTAGCACATGATGAATACTTCAACAAAGGAAAGAGTGACACTGATGCAATGGATGATGAAACGGAAGATCTGGCCTTAGAGTTAGACATTTATCCTTCATGCGAGCCTAATCCATCCTCGATTGGTTTTCCAAACACTCTTTGTCTTGATGAAAACTTGACAACTGAAGATCTTCAAGAAGCAATTAAGGACAATGGAGAGATCAAGTTGATCATTGAACTCTTCCTGAGTTTGATTGAACCCTAAAGAATAGAGTATCGCAAAAGAGAATAGCATTTTCTCAATAATTCAGCCAGCGTCTTTGGAGCAATTCAGATCCATTCAATAGCGTTTTCTCAACAATTCAGTCAACATTTTTGGAAGTTGAAGCATCAGTGTTTTCAGCCTTCATCATCGTTTTCATTTCATCCATAAGCTGTTGGAATTAGGGTTGCAGAGAAACGCACACAGCTTGGAGAAGATGAAGGAAGCTCAAGGCACACAACTGAAAGTATGTTACTTAGTGTGCAATGGAAAGATAGATAGCCCTAGAGTGATTGGTGTATATACAATGCACGGGGGAAAAAACCTCCTAGAGAGGGGAAAAATCCCGCAGCGGTCCTAGTGTGTTAACACACATCACTACCACATGTATATGGTAACAAATCCCCCCTGGAGTGATGCGGTGAACGAGAGCTTTCACATGAGTAAAGGGAAGTGCCATGCCCTGAGGACATTATTAGTCCACAAAGGGGAGTAAGCCCAAAGCTTTGCGAAAAGCTTCAAAGATTCTCACGAGACAATGCCTTTGTGAAAAGATCTACAAGGTTGTCCTGTGTTGGTACATAAGCCAAGTTGATCTCTCCTGCTGAGAGCCTCTCCGTGACATAGTGGTAATGAACCTCAATGTGCTTTGTGCGAGCATGAAAACCTGGGTTCCTCGTAACAACTGCCAATGCGCTCTGCATGTCAGTGTAGATAGTGTTGGCAGTGTCTTGTCCAACACCCAAATCAACCATAAGGCATTTGAGCCATACACACTCAACCGTAGCTATGAAGACTTCCCTGTACTCAACCTCACAACTAGAAGTGGCCAGAGTAGGTTGCTTCTTGCTCAACCATGATATACATGAACTGCCAAGCATGAAACAAAAACCACTTTTGGACACTCATGTGTCAAAACAACTAGCCTAATCTAAGTCCGAAAAAGCATGCAAGTATGGCGGCAATGATCACCCCTTGGGATAAAACAAGCCAAGATGTAAAGTGCCACTAAGGTAGCAGAAAATCCTCTTAACAACCTGCCAATGCTTAGACCCTGGGCTATGCATAAATCTACTGACCTGTGAGATGGAAAATTGAATATCCGGCCTCATGTTACATACATAAATGAGGCATCCAACAGCAGTTTGGTAAAGAGTGACATCTGCAAGATCACCAATATCATGAAGACTCAATTTTAAACCTGTTTTCATGGGAATGGCAATAGGTTTGCAATCCTCAAGTCCAAACTTACATAGCAGTGTCTGTATGTAAACTTTCTGACACAAGGCAATACCACCATCACACTGCTTAAACTGTATGCCCAAGTAATGATGCAATAGTCCCAAATCTTTCATCTTAAAAGTAGCATTCAAATCAGCCTTAAATTCAGCAATGTGTCTCTCATTTGGTCCAGTGATCACCAAATTATCTACATAAAGAACCACAATGAGAATTACATCATCCTCACGCTTTACATACAATGTGCTTTGTGTTCAACTGTTATGAAAGCCTCATTTGACCAAATGAGTGTTAGCTTTCTTATACCAAGCACGCGGAGATTGCTTCAACCCATACAAAGCCTTCTTACATCTGCACACTTTGTCCTCTTGTCCTTTCTTGATAAAATCACGAAGCTGCAATACATAAACTGCTTGAAATATGTCACCATTCAAGAAAGCAGTAACAATGTCTAATTGATGTACATCCCAACCAAAAAGAGCTGCCAATGCACATAGAAAATGCACAGTAGTCATACGACAAGTGGGAGAAAAAGTCTCTTTATAATCTATGCCTCTTTATTGTGCATAACCCTTTGCAACAAGTCGAGCCTTATGGTGATTGATCTCACCATCCGACTTGTGTTTCAACTTCTAAACCCACTTCGTACCAATGGCCTTTTTGCCAGGAGGCAAATCACATAAAGTCCATGTGTCATTTTCTATAAGTGCATCATATTCTGATTGCATGGCAGCGAACCAATTTTTTGAATTATGTGCTTCATCAAAAGACAAAGGTTCCTCAACATCATGTAAGCTAGACACAGTCAAAGCATAACAATCTGATGCATAAGATGCATGGCCAGAACCTGAACGTGTACGACTAGACAAAGGTGCATCCAATTTACTGTCACGCAATGTATGCACCAGGCAACCATTTTGGCATACCTCTAGCCTGCTCATTTTCAGCCCTTTTCTCATCAAGTACATCATGTACATCTGCATCAGTAATAGGCTGATCTATAACATTTTTGGAAGCTCCCATAGGATGTACATTTGCCTCATTGGAATTTACATTCAAACTTCTACCACTGAAAAGAGGCAACAAAGTGTTCTAAATGTTCTTTGAGCTTATATTATTGTCTCTAGTACATGACAGCAAAGGCTGAACAAAATCTTCCACAAACACTACATTCCGTGAAACCAAAATACAAATTGTTTGCGTATGATACAACGTGTAACCTTTCCTTTTAGCACTATAACCAACAAAAATACATTTGACAGCCTTATCATCCAATCTTCTGTGTTGTATTTATGGCACCAAATCATATGCCAAACAACCAAAAACCCGCATGTGCTGAATAGAAGGCTTTCTATCATGCCATGCTTCATATGGAGTAATAGACTGCAAAGCTTTTGTAGGACACCTATTAAGTACATAAGTGGCACACACGATGGCCTCAAGCCAAAAAGAATGCAGCAAAGCTTGACTTTTGACCATACATCGTGCCATTTTCGTAAGTGACCTGTTTTTCCTCTCAACAACACCATTTTGCTGAGGTGTATAAGGCACTGTACATTGGTGTTTTATCCCATGACTAGCCAGAAATGCATTAGATTCATGAGACATATACTCCCCCCTGGATCGGAGCGGAGGGTGCCCAAAGTACATTTCGATACATTTTCAGCCATAGCCAAAAATTGTTTGAAGCACATAAAAACTTTGGACTTTGCTTTAAGTGGAAATACCCATGCATGCCTGGAGTAATAATCAATGAAAGTCACAAAGTAAAGGTAATTGCCCAAGGACAGAGTTTGCATGGGCCCACAAACATCACTATGCACAAGCTGCAACCTGCAAGTGGCCCTAACTGAACCATTTTCTGGAAACTTCAGATGTTGCATCTTACCCAATATACAACCTTCACAAACATGTTTGACAGGTGCTTCAAGAAGCGGCAAAGAAGCAACCATATCAGATTTCTGCAAATGCAGCAAAGTGGCAAAATTCAGATGCGCAAAACGTGCATGCCACAATTTTGCATCTGAAACAATCCTTGAATCTACAACTACATTTGCAAAACTTTGTCCATAGTTGTCATACAAAGTGAGCTTATACAACCCACGGCACAAAAGACCAGATGAAACAATTTCATCACCAAAACTAAGATCATGAACTATACATCTGTCATCCACAAATTTGACTACAAGTCCAAGCCTAGCAAGTGCAGACACAGACAAAAGAGTCTTCTTGATCCCAGATACATAAAGTGCATCAACAAGTGTGAAAGAACTACCATTTGTAGTAGTAAGCACAATCTTTCCAACCCCCTGAACCGGATAAGAGGCATTGTTGGCACAAATGACTAAATTTCCATGAGGGACAGTCAAGAGAGGTGAACAATTCACGATATGAGGTAATGTGCTTTGTAGCACCACTGTCGAAATACCACACATGTGAATCTGCAGCAACTGACATGCATGCATCATGGACAACAGGATTGTAAGTGCACTCTGCACTAAAATCCCATTCTGCATCTACATTAGCATCACAGTCTCTTTTCACAGAAGACTCAACAATGGTTGCATTTGAAGTGGAACCAGCATTTGCAGTGAAACCACCCTCTTTGTTCGTAGCCCTCTGGCCTTCAACTTAGGACACTACTTGATCAAGTAATTATTAGCTTTACAAAAATGGCAACACATATTCTTTTTGCCATTATCAACAGAATTTCCATACGAATTGTTGCCAACATAAGCATTAGAAACAGAAGTTTTTCCACTCACAACAGAACCATAAGAAGTGGTTGCATTGCTATTACCACCCTTTCTTTGAGAAGCAATAAAAGCCTGTTCAAATGCACGCTGCCTAGTCCTGGTTTTTCTAGAAAGTGACTTTTGCAACAGTGATGTGCATAATGCATCAAACTTGACAACTTCAGGATTTCCTTGGGTCATAAGTCTCCAAGTACTAGCAAAAGTCTAGTAAGAATCTGGTAAGGCGTCAAGAACAGTCTGCACAAGGGAATTTTCTGAAATGACTTCACTTGCAGAAATAAGTTGCTCATTGATATCCTTGACACCAACAAGGAAAGTGTCCATATCATCTTCCTCATGCATAATCTTTGTTTCCAGCTCTTTACGCAACAAAGAAATTTTAGCCTCATTGCGGCTTGCATAAAGACCTGCTAGAATATCCCAAGCCTATTTTGCAGATTTTGTTGAATGATGTGAGGAGTAATGGTGCGCTTCACAAACAACGCAATAAATGCATGAGCCTGCGTATCCTTTACATCCCAAAAAGCTTGTTCTGTCGTAGGCAAAACAACTCTAATAGCAACAATCCTTACAGCAAGACTTGCAACATCCTCAACATTGCCTACATCCTCAGAACCAGGACGTACATCAATGCCCTTCACAATATTCCACATGCCCTTTGACACAAGAACATGTTGCATCATGTAAGCCCACATAGGGTAAGTGTCCCCATCCAATCTGTACTCAGCAACAAACATCTTGAACACATCTGTGTTGTTGTCAGCCTTGGAAAATTCCTGCACTTGATGCGAAAATTTCCCGAAATGAGGAGAAATTGAGTGAGACTAGCACGTGCTATATAGCACAACCCGCAGCAAACTGTATGGTACCTATTATGCAGTAATTGGCGCTCACATAAATTCTACACAAAAGGACGAAATTGCATGTGTAGACCTGACTGTAGTGGAAACGGAGATGAGCCCAAATTAGAAATCTACGAACGCTCACCAAAGCTCACAGAAATCGAATAAAGTGAGCAGACATGTGCTAGAGCTGCTAGCAACTAAGCCCAGGAGGATGCAACCTGCTCTGATACCAATTGTTGGAATTAGGGTTGCAAAGAAACGCACACAGCTTGGAGAAGACAAAGGAAGCTCAAGGAACACAACTGAAAGTATGTTACTTAGTGTGCAATGGAAAGATAGATATCCCTAGAGTGATGGGCATATATACAATGCACGGGGGGAAAAACTCCTAAAGAGGGGAAAAATGCCGGCGGTCCTAGTGTGTTCACACACATCACTACCACATGTATATGGTAAAATAAGCCTTGTCGGATCCACTCCCCAGTGCTAGCAAATCCTTGCCAGGCTTTGCAAGTCCCACTGGAAACCCTTGCATTCAATTTTCAGTCATAAAGATCAATAGTGTTTTTAAATTTCAACAATCATAGCATATCGTATTTGCATCTGTTAAGTAAATTTTCGTTGTCTTTGTCGTTGACATAGTCCATCCTCTAGCATCATAGCATTTACGACCATTGTACCAGACTTGTGCAATCTAAAGAAAATACCTCTCTAGCAATAGAGAGGGGGGCCCTTGGAGGGGGGTTTGGGACCCCATCTGGTGTCATATCTTCTCCCTCTCCTTAGTACTCTCATGCACTAGCACGCACAATTTTGTCCCACTTTGTTTGTCATTGCACTAACATTCTCTCTCTACGGCACAAAAGGCTCACCCTTTTGTCAATAAAAGGAAACATTGAGTATCACTATTCACTCATTCTGATCCATACACCATCATTCACTTCCGTTGCACATTACACGGTTGATGGTTGCAGATCAGCCCTATGATGGCGGTGTGACAATTGCAGATCGATTGTAGACAATGTATTTTTGCTTTTGTACCCAGACATTGTATTTTTATTTGATTGTACCCAGACGTTGTATTAGATCCACCAAATTTGTTTCAATTTGGTCTCATAGGTCATGTTTGCCCTTTGAAGATGCTCAATATAACATTTCATTTCATTTCATGTGTGTGTGTGTGTGTAATTACTAGCCGTGCATGTCTCCCATGTGTTGTAAAAGCTTGGCCAATTCAGGCCCAAGATTTTTTTGTTCCCATCCCTCTCCAAATTCCCACTATAGCTAAGCAATCACAAACTTTTTGCCGATATCTAGTTGATCTCTACATTATAAAAAGATAGATTAAACCAAGTGAATAGTTGTAAAACATTTAAAACAACACATAGATACAGACACCCAAAGTATGTGGAGTCTAGGCATGTACAATTCCACAACCCTATGCGCTGACAAAAAAGGACGCCACCTCCAATGGGCACAACCGTCCTGTCAATGTTGATGTCGCGGGTGATTGCGTAAGTTCCAACATACGTCCAAAGAGGTCCCTGGTGTTCAAAACGAGGCCGTGGTGAGGGCGTGGTAGACGCATAGGGTGTTGGGGTCAGATAAGGTCTTGAGGCCGTAGAGGTGCACCATCGGATGCATCGGGTCTGCTGTGTGTCATGGGCCTGCTGTGTGACCTCACCGTCCTGAGTAGTTTTGTACTAGCGGTGGCGTCTGAGCAGTGGTAGTAGCTGGCTCTGGCAAAGGGGTCCTGCTATTATCACAAGTTTATCACGTTTTGGTGAGACAAAGTGATATACTTATGTGCACAATATATATATACATACATACATACTTTGTATCAAAAGAGATTCAACATGCGTGCTACTCCTGCTAAAGGGTCTCGAGAAGAGTCCTCGCCTAGGTGTACGGGTCTCAAGACCTCCTATAGTCGGCGTATGGTAGCCTCCAACTCCTCGTCTGGGAGATTATCGTACTCTAGGATGTCCTCTTGGGGGGGTCACTATGATTAAACTATGTATATCTTGTGCATTCAAGGACTATTTATAAAACTCCTTATCTGTGAATTTTGGATAAATTTGTAATTTTTTCCCAACTCCATTTTATAGTACCCTTCTATATGTGAAAATATGAGAAGAAATTAAATTTAATAACCCCTTCTGCTGCACTCACGTGATAATCACATAATTATTGAGTGATCCTCTGAGGATGTCCTCAGCTATCTGCTCCCTTGAAATGCTAGCAGCTCGTAACATGCTCTTCAATAGTAGCCCTACTTGACCTGAGGTGGGAGCCAACAAAATGATCTGTTAAATTTTTTTAGGTTTTAGTGAAAGATAAAACAATCCACAGAGCTTCTCTAAAGAAGTTTTGTTTCTTCCCAAATAAAAAGAGAGACTTTACACTTCTACAAATATTTACTTCTTTTCTTGCTTTTAGCATGAATGAGGGTTCCTTTTACTTTTTGTCAAGAGATGGAATGAGAGAGCGGAAGATATGTGTCCCCTGCTCCGGATTGATGGCGATAGATTGAAAAGAAGATGCAGATAGTGTGGACTCGCCAAGGGTGTGTACAGATCGAGGACAATGCAATGCCTCCTTGGGAGTGATGGAATTCTCCAAGCAGATGGGAGAGATGGTTCTTCAAACGATTCCGAGATACTATCTATCCTTCTCATGTTGACTGCTTTGGATCCTTGTGAATTCATCAACCAATGGAAACTCCTCCAAACGGGTTTGCAGATGTCTATCTGCTGTGTTGTAAACACCGACCAACTGAGTTACTAGCTCGACTTACTCCTATCGCAAAAGACCAGCTTTCATGCTAGCTCTGCCTTGTGAGAAAGTACAACCACTCGAATAGGCCTATAGTGATAACATTGCATGTCACGTGTATATCTAACCCTATGTGCATGTGGACAGAGTATTATACTTCTAGGGTTTAGGATAGCTTAGGAAGTGTTGTAGCACCCTTTGTGAGCTTGTTCCCAAGCTATGCGTGTCCCAGCACTTAGTGTACTTGCATACCCTCTGATTGCACTTAGTGTCCAAGCACTTAGTGTACTTGCATACCCTCTGATTCCACAACCATTAGTAACCTGCATGATTACTTTTCCCCCATTTTTTCATCCCTTCCTTCTTCTTTGGTTCTTCCCTTGAGTCTGCGAAGCCGAAGCATGCACGGAGCTCTGTTACAATGTCAGGTGCAGCGCACACAGAGATCTTATATGAATGTCTGGTGCATCGAAATATCAATGGTGAATGAAAAGTACACACAATGCAATACCTCAATGTAGACTCTATGGACTCGATGAATGATGGTAGCCGCGGTAACCCCTCCAAAAGAGGCACCTCTGGGGCAGATTTGATGCACCTAAGATCCTCCTCAATGTGGGAAATACGGATGACTTCCTATGTGAGAGGGATGAATGGCTGATCTCGACGATGCCAATGATGGATAGCAATGGATCACTCAATGCCAACGAGGGAATGGCCAAGGTGAGGCTTGATGGACTACCTACATACCAGATCACGATAGGCAACTTTTAAAGTGGTATCAACGCCGCGGTGACCCGAGAAAGGCGGACAATGGCACTCTGTCATAACCTTTTCTAGAACATCATTTTTCACATCAAATAGCCGTCCAGTAATTGGAATAGCTTGCAACTATCTCCCCACTCTACAGTCGAGAGAAGATATCTGAGAAATCTGAGTCTGGTCTACCATATCCTTGAAACTTCTATGATGTATTGCGGAGATAGCTAAAACCAAGGGCTTGCAAGACAACGCATCTACCACCACATTTTCTACCATTGTACATGGACTATCTGAAAGTGAAATTGTGATAGAATATTTGCCCATCTCATTTTTTATATGATAGCTGCTTTTGGGACAAGAAGTAGTGTAAACTCTAATGGTTGGTGAAACCGTAAAGTCAGCTCCGAGTAGAAAATGGTGCCACTGAGTAAGAGCTCGATCACTACCAAAAGTTATTTCTTGTAAATCTGTGCAATGCTCTAAGGATGTGAAAACATCCTTCTCTCATAAGCTATCACATGGCCTTCCTACATCAAGACTGCTCCCATGAGAAAGGAACCCCTTTCTGAGTCAACATATGCAAAGGAGAAGATATCTCCGTAAGATTTCTTATGAACCGCCAATAATATGAGCACAAAATTAAAAATATACACACTTCAAGAAGATTCTTTAAGTCAAGCCAATGAAGAATAGTCTCAAGTTTGACCAAGTCCTCCATTGCTCTCTCTCGCTTCTCCCTCTTCTTCTCGCTCATGAACCTTGCGCCTCTACATCACACACATCCCCCCTGTCTCTCTGATCTGTCCCTTGATTCCCCACAGACGCAGGCTGATGCCACATAGGCTACTCTCATCAAGAGTACTCTCATCAAGATATGATTCTCACCTCCCTCATTCTTGCCTATGGACTGCAACACGAGACTTGACTGTTATGATGGTTGGTGTACCAAATTTTCATTTCAGATGCACTAAAAATTGAATGAATGCTCACGATTGAAGTTACTTTCAAAAACCATAAAAATTCTTGAAATAAGAGCCATTTCTATTTAATCAACTCTTAGACGCATTTTGAGTTACGCTTTTAGAGCCAACATTTGATTATCGAAAAAGAGAATTGTGTGCACTTCATGGTAAAATCACTTTGTTTTTTGATATATATGCTAAATATGCTAAAGTTCACAAAGATTTTGGGAGAATGGCCATGGAATGATGCTCTATTTTTTTGGTTTGTGACTAATCATGGTAAATTTTAAGCTTACTTTGACTGCCAATTTGTCATGCACTAGTGGATGAGCTTCATTGGGCATTTATTACCGCGAGAGCTAAAAAGTCCTTCCCATCATTGGCGATGCATGCCATAAAGAGCACAGATGTTTGCTATGATTGTATGTGCATCAATTGCATATTTCTGCATGAAAGTCATTCAAAAGATTGATATTGTGATTGCGCATGAAGTCTAGTGCTTAGTTTTATTCAATAATTCTAATTTCACTAGATGGAGAATTATTTTGGACATGCATATGAGCTTCATTTGAGAGTTACATTGGTCAAGGAGTGTGCAGTCAACTTGGGCTTGGCATTGTTTGCTACATTTTAGTGCTTGATTTGAATGTGAAAATCATGCAAAGTACTAAAATTGATCTTGTTTGACGGCCATAAGAGGGCAATAAAATTTCGGGCTTATGATTGTTCTTAAATTCTTTTAGTGCTTGTATTGTGTTGACCATATGAATGCATAGCACTAATCAATGATCTTTTTTGAAGGGATGATGATACAAAACAAGGTTTTTATGCCTCGAGGGAGCTTCAATTCACTTCATCTTATGCTCTACTTTTTCCCTTGCTATGCATGCCGTATGACTGCTAGTGAGGCGGTTCGGGGCGGGCAACAAGAAGAGTGGCCTCTAAGCACCCTTGTAGGCTCCCGTGCTGCTCAATTGGGCTGGGGTTGGAAAAAACAACAAACACACACACAAACCCGCAACCTAACCCTACACAAATTTGGGGCACCACCTAGTTTTGGATGCGAACTAAGACGCGTAAAGAGAGAGAGAGAGAGAGAGAGAGAGAGAGAGAGAGAGAGAGAGAGAGAGAGAGAGAGAGAGAGAGAGAGAGAGAGAGATAGTGCTCGGGCTGCTTTGAAATGTATCGGTAATGATCAAGAAAACACAATTATATATGTAAGAAAGAGAGAGAAGAGGGAGGGGGTGCTTGTTGCATTAATACCTTCTTACAAATCTGTCATGACCGATCAAAGTGAGATTAGTATTTGTTCAACATAGATTGAGTAAATTTCACCACGACACATCACAAGAAAAGCCACCCCAATCACTGTCTTAAGGCCAGGGGAGTCCTCTCCACCCTATCGCCCTCTTAAAATATGTGGGATTTATGGATAAATTGATAACCACACCCAGACACAAGCTATCACGAACTAAAAATATCACCAAGACACTTACACATCATTGTTGTCCATTACTTCACGTTGGAAGAGAGACAAAGTATCCAAGCTTAGTCCAAATCCACCCTCCTTGATTCAGCAAATGTTGGGCTTACACTAGTAGGAGGAATGATAGATTTTCCACTCTCAATTGAATGATCGCTCTCTCTCTTACAATGGCATAGAGTTCCCATGCTAATCACCCCTATTACAACACATGCACAAACATACGACAATGAGCTTCCACTCAAGAGCTCCTTCTAGAGAGGTTGAGCTTGGCTTCTCAAGCTATAGCATAGTGCTCTTGCTTATGGCTCTCCCTTTGTGCTAGCTACACCCTCCTTTTATAACAATTTTGAAGGCTAGGGTTACTCCTCTAACCATGGTTGGGTTAGATTTTCAGCACTTATCTAATTTCTTTTGCTTGGAATTATCAAGAAGTTGGTGTGGATAGATGAAGAAGAGAGAGAGGAGAGAAGTGGAGGTGATAGAACTTTTCATAGTAGGTTAGTGTTAGTAAATTAGTAGAGTTAGTTATTTTATTGATTTACAAATGGAATTGGATATTTACAATGGGAGTATCCAAGTAGGATACAAATAAGGAAGAAAAAACTCTTAATAGGTAAGAAAACATGGATTTCTTACAATGTTGATGCTCCAAGTGTCTTGAGTAGGGTCAATTTTGACGCTTGTTGACGGTCCACTAGCTTTGATGGTACGTTTTTTTTTCACTCTTGACCTTCCTTTGGGAGCCAAGGTAATTGAATGTGAGTAATCAATCACCATGATGCTGTCTTTCAAGAGAAGAGGCTGAATTTTATGGTTTTTTGATAGATATGGGTAATATGGATGTGGAAAAATGAGACTAGGTGGTCAATTTTGGAATGGAAGTGTGTGTAGGAAACATGAGTTCACCATGGTTTCTCTTATTCTTGAAGGTTTAGAAGAAGGTGAGTAGGGTGCAGAGAGGAGTGGTGAGAGACGTGGGGATGATGAGTGGAGAGGTGTGTGTGAAAGAGGAAAATGATAAAGTTGAAGAGGGAGTGTGGCTGCATAGCATGGGCAAACTGGGATCCACAAATAAAATCCTAGATCACAGCTCCTAGCTCAAAAAAAGATGAAAACATTTGAGGTGAAATTTCAGCTCACGAGCTACAACTTTTGTTTGTATCAACTTTTCAAATTCGGGGAGCATGTGATCTTTAAAAATTTAGCAAAACCGACAGTTTTTTCCACTGCACAAGGTCCTTGTGAGGTCCTTCTTTGGATTATTCTTTTGAATACCTCCAAGAGTGAGCTCCCCATGGTGCATGCATGCATTCCATATACCCTTGACCTTATTTGGTAGGTCTATAATTGAAGATATTGTTGAGATCATGATATAAGTGAATAGTACAACTAAGAAAATCAAATATTGAGGGGTCTAAAAAAATATGTACATGTCAAATATAAATAATATAGGTGGAAAAAATATAAAGGGGTCAAAATAAATCTCTCTCTCATTATAAGTCTACCATAAAAAGATGAATATTTTTGGTGTTCTAATTTATGAGAGTAAAAGAGAATAGATGTAGGAAGGAAAAAATCACAATAGTGAAAAAATATACACATAAATAAAACTAGTTTTTTTGGATTTTTGTTGGGATGGAGTTACACCAAATATAAGAGAAGCTTGCATGAAATTATTTTTTATATGGAATAAAGAGTATGCAAAATGGTAAGAAAAAATATGGTAATGGTGAGTCAATGTACATAGCATAAATAACACACCATAGGTAGAAATATTTAAATAAATACCAAAATAATTATGAAAAATACTTTTATTTAGGCCCTATATACAATGAAATATTTACACACAAATGGGCCATAATATACTTATATTTTGTTATTTTTTTATTTTTTTGACTCAACTAGCCCAGTGACTGGCTAGCTGAGGGTTTTTAAGAAGATATGGGAAAAGTCCCCTAACTCACACACACCTATATACAATGAAATGGTAGGGATAGCCACAGTGTTTGGATGATTTTGGTAGGGTGGGTTAACTCACTATGGCAATGATGGAGAGTCGAAAAACGGCTATCATTAGTTCTTCCCCAGAATGATGGTTTATTCGTGTACCATCATAGAGCATCTTTTCCAAAGAGAGTGCTTCAGAGTCCTTGACGAGGTCTTCATTGTTTGGCCCCTCAGAATTTTGGTTTGAGTTACACTCATGCTTCACGGAACAATGCCTACATGAGATAGCTGCCTTTTGACATATCTTTGGTAGATTCTTTGGTAGAAGGCAACTCAAATAAGGCTTCAAGCGATACCCGTTTACCTTCCTGGAGTGCTCTTTCCCATTCAAGTCCATAAGTTGATAGTAACTTGAATTGAAAGCCTTCTTAACTATGTATGTCCCTTGACATCTAGTTTCAAATTTGGCATCAAAACGATTGTCGAGTAGATTGTCATACCTTAGCACAAGATCTCCTTCATTGATGCCTTTGTCCTTTAGTTTCTTGTCAAGCTTCTCCTTCGCCTGCGTAGCTTTCCTCTTGTAGCACTCGTATGCTGCTTCTCTTTTCCACTCAAGCTCAGCTAAGGTAAGAAGTCGATCCATCCATGCTTCTTGATCATCTTGTGCTGCTTTTCCATGAAGTCGTATTGTTGGGATGTTGAGCTCAATTGGTTGTAAAGCCTCTTGACCATAGACCAAGTGAAATGGTGTAAACTCCGTGGCTTCCCTATATGTGGTTCAATACGCCTACAAGGCACCATCCAAGAAGTCATCCCACAACTTTGTCTTGTTTATCACCATATTTCTAATGATGCCTGCAATGAAACCATTAGCTTTTTCTACCAGACCATTGGATTGGGGATAGTAGGGTGTACTATGACGATGTAGAATGTGAAGTTCTTCACAGACCTCTGTGAGCAAGCCCTTTCTAAACCCTGGACCATTATTAGAAACAATCTCCAAAGGTGTGCCAAATCTACAACAAATGTGAGTGTAGACAAATTTGCTCATTGTCCTCTCAGTTACCTTTGCCACACTTTGTGCTTCCACCCACCTAGTCATATAGTCTACCGCCACTAGAATGTAGAGTTTACCATTTTTTTTCCTAGGGAGAGGACCCATAGCATCAATGCCCCACTTTTCAAAGGGTCCATTTGCAAGCACGATTTGACTTGGACCATACACCAATCTTCTATTCCCATTTACCTGACAATTGTGACAACTTTTACACCAATGTTTGACATCCACATGCAGACTTGGCCAAACATACCCCGCAAGCAAAATCTTCTTCACAGTTAACTCTTGGGCAAAATGACCACCACATGCCTCTTCATGCAAACCTTTTAGAATGGCTGGAATCTCCTTGATAGTTGGTACTCTTTTGCACACTTGATCCTTCCCTCTTTGATAGAGGGATCCTTCTAGGAAGAGATACGCACTTGCCTTTTTCATGAGTCTCCTCTTCTGAGATTTCGTGAAGTCTTGCGGAAACTTACCCTCCAAAATGTAGCTAATAATGGGAGTCAATGACTCCAATCCCTGGGATCTCGGTTGCTTGACAGTTGCTGCCACCATGATGACCTGCACTTCTTTCTCAACACATGTAACTGCTTGTTGTGCAAGTAAATCGGCATCTTCATTTTGTTTCCTAGGAATATGATATAGTTGCACTTCTTCAAAGTGATTAAACATCCTACGAATGGCATGAACTTTTGTCTGTAAGCTTTCATTCTTGCATGCCCAAATGCCTAAAATCTATTTAATAATGAGAAGTGCATCTTCCTTTACCATGAGACGTTGTATCCCTTGGCCAATTCACATCTTCAAACCATGAAGTAGTGTGTCGTATTTTGCTTCATTGTTGCTAGTTGAACCTAGTAGATTGACCTTCTCTTTCATGACCACCTCTCCACTTGGGTCGAGCAATACTAGCCCTCCCCCTGGTTTTCCTGTGACTCGTCGAAAAGCTCCATCAAAGAACAAGGTAAAAGCATTAGGAATACTTTTAGGTGGTGGCAATGGTAGGGTCTTTACTTCAGGCACCTTAATCTCCTTCTCATGTACCCTATAAGTAAGGATCCCTGCCAATTGTGCACGCACACTATCTTCTACCTTGAAAGAGTATTGAAACTCTTGCAACTCCATAATCCACTTTGAGATCCTAGTACTAAGATTCATCTGAGATGACACCCAAGGAAACAAATTTTCTGCAGTGAGAATTACAAAAGGTTTTGGTAGCAAGTAGGATCTAAACTTTCTCACTGCAAATATGAGAGAAAGCATCATGAGTTCTGCCTCCGTGTAGCTTCTCTTCAAAGCATTCATGACCCTACTAGCAAAGTCGATGGGTCGCATCGTGGTACTGTGGGGATCTTGTTGTAGCAACACAGCACCAATTGTTTCCCTTCCAACACTAGAGCTAACAAAGAATGTGTACTCCCAACAAGGAGGCATGAGTGTTGGTAGCTCTGACGGGATGACTTTAATGTTACAAAAGTACTCTTCAAGCTCATAAGACCATGCAAATTCTACTTGTTGTGTCAACTTTTGCAAAGGATGAAGCAACTCCGAAGCTAAGTGAATAAAGCGTGACATATACTTCACCTTTTGAATGAATGAGATGACCTCTTTGAGATTCTTGGGTGATGGGAGCTCAATAAGAGCCTTTTCCTTTGAAGGATCCACCTCAGTGCCTTTATAAGAAACCTTGTGACCAAGCAAGATCACTTCATCCTCACCTATGTGACACTTGTCGGGGTTGAGTTGACCTCCCATGTAGTAGAGCTTCTTTAAACCTTCTTCTACCCTTTGTAGATGCAATGATTTTGAGCTATAAATGCAAAAATCATCAATAAAAACCCTAATGGACTTTCCAAAGAATTCTTGAAACACCATGTTCATGAAGCGTTGGAAAGTTGCAGGAGCATTTGTCAGTCCAAATGGCATGACTCTAAAATAATAACAACCCCAAGGAGTGATGAAGGTTGTTTTCAACTGATCTTCCAATGCGATACCTATTTGAAAGTAACCCGAGTAGCCATCACACACAGTGTACTTCTCATGACCAGCTACCTCATTTAGTATCTCATCTTGAAATGGGAGGGGAAAGTGATCTCTTTTTGTTGCGTCATTGAGTGGACGGTAATCCACACACACCCTCCACTTGTCATTTTTCTTAGGAGTGACAACAACGGGAGAGACCCACTCTGAATTCTCCACTGGATAAATGAAACCTGCTCCTAGAAGCTTTCTTACCTCCTTGAGTACAGCTTGCTCCTTGATGACTCCTAGCCTTCGTAGCTTCTGAGCCTTAGGTGTGGCCTTTGGCTTCAACTCAATTTTGTGTTGAACATCATCTACTCCACACTCCTTTGAGCTCCTCTCTTTCATCCTTTGTAAGTGTTGTAGATAACATATCTTCTAGCATTCTTTTATCTTCCACTTTTTGGTTTTCTTGGGAACCTAGCTCTTCCAAACCTGGGCAAGAGGTCTCTTGGTTGTTTGGCTTAAACCTTACCCCCATGACTTCGATGGAAGACTCCTCTTCAGTAATGCTGCCTCTACTTTCTCCTTCTGAAGTGCTATCGGTCCAGCCTTCCTCCATCTCGCTTTGAGATGATTCTTCATGGAGCTCCTCTTGGTGTTGCTCCTTCATGTCAAAGACAACCTTCTTATGATTGTCATTCCTGCAAATTAGCTTTCCACTCTCCCAATCCTGCAAAGCTCGCATTTTCATTAGCCATGGTCTCCCTAGGATAAACGGATAACCATTTCCTTTCGTAGACATAATATAAAACTCCACTGCCTTCTTAATGCCAAAGACCTCTACAAAAACATTTTTACAAATGCTTACACACCTAGGTTTGCTATTGTTTGCCATCTTGACTTTAATTTCAGGTGTCTCATGGATGTGCATGCCTAGTTTTTGCATGAGTCCCTCTGTCATGATGCAAATTTGTGCACCCCCATCCACTAGACCTTTCCTAACCAATCTTCCTTTGATGTAACAATCTAGCACAGGTGTAATATCCTCATTCGTTTCAGCATGTGCAATTTTTACAACATGCACACTCTCTTTTACCTTTCTCCTAGTGCTAATTGCCTTTGTTAAATCCCTCCTAACTTGTGGACATAATGCAAGAAACTAAGGCCATGAGATATCAGGACCCTTACCTCTCATGTCTTCTAATAGGTTGTATGGAGCGATACCATGTCCAAGAGGGAAGTCTTGGAGATTGATACGACGTCAAGTCCTCTTAGTTTCCTTGGTCTCCTTTGCCTTATTTTCTCATCCATGATCACTTTCTGACGTGACTCCTTCTTTCTCCTTCCCTTTTCCACGGCCACGCTTAATGCCATTTGCTTCCATGTCAACCTCTTTTGAGTTTGTCACCTCTACCACATGCACATTTGGGTCTGGCAAAGGTGGAACTCCTTCCACTCCTTGTGGAGGTGGTCTTGCTCCATTTGGCTTTTGTAGAAGCCGTGGTTGCTGACTAGTTCCTTCACCTGCATTCATCACTAGGTAATTCAAGTTAGGTCTCCCTGGCTCCCCACAGGGCCAAGGACAATTGTACATCCCATGTCCAAACTCTCCGCAATTCCAACATTGTAATACTCTCCTAGGTCATGGATCTCACTCTTCAGACTTCCTTGCTTGTCCTTTTGGACCTACAGCTTGTGCAAGGTTAATTGACAAGCTGCTTAAAGATTCATTTAACTTCTCAATCACTTCCTCCATTACCTCAGGAAGCTCCCTAGATGTTGATGCTTGTGACTTTCCTTTGGGTCTAAGACCTTCTATTGGAACCTCTCCCCTTAGGCACTTGAGTTTTCTATACTTCTTGGAAGCTCTAATTTCAGTTGCAGCATAGGTTGCAGGTGCATCCGCCTCCACGTTTACCTTAAGATCAGGAAAGAGTCCAGCTATGAATCTCTCCTTCTTTAGAAAGTTTGCACCATCACCAGGGTTAGCAACATTTCGTATCCATAGAGCCCAAAGACGTAGAAACTCTTGCTTGTACAAGTAGTAGTCATCTAAATCTTTTTGCTTATGAGAAACAATGTCTTGCCATAGTTTTTGAGTGTTTTGGGGATCAAAGAAGTATCTCTTGAAATGATTCACAACTTCCGTGTAATTCCTTTTAACTTCCTCAGGCAAAGAGTTAAACCAAGTGCTAGCATCTTTCCTAAAGACCACCTCAAACATCTCTACACGTTCCTGATCAGTTACTATCCTCTTGATACGACAAGACATCTTGAAATTTGCTAAAAATAATTCTGCATCCTCTCCAGGCTCTCCAAAGAAAAGAGGGTATCTGGACATTTGGCGTTGGCTTTCCATTATTATGAAAGATTACAACACAAGTTGTAACAAGGGATACAATAGAAATTTAGAACCACTCGCCTACAAATGAAGAAGTAAGAAAGTACCGCTCTAGGTTTTCTTCTTCAGCTATCCAAGCTTCAATGAGGTCTCGATTTGTTTGATTAAAAAAAAAATGGTAGACTATTTATAAGCTCTAAGAAGGGTTGAAATTCTTCCAAGGTAAGACGATATACAAAAATATCTAAAACTTCATTTTCTGGATCTAGAAGAGAAACCACGTCCCAAGTAATGAATTGCACTTGGTCTACAATTCCCAATGCACAAGCGGTTTGTATAAAAACTAGACCTTCATACTCGTCGAAGGCTGTGAGAAAGTAGCAATTGACTAGGAGCTCCTTTCCTTCGAGTTTCACATAGTCGGAATGAGGCAACCTTCTCACAATTTCATAAATAACATCCTCCTTAAGTCCAATCAAGCTTGCAAGATTTAAAGACTCCACTTGTGCTACAAAACTCCTGGACAAAAACTCCTTAGGATTATGGTTAAATCACTCATAAGCATCAAGAGATTTACAATGTCTCTATGAACAAAGTGTCATAGAAAGTAGAGAAGGATGAGAATTTATACAAATTTGCAATCTTCTCGATGATCTCTTTATTAAGACAAGCCCTAAATAGCTCCCTATCTCCTTTGTTGAAAGTGAAAGGAATACTATTAATAAGACGCAAATGAGGGAAAAATTCATCAAATGTGAGTCTATGAAGCATGAACTCTGGCCGCAAGTTTCCTGAAGAGTCTTCCTCAATGGTGAAATGCACTCGCCAAACACCAAATTTCACTCTATTTACCAATCTTAGGGCACACACTATTTGGATGAATGTACGGTCTTCCTTAGTGCCCAATAGCAAAAGGAAAATGGAATCCACACGCAGGACCTTTCGTCTTAGCTTCACCACCCTCTTGTTATGAGGGAGACGCTTTACTACCTGCTCCTGCAACTCAATTGTTAATAGAGCTAGATCTCTAAGGATTGAATTTTCACTGCACACACACTCCTTGTTAGAACAAATGATCATTTTCTTTGTTTTTGTAACAAACGTGGACAAACAAAAAGCCAACATACACACTATTTTGTTTGGCTGCACTTCATTTTAAAATAAAATGAACACATGTACATCAAAAGAAGTGTGGTAGTTGATGAGAGGTAGAATGATAGGTTGTGGAGATGCAAGAATTTCCCTTGTTCTTTCAGTCCCAAACATAAACACCATACGCTGCTGAAAATGTATCTTTCTACTAAGTGCAATATTTATCCTAATATGCGGTGTGAAGTAAAAAGGGAAAATTTTTGGGCCATTATCCATGCTCTATACATAACCTAATGCCTAAAATAGAACAAATATATATACATCGAAACTAAGATCATACCTAATGAGAGGCAAAATAAAAGGATATACTGAAGCGTTTATTTCGGCTAACCTAAGAGAACCTAAAATTCTACGAATTACTCGTTGAAATTGCAACTTAGTACTAACAATTATGTGTACCTTTTGCTTTGCAATCGGAATGAAAGGATCATACAAATTCTCGTGATTCATGCAAGCTACTTGATTATGCTAAAGGTTGAGCCTTCACAAAACATACACATGGCGTCCTCCGTGGGGGTACCAATTTGAGGCGGTCCGGGGCGGGCAACAAGAAGAGTGGCCTCTAAGCACCCTTGTAGGCTCCCGTGCTGATCAATTGGGTTGGGGTTGAAAAAAACAACAAACACACACACAAACCTGCAACCTAACTCTACACAAATTTGGGGCACCACCTAGTTTTGGATGCGAACTAGGACGCGTAGAGAGAGAGAGAGAGAGAGAGAGAGAGAGAGAGAGAGAGAGAGAGAGAGAGAGAGAGAGAGAGAGAGAGAGAGAGAGAGAGTGCTCGGGCTGCTTTGAAATGTATCGGCAATGATCAAGCAAACACAATTATATATGTAAGAAAGAGAGAGAAGAGGGAGGGGGTGCTTGTTGCATTAATACCTTCTTACAAATCTGTCATGACCGATCAAAGTAAGATTAGTATTTGTTCAACATAGCTTGAGTAAATTTCACCACGACACATCACAAGAAAAGCCACCCCAATCACTGTCTTAAGGCCAGGGGAGTCCTCTCCACCCTGCTCCTAGAATCTTTCTTACCTCCTTGAGTAAAGCTTGCTCCTTGATGACTCCTAGCCTTCGTAGCTTCTGAGCCTTAGGTGTGGCCTCTGGCTTCAACTCAATTTTGTGTTGAACAACATCTACTCCACGCACATCGGTGTAGTCTTTAGCAAAAAGCCTAGGAATTCAGCAAAACCGACTGTTTTTTCCACTGCACAAGGTCCTTGTGAGGTCCTTCTTTGGATGATTCTTTTGAATACCTCTGGGAGTGAGCTCACCATGGTGCATGCATGCATTCCACATACCCTTCACCTTATTTGGTAGGTCTATAATTGAAGATATTGTTGAGATCATGATATAAGTGAATAGTACAACTAAGAAAATCAAATATTGAGGGGTCAAAAAATATATGTACATGTCAAATATAAATAATATAGGTGGAAAAAATATAAAGGGGTCAAAATAAATCTCTCTCATTATAAGTCTACCATAAAAAGATGAATATTTTTGGTGTTCTAATTTATGAGAGTAAAAGAGAATAGATGTAGGAAGGAAAAAATCACAATAGTGAAAAAATATACACATAAATAAAACTAGTTTTTTTGGATTTTTGTTGGGATGGAGTTACACCAAAAATAAGAGAAGCTTGCATGAAATTATTTTTTATATGGAATAAAGAGTATACAAAATGGTAAGAAAAAATATGGTAATGGTGAGTCAATGTACATAGCATAAATAACACACCATAGGTAGAAATATTTAAATAAATACCAAAATAATTATGAAAAATACTTTTATTTAGGCCCTATATACAATGAAATATTTACACACAAATGGGCCATAATATACTTATATTTTGTTATTTTTTTATTTTTTTGACTCAACTAGCCCAGTGACTGGCTAGCTGAGGGTTTTTAAGAAGATATGGAAAAAGTCCCCTAACTCACACACACCTATATACAGTGAAATGGTAGGGATAGCCATAGTGTTTGGATGATTTTGGTAGGGTGGGTTAACTCACTATGGAAATTACGGAGAGCCGGAAAACGGCTATCACTAGCTGGATGTGAGCATCAAGGGTGTGCATTGAAAGTTTGGGTTCGGCATTGCTCGATACTTTTCTAGAGCTTAAGATGTATGAAAAAATCATGGAATAACCTTAAATTGGGTTTCTTGAATAACCATGAGAGGGTAGTAAAATTTTGGGCTTGTGATTGAGTATTCTTCTAGTGCTTGGCTTGATTGAAATTATCATTTGCACTAAAATGGAAAGCTCTATTTGACATGCATGTGAGCTTCATGAGAGAGTTGCACTAAATGATGAGTTGTGATTGGTTGGTCAGACTTTGTGCTAAAACTTAACATCTCTTGTACAATTTGGTGCTTGAACATTAAACATCATTGAAAAGCACTAAAATGAAGATTGTTTGATGGCCAAGAGTGAGCATGAAAATTTTGCTTTTGTGGTTGATTTTTTAGTGCCTACTTTGAATGACAAAATGTTTAAAAGCACTAACAATTGAGCTTCATTTTAGGGTTGGGCAGGTGTGTGATTCCAAATGATCCAAGAAGGGGTCATCATTGCAAAATTTGCAAAATTTGGCTAATTAGAGCCATTCCAATTGTTTGGATTAAAGTTGTAATGCTAGCTCATAGCTTGGTCTAAAAATGAAATTTTTTTATTTGAGCTGTATTTAGCCAACTTTTTGAGCTTTTAAAGTACATAATTTGGCTATTGAGAGCCACTCACTTTCATTTCATCAAGTTGCAGTCATCTCTAGCTCATAGAGTGTGCTCTAAAATTGTAAAATTTATTGAGCTAGTTGTTAGCCAACTTTTGGAAAGAATAAATTGTAAAATCCGGCTTTCGAGAGCCACTTAATTTTAATAAGTTGCATTATTTTTAGCTCTTGGCTTGTTTTTTAATTCCATATTTCAAGTGAGCTAACACTTAATCGACTTTCTGAACCATGCATGAGAGGTGGTAAAAATTGTAAAATTTGCTTATGTAGAAGCTCATTTTATCTCTCGTGGTTGATATGTATGCATAAATTTTCTACTTTAGAGCATCATGTGCATAACCAAAGGCAATTTTTTCCCTTGGGTTTTTTCCCTTTGGAAAATTCGGGTATGCAAGACCCTAGCTTTAGGTTTTCATTAATGTTTTTTGTGTGCATTTGACTTTCAATAATTGGCTTTTGTAGCTTGTGTTTACACTTAGCTTCAAAAGGCTTCTTTTGCAAATAAAAAGGATCAAGAGACTTCTCTACACAAAGGGGATGCTAGCTCAAGGATGCTCAAAAGAGCATGAATAGGTGTAATCCTTCCATGATTTTTCTCTTTGTTCATCTCTCCATTCTCTTGCTTGGTTTAAGTGAAATTTTGCTTCTAAGCTATGGTTTTTTCATGTTAGAAAGCTAGTCATTTTAAAGTTTCAACACTTTGCTTTGTGAAAATTAACTCAACAAAAAATTAGGTTTTATGTATGTTAATCATAGGTAATTGGCCTTGACCTTAGGTTAATGTAGGTTCATTTCTTGCTAATCTTAGATTCTTAGTGATAGTCCTAATATTCCATTCATTTTTGTCATGACCTAGGGCTATGATTAGGCTTTAGTTTTTTTTAGTCCAATTGCCATTAGTATCTCATAAAGGAAGCAATAAAGATGTGCTAAAAAATGAACCATGAAGCGAAGAAGTGTCCAAAAAAGTAGCAAAAATGCTACTACGGCACATGAAAATAAAAATTCTATGTTATGTTGTGTCTATGAGAGGCATAGCGCCTTATTGACACTTGGAAGGCGAGGGGAATCACCTTGGCTCGCTTGGTCAAGGCCCTAAACCGATGCCCTGGGTTGTAGGGGTTAGCCGTCGCCTTGGTAAGCTAGTAGGCTTTTGGAACACCTTCTTGAGGGTTCAAGGAGCTGACAGTCGCACCTAGACTTGCCTTGGGGTGGTAGCCTTGTGATTAATGTGCTTTAATTTTTCAATGAATGACTAAATCAAATTGTGAATGAGCTTCAAAAAACTTTGACAATGTACTAATAGATTAGGAGCTTTTTTATAGCCCGTAGACATGATAGACTTCAATGATTTATTAAGATTGTTCACATAGTTTTTAGGCTAGTAGGTTTATTAACTTTCATTAGCCTAGGGTCATAATTGATTGCTTGTGTTACATGCATAAAACTGAACTTTCAAGTGGTTTAATCTTCACAATAGTTTGAGTAATTTTTTTCTTTATGTTGTCTAGTTTTTTACTATGATTGACCCATCTTTTAGAAGCCAAAAATCACTTTCCATGATTCTTTATTTATGCTTCATGTTTTATTCATTCTTCGTGGCCTTTGATCCTCATTACTTTTTCCTATGTTTTGTAGCTCAACATTTCTTCCATGGACTTGCTTTTTACCATGTTATTGTGTCTTGCTTCACCGGCACACAAGGACGTGCGCCAAATTAGAAAGGGGAGAGTGTTAGCAGCGGCTAATGGCTATACCAATTATGCACCAAGCTGTGGATGTGCCATAGTGCACAATATTTACTTTTCATTGTATAGGGCTTGGGCTCATTAAGGAGTTCCAAAGTTGTATGAGTCTAGGCTAGAGAGCTCACTTTATCCCATAGTTGAAGGGTTTGAGGCCCAAAGCTATAAAAGAGCCCTATGCTTAATGAGAGGTCATTCTCGAGTGGTCCTTTTGAGAACTCTCTCCCTAGAGTAGGTCTTGATGGCCTAGCCTTTGAGCTTAATGCCCATGCTTAGAAGGCTAGTGCTAATCACATATAATTAGTGTAATCCTCTCTTAATTAATCTAGTCTTCATTATATTGTCAGTCATGTTTCTCTACTTTCCTTCATTGTTTTGAAGTGTTGATCTTCTCTAATCTAACTCTAACTTATGCTAAGCTACTCCGATTAGTGGAGTCCTTATCTCTCGATTAAGTGGAGTGGGCGTACTCGTGATTGAGGGATTAGAGTTGTCCTCTGATGGTGTGCTTGTGTGTGTGTAGGTTTAAGAATCCTTGAGCTTAATTTGATTATGTGTGACTTGATTTGGACACCATGATTGGCATGGTTGGGGTGGCCGAATTGAATGCGATCTTGTGTGCTTAATCGTCAATGCATGTAATTAGAGTTGTGCATGAGAGACTCCAAGATTAGTGTGTTTCACTTCGTCACTTGATGTGTGTAGATGATTGATTGTATTGATGCTTGATGTGCAATTAGCATTCATTGATTTGGGATGATTTCTATCTGCATTGGAGGATGCACGCTCTTGAATCCTCTCAATCTTTGCATACGATGACGCTCTTGCACACTCTTTGTGTGATGCCTCCAAGCCCTAGCCGAGTCATGATCTCTCTCTCTCCGGATTGATAGATTTTGTGGGAGATTGCCTATGCTATTGAGGCGGTCCGGGGCGGGCAACAAGAAGAGTGGCCTCTAAGCACCCTTCTAGGCTCCCGTGCTGCTCAATTGGGTTGGGGTTGGAAAAAACAACAAACACACACACAAACCCGCAACCTAACCCTACACAAATTTGGGGCACCACCTAGTTTTGGATGCGAACTAGGACGAGTAAAGAGAGAGAGAGAGAGAGAGAGAGAGAGAGAGAGAGAGAGAGAGAGAGAGAGAGAGAGAGAGAGAGAGAGAGAGTGCTCGGGCTGCTTTGAAATGTATCGGCAATGATCAAGCAAACACAATTATATATGTAAGAAAGAGAGAGAAGGGGGGGGGGGGGGGGGTGCTTGTTGCATTAATACCTTCTTACAAATCTGTCACGACCAATCAAAGTGAGATTAGTACTTGTTCAACATAGCTTGAGTAAATTACACCACAATAAATCACAAGAAAAGCTACCCCAATCACTATCTTAAGGCCAGGGGAGTCCTCTCCACCCTGTCACCCTCTTACAGTATGTGGGATTTATGGCTAAATTGATAACAACACCCATAGACAAGCTATCAAAAACTTAAAAAAAGAACCAAGACACTTACACATCATTGTTGTCCATTACTTCACGTTGGAAGAGAGACGAAGTATCCAAGCTTTGTCCAAATCCACCCTCCTTGATTCAACAAATGTTGGGCTTACACTAGTAGGAGAAACGATAGATTTCGAACTTTCAATTGAATGATCACTCTCTCTCTTACAATGGCATAGAGTTCCCGTGCTAATCACCCCTATTACAACACATGCACATGCATAAGACAATGAGCTTCCATTGAAGAGCTCCTTCTAGAGAGGTTGAGCTTGGCTTCTCAAGCTATAGCATAGTGCTCTTGCTTATGGCTCCCCCCTTTTGTGCTAGCTACACCCTCCTTTTATAGCAATTTTGAGGGCTAGGGTTACTCCTCTAACCATGGTTGGGTTAGATTTTCAGCACTTATCTAATTTCTTTTTCTTGGAATTTTCAAGAATTTGGTGTGGATAGATGAAGAAGAGAGAGGAGAGAAGTGGAGGTGATAGGAATTTTCATAGTAGGTTAGTGTTAATAAATTAGTAGAGTTAGTATTTTTATTGATTTACAAATGGAATTGGATATTTACAATGGGAGTATCCAAGTAGGATACAAATAAGGAAGAAAAAACTCTTAATAGTAGGTAAGAAAATATGGATTTCTTACAATGTTGATGCTCCAAGTGTCTTGAGTAGGGTCAATTTTGACGCTTGTTGACGGTCCACTAGCTTTGATGGTACGTTTTTTCTCCACTCTTCACCTTCCTTGGGAGCCAAGGTAAGTGAACATGAGTAATCAATCACCATAATGCTGTCTTTCAAGACAAGAGGCTGAATTTTGTGGTTTTTTTGATAAATATGGGTAATATGGATGAGGAAAAATGAGACTAGGTGGTCAATTTTGGAATGGATGTGTGTGTAGGAGACATGAGTTCACCATGGTTTCTCTTATTCTTCAAGGTTGAGAAGAAGGTGAGTAGGGTGCAGAGAGGAGTGGTGAGAGAGGTGGGGATGATGAGTGGAGAAGTATGTGTGAAAGAGGAAAATGATAAAGTGGAAGAGGGAGTGTGGCTGCATAGCATGGGCAAACTGGGGTCCACCAATAAAATCATAGCTCATAGTTCGTAGCTCAAAAAAATATGAAAAAATTTGAGGTAAAAATTCATTGCACGAGCTACAACTTTTGTTTGTATCATCTTTTCAAATTTGGAGAGCATGTGATCTTTAAAAATTCAACAAATCCGATTGTTGTTTTCCACTTCAGAAGGTCCTTGTGAGGTCCTTCTTTGGATGATTCTTTTGAATACCTCCAAGAGCGAGCCCCCCCATAGTGCATGCATGCATGCCGCATACCCTTGACCTTATTTGGTAGGTCTATATTGAAGATATTTTTGAGATCATGATATAAGTGAATACTACAACTAAGGAAATCAAATATTGAGGGGTCTAAAAATATATATACTTGTCAAATATAAATAATATAAGTGGAAAAATATAAAGGGGTCAAAATAAATCTCTCTCATTATAAGTCTACCATAAAAAGATAAATATTTTTGGTGGTCTAATTTATGAGAGTAATAGAGAATAGATGTAGGAAGGAAAAAATCACAATAGTGAAAAAATATACACATAAATAGAACTAGTTTTCTTGGATTTTTGTTTGGATGGAGTTACACGAAAAATAAGAGAAGCTTGCATGAAATTATTTTTATATGGAATAAAGAGTATGCAAAATGGTAAGAAAAATGGTGGTAATGGTGAGTCAATGTACATAGCATAAATAACACACACCTAAGTATAAATATTTAAATAAATACCAAAATAATTATGAAAAATCCTTATATTTAGGCCCTATATAGAATGAAATATTTACACACAAAGAGCCCATAATATACCTTTTTTAATTTTATTTTTTTATTTTTCTGGCTCAACTAGCCCAGTGACTAGCTAATTGAGGGTTTTTTTTAAAATATGGAGAAAGTCTCTAACTTACACACGCCTATGTATAGTGAAATGGTAGGGGTAACCAAAATGTTTGAGTGATTTGATAGGGTGAGGTAGTTTACTATGGCAATTATGGAAAGCCGAAAAACGGCTATCATTAGCCCCCCTTAGATAATGGTACATTCATGTACCATTTATCTGATCATACAACATGTAGATTGTGTAACGTCTGTCTTTTTCTACTCTCATCTTTGAAGAACCTTTGTTGTATGATTAAGAAACCTTTTGTGATATGAAAGGTTCTCAAAGTCAATAGCAGGATGAAGTGACTGAGTAAACCTCCTCCGTTGAGAAAGTTTCCATAAGCACCCCCCAGGATCAAAGATCTTGAAATATCTTTCCCAAAGAGAGATGTATGGTATGGAATCACTTACTGATTTTGGTTGAAGAAAATTGTAGATTTTATTGTTTTCCATCATTGCATCTATCACTATGAATGTGATATAAAAGATTGGTTGCTCTTCCTCTTGTGTAAAGTTGATGTATCTGCTACGATCTTCAAGAGCTTGTATGAGCAAATTCCTGAACCGTAGCTCATAAAATTCATTCAACCTGGGTAGGCTAATCAAGTCAAAAATTCTATGATCTTCATGATTTAGGAAAGCTTGATCCATAATTCCAGCTGCTATTGAAAGATATTGCAAATAGTTTACCACATAAGTAGATAATAGACAAAGGTTTCTATTGCTTCCAACACATTAGAAGAGAATAGATTTTGGTACTGATTGATGAAATATCCACATGTAGCAATCAACAAGTTTTTCATCTATAATGAAGACCAGAAGCATCATAATGTGCGACCTCCATACACCAAAGAACCAAATGAAGAAGGTTTGGAAACATCCGTTCATCACCAAGTATTCATGTCCCCCTCCACTTAAGAAGGTATGGTGCCCCCGATGAAAGGTATATGTGGATAGAGAAAAAGTTGACTTTGAAGAGGTGAAACCCAATGTGACGATGATTGGGGCTTCAAAAGTTTGGATTTTCTTGCTAAGAGATTGTCCCATGAATGAAGAGCCACCAACTAAAACACCATTGGAGAGAATGATACCCTTCTGACAGTTTCCTTTTATGATTTTATTTTTTACTACTCTCCCATGTTCTTCATCCCCTTCTAAGCCCCCCCTTTGGCAAGGTTGTAACTCCTCACATTGTACCACCTCAAGGGTTGATGGATTACTGTTTGATTTTGTGAAAGATTTGGCTTCTTGCATGATAGGTTCTTCCATGCTTAACATACAGAGGTCATATCAATGCTTTTCAACATCCTCAAACACTTCTTGAAGATTATCCTCACATGGATTCAACTCACACTCTTCTACTTTGTTTTGGAGTTGGCATTCCATGTACACAACCATCTCTTTATGATCAATGTGGTCTATGATCTCTCCACCTATGATTTCATCTTCTTCTTTACTCTCTTCTTTTAGACAAGATACACTCTCATAACATTCCATAAGATCAAGGTTACCTTCAAGGTCTTCATTCTCCATAGAGTCATGTTGCACAAAAGCTTCGTTTGCTCGGACTAGAAATTGATCCTCCACCAAAAGGTTGGATGTATCCATTATTGAATCATCAATGCCATTTGAGATATCTTGTGTCAATTTTTGCATGCTTGTGATAAAGGTAGAAGAAAGAGATTCCACATTTGAATCTTGGCCACACACTTTAGCACTTGAATAATTAGTTGGCATTTAAGTAACTTCTTCAACATTTGTCGGAGTAGAAGGAGACAAGTATGGCAAAGGAGATGACTCCTTGATAGAAACACTTTCATGATGGTTGGTTCTTCCAGCATGATGGAAACCATTTTTGATGTAGAAGTACTTGTGAAACTTCCTTCAGGAAATAGTGACCGCTTCTTCAAAGGTAGAGGGTCCACTACAAGTAACCTTAGTCTTTAGGAAAGGAGACAAACCCGAAATAAATTGCTCCATTTTTACATAATCTAGAAATGTAGAACTAAACCCACGCTCTCCCCATTGATGAGAAAAAGTATCCTCATAAGCATAGTAGTCTTCACCATGTTGTTGAAGTCTCCCTAATGAAGCCCATGCTTTCTCCGTTGTTGGAAATTTAGAGAATCTGGTCTTCAAAGCTTTGGAAATTTGGGTATACCCATCTTCAATCTGAGAAGACATACTCCAAAACCATTGCTCAGCGTTGCCTCTAAGGCATAGCAATAGAAAATCCCCTTTTTCAATGTCATCCCTTTTACCAAGGATACGACAAACCATTCTAAAATCAGCAAGAAAATCATTAACATCTTCTTCTAGATTTCCGAAGAAGATTGGGATATCATCAAAGGTGTAGCGTGTCATAGTCTCTCAATGCTAGAACCACACAAAGATTAGTTCCAAACAATCATTTGCTCTCATGACATCAACTAACTACACAAAGTTTTGAAAGGTCTTTCAACATGAATTCTAGATTCTTATGTGAAAATATTTTTTCCTTTCTTATGTTATGCTAATCCAAACCATATTCTAGATCAATTTTTGTTGCCTTGAAATTAAACTCGGTCATACAAGCTTTCATGATTCATATAATCTACTTGATTATGCTAAAATTCAAGAATTCATGCAATACAACAACAATAAGCACAAAGTCATTCCTCCGTGGAGGCACCAATTGGAGGCGGTCTAGGGCGGGCAACAAGAAGAGTGGCCTCTAAACACCCTTCTAGGCTCCCATACTTCTCAATTGGGTTGGGTTTGGAAAAAACAACAAACACACACACAAACCCACAACCTAACCCTACACAAATTTGGGGCACCACCTAGTTTTGGATGCAAACTAGGACGAGTAACAGAGAGAGAGAGAGAGAGAGAGAGAGAGAGAGAGAGAGAGAGAGAGAGAGAATGCTTGGGTTGCTTTGAAATGTATCAGCAATGATCAAGCAAACACAATTATATATGTAAGAAAGAGAGAGAAGGGGGGGGGGGGGGTGCTTGTTGCAATAATACCTTCTTACAAATCTGTCACGACCAATCAAAGTGAGATTAGTACTTATTCAACATAGCTAGAGTAAATTACACCACAACACATCACAAGAAAAGCCACCCCAATCACTGTCTTAAGGCCAGGAGAGTCCTCTCCACCGTGTCGCCCTCTTACAGTATGTGGGATTTATTGCTAAATTGATGACAACACCCAGAGACAAGCTATCAAGAACTTAAAAAAATCACCAAGACACTTACACATCATTGTTGTCCATTACTTCACGTTGGAAGAGAGACGAAGTATCCAAGCTTAGTCCAAAGCCACCCTCCTTGATTCAACAAATGTTGGGCTTACACTAGTAGGAGAAACGATAGATTTCCAACTCTCAATTGAATGATCACTCCCTCTCTTACAATGGCATAGATTTCCCTTGCTAATCACCCCTATTACAACACATGCACATGTATAAGACAATGAGCTTCCACTCAAGAGCTCCTTCTAGAGAGGTTGAGCTTGGCTTCTCAAGCTATAGCATAGTGCTCTTGCTTATGGCTCTTCCCTTTTGTGCTAGCTACACCCTCCTTTTAAAGAAATTTTGAGGGCTAGGGTTACTCCTCTAACCATGGTTGGATTAGATTTTCAGCACTTATCTAATTTCTTTTGCTTGGAATTTTCAAGAAGTTGGTGTGGATAGATGAAGAAGAGAGAGAGGAGAGAAGTGGAGGTGATAGGACTTTTCATAGTAGGTTAGTGTTAGTAAATTAGTAGATTTAGTATTTTTATTGATTTACAAATGGAATTGGATATTTACAATGGGAGTATCCAAGTATGATACAAATAAGGAAGAAAAAACTCTTAATAGGTAAGAAAATATGGATTTCTTACAATGTTGATGCTCCAAGTGTCTTGAGTAGGGTCAATTTTGAGGCTTGTTGATGGTCCACTAGCTTTGATGGTAGGTTTTTTCTCCACTCTTCACCTTCCTTGGGAGCTAAGGTAAGTGAATATGAGTAATCAATCACCATGATGCTGTCTTTCAAGAGAAGAGGCTGAATTTTGTGGTTTTTTTTATAGATATGGGTAATATGGATGGGGAAAAATGATACTAGGTGGTCAATTTTTGAATGGAAGTGTGTGTAGGAGACATGAGTTCACCATGGTTTCTCTTATTCTTCAAGGTTGAGAAGAAGATGAGTAGGGTGCTGAGAGGAGTGGTGAGAGAGGTGGGGATGATGAGTGGAGAAGTATGTGTGAAAGAGGAAAATGATAAAGTGGAAGAGCGAGTGTGGCTGCATAGCATGGGCAAACTGGGGTCCACCAATAAAATCATAGCTCACAGCTCGTAGCTCAAAAAAATATTAAAAAAATTGAGATAAAAGTTCAGCCCACCAGCTACAACTCTTGTTTGTATCACCTTTTCCAATTCGGAGAGCCTATGATCTTTAAAAATTTAGCAAAACCGACTGTTTTTTTCCACTTCACTAGGTCCTTGTGAGGTCCTTCTTTGGATGATTCTTTTGAATACCTCCAAGAGTGAGCCCCCCATAGTGCATGCATGCATGCCACATACCCTTGACCTTATTTGGTAGGTCTATAATTGAAGATATTCTTGAGATCATGATATAAGTGAATAGTACAACTAAGGAAATCAAATATTGAGGGGTCTAAAAATATATGTACATGTCAAATATAAATAAATGAGTCTTACCATACACTGAGCAAACTTTACCGAGCAAACCAAAAACCGAGCGAAACCCATGTGTGTGTATGTACGTGTGTCAAAACGTAAACATAGAAAATGACATGTGTAGAAAAAAATGGTGTACTTTTAGTGATGTAAAGCAATGGTGGTTCTTCATACCAGTGAATGAAGAACAATATTGTATCATTGCACTACAAAGAAAAAAGAGAATAGTAAGACAAAATGTTATCCTTTCAAAAGAACCACTAGATAAATAAAATCTACAAGTCGCCATTCTAACTTACCCTAAAATATATAATTAGGAAGGGTAAATCAAAAGTTTCAAAGGGCTATGGTCTCTCTTCAAGAATGAGCCTTATGAACTTTCCAAGCTAGATGCGGACCCTCTTACAAGTGCTTGGAATGGCGTGGTTGCATAGAAGACATATTATAAGCATGGTATTTAAATGCATCCTTATTTTGTGTTGTCCTATTGAGAACGGTGATTGATGGGAGAAGTGGATCGAACACACCTCGTTCAATGCTCTATACATTACTACACTAATGTGGGATATTTTAGATTCAACACAGAGGAGATTCACATGCATGACTGGCTGGGGTAAAGCAGACGTGAGCTGCATTCTTTCCTTGCCCTTGAATAAACTAAGCAAGGGAAAATATTGACGTTTTCTCGCTAAACGAAGCCTTGCTCCAACTAACTCTGTCGTTTAGTGATTTATCTTGCAAGAGCTAACGTTCACAGAAAATTGACCTTTAATGTTGTTTTAAAGAACAAAAGCTGAAAATTGATGGCTAGGCAGGAGGATCAACTTGATGGAAATTGACTAGGATTTTGGTGTAAAAATTGGTAAAATCACTAAACCATCACTAACTGGGAGATTGCCAATGCTCAATGCTCTTCCTTTTCCCATTGGTTGCTAAAAATGTTTTTTGCAAACTTCAGCAAGAGCTTCATTTCATAGAAGCAGCCAAAAAACTCTCTCGTCATCAACAGATTGCCGCGGCTTGTGTGCGAACACGCTCATCAATGATAGGGAAAAATCATTTTCTCAAACATACAAAATTCCTTTCCTTGAATTTGCTAATATTGACCTATATATAGAGATACTATATATAGTTCAACACAGGTAAGAGGAGATTTGAAAAAAATGGGTTATTTATTTGATTTTTTATACTATTTTCGAGAGGATTTTTCCCTTTTCCCAATCGACAATTTCGAAATGGAAAATGACACCATATTAATCTGACACATTTTTCCAGAATAGTGGCGCTCATAATACGTGAAGAGGGTGGGTTGCATGTTTACTCTCGAGGATCAAGACAAGAGGATTGGACCCTCGTTTCGTGCTAGATACTCTTGGAATAAAATAAAAATATGCCAGCTATCATGCCTCGAGAACCCAAAGGATACGAGCATCCGTTCAAATCACTCATCATCGTCCTATTTAACTATCCTATGTGTCCACACATAGCATGGAAATCCAATCACGCCTAACCACCTATCTGTGTGCATTGTCTCTCTCTCTCTACCTTCTCTCTTCTTCTTCTCTGTGTAAAACACACACACACACACACACTAATGGAATCTCTCATATAATGCACAGTCTATGTGCCTCTGATAGTGGGAGGCCTCTTGGCCTTTCACTCCCACATGGTATCAATCTCCAAGTACGGGTCTGGGACCTGCAGCCTACGTCTCTTGAAGATACCCTGCATGGCACCATGCACAAGGCTTCGAAGGCTTCAACAATCAAAATGCTGCACCTGCAGTCTGCATGCAATGAGAGAGCCCTACGATTATTTCCCTCTCATGGCAATGACGTTACATCCTCTAGCCGTGCCCTCTGTGGTGCTACAAAGCCTGTCCATGAGAAATCCTGTAATGCAGCTCATTTTGACTGTAATTCTCAAGCGGCCTGGGCCGGATGCCCACCTGCAACCACTGTGCATCATTCTCCATGTAGAATCCTTGCCATGCTCGAAATATTTTATGCTCCGGAAAAAGAGCGGTTGGGCCCCTCTTACCATACCGACAAGCACACCCATGGACATGCTGCCGAACCTGTCTGTCGAATCAATGAATGTCACAGATTTGGTGATAGCCAGGTCATTGATGGACGTCGATAAGGATATGGACGAGGCTGAATTTCCATCCAAATCTATAAATGCTGGATCAGATGTAGCATTTTTACCCTCTCCAATGGCCCTCTCTTGGCAATGTCTCATGCTTGACCAAGCCCAAATTGCTGCAGCTAATTCAGATGGAATGAATACATGTAGGCGCTGCTCCGTTCCTGATGCAAATCTGCCTGCAGATGAACAAGATGACAATTACTTTAGCCCCGCTGATCTAAATTCTAGAGACTTGCCTCCTTCTCTGATATCCAACATAGATGCTGCAAAAGATTACTCATTTGAAGTGGAGTCTCTTTCACACACACTATTATGTGTCTCTCCTCTCTCTCTCTCTCACACTCACACACACACACACACACACACACACACTATTATGGCGAGACTAAGCAGAGGGTTGGAGCAAACTTATACGAGCACTATTATGGCAGAACTAAGCAAAGGGTTGGAGCAGGTGTGAGCAATAGGTAGAGGGCGGCTACGTAGGTTGAGCTGGTAGCCAGAGGTATCAGTTGACCTTGACAACGACGACTGTCACTCACTCGTCTCTCTCTCTCTCTCTCTCTCTCTCTCTCTCTCTCTCTCTCTCTCTCTCTCTCTCTCTCTCTCTCTCTGTCTCTCTCTCTCTCTCTCAAAACACAACTTTCTCAAAGAGCGCGTGCCGGTGCATGCTCTTTGCAACGGTTGAGTTTTTAGAGAGAGAGAGAGAGAGAGAGAGAGAGAGAGAGAGAGAGAGAGAGAGAGAGAGAGAGAGAGAGAGAGAGAGAGAGAGAGAGAGAGAGAGAGAGAGAGAGGAGGACATTGGACGAGACCAGCAGCGGTGATGGCGGTTAGCGCTAGCATGGAGCTGGGCGCGGAAAATAGCATGCTCTCTACTCCGCATGATGGGTCTCTGCTCTCCGAGAAGCTGGTGGAGTTGAAGTGCCTCTGTATGGACCGCCTCACGTCTCCATAATGCCAGTGCAGATGTCGCCGCTTTTGACAACGGCGGCCGTCACTCACTCATCTCTCTCTCTCTCTCTCTCTCTCTCTCTCTCTCTCTCTCTCTCTCTCTCTCTCTCTCTCTCTCTCTCTCTCTCTCTCTCTCTCTCTCTGTGGACAATGGACGAGGCCAACAGCGATGAAGATAGCGTGCTCTCTGCTCCACACGATGGGTCTCTGCTCTCCGAGAATCTGGTGGAGTTGAAGCGCCTCTGTATGGACCGCCTCACGGATTACCTTCTTCGCCATAATGCCACTGCAGATGTCGCCGCTTCTGACGATTCCCTCATGCAAGATGATCTGGAAGCTTTCTCCGAAGAGGAAGAGAACACCGACACCAATAGAAACCCTTCGAAGAAGCGCAAATGACCTTAGGTAGCCCCTTCCTTCTGCTCAACAAGCTATGTAATTGCGGGCAGGCTCTACTATGTCTGGTTTATCTTTTTTGTATGGCATATGATCTTTTTTCTCGAACACATTGTCTCTCACACCGAATGGTACCATGCCCTTGTACTCTGAGATGCATGGATGTGAGCTTCTGAGTGCTCTCAACATGTTTTTTAGGGAAATGAATGGACTCATGTTGACGGACAGATTAAGTGCTGGAAAACAGCGCATGGCTTTCGAGCCAAATGATCTTTTTGTAGAAGTACGCATTTTGCACGCTACTTGATTTTGGAAAAACAGCATCTGTGAGGATGTCCTGGATGATTCTATTTGTTTGACGCAAATGGTCTTAATGGGAAAGTTGTATCATCTAGTCAGAGAGAGAGAGAGAGAGAGAGAGAGAGAGAGAGAGAGAGAGAGAGAGAGAGAGAGAGAGAGAGAGACTTCCTGGTTCGAGACTAGGCCAGAGGCCGCCATGATGACTTGGTTGAAGAAGAACAGGAAGAAGAGGGGTCATGTCAGTGCAGGTCATGGAAGAATTGGCAAGCTGCACAAAAAGCATGTCGGAGGTCATGGTAATGCAGAAGGTATGCACCACCATCGCATTCTGTTTGACAAATATCACCCTGGTTACTTCGGGATACTTCCACAAGACAATGAACAAGTGCCATTGTCCCATTAATGTGAATATGGATCATCTGCTCTGGAAGGAAAGGGGCCCTTGCTGGAAGTCACACAGTTCGGGTACTTCAAGGTGCTAGGTAATTAAGGGCGATGCTCCCCCACTCCTCTGGTTGTTAAAGCCAAGTTCTTCTCTAAGCTTGCAGAGAAGAAGTTCAAAGAGTTTGTGGTGCTGTCCTTTTCACTGCTTGAGGTCAGATCTTCCCTTCTATTAACGTGTAGGCATATGACGAGGCTTTTTTTGCTTCTCAATAAATGATTTTTGTATGAGGACTTGCAGAGATGGGTTTTGATGTATTAGCGATGATTGAATGTAGCCAAATTTCCTTTTATTAAAATAAAAAGAAGAGAGAGAGAGAGAGAGAGAGAGAGAGAGAGAGAGAGAGAGAGAGAGAGAGAGAGAGAGAGAGAGAGAGATCTCCACGAGGAAGAGGAAGCAGAAGCAGTTACGGCATAAGCAATCATGACGGTAAGTGCCACAACGGTGGATGTAACAAGCACGGAAGAGGTCACGCCAACCCCATCATGTGCTCCAATTGTGGGCGACGTGTGCCCAAGGACAAGGTTGTCAAGCGGTTTGTTGTAGGGAACATTGTTGAATAAGTTGTTATGCAAGATGTGCAGGATGCTTGCGTTTATGATGGGTACACACTTCCCAAGATTTACGCCAAAATGCAGTACTGTGTTTCATGCGCCATTCACTCTCAATTTGTCCATGTGAGATCCCGCACAGCAAGAAGAGTTATGTTCGAGAGCCACCACAAAGGTTTAGACGCAAGGAGGATATGGAGAACCAGGATCAGCATACCAATGTTCCTGCTGCTAGAAAGTAGAGAGGTGTCTAGTTAGTGCATAAGTCAGGAGAGGAAGAAGGCTCACGAATTACAGACACACCCAGACTCTTCATCTTTGTTCTCTTCGAAAGATGGGTCGAGGTGATTGTGAAGGCATTGCATAAGAGGTGATTAATGCCAAGCTGTTGCATGCAAGTGGTGATTATCGTTCATGTTGACAATACCTTATGCTCTTCATTACCTCTCCCACCCTTGGTCACAAAATCCTCGTGATTGGGGCCTTCTCTTTTGCAACTCCTTGTAAAAACTCTAAAACACTCCGTAGTTCGTGAAAACTATTTTTTTCAAGTATGTGATGTGAATGATATTTTCCTTCTCCTCTTCGTTTCTCAAGTGTCATGATTATACGTTGAAGATCTTTTTTGCGAGCTAGACAAAATGGAGTCACTCACCCAAAAACATTTCTCCCCAATTTCAATAAGGTACAATCTAGCACCAAAGATTGCAAATACACGTTGTTCATATTGGCTCCAACCTACCAATACGATCTACCAAATCTACTTCTATAAATTCCCTACAAGCACTTGCCATAATATTATGTATTGAGAAACCCTCCTCCCCCTCCACAAAATTTCACGCACGTACGCACACACACACACACACACTTACTTGTCCAAGCATCTACCATGGTTTGAATATTAATAACCACAAGCCGTGATTGGAGGAGGGAGCATAACCTTGGATAATCAAGGAGTTGATATAAGGGTGGATGAATAAAGTCTTTATTCAGAATACTCTAGATGTTTAGAGCCAATCATGGATAGATTGTAATATGTAATTTGATGCTAATTTTTTCTGTTATGATTTAAGTTCTATGTATCTTGTGGGATTTTCCTCTCTTTTATGATTGCTAAGAAAGGTTTGCTTGGGGTTTGGAATTCCTCATCCTGCAGCCAAACATGGCTAGGCACATAACCCACATAACCATTTATGGATGACAATGTGGCCACACTAGTAATAGTCTGATGGTCCCTCTAGAGTAATGTGCTATACTACATGCAATGCCTTCACAAAGCAGCCTACGCATGGAACTCAAGTAAGCAAAGGATATCATTTAGGTTCAAGAGATACCTATGCATTATGATGGACATGTGGAATTTGAGTTACCATCTTTTGATCTATTTGTGCACGAAATTATGACAATTGCAGCATGTGAATTTACCATGGAGAATAAGTTTGCACAAAATGGTTTTGGAATACGCTCTGGAAGATGGTTCAGAAGCAAGTATATGACTGTGTATCAATGTGTTTGTGAAAACATTAAAGAAAGAGTATGGCTCTTTTGTTTGAGACTATTTTAATGTGTGTGAACACATTCAAGGAAGAGTATGGCTCTTTTGTTTGAGAATATTTGAGATGCAACATGGTTATTTTGCTATACTATACTCTATAGAGTAACTATTGAGATCTTGATCTAATCTTTTTCATTGCTTATGCTCTCTTGGTTTCTTGTCCGCTCGGAAGTACTCGCTTGAGGATTGGGATTCCTCTATATTATTCCTCTAAATAATATAGGTGGAAAAATATAAAGGGGTCAAAATAAATCTCTCTCATTATAAGTCTACCATAAAAAGATGAATATTTTTGGTGGTCTAATTTATGACAGTAATAGAGAATAGATGTAGGAAGGAAAAAATCACAATAGTGAAAAAATATACACATAAATAGAACTAGTTTTCTTGGATTTTTGTTGGGATGGAATTACACCAAAAAGAAGAGAAGCTTGCATGAAATTATTTTTATATGGAATAAAGAGTATGCAAAATGGTAAGAAAAATGGTGGTAATGGTGAGTCAATGTACATAGCATAAATAACACACATCTAAGTATAAATATTTAAATAAATACCAAAATAATTATGAAAAATCCTTATATCTAAGCCCTATATAGAATGAAATATTTACACACAAAGAGGCCATAATATATCTTTTTTATTTTTTTTAAAATTTTTTTGGCTCAACTAACCCAGTGACTAGCTAATTGAGGGTTTTTTATTTAAATATGGAGAAAGTCCCTAACTCACACACGCCTATGTACAGTGAAATGGTAGGGATAACCAAAATGTTTGAGTGATTTGATAGGGTGAGGTAGCTTACTATGGCAATTATGGAAAGCCAAAAAACGGCTATCACTATGGCGAGCCTCCAACATTGGCGTCGTTGCCGGGGATGGGTTGCCTACGCTAGTGGAGTTGAGGTTGCAAAAGATAAGAGTAATTTGATTACCGATTTCTTGTAATTAGGTAGGATTTGATTTGTGTGTAGTGTAATTAGGTTTGATTAGATGTGTATAGAGTCATTTCACCCCAAAAACCCCTAAATTCTCTTTTGATTTTGCTAATTTTTCACTAACCTTCACTAATTTTGCATCCCATTCATGCTAATTTCGTGCTAATTGTACTAATTCCATGCTAATTTCATGATAATTGTGCTAACCTAACCACTAATTTTGATTTGGAATGTATGCTAAATCCCCTTAATTGAGGAGGATCATCACTCTTAATTGCTCTAATCTATGCCTAATCATGTGATTGAGTGTTGATTCTGGTCAATTTTTTGATCAATTTTGGACCAAATCGCAGTTGCACACATGTGTGTGCAATGGAGTGTCTACACGAGGAGCAAAGACTAAGCGAGCAAGCAATCAATTGTAAGTGGATTGACCTACTCCGTTCAATTTTTGATTGATTAAGTTGATCCCATTGAGTTGCTAAATCATTGCTAAAATTAGGTGTGTGTGCCTAATTGATGGAATTTATGCCTAATTTGAGGACATTGGATGCCTAGATGCTTGAGGAATGGTAGTTTTGCATAAATTGTGTGTGAAAATCACTAAATTGATGTGTATGTGAGGCTATTCCAGTCATGGAGTAGGCCTAATTGCCAAAATTAGGGCAAGATTTGAATGTGTGTGCCCATTTTAAATAACTTTGATGAGAAGATTTATGGTCAAATTGAACACCTAAATGCTTGTAGATTGATTATTTTGCAAGAAATGTGTGTGCAAACATTAGGAATTGGCCTAATTTTGTTGCTAATTGAGCAAAAAAAATGGATTTGTGCACCTAATTTTTGTGTGTGTGCAATGCTAAATTGAGTTAAAATTTGATCAATTTTTGATTAAAATTGAGTTAATTTAGCATGTATATACTCATGTATGTGTGATCAAGTGTGCAATTGATGAAATGCAATGAGTGTTTAATGAAATTTTTGCACAAATCAACGGCCTAAATTTAGGTGTGTGTGCCTAATTAATGGCCAATTATGCCTAAATTGGGGGTGAATAATTGGTAGCAAGTATCAATTATGATGATTATTAGACCTAAATATTGGTGTGTACATAATTGATCGTTTTGGGATTTTGATATGAATGACTCAATTTGTGCATAATTGGGGATGATTGAGGTGCAATACCATTACCACATATGCTAAATTGATTAGATATGGTGTACTTTTAGTTTTCCACAGTCACGTATGAATGACGAATATGAATCGGGTTGAGCAAATAAGGCTATTGGATATGAGCAATTAATGTTGCAATGATTGATAAATTGGGCTTGGATTGGAACTCCAATTACAAGCAATGCGAATAGGAAGTGGACACGTGAGGTGCACAAAGAAAGGAGAGATTTTAATTTTTTTGATAAATGGCTCAAGTTTTCAATATGTTGGCCCGTGGCATCGAAATATCAATGGTGAATGAAAAGTACACACAATGCAATACCTCAATGTAGACTCTATGGACTCGATGAATGATGGTAGCCGCGGTAACCCCTCCAAAAGAGGCACCTCTTGGGCATATTTGATGCACCTAAGATCCTCCTCAATGTGAGAAATACGGATGACTTCCTATGTGAGAGGGATGAAGGGCTGATCTCGACGATGCCAATGATGGATAGCAATGGAGCAATCAACGCCGGCGAGGGAATGGCCAAGGTGAGGCTTGATGGACTGCCTACATACCAGATCATGATAGGCAACTTTCAAAGTGGTATCAACGCCGCGGTGACCCGAGAAAGGCGGACAATGTCACTCTGTCATAACCTTTTCTGCAACATCATTTTTCACATCAAATAGCCATTCGGTAATTGGAATAGCTTGCAACTATCTCCCCACTCTACAGTTGGGAGAAGATATCTGAGAAATCTGAGTCTGGTCTACCATATCCTTGAAACTTCTATGATGTATTGCGGAGATAGCTAAAACCAAGGGCTTGCGAGACAACGCATCTACCACCACATTTTCTATCACTGTACATGGACTATCTGAAAGTAAAATTGTGATAGAATATTTGTCCATCTCATTTTTTTTCTGATAGCTGCTTTTGGGACAAGAAGTAGTGTAAACTCTAATGGTTAGTGAAACCCTAAAGTCAGCTCCGAGTAGAAAATGGTGCCACAAAGTAAGAGCTCGATCACTACCAAAAGTTCTTTCTCGTAAATCTGTGCAATGCACTAAGGATGTTAAAACATCCTGCTCTCATAAGCTATCACATGGCCTTCCTACATCAAGACTGCTCCCATGAGAAAGGAACCCCTTTCTGAGTCAACATATGTAAAGGAGAAGATATCTCCGCAAGCTTTCTTATGAACCGCCAATAACATGAGCACAAACTTAAAAATATACACACTTCATGAAGATTCTTTAAGTCGAGCCAATGAAGAATAGTCTCAAGTTTGACCAGGTCCACTTTCACACCTTTCGAGCAAAGAGACAATGTGTCCCAAAAAGTGTATCTCTTGCTGTTAGCAGCAGCTAACGGTTGTATACCAATTATGCACCAAGCTGTGGATGTGCCATAGTGCACAATATTTACTTTTCATTGTATAGGGCTTGGGCTCATTTAGGAGTTCCAAAGTTGTATGAGTCTAGGCTAGAGAGCTCACTTTATCCCATAGTTGAAGGGTTTGAGGCCCAAAGCTATAAAAGAGCCCTATGCTTAATGAGAGGTCATTCTAGAGTGATCCTTTTGAGAACTCTCTCCCTAGAGTAGGTCTTGATGGCCTAGCCTTTGAGCTTAATGTCCATGCTTAGAAGGCTAGTGCTAATCACATGTAATTAGTGTAATCCTCTCTTAATTAATCTAGTCTTCATTATATTGTCAGTCATGTTTCTCTACTTTCCTTCATTGTTTTGAAGTGTTGATCTTCTCTAATCTAACTCTTACTTATGCTAAGCTACTCCGATTAGTGGAGTCATTATCTAACTCTCTCGATTAAGTGGAGTGGGCGTACTCGTGATTGAGGGATTAGAGTTGTCCTCTGATGGTGTGCTTGTGTGTGTGTAGGTTTAAGAATCCTTGAGCTTAATTTGATTATGTGTGACTTGATTTGGACACCATGATTGGCATGGTTGGGGTGGCCGACTTGAATGCGATCTTGTGTGCTTAATCGTCAATGCATGTAATTAGAGTTGTGCTTGAGAGACTCCAAGATAAGTGTGTGTTTCACTTCGTTGCTTGATGTGTGTAGATGATTTCTTGTATTGATGCTTGATGTGCGATTAGCATTAGTTGATTTGGGATGATTTCTATTTGCATTGGAGGATGCAGGCTCTTGAATCCTCTCAATCTTTGCATCCGATGACGCTCTCACACATTCTTTGTGTGATGCCTCCAAGCCCTAGCCCTATAATTCTCCGAACCCTATCATTCTCCCCATATTGGATTACCATCATTCCTTTAATGTCTCTATCTTTATCATGTTTTAACCTATCCACCCACCCCTGTAAAAAGCCGCTATGAGCTGCTACTGTTATTAATCTTTTTTTTTTTAAAGGTTTGTAATTTCCTGAGTCACTACCATGGCAAGTGTTTCATTCCCCACGTTCAGTGGAAAGAAGGGAGAGGATCTCACCACCGACTTTTTGGATGATTTCGACATTGATTGTGTCGTCTCCAACAAAGATGATGACGCTTCACGACTAGAATTTTTCCTCTACTGATGAAAGTAGAGGCCAAGTCCTAGTATAATGCATTGCCCGAGGCCACCAAGAATGCATGGTATGTGTTAACACTAGAATGGTAACCTAACAGGACATAAAAGTGTCCTTTCAGGGTTTTGGGAAAAAAATTCCAAAACCATAGTAGATCCACTCATTTTGAAAAATCCTTTCATGAGCTTATAGTTCAATAACTACTACATATGGAAAAAATGAGAAACTTGTAATTTTTCTCATCCCTTGGTCACTACAAGCCTCCAAAGTTGATGGACCAGTGCATTTTGCCCAAAAGAACAATTTCTTACGGTTGATTGCATATAAATAAGAGTGGAGATTTTTGTAGGACATGAGATAAAATGCCCCGTTAACTTCAATGGGTTGGTGACCAAAACATATGGTTGCTTTTACCTCACTAATTTTCTTTTGGGCAAAAGAAAAAGGTACAAAAAGGTTGCATTTTTGCCATTCTGCGGACCTATCATCAAAGTTTCTATAGTCACGCTCAATACAGATACTATATACATGTTTTCTTAGTTCCCTTTGGGCCTCTGGATTCAACAGGAGCCATGGAGCATGTCAAAAGGATAATGGATCTCTTACAATTGGAACCTTGGGGGCAATGATAAAGTGCTAAATACAGCAAACATGAAAAAGCTGGGTTTAGCATTATGACCTCTAGAAACCCATAGAAACTACTCAATATCTAGCCAAGTTTGTAGTCTATGATTAGATATGGTTACTACCTCCAAAATACACACAATTGGCCTAAGAAACTAGCAATATTGAGAAAGTTATACTTGCTACTCGAAAATGTACCGTATTCTTCAGCAATCAAAAAACTCAACCATCATTATATACTATGCAATATAGCATATTAGCCCCCCCAAAACTCAAGGAAGATTAGCTTTATGTTATACATTACACTTACACAATCAAAATTGAATTTGGATATTAAGAAAGTCACCAAAAAATCATAAAAGTGCTAATTTTGGCCAAAAAACAGGATTATGCAATTCTTGTAAATTGGTCATAAGTTTCAATTTTAACACTTAGCTCTCCCTACAAGCATCAAAACATGTTGAGAACTATGAAGGCCTAACCTCTAGCTATCTAAACCTCACAAATATGAAGTTTAGAGTGGTATAGTTGCCAAAAATTGAAAAAAAACCAAAAATAGGACCCGTTTTTTCACACAATTTAGGTTCAAAAATGTTGTGCAAGAGTAAGGTTAATGGTGAGATCGATACTCAAAAAAAAATGCTAAGTTTTTTTCAGCTCATAAGGCAAATTTGTGGATATATAGCACCTAGAAATCCATTTTCATACTCTTCAAATAATTCAAGAAAAATGGTCACTTAACAGGACACAAAAGTGTCCAAGGACATAAAAGTGTCCTGTTACCATTCTAATGTTAAGGGCTGCTTTTGTAAAGAGGTTCGGTGGAGGCACAACCTCGGAGAAGCTATGTGGCAGCTACTACTGACAGAGTTAAAGCAGGGAGGTCTGCTGGAGTATGCCACCTACAAGTCCAAATTTGTGGAATTATGGGAGAGATGGGTTGCCTCACTGGAGATCAAAGGCGAAGGAGCGCCTAATTTCCTAAAGAAGGACCGTTTCATTGCTGGTCTATGGTCGCCGCTTAGAGAGAAGGTGAGAGAAGGTGAAGGGAAGGTTTCCTACAACATATGAGTTGGCAGTCGAAGTAGCCCGCCTTAAAGACAAGAAGCTGCGCATGCAAGCAAGAGTAAACGAGTTAGAGAAAACAAGCTCGGCCCGACCAACCCCAGTGACTGCAATAGCCAATCATAGAGTCCAACCGCAGGAGGCATCAGAAGAGTAGCAAGACCTGCTGAGTCGCATCACCACCCAACTAGAGAGTTTATCTGTGCATCTAGTGCAACAAGGGCATGCACCTGGCAGGAATCCAGAACAAGGAAGAGGACAACGAAGGCATAACCAAGAGTACCACTGTTACAACTGCGGGGAAGATGGCCATGGAATGTACTACTGCCCACACCCAAGGAGGCAGAATTTCAATAGAGGGGGGAGATAGAATTAGATCTCTCCGCCAAGAGCAAGACCACCACCACCTAGGCAACCATGACCAATCCCACCGGTCCAAATCCTACGACCACCTGTACAACAGTAACCACCACCCCAACCTCTCATTCTGCCACTACCCCTACCACCTGTTGTGAACCAAGCGGTGAGTGTTATTAGCTTGGAGGCTAAAGGGAAGGAAAAGGTAGAAGAATCAGTTCAAGAGAAGCACAAAGGGAAAGCGAAGATAGAAGAAGTGGATGCTATGGGAGTGAAGTGTGCCAGGCACGAGGAAGCATCTCAAAGAGAAGAGAAGATGAAAGGAAAGGCGGAGTCTAGCAATGAAGCAGCTAAACTGTGGTGGAAGATAGACATCGTGGACTTCTCACTAGGTGAGTATGCAAAACCCTAGGACTTAGTTCAGGATGTGTTAATGCAAGGCCCGAAGATAACTTGGCCCCAATTACTCCACCTTGCACCCAGAATGAGGAGGCAATGGACAAAAATGGTAAGTACCAGGAAATCAAGGCCCAGGATAGCTGGGGCTATCTTTGGAAGGGATCTCGACGACATCCTACCAACCATGGATTCCCACATCAAGGGGCAATGAATCTCAAATGTATACATAGATGGTGGCGTGCAAATATGCGTCATGAGTGAAAAGATGATGCACCGTCTAGGTCTAGAGGTAAGTAAGCCGGCACCCTGCCGAGCCAAGATGGCAAACAATGTAAGAGTGAAATGCGTGGGTATTGTAAATGTGGTCAAAGTAAAAGCATTCAATACAGAAGTGGAGGTAGACATCTTCGTCATGCCACACAAAGGGGAGGGCTACCCCATCATTCTTGGGAGGCCTTGGCTTATGGCCATGGATGCTAAACAAGATTGGAGCACCGGGATGATTGAGATGAAGGACGCTAAAGGGAAGTCCATATTCTAGGACATGAGGACTGGAAAGCAGCACAACATGATCTTGGAGGCTTCAGAAGATGAGTCCACGAGCGACTACTCGTCTACCTCGACCACCACCAACGGAAGTGACAGTAGCATCAAAGTGATGGGGGTCATTCTTAAAGACCCAAACAGATTGACACAATCTGAAACACCCTTGAAAAACCAAGAGGGATCATCAGGAATGCAGTCCTTGGAGGATGCAGGTAAGTTACAAAAATTCTCTCAAATGAGTTAACCAATGAAAAAAGGAAGGAGTACGTCTCCATGCTAGGTAACTTCACTACTTTGTTCATTGATGGCTATGATAAGATCACAGGAATTACAGTAGTGCAACACCACATAAAGCTCAAGGAAGGCAGTAAACCCATAGTACAAAAGCTCAGAAGACTTGGAGTAATCCAACAAGAGGCACTGCTTAAAGAAGTGAGAAGTTTGCTACAAGCAGGTTTCATCTACCCTGTCGAAGACTCAGAATAAGTGGAGAGTCTATGTGGATTATAAACCTCTCAATGAAGCCACGAAGAGGGATCACTTTCCCCTCCCATTCCAGGATGAAATACTCAATGAAGTGGCAGGTCATGAGCGATACACAGTGTGCGATGGCTACTCAGGATACTTCCAGATTAGCATTACGGAGGAAGATCATAAGAAGACAACCTTCATCACACCTTGGGGATGTTTTGCCTACAGGGTGATGCCGTTTGGCCTCACTAACACCCCGGCTATATTTCAGTGCTATGTGACTTTTGTTTTCCAACCCTACTTTGGAACATCAATACGGGTGTTCATAGATGATTTTTGCATCTATAGCTCACGAGCCCTTTATTTAAGCAAAGTCTATGATGGCTTAACCAGGCTACAAACCTTGGATGGCCAACTCAACGTGGATAAGTGCCACATCGGTGAAAGCAAAGTCACTCTCCTTGGTCATGTAATTTCATCAAAAGGGATCGAGGCTGAACCTAGCAAGATTCAGGCTCTGGTATCTTTATCGTCACCCACCACCACCAAGCAGCTGGTTTCTTTCCTTCAGAAGGTAAGATACTTAAGCAGGTTCATTCACTTGATATCTCAAGTGATCCTTCTCCTACAACAATTCACCCAGAGGGATGTCTTCTCATGGAGTGAAGAGAATGAGGAGCAGTTTACTGAGGTAAAGCAAATCGTAGCTACACCTCCTAAGTGGGACAAGCCATTTTATGTGAACCCTAGTGTGGGAAGTGATTCACTCAGAGCCGTGCTAATGCAAAAGGACCCCCAAACTTCTTTCATGCTTCCTATTTACTTCTCTAGTCGTGTCATGACCCCGTCAGAAAAGGGATTTACCAAAGTAGAACACATGGTTCTGGCACTAATGTTTGCTACCACAAAGTTCCGCTCCTATCTCCTCCCTAGACCATTTGTAATCCTGACAATGGAAGAGGTTTTCCCATATGTAATGTGACACATGGATGTCTCATCTAGGATCTCAAAGTGGTTGATTAGATTACAAGAGTTTGACTACACCATGCAAGTAGAAAACTCCACCAGGTCTAGTTTAGCGGGAATTCTCACTCATCGCCATTATGAAAAGAAGCTGAAGGTCTACACGGAAGCAAAGAAAGAAACACCAATGGTAGAAATTCCTAGGCTAGAAAGAGCTCACTCTCTTTTCTTTGACGGAGCATAGAAGAGAACAATGGATCAGTCTGCAACAGGCATAATCATTTTCAATGAACAACAAGAAAGAGTGTTCTCCATCGGGCAGTTATTACACTCCCACTCCAACAATGAAGCATAATATGCAGCCCTAATTCTTGGGTTGGAACAATGTATTTCACAAGGAATTCAGCGCCTAAATGTGTTTGGCAATGCTTTGCTTTTGATAAGGCAGATAAATGGCACCTGGCATTGTAAGAATCGGATTTTACTTGGTCAACTTCGCCAAGTTAAGGACCTTCTAAAGAAGTTTGAAACAGTGAAACTATTTCATGTCCCCAGAGTAGAAAATCAGGAGGCAGATGCTCTAGCCAAAGAAAAAATACAAGACGTTCCCGTAGGGGCGATCAAACTAAAGCTACCCCTCCTTCAAGGTAGTGATGCTATGCATGTTGTCATCAGTTTTTTAGATACAAGAGAATGTCCAAGAGGATACACCAAAGGCCAAAAATAGTGGCTGGTAAGGAAGGCTACTAAGTACCGCCTTGTAAACGACCACTTGTATTGTAAGGGCAAGGATCAAATTCTCAGGCGGGTGCCAACCTCCAGTGAGATCACAGAGGTAATTTCAAGTTGCCATGATGGCGTCTGCGGCGGCCATTTTTCTCTAGACATCACCAGTAGGAAGATTCTACAAGTGGGATACTCTTGGCCTAGCTTGCACAGGGATGTACACCATTGGTGTAAAACATGTAAGGCTTGTCAAGTGGCCAGTGATCAAACATTAACCTACGAGCCAAAAACTCCTATCATCTCATATGGTCCATTTGATAAATGGGGAATAGATGCAATCGGTCCTTTACCAAAGGCCCAATTAGGTAAACTGTACATCATAGTGGGTGTAGATTACATGAATCGATGGGCAGAAGCAACAGCCACCACCCGCATTATAGCCCAAGAGGTAGCAAAGTTCATTTTTGAGCCGTTTTGGCACTCCTCTTGAGATAATATCAGATAGAAGACAAGGACTCAGAGGTGATTTGGTGGGAGAACTGATGAAGAAGTTAGGCATCACATGCCGGCATTCCACACCATACTATCCACAATGCAATGGTCTGGTAGAGAAGGTAAATGGAATGATTTTCAAAATCATCACAAAGCACGTGAACAATCACATAGGGGACTGGGATAAACATCTCATGGCAGCTCTTTGGGCCTACAAAACAATGTTCCGAACATCACTAGGTTTCACCCCTTTCCATCTAGTTTATGGGAAGCAAGCAATTCTACCCATTGAGGTATAGATAGCCAGCTTACGAGTTTTGGCTAGCCACATACACTGTCCAATTGTAAATCTCCAAAACCACATCTTGGATCTAGAGAGACTCCAACTGGATAGGGAAGAAGCAATCAATCACTATGTAGCACAGGCAGAACGACGCCGGCTCACTTTCAATCAAGGGCTTAAAGAAAAGGGACTGGAAAAAGGTATGTTAGTGCTGAGATACGACAACAAATTTGACACCAGATAGGACTAAAAATTTTAACCCAGATGGGAAGGGCCATTCATCATCAGGAAACGCTATGACAATGGCAGGTATAAGCTGATGGAAGCAGATGGGAGAATTCACAAGACTAGGGTCAATGGATGGAGACTGAAAATGTATTTTCTTAGGTTTGATCCAGAATTCATGCTAGACATTCCAGAAGAGGGAGAATCCTCTAACTCCACAGCTGAAGAAGCAGAAGACGGGCTAGAAGCATGAATGCCTCTAGCCAAAGCGAGAGGGCTAATGATGGCCGATTTTTGAAAATCAAAGAGAAAAAATTAAAAAAAACTCATTTTTCCTCTGCTGGAGCCTTGGCGACACTGTTGGAAGGCTCGGCACCGCCTGGTAAATCCCACGACACCTCTACGGGCATGGAACACCCTCCCCCCCTTCGATTGGCTGGCCTTATCACCCTCAGTCCCCCGCTTGTCTATACCCCAGCCTAGCCAGCCGCCCTTGGTTTCAGATACCCATTCTCTCTTTCCCCCGTAGTTTATTCCCCCCCGGCGGGCATCGGATGAAATAACCCCCCCCCCCCTCTCTCTCTCATTTTCCCTACATACCTCTCTCTAGTATCCTCTCTCTCTCTCTCTCTCTCTCTCTCTCTCTCTCTCTCTCTCTCTCTCTCTCTCTCTCTCTCTCTCTCTCTCTCTCCTCCTCCCCCCCCCCCTACTGGCCACCCTCAACCAGGCCAAGCCTCGAGCACTCACCCCGACCCCTCTCTCGTTTTTCCTCTCGTGCTCCCTCTGTGTCGAGCCGCATGTGAACCCCCGCTCTTTCGTATTCTTACACTCACCCACTCCCTCTCTCACACTCTTCCCCCCCCCCCCCCCCCTCTCATTACCCCCCCCTTGGCTCGCTAATATTCTCCCCCCGCCTCTTCCCCACCCGCTCGCCTCACCCTCCCCTCGGCCTCACTCACCCTTCCCTTGGCCCGCTATCCCCACCCTCTTTCTTCCCCCCCACACCATTGACTTCCCCCCCTCCTCTCATCCTTGAGACAGCATGAAAGACCGAGGATAAGACAGCCCCCCCCCACGGTGTGCACCCGCCCTATGGATTCCCCCTCCCTCTAGCACCACCTCATCCTCTCTCTCTCTCTCTCTCTCTCTCTCTCTCTCTCTCTCTCTTTTGTTTCAGCCCGAAGGTGCCACGCACGGAGCCGGAGCCCACTCTCCCTCCACACCACACACTCACACCCTCATCCTCACCCTCTCCCTCATCCTCACACTCACACACACACCCCCAATCCCCTCTCCTTCTCTCGCACTCTGTTTCGGCAGAAGCCCGCCCGCCATATCTCTCTCTCTCCCTCTTGGCCTGTACAGGCGCAGCACGCTTTCTCTCTCTCTCTCTCTCTCTCTCTCTCTCTCTCTCTCTCTCTCTCTCTCTCTCTCTCACTCTCAATACACAGCCATACACACACACACACACACCATCTCCCCCACCCCAAGCACGCATAGCTGCCGCTAGCTGCCAAACACAGAGAAAAAAAATATAAAAACATATATATAATATATACATTATGTACATAAGCCCCCGTTCCCACCGCTTGCTTGCACACACATACAAATACACACACACGCACTCACGCACACACACCCATATACATATATATATACACATCCGCCCACATGCACATACGTACACACACACACACGCATATACGCACTACAAATACAAAGAAAACGAAGGACTCCACGACTATGATGACCAAGAAAAAGAAGGACCCAAAGCACGCGCCGCCAACAACAAAAAGAGGAAATGCACCGAAGGCATGCCCCGGCCAACCCCGGAAAGAAGTACACTCTACACCGACACACCGACAACACACCATTTGCCGGCAACACGCAATCATGACGTCGTTTCCAGTAATTTATAGGGTATTTTCATCATTTCTTCAATTTTCACAAAGCCATTGTAAAATTCCCACTTTGTAAATTTCCTCTCTCTAGGTGATGGTCACAAAGGCCCACCTAGAGATTCTCATCTTTTAATAACCTCCCATAACAAAGCAAGGGTCAACCACACCAGGCCCGCCACTTGCTTTGTCTCCCAGATTAAGCTTACCCTAATCACATCGGGATAACCATAATCCAACAAGCCAACACCTATAAATTAGCACTGAGAGGTCACTATCGGGGAGGGGGGCAGTCCATGAGAAATCAGCATTTAGTAGAGTGTAGTGGGAAGAGTTGACACTATCACCATCACCGGGAGGAGGCTTGTGTGTTGGGTTTGCCTTGGGAATTTCACCATGTGAAGGGAACCATGTCCATCTCTCGACTCCAATGGTCGATGCGCACACGTATACACGCTCTTGGTAGTGAGGCGGTCTGGGGTAGGCAACAAGAAGAGTGGCCTCTAAGCACCCTTCTAGGCTCCCATGCTGCTCAATTGGGTTGGGGTTGGAAAAAACAACAAACACACACACAAACCCGCAACCTAACCCTACACAAATTTGGGGCACCACCAAGTTTTGGATGCGAGCTAGGACGCGTAGAGAGAGAGAGAGAGAGAGAGAGAGAGAGAGAGAGAGAGAGAGAGAGAGAGATAGTGCTTGGGCTGCTTTGAAATGTATCGGAGGGGGTGCTTGTTGCATTAATACCTTCTTACAAATCTGTCACGACCAATCAAAGTGAGATTAGTACTTGTTCAACATAGCTTGAGTAAATTACACCACAACAAATCATAAGAAAAGCTACCCCAATCACTGTCTTAAGGCCAAGGGAGTCCTCTCCACCCTATCGCCCTCTTACAATGTGTGGGATTAATGGCTAAATTGATGACAACACCCATAGACAAGCTATCAAAAACTTAAAAAAAGCACCAAGACACTTACACATCATTGTTGTCCATTACTTCACGTTGGAAGAGAGACAAAGTATCCAAGCTTAGTCCAAATCCACCCTCCTTGATTCAACAAATGTTGGGCTTACACTAGTAGGAGAAACGATAGATTTCGAACTTTCAATTGAATGATCACTCTCTCTCTTACAATGGCATAGAGTTCCCGTGCTAATCACCCCTATTACAACACATGCACATGCATAAGACAATGAACTTCCACTCAAGAGATCCTTCTAGAGAGGTTGAGCTTGGCTTCTCAAGCTATAGGATAGTGCTCTTGCTTATGGCTCTCCCCTTTTGTGCTAGATACACCCTCCTTTTATAGCAATTTTGAGGGCTAGGGTTACTCCTCTAACCATGGTTGGGTTAGATTTTCAGCACTTATCTTATTTCTTTTTCTTGGAATTTTCAAGAAGTTGGTGTGGATAGATGAAGAAGAGAGAGGAGAGAAGTGGAGGTGATAGGACTTTTCATAGTAGGTTAGTGTTAGTAAATTAGTAGAGTTAGTATTTTTATTGATTTACAAATGGAATTTGATATTTACAATGGGAGTATCCAAGTAGGTCCAACATAGCTTGAGATTAGTATTTGTTCAACATAGCTTGAGTAAATTACACCACAACACATCACAAGAAAAGCCACCCCAATCACTGTCTTAAGGCCAGGGGAGTCCTCTCCACCCTGTCGCCCTCTTACAGTATGTGGGATTTATGGCTAAATTGATGAAAACACCCAGAGACAAGCTATCAAGAACTTAAAGAAAACACCAAGACACCTACACATCATTGTTGTCCATTACTTCACGTTGTAAGAGAGACAAAGTATCCAAGCTTAGTCCAAATCCACCCTCCTTGATTCAGCAAATGTTGGGCTTACACTAGTAGGAGAAATGATAGATTTCCTACTCTCAATTGAATGATCACTCTCTCTTACAATGGCATAGATTTCCGTTGCTAATCACCCCTAATACAACACATGCATATGCATAAGACAATGAGCTTCCACTCAAGAGCTCCTTCTAAAGAGGTTGAGCTTGGATTCTCAAGCTATAGCATAGTGCTCTTCCTTATGGCTCCCCCCTTTTTGTGCTAGCTACACCCTCTTTTTATAGCAATTTTGAGGGCTAGGGTTACTCCTCTAACCATGGTTGGGTTAGATTTTCAGCACTTATCTAATTTCTTTTGCTTGGAATTATCAAGAAGTTGGTGGGGATAGATAAAGAAAAGAGAGAGGAGAGAAGTGGAGGTGATAGGACTTTTCATAGTAGGTTAGTGTTAGTAAATTAGTAGAGTTATTAATTTTATTGATTTACAAATGGAATTTGATATTTACAATGGGAGTATCCAAGTAGGATAAAAATAAGGAAGAAAAAACTCTTAATAGGTAAGAAAATATAGATTTCTTACAATGTTGATGCTCCAAGTGTCTTGAGTAGGGTCAATTTTGATGCTTGTTGACGGTCCACTAGCTTTGACGGTACGTTCTTTCTTCACTCTTGACCTTCCTTGGGAGCCAAGGTAAGTGAACATGAGTAATCAATCACCATGATTCTATCTTTCAAGAGAAGAGACTGAATCTTGTGGTTTTTTTATAGATATGGGTAATATGGATGAGGAAAAATGAGATTAAGTGGTCAATTTTGGAATGGAAGTCTATGTATGAGACATGAGTTCACCATGGTTTCTCTTATTCTTCAAGGTTGAGAAGAAGCTGAGTAGGGTGCAGAGAGGAGTGGTGAGAAAGGTGGGGATGATGAGTGGAGAAGTGTGTGTGAAAGAGGAAAATGATAAAGTGGGGCAAACTGGGGTCTACCAATAAAATCATAGCTCACAGCTCGTAGCTCAAAAAAATATGAAAAAAATTTGAGGTAAAAGTTCAACCCAGGAGCTACAACTTCTGTTTGTATCACCTTTTCAAATTCGGGGAGCATGTGATCTTTAAAAATTCAGAAAAATCGATTGTTTTTTCCCACTACACAAAGTCCTTGTGAGGTCCTTATTTGGATGATTCTTTTGAATACCTCCAAGAGTGAGCCCCCCCATAGTGCATGCATGCATGCCACATACCCTTTACCTTACTTGGTAGGTCTATAGTTGAAGATATTGTTGAGATCATGATATAAGTGAATAGTACAACTAAGGAAATCAAATATTGAGGAGTCTAAAAAATATGTACATGTCAAATATAAAAATGTAGGTGGAAAACTATAAAGGGGTCAGAATAAATTTCTCTCATTATAAGTCTACCATAAAAAGATGAATATTTTTGGTGTTGTAATTTATGAGAGTAATAGAGAATAGATGTAGGAAGGAAAAAAAAATCACAATAGTGAAAAAATATACATATAAATAAAACTAGTTTTTTTGGATTTTTGTTGGGATGGAGTTACACCAAAAATAAGAGAAGCCTGCATGAAATTATTTTTATATGGAATAAAGAGTATGCAAAATGGTAAGAAAAAATATGGTAATGGTGAGTCAATGTACATAGCATAAATAACACACACCTAAGTATAAATATTTAAATAAATACCAAAATAATTATGAAAAATCCTTATATTTAGGCCCTATATACAATGCAATATTTACACACAAATGGACCATAATATACCTTTTTTAAAATAAAAAATTTCACTTTTTTTTTTTGCTTAACTAGCCCAGTGACTAGCTAATTGAGGGTTTTTAAGAAAATATGGAGAAAGTCTCCTAACTCACACACGCTTATGTACAGTGAAATGGTAGGGATAACCAAAATGTTTGAGTGATTTGATAGGGTGAGGTATCTTACTATGGCAATTATGGAAAACCAAAAAACGGCTATCAGTAGCAACCTTCACAATCATTGAGTCTCTTAGAGAACGCACCAAGTAGTTTGCACCACCTCCTCTCCCTACCTCTCTACCACCACGGCGTGCCATTTGTAAATACTGCAGAAATAATTCTCCCTCACACCCCCGAGGGTTTTCATCATTTGCAAATCTGTGTGTGTGTGTGTATGTGTGTGTGTGTGTGTGTGTGTGTAAGTTCGCGGTGTTCATATCATCGTGGTTAGCATCCTAGCCGCTTAAAGCTAGGTGGTGCCCCCTGTTCGCTTTATCGTGAACAGGCTCGAGGCGCGCCATTCGGCCCCCAACGTTTTAGAGGCCTTTGGGGTTCAGGGTTCCCTTTGCTCCCATCACTTCCATCAAACCTTTGTGAAATACAAACGCACCATCATAGAAAAACTTGCCTCAAGAAAGGAAAATCCTGTCGCTTTGCCTTCCCAAGGTTCCCCATGCCATTCACAATCATTCTCAGATCGACTAGCAATGACTATGACAACCAGATGAGAAGCAAGAAAACTTTTAAATGCATTCAGAATAGCCTTGATACACTTCCCATTGAAACTAGCATTTCCTTTGAGGAATGGCTACAAAGCCTGCATTTGAAATTCAAAGAATATACTTTGGCAATAACAAACTCACTATCCACAGCAACAATCTTCTTGAAACAAACCATGAAGGACATTTATACAAACAATTTCAACCCCACAATTGCAACACTATGGGACGCAAACACTGATATTCAATTCGTCTTGAACGCACATGGTGCAGCAAGTTATTGCACATTATACATGAAAAAAATCGACAACACATTGATAGCAGTAATAAAATCTCAATTTGATATTTGTGTGGCCAACAACGCAAGAAAAATTGAGCGGCCACGTAAGGTTGGCAACACTATTCTCAACACACAACAAATTAGTGCACAACAAGCATCTTACATAGTGCTATCGTTACTACTCCATACTACAACTCGTGATTTTGTATACATAAGTCCTAACCCTCCTAATCAACGTGCATTATTTCTCAAAAGGAAAGCATGTCTATAAAATCTACACTTATCTGACACAAACATATTCTTCCAAAACATTATTGATAAATATGCTGAAAGACCACAAAGTCTCCATCATCTTAACTTGGCTGAATATGCATCAACAATTAAGCAAGACGGAACGACTTACAAACCATTGCGCAAAGCTAAGATCATAAGATTTGTGAAATATAACATTCTTAAAAACCTAGAAGATCACTATAGAGAACAATTCTTGTTATACCTTCCTTGGACCAATAACGAAGACCAACATTTGACAGAATCCTATACATGGAGTGATGTATATAATGAATATATACAAGCCATAAAATCAAATGAACTCAAGTTCAATAAAGACCAAAGCCCAATAGAAAAAAACCAAATGCACTACATTTCCTCCCAAACCACAACTAGTACAACCAACAATGACTCACATGCCTCACATGATGTAGACATTCTTAATGACCTAGACATTAATACGCATTCTAAAAACACTTTCCACTTGCAACATTTCAAGTACACCTCCATGAAAAATGATGACTTTCATGCAGCCATTGACAAATTAAATGACCAACATCGACACATATTTGACGACATAATGTTGAAAAAATGAATTCAACCCAACAAACAAATACACCTCTTTCTCACAGGAGGTGCAGGAACAGGAAAAACACTCACATTACTATTGTTAGTAGAAGCATGGCAACGATTTTACAACCATAGAAGCGCACCAAGTCGAGAATCTCCAACGACATTGTCAATGGTATACACAGGAAAGGTAGCTTTTAATATTGGTGGCACCACAATCCACTCAGCACTTTACTTGCCTCTAACTACTTCTACACAAACAATATTGAATGCCAAAAAGTTGAATGCGCTTTCTCTCCTTTAAAAGGACTTGAGACTTATAGTTTTCGATGAGGTCTCCTTGATAGGTTTAAGCGTCTTCTCCATGGCTGACTCCCGTTTGCGAGCAATCAAGCGCATTTACAATAAACCGTTCGGTGGGTTGGATATCGTTCTTTGCGGTGATCTGTGTCAGGCAAGCCCTGTTAAGGATACCTGGATCTTCTCGCAAAAACATACGCTTTTAGAAGCAATTTTCCCATCATATTGGCACACTCATCCACAATGCTACGAACTTACACTAACAATGCGACAAAATGATCGAACATTCATAGATATTCTTAATAGACTTCGAGTTGTACAACATACTTCTGAGGATTTGGAATATCTTAACAATAAGTACTATAGACCTATTCCAACCAACCGTCAAGCTTCTCATCTGTTTTACTTCAACAAAGAAAAGGACACTCATAATCTTGCCGTGATCAATCAAATGGAGACAAACTTTCATCGCTATTGACAAAAGAAATAACTCATGCAACAAAACAATTAGCATTCCTGCAGATCCCAAATCCACTGGAGGATTGCATTCAACACTCAACCTAAAAGCAGGCATTGTTGTCGAGTTATGCGCAGGGAACTTGGATATTCTTGATGGATTGATTAACGAAGCAGAAGGGGAGTACAAAAACTTTACAAAAACAAGCAAAAAAATAATAATTTGGGTTCATTTCTCCAACCCTCTCATTGGAAAGAGACTCACGCTATGAAAATCAAGCATTGTATTCATCGACCATTAACAAAGAATGGACCCCAGTAGAACGAGTCGTTCATGAATTCCAAGTCGGGAAAATCTACTTGAACATCATCTCCAGATACCAATTCCCATTGCAACCAGCTAGTGCTCGAACAATTCATCGCTCCCAAGGTCTTACATTGCAAACACTAGCCTTCAATCTTGAACACATAAGAACACATGGTCTCACATACACAGCATTGTCATGCGTCCGAGACCCAACTAATCTTTACCTGCTCAAAAGAATACAACCTTCCCATATCAAGGTTGACCAACCTGTACTAAAAGAACTAGATCGCCTAAAAGCACAAGCTAGATGGATCTCCACTCAAAAGTCATTAGAAGTTTACTCAAACACACATATCATAATTCAGTCTCTCAACATTGTGTCCTTCAATAAACACATAAGAAAGATTAAAACAAATTCCATCCTCATGACATCGCATGTACTTTGTTTGCAAGAGACAAGAATAACAACAAAAATACCGCATCCAGTACTAGGCTTTCTACAACACCAATTTAATGCAAAACTAGGTGTTTCAATTCTCCACCAAGAAACACTAATCCACTTTGACCATGGGAATATTTCTCGTATGGGAATTGAGATGTTGCATACAACGATCAAGTTCACAACCAACAAAATCATCAAAATAGTTTCCCATTACAATTCACCTTCAACAAGGCTAACAAATTTAATAGACGCATTAAAAACATTGATTCAACAACACACTATGGAAATTCGAATCATTATCTTGGGTGACTTCAACATTGGCATTAAAGTTCCCTTATACTTCCTACTACCAGCTTTCCTCTTTCCTAAACAAATATAACATCCGACAGTTGGTCAAAGATGTTACAACTATCTACGGATCTTCTTTAGACCATATTTGGGCGAGCTCTGCAATCTCCAAATACGAATCAGGATCCAGCTACATGTACTTGACCGATCACTCCGCGACATACATTATGCTATCTTCTGACCACCTTTGACATAGCCACTCTCCATTTATTCATCATGTTGCAGGCCTCCGTGATCTCTCACCTTGTTTACATAAAATCTATACTCTTTATAATGCAGCTTAAAATTTTCAAGGAAGGAAAGGGCTTCCACGTGTCACTCCCTGGTTTATTTTAGAAAACACCTTACAAAACACATAATCTAAAATGCAAAAGTAAAGGGTGGTTTATTTCAAAAAACACCTTACAAAACATCTAATTTAAAATGCAAAAGTAAAGGTAAGATTGTAAGAAATGACAACCTTTGAAAATGTAAGAAAAACTGACAAGCCTTTTCAAATGTAAAGTCAAAAGACTTTCTATTCTACATAAAATAAATGTTGAAGCTTGATTGCACATAACAAAAAGGTCTAAAGGAGATAACTTTAGTGGAGGTTTTGTTACTTAATGCGAATTGACTTTTTGAAGATATAATTTAAAAAAACAAAATAGTGTTTTTTAATAGAAATGTAATTTTTGAAGATATATTTGGTTTTATCTTTTCAAGGGGCTTTTTTCAAGACCAATATTGATATGTTTTAGAAAATTTTGGAAGCATGTATTTCTTTAAAGAGCTTGAGAAAAAGAAAAAAGCTCGCCTAATGGCGACTTGGGGCTATCTCGATTTGAGGACATGCATGACATGGAAATGCAGGGTCGTTATCCACATCATTGACCATGAGAGAGAGAGAGAGAGAGAGAGAGAGAGAGAGACTATCACATTGCATGTGTGCATATACATGTACATTTATGAGGGGGAGAGAGAGAGAGAGAAAGATTCTACCATTGAGCTCACGTACTTTTCAAATTTTCAAGATATTATTTTTTGGCATTAGTGTATTTTTAAAAGGATAGCTAAAGTTTTTTATCCGTAGAAAATGGATTAACTGTCCGACAAAGACCAACCCTCACATTAACACCCCAAATTGGTAGAGAGATTTCCCAGTTGATGGACCTTTTACCATTTCTTGGATATTTTGTTCTTTTCTTTTTGAGAGTTAACATGTGGGCCATACTTAAAAATCTTTAAATTCCTTAAATTTTGGCCGGCAAGGATGAAAATCTAAAATCAATGAGAGAGAACACCCCAAATGAGTAGAGATATTTCCCAGTTCATGGAACTTTTACCAATTCTTGGATATTTTGTTATTTATTTCTAAGAGTTAACATGTGGGCCATGCTTAAAAATCTATAAATTCCTCAAATTTTGGCAAGCAAGGGTGCCAATCTAAAATCAACGAGAGAGAGAGAGAGAGAGAGAGAGAGAGAGAGAGAGGACAATTTTTTAGTGTTGTATTTAATGTGTTGAAATGCAAAGTCCAACAAATGATGCAGGAGGAGAGAGGAAGACAGAACAAAATGTTCGCGTGTAGGAACAATCTAAAGTGACTTTAAAAGTTACAAGACAAGTCTTCAACAAAAGTGAATAGCTGTGGGAGGGGGGGAGGAGGAGGACAGGGGAGAGAGACAGAGAGAGAGAGAAGATAAAGAAGAAGAAAAAATTTTCTGCTATCTAAATAATCCCAAAAGATATATCTCACAACATGGATAAGAATAAAGTTATTTTTGTTTCATCTTCTCTCTCTCTCTCTCTCTCTCTCTCTCTCTCTCTCTCTCTCTCTCATACACACACATACACACACACACACACACGTCTTGATAAAAGGAGAATTTGAAATGTTGTACAAACATGCAATGAGATCTCAAAGATCTATCTGATGGTAGAGAGAGAGAGAGAGAGAGAGAGAGAGAGAGAGAGAGAGAGAGAGAGACCAATCATAGCCACCTATACTTTTCTTTTCAAAAAAAATAAGAAAAAGGAGTTTGCTTCTCCTTTTTAAGTGTCCACTTGGGATGTCACTTCAACTAAACGGTTTTGGGGGGGGGGGGGGAGGGCAAGGGGAGCATAGAAACTTTGATGTCATAGTTGCTGTATTGGAACAATAGCAAGATGCCTCAAGACCTATGTAATAAACCTTTCCTTCAAGTATATGTGTGTGTGTGTGTGTACGCGCGTGCGCTATGCGTATATATAGACATAATGGGAACATATCAAGATGCCTCAAGACATTTGTGAAAACTCTTCGCTTCAAGCATATATATATATATATATATATATATATATATATATATATATATATATATATATATATATATATATATATATATATATATATATACACGTATGTGTGTGTGTGTGTGTGTGTGTGTGTGTGCTATGTGTACATATAGATATATATGTATATATATATCGATACATACGTACAAGGATAGAAGCAAGTAAGAGAGTGGAGCAGAGACATTGAATCCAATTGCATTTCTATCATTGAAACCAATTCTAGAACCCACTCCATTTATTAAAAAAAAAATATTATATGGACTTCTCGTAGCTTTCATCTCTTCACACCATGCTAACTTATCTAATCTCTATAATCAAGCTTGGTAGCATTGCTAGATCAAGGTAAAACAAAAGGAGGAATCTCTCGCTCGCTCTCTATCTCTCTCTCTCTCTCCACACACACACACACACACACACACACCCCAATAGAATTAGAGCACTCCTAAGTTTGTTGAACAAGGGCTAGCACCTCATGAAAAATAATGTCTATATTGAGAAGCTTCCAATCTTGGTATCAAAGAATGCTTTGCAACATCTATTAAGAGGGCGTGTCATGCATCACTTTTATAGATGCGATAGACTATCCATGTAGGAAGAGAGTATTGATTAGTGTTCCACTTGGAGGAGAAGATAGCCCTTTGAGAATAGAGGCATTGTTTCCTTGGCCGCAGCAACACGCGGGTCACATACTAGTTTATGTAAATGTAGCAATCAAAAAGCGATGATAATTGATGCTCTTTAAAAAGATACAAAAGAATATTTAACATAAAAATTGTGTGCATTTAGATTTTTTACAGAGAATTTATGTAAATGAAGCATTTAAAATAGCGATAATGCTTGAGAGTCCTTTAAAAAGATTTAAAAAATATATTTAACATGCAATTTGTGTGCAAATACTTTTTCACATATAAATTATATAAATGGAACCTTTAAAATAATGATGATTGATGAATAAAGTATTCTTTTGAATATGATTAGCTAGTATATAATTTCAAATGGACAGTTAAAAACAACAAAATCAAATAATTCATACATTTTGTATATGAAATACTCTTCAGAGCCGCGTTACCGACCAAGTATTTCATATACTTAATACTTAAAAAATTAACTGCACATGCACATAAAAAGTATATGACATTCGTATGGTTGGGTTAACGACCTAAACGCCACATTTATGCAAAAACAGATGCTTCTAACAAACGACACTCTATTAGCCGCGTTACCGATCGAGTGCCGCCTGAATCTAAAGAAAACCAATGGCTTGCATACGAACATCATATAGCCACGTTACCGACTGATGCCCATATGTTTTTTGGGAAAGGGAAAGGAAAGTTGACTTACCATAAGGATACTAGATTCACCGCGTTATCAATGTAGTACCCAGACAGTAAGCCAATACTTACCACAAGGACACCATCTTGCCCGCGTCACAGAGGTGATGCCCCCGTGATAAGCATTGTTCCGTAGAATAGATTACACACACACTCCCATTGTGTGGTAAGGTACCTTATCACTGCCGTGCAATATGACAAAAGGTATGCTACCACACAACGCATACACACACACAACACATACCCAGATTGTGTGGTCAGGTACTCTGCTGTTGCCGCGCACTGCAGCGTAGAGCACGCTCCCATAGGATCCCCTCTCTCCCTCTCTCCTCTCTCCTCTCGACGTAGCTGCAAAGGTGGTCAACGATCTCTCTCTCTCTCTCTCTTTCTCTCTCTCTCTCTCTCTCTCTCTCTCTCTCTCTCTCTCTCTCTCTCTCTCTCTCTCTCTCTCTCTCTCTCTCTCTAGAGATGAAAGCAAGAAATAACACCCAGCGGGCCCGATGGGGCCCGCGTATATATAATTCTGCGAGCCCGCCGGGCTTTTCAGTATTCCCGACGGGCCCGCCGAGAAAACTTAAAAGCCCGGTGGGAATTTAGTGGGTTTGCAGGTCGCCCTTAACCGGATTCTATGTGATTATGTTTAATGTAATCATGTAAATGTGCCAATAAGACCTTGTGATTGCACAAAATTTTTCATAATTACGTAAATATTAAATCCCTGGTTGTAACGGGTGTACGTGGTACACCTGGTTGCATATCTCTTGAATGGCTCACTCACGGTGCCGTAAGCAAGAAGAGCGATGTGTACAGCATGGGCATGGTGTTCTTAGAGATTATAGGGGGTAGGAAGATTGTGGACCTTGCCCTCCTAAACACTGCCCCACTCAATGCAGCAAATAATGAGGCATGGAATTTCCCTAGTTGGGCTACCAAGAAGTGTGAGGAAGGTTCGATGATGGAGCTTGTTGACAAACACCTGCATACTCGTGGATTTGATGTAGAAAAAGCACCGAAGCTCATTTATACCTCATTTTGGTGTATCTAGGATGATCCTAACCTCCAGCCCAATGCACCCACAGTGTTGTAATGGCTAGAGGGTGACTCCCCTGTGGAGCATCCACACTTGACCTCAATCAACACGAGTGCCCATGCAAGAAGTGAAAGCTTCCCCATTTAGAGAGAGGATTGTACACGGTAATTGTAACTTCAGCTCATTCATGTGGGTTGTATGCTTGCAATGAAGAGTTGGATGTATTCTAAGTGTTGTATTAATCAGTCTCTCATTATTGAAAACTCTAGTGCAACTTAATTAGCTCTTAATCCCCTATTGATGGTGGTGGCTCAACCCAATGAACATATACACAATTAGGCAAATCAAGAAGCTATTTAAGCTCTAACCTACACCAAGAACACCCTTACCTATTCTTTCACATGATTGTTAGTGCAGCAGGTATGGAGGAGGTGAGCCATCACATTTTTTTGGGGAGGTGGCCGACAAGGGAGGGAGGGACGAGCTGGAGGTGGAAGTTGGTGGAGACAACATGAACACACTTGGCGACAAGAAACCGGAGAGGTTGTGAACCAGAAACATTCAATGATCTGCATCTGAACATGCTTGAGACTCAAAGCTTTTGTCAAGTCATGCTCTTTGGCTTCTATTTGGAGTTGGTATTAGCTACTTGTACATTCTCTAGGGTATCATATTTGCATTATGAAATGGCTCATGAGGTTGCACCTCTTCATGTAGAATAAGAGTGTAGGGACATATTCCATATTAAAATTCATGTGCTTGCCTTACTATTTCCATGTGGATCATATGTAGCATGGTCATTTTGTTGAGCTTTTTTGAAGCCAAAGAGTTTCCATCATATTGAGCATCATGTTCAAGCCTCGCATGTATTTTGCTTCAAGCTCATATCACGAGGTACAACTAGTATCATACATGAAGGCAATGGAATAATTTCATCAAGAGTAAGTATCCTTGGTCATAGGAGGCTTATACAGGATAAGTACAAGAACCGAATATGTCATAAGGATTATTAGAGTTGAGGGTCAATTGACATTTCCTTACTTGGTAGTCGCATTGAACCCTGGCTCTAATCCTAAAATTTTGGAGCCAAAAGGAAGAGAAAGGTTAGAGAGTGGGTACCACCAAGTGAAGTTTGAGCCAAAAATTACAAGGTAAATGTGTGTGTGTGTGTGTGTGTGTGTGTGTGTGTGTGTGTGTGTGAGAGAGAGAGAGAGAGAGAGAGAGAGAGAGAGAGAGAGAGAGAGAGAGAGAGAGAGAGAGAGAGAGAGAGAGAGGGAGGAAGTCAACTTTCTAGGAAAGAAAATGTTGGTTGCTAAGATGTGCTAGGGAAGATCACTCAAATCAGCATGTTCATGGAGATGTCGTTCATGTTCATGGAGATGTCATTCATGGTCTACAACTTACTAATGACAAGAATCTTTTACAAAGTAAGAGTTCAATCTGTGTTCTTACATATTTTTTTTCTTTTATAGCAAAACTATTGTGAGTGGATTATATTGAGCAGCCCAAAAAATTACAAGGTTTTGTCATGCTCATGTTAAGCCATGATAACATCCAAGGATCATAATTACAATGGCTATCAGGGCAGCCACCCCTACCACCCCACCTTATTCTGATATCTTTTATTTACCGATGGCCAAGATTTACCCCCATCCTAGGCATTCCATCTGCTGACAACAAGGCACAAGTAGTCCTAGACCAATCCTCCGAGTGATGCTTACGCTCGAGTGCCCATATTAGCACTTTGCTTTCTTGTATAATTTCTGCGAAGCTTGCCACCTCAAATCCTCCTTCAAAAACATGGCGGTTCCTTGTCTGCCATACATTATGAAAAAAGAAGTATTTGATGATTTGAGTGTTGACGAGGAGTGCAGGACTACCTGAATTTTTCCCTCCAAGGCATAGGTCAGTCTTGAAAAAACTAATTTTCCATGTTCTCTGGACCCACTTGCATACTTTCCCTGCGAGGCCTTTTATAGCTGGGTAGTCCATGAATAGGTGGACCAGATCTTCACTAGCTAACCTACACCCCAAGCATTGATCTGACCCAATACCTCTCTCCTGAATCTTCACCCCCGTCAGTAGAGCACCCCAAACAACCTTCCATAAGAAAACCTTCATCTACTGTGGAACCTTTGGCTTCCAAATGTTCTCTATTACATGCTCCCACCTTTCCTCCGGCCACTGCTTTTTCCATAGCTTGTTAAGGGGGCTAGACCAATGCTTCTTCTGCATCATTGTCTGATAAATGCTTTTAGTATGGGGTTTCCACAATAGACTGCTTCCGGGCCATTTCTAGGCATTCCAGTCCAACTCCCAATCACAGATTGGCATCACTAGATTGTCAAGCTCTTTCATCACTTTGTGGACAAGCAAGACCTCCAAGCTATTAAGTTGGTACTGGGCAACCATAAGGTCAATGGCTTTCCAACTCTTGTTTCCACTGTCCCAGAAGTGCTCAAGCCGGTTCAGATCCTTATTATTGAGCTTCCTGGATGTCTCAATCCAATAGGGAGTTTGTGGCGGATCTACAACTTTGGAGAGCCAGGGGTGCCAATGCAGAATGGAGTTCTTGAAGCATCTGGCTTCTTCCCCCCACTTTAAGACTCCTGATGCTCTATTGCATTTTCTTACCAATTCTCTTGAACTGCCCCCCAGCCTTAAGGTAGACCACGCCAGGGCTAACAGTTTGTCATGAATCTCCACTCCTCTCCACTTTCCACCCTTCGATCCAAGTTTAGCTGCTTCTATCATATCTCTGATCATGACAGCCCAAACTTGATCTTGTTTAGCCAAGGAAACAACAAATTTGTTGCAACAAGCTTCTGCATGGGCCACAGGGTTGAGAATTCCGAGGGCTCCTTGATTCCCCGGCCGAGCAATTGATTCCCAACGGGCCCATTGCCATGGACTGGAAGATTTCGTGTTATTTTTCCATAAAAATATTTTCACTGGTTTTAAGAACTCTTTCCAGTGACACTTAGCCATCTTGAGAAGCGGGCTAGTGAAGGCAATATAAGGAATCATAAAGGCATTCATCACTCTTATCCGACTTGGGAATGGGAGAAGAGCATACTCCCACCTACTCATTTTTGTTTTGATTTTTTCAAGCACCCACTCAAATCTTTTCTTGTGAGTTACATCCATCCCCAAGGGGGCTCCCAGATGTCTAAAGATATTCCCTTTTGTGACAATCTCCCCCGACCAGACAGAAGGGTCAAATGAGTCATTTTCCAATAGGGAAATCATCCTTGAATTCTCTATATTACACTGGGACCCCAAAGCTACTTAGAACATTTGTACAATCTCCAGAGCTTTTCTAATGACCTAGGGGCACGCCTTCAAGAAGAGGAGAGAATCGTCTGCAAAAAGTTTTGCCAGGAGTTGGCAATTTTCTGGTAAAACAAGGCCTTGCACCTCCCCTCGTTCATCCCTAGCTTCGAGCGTCGTGATTAGAGGATGTGATCCTATGGCGAAAAGCAGGGGGGCCAGAGGGCATCCCTATTTAATAAACCTTTTGACCTCAAAAGATCCCACAATTCTATCGCTGAATAGGATCTTTGACTCACTTCCAACCCCCATTACACGAACCAGCTGCGACAGAGGTGCGACCCAAAGCCTAGAGCTTCCATGACGGCTTCTATATATGTCCATGTTATTTTGTCATAGGCCTTGTCTAGGTCCAACTGCAGTAGAATGCACTCTTGCTTTGTGACAGCTGCGTATTCTATGCCCACCATTGCTGCCAAGATGTTATTGTAAATGGACCTTCCCTTTATAAACCATGTTGATGGGGGGAGATGATCTTGGTTAGTAAGGGGGCCAGTATGAGGGCCATGCCACTGCTTTAGCTATAATTTTGTAGGCCACCGACATCATCGTTATAGGGTACCAATGTTTGGGGGTGATGATCTTGGTTAGTAAGGGGGCCAGTCTAAGGGCCACTGCTTTAGCTATAATTTTGTAGGCCACCAACATCATCGTTATAGGGTGCCAATGTTTCAGTTTAGAACAACAGATCTGTTTTGGGATGGGCTTGATAAGCCCTCTCTTCACACTTGTCTCCAACGACCCTTAGACCATGGCTTTATTGGCCAAACTTGTGATTGGGGCCTTGAGATCATCCCAAAATTCTCTATAGAATTCCACCGTCATCCCATCCCAACCAGGGGACTTTTCCTTGCCAAGGGCTTGCAATGCTAGTGAACATTCGTCTTCGAAAAATACCCGTTCCAAGTTATTAGCTTTTGATTGAGGAATTTCCTTCTTGACACTCTGAAGTAAGGTCCCTTTGGCTTCTTCCACTTCTTCGGACTGGGTGTCCGGCCGTCCAATGATTTCACTGAGATAGCTCATCATCATACTAGCCATTTCATCCTAGTTATGAACTGTTGTCCCTTTCTCATCATCGAGCGAGCGGACGTGGCCCTGGCTCTTCTTGATTTTTAAAGCCCTAAAAAACTGAGCTTGATTGGAGGCTTCCGGTTGCAGAAAAGTCTCCCTAGAGAGAAGTCTAGCCTTTTTTATATCTTCTAGTTGCTCATTAGCAAGGTTCGATTTGGCTTCAAGCCATCGTTTGTGTTCAACCTCAGTGGCATGCCCATTGTCTTTTATAGAGGTAAGCAATTGTACCTCCGCTATAAGATGCAATAGGTGATCCTCCCTAGCTTTCTTGATTTGGGGGCCCGCGGTTTTGATTTCTTTCTGGATGCTCCGAGCAAAGAGGTCCCACGCATTGTGTTTGTTGAGGTCGACATCTTTTTTTAGCTTACCCAGTGCTTTCTTGGTTAGATTCCTGAAAAGAGGGTCTTTGAATAGGTGTGCCCCTGTTACCAACAGTTTTTTCTCACCTCTTGGGGCTTGCTCCTCTTCTTTATTCTTCTTAAAATGTATGTGCAGAGGAATGTGATACAAAAGGATTGTTGTTGGGACCACCTTCATTTCCATCAACGTCGGCATCCAATCAGCTTCGTGCGAGCAATAACATCTGTCCAGTTTGGAGGCAGTGCGGGCGTACTGGAGGCTTGTGTAGGTGAACCCAAGCGTGCTGTTCCATGGGCCAACTTCCCATAAGTCGATCGTTGCCCACTTTTCGCACAAACTTTGCCATTTAGACCTTTCTGAGCTAGCCAACACACTGGAGCATCCTGTTCTATCCTTGCTCTTTTCCACCATATTAAAGTCGCCAACCAACAACCACTCCCCTTCAATAGGGGTATCTCTGAGATGCATCCATAGTTTAGCTCTATCTTTTGCATTGCAAGGGCCGTACACATTCACAATGGTGAGGGGATGCCCTTCCCATCTGATTCTAATCCCCACGATTCTGTCGGATGGGTGGTTAAGAACCAACTTCGGCTCCAATTCTCTGTCCACAACGCTGAGGACGCCACTGAAGTCGTTATTTCCTTCTCCATAGAATACCAATTTCTTTCCTAGCACCTGCTTTCTCTTGCTATGGGCATCTAGGTGGTGTTCCTGGATGGCCCAAAAGTTGATTGTCTTCTCCTTTTTTATTTCCTGCCAGAATAGGGTACTCTTCTTACGGATTTTCAACCCCTTTACGTTCCAAGATTGGATAGTGAGAGACTCCATCATTAATACGGGGTTCATGGGATAGAGGAACAAATTCTTCAGCATCCAAATCATCCCCCCCCCTTCTCCTTGGTCTCAGGAGAATTCGGGGGTTCCAAGTCAAAGGATTTCTTTTCTTACAGTGCTGCAAATGGATTGTGCAGAGGGACACTGGACCCCCCTCCTTTTGAAGGGGTGGAGGATGAATTAGATCCTTTCACCTCTAGTGTTCTGACGATTTGCAGCACTTTGGAGTCTCTTGCCATTGCCTTCACTCTTTTGGCTCTTTTCAGACCAGGGACTCGGACAGCCGTCGGCGTTGTCACTGTCATAAATTTGGGGGTAGCAGCGGGAGTAATGATCCTATTATTATTGCCTGTACCTTCAAAAGCTCGTTGTATGGGAATCAATTCCTCCACCAACTTTTCCTGCATCTTCGTATCCATTTTCTCACATACCATCTCTCCTTCATTCTTCTCTGTATTTGTCCCGTGGTTATTGTCTCCCTGCTTCTCCAGCCCTCCCATCGGGGAATCCATTTTATTGGGGCCTATGCTGTCAGAGCTGCAATACCATTAGAATTCAAGGGGCAATCCTTGGCGAAGTGACCAAAGTTGTTGCATTTAAAACATGCCCCAAAGTATGTTCCAAAGTTTAGCGGAATGGTAACAAGCCCATCTCCGACATTGATAACCATGCTTTTAGGTGGCGTTTTAGACGCATCCCATCCTATACAAACCTCGTTTGAGGTTCTGTGAAGCCCTCTCTTGCTAGGTATAAATAAGGGAGTGACCAGTTGGCTAGCAAGCATCCTGAGATTATCCCACAGCCAACTAGGCAGGTCCACAAACTCAACCCAGACCGGATGAAACACTTGCAAAGATTCAGCTAAGTCGAACACTGGCTCCCAAGGCACCACATACACCATAGTCCTATTAAATACTAGGGGCCCTTTTTCAAGGATCTTTCCACATTGGAGGCCTCTTTGAATCTTACTGAGCAAAAACCTTTAGGTAGGTAGGAAGTACTTTCAACTGCTCCTCCATGACCAAGAATTTGAGGGCCCTGAAGCCATTGGATCATCTTAAACTTGTTCGGGATTCTTCCACTGTTCCCAAATACAAGCGTCAGCTTAGCTTGTCTGGCTAGCTGTTTTTTTATAAGTGCTGGTGGAATCACTACGGTAATAGCCTCGGCAACCTGCACCTGCTGTGGAAAAGACTTTTTTAAAGCAGAGAAGGCTCGATCTACCAACCCGTCTTCTACCAGCCCACTGAATTCTGAAAGGACCAAGCCACCGCCTACATCCATTGGCACAACTAGCTCCATTTCGGACCTTTTCCCTACCACTAACATCTGTGAAAATTGTACAATGTCCTCACTTGCGACCAAAACGTCGAGTTCCATTAGCAAGTGTCGCGGATTTACACCACTCGGTTAAGCTGTGGATCTTGAAGGCACAAAAGCTCTATAAACCAAGTAGGTCCTCCCAATAAAGGGGTGTAGTGACCTCCTCTCTTTCTTACACAAAAAGCTAATAATCGTTTAGGATAGGAATGCTAAGGTTTATTTCTAAAACTAAGGTATCAAGAGGGTAGCGACGATTATTTGCTAGGGCTAAATTGCAAAAATAATCGCGATTATTACGAAGCAAAAGTTGTTGCTGCCAATCTGACGAGATTCAGTAAAGGACGAGCTCTCGACGAAGCTCTCGACGAGCCAAGGGTGTGTGAGTGTGTGTGTGTGGGTGTGTGCGCTATCAACTGCACTACGATGCCCAGCGCTGCCTTGCTACGACCCTGTTCGCAACCTTGCAACTTGATGCCAACCTGCTCATGCTCACGTACCTGCTGTCAGCGATTCACTGCAACCCGATGCTCACCGCGGCACAAGACGAGCTCTCGACGAGCCGGGGGTGTGTGAGTGTGTGTGTGTGCGCGCTATCGACTGCTCTATGTGTCCAGCGCTGCCTTGCTACTGGTAAAAGCTTCCATTCGCCATATTCATTCGCTCGCCCATCTTCCTTACCTCTTCTCAACTATAGATTTTCAAAAAGCTGTGATATATATTCACACTTTTGTAGAGGTACCCCGCTCGTTCTCATCCCCCTCATTACAATAATCTTTGTTCTTACATCTTATTATGTTTTAGAAGGAGAACAAAGATGAGCACCAAGACTTGGTGACTAAAACAAGCAATAAAGATAAGGCTACGAAAATAACTCAAGCTAGTAACTTAATAAAGTGAAACATGCCTTAAATCTAGTAAACTCCAAAGATTTATAAAAATGAAGTGAACATGGGAACACCCAAGTTTGGAGTGTATTGCCTTGGGATGTAGGGTTGAGTAGAGAAGGTCTCCTTGCTTTGAGCATTCATTAGCTAGAGAAGAGAAGCGAGGGTGCGTTGAAGGAGCAATACAAAGTTAAAGAACGCTCATTTGAAGAGAAAGAGTTCTTTTGACAAGCAACATGGGCTAAGGTCAAGTGCTAATCAAAAGGGTGATTGGGTTATAGTCTATAACAATAGTTTGGACAACCACTACACAACTATGTGCAAGATTTGGTTGTGGTTAAACATGTGAATTGGATGGTACAGAGTTGAATGTTCCAATTGTAGGAAAACGTGTCAAATTGTACAAGAAGCGGGGTGCAGAGATTCATATTGAACTTTAAAGTTTGGATGCGTTCAAAGGCCAAGATCTGGACGATGAACATGATTTTTCGATGAAAATCCAGATTTGTTTGACTACTAAAGTTGGCACATTTTTGAGGATGTGTAGGATTAGAGGGGGTGAATGTCGTGCCACTTTTCAAGCACTGTGTGAAAAACCAAGTTCAAGATGCATTTTGGGGTTTTGCCTTCTTTATGGTTTATACCGCGGATCATTAAAGATGGGAGTTTGTTGAAATGTATGCCAATTTTTTGGCCAAGCTTGCAATAAATAAAAAGGATTGATATTCTTGGTACAATAAATTGTGAAATGTGTGTGCTAGATACGATCAGAAGAATAAGGTCAGATATACTTTTTATTGAAAAACATCTAAACAATTGGGGCTCATCATTGCAGTTGTGTTGGATGTCTCCGGGTTCCAATTGGATTCAAAACGGGGACGATACAACTAATTTTTCTCAATTTTAGGGCTTTTTGAGGGTCCTAGTTGCATACCAAGCCAAATTTGGTTTTCTGAATAAGGTTACCAAGATCAGGAGTCGGTCGTGCATCCAATTTGGACTCCAGCTAAGTCACTTATGGTCAAAATATATTTTAAAGCTAACTTGTGGAATTTTAGAGATTCAACAAGAGCATGAGTGAGCCCATGGGCTGCCGTGTGTGCAGATAAAATCCCAAATGCTATTTTTGAGCTAAGATTTTTTGGATATATATTACTTGGTGTTGATCCGTGGGTCAACAATACGACATAACTCAACAAAGCCTTATTTTTTGAGAGTTATGAAATGCTACGGATTATGGTTAAAAATATCATTTGTAATGAGTAGTTAGTCTAGTTGCAGAAGCCGGGGTGCAATGGAACTTTCAGATTGTAAATACAAAACCATTTGACCCTTTGAACTCTATTTTAGGTTTAACCTATGGTAGCCTTAGTATATAAGGTACCTAGGTCATTTTGTAAGAGAGATTTTATCATAATCAAAGTTTTGAGTTGTTGTTGATTGTGTGTGAGAGAGAAAGCGTGAGCTTCATCTTGGCGCTACTTCGTGCTCGCTCATTGCATTGGAGATTCGACTGCACCATCATGATAGGCCGGCTCGGAGAGAGATGTGCTTCAATGCCAAGCATTCCACATAAAACGGAGCACGCACGTTCATGCATCTACGAGCTATTTGTGGTCGTAAGTATATTAAACACTGTCTGTTTTATGTATGCAAGAATTCATTACATGGCAACATAAGCTACACATAGGTACTTATTTTCAATTTTGGGCACTTCCAAAATTCTACTCTGTCTTCGTACGCGTTTTTCATAGATGGGTCTAGAGTGAGGGTTTTGAGTGTAGAGACTTTGGGAGAGATGTATCCTAGTGAGGGGATTGTGTTCCTTAAGTTTCGTACGATTCTAGTATGATTTGGTGAGTTTCCTTCCGTTTGTGTGTATGTGGGTTGGGTGGTGCAGTTGAGAGCAGTGAGACTCTTGATTGTGGTTTAGTTAGACTTCCAGAGTATGTGGGATGGTCTCAGCTTGACAAGCTAAAGAGATTGCATCCACGCGCCTATCGTGTCATCTGTGTCCTTGATTGACATTATGTTGATCTAGATAGTGTTGCATGCACTTTGCAATACTGGTGCCGTTGCCGGGGACACAAGGACTTGAGTAGGTAATCCTACTAGCACTCGTGTGATGGTTGCTTGCTTTAGTTTTTGCTAAAGAAAACATTTTTCTTAAGTGGATCTGGAAGAGGATATTCCGAGATCAAGTGGATAGCCAAGAAGCGTGTGTCTTGCCGAGGGTCTGCGACTAGGTAAATTTAGTTACGACTTGAGTAGGTAATCCTACTACCACTCGTGTGATGGTTGCTTGCTTTAGTTTTGGCTAAAGAAAACATTTTTCTTAAGTGGATCTGGAAGAGGATATTCCGAGATCAAGTGGATAGCCAAGAAGCGTGTGTCTTGCCGAGGGTCTGTGACTAGGTAGATTTAGTTAGGATTTGTAGTATTCTTGTAGAATAGAGTAGTTATTGGTGGTCAAGTGTTTTGTGAGGTGGTAAAAATGTTTGTTAGTCTGTGTGTGGTAGTGAAGCGTTTTTCTACTCATAAATGTAAAACCCTATATGATGTGTAGGAGTAGCTTTAGGTAAGTGATCAGATTTTGATCTAGTGCTGTTCATCATTGATTTATTTGCTTAAGTGCTTGTTTGCATTCATAATCTCTAAAAAGTTGATTTTGAGAGTAAAGATGCAATAAACAGCTTTTTGTTGAGATATTTTCATGACTAATTGATGTTGTGCATATAAGAGGGCATGTGCAAGAGTTTTGTGTGGAAAAACTAAAATTTTGTAAACTTGGACATCATACTCATATGATGTCTCAAGAGGCATTTGGACACCAAATTTGACAAATTTGATTGTACAAGAATGTTTAAAAGGAGTGTTTTACCCTAGGTACACACTAAGACTAGAGTTTTGACCAACTCTTAACACCCAAAAGACAAAAGAGGGAGTGTTGGAAATGGGAAAAAGAGAAACTTGTGATTTTGAGTATATATTTGCATGAAAATTGGTAAAAGTTCTTGAAAACCAGTGCTAGAGACTTGGGGACCAAAAATTCATCAGCAGACATCACATACGTATGATGTCTGAAGGGTAATTCTGGCAACCAAAATGAATTTTTGATGCTTTTGACTTCACATGCATGTTGTATTGAGCAGACACATTAAATTTCACTTCATTTGGACATATAGATTGAGAATTGGAGGGATTTTACTTTTTTCAGGGGATTTCCTTGTCAAAAAGTGGTTATTTTGTGCACTTTTGATTTCCAAAATTTGATGTGAGCACATAATCAGGATCTACATACCAAGGGGAACCTTGGGTTGAAACAGAAGTCCATTTTGACCACATAGACATCATACGTGTATGATGTCTTAGAGGCCAAATTTTGGGTCAAAAGATACATCTGAGTGCACCCTTGTGATCTAGAGCATTTAGAAAGCAAATAGGCCAAATTTCATTGAATTTGAAGCATTTTTGGGGTTGTAAAGAACACAGGACGGTGTCTTGAATCTTCGCTCCCATGCTAAGAAAGATACCAGAAAGATGCACGCCAAGCTTATTGAAGCCTACATATTTATTGAGGAGTGATTAGGGCTTGTTAACAAGCCAAGTTTAATGCTAAATGTATGCCAGATGCGGCTCTAAAGGGCCAGCAGATACCTTGATGATGGTAAAATGTAGTATGCTTGAGGTGAGCACAAATGGAAGTTAATGATCTAGAATTGTAGTGCTTGAAGTGATCTACTGGCTTGTCTTTACAGCTTGTCGATTGGAGCTATGGTGAAAAAGTTATGGCAGGTTGAAGTTTGAGTCAATTGCAGATCCGTACCGTATTGGGCAACTACAGATGAGGGGAAAAAAATGAAGTGAATGCATGGGATTGAAGTGCTCACTTTGTGGAGCACGTTGGTCTTTTTAGATCAGTGATCAGAGTTACGATTACCAAGATATCCCCATATTAAGTTTCATCACGGGCTAGTTCCGTACCAGCCTGTTGAGCCTTGGTCGCGGTCTGCCATTTGGGAATTTTATAGCTTCATCAGGGTTTGTATGCGTTCTATGTAGCTTGAGAAGTCTACAGGAATTTATGGCTCGTGAGATAGAGTCCGAATTGATGAGATAATACCGCTTGAGACCGGTGTCAGTTGCCAGCACTGATGAGTTGGATGAATTTTTGGCATTATTCAAGACACTGATATGAGCAAGGAAATTCAAGACGTTATTGTCATTTCGGGGCTGCCAGATGTTGATACGGTTGTGGAAAATAAGCTTAGTGAATTTTTAACCGAATGCAAAGGGAATGCCTTTTTGAAAATGCAATCACCTATACCTGCATGTTAAAGGCCTGTGGCACTATCCGAGAAATCGAAATGGTAGCAAAATTCATGATGATATTGTTAGTCAAGGAATGTTGGAGGAAGATTTCATGCTTGACAGTACCTTGATTGAATGTGCAATGCAAGAAGGCTTGGCTAACCATGCCGTGCTCAACAATGCCTTGGTTGTTTTGCATGCAAAAATATGGTGCCCTTATGATTTGAAGGACCAAAGGCCGCCCAAGGCAAGGGGCCTTAGGGCCACCCAATTGGACCAAGTGTGAGGGCGCCCATTGTGGCATTAAGTGGGAAAAGAAAAAACAAAAGGAAGAGATGGCGCAAGCAAAAAACGCAGGAGTACGGGAGAGAAGAGGCATGCATAGCATGCACTAGAGACGTTAGATGATCACCTTGAAGAAGCAAAAAATTCCCAGCTTGCCATGGCACACATATTCGTTCATGGTCCCATCCAAAATGGCGCACCTCTTCCCCCAGCTTTCCATATCATCAGACGGCTTGTCACGCTGCCGTGACAACCAAGTCGGGGGGGGGGGGAGATAAAGAAAGATTTTTTTCTTTTGCAGTGGGAAAAAGAAGCATCAACGAGGGCAAGGGAGGAGGATTACAGGGGCATGAATGAAAGAGGAAGGTGGGGAATTTGTAGAACGAAGGAGGGGAAGAAATAAAGGCTTCGGAAGGGCTTTCTTGCTTGATCGAGGAAGGCACGACGCTCTCTCTCTCTCTCTCTCTCTCTCTCTCTCTCTCTCTCTCTCTCTCTTCTAGAGAAGAGGCACAAGCAAACAAGAAGAGAGCTTGAAGTGGGGAAAGAGGGGAACAAATAAGAGGGTTGTGCAACATTAAAAAAACAAAGGGCCAAGATAGTTTGAGAGCATGGAATTAAGCAGTTTTCTCTCTCGTTCTCGGATAAGCAAGGAGAAGGGAGGATAACTTGAGAAGTCGGAGGAGAAGAAGGCAGTTTCTCTCTCGTGCATGAGACGCTCTCTTGTTCTTGTTCTCTAACGACCAAGCAAGGAGACGTTCTCTCTCTCTCTCTCTTCCGTACATGAGAATTATAGCGGCCAAGCAAGGGTTAAGGCAATCGGAGCAAGTCGAGTAGACGAGAAAGACAAATCTTGTGAGCAACAATTGAGCCAGTGCAAAGCACATAGAGTAGGAAGCTGCAGAACATTTGACAATAATTGAAGCATGAAGATTGAGGCAGTGAGCAGAATTAAAGTTTGGAGAATTCAAGGGACAGTTGAAGCAGGTAAAGCGACAAGCAAAAATTTCCTTCACCGTCATCAGTCCAAAGATTGATTAATCATCTTATCAAGCCTCGTTGTCGTTAACGGCTTGCTTAATCTGTAAAGGGATCTTAAACTCATATTTACTAGTTGATCCAAGTGTTGGTGCTGCTAACATCCCACCTTGGCTACCAATAACATTGTACTCAGAGCTTGATTGATTAATTGAAGATTACGATGATTGCCATAGCCATTTGTACTTGTTGTTCTTATTCTCTCTCACACCTCTCATAGCCAAAGGCCCGGCGTCTTCTCAACTCACGTTTTGAACACATATCCCCTGAAATCTTTGGTGAAACCGAGGAGAAACCGAGCCGGGGTGGGAGGTTAAGATGTAGATGCCATAACAGTTGAAGCGTTTTATGGACGATTTCAATTCTAATCGATTTGATAAAACTCTAGCAGTTGTAGATTTGCCAGAAGTGATGGAATTAGTTCAGGGATGTCTGCAAGAAGCAAAAGCCATGCAGATAAAAAAGTAGTGTTACGAGACTGGGCACTCTCTTGTTGTAGTGGTTAGCTGCAATTGGGATAGCTGGCGTAATGGTTAATTATATGTTGTCTATTTATTTTTCTAATTGAGTTGATGATGATGATTTGGTAGACCAAAATGCAGGGAGTTGATGAAGAGGTGCTGGCAATTACTCTTAGCCATTTTATATTCGCACAATATTTTAGAATTTCATTTCAATAAGCCACTATGGCTCTGTAAATAATTATAGTGGAAACTCCCCTTATGGGTCATGCAAGAACTAATGAGCTTCACTCATTTACAAAAGTGAAGTGGTTGTAAAAGAGGGGCCTCAATTTTTGGCACCTTAAAATAAAAAATAATATAGTAAATACCAACTCCACAAGAGAGGTGTCGTGGAGTTTGGGGCTAGATTTAGGCCTTTCTCTTACAGATTCTCTTCTCTACTCTCTTATGATATGTTCTATTTGTTGTGTACTCTCTAATCAAGTCTCCATCCCTTACAATTCTCTTACATACTAGTCTTACAAGATTGTATATGTCAATTCTATGTTGTGTGTGTGTGTGTGTGTGTGTGTGTGTGTGTGTGTCATAGTCTAGGTGTGTGTGTGTGTGTGTGCTTGGAAATTGGGAAAAGAAGTGGACAGGTTGATGGTGATGTTTGTGAGCATGGTTGAATAGCTTAATCATTCAATTCCCCCTCTTCTCCCAACAACGGTATTAGAGCGAAGGTTCCGTTCACGTGGAGTAATTATGCAAACAAGAAGATTCGATCTCGACAACCAAGAAGCTATGGTTACAAAAGCCGAGGTACATTTAGAATTTTTGATGCAAATTCTCATTTAAGAATTGTAGAATTCGAGCAAGGATCAAGGAAATCTAGATCGACAATACTTCAAAATCGACAAAGCTCTCAAATCTTGCCACGAAGAATCGAAGGTTGAAGAAAAGAAGGAAAAGCGGAAGAAGAAGCAAGCTGACAAGCATGCAAGGGAATAGACCGAAAAGTTTAGCCCAAAAACTGTCTCTTAACACTACTCCAAACTTTGAAAACTGCCTTTAGCCAAGTTTGCATGGGAAGCAACACTTGCCGCTGAAAAGCTTCTCTATCGACCTCCTCAAAAACGCTCAGAATTGCCATCAAACTGGACGCCCTTGCTGTGTGAGTACTTTTGCCTCCTTGCACGCGAGCCTTAAAGGCACCATCGACCACCACCTTCCCAAGTCCTACTCGCCACTGTCGTTCTCTGAGTCTGCGCGCTGCCATGCATTGCATTTCACACTTTTGTTTACAAAAGTAAGGGCCTTAATTAAAAGAAGAATTTGGCCGGTCGCCCACTGCAGTTTCAATTCCACTTTTAAATTTAACTTCTTTATAGCCTCAAGTGGGCAGTCATACCTCCCTATTGGTCGGCGGCCGAAAGTTCAAAGCAACCAACTGAAGACGAAGATAAATACATTTTGATTATTTGATTGGCCTTCCGTAGCACTTGATATTGCCTAGTCACCCTTAATTACGATCGATTATCTTTTATCGCTTTTATTTCAAAGTCTTTCGAGAATCACATCCCGAGATTGAAGCAGGCGGTGATAAAAGGCCGCGCATCATTAGTGACTATTCGCTATGGCAGCAGGGAGCGGATAGGGCAGTGACCATAACATAAAATTGTCAAGTGTATTATGATTTTGGGATACGGGAGATCGGACGCCATGAAATTCGACCGACTTGCAGACACATCGTCGGACCGCTCACTTTTCCAGCAATTTCCTAGCGCATCGCCATTCCGAACTGGACGCCGCCGCAATTTCTCAGCTAAGTACATTAAATTTCTGTTATTTATTTTACTCTTATAGTCTGCATATTGCATCTGTAAATATCACCAAATAGCCCTTTTAAGCATTACCATTTTAAAAATTTAAAAGAAAAAGAGAGAAAAAATATATATAAAAAAAACATGCAATCATGGGACACCTTCCTCAGGCTCCCACGATTGCTGAACAACTTCTAAATCTGCAACAATCCCTCACATATGAACACATGAAAAGGCAAGAACTTGAAGATAAATTATTGCATTCTGCACGCACCGAATCTGCACCGGCACCCAAGAAAATAAAATTAGCAGAAAAGCCTTCACTTTCAAGAATTTTGATGGCAGTAAAGATGCTAGCATGGTTCTAGCATGGGTTAGTCAGCTAGATGACTATTTTTCATGACGAAGACTTTCCCGAGCGTGAAATGGTAAAATGTGCATCAAATCATCTCACTAGCAATGCTGCATTGTGGTGGATCTCCACCAAACAGCATGGGAAAAGACCACATACTTGGCATGCATTTAAAAAAGTGTTTTTATTCCAATTTTTGCCCACACAGTACAAAGCTAAAGCATGATGTCAATGGGATTTAATTCGACAGGGTCAAAATGAAGAAGTACAGGTTACACTGATTGTTTTTGGAATTGTTTAATTCAATTGCAAGCTATTGAGTATGTTAATCGCAGGAAATTGAAGCGTAAATACATATCAGGCTTAGCCCTACAAATTGGTGCTGAGGTAGATATGTTTGAACCAAATTCTCTATCAAAGGCTATCAATTTGTCTCTTAATGCAAAAAAAGAAGAAAGGTGGACAACCCTCTCAGACTGACCAAATTGCTAAGACTAACGGTAACAAGAGACCTCCTTTTTCTACTAGCTTTGATAGAAACAAACATCAAAGCCGTACCTTTTTCAAGAGATGCAGATTTGACAATTCTCCTACAATTGCTCAACCTCATAGAAGCAACAACAACAACAACACGCAGCAACGAGGCAACCAAAATTCTTTCAATCAACATCCTACTCCAAATTCTAATGGTAACAAAAAGGTGAAGTGTTTTAAATGTTTTCAGTATGGTCACTATGTAGATAAGTGCCCAAATGGTCCTACTAACGGCAATGGTCAATCCAATGTCCACTCCAATAAGGTCAACAGAAATTCGATCAAAATCCGTTCAACAGCAACCGCCCCAATGGAGCTACTCTTAACCTCATCAAAGATGCTACTCCCGACGACAATGAAGTGGAAGCTAATTACAGTGAGGGATATGATCCTAATTATGATAACGATGACAACCCATCTTCAGGTACTCTTATATCTCCTCACACTTTGTTTAAAGTGCAAGTCTCTAGTAAGGGTGAAAGTGTCACCATTCTGTTAGATGATGGTAGTAGCCATGATTTCATTTCTACACGCTTGGCACAACAACTATCTCTCTTTGCAATCTCATCACCTCACAAAGTCAAAACTATTTTTAATAACCAATGTTTTAATTGTAAAACCAAAGTCCCTATTAAAGTTTGTATTGGTGAATTTACACAAGCACGTACATTTTTGCTGATAACACCACACATGATGAATTTCTCTCACAATTAAAGCTTGTTTCATGCATAAACTACCACTTGAAATTCCACCATCACGCCTAGAAGATTACAAAATAGACATTATATCGGGTAGTGAACCTCCTTGTAGAGCACCTTATCGTGTAAATCCAACCGCACACAAGGAGATACAAACTCCAATCCCTGATTTACTTGATCGAGGCCTAATCCAACCCAGTAGTTCACCATATGGAGCTCCAGTACTTCTTGTCAAGAAGAAAAATGGAACCTTTCGTATGTGTATCAACTACAGGGCTTTAAACAAGATCATCATTAAGAATAGGTTTCCTATTCCTAGAGTGGATGATCAATATGTTAGACAAATTGAAAGGGGCAAGCATCTTTAGCAAAATTGACCTTAAATCAGGGTATCACCAAGTCAAAATGTTTGAACATGATGTCTACAAAATTGCTTTTAGAACACAAACTGGACACTATGAATTTCTTGTCATGCCATTTGGTTTGACAAATGCACTAGCCAGATTCACACACATGATGAATAGAATTTTCATTAACCATCAAGATTTTGTAATTCTATTTTTTGATGACATTTTGGTATTCAGTAAATCTGAAGAAGTGCATAAAGAGCACTTAACACATGTATTTGTCTGCTTGCACAAAATCACTTGTATTTGAATTCTGAAAAGAGTTCAATTTTCCAATCTGAAATTGAATATTTTGGACACATTGTATCAGGTAAGGGAATACATATAGACCCCAAGAAAATTGAAGCCATTTAGTCATGGCTTAGACCCAAAAACTTGCATGAGCTACGTTCTTTTATTGGTCTTTATAGCTATTACATGAATTTTTTTCATAGCTTTGCTTACAAGTCACATTATTTGACTCTCTTGTTGAAGAAAAAAACACCTTATGAATGGATTGATTTACAAGAAAGCTCATTTAATGCAGTTAAACATGTTTTGACTAATGCACCTGTATTGCAATTGCCTGATTTTGAAAGACCATCCTTTATGGTAGCTGATGCTAGTGGAAAAGGTATTGGTGCAATCCTTATGCAAGATAACCATCCACTTGCTTTTGAAAGCCGTAAATTCAAACCTTCTAAAACAAAGTTGAGTACTTATGATAGTGTGACATTTCATGGCCTAGTAACTTGTGTGTAGAAGAAAATAGCATGACAATAGTGAGCATTTTATTAGAATAGATTCCTAATGAGCATAACAAGAGTGCTTCGGTGTAGAGAGCAACAAAAAGCATAACACCTAGTTAGATAGCATGAAAAATACTTCAAAAGAGAGAGAAATTAAGCTATTGACAACAATTGAGGACCGGATTTACATGGAGCCGGTCCCCCCTCCAAAAAGTTTTGTATTATAGGTTTCTCCCATCAAGAGAGACATTTTACAATACAATTCTTTGTGTTCTTTCAATACTAGCTAGTGCAATGAAGATGGAAGCTTCAAGCACTAAGCAAAACACTTATAAAACACAACATCAATTCCCTCATGGTCTTAGACCCAAGACCTCACACACCTTTGAAGATGGTGAGAGCTAGTGAGGTATGAGAGTAGATTGAGAGGAAGGAGTAGTCTTATGAGAAAGATGTACATCTCCTCACATAATCACTCATATTAGCATAGCATAGCTTAGTAATTAGCATGATAGAGGACATGAGCATGCATTGAAGCTTGGCTCTTGGTTGGATTTGCATCACAAAGCCAATAGTTGTTGGTGTAGGCCTCCCTTCTCACAAGCTTGGAGTAGGTGATAAGCTTTCCATTAAAGCTTGATAAGGAAATAGAGAGTCTTCTTGCCTCACACATGAGCTTGTGTGAGTGTGTTTGATAATAACTTGACAAATTCAGCCCCCTCTCTCTCTTGGTCGACCCCTCTTGGATTTTACTCATGCCAATGAAAATTTAGAGGCATAAGTGATAGCATTCTGACATGTGTCTCCCTTTACCCTTTTGTGAGATCTTTAGGTAACTAATTAATGCAACTAAACTCTCATTGGACCCCTTTGTCTTCTGGCCAATAGGAATCAGGCAAGCCATTGGGCCGTTGAATGCTCATTGGACCCCTTGGGAGGCTGTCCAATAGTCTTCTAGAGAGTTTAATTCTTATTGGTTTTTTTATTAAGTTTTTTTAAATGAATTAAACTAGCTTTATTCTAGAATAATTCTCATTGGTCCACCCTCATGGCCATCCAATAGGATTTGAGTGCACCTTGTGGGCATCTGGACTAGGGAGATGACATGTGTCCCTCATTCCCTTTGTGTAAAGGAAGCTTGTGAGTGTGTGCGTGTGTGTGTGTGTTTCTCTCTGACCCTCTACTTGCAAGGCTCGCCCCCTCCTTGTTAGGATTCATGAAGACTTTTGGTACACACACAAAGCATCCAATTTTTACTAAGCTTTGACCATTGGACACAAACTTTGAATTTTGGAACCTTAGCATTTTGGAAATCTTAATGGGCTGAACCTTAGGGTCCTTAAAGCCCATTGTTGCACATTGCTCTTTTGCAGATGTCCCCCCCTTTGGATCCCTATTGTGGACGGTCTGCCAACTTAACCAATGTTCTAGCTTTTTGTCCCCTGGCACTTCCCATTAAATGATCAGGTTAACATGAGAAAATCATTTAGGAGAATTAGATATTAGTTATTATGACATTACCTCTCTCTTGAAATCATAGTTGTCCTCGACTATGGTGTAGAGAAGATAAAGCCTATTCATTAGTCCTTTTTCTTGCGGGTAGAGGATCCCTATGTTACCCTACAACATCGTTCCAGAATGGATGACTAATCCATTTCGCGCTTGAGAGTCTAAGCTGCTGCAAGCATGTCTGCACATTAGTCCTATCTATCTTCCATAGTAGAGTGACAAGCTCTACTTGATGTTTGGGAGTCATCATCTCCGCAAACTTGATTATAAGCATCCATACTACTTCACATTTGTGCACAATAAAGAAAAAGAGTCTTATAAGACAGAATCTTTGTTCATTCTAAACGTTTGTACATTTGCTTACTCTAGGGAAGCATTATAAGTATTGACAAGGTTTAGGTTATCCTTTAATTGTATGCCTTGCATCCATCTAGCATCTTCAAAAGGATAATTCTTAACTTTAATAAGATATCGCCGTATAGTCTTACCGCCTCTTAATACCTTGTCTTCATGTCAGAGAATGGACTCGGGCTGTAGCACCTCTTCTTGGTCCTCGATCTCCGATGGGTCTTCAATAGTTGGTTCTTGAGGTGGATCTCCTTTGTAAGGCTTTAGTAGGCTCACAAGAAAAGCATTGTGTATGAGCCAATGGCTAGGCAACTTGAGTTGATAGGCCATCTCATTGATCGGCCTAAGAATCGCGGGAAGGGACCGTAGTACATTTTTGCTAACTTAGCATAGTACTTTTGGTGTCCCATAGGATTCTTGCCCGCCGTGTGCCTTAATCGAGACTTGGGAAATTTAAGTAAGACCCAATCATTTTTTTTAAAGTCTTGGCCTCTTCTATGCTTATCAGCAGCAACCTTTTGCCTTTGCTGTGAGATAGAGATAGCATCCTTAATCTTTTGGAAAGATTCTTGTATGTCTCGGCTATACTCATCTGCAGCGAAGATCTTCCTGTGTACTTTAAGTAGCAAGGGACTTTTTGATCTTTCCTCAATTACCTCGAAAGGTTCTTTTCTCGTGGAGGAATGTACAGTGTTATTGTAGGCATACTCCACTAAGGGTAACTACTTCTCCCATTGGGACCTTTGATCTACTTCCGTTACATAAGCTTTTAGTAGATCAAGAATTGTTAGGTTAGCTATTTCACTTTGGCCATCCGTTTGCGGGTGATAGGCCAAAGAGAAGGTTAGCCTTGTCCCTAAAGTCTCAAAGAGACCCTTCCAGAAATTACTGGTCATTCTAGGATCTCTATCCGACAGTATGGACATTGGCAATCCATGGTACTTGAAGATTTGTTAAATGAAGAGGGTTGTCATTTGATGGGCTTTGATAGTCTTTTTGACAGGTATAAAATGAGCTTGTTTATTGAACCTGTCTACTATCGTCCATATTCCCGTATTCCCATGGATAGACTTAGGCACTCCAAAGATAAAATCCATGGATATGCTCTCCCATGTTGAATTAGGGATTGGCAAAGGTTGAAGCAATCTAGGTTGCTACCCACTATCAAACTTCATCTTTTGGCATACCACACATTTTGAAACATACTCTTGTATGTTTGCTTTCATGGTAGGCCAATAGAAATATGTTTCGATCCCTTTTAGGGTAGACTGAATCCCTCTATGCCCCGCATAAGGAGGAGCATGAGATTCATACATTACTTTCTCACGTAGTGAGTTAGTAATGCAGAGTCTATTGACATAGAGAAGATAACCATATTGTAAAGTAAATGGTTCCTCTTTCTTCCCTAATGCAAGGGCTGAAATCACATCTCTGAAATTGGGATCAATAGCATACTCATCTATCATAGAAGATAGATCATTGTGAGTTGCTATGGAAACCGCATTCGCTCTCAGCCGTCTTGAGAGTGCATCGGCTACTTGATTATGCTTGCTAGCAACGTGAGCAACATGAAAATGAAATTGTGAAAGGAAATTTTCCCACCTCAATTGTTTTTCGGAGAGCTTGGTCTACGTCATCATGAAGTACTTAAGGCTTTGGTGATCCGTTGGCAGAATGAAAGGAGTCCCCAATAAATAGGACTTCCATGAGTTCAAGGCATGTAGAACTGCAAGGAGTTCCTTTTCATGTATGCCTAGAGCTTGCTCAACAGGGTCGAACCTTCAACTTTCATAGGCTATGGCATGCCCTTCTTGGAGCAAAACAGCTCCAAGGCTTGAGAGATCCGGCAGTATAAGCACAGGTTGAGAGATAAGCTTTTCAAAATCATTGTTCTCCTTGGCAGACCATGTATACCTAATGTTTTTCTTTGTTAGATCATGTAATGGTCCTGCAATTTGTGAGAACTTTTCTATGAAGCGTCTATAGTATGCACACATACCTATAAATCTTCTTAGTTCATGAAGATTCCTTGGTTTACGCCATCCTTTTATTACCTCTAGCTTTGATGGGTCCATTTGGATGCCATCTTGAGAGATAATGTGACCTAAATACTGAATCTCTTGTAAGAAAAACTCACTTTTCTTTTGATTAACATAAAGTTTATTCTCTCTTAAGACTTGAAATATTACTTGGAGGTGTTTCTTGTGTTCGTCTAATGAATTAGAGTAGATGATGCTATCATCAAAGAAAACACCAGTAAAAGTTCGGTGAGGCCTAAATAGCTTCTCCATCAAGCGGTTGAATGTGGTTGGTGCATTGGTCAATCCAAAAGGCATGGCAATGTATGCGTAGAGACCAAATGTAGTGCAAAATGCGGTCTTTACAATGTCTTGATCAACTATCCTTATTTGATGGTAGCCACTTTTTAGTTCAATCCTACTGAAGTAGGTCAATCCTTGTAGCTTATCAAATAGGTCTTCTACCTTGGAATGGGAAACCTATTTTTGATAGTGATCCTATTTAGTGCTCTATAGTTGACACACATACGATATGTGTCGTCTTTCTTTTGCACTAATAACAAGGTGAGCAAAATGGAGATGAGCTAGGCCTAACCACGCCCTTCTCAACTAACTCATGCACTTGACGCATGATCTCCTCTTGTTGAGCTTGAGAAACTCTATAAGGAGGTCTATCAGTTGGTGAACTTCCTGGAAGAAGTTCAATTGCATGGTCATCATTGCCTCATTTAGGAGGTAGTTCCCAAGGGATGTCGTCAATAAAGACATCTTGAAACCCCTTGAGAAAATTGGATAACTCTAATTCCTTGTGATTGTTTATATTTTCTTTTGCTAAAGCATTAGATTTATTCTAAGAATCTTTAAAAAAAATCATGTACACGACAATAGAGCTCTTTATTGACTTATTGAAAGCTTGCATATGTACAATGGGTATGGTGTTACCCATTTCCTTAGCATCTATGTACATTTCTTTTTCCTTGTACCTAAAGTAGATTTTCCTTTCAGGGAATTTAATGTTGGCAGCCATGCGATCAAATCATGGTGCCCCTTGGATTACATCCTCATGCTTGAGAGGAGAGATAAAGAAGTCCTCTTTGTCCACATAGCTTTGGACATGGAGCCTCAATTTCCCGATTAAGGGAGTGACTGAAGCTTCTTGCCCCTTGAAAGCACCATTTGTGGGTAGGACATCTCCCATCTCATAGGCTTGGATGCCTAGCTTGGTGGCCAACTCTGTGGATATGAAATTGTGAGTAGAGCCAGGGTCAAAGAGAATAAAATCATCATGTTCTCTTACCTTTCCCCAAGCATGGCATAGAGGAGATCCTTTGTGGTGAGCTTCCTCTTCTTGGATGTCAACCAAGGTTGCTCTAGGAGGCTCATGGCGGGTGTTCTTTTGGTGGAGAAAGTGAAAGGCTCAAACTTAAGTTCGAGCCTCATGCTCTTTCTAACTTTGGACAAGATGGAGTCTCAAATTTTTACCTATAAATTAGGAGCAAGGCAGAGGCTTGAACTTAAGTTCGAGCCTCATGTCCCTTACATACCTGGAACAAGGCGATTGCTTGAACTCAAATTTGAGCTTCATGCTTCTTACATACCTAGAGTATGAGCAAGAACTTAAGTTTGAGCCACATATATTTACCTATGGGTTTGGAACAAGGTAGAGCCTCAAACTCTTCACACTCCTTACATCCTAGGGGGCATAGCTACAAGAGTTTGAACTCCAGTCTTGATTTAGGTATTAAAGGGACATAAAGCTCAACATAATTTTGAACCTCATGTTCTTATATACCTAGATCAAGGTGGAGGGTTGAACTTACCCATTCGCTACCTAGACCAAGTCAAAGAGTTTCAGCCTTGTGTTGCTTCATATGTACTTAGAACAGGGTTGATCCCTGAGTCATGTTCCTTACATACCTATAGCAAGGTGGATGCTCCTTACATACCTATAGCAAGATGGAGGATCAAATTTTGAGTGTGATCATCATGTCCTATTGGTACCTTGAGCATGGTGGTAGTTGTAGACTCATGCCACTTATGTACCCGCAATAATCATGTAACAAGAGGTGAAGTTAGCTTACACAAAGGGGCATGGAATGGGGACACATAAGGGGCATGAGGCTCAAGCACAATGCCTAGCAAGAGGTTATAAAAGTTAATAGTAATCATTGACCTTCTTGCCCTTTTTATCAAAAAATGGATAGTTTGAGACGCATGCCCACTATATACCCAAACAGTCTTTGTATTTACTAGGAAGCAGCAACACCAAATGAGGGTTGAACTTAACTTTGAGACCCCTATTCATGTACTTGTGCCTCTTTTTTATATGGCAGAAAGGCTCCACAAAAACAACCATCAGGTCAAACTTAATAAAAAAGACTCCAATTTTAAATATCGTTTTAAAAAATGGGACTCGAATAATTCTCAAAATTCCTAAATGTGTTTTTAGAAGGGAATCCGTGATGGGAGATTGTTTGACAAGTGGAGTGAATAGGTTGGAATTATGCTTCTTGGAGACAACAAAGCCAGGTAATAGTATTAATGTGAAAGTATTTGCATATGTACAAGGCTCAAGACAAGCATGGAAATAATAACAAAAGAAAAGATCTTTTGCACAAAGAAATGCAGTGCTGGGAGTTTCTTCAACTCTTGAAGACCAAGTTGGAGCTCTTTATCACTCATAACTATGTGGCTCGATGGCAAGCACAACAATTCAAGGATTGCCTTCTTTGGTTTTTGGACGATGTTGTCATGTCAGTTGTTGATTTTGCAAAGAATTATGCCTTCAAGGAACAAAATGAGATTCACTCATGCATTGGCATTCCAACCAAATAACCATTTTTGTACACATAACGTACTACCACAGGGCAAGGGAGGTAGTCAAAACCATCATCTTCTTCATATCAGATGACAAGGTGTATGACACATTGTTCCTGCAACACTGCTTCATGCTACACCATGATTGGTTACAACAAGAGGGTGTCACTCCTAAGCAACATTGGGTGTGGGCTGATGGTGCGGCCTCACTGTTTGAGGGAGCCATGCCTTTTTACTTTGTTGCAAGATATGGTGGACTCACAGAGATAGGGATGAGCTGGTTCATCTTTGGATCAGGGCACGACAAGGGAGAGCATGATGGTGTAGCAGCAGTTGTGAAAAGAACCTTGACCCATGAACAACTAAAACCTAATGGAGCTATTTTGCGGTGTGCAGCTAATGTGGTTGCTTATTGCCAAGCCAACCTATCGCAGGGAGCACCTTCACACTATCCTTCAAAAGAAAGGGAATGTGCCAGTGTGTTCTAAGAGGTTAAAAAGGGGAAGTGAACAGGGAGGTAAAGTGGAATTGTGCCAGTGTGGCAGAAACTCATTCTCTGCATGCTTTTCATGGTCACAACCCTGGGGATCCAACCACCCTTGCAACAAGAGCCTTGGCATGCTTCTGTGATGTACGCATGCACGGAAGATGGAATTGTTGCGTCAATAAATATCACATGTAGCCTTGGCATTATCATACTCTACTGCCATTACCTGATGAGGTTGTGTCAAATTTTGAGCCGGAAGATGAAGTAGCCGCCTATGATGACTTCACGTACGAAGGTCATCATGATGTGTTGAGTAGTTCTCTATGTGCTGGCGACACATTCGGTGTAAATCCAGATGTGGATTTCTACCTGGTCAAGTGTGTTGTAGCAAAGGAGAAGGTGGAGAAGGGGTACCTCGATGAGTGGGGCAATGCAATTGATAGAGGCTCATATATTGTGCAAGGTCTGTATTACGAGCAATTGGATGCATACACCTTCAAGCTAGACCACAAGTAGCCCATCGTCCATGTACTTTCACATCTGGTACGATGTATCAAAATACCCATGGAGCACGTCCCGAGGAGATGGAAGGTGTACACTATCAACCCAGAAAGCTATGAAGCAATCTATAATAGCACGCCCTTCAGCTTTTAAGTTGTAATCAATGCATCTTCAATATACTTCTTGCTCGGAGATAATGCAGTTTTATCAAAAACTTGGGTATCTTCTATCTCTTGTATGCTTTGTGTATACATGGCTTTGGTGTCTATCACAGAGGGGTCTCAGTTTAAGAGAGATCATTTGTACAACCTATCTCATTAAACCTAGAGTATCTAAGCTCATCAAGAAAACATAGAACTCTAGAGAGGTGATCAAACAAGCTCAAACTCGGCCTCCTTTGGTGTCTTACAATTTACAGTTTTTACAACAGGACTCAATATGGTTTGAGCAGGTAGCCCACAAATATAAATGGAAGCTATAAAAGAAGGCACACCCAGCTTATAAGAAAGGCATCAGGGTTTGGAAAGATGTGTACAAAGAAGGTCAGTGGCTTGCGCACTATGACAATAAGAAGGTATGCTAATTGTGTTCTCTAGGTATGCTAGTTAGCATAAATGGTATGCTAATTAGCATACTGTTTATGCTAGTTAGCATAAACAATGTACTAATTAGGATACCTTTTACTAGTTTTCAAGGAGAAGAGATGGCAGCCTGTATACTATGTATGCTAATGCTAATTAAAGCATATTTTTTATGTTGATTAACATAAACTTATATATGCTAGTTAGCATAAACAATATGCTAACTAGCATAACTTTGCTGGTTTTCAAGGAGATGAGATGGCAGCTTTCTGTATACTGTGTATGTTGATTAGTATACTATGTTGTGAGTGGAATGCTAATTAGCATATTGTTTATGCCATCTGGCATAAACAGTATGCTAATTAGCATACCTTTACTGGTTTAGGGGAGAAGAGATGGTAGCTTTCTATATACTGTGTATGCTAATTAGCATACCTTTGTTGGTTTCAAGGAGAAGAGATGGCAGCTTTCAGTTCACTGTGTATTCTAATTAGCATACTATTTATGCCAATTGTCATAAACAGTATGCTAATTAGCATACCTTTGCTCGTTTTAAGGAGAAGAGATGAAAACTTTTTTTATACTGTGTGTTCTAGCATAATATGCTCTAAGTGAAAGTTAGCACAAACAGAAATGCACAATATGATAATTGAAGGTATGATAATTAGCATAATGTTTATGCCAACTTGTTTATTCCAATTGGCATAAACAGTATGCTAATAAGCATATCTTTATTGGTTTTAAGGAGAAGAGATGACAGGTCTCTGCATCCTGTGTATGCTAATTAGCATATTGTTTATGCCACTTGGCATTCTATGGGTATTCTAATTAGCATAAGTAATTGGCATAAATAGTATGTTAATTAACATAGTTTTGCTGGTTTCAAGGAGAAGGGATAACAGCTTTCTGTATACTGTGTATGCTAATTAGCATACTATACTTACTGGAATTTAGCACAAACAAAAATTTACAGTTGCCAATTGAAGGTATGCTAATTAGCATATTGTCTATGCTAGTAGGCATAGACAGTATGCTAATTAGCATACCTTTGCTGGTTTTAAGGAGAAGAGATAACAGCTCTCTGTACATTGCGTATTCTATAAGCATACCATGTATTCTAACTAGCATAATGTATGCTTGTTTCAAGAAGGGATGGCAACTTTCTATGTACTGTGTATGCTAATTAGCATAGTATGCTGTGAGTGGAAGTTAGCAAAAACAAAAATCCACAGTATGCTAATTGAAGGAATGCTAATTAGCATACACATATTTAGGAAAATAGGGAAAAATTCACACATTTGGGACGATTCTTTGTGTCTCATGGACTTGAGGTAAGGTTGTATTGACTACTAGGTTGTTGCACATATGAAAACTGAGATACAATGTTTAGTGGATGCTTATGAGTCTGCAAGATCCAATATGGTCCGTTTTCAACAACCATACTATACACTAGAGTGTTTTTTCACATGTTAGTTTACAAATACACACACACTCACATGCACGTGCACACACACACACACACACACACACACACACATGCTCATGCACCCAAAACAAAATTTTCTTCCCACACATGCTTCATTTGATAAAACAATTAAAATGTAAGTTTCAAGAAAAACTTGGGTGACTAAAGTGAAAAAAAACAACATAATATTGAATAAGATTTCTTGAATATTACAAAGGTGGGATGCCATTATCAATGTTGATAATGACCCTAGCTATGGGTGGACTAATTGGAACCATTGCTAGAAGATTACAAAGGTGAAAGGCCAATGCTAAGCAATCATTCCTCTTCATTTGCATTGGCATTTGATGGTGCCTCATGTTCATCAAGTTTCAACTGACTAGGCTTTGGCCTTGAGGATTATTGCCTTTGGAATCTTGATTTTTTCAGGAATTCGTATGCCCTTGGGCTTCCATGCCCAAATGATGCAGCTAGTGTCTTCCCAGCGTTGAGGATCATTGATGTTCTCTCTCCAATACTTGTTCTAACAATCCTTGTAAACCTCTACATCACTTGCATTCTTCTTCTTTGAAATTGGTGCCTAGTATTGTATCTTCAATTGAAGATAGGTTTCCAAGTCATTGTTCTGATCAATACCTGTTGCTGCCACTCCTAACCAAATTGGGTAATTTTCACCACAAGGTTGCACAAGTACAAAGTCTCCCTTTGCCACATCAAGAGTTGGGTTGAAATCCTCAGCAGGTCTGCTCCGCATTGGACCACAATACTGGCCCTCGATTATGTCAAGTGCTTCATCTAGACCATCTTCCAATGGAACTTCAAGAGGATGATCTTGTTCACGTATAATCCTTGGCCAGAAGTCATCAAATAAAGTGTTTTCACTTTGTCCAAGGTTTTGCATAGTTTGCATGAGATTCTCCCAGTACATAAGAACTGGGTTGATCCACCTAGCATACTCACTTTCATCTCCTTTCTCTTGCAAGTGATCTTTCCACCAACTAACATACTTCTTTAATCCTTCCATAACTTTCTCACTATCTTTAACATACTCAAAGGGTGGTAATACTTTTGGAACACCTTCAGGAAGCTTGGATCCTCCTTTGTCATTTCTCTTCCATAACTCTATACCATTTTCGGGTAACCAATCCACATTTTTAGGGTGTACTTTGTACTGAATCAAAGGTATTCCATCACTCATATAGAACCTAAATTGCAATGGCTTTGAATGACCCACTAATCTATCTGCTCCACCATGTAAGAACCCTTTTACAAATCCTTTAAAGTCTTCCACCTTTTGTAGGACAAAAGGTGCTGGATGCATGCTAACACACTCACTGAAGATCTTCATCAAATGTGGAAATGTAAAAATGTCTTATTTTCCAAGGTTCTCAGAAAAGCGACTGAACAATGCATTAATGTCTTCATGAGTGTGACCAACCATAATAAATCCAAGCTGTCAAATACTCCTCGTGAAACCAACAATGATAGGTATGCAAACACATATCGATTCTTATTTTCTGAACCACAATTGTCAAGTTGCAACAACAATGTTCTTGGCAACCTCTTGAGCCCAAATACATTGCCATCCTCCTGTACATGTGCAGTAGTAGAAAATATTGATTGCATCCTTGGACAATCATTTCCCTGTCTAGAAGAAAAATTCTTAGTGTCCACATTCACATTTGTGATTAGATTAGTCTCTACCTCTTCATTCTGAGCACTCTGTTCCTTGCAGTACTGGTTTTTCTCCTTAAGCACTTTCATATGGTGATAGAGAGAAGCTATAGACAAAACACAATCAAAAAGATTTGTTCGTGGTTGTACACTTGAGTTTTCTAAGCTCAAGTCACCAAACATATGTTTATCTCTTCTTTCTAAGTTTCTTAGACATTTTGAGAGAGATTCAATTGTGAAGTTGGGATCACTCGGCCATAATCCCAATGCAAAGTGACCATAAGCTGTTTGTCCATGTCCATGAGTGACCATTCCTGTCAAGGATACTGGAAGCCTCTCAGCTCCATTGAGAGATTTTGGAACTGGTTTAATTTGTGGTATAGCAGTCTTCCTTTGGTCCATCTTGTCATGTATAATGCACAAGAACTTGGTTGGATTCATTTTTGAAGAGCTCCTCCAAGCAGAGTACAGATTTCTACAGCTTATTTTCTGCAACATGCGTGCTCTCCTCTGTGCCATGTATTTAGCACGCTCCACCTGATTTTTTGTAGACTCCAGCTTGACCTTTATTGATGTGCAAATGTCACATTTAGAGAATGTGCTTGATTTTGATAAAGTGACTGTCTTGAAGACTGTGTTCCAAAACCTTGAGAATGTTGGCTGTGACAACGTTTTGTATTCCATTGTGACAAGTGTGTCGTTTACTTCCCGCAAAATGTCCACTTGTTTGTACATCATTGGTAGAACACGTTGAGTTTCTCGAGTGCCATGCATGGTTGTCCTTGAATTATGTGGAATTTGATGTGTATTATTATCTATAAAGCCCTTTATGAGTGCTTTTGCCATCTCAACATGTGTCAAACTCTTCCTTATTATTCCAGTGTTTCCATGATTGCCATCGCATACTCCATCCAAGAATTTTTTACGCAGCCTGTTATGAGAACCCTAGGAGCTAGAGACTTGGATCCACCTCCCAACCGCCCATACTTATAGGCTCTTAGCCCTAGGATCCCCTGTCCACACTGCTAGCTGGCCAGTGGCCGGGGTCCGTGACCCCCCCTTAGGGTAGGGCCCTGCCCGTAGGACCCGTGTCCTGACATTACTCCCCCCTTTGGAAGAGTTTTCGTCCTCGAAAACACAAGTGGTGGTACTTCATAAGAACACTAATGTTTTCCACCGTGGCATCCCTCATGGATGCAACGTTTTGTTGAATCGGAACCCGGTTCATTGTGAGGTTCAATGAAATCAAGAATAACATCTTGATTTTCCACATTGTTGTCCTTGTACAACCGTCTTGGTTAGTCGACCCATAATCAAAAGAGCGTGAAGGCTCCATTTATTACTCACTTGAGAATGCTAAATGAGTTATCACAACGTCGAGGTGTTTAAATGCATACCCAGGTTTCAGACTTTTTGAAGGTACTGGAATGTGCAATATAACCTCGGCTCATCTTTCCATGAAAGTACTATGCTGACATACTCGTCAGCAGCAACCAAGTCCTTGAATTGCGATGGTTTCTTGCCAATAGTCAACCTCATCCAAACTGATGATTAAGGTTGATAACTTGAGAATAACAGGCAGAGACTAGAACTAGCCGTAACATGCCTTTCATCATATGAAGCAAACTCCAAACCAGAAAGGTAACCGATCTAGTTGTTTCACTTCTTGCTAACATATGCACTTAGCATATCCTTTAGCGTGATTTACTAATGTATGCACTTTGGATATCCTTTAGTACTAAATAGAATGCTTGTAAGCTGCCCATCCTACGTGGGATGAATAGCAACAGTAAGAGTGAGGTGCTTTCCCCCAACCACTTACAGACAGTCGCCCACGACTGACGACAAACTATGACTCATAACACTAGGGCCCAGAACACCTAGTGCGCATGCATTTAACACAAACATATCCGAACCGCAATTCCATGATGATAATTTCCATGGTACGTACGTGAAAGTCTTGCAAACAAATTGGACCATAATAGAATGTGACCACCCGATCACACCTAGGTACCAACCATGAGACATTCTCATGAATATAGCATATTTTGCAAAAAAAATTGGACCATAATAGAATGTGACAACCCAATCACACCTAGGTACCAACCATGAGACATTCTCATGTACATAGCATACTTAGCTATATGTAGAAACGACCCTCTGTTAAGGTGGTTTCACAGCACTTGTAATCGTAACAAGTTTGTACTTAGTACCCGACAATTTCTGGCCACTGAAATTGCTCCTGATACTGTGTGCTTAAAATGGTCGAACCAATGGATGCAACCAGCACCTAGGGACTTCGTCGCGACACATTGGTAAAAAGTTGGCGCCAGTGTCAGTCCAAGAGACTCATATTCTCCACATGTGGAATATGTCTCAAACAAGGATATCAAGAAAAGCGACATCCATCAAGTACGAGCCGGTACTTGTGTGTGGAGGTAACTGCAAACACTCCGCGACAAGAGTGAGAGGGACCCTCATTATCATGCTCCACACTGGCTAAACTGAACTCCTTGAGTTCCTAGACCATGTTGTATCCCATGTGACAACATGTGCCAAATCGAACCCTACAACTAGGTTCATAACAGCATAAGGTATAGTGGACGCTACGGTCCGAAATACGATGTTCCAACATGCCCTTGGCATGGCTTTGAAACATTCAAGCGTAGTTATACGACTTGTAGTGGAAATCGTGGGTGTTGCCTGCGCAATCCAACCCCTTTGGTTAACATCTACGTAGTCAAACCCCTTGGTAAGACCCTCTGTAGAAATTGCTCAACTAGCAGGCAACGGTAATCAACATAGTTAACCGTGTACATAATGATTGGAATCAATGCAAAAAGTTGAATTTGTCCGCTACCGTGTGGTAGATTGCGGAATTCTTTCCTTGAAAGTTTAACTGGGAGAGATCAAACTATGATCCTCAATGCCTAGGGGGTGATTTAGCAGTCACCCTCCGGGCCGTACCCCAAACAATATGTCCATAGACACTCCGTAGTGCTATAGAGAGAGCAGGGAATCCACACAAGTGAACTACCTAGCTCTTATGGACAGCCATGCTGTCGCAACTGATTGCTGCATATATACTTCCTTGTAGAGGTCAGCTGCTGTGAGTTGAAAATTATCAAAAAACTTGACTTGAGTGTCGCACTGAAAACATGTAGTGCAAAAATGACACCCTAAACATCCGTAATGGACAAGAGTCTTGCTTTTCCATTAAGGTCGATGTGTACTTCCCCGGGTAGATTTGTTCGATCTTGAAAACAAGCACCCAAAGAATGCCAATAGTGGGGTCTTACCCTTAGCCTGACAATGGCTCTTAGCCTGTGTGGCTCATAGCCCTTGTGCAAATTAGTGTCAATGGACGAACCGATGAAGACTAATTTGAGTAGCATCTTAGCCACGTGCTAGCTGAGAGTTAGAGCACCTTGGCTCAGGCTGACTCACGAGCAAAACACGTATCAAAAGGTTCTTAGAAGATTTTCATTATTCCCTTAACGAGAGAGAACGAGAGAGAAGAAGAGCATGCTAGGATGCGGAACTTTCCTTGAACGACTATGACGTGTATAGTTGATTGCCATGCTCGTGTGCATCTTATGCCTAACGTGCAGCGTATCCTATAAGCATGCAACAAGTTTTTGCTATGACTCTCTCATTGAGAGAGGTAACAGAAAAACACAACCACATCTTGATCTACCTGCCTTGCAGGGTCGTGATTGTATGAAAATGACTTAGCATTGGCACTTTGCCTGTGAAATAAGTCCTAGATTTAGGTTCCTTTTAGTACTATGGGGTGTTGATAGCAACCAACCATCAGGTTCAACAATCCATCACTTAGTCATTCCTTGACAGAGGTGCGAGTTTGATAGCGGAAGCATAATGCATAAAGTGGTGGAATCCATGCCACCTGCTTAGCATGCCATGCATGAAAAAACATAAGCCCGTGGCTACTATAACGATCTCAAGCGTGAGAACCGAAACCATAAGTGCCTTGCACAGAATAAACTGGTAGGGATTCTGTGAGCTGACATTCCCTATTTTGCCAGTTCCCCAAACTTGTGTGCCAAAGCCCTTGATTCCAAATCAATGGCAATATCTCAGCACAAGGGAGAAGCCGTGCTTCATGTAAAATTACCAAAGCACTTTGCTTTGCACAATGACAGTAATTGCCAAGTAAAGTGTAAACATGGAAAAAAAAACAAGAAAAACGTAAACTTGGCTAACCTGGTAGTTGTTGCTGCAACCGGTTGTTATGAGATTCCAAAGGAAAAGCTCGCGTAAAGGTGGCTCATAGCCAAATCGGCCGTGCGAGAAAGAGTTGCACATATGGATATACGCCCTCTTGTATCATATACATCCATCGTATACGGAATGAAATAATCTGCAAACCGTTTGCCAAAGCCTTCCCAAGTTTATATGCTCATAGCATATGCCAAACGTGGTGAGTCACTATGGAAGATGCATAAATAGAAGCCTTGCTTCACCTAAATCTCGTACTGCTAATAGCCAACGGATGTGGCTGCAAATAGCATGACAAAAAGAATCGACCTTGTCGAGCAATTTCAAGTGAAATTAACCAGTATTGAAGCATCCTATGTTGATTTGTAGAAACATTGACAAAGAGTCGGCCATGCCGAGCAGCTGGCTGCCTTCAACAAGTCCACTAATAGGCCATGTCTATCTCCTTGACATACTGAAAAATTGACCCTTGGTCTTGCCTTGGAAGCAAAATGTAACCTGTGATGAGCGTGCTCTATCAAGGTACTCAGGAGAATGTTTGGCTGCATTGCCAACAAATGCTATTAGCAACAGATGTCATAGAAAAGAGAGTCGACCTTGTTGATCATGCACGAAAAATTGACCGTTGCTTCAATTCAAGGCGGTATAGACTCAAGCCCTGCGTGAGGCCAATACACCCCTTGGGCGGCAATCACTGCATAAATTGTCATTCGCAAACCCAACAAAGTGCAAATGATTACAAAACCGAATCAAAAAATTACTGGATACCTTATCAATTACTCGAATCAACATGCCAGGTTGTCGATATCATGTGTTTCAACTGTTGTGTAGAGCGCTTCCCAAAATCGAGGAGCTTCCTTGGCACATAACTTGAACCAGACTTTCTGATTTCATGCTCTTGGCGTCGTTAACGGAAGGCTTCTGCTGATAAGCACGGCTTTGTTGGCATCGAACCAAATTGGCTTATGTCAACGTTTGGTTTCGAAGGCCTTCGATGCCCGATGCACAAGAAAATGGACATAATGACCATGGGCCTGATAATCATTGCTTGTCCGTAGCCGAGGTCAACCATGTCCTTCGAAGTTACTTGCCGGCTCCAAGTGCCTTGCCGGTGATCTTGCAAACGACATTGCATGTATGCAAACCGTGACCATATCATCTGGCGTCACCCAATTGGTACCAGACTTGGTACTGCTTGAATCTAGAAATCTGTCGGACTCCCCATATCGCTTCTTATCTAATCCCCAACATTCTATCCTTGCAAAATCTGTTGCTATGCCGATTCTGGATGCATATGGCACCTTGCCAAATTTACCCAGGTTATGGCACCTTGCTGAATTTTCTGCAGAAATTGGCCCTATCCGGTTATGGCACCTTGCTGAATTTGTTGCAGAAATTGGCCCTATCTGGTTATGGCACCTTGCTGAATTTGTTGCAAAAATTGGCCCTATCGGATGACCTGCCATGGGATAGGCCTTTAAGATGACCTTAGGGCACCCTTGGGGCGCCCAACACTTGGAAATTTTTTTTTTAAAAATACCCAAAAACGCCATGGCGGCGTCTGCTGCATGCGCCGAGGAGCAGGGAAGCAACAGAATCAGCGACGGTGCTCAGACGGGGTCATCGAAGAAGCGAATATTGCTAGTTTTCTTGCTGTGCATCCATCAAGCCTAACCTCCGCCAATTCTGTGCACATCAACCTCGCATACTTCCCCCCGCCAAGGGTTGTATCCCGCGGTGTTCTCCGACCATTATACCTCCCCGCCCTGCAAGGATAGTTGCCCACACTGTGTGTCGGGTTCTTGAGCACGCCCCATGAAACTCGGGTTATTCCTGCCACTCCGCCCTTGGCTGGCCCTTTCATGCACGCCGTCATGGAAACGAGAGAGAGAGAGAGAGAGAGAGAGAGAGAGAGAGAGAGAGAGAGAGAGAGAGAGAGAGAGAGAGAGAGAGAGAGAGAGAGAGAGAGAGAGAGAGAGAGAGAGAGAGAGAGAGAGAGAGAGAGAGAGAGAGAGAGAGAGAGAGAGAGCATGCAAAGCCATGCGTGACCGCATACCCTTCTCCTTCCCTCCTCCATAGCTTCTCCCTTCCCCCTGGCTCTGATACCAATATGAGAACCCTAGGAGCTAGAGACTTGGATCCACCTCCCAACCGCCCTAGGATCCCCTGTCCACACTGCTAGCTGGCCAGTGGCTGGGGTCCGTGACCCCCCCTTAGGGTAGGGCCCTGCCCGTAGGACCCGTGTCCTGACACCTGTAAAATGTTGACTTTCCTATTCCATGCATTACATACCATGCTTTACTACATACCTTCTTTCCATCAAAAGTAAACTCAAAGCATTCCTCTTCTTGATCTTTTCTATGAGCCATGCTCATACAATCCAATACAAATGTGCATCGGCTAGTGTAGCTTTGTCCCCAAAAGTTTGCCCCTGCTTGCATGATTTTGGATCTGTTTCCAATCTGGCAGCATCGCATCTCACAACAATCAATTCTTGCAACTTTGTGAATGTTTGAAACATCACATTGTTTGTTGAAAGCATGAGCATTACCTTTTTTTTTTCTAGGCCTAACTATATGTACATAACTCCTTTTCTTACATGTCCCATCTCTTATATCATAGTCACTGGCAATGGCATCTTGCTCTCTATCATTTTGAGTATGAAGAAGAAGACCTAGTTCTGTACTGGTGATACCTTCTTCAAAACTAGTTTCAGTGTTTTTATCTATGCCATCATCCTCATACTCATCACTGGAAGCATATAAGCTGTCAAGGGAATCTCCCGTTTCTTCCATGAGGAAATCTTGAATACCCTCAATGGCAAAAGAAGATCCAGTGTCTTTGATCAAGGGCTCACCATTCTCAAATGGGAGCTGCCTAATAGGCCAGCTTACCAAATTCAAACTTGAGATATCACTTTGATGTGGATGAATCGACCCTTCCACAATGACACCCAAGCTACTCTCTCCTAGTTCAGTACAGTTTATAGCCTCATATGGGTAGACTAGCAATACCTCTCCATTACCAAGTTTTGTAGATCTATTTTCAGCCCAAAGGATGACTCTTTTCTCTTTCCAACTCACTCTATCTATCAAGACATCTTCTTGACCAACAAGAAAATCCTCATCTATTGTGTGAGATTTTCCTCTGTCCATAACAATATTATTCAATGGCCATTTGATGATGCTTCCAGGTGCTTGAGACATGGTTCTTGCATCCATTGTGACGAATGGAATCAAGAAGGTGTCATCAAAACTTTCTAGTACATGTATCACCACACATGTTGTGCCAATCAATTCAAAACCACAACGTTGAGATGCATCAGTGGAATGAATAACCCCATGAGCTTTCCTTGTGGAACCATCAACAAGAAACACTGAATCGCCTTGTTTTGGACCCTGCAATTTTTGAGAAAATCAAGAGATATCAGTAAAATTGTATCTCTGAACATATAACTCAAAATTTAATGCATTCCCAAGATACACTCACAATTTTGGCAAAATCTTGCATCCCATTCAATAAAGAAAATCGACACTGAGTCAATCCATGGAGGATGGTAGGAGGCTCGAGCTCAAGTTTGAGCCTGTATGTACCTTCATTTAGGCTCCATCTATGCTCCGGCATTGTAACTTAGGCACCATCTTGGACCTATTTTCAACTTTAGATTTCTAGCACTTAGATGTACATTTAGGCTCAAACTTGAGCTCGAGCCTCCTATCATCCCCAATGGTTGATACAATATAACTCGAGATCCATCTTGTAACTCTTGTGAGCTATATATTTCTAGAACTTGGATGTGCATAAAGGCTCCATCCTCCTATCAAATTCCATGGGTGCCTCTGCAATGTAACATAATCCCTATCTTGCAACTCTTGTCAGCTTTAGATTTCTAGCACTTGGATCTAGAAATATATATCTTAAAATAGTTGCAAGATGGATCTCAAGCTATATTGAGTCAACCCACGCAGGACGGTAGGAGGCTCAAGCTCAAGTTTAATCCTAGATGTATATCTAAGTGCTATAAATACCTAGATAAAAAGAGTTTCACAAAGCCAAAGTTTCATACAGGCAAGCATGGAATTTTGTAGGTGGCTCGATCTCAAGTTTGAGGCTAAATGTACATCCAAGTGCTAGAAATCTATACTTGTCACACGGGTTGCAAGATGGAGCCCAAGTTACATGGAGGCACCCATGGAATTTGGTAGAAGGCTCAAACTCAAGTTTGAGCATAGATTCACATTCAAGTGTTAGAAATCTACGAGTAACAAGAGGTGTGAGAAAAAACCCAAACTATGTTGAAGTAGCCTTGAATTTGGAAGAAGACTCAAATTGAAGTTTGAGGTACATTATACATCTAAAGATTTGTAAGGTGGATCCAAGGTAATGATGAGCTTTACATCAAACCTAAGTTTCCTTGAATGACCTATCAAAAGAGTCGGAGCTTACAAGAAGGTGAGGCTTCAAAGTAGTTGCATGAGTGGCTCAAACTTAAGTTCGAGCCTAGTTAGTCATATAGTTTTCTGTTAGGATAGGACATTAGTTTGAGTATAGGTGGCCTTGGAGATTATGCTATGACAATTGAACCTTGATGGACATTCAAAATACAATGAGGTTTTTTCTTAGTTGTTTATGTGTAAATTGATTCTTGGTGATTATAGTCATGGTGTTTTACGTGTTGTAGCAGGAAAATTTTACATGCAAAAAGGCGCCACAAAATCGGTTAAGAAAGAGGATTGGTGGAGGCGGGTCCCTCACTCATTGATCCTAAGAGGTTTTAGACAAGGAAAGTCAAAACTATGTCCAACTTGTGAGTATTATTTTCCCAAAACTCTCCAAAAACTAGTTCTAGACACCCCTAACTTCGTCGAATTTTTTGACCCCTTAAATGTCGTTTTTTTTTTAACAACAGGTTTTATGAACAGGGTTTGTTCAGAAAAGCGTAGAGCCACTCTCAAGCTACAGCTCATAAAAAAAAATTTGCAATCAGACTTCGTATGTGAAAGTTATGCCGATTTTCGTGAAAAGTTTTTTTTTCACTTCTTTTAACCATCATGAAAACCATTAGTTTTGGTCCACACATGTGAGTTTGCTAATCTAACCTTGGTAGGGTTGGTGGAAAAATCTATTAAATACTTTTTAATGCTTTTGAAACTTTCTATATTATAATAGGTTTGAATTTTTCTACAGACAGTGACGAATTTGACGACGGCCCGACAGGTGAGATTCTTTACTCCCGCATCTCCTTGCCCTCTGCACATCTTCTCGCGGCCCCACAAGGCTTTTTTTCACACCTCTATATTAATTCTCTCTCTTTCTCTCTCTCTCTCTCTCTTTCTCTTCTACATTAAAACCTAGGGCAGTCACTTATCAAAAGATCCCTATATCACGTGCGTTCAAGAGGTAATTAATAATACCCCAATATACATACTATACTTACACTATGAATACATTTTGGTCTTTTAATAATCCTCTCCGGTTAACTCACGTGATACCATACACATTCTAAAAAGTGACCGCCCCGGGATTAAAACAGGGTTTGGATTTTTGTGTAGACTGTGAAAAAACCGACGAGCGACGATGTGACAGGTACGGTTCTTTACTTTCCCATCTCCCTCACGTCTATGAATCTATTTGCAGTCCCAAAACGCTCCACATTAACTCTTTCTGTGTGTGTGTGTGTGTGTGTGTGTGTGTCCGCATGTCTTTCTCTTTTTGATTGCAGGTGAAGATCTGATATAGCAATGGAGTCTAGATTTGAAATTTGAATTTCAAATTCGAAAGGCTTATCGAGGTGCACCTCTTTGGCTCTCTCTCTCTCGTGTGTGTGTGTGTGTGTGTGTGTGTGTGTGTGTGTGATATCTTCTTCTACTCTTTCTATGTAATTACCCTCAGCTCCTCTTAATCACTCCCTAATCTCTTCTAATCTCTCTGTGTAATCTCCCTTGCCTCCTCTTGATCACTCCCTAATATCTTCTAATCTCTCTGTGTAATCTCCCTTGCCTCCTCTTAATCACTCCCTCCGTTCCACTTAATCTCTCCTAAACCTGCATCAATCAAAAGTTCATTCTACTAACCATTGTAACTTGTCTTCTGAGATTACATTCACAGGTGCTAAACTTCTACTCTCCTCTCATATATTAATTTTTTCCTCTCCTCTAATCTATTGTCCTTTTTCAATTCTGAATGCATCTCAAAATTCAGTCTTCAATCTCATTCTATTAGTTTCTCATCTCTATTTAATCTACTTCTAATGACTACATATACTCATTTTTGTTTGCTACCACCTACTTGATACACCTTTTAAACTCTATCATTAAGTTAATCAAACTACAACTATGTCTAAAATCACGCTCTATAAATTGAAAGTAAGTGGCTATTCTCTAATTAGAGTACTTAATTAATTTTTAAAAAAACTATAATTAAGTAATTAATCTACTTAAAGAAAAAGATAGATAACAACACTTACTTGTTCGGTACCGAGTGTGACATTTCCACTTGATGTAGATTCTTTGCTTTTGATATTTAGCTCGTTTTTGGTGCCTTGTTTCCTTGTTGAGAAACTAGAACAATGAACTGATGTAGCTTAAAACTGACCTTCTAATGCTCTCAAAGCACTAGCATATTCCACTCTAGTGTGGCCTCATGAGCTTATTGTGGATATTTTAGCATGATAGTGTTGCCTCATGCAAGTGCTTGAGACTTAACCAGGGCCGGAGAATAATAGCTCTAGGGAAAGCGGCTCAAATTTAAGTTTGAACCTTGCCTACATATGCTATTGTAGCAAGTCTGGCTTAATGGCATCCTTGTGTCTACTTAGGGAAAGAGGCTCGAGCTTAAGTTCTAACCTTGCCTACATATGCTAATATAGCAAGTCTGCCTTGAACTTAAGTTTGAGCATCAACTGTATATGTTACTTTAGCACTAAGGTGTAAGGTTAGCCTCATGACATCTGTGTGGCTACCAATGCCAGTAGTCTCAAACTTAAGTTCGATCCTCACTTGCATATACTAGAGTAGCACCATCATTTAGGGCTTGTTGCTACCAAGGGCATAGAAGAACACCTTTAGGCTCGATCTTAAGTTCGAGCCTGAAGTGCATATTCTTTAGAATTAGGATGCAAGGCATGCCTCCTAACATCCTTGTAGCTACCAATCGAAAGAGCATTGCTTGCAGTGTAGCCCTACTATGCAAGGGCACAGCCTCATGACATCCTTGTGGCTATCAAGGACATGGAAAAATATCTGTAGACTCACGCTAAAGTTTGAGCATTTCATACTATAGCACTAGGGTGAAAGGTTACCCTTGTGAAATCCTTATAGCTACTAAGGTCATAGAACAACATCCTTGTGGCAAACAATGGGAAAAAGCTTGCACTTAAGTATAGACCTTGCCTACAAATGTCAGTATAGCACTATGATGCATGTATAGCTTCATGGCATCCATGTGGATACCAAAGGAAAAGAAAAACACTTTGAGGCTCGAGCTTAAGTTCGAGCCTCAACTGTATAAGCTATTGTAGCACTAGGGAGTAAGTCTAGACTCATCCTTTAGAGATACTAATTCCAAGAGGCTCAAATTTAAGTTTGATCCTCACTTGCATAGGCTAGTGTAGAACTAGAATGCAAGCCTAATGCCATCCTTGTGGCTACCATGGGTATAGAATAGCACCTTAAATTCAAGCCTCATTTTCATATGCTAGTGTAGCACTAGGATGCAAGGCTTTCCTCATGACATCCTTGTGTCTACTAAGGGCAAGAGGCTCAAACTTAAGTTTGAGCCTTGCCTACATATGCTAGTATAGCACTAGCATGAAAGTCTAGCTTTATGACATCCTTGTGGATACCAAGGGAACATAACAACACCTTTAGCTTCAAACTTAAGTTTAATCCTCAATTGCATATGATATTGTAGCACCAGTGTGTAAGGCTAGCCGAGGCGTATCCTTGTGGCTACTTAGGGAAAGAGACTCGAACTTAAGTTCGAACCTCGCCTACATATGCTAGTATAGCAAGTCTAACCTAATGAAATCCTTGTGGATACTTAGGGAAAGCGGCTCAAATTTAAGTTTGCACCTTGCCTACATATGCTATTGTAGGCTACCTGAATGACATCCTTGTGGCTACTTAGGGAAAGAGGCTCAAGCTTAAGTTTGAACCTTGCCTACTTATGCTAGTGTAGCAAGTCTAACTTAATGACATCCTTGTATCTACTTAGGGAAAGCAGCTCAAATTTAAGTTCGAACCTTGCCTACATATACTATTGTAGCAAGTCTCGCTTAATGACATCCTTGTGGCTACTTAGGGAAAGAGGCTCGAGCTTAAGTTTGAACCTTGCCTACATATGCTAATATAGCACGTCTGCCTTGAACTTAAGTTTGAGCATCAACTGTATATGTTACTTTAGCACTAGGGTGTAAGGTTAGCCTCATGACATCTGTGTGGCTACCAATGCCAGTAGGCACAAGCTTAAGTTCGATCTTCACTTGCATATACTAGAGTAGCACCACCATGTAGGGCTTGTTTCTACCAAGGGCATAGAAGAACACCTTTAGTATTGATCTTAAGTTCGAGCCTCAAGTGCATATTCTTTAGCACTAGGATGCAAGGCTTGCCTCATGACATCCTTGTGGCTAGCCTTTTTTGCATATGCTATTGTAGCACTAGGGTGTAAGGCTAGCCAAGGGACATCCTTGTGGCTACCAGAGGCAAGAGGCTCGAGCTTAAGTTCGAGCCTCACCTAGATATGTTAGTATAGCACTATCATGAAAATCTTGTTATGGCATTAGCCGCACATGCGGTCCTGCGGTCCTCTGGACACTGCGGATCAGGAGTCAGGAGTCATGCGGTATGCGGCGGCCGGAGCGGCAGTTCTTCATAGGATATCATGGGACAGGAGTGTGTGCACCGTCCCGATCTGCGCTGGAGCAGCGGTTGTATATGGAGGGGCATACCTGTCTTTTGATGTAACTTAACCAATCTCTATGATATTCATGGCATCATCTATTGTACTCTGTGTCTGGATTACAGATGAATGAAGCAAGGGTTGTTCTGTGTCTGTGTACTTTGTAATTCCTTCTCTTCTCATTCTATGTGTTGATGTTCATATAATGTAGTTGCGGGTAATCATTCCCGTAATGCCTATTGCTCCTATGTGGGCAATAGCCATTACATCTGGTGACCACGATGCGTGATGAACGGCCTGCGATGAATATGCATGCGCACTAGGTCGCAGGGTCCGCCTGACCCTGTGGTTCCAATTGTAGGAAGACGTCGGAGGAGAGGAGGTTCAGATGAATTTGTTTTTTCTTCACCACAGATTGAGGAATCTGTATCTCCATCACCAAGCCCGGTGCGTGGTAGGAGGTTGCGGCGAGCGAGACATACTCCGCGCAGTCAGCCATGTCCTCCTATCGTACGTTCACCCTCACCCACACAGGTTGCTCCACCACCGTCTCTGGTAAGCAGTCCGGGAGTATCTCCGCCACTGTCCCCACCTCCTAGTGCTCGTCATCTTTTTCCGGGGGGAGGAGGAACAGTTGGGCAAGGAGTGATGGCTCATCCTCAAATTAAGTATAGTCGGTTTCGAGGTCTTTCGAGTGAAGACCCGGATGCACATTTACGCCAATTCAATAAAGCTTATGGATTGAATCATCCTGGGGTGGTGATTTCTCTCCATCAACAGTCAGTATTTGAATCTACACTCTCAGGAAAAGCTGCGAAATGGTTGTCTGAATATCCTGATGATCATTTCCAGACGTATGTTGACGGATCCATAGCGTTTCTACAAAGGTTTCGAACGGAAAAGACAGTCCCTCAACATTTGGAGAAGCTTCGAACGCTCCGGCAGAAGTCATTGCCAGTGGAGGATTACGCTGCAAAATTTCGGATGCTTTTGCAGAGGGTACCTCAGGCACAAAGACCGGCAGCGGAAGTACTAAATGACTATTTTTTACGGGGGCTCAACAAGGATCTCAGAACGGCTATGGAGACAGTGGATAAGGTAACTACTCCACTGGATACTGTAATTGCTAGGGCTGTAGTAACAAGAGAGGCTTTAGAGGATATGGAACATCCAAAGAAGTCAAAGAAGAAAGATAGAAAGAAATCTTATCGGAAGTCACAGGACAGTGGGAGTGATAGTTCGGAGTCAGAATCCACAGGATCTGATTCCTCGGACTCAGGCAAGAGCGATTTGGGAAAAGAATCAGAAGAGACACCACGGAAAAAATCCCAGCGTCACGGGAAAGGTGTATCCTCCAGATCGACGGAATCGGCTGCAGTGGCTAAAAGTCTGAAGGAAATCTAGTGTACCCAATGTCGGAATCCGGGCCCTGCTGCTCAGGAATGTGCAATGAATCAGAAGTGGTGTACGATTTGCACGACCAATACTCATAATACAGTGGAATGTTATTTCAATGGCCGGGGTCGTCGAAGACGAGGGGACTCTTCTACCTGGCAACAACCACAGATAGGGCAGGGACAAGAGCCTGCTGTGGCGATGGCTCATGCTCATACACCAGAGCCGCCTCTGCAAGGTCAAGCAGGAGGACGGGGTCAAGGGGGAGGATCCTAATCGCCCCAAGACATGCCTTTTCTGTTTGGAGGATGGTCGTTGACGATCTGAGTGTACTGAAGCTATGGAATACGATCGGAAAAAGCACGAACGCGCTGCAGGGAAACAACCTAGTGTGGCTATGGTTCAGATTCAAGGATTGGAGGAGTCTGACCCAGCGGTTTCATTAATCACGCGATCGGGTAAAAATGTGGTTCCAACTCCCGATGTGAAAATTCCGGATTGGACGGCTCGGGAAGAGATGCGGAAAAAGATTGTGTCCTGGTTGCCACAATCCGCACCACCAGTAAAGACAGCAGGACCATCGACTATGCCAACCACTGTAGGCCTGGAAATAAGGGAAGGGAAAGCTGGAATTAAGAGTGATATTAAAGAACAGGAGGAGTGGAATTCAGTTTGGAAAGAGGTTCTCACGTCACCAATTCAAGTACCTCTAGGTTCATTGTTGAAATTGGTCCCGAATTTCCATAATGCATTGCTGCGACAAACGGCCACTTAGCTGAGGGAAGTCGCCATTGGGAAGGTTGAAAGTGAGGATGATGATTCAGCCCCGTTGCCGACAAATAGGATCACGGATACCCGTATTCCAGAACTTTCAGTTCGATACCATGGCACATACATTGACAAGGTACACTTGGACGGAGGAGCGGGGGTAAACATTCTCACCCAAGCAGTGTGTAAGCGTTTTGGTCTCAGTGATTGGGAGCCTGCACCCTTTGTAGTCCGCATGGAAGATCAGCGAAGAGTGCAACCAGTGGGTTTACTTCGGGGTATTTTTTTGGATGTAGTGGGCTTGTCCTTTGCTGTTTCCTTAGTAGTTTTGAATATTGAAGATCATAATCAGGATTATCACATTATCTTGGGGAGACCCTGGTTACGACAAGCGAGGGTAAAACATAATTGGGAAGCAAATATGCTTACAGTAAAGAAGGGTAAAAGAAAAGTGCGTGTGATGTTGGGAACATGCCGACAACTAGTTCAGGCAGCATGGCCGGTGATAGCAGAAACAGTTAATATGGTGGAAGGATTAGAAGAGGATGAAGAGGAACAATTTCTCAAAGAGAATCCGGATTTGGTTTCTCTATACCTTGCGGATATTTCTCTGATTCCGAAAGGGCATTCGGTGGGGGTTTCAGGAACTCCAGGAGGAATAGGGGAGCCCCAACAACAGGTGCTTCCAAGTCCTGAGTCACTGGAGGACGTGATTCAGCAAGAACGAGCGTTTGAGGCGCAAATGGAAAAAATTACAAGGGTTAAGGAAGATGAATTAGAGAAGGTTTTTCTTGGGGAGCAAGCAGAGTCGCAGCCCATATACATTAATAAGAAGTTGGAAGCAAGTTTTAGAGATGATTTGATCAAATTACTAACAGAGTTTAAGGATGTTTTTGCATGGGAATATGCGGACATGCAGGGATTGGATCCTAAGTTTTATCAGCATACGATCAATCTGAAACCGGATGCGGTGCCCGTGAAGCAGCATTCGTATAGGATGAATCGGAATGTGGCAAAGCAAGTTAAATTGGAAATTGATCGCCTGTTGGAAGTGGGTTTTATTACCCCTATTGATAATCCGGAATGGATTTCTCCGATTGTGGTAGTACCAAAGAAAAATAAGCAAATCCGAATTTGTGTGGATTACCGAAAATTGAATGCCGCTACTGTTCCAGATCCTTTTCCTCTCCCGTTTTTGGATTCCATTTTGGATGATGTAGCAGGACATGAGATGTATACTTTTCTGGATGGCTTTAGTGGATATAATCAAATCAAAATGGCATTGCGGGATCAACCAAAAACAACTTTTATTACCGCATGGGGAGTATTTGCTTGCACAGTAATGTGGTTTGGATTGCGGAATGCACCTTCCACTTTTCAACGGGATATGTTTCAAATCTTTGGGCCTTACTTGACGGATTTTATGCGGATTTTTCTGGATGATCTCAGTGTTTTTGGAGCACAATTGGAGCATTTGCAACAATTACGGTTATGATTTACGAAATGCAGAGAGGTAAAATACAATTTGAATCCTTTAAAGTGTGCATTTGCTGCTCGCAGTGGCAGGCTCCTGGGGCATATCATCTCTGAAGACGGCATTTCTGTGGATCCGGATAAAATTGCCGCAATTATGGAAGCGCCTGCACCGCGGAATCAGAAACAGTGCTAGATTTTCCTGGGTCAAGCCCGATGGCATGGGAGGCATTTGAGGTTTGTCGCGCATTTGGCAATCCTGATTACTCAGGTAGCTCATGCTATAGATTTCAAATGGACACAGGAATGTGATTTTGCTTTTTGAAGATTAAAACTGCAGCTCTCCAAAGCTCCAATTATGCTGGCACCGAATTGGGGGTAGGATTTTCATGTGTTTGTGGATGCTTCGGATCGCGCTATTGGCAGTGTGTTGATGCAGGAACAAAGTCAAGGATGGTTCCGACCGGTCTATTATGCCAGTAGACGATTATCATCTTTAGAAAGAAATTATTCCGTAATGGAAAGGGAATGTTTAGGGATGATTTATTCAGTGAAGAAATTCCGGCACTATTTGTTGGGCCGACGGTTTTTCTTCCATGTGGACCATTTGGCTCTATTATACCTGGTAAGGCAACAGAATTTGACAGGAAGATTGGCCCGATGGGTGCTTCTGTTGCAGGAATTTGACTTTGAGTTCATACACAGGCCAGGGGCTCAGCATGCGATGGCTGACTACCTATCCCGGCTAGACTCTGGAGAGCCGCCGACGGGGGTCGCTGATGAATTTCCGGATGCATCTCTGTTTCTTACAGGAGTCGCTGCAGAAGATATTACCGCCCCGAGTCACGTAAGGGTCATTCCGAGCATTCCATGGACATGGTATGAGGAGATGTTTCATTTTCTCGACAGCGGCGACATGCCTTCCTTCTTGACCAGCCATCAGAGGAAACGTATGGCTATTAGAAGCAGGAATTTCGAGATCATTATGGGGAAGCTCTATTACCGCACGGTGGCAGAGGTGTTACTCCGATGTGTGCTACCACAGGAGCAGGAAGCAGTCCTAGAGGAAGTACATACGGGTATTGCCGGAGGTCACTTTGTAGCACTAATTACAGCTAGAAAGGTTCTTTAATCAGGATTATGGTGGCCCACATTGTTTCAAGATGCGAGAAACTATGTGCAATAGTGTGATGTGTGTCAGCGTTTGGGGAAACCTACCAAACGGTCACGAATGCCTTTTCAGCCAGTCTTGCCCTTGGAGCCTTTTCAAAAGTGGGGTTTGGATTTTGTTGGTCCTTTTAAACCAGTGGTAGCTCACACAGGGAATAAGTATATCTTGACAGCCACGGATTACGCTACCAAATGGGTGGAGGCATGGCCTTTGAGGGATAACACTGCAATTTTTGTGGCGGGATGCTTATATAAGGGTATATTTTCTAGATATGGCTGCCCTATTGAGCTGGTTAGTGACTGGGGAAGTCATTTTTTGAATAAGGTGATGGAGAGAATGTTGCAGTTTTACTTTGTATTGCACAGGAAATCTTCTCCATATTATCCTCAGGCGAATGGGCAAGCAGAATCAACTAATAAACAATTGATTCGAATTTTGACAAAGTTAGTGAATATGAATAGAACGGATTGGGATGTGAAACTTCCTTCTGCCTTATGGGCCTATTGGACAGCTTACAAAGTGGCAACAGGATTGACTCCTTTTAAGTTAGCATTTGGCATGGAGGCAATCACTCCGGTGGAGCATGTGATTCCGAGTTTGCGGATGTTGATTGCGGATCGGCTTCTTCTGGAGGATTCCGTGATTTATCGATTGGATGTTTTGCAGGAACTGGACGAAGAGCGGCTGCAGAGCTTTGCGGTGCTGCAGGATCTACAGTTTAGGCGGAAAAAATGGTTGGATTGCCCGAAATCACGGCAATTTGTTCGAGGACAACTGGTCCTTGTCTTCAATTTCCGTCTCGGGAAGATGCCGGGGAAGCTTAAATTAAGGTGGTCAGGACCATTTTGGATTTTTCAAGCATGCGGGCCTATTTCTTTTTATTTGGCGGATTTGCGGGGGGAGGTTATTTCTGTGCCGGTCAATGGTTTCAGAATGCGCCATTATGTTTCACCTACCACGATTCAGTGGTAGGTGAAATGGTTTCAGACTGCGCCATTATGTTTCACCTACCACGATTCAGTGCCCCTTTGCTGCGGTACAAGAGCCGGAAGCCGCCTTAATCATGATTGTGGATTCTTTTGCATGCAATCTTGGGAAGCGGGAAAAGATCTATGATGGTTGCGACACCGTGGATCGCCCTATTTTGGGAACTCATTGTGGAAGGGTTACTATTGCATGTAGACGTTGTTTATTGTGGTTCTCTAGTTTCGTGTGTCGCACGCTCTTAGTGTTTTATTCTCTGCTCCTGCATCTCATCGCCACCATGACAGCTTCTCTTCTACAATGTGTCCCTTTCACTCCCGTGCAGCAGCTCGCGCTTCGACGAGTGGACGCATGGCTGCAAGACTTGCGGCTGCGTGTGTTCGCCAACCTGGATTGGCAAGGAATCCCAGTGCACCCGCAGGCAGCACGTTTGATCGAGCAACTCGCGGCTGGTGATATGGTGGTCCTCAACAATCAACAGATATAGTTGACAGCAGAAAGAATCTCAAGATGTTGCTGTTTACCCAACGATGGCGTGGTGCGAGCCTCCCATGTGATCCCTACTGCAAATGTCGAGCAGGAATTTGGCTTGAAGGTCAAAGGGGAGTATAAACTGTCACGGTTGTCAGAGGTGGCAACCAGGGATGCATATCGGTGGTTGCTTGAGGCGATTTGGCTACAGGCCAAAACGTATACTATTTCGACCTGAGCTAGAAATGTGTTACATTCGGCCAACTTTGGGCCAGTAGCTTGGGCAGCAGTGGTCAGAGAGCGACTGCTGGCGGAGTGCTAACGAGTGATGGCACAGTTGGGGAGGGGTACCCCAACCAATACAAAGGTGGGCCAACTGCTCACATTGATCTTTCCTTTGAGAGAAGTGTTTCCTCTCGCCCTGCGTCTTCTTTGCCACTTTGAAGATGATTGCTTGGTGGTCAAAGGCACTAATCCTCCTCTGTTGCAAACACAAAGCTTGGCAGTGCCAACGGAGAGGGAAACACAGCAGCAAAAGGTGGGTACTGTGGAATTGCTTGGTTCATCGACGGCGGTGGTATCCTCTGGAGCCCAGGAGATGGCCACTGCAGGTGTAGGATCAGCAAGCCGCAACCGCGGCTGTGAGAAGGAGCAATTTTCAACACCACCTCCAACAACTGCATCTCCTGTTGCGGAAGATTCTACGGTGGCTCGCTGGCGCCGCCGAATTCAGGAAAGAGTTAGCAGTACGACTCCCTTGAGGATGAGCTCTACGGTTGCGGACGTCCCCGCTCAACCGGAAACGTCGGGTATTACGAATGCGGCTGCCTCGACGGGAGGTATTCTCCCCCCAGCGCTACCCTGGGAGGCTACGGCAGCAGCGACCCCTGCTGACCAATTACAAGCATGCGGCACATTTTTTAGCAGACTTGCAGAGTCTGTTCGTGCGGCCTGGCCAGCCCCAGCCACAGAGGGACGAGTCAATGAGCTGGAAGCGCAGGTAGCGACTTCGCAGACTCGGATTGACGAGTTAAACACTCAGAATGAACAGCTGACTGCCACTACTCGCCAGTAAGGGGCAGAAATACAAAGATTAAGAGGGGCTAATGCTGAGTTTGTAAGGTCTATTCAACAAGAACTTCTTCAGTTGAGAACACAGCATAGCCTAGCTTCTTACTTAACCTCGCACCCTGGCGATGTAATGATCAACATGATTGATTTGGATGCATTGGCAATGGAGATGTAAGAGGATCTCCGAACTTTTTTAGATAATCAATTACAAAGCTGGAGCACACGCTTGGCTACTGAGGTGGGACCACAGCCACCCGCTCAGCAGGTTGTGGTGCACCAACCCGAGTCATCCAACACTGACAGAGGTAAGAGTGTTTTTCTAGAGGATTTTGATGTTGCTGATTGGGCACAAGCTACAGACGATTGTGTTGAAGCCCAGGCTCATGTCTCTCGTTTGCAAAAAATGATTCTTCGATTTCGTAAGGAGAGGCGCAGGGTCTGTTTTTGGGTGGAGACCTTAGCTTATTCCTTTTCTCTCAGTCTCCCACCTTGCCCTCCATTTTGGGCTTCTCTTAATCACTACCTTACTCGTTATTATCCCTTGCATACACCTCTTGCTCCTCTGCCACATCCGCCTCAATCTATCTCCTTGACAACGCAGTTTATTCCTCGGGCTGCCTGGCCGGAACAAATTGAGATAGATCCACGTCTTTTGGATGAGGTCTATCGAGCCCATACTGCAGATTTTCGGGGCTTTGGCTATATTGATGTTTCCTCTTCACCAGAGCAGGGTGCAGAGAAACCACCGGAACCTTCCAACTGGAGGGGCTGATTGTGGGTTTGCGCAATCCACCGTGCGTGCCAGGTGTTACGACATTAGCCGCACATGCGGTCCTGCGGTCCTCTAAACATTGCGGATCAGGAGTCAGAAGTCATGCGGTATGCGACGGCCGGAGCGGCAGTTCTTCATAGGATATCATGGGACAAGAGTGTGTGCACCGTTCCCGATCTGCACTGGAGCAGCGGTTGTATATGGAGGGGCATACGTATCTTTTGATGTAACTTAACCAATCTCTATGATATTCATGGCATCATCTATTGTACTCTGTGTCTGGATTACAGATGAATGAAGCAAGGGTTGTTCTGTGTCTGTGTACTTTGTACTTCCTTCTCTTGTCATTCTGTGCGTTGATGTTCATATAATGTAGTTGCGGGTAATCATTCGCGTAATGCCTATTGCTCCTGTGTGGGCAATATCCATTACAAATCTAGATTCACTAAGTCCTTTTAGGATTCATGCAAGAATAGAAAAACACTTAGGATTGAACTTAAGTCTAGCCTCATGGCATCCTTCTAGTTACCAATGACAAGAGGCTCAAACTTAAGTTTGATCCCCACTTGCATATTCGAGTGTAGCACTAGCATGGAAGGCTAGCTTGATGACATATTTCTGGCTATCAAGGGCATAGAACAGCACCTTTAGGCTCAATCTTAAGTTCAAACCTCAAGTGCATCAGGGAATAAAAATTCACTTTTAGGCTCAAACTTAAGTTTGATCCCCACTTGCATATTCGAGTGTAGCACTAGGGTGCATGCCTAGCCTCATGACATCCTTTTGGCTAGAAAAATCATAGAGCTTCACTTTTAGGCTCAAATTTAATGTAGCACTAACTTGCAAGACTACTCTCATGACATCCCTGTGGCTAGAAAGGGTACAAAACAACATCTTTTGGATCAAACTTAAGTTCGAGCCTCGCCTACACATGCTAGTGTTTTTTTTTAAATGTACTATTTAACTTAAACATGCTCCTTGTTTAGGTTCTAATATTTTTCTTTTTGGTTGTTTTAGGAATGGAGGCTTCCAATGTACCAAGTATACCAGAGTAGGGTGCACAAGTCTCCACACTCGATGTTCTTGGAATGTCCACTCACGCCAAAACTACTGCTCCAAGAATAAAGGTTGACAAGACCTTTGAATTAACAAAAGAAGAAGGAGTGAAGTGGTTTGTGGATACCTACGATACAGATGCAAACTACAAAGGTGACATCCATCTATATTTGTCACAAGGTGATATGAAATATGGAGACATGGGAATTGTTGTGGGTGTCAAAGATGATGTGGATGCAACAGCAATGCCATGCTTTGCATGTAATGTGCTACCTATTGGAGAGACCACAAAGGCAAACAAGTTTTGCTTATCATTGGGTACTTTTCATGTAGCAGACATGAATGGTAGCAAACTAGGAAAAGAAAATTCTATTGTAAAATTAGGATTGAAGATCTCCAGCTTCACTAATCAAGAAGACTTAGGTGTGGACTGTGTGGAAGACCTAGTGAAGGCAATGAAACAATGAAAGCAAGTCTTGAGCTTACCAAAGAAGATTGTACCTACAAAGAAACCAATAGGGGCACTATCTAAGAAAGTTGTGGAGAAGACAGGGAAAGCCATAGTTAGGAGTGCACTTGCAACATCAAGAGGTGCCTGTGCAAGCGCTTCAACACATGTAGAGAAGATCACTGCCACCATTAATTTAGAGGAGCAAGAAGGTTCACAAGAGCAAGAAGCATTTAGTTTGTAGGCTCGAACTTAAGTTTGAACCTTGCCTCCACATGTTAGTGTAGCACTACCATGTGAGGCCGAGCTCATGAGCACTACCATGTTAGGCCAATCTCAAGAGCATTGTAGTAATATAATCTTCCAAATAGAAATACTTACGGATCATGAAATAAAAAGGATCATACCTTGAAAAATTCATAGTTAAGAGGTTTTTTGAATAATCCCTAGATGTGCACAATATATTAGTTTTATACATAGTGAATGCATTGAGACTAGACATGGCTTGAGACTTAAGCCTTACACATGAAACATAAGCTTAAGGTTAAGACTTAAGCCTTAGGCATGAACTTAAGTTTGAGCCTCACCTCCAAATGTGAAATAGGTAGCATGTTAGGCGAGCATCACGTGATCATGTGTATGAGTTTCAACGACAAAAGTCCTTGTCATAGAATCATACCTCAGTACTTCCAAGTGAAGCTTCATATCCTATTGTAGCGATTACATATGTTAAGAAAGAGTCATAATCTATAACAAGAAGTTGAAATTTATTTTGTAGGATCGAACTTAAGTTCGAGCCTTGCCTTTGTATGTTAGTGTAGCACTACCATATGAGTCCAGTATCATGAGCATTGTAGCAAAACAAATGTTACAAATAACAAAACACTTATAGATTATGAAGAAAATTGGATGATACCTTGAAAAATTCATAGATGAGGGGTTTTATAAATAGGTCATCAGTGCACATAGTATAAAAGGTTTTCACATAGTGAATGATGAAGACTAAAGGGGGCTTAGGGCTTACATTTTAAACTTCAAACATAAGCATAAATTTTGAGACTTAAGTTTTAGGCTTGAAACAAAAACCTAAACTTTGAGGATTAAGCCTTAGGCTGGAGCTTAAGATTAAGCCTCACTTTCAAATGTACTTTAGGTATCATTCTAGGTGAGCATTTTTGTGTTAATGTGCTAAATGGAGTCTTTCTAGCATAAAACGTCTGGGTTAGATGATGGAAATGAAATGGATTCTATGGTTATTGAAAATCCATTAGACTATTTTCTAAATAGGTAAAAATTTGGCTTTTTTCATCTTTCAGATGAAGACAACAAAATAGAAGACAAAAATAACATATCTCAAGCAGCACAAGTGCTACCCACCATTGTTGTAGAGACCTTGTTTCATAAAGGTGATCTTGTAGAGCACAAAAGTGATCTTGTAGAAGAAACCTCTCAAAAAACTTCAAATGATATGACTAAAGAGGGTGAGAACATGCTACCTACAATTGGAGAGACCCAAATTCATAAAAGTGACATTAGGAATAGTGAAGAGGAGATGGTGGTGGTAGAGCATCAAAGTGATTTTGTTGTGCAAAATTCTCCAAAATCTTCACACGACACTAACAACATGCCTCAAAGAGATGAGGATGCAGAGGCTAGTGAGAAGAAGGGTGAAGCCAATGAAGAGCTCCAAGCGACTCTTGCAACCAAGGACATACAAGAAAAATTTGACAAAGGGACAGGAAAAGCGACACCAAATACAAACAAAGTCCAAAGCATTCAAGAAAGGGAGCGGGGAGCAAGGGATTGAAGTTAGTGAGAAAATCAAAGGTACTTATTTGTCTAATGTGATTAGTATAGATATGGCCCTTTTTGGAAGATAATACAAAATTCTATTATGTTGTCTTTGCAGGTGAAATTACGAGGGGCTACCTCTATGACGTACCACTAGTTTGATGTAGACTTTGTAGGATGAAATATTACCTGCCAGAGCCACATAACTTACATGAGAGCTTTCAAGCACATAACTTGTAAAAGGGGGATGTTAACTATTTACATACTTACTTGTTTACAATGCTCGGGTAGTACAAAAGTGTCTCTTAGGTCAGTCCATTTCTTAGTAGAATCCACCTCAAGAAAACAAGACTCTCCTCTACGCACAGTAGCGTTGCGACCCTCCATGATTATCTTGAACCATTGCACGTCAAACAAGTCGACAAAAAATCCTCTGTAATCGATCCTCAAAATCTCTTGTAGCGTGCCGAAGTAAGTGAGTTCCGCCACCACAGGATCTGCATCAGAGGAACGTCGTTGACTAGACTGTTCAAATTTTGCCATGATTCCACAATCTTGAGTAAAACGCTTTTTGTCGATCCGTTCCACCCTAAAATGTCGACCTTTACACCATGCTGCTGTGTATGACTTATACTACAACGAACAAAGATTATGAGTGGCCGTTCAAACGTTTAGAAATAAAGTCACTAGCTAGTCGTACATTGCAAACTTACCTTGGTCGCACAACCCCGAGAGTACTCCCACTCTTCCTCAGTCACTTTGTCACCGCATTGTTGTGCGCCTGCGAACACGTCTATTGGGTTGCAAGATTGCTGCTTGTTGGCCATCGTCAGAGTCCGACGAGTTATAATTGGCAACAACTCGATCTATAATAGATGGATCGAACTCGCCAAATTCGCGAACGTGCTGCAAAGAAACACGTCTTGTCCGTCGCACAGCATGCTTGCATTGATTACAAGGACATAAGACCCTCGTTGAGAGATAGGTGTTTCGGTTGGACGGTCCCACATCCTCGTCACTACTCATAATGAGGATAAAAATCTTATAACCTGGACAACAAATTTAATATTCTATTGGCATTCTTCGTCTTATCTCTCTCTCTCTCTCTCTCTCTCTCTCTCTCTCTCTCTACCTCACATTCTCTAGTCATGTCCAATCCCCGCACACCTCGGTCTAGAGGTGCAGGGAGATCAGAACCACCGGGTTATAATCTCGTCTTTATTGGTCAATACCTATATTTGTGGGTACAAGAAATCTACAGACCCACGTCTACATGATTTTGCATGTAGTGGACAAAACCCCTTTGCCTCTTCTCTAGCTGTAGCACTTCACAGCATCTTAACATCTTTTCACAGTAGACCTTTTCACTGTTCGTCTAACTCTAAACCCTAAACCGTAAGTAATTCTTGCATGGACTCGATCTAACGTAAATAAGCGTAAATCTAAATAAACGTAAATCTAACTAAAAATAAACCTAAATCTAATTTAACGTAAGTCTACATCTAACCTAATCTTTAACGTCTTTTGGGATAGTTTCCTACGACGTTAAAACTCTCTTCTTCTTGTGTGTGTGTGTGTGTGTGGTGGGTAAACCTAAATAAACCTAAGTCTAATCTAATATAACATAAATCTAAATCTAACGTAAATTATGTTATATTAAAAACAAAGAACTAAACTAACAGGGATTATAAGAACCTTAAAACTGATTTGACACATAATTTTTCACATAACTCGGCAAGAGTTGGCATTCTCATCACTAAAGATGTGAGAGTTAACTTCCGGCGGTGACACTGCCTCATCTCCATCCACATCTGACGACATCAATTGGCCCTTTGGACCGTTCTTGCTCTTGTTACTAACTTTGAAGTTGCTGTTGAATGACTAGAGGTTGTCTAGATGGTCATTGTCGGGGATGTAGTGACTCTTGCCGCCCTGAAGATCCACCTTCTTCCCTATCTTCTGAAGACATTTCACCAGTACTTTTGGATCGACGGAGCCCACCATGAGTGAAGGCAGCAATACCCTATATTCCATTGAGGGCTTTCTTCACCCGCTTCATGCAGGCATCGCAGTCTATGGAGACCTAAATCTGATCTAATATAACGTAAATCTAAATCTAGCGTAAATAAACGTAAATCTAACTAAAAATAAACCTAAATCTAATCTAATTTAACTTAAATAAACCTAAATCTAATTTAACGTAAGTCTACATCTAACCTAATCTTTAACATCTTTTAGGATAGTTTCCTACGACGTTATAACTCTCTTCTTCTTGTGTGTCTGCGCGTGTGTGGATGTGTGTGCCAATAAAAAGAGATAAATGGTATAACCTTTCTATCACCCATGCCAAGTATGATAGATTGGTTATGCCATTTCCCTCTTGAATAATTGGTCTTGAGTTCAACTCCTCGTTGGCTAGATCTTTAGGTCTTTTAATTTTAATTAGTTTCCTACGACGTTAAATTAGTTTCTCTCTCTTTCTCTCTCAATGTGTGTGCGTTTTTTTGTTTATGCATGTTTTCTCTCTCTTTTCCTCTCTCAATGTGTGCGTTTTTTGTTTATGCATGTTCTCTCTCTCTTTTCCTCTCTCAATGTGTGCGTTTTTTGTTTATGCATGCTCTCTCTCTCTTTTCCTCTCTCAATGTGTGTGTGCATTCTTTGTTTATGTATGTGTGTGTGCGTTTTTGTTTATGTTTGTACTCTTTCTCTCTCTCTCTCTCTCTCTCTCTCTCTCTCTCTCTCTCTCTCTCAAAAACACTATGTGTGTGTGTGTGTGTGAGAGAGAGAGAGAGGGAGAGAGAAAGAGGGGAAGGGAACATGAGAGTGAGGAGAGGGAAGGAGCATACCTGGCTCTCCTTCCTCTCCTCGTGTGTGTGTGTGTGTGTGTGTGTGTGTGGAGAAGAAAGAGAGAGAGAGAGAGAGAGAGAGAGAGAGAGAGAGAGAGGGAGAGCGTTACCTGCTCCTTGCTTGAGGGCGCTGAAAAACTCAGATCTGAGATCTGAGTTTTTGGGCGCTCTCTGTTATTTTTTTAGCCCAGCCGGCATCGCTATGAGCGTCGCAAATTTACTTGTAAATTTGCGACGCTCATAGCGATGCCGGGATTTTTTTTTTTGAGCGTCGCTGTGTGAGCGTCGCTAATATGAATAACCTCTTGTAGTGCAAATCTTGCAATTGATTCTCTTTGGAACATGAAGATTAATTGCAAACCTTGATGATTGTCATATCTATTTGAAGTGCGAGCATTGAAGTTCTCACACTCCACAGTAGATCTTTGAGAGCTTATCTATCTGCAGTTGTTGCACATGTACGATCACACAATATGAGAGACACAACAATCCAAATAAAGATAATCTAATATCAATGTATTTGGACATGAGATTCCTAAATTCTAATTCTAGTGAGCATAGTGTGATGGCTCTACACATGACAAAAATATTTCTATTTATGTTCACTTTGAGGTGAGAAAATATCTGCACATCAAAATCCAACCTACCTAAATAAAACTGACCTCTATTCTATTATATTTTGCAAACTGATAACCTCACGTGAGAGTACACTCTGCACACAATGGAAATCTCTAAATTATATCACTAATTCACTTCCACATGTCAGTAAACTTAGCACATAGCAAGTGACTCCTAAAAAGTAGACACCTCATATGAGTGAGAGTTTGAGCTCTAGACAACATACAAAGCTTACATAATTTGAACCTAAAAAAAGGAATCAATCAAATTTTTAAAAAACACTAAATTGATTTTAAACAAAAGATTTTAAAACTATTCTAAATTTCAATAATTTTTGAATTATAAAATTTTATTTTATTTTCTAATAATGACATGGAATACCTTTTGTGATGAATACTAGTCTCAACAAGACGCGCTACCACTATATATATATATATATAAATTTATCAATATATTCTTTGATCGAAAAATACTTTGTACAAAGTATTTTTTGATCGAAGTTTCTTTTGGTCAAAAAACTAGGAAAAAATCGGTTGCCTGTTTTTGCTGATATGGCACCGTATAATACGCCCATATAATATGAGTTCATGTAAAATACGCCCGTATATGATGTATTATACGTATCTCCATATAACGTATAATGTAACTTAGGTCTGGGCTCGTGCGCCTCAACCCCCATTCCCTCCTTCGATTTTGTAAAATAAACTAGGCTTTATGTATGAAATTTTTTACTTTTTGAATTAAAAAACCCTTTACGTAAATTTTTTTGTGAATGTACCCAATTATAAATTCCTTATTTTTTTCACACTTGCTATCTTACATATTTTCTAGTGGACGCCAAATTTCAATTAATGAGCTATGTGAAGCTGTGTGTGTGTGTGTGTGTGTATGTGCACGGACCCACGTAGGTGCATCGTGGTATCAAAGCTGGAAATTTGTCTTGGGCATGGAAATTTCCGTTAAGACTCAAAGCAACTAGACCTCAGAAGTTGTGTAGCCCTATGAGAGAGAGAAATCGTAGAAGCGAGTGGATTCTACATGTGGTTTTTGGAGCTCAAAGGCTTATAACACAGAAAATCACACTTTTGTGTGATGCTAAATAGTGTGTATACATTATGTGAATTGTAGTCCATCAATGCAGCAAGTCAAGAGCAATTCTTAAAGTAAGTGAATTAAACAGGCCGGCATCAAAGCTACAATTATCGCCATACAAATTCAAAGCACTAGCAAAGAGTGTGTATGTGTTTGAATTGATTATCTAACAGTATTTTGAAGAGTACAAACTATTGAACCAAATAAATGACCAGACTAAACAGAAATTTCATATAAATGAAACTAAACATTCTTTATGTTAATGAACAAAAAAAGAAGACATATGTAAATGAAGACATATGTGAATGCCATTGAATTAGGTTTTTTAGATAACAAAAAAATTACATATACATTGAGTTTGAGTGACCTAATAAAATAGAATAGATATAGGTCTTCGTTATTAAGGCCGAAGCCTTCCACTAAGGGGCCCCAAAGAGACCTATGTCTAGCCGAACCCTTCCAATACCTGGTCTCTTCCTTCGACATGTGGTAGTGATGTGTGTGAACACGCTTAGGACCAGTGGGGCATTTTTTCCCTCTATACGAGGTTTTTTCCCCTGTGCATTTTATATACGCCCATCACTCTAAGGCTATCTATCTTTCCATTGCACACTAAGTAAAACACTCTCTATTGTGTTCCTTGAGCTTCCTTTGTCTTCTCCAAGGTGTGTGTGTTTTCTTGCAACCCTAATTCCAACAATTGGTATCAAAGCAGGTTGCGTCCTCTCGAGCTTAGTTGCCAGCAGCTCCAACACACGCCTACTCACTTTTTCTGATTTCAGTGAGCTTTGGCGAGCATTTTCAAGTGGACAAGGATTTTGGGTGAGCTTGTAGAGCTCAGTGTGCTCAGGACTTCTGATTCGGGCTCATTTCGGCCTCCGTTTCCACTACAGGTTATACTACACAGGCTATTTCGTCATTTTGTGGTGCAGAATTTCTGTCAGTTTGGTTTTTTGCATAATAGGTTCCTTTCAATCTTCTATGGTTTGTGCTATATATTACGTGTTGTTCCCGCTTCAATTATCCTCTTTTTGGAAATTTTCACATCAGGTGCAACATTTATCATGGCTGACAACAACACATATGTGGTCAAGATTTTTGCTGCTGAGGACAGATTGGATGGGGACAATTACCCTATGTAGGCTTACATGATGCAACATGTTCTTGTGTTGTCAAAGGGTGTTTGGAATATTGTGTAGGGCATTGATGTACGTCCTGGTTCTGAGGATGTAGGCGATGTTGAGGATGTTGCAGGTCTTGCTGCAAGGATTGCTGCTATTAGAGTTGTTTTGCCTACGACAGAAAAAGCTCGTTTGGATGTAATACGTAGGCTCATGTGTTGATTGCGTTGTTTGTGAAGCGCACCATTACTTCTCACATTCATTCAGCAAAATCTGCAAAATAGGCTTGGGATATTTTGGCTTGTGTTTATGCAATCTGCAATGAGGCAAAAACTGCATTGCTGCGTAAAGAGCTGGAGTCGAATATTATGCATGAGGAAGATGATATGGACACTTTCCTTGCTGATGTCAAGGATATCAATGAGCAACTTATTTTTGCAGGTGAAGTCATTTCAGACAGTTCCCTTGTGCAGACTGTTCTTGATGCCTTGTCAGACTCTTACCAGACTTTTGTGAGTACTTGGAGACTTATGACGCAAGGAAATCCTGAAGTTGTCAAGTTTGATGCATTGTGCATATTGCTCACTTTTCAAAAAAAAAAGGACTAGGCAGCGTGCAATTGAACATTCTTTTATTTCTGCTCAATGAAAGGGTGGTAACAGCAATGCAGCCACTTCTTATGGTTCTTTCTATGAGTGGAAAATCACTTATTCCTAATGCTTCTACAAGCAAAAATTTGTCTGGAAATTCTGGTGATAAGGGAAAAAGGAATATGTGTTGCCATTATTGTAAAGCTAATGATCACTTGATCAAGCATTGTCCTAAGGTGAAGGCCAAAGAGGCTAAGAAGAAAGATGTTGGTAAAAAGTGCAAATGCTGGTTCCACTACAAATGCAGTTACTATTGAGTCCTCTATGAAAGGAGGCTATGATGTTGATGTTGATGCAGAATGGGCTTTTAGTGCAGAATGCACTTACAATCCTGTTGTCCATGATGCATGCATGTCAGTTGTTACTGCAGATTCACATGTGTGGTATTTTGACAGTGGTGCTACAAAGCACGTTACCTCACATCGTGGTTCACCTCTCTTGAGTCTATCCCTCATGGGAATTCAGTCACTTGTACCAACAATGCCTCTTATTCGGTTCAAAGAGTTGGAAAGATTGTGCTTATTGCTACAAATGGTAGTTCTTTCACACTTGTCGATGCACTTTATATACCTTGGATCAAGAAGAATCTTTTGTCTGTATACGCACTTGCTAGACTTGGACTTGTAGTCAAATTTGTGGATGATAGATGTACAGTTCATGATCTCAATTTTGGTGATGAAATTGTTGCATCTAGCCTTTTGTGCCATTGGATGTATAAGCTCACATTGTGTGACAAGTGTGGACAAAATTTTGCAAATGCAGTTGCAAATTCAAGGGTTGTTTTAGATGCAAAATTGTGGCATGCACGTTTTGGGCATCTGTATTTTGCCAGTTTGCTACGTTTGCAAAAATCTGATTTGGTTGCTTCTTTGCTGCCTCTTGAAGCACTTGTCAAACATTTTTGTGAAGGTTGTATTTTGGGTAAAATGCAGCGTGCTAAGTTTCCAAAGGATGGGTTAGTTCGTGCTACATGCAGTTTGCAACTTGTGCATAGTGATGTTTATGGACCTATGCAAACTCCATCCTTGGGAAATTACTTGTACTTCGTGACTTTCATTGATGACTACTACAGGCATGCATGGGTTCATAATGATAGTTCAGAACTACAAGGTCCGTCTTGGGATTATGTGGAGGAGTCAACCAAAGGGAAGGGAGGTGGGCCTAATTGGTTGCTTCTAGATGATTGGGAAATCGAAGAATGGAATTTGGGTCCTGAGAAATGTCCTTTATTGATCAAAGTAAACAAGCATATGAAGCCAGGAATGAAAGAAAAAGCCAGTCACGTGTTCCATAAGTACAAAGACGTATTTGCATGGGAACATATCAATCCAAAAGGTGTAGATCTAGAGGTCTGTCAACATAGAATACCTCTGAAGCCAGATGCCAAACCAGTGCATCTACAAAAGGTACAGAATGAATCCAAACTATGCTAAGAAGGTCAAAGAAGAAATGAAGGCTGGATTCATCACAGAGGTAGCCAGTAGTGACTGGTTATTTCCAATTGTGGTAGTGCCCAAGAATGGAAAGCTCAGAGTTTGTGTGGATTATTGAAAGTTGAATTCTCAAACCATCAAATATCCTTTTCCATTACCTTTTACGGATATGCTTCTTGATGAGATTGTAGGCCATGAGATGTATAGCTTTATGGATGGCTATAGTGGTTATAATCAGCTAAAGATTGCTCCTAAAGAATGGGATGCATTCATGTATCTAGTTATGCCATTTGGTCTTTGCAATGCTCCAGCAACGTTCCAACGGTGTATGATGGAGATATTCAGTGAATTCTTGCACTGATTTCTTGCCATATTTATGGATGATTTCACTGTATTCTTGACAAAGGAGCAGCATTTATTATTTTTGGAAATGGTCTTCTAGATACATAAGGAAAACAGGATCTGTTTGAACCCATTCAAATCTGTTTCTCTGGTCTAGAAGGGACAACTACTAGGACATATAGTGTCAAGGAATGGCATAGAGATGGCTAATGATAAGATCCAGAGTGTCTAGCAGTCCAAGACACCCCGCACAGCATCAGAGTAAAGTTCATTCTTGGGATATATCAATTTTCCTAGAAGATTTATTCATATGTTTACTTTCAAGGAATTACCCTTGTATGAGCTCACAAAGAAAACCAACAAGTTCATCTGGACTGTTGAATGTGAGGAGAGTTTTCAATGTTTGAAGAATGCCATTATCAATAAGTCAGCACTCCAGCAACCTAATTGGGAAGTTATATTTCATGTGCATGTCGATGCTTTGGGATTGGCAATGGGAGCAATACTGGCTCAACCAGAAGGGAGGACTGATTATCCAGTATATTTTGCCTGTCGGAGATTTAATCAGGCTGAACAAGGATATAATACTACGAAGAGAGAAGACTTAGGAATGGTTTTTAGTGCTACTAAGTTTTGACATTATTTATTGGGCAAGCTATTTCATTTTTATGTGGATCATCAGGCATTATTATTTTTGAGTAGCAGAGTTATCATTCAAGGAAAATATATTAGATGAATGATGTTCCTGATGAGTTTGAATTCTGCATATTTCACAGGCTTGGTAAATTCCATTGTGGTGCTAATTTCCAGTCCAGAAGTTCTGATGGCTACTCAAAAATATCCTTGAGGGATGAGCCAGTGGATGCAGAGTTGTTTCAGGTGCCAGCTGAGGAAAACACAGATCTAGAATGACATGATCCCCTTCTATCCAAAGTGAAGCATCATGTTGTGAGAGTGAAGGTCATTGTGGAGATAGTCGTGCGCATGTAGATACTTTAGGGTCTGAAGAAGAACATTTATTATTTGTAAGATTTTATTTTGGAATAGCTCTATTGTTCCTTCAATGGTTACATAATCGCAAATGGCAGGTTTACTACCATCTGGAGTGCACTCTTTTATCCACTACTCTACATGGCCGCCATTCCAAAAATGTGAAATGAGCATTGGATGCTCTATGCAGCGAACCATGGCAAGTGGATAAATAATGCCGCGATGAGCGATGTCCAAAACTGTGGCTTTGCCTTTAACCTATCGATTCACTGTGTGTCCATGCAAGTGGAATTTGAAGATCTTTGCCGCATACAGTGGCTCTTTAAATGTAGAATGTGTGACACCTAAATGATTCACGTGTGTCCATCTCCCTTATCCCAGCTGTGGAGCCTGTATGGATGTCGAAGATTGCAGTTTCTGGTAAAAGATGCAATATAGGGGGGAGCTGAGACTGATCGAGAGCAAGAGTGGCACTAGCAATAGACTCTATTAAAATGGTAGCTCCTGGCTCTTCAGCCGCATCAAAAGAGCTGGCTTCCACTCTTGTGCGCCTTGGTGCTCTTTCTAGCTTCTCCTTGCTCTTGAACTCAGAATACAACTGTTGCACAAGTTATATGCAAGTAGCTATGCCTGGCAAAGTAACGATTTTATGATTTTTTAGATCCTAAAAAATCTTTGCAATCAATCCAATAGATTGCTTGATCATGTTCAATAAAGAACTTGATGTCACTAGAGACATGTCAAAAGTAGCGGGCATAAATGCAAGCTGAAGCTGCTCAAATATAGACTTCGCTAAGGCCTCTGTGAACTGGTAATAATGTTTCGAAGCAGAGGGGTTTAGGCAACGATGAAGCTTAGGCTCTAGCATGTGATAAAAGTGATGTAATATCACTTTGAAGGAGAATTTTTGTTGATGTTTCACCGGCTTAGTATCCGCCATATCAGCAAGATATAATTTTAAAACATAAACATTGTCAGAGGAGAGGGGAAACTATCAAAATCGTGTCATGACCCTAATCCAAAAACAATTGACATAATTTATAGCAAACAACAATATAGCATGATTGCAATCCATACATTGTACAATAGAGAGGAGAACACACAAAGAGAGATATGGAGAGAGGTGAACAGGCCAGGAGTGTGAGGACATTCATCACAAGAATTGGACCCTATTATGTGTGTTACATAATACACGTAAACAATCGGAGCGTACATGTGAACAACCCAGCTTGTGTGAGGTACACTCAGCACAAGTGCTGGACATTGTTGTAATGTTGATTGATAGTTTAATCAATATAGATCAATTTAACAATCTCATATTGTGGTCAAACATCGTACATATTTACATCCAAGACAGCACCAAGTCATCTACTGATGAGTGGCGTATCTACAGATCAAAAAGTACAAGGGCAAGGCGTGTCATGGTAAGATGAAGAGGACATATGTATGCATCTCTCCACTCTTAGGTAGACAAACATATCCCTCATATTTCTATGTAGTAAGAACGATGATGTGACTTAATCTAATCCCTAATGGAGTCTTACCACGCACCGAGTGAGTTTTTCCAAGCAAAGACAAACCCGAGCAAGTGTTTGTATACAATATAGTAAATCTTATCATCAACATAATATTTATTTTTTGCTATATATGGATGCACTACAACAAAAAGATTTTTCAATGGATATACTACCTCCTAAATTCCAAAATATCAAAGTTTACTTTTAAAAAAAGCAACACAATATTTGAAAATAATATCTTCTGCCTCAATCTCTATTTATCTAACTGTAATCTCCTCTGCTTCTACTCTTGGATTTTCTTGGCTTGGGCTTCACATGTTTGAGCATGAAGTAAGATCGATAGACTAATAAGAGCTCTAGACCTTTACTTAATGCTCAATTCATCCTATGTTTCTTTTTGTCAGGTAAGTGCTCCCTTGTCTAGTACTTTGATTCTTGATTTTCATTTATACTTGAGAGCATGTGCATCCTTCCTACTCTTATCCACATCAATGTGATAGCAATTTATTGCACCTCATTAGTTCATATATACACCAATCATCCCTTCCATGTCGTTTTTCCCTCCCTATCATTGACAAAAACTTCATTAAAAAACAGGCCTTAAGTGTATTTTTAAGGGCCAAAATAAAAAATTCCAAGCTAGTTTTGAGGGTGGCATTGAAGGAAATTGGCTAAATTTGAAGGATTCTAGTGTAAAACTTGGTAAAAATTCAAAAAAAAATTGTTAAGATAATCAATGTTCTTTTTTCCATTGGTTCCTACAAAAGGTTTTGGTGAACGCTTCCTCGCAGAATCCTCTCAGTGTCTCTCTTTTTTAGTCAAGAGGATAGAGGATCCTTGGAGCACCGTTACTTTTCAAGTCATAACCAAAACTCCTATTAACTATTTTAGTATTCAAACCTCCACTCAGAATTTTAATTGGTCTGAATCTTCCAATCATTCAAATTGTCTTGCTAGAAAGTGGATATTTACAACATGACTCCATCAATGTTGATCACTAGCCTGTCATACTAATATGGCACATAAAAAAGAAGCTAAACTATAAACTATCAGATAATGGCTCAACCTAAAGCACTAGTCAACATGCAGTATGGGTATGTTTTTTCCCCCAACGTAGCAGTTTAAGTATTTTGGCAAAAAATGGCATAGACAAAGCAGACAACCCCATCAAACCAGACTTTTAGCATGGTTAATATCAAGCCACTTGCAAGATAGTTAGACAAGCCATATAATTCTCCATTGCATGTGCATCATTCCTCACAATTGCATTGGTATGATCAACAAAATTTTGGAGGCACATTTGCTTCATAGAGTCATGTACTCAATGCCAGTGAGTTTGCCCTACTGCATAACATCTTTCACAATCCAATCCAAGGCATCAGATGAGATAGCATAGATAAAAGGACAAAGTGGACACCCTTGTCTTATGGATTTATGCAATGGAACAACATATGTAAGAGTACCATTAACCAAAAATCTAGCTGATGCATTCCCAAAAAGAATGTGAAAAAGAATCTATCCAAACCCATATCATACAGACTTTGAAGTATGAACTCCCATTCAATTTTATCATAGGCCTTATCATACGCTCTATGGCCGATTGTTTGTGAGGACATCTGAGAGTTTTTTTCAATTTGCAATGCATTGATCAACATTATATCTAATAAGCAATGAATTATTATGCTCTTCGAATGATGTACACTAGTGCTAGTACTACTACTTGTAGTCAACTGAATTATTGGCGGCTGCAGGAGTCGTATCATAGTAGTGCAAGCTGAAGCTCATGCCTCCTGCTTCTTCCAAATATCGGATGGACAATTAGCTCTCACTGCCTAATTTTACTTGCATGATTTACTGCTTGACTTCCGCTACAATGCTGCTGCATCTCCTTGGAGCTACGTCACATTAACCAACTCTTGCGGACACCATATTCTATGTTGAATCGGTCATGAGAGATGTTTCTGCTTGTCTACAAATCGTTCTGAAATGCTTGCCTCATCAAATTTTCTAATAGGTTATCAACAGAGTTGGACGAGGAGTGTGACTGAAGCCAAAGGCTCATTAGACCATGACTTGCACTAGTGGCAATATGAACCCTAATGCCTTTCCCTCGACATTGAGTTGCCTGCCACTAATCCCCTCACACACTTTGCTAAAAGCACAAGCAGCTAGCTGCATTGAAGCAGCTGGCTTAATTATTTCAAGATTATAACCATCATAAGCTTTTCGACGCACATGTCCACTTTGACATTTACTCGTTCTATTTCTTTGCCCTCTGCCATGTGCATCGCCAACAGCCTAATAGCATCAATAGAAAAATGTGCTGACAAGTGGAGACTCAAGTAATTGAGCACTTCTAACACCTTAACATTGTCTCGTCCAAGTGCCTTCTTAAGGGGAGGATCACATAAGATCTGTAATTTCTCAGTACTACTCTAGAGCTTGTGAGCCTTGATGTAGCCCCATGCTCTTTTGAGGGCATCAAGACTCTGGTCTCCGAGGTTTGCAAGATGGGAGCCAGAGACCCTATAGAGGATCTGAGCGCCACCTCCGGGCTCGGGCTTGGGGTTAGGCTGTCGGGATTGGTTTTGAGTTCCGCCTTGGGCACTTTCTTGCTCATCTATTCATCAACTCATGCAAAAACCAGAGCAGTCACACACTAGACCAAGGGAAAGATCCCGGTCGCGATGGCAAGATGAAGGATCGCGATCGATGGCAAGAAGACGGATTGGGATTGGCTGGGGTTGATTGGCTGGGGTTGAGTGATCGAAGCTGGCTCTTGCACGTGCAATACTTCATACTATAGCAACAAGGCTGCATGATACAACCGAGCATTGGACGGATTGTACTGAAAAGCACCTACATGGACCGTAAGAGAGAGGTAGAGGTGATGGTGAGGCAACTTTACACAGCTTGTTGGCGAGAGAGGAAATGCTGACGAGATGGGATGGCTGCAATAGCACACACATTGAAACCCTCACTTCTCCCCTCCCTCCCTCTCTCTCTCTCCATCTCTCTCTCTCTCTCTCTCTCTCTCTCTCTCTCTCTCTCTCTCTCTCTCTCTCTCTCTCTCTCTCTCTCTCTCTCTCTCTAAAAAAAAAAAAAAAAAAAAAGCAAAAATTTCTCCTCTTCAAGTATCATTCTCCTCACATGCCATTCAGAAAACTACTAGATCAAGTACTAAGATAAGTCTCACAAAAAGACCAACTAAAACCGCTCAAAATGAGCGGACTACACAAAAAAGTGACCCTCTTAACCAGACCCACTTCTCCAAAGTCACTATATTGAAGCTCTATTAGCTCACAGCAGTTCATTCAAAGATAATCTTGACAGGTCGATTACATTACTTGGCCCAGTACCAGCTCAGACCATTTGTAGTACCTCCATCGCCTCTACCACTTTGGCTTTTAGCACCTCTAGAGGTTCAATTAAATGTAAAACTTCTGGCTGATCCATCTCCAGTAACATGCCGTTAACTTTTCCTGCGTGACCATGTTCGAATTGATCTACAAGTGGATACAGTTGCTCGCCCAACATCAATCTCTGTTGTTCAGGAGGAGCTGATGCTAGCCTAAGGCTCATGCCAAAGCAAGAATCTCCTTTCTCTCTCTCTCTCTCTCTCTCTCTCTCTCTCTCTCTCTCTCTCTCTCTCTCTCTCTCTCTCTCTCTCTCTCTCTCTCTCTCTCTCTCTCTCTTATTTTGAGGACAAACAAAGTATCTTTATCTTCACTGACACAATGATTCTCCATCCCATGGTTCAAAAGAAGGAATGCATGCATCGAAAAATAGCAGCTGGCTCATTTCATGAGATTAACAAAATTTTCATGATGATCTCCCCTGGCCATTCCCAGGAAGCTAATCAATAAGGTACAAATCCTACAGGACTTTCACATATCTTCTCAAATCTTAAGACCTTGGCTTCTCCTTGAAGGAGTACGAGCGGAAGTGCGATGAGAGAGAGAGTGCGAGAAGAAGAGCACGACAATATGGTGAACTCGCTCTACTGTAATGTGTAGAGCATAGTGAGTTCTTATTAGGTTTTTACAAAAGAATATGTGTACATACCTGGCGGCCCGCCCACTTACCTGGGCGACCACATTGGGCTTTATACCCCAACAACCTCCCACTTAAAGTCCAATGTGGTACTTTAAGTGTGAGAGAAGCTACAATACAAGCTAATATACAAAAGATGTAGAGAAGTGATGTACTACCCTACACCTAACTGCTTGCGAAAATGCGCAAAGCTCTCTGAGGGAAGTCCTTTTGTAAGTAGATCAGCAGGATTTTCTGTGGTGTGAACTTTGACAAGCTGAAGTTGCTTATCCTCGAGCATTTCCCTGATGAAATGATACTTCACATCCACATGCTTTGTCTTTGAGTGATAAACTGAATTGCGAGACAATTGTATAGCACTTTGACTATCACAATATAACAAAGGCATCTCTTCTTTGATTCCCAAATCTGTTACTAGTCGATTAAGCCAAATTGATTCTTTGCATGCCTTTGATGCTGCAACATATTTAGCCTCTGTAGTAGACTGAGTAACACAATCTTGTAATCTAGAACGCCATGATACTGCTCCACCAGCCAATGTAAAGACATACCCTGACGTAGACCTTCGGTCACCTGCATAATCTGAGTCTGTAAAACCCTTTACACTTAGCCCCTGACTCCCATAGCATAGACGCATACTCTTTGTAGCTTTCAGGTATCTCAATATTCCTTTCACTTCCTCCCAATGTTTCTTGCCTGGGTTTGACATGTATCGACTTACTACTCCCACTGCAAATGCAATGTTTGGGCGAGTAGCAATCATTGCATACATCAAACTACCCACTGCAGACGCATATGGAATCTTATCCATTTCAGCCTGTTCTTTCGCAGACACAGGACAATCTTGTTTGCTAAGTTTCACATATGGTGGCAATGGAACACTCAGTGCCTTTCCCTTCTCCATATTGAAACGTTGCAAAACCTTGTCAATATACTCTGTTTGAGATAACCAAATCAATTTCTTTGATCTGTCTCTCTCAATGTGCATACCAAGGATATGACTTGCCTCATCCATGTCTTTCATGTCAAACGATTTTGCCATCTTTGACTTCAAAGCTGAAATTTCTTCCAAGTGCTTGCCAGCAATCAACATGTCATCCACATACAAAATAAGGATCAGCCAACTACCATCCTTAGCCTTCTTTCAATATAGACAGTGATCGAACTCACTACGTTTGTAGCCTTGAGAAAGCATAAACTTGTGGAATTTATGGTACCATGCCCTCGGTGATTGTTTTAAGCCATAAAGACTCTTTAACAACTGGCATACCCAATCTTCCTTGCCTTTCTCAACAAACCCTTCTGGATGCTGCATGTAAATTTCCACATCTAAATCACCATGCAAGAACGCTGTCTTGACATCCATTTGGTGCAACACCAAATCTAATATGGCAACCAATGCAAGAAAGCATCTCAATGTAGTCATCTTGACCACCGGAGAGAAGACTTCCTCAAAGTCAATGCCTTGTTCTTGCTTAAAACCCTTGGCAACAAGCCTTGCTTTGTACTTTGGCTGACTATCATGAGCGGTGATCTTATACCTGTAAACCCATTTACAAGGTAGAGCCTTTTTGCCCCGTGGTAATTTAACTAGCTTCCATGTCTGGTTTTTATGTAGAGATGTCATCTCTGATTGCATGGCCAATTTCCAATTCCCTGAGTCCTTCATTTGCACTGCTTCCTTGTAACATGAAGGCTCATTGCAATCAGTCAACATGACATAGTTCATAGATGGAACAAACCTATCAGGAGGTCGCGTGACACGTCCATATCTACGCACAATAGGTGGCTCAGGCTCAGCCACAACCTGTGGTTCCACTCTATCCTATCCTTGCTCCTCTTGAGCCCTAACATTTTGTCTTGCACATGCAGGTCCATATTCTTGGAAGACAACTCTTCTAATCTCCTCAACCCTCTCTGGTTTAGAATGATATTTGGATTCATTAAAGTGAACATCATTGCTGCGGACAACCTTTCTGGATTCGGGATCCCAAAGTCTGTACCCCATCTCACCAGAATTACCATAGCCTAGAAAGATGCACTTTCTACTCTTTGGCTCAAGTTTGTTCCTAAATTCCTTTGGAACGTGAGTATATGCCTCACAGCCAAAGACTCTGAGATGCTTGTATGAGGGCACCTTGCCTGACCATACCATCTCTGGCACTGAATCCTTCTGCAAAACCTTGCTAGGAGATCTATTTACAAGATGAACAGCTATTGATACAGCTTCAGCCCAAAACCCATTTGGCAGCTGTGCATTAGACAACATACTTCTGACCTTCTCTTGTATGGTCCTATTCATCCTCTCAGCAACACCATTTTGAGGAGGATTGTAAGGATCAGTAAGTTCATGTTTTATACCTTTTGACTTACAAAAGTCCTTAAAGGCCTTTGAAACATACTCTCCACCATTGTCAGTGCGTAAGCATTTAAGCTTCTTGCCACTCTGATTCTCCACAAGTGTCACAAACGTTTTGAAAACACTAAACGCTTCATCCTTGTGCTTGAGAAAGTAAACCCATACTTTCCTCGAGTAATCATCTATAAATGTCATAAAGTAAGAAGCTCCCCCTAGAGATAGGTTAGGCATAGGTCCACACAAATCACTATGAACAAGTGCCAACTATGTATCTCTTCTACTGCTTCTATGCTTATGTGGCTACTGTGTTTGCTTACCATATAGACAATGTTCACAGAATTCAAAATCATTAAATGAAAATCCAGGCAAATAACCAGAACGAGACAAGATTTCCATTCCCTTCTTGGACATATGTCCTAACCGGCTATGCCACAAAGAAACGTTCGGCTTCTCGGTTACATTGATTACATTTTTAGAGACATTTGATACATAAATCATGTAAAGTCCTCTAGACTTTACTCCATGTGCTACTGTCATAGAACCCTTGGATATCTTCCACATGTTCTGTCCAAAAGTGGTGACATAGCCAGCATCATCAAGTAAACATGTGCTGATCAAGCTCTTTGTAATTGCAGGAACATGTCTCACATTCTTCAGCGTGAAAGAAGAGCCATTCTGAAACTTCAATTGAACATCTCCAACACCTAAGATCTCACATGTCTGCCCATTGCCTAGCCGAACATGATCTTTAGCGGTCACATAAGAGGTAAACCACTCCTTGTTTGGAGACACATGAAGTGATGCCCCTGAGTCTATAATCCAGTCACTCAGTGCATTTCCATCAGATGCTGTAAGAAGAGCTGATTCCATTGTATTCTTCAAGAAGTAGATGTCTCCTGAAACTAGACTGTCATCCTCTGCAACAGTGTTTGTCACATTTATTTCTTGAATCTTCACTGAGGACTTGTTCTTCTCACCATGGTCTTCAGCTTTCTCTTTGCCTTTTTTTGCTTTCCATTCTCTGCAGTCTCTTTTCATGTGACCCTTCTTGCCACAATGGTAGCATTCTATGTCACTCTTGCCTTTAGCACTGCGGGACTTGCTACGAGACTGATTCCTCTTTCCACCTTTGTACTTTTCTTTGGTCCTTCCCCTGACAACTAAGGCTGTTCCTTTGCCTTTGTCCATTGTCTTTCTATTGGTTTCTTCAGTAAGCAGACTTCCTTCTACACCTGCTATGTTCAAACCATCTGGAGGTGCAGAATTACTCAAAGCTGTGCGAAAAGTGTCCCAACTTTCCGGCAATGTGATCAACAGGAACATAGCTCTAACAGGTTCATCAAACTTGACACCTTGAGCTGACAACTGACTATAGATTGTGTTGAATTCATTCAGATGATTGGACATAGGTGTCCCTTCTTTCATCTTCAAGTCAACAAGCTTTTTAAGCCAGTATACCTGTGAAGCTGCACTCTGCTTCTCATAAAGATCATTCAGCTTTAACCATGCTTGATAAGCCGACATCTCGTTTGCTACATTGAAGTAAACGCTTTCTGCCAAAGTCAGCATAATTCATCCATTTCGCTCCATTCATCTTCGTCCATATCTTCAGGTTTTATCCCCTTGAGCTTTATAGGTTTTATCTGCTTCTTTTGTACCAACACGTGCCAAATCTGCTTCTTCCACAATGGGAAATTGGTTCCATCCAGCTTCTTGATATTGTAAAGAGCAGTGTCCTGTGATCCAGCCATAGCTACGCTTCACAGTGGTTTACTTTCCTGGGAAAAATTCGGCAGAGTTTCCCCTGTAAACTGACCTCTGAACCAATATCAACCTGTCAAATGAACCAAGAAAGCTTCAGATTCTGCATAAATTTCGGCAGAGTCTCCTTTGTAAAATGGCTCCGGTGTACTCAAAAACAGACCAAAAAACAACTCAAAAAACATTGTCTCTCTAACACTGTAAGCTGCGGGTAAACCTGTCCTGCACCTGTACTGTCTCTCACTGTCCTGTCACTGTCCTGTAAGCATAGACTGCGACAATGCCTCAACGGCAGCAAAGCAAAGATGCAATCCCAACTGTCTAACTCACAGTCAATACATCCTAGCTGCCTATCTAAGGGTGCTCGAGGGATCGCTCCAAGACCTGTATCACCGAAAGGATCTCAACATTCGAGAATCCCCCAGCTCAATAAAACCTCACTCGACCCTCAACAAAGGCTGCAATAAATCTGACAGTACATAGACTTCCCACAAAGTCATACATCCACAAATTTCCCAGTGTATGTTGTAACCGCTGCGGCGGTTGTTTGCTGCGTGACTCACAGCCAGCAAACCCTCAACAGACATACATCATCTCTGACAATACATAGCATGTGGAAGTACCTGCAATGTCAGGATGAAATCTGGAATATCAAGCAGTAAACACAAGCTACCTGATGAACTAGTGGATGTCGCCTACAGTCTGTGTGTAGATGCGCCCGTGTCGTATGTGACACGCCTCCAAGAACTGTGAGCCGTCCTTCGATGTGTAGACAACCACAAACCAACACTCTGGGAGTGTCGATATCCTCAACACCTACAGTCGTAGGCCGAAAACCCCAAATTTGCAGAGTCGGATCTGCACCCGTCGAGACCACGTAGTCGAAAATGGCCTGCACAGACCTTTGTCGAAGCCGAACGGTGGCCGAGATGACCTCAGAATGAAATTCTGAGCACACCAAGCCCTACGGGCTTACCCACAAGACTTGGGGCCGTGTCTTTGTCTGTCGAATTTCACTCCAATCTGAGCTGGTGACTCTAGCCTCCTGCAGTGCTTCCCCGAGCCTCGATTTGAGCTCTGATACCAGTTGAAGGAGTACGAGCGGAAGCGCGACGCGAGAGAGAGTGCGAGAAGAAGAGCACGACGATATGGTGACCTCGCTCTACTGTAATGTGTAGAGCATAGTGAGTTCTTATTAGGTTTTTACAAAAGAATATGTGTACATACCTGGCGGCCCGCCCACTTACCTGGGCGATCACATTGGGCTTTATACCCCAACACTCCTTCTTTTCCTTGAAAAGGGCAAGGAGAGACACTCCCGATACCTTCACAACCTTGAACCGCACTCCAGGAATATCACCAACAGCATGTCCCTTACGAACGAACCCAGCAATCAACACTTCATCGTTTTCTTCAATGTAGTTTAGGAAACCATCATTTGGAACAAAGGCCGCAATCTTCTTTTTATTCTTGATAAGCTGTACCCTGGCACATTTTCAAATGGCAGAGCTGGGCTGCTTCTCTTCAATACCAATCTTCTCAAGAACGATGCCCTTGGCGTGGGAGGAGCCTGCGAAGGGCTTCTTCCACTCGTTTCCAAGATTTATTTTCTTATATGCCTTGTCTGCCCAGAGCTGCGCCCGTCTATGGTTCTTCAATTTGCGACCAGCTCCCATACCACATGTTTTCCCCATGGTGGCTGTTGCTGTTACGCCTGCGAGACTGCTGTTAGTGCCCAGGAGCTCTCTCTCTCTCTCTCTCTCTCTCTCTCTCTCTCTCTCTCTCTCTCTCTCTCTCTCTCTCTCTCTCTCTCTCTCTCTCTCTCTCTCTCTCTCTCTCTCTCTCTCTCTCTCTCTCATAGTTAAAATGAAACTCTCTAAAAGAGCACGCGCCGACGTGCGCTCTTTCAGAGAGTTTCTATTTAACTGAGAGAGTCTCTCTCTCTCTCTCTCTCTCTCTCATAGTTAAAATGAAACTCTCTAAAAGAGCACGCGCCGACGTGCGCTCTTTCAGAGAGTTTCTATTTAACTGAGAGAGAGAGAGAGAGAGAGAGAGAGAGAGAGAGAGAGAGAGAGAGAGAGAGAGAGAGAGAGAGAGAGAGAGAGAGAGAGAGAGAGATATTGCATGTTAGAACCCAGCATGGCGGCCGTCCTTCAAGAAGTATCCGTCAGCTTCATGCAAGCAATTTCATCAGCATTGTTGCAGTAAATGGAGCTTTGACCTCTCTCTCCACTGCCAACACACCCTTGTAAGGTTTTTCGGCTTTCTTGTCAGTGGCCCATTTCTCCATGCTTCGGGGCTTCCTGTGGAAGTTTCTTCTTGAGGAGAGCAACCGGATATGGCAATGAAAGCACCGGATCCCCCACCATCCTTCCATCTAGCGAGTGGCCTGAGAACGTTTCCATTCTTACTTTCAAAGATCTATCTAAGCACTATGACTTTGTTCTTTTCAAAGAAGAGGCACATCCATCGACATTTCTTCCATATGTTATGTCAACCACTATTTACACAGCTCAAAGATGTCAACGCCGGAAGGAGATTGATCACCATTTTATTCATATCTCAGGATTGTCGTTGATAAATGAGAATCTGGACTGTATTGAAGTCTTATCTAGTTAGAAAGACAAATCCAAAGCGACCGATAGGTTGAATTCAAAAGTTCAAGAGGTCATGAGTAGCCCTCCCATAACCTTACCTACAGACAAGATGGTGTCAGATGCTGCAATCTTGATATTGAAGCACAAGATATATCAAATTCCTATTGTCAATCATTCAAGACAAGTTCTTGGTATTGTCACCAGAACGGACATATTTAGCGCATTGCAGTGGAAATCGTCTTCATGAGTGATCGGTGATTAAGTTGGGCTAAAGCAAGCAACACAAACTGTCTAGTGTGATGGGATACATACTTTAGTCTTAGGTCACATGCAAAGTCAGCTGGTGTAACATTTAATGGCCTAATCACTTATGTGTAGCGGAAATTAGCATGAACATAGTGGGCATTTCATTAGAATAGATTCCTAATGAGAATTACAAGAGTGCTTGGGTGGAGAGAGCAACAAAAAGCATAACACCGAGTTAGATAGCATCGACAATACTTTCAAAAGAGAGAGAAATTAAGCTATTGACAATAGTTGAGGACCGGATTTGCATGGAGCCGGTCCCCCCTCCAAAAGGCTTTGTATTATGGTTTCTCCCATCAAGAGAGACATTGTACAATACAATTCTTTGTGTTCCTTCAAGACTAGCTAGTGCAATGAAGATGGAAACTTCATGCACTAAGCAAAACACTTAACAAACACAACTTGAATCATCCCCGTTCTCAGACCCAAGACCTCACACACCTTCGAAGATGGTGAGAGCTAGCAGGGTATGAGAGTAGATTGAGAGGAAGAAGGAGTATCTTACAAGAAAGATGTACATCTCCTCACATAATCACTCATATGTAGCATAGCTCAGCTTAGTAATTAGCTTGGTACAGGAGATGAGCATGCATTGAAGCTTGGCTCTTGGTTGGATTTGCATCCACATGCCAAGAGAGTATTGATGTAGGCTTCTATCTCACAAGCTTGGAGTAGGTGATGAGTTCTCCATTAAAGCTTGGGAAGAGATAGTCTTCTCTTTCTTCACACATGAACTTGTGTGAGTGTGTGTGTGACATTAGGGGAATTTTGAGGTCACTTTTGTGCCCTGTAAGAATATGTAGAGAGAGGAATATATACTTTATTTAAAAAATAGTGAAATGTTTGTAAAAAGGTGAGTTTGCGTCCTTTTTACCTCCGCTGAAACATGTCATTGTCAAATCTTTCTAGGATCTTTAGTATTCTAAAAAATACTCCCTCCAAAACTAACGAAAACGTCAGTTCTGGCCCAAAATTCAAAATTTCACTTGCTGAAACAAACCTTTTCTATGTCGTCTTCTTCCTCGTATCTGCAGAGCTTTTCTCTATAGTACTATCTCTAACAAATACTGTTAATAGACTTCCATGGAGAAGAGAAGCTTATACCATCTACACATTGAGCTAAATGAAGAATATTATCCAGTGCGCAAGAGAAACAAATGTGCAGAGGTGTCCTCGTCCATATTTGAAGCAATGCGGCAAGATTAAAAAAAACACATTGATCTCTGGACTGATGGAAGATTGTATCCAGTGGACCCAATGACAAAGAGCACTCCCCCATTATCAAATTTTTCATCTTTGATAAAATTTGTGGGTGATGGTCAAAGAGGGTTGCTGGGTTATACACAGAGTCTTGCGGTAGAGAGAGATATTCTTAAGTTAGAAGATCATTTGGCCAAACAAATGATAAATACTCTTAAACAACAGCTTGAGGAATGTAAAGAGAGCAACGAAAAGCTACAAACTCAGCTCAAACAAGCTAGAAGAAAGAATACAATGTTAGGAAACAGACAAAGAGAAAAGAAGTCAAAGAACATTGAAGCCTTGAGACGTGGTGGAGGAGGTTGCAGCAAGAGAATCAGAGGAGCAAGGTATATATGCTTATTTTATATTGTTAAGTTGCTACTATTCTTTGTTAATATGCTTAGGTTACTTTTCTTTGTTAATATGCGTAGGTTACTTTTCTTTGTTAGGTTGTTAATCTTTTTGTTAGGTTGTTATTAAGACCCTATTGGACAAGATCAATAATCAGTTAATTTTGTACCTTTTGATTTAGGACTTTGCTACAACCAAACTCTGCATCAAACATGGAAATGGCAGCTAAACATTATTGTGATGTTTTACCTCCCAAGGTTGCCAAAAAGATTTTCACAGAGAAGAAGTTTAACAAGGCAAAGGAGCAGTGCATTGAGGGATTTTTGTAGAGCTCTTGCTTGGACAAGGAGGATGTGCAATATACTATGGATAAGGTAGGCATTAGCAGAGATGGTTATAGCAAGCTGTTTAGAAATGTGAACTCAAGGTTAAAGCAATGTAAAGTCAGGTCCTCTTTGCTTCCAAAGCCATCCATTGTGCAGCAGGCAAGGAAAAAGATCAATGAGAGGATAATGGAGATGTTGGGTGAGCCTCAACACATTCATGGTACCTATCATGGTAAAAAGAGGGATCTTCAATTTGACGAGTTCAATAATATTTTCCTTGACTTGAAGACACTTCAGAAGGAAATGATCAGATTCTATGAGCTGGAGCATACAGAAGCAAATGGTGTTGTCAGTTTTGTGATAAAGCTTGATGAATGCGAGATTGTTAAGAACAGAAAAATTGAGAGGATTTCCATAACTTTAATGAACAGAGCATTGAAACCGAAGGATACCAAGTACTTCAGCATGCAATCGGAGAAGAATGTCTGGTGGCTAGGTGCTTTTGAAGTAGAGAGTGAAGACTTTGATGTTCTGGATTGGGTTTTCCATCAAACAACAATACCCGAAGTCATTAATGCACAAGAATTAGGGGAAGAGCTTGAAGTTGAAGGGTTTGGAAGTTACAGGGTGGAATGGCACATGGGAGGAGACCTTAAAACCCTTAAATGTATGTACAATGTCTCCAAAGGAGCTATGGCAAAGAGCCCTTGTCTGTATTGTATGGCATCAACAAAAGAATGTAATCCTGCAAATTGGAACAAAGCAACCAATAGGCATACTCAAGATCCAAACTTCAAAGCAGTTTTAAATATTCCACTTGCTAATGTCCACATATGCACTCTGCATGCTCTTTGCAGAATTGTGGAGAAAATTGTACATCTGTATGTGGGGTTTGCCTGGAAGTTACAGCCAAAAGCAGCTAGAGATGCTGCAATGAAATGTATTGAAAGGGTTTTATCAATAAGGTTAAGATTGAAACAGACCTGAAGAGATCTTCAAATGGAAACAATGTGCCTAGAAAGGTCTTTGTTGGTGGTGTGAAGGCCAGAGCTTTCCTAGGGTTTCATGGAAAACTAGGAAAGGTAAATGCCAAGAAGGGTTCATCCAATGTGAAGTATAACCAGTGGAAAGCTCTCCACAATGCCATCAAAGATCATGGTCTTGAAGGTACATCAAGAAATGAGGTCCATTGTGGGCAAGCACATAGGATGCCATTGTGGCAAAATAACCAGCTCTAGAACCAATAAGTCCAGGGAAGAATCCAAAAATTCTGATGGCTTCCTCCTTTTCCACCATTATTAACTTCTCTAACCCTGGAGGAAGCTGATATGAACCAACAACCTTTGCAAGTGCTTTAATTGCAAGCATTGGCAGCAATGGTTCTCTTGTAAACTTGTTATGGAATATAATGACAGTCTCTTTGTTGAGCTTCCCAATAAAGTGTCCCAAGCTCTGGTTCCTTCCTAAATTTAATGGTCTGGAACCCTTCCCCCTGCCAAGGAATTTGTCTGTGTCCAGTATTTCAATCTGCAAAAATATGTCTTGGTTAATTGTTTGGCACATTAATTAGACAAAGCAAAATGGTCATAAACATACCTTAGGAGACTCATCCTCCTCAAAAAAGGCAGGTTCCCATATATCAATGGATCTAGTTGCCCTTACTTCATAATCTCTGGTCTTTTCCTCTCCCATATGCTCTATTTTAAGCCTTTTTTGGATCTCATTGAACTCCTCTTCAAAACGTACACCTTGTTGCTCATATCTCAGAACAATGTCCTACACAAGCTTTCCAACACTTGAGCTATCAATAAAATTTTCTGCCTCTGTGTCCAAGACTGCTAAGGGGCAAGAAGAGTAATCAATGAATCCTATGTCATTACATCCCCACTCAGCCAAAACTTCCCTTAGATCAAAAAGATGCTGAATGTCATTCAACAAAACATATTCCTTTTTGTTAACTTTGTATGTGGAAAATGTTGTTGTGCAATGCAAAGGATCAACATCTTCATCCTCAATGTCAACATTCTCCACTTTAGTGATGTTTTCTGCTTTAAATTTTGCAATGTCCAGCATCTCAATGCTTTGTAGTTTCTCTTCCTCTTCATGGAACTCCATCTCCCTCTCCTCTTCCTCCTCTTCCTCCTGGTCCTCCTCAGCCTGAGAAATCTGCTTTGGAATCTGTTTGCCCTCTGGTGTTGGGAGTACACTGAAGAAAATGATAAGTCCAAGGTCATACTCTACCAACTGGCAATGCATATTACCATGAAATTTGCAAGGCTTTATGATCTTTTTCCAGTCTGGATGAAGGCTTGAACACTTCTTTGCAATACCTGTCCTTGCCAAGCTACCTGATTTGCATATATCAAGAAAATGAACAAGATTATCAAGCCTGTGATCTTTGGTCAATGTTGTATATATCTCTATCAATTCACTAATTTGTGTGGAGAAGCCATCCACAAGTAGTTGAAGCTCAAAGGCATCATTAAAAATCTCTTTGACACTTTGAAATCTTGCAAGTTCATTAACTTTGTAAAGAAAAGACATCAGCCTCTCATCAGCGGTCTCTTGCATATCCTCTGTATCCATTATGACAATCCACAAATGTCTGAGAAAGAGAAAAGAGAAGTCCATCAAGACATTAAGAAGTAGACATGACATTAAGAAATATATTTCTTCTATGACTAAAATATATCAATAAACTACCCTTCCTTAATAATGCAAAAAACTAATAATGGTTTACAAACAAGTATGCAAGTTGTAAATCTAAGCAAGCAAGAAAGAATTACAACAAATTGTGTCACTTGCTATGCGAGCTGTGAGGGTGAGGAGAGAGTTGGCACTCAATAAATTCGCTTACGGCGTGTCACTGGGTAAGCGGTCGACACCTTCAAAATTCGCGCACGGGGTGTCGCTTGTAGGCTTTATTTCTAGCCTTGTGAAGGACAATGAGCAGAAAAGTGGGTTGGGTAGGTTGTTTATATGGCTAAAAATGCCGCCTCGGGGGGTGTGCCAAGTGGTTTCCGCCTCTAAGTTTGTGCCCAACGGCTAGTATGCGCCTAGGGAGTTGTGCACCTAGGGAGTTGCGCATAGTGCCCTATACAAGCCCGAGAAGCACTCAAATCGAGCACATGCTTGCCCAATTTTTCCCGATTCTTGCTGCGCTATTATCCGATTCTTGCGGCGCTTTCACAACCCAATTTTACCCGCACTTGGAACAATTGTCACCCCGTCACCCCGTGCGCAATCTTTGTATGTGTGAACTTTTTCCTCGCTTTGCTATTTCGCCTACGGGGTGTCACTCAGTCGCGAGCCGCTTGGAAGGTGAAAACTTCCAATGCTATGGTTATCCCGCACGGGGTGTCATAATAGGAAAAAAATATTTGTTGTTTGTTACTAATGTTTGTTGTGCAGCAATCATTCCTATTCCTTTTGAAGATAGCAAGGACCAAGAAGAACAATCGTCACCCCGTCACCCCGTGCGCGATCTTTGTATATGTGAACTTTTTCCTCGCTTTGCTATTTCGCCTACGGGGTGTCACTCGGTCGCGAGCCACTTGGAAGGTGGAAACTTCCAATGCTATGGTTATCCCGCACGGGGTGTCATAATAGGAAAAAAATGTTTGTTGTTTGTTACTAATGTTTGTTGTTTGTTGTGCAACAAGCATTCCTATTCCTTTTGAAGATGGCAAGGACCAAGAAGACTGCAAGGAAAGTTGATGAGCCTCTATCCAAAGATGAAGAAGAGATTCCTAAGCCTAGCAAAGCTTCAGCTAGTACTTTACCAAACCAACCATCCACTTCTAAAGATCCTGGCAAACCAACCTCTGCTGGCACAAAGAAGACCAAATCTCAGAGGAAGGATTCTTCTCTACCCGACCCTAAAACAAGCAAAAGGAAAGATACACATCAGAGGAAGGCTTCCAAGCCTGTGCAGCTTAAGCCTCTCCTTACAAAGAGAAAGTTCAAGCAGGGGGTCAAATGTCTAAGAGAGATAAGGAAGGCCATAAAGGCCATCAATCTTGCAATTCCCAAACTGCCCTTCCAGAGACTGTGCAGACAAGTTGTAGAGGAGTATAAGATTTCCATGAGGTGGACTAGTACTGCATTGGCATGCATTAGGAAATTTCGGAGGTCATTTGGAGGGCCTTCTAAGAAAATGTATTTTTTGCACTCTCTCTCTAGAAAAAATGGCAAATAAAAGAGCTGGGTCTTTCATAGTAAAACTTCAAAAAGTGTACTTTAAGTAGATTCCTTACTCTTCTGAACATTCGTTCATAGTGATTGAGGGATAATCCTCTTTTCAGTTGCATTGAATGAACCTCGTCAATATGGAGGGAATGAGGCTAACATGGAGGGACGAATCCGCAGCCGCTATTCACTTTCCATTAAACCTGCACATTTGGCTAATGGCGCACTCCTCAAATGGCACAAATGTTACCCAGAAACGAGCCAAATATCACCTTCACATTGATTTGGACAATGAGGACCAACCATTGATTAAGCGCAGTAAAACAAACACACATATACCTCCCGCTTCCATAGACACGCTCAGAGCTCAAGGAGCTAAACACATAGATATCTGGACGAGAGGCTCTCTCTACCCTAAGAATCCAATAACTAATGCGTCTCCACCGTTTGTCAATCCTACAAGCTTAGTGACCTTTGCTGGTGATGGAGAAAAGGGCCTTCTGGGTTATTGTAAATCACTTACAAGAGAAGCTGAAACTTACAAGAGCATTCTCCAAGCTCAACAATGTGAGATTGTTCGCCTTTCACATTTACATTCTATAGATCAGGTTACCATTTTGCAACATAAAACAGAGGTACAAGAACTGAAAGGAAAGGTGCGAAGTTGTCAAATGAAGGACACCATCTTGGGTGGTCGTATCCGAAAGAAGAAATTGCGCAATCTTGAAACATTGCAGGTTGCATCAGGAGGTCTCAAGAAAAGAATCCGAGCATTAAGGTGATGCTTCTTGGTTGGCTACATTGTCTTAGTTAAGTAATCTTTTTGTTTTTTCTTGTTATGCATTGTTTTCATGTGCCTAAATAGTGTTAGTGAAGCAAATTTTCTGTTATTTACTTATGCATTGTCTTCATGTAGAGATTCAATCTATCCTAACAAGGAAAACATTGACCCCAAAGCCAATATAGGAAAGAGATTGAAGCCACTTATAAGTAGAAGCCTGGCAGCAGATATAGTACATGACAAGAAGTTTAAGGTCCTACAACGAAATGTAGTGGACCGCTTTATTTCAGAGAACTCAATGCCTGCAAAAGAGATACAAGGCACACTTGATTCACTTGGTGTAAGCAAAAGAGGATATTCGGCTATCCAAAAGTCTGTCTCATCCATATTTGTTAGGAAGGGTATAAAATCCATACTTCTACCATCAGCCTCAAGTGTTTGGAAAGAGAGGCTTCAGCTTAACGAGGCACAGGGAGACTATCTTCGACAGCCCTTTCATATTAAAGCAACTTACAGTGGCCATGGAGCAAACATGGCATATGATGAGTTCAACAATATTTTTATGGAATACCCAAGGGATGGAAAAGTCTCATTACATGGCGAGAAATGCTTATTTCAGGCACACACGACATGGTGGCTCTCGAATCAAGGCTAACAGTTTGAGAGAACTATTTGAATGGTTCTATCGTAGAATCATTCATCGAATGCAGGCAAAAGAAGTCTTGGCAAATTCAGCAACAGCACAAGCCATCAGACATTTACAACAACAAAAAGCTAAAAGATCAATGGCATACAACAACTCCGGAGCTCGTGAAAGTCAACGAAGGTGGAGAGAGACAATGGTGTATGTGAATCACAAGTGGAGAAAGATACTCTGAGTGGATGACATTGTACAAAATTTATGTAATACATGATCTTATACAATTGCTACTTGAAGTGTATCAAGATTTTGCAGGTTCAATTTTGTTTTTTGGCACGTCACCCTTGTAACGAATCATGAGATGTTTGCCATACTCTAAAAGTTCATCTGGGTTTTGTCTACCAAGAGCTAGTGCCATTGCTGTGTAGGTGTAGTAATACGCTGCCCGACCACCTGTATAGCCTGGGCAGTAACCAAAACAATCTCTAGCAAACACTTTGTCCACAAGAATGACTTTATCTGCACTTTTGGGCAGCACCGGTCCACCCAAGAAGCGTGATAGTGTCTTGAATGTGTAAGTTGCTATTGAACCCTCTTGTGACATGGAATTGTGAAAAACTACTATCGGCGACTCGCAAAGCTTTGAAAGGTACTGTGCTAGGGCCGCATCCCTTCCTCGATACTCTCTTGTCCGGCGCCGAAGGAAGTCATCCTTGTCAGCAATCCAAGACTGCACATACAATGTCAGAAATCACACAAAGAGAGAGAGAGAGAGAGAGAGAGAGAGAGAGAGAGAGAGAGAGAGAGAGAGAGAGAGAGAGAGAGAGAGAGAGAGAGAGAGAGTTACCATGAAGCTCTCATCCTGCAGAAAGAGGTTTTCTTGCCACAGGTCTACAGATGTAGTTGACCCCTGACCTGAATGGTTAAACCAATCCTCCACTTCTTTGTTACTTTTCGATGGTCTTAGGCTTTGTCTTATTGCTTGGAAGGTGGCTTCATCAGGTAGTGTCTCCTTGTATTTTTCAGCTTTCTCAAAGCATCTTCGAAGGCATTCCATTGGATTGCTGGATGTTTCCATTGCCTCATCATCACTACTATCCTCTGAAACAAATCCACTCCTCTCCTCTTGGACTCTGGAAATAATAGCCAGGGAGAAATCCTCCCTTAAATAAAAGACACTTTGCACATCATGTAAGAAGATATAGGTCCTGTCTCCAATCCTGAAGTCAGGCACAGCAGGCAACATCATCTGAGCATGCTTCTCAGTGAAGTTACTGACATCCAATGGAAGTTTGATTTCTATGGTTTTCACAGAGAGCATCTTACTTCTTTGTACTTCAATTGCCTCAACCTCAAGGTCGACTGTGTCTTCAACCTCCTCGACTTCTTGCATATGAGTTGTCTCCTCGCATTCTTCATCTGGTGCTGCATCCTGCTCCTCTAACACCTCATCAGGATTCTGCATGAGGAATCCAAACAGGCTGTTCAGGTAAATCATAAAGCCAAAGGCTTCCTGAATGAGTTTGCATTCTTTTTTATGCAAAGGGCAGGCTGAATGTCGGCAAGAGGGTGGTAATTCCCTATACTTCTTCAGTCCCTGTCCCTTTCCACCACAGTCATTTAAATGCACAAGAGTCATAGTAGGCAGAACAACCCTTCCTACCTGCACCATCACTTCAAACTTATCTCTGTAGGACTGCAAGAAATTACTGTGCTGAGCTAACAAGTCTTCAATGTCAAACTTTGGATTAAACATAGAATGAACTAGATCAAACTTGTCCCCAGCACCACAAGATGCTGCAAAATCAAACAGCCTCTCATCAGTTGCAGCTGGGTCTTCCAGACAAGACACATCCTCTTTGTCTTTACATTTAGTTGCACAGGGACTTCCTTCTAGCACATCTGTATCATCTGAGAATTCTATATTCCTCTTTCTTGTATTTCTCTTCAGAAGTACTGTAGAGGGCACCACAGCCTTGTAGGGTGAGGGATCCTCTTGCCCTGGTGACCTCTCTGATTGATCTTCACCAATTGACTTTTCTTCAGATATGTCCTAACAAAAGTCAACAGTTCTTTTGGCAGATACATTAAGCAACTGAGCCTCCAAGGGTTGAAATCCTGGCACAAGCTCTGGATCAGGTTTCAGCCTCTTCTGCCTACTGGACCTTAATCCTATTCATCAGGAAACATGAAAAGTCAAAACCATCAGGAAACATGACAACTCTACCAAAACCAAACCATCATGATCTCTCTCTCTCTCTCTCTCTCTCTCTCTCTCTCTCTCTCTCTCTCTCTCTCTCTCTCTCTCTCTCTCTCTCTCTATCTCTCTCTCTCTCTCTCCTGATAGATATAAATATAAATATATATATATATATATACATATATATATATACATACATATATATATATATATATATATATATCTGTCTCTCACCAAAGCAGAAACAAAAACACACATAGTCTCTCTCTCTCTCTCTCTCTCTCTCTCCAAAGAACACTAAAAAAATACACACAGACTCTCTCTCTCTCTCTCTCTCTCTCTCTCTCTCTCTCTCTCTCTCTCTCTCTCTCTCTCTCTCTCTCTTTGTATTTTTCTATTTGTACTAAAGGCGCGCAAGGACGAAAAAGTGCTTTTTGCAACTCTCTCCGCGCGCCTTAAGTACAATTGAGGGAGAGTCATAACCATACTATAGGCGCGCGGAGAGATCTGGAGCCAGTATTTGGTTGGCTATGCGCGCCGTTAGTAACGTGTACAGAGGGGAGGGAGAGAGACAATGTGTATATATCTGTATGTGTGTGTCTGTGTGTATGTGTGTCTGTGTCTCTGTCTATGGAAGTATGGGTATTGAGGTGTGTGTGTTGAACAGCAGTCTGGGTTTTTCTTTGTTTAGACACACACACACACACACACACAATTTGTACCAACTGTTGGAAATACAGAGAGAAAGAGTGAGAGATCACCTTTTGTTGGTGGGGTTTGCAGGAACTCCAAGGGAGGTGTCTCCTCCATTGCTTTTTTGTGTGTCAAACTAACTCTGTCTCTCTCCCTCCCTCTCTCTCTCTCTCTGAGAGTAAGGAGTCCCTCTCTCTATCTCTCTCTCAATCTGTGTCTCTCCCTCTCTCCCTCTCTCTATCTCTCTCACAATCTGTTCTCTCTTTCTCTCTCTCTGTCTCTCTAAGACTCTCTCTCTCTCTCTCTCTCTCTCTCTCTCTCTCTCTCTCTCTCTCTCTCTCTCTCTCTCTCTCTATTGTTCTCTCTCTTTCTCTCTCTCAAAATCACACTTATAACGGATACACACGGCGGCGCCCCACGTGTCACTATAAATTAGAGTATATTTGCATGCTGTCACACGTGTGGTCATTATTGAGACCGTATACTTTTGTACATCATATAAAGAGGTCAAGAGAGAGAAAAACCACACCTCGTGAAAGAGAGTGAATGAAAGAGAGAGAGAGAGAGAGAGAGAGTGCAAGAGCCGTCGTCTGCGTCTCCGACAGCAAGCCGACCCATCGACATAACGAAGGTCTGCCTCTCCCTCTGCCTTTGCCTCTATCTCTCTATCTCTATTTCTGTCACAGTACCAAGCACAGTCTTAGCAAACAACCCACACAAACAGTCTCACACACACACACACACATACACACACACACACATACACACCCACACACACACACTCACAAACACACAGACACACATCTTTAAAATACAAACACTCTCTCTCTCTCTCTCTCTCTCTCTCTCTCTCTCTCTCTCTCTCTCTCTCTCTCTATACCAAAGGCGCGCGTAGAGAGGCATACCCGTAGTGCATGTCTCTATGCGCGCCGTTAGTACTGTGCATTGACCAGAGAGAGAGAGAGAGAGTATGTGTGTATTTATTTTACCCTATACTAACGGCGCGTGGAGGTGTTTGTTGAGGTAAAAACGTGCTCCGCGCGCGCCTTTAGTAATGGGCTCTCTCACTCTCTCTATTTAAATATGCTAAGCTATAGAAAGGAGAGAGAGAGAGAGAGAGAGAGAGAGAGAAGAGAGAGAGAGAGAGAGAGAGAGAGAGAGAGAGAGAGAGAGAGAGAGAGTCATAGAAAGAGAGAAAGGGATTGAGACTCTTCTTTTGGTGTACAGTGAGATAACTAGAACAAAAGCCACTGCAAGGAAGGCAGGCAAGGGACCAGGATTAGCATCTAAAGCAAGTAGCAGATCTGCAACCCCAAAGAAAAGACCTGGAAAACCAAATAAAATTCTGAAAGGGCCAAGGATGAAGAAGCTGCAAACCTGCATGGGACTTTTCAGAGAAATCAGAAAGGCACAGAAATGTGTAGATTTATGCATACCAAAGCTGCCCTTCCAGAGGATGGTGAGGTCCATATGTGATGAAGCTACCTGGGGCACCAAAAGGTGGAAGGTGGTGGCATTAATGGCTCTATAGGAAGCAGCAGAGGACTTCCTACTGGAGTAATTCAGTGACATGACCATTGTTGCAGCCCATGCCCACAGGGTTACTATAATGGACAAAGATAGTGAGACACTGAAAAGAATAAGGTGGAGGTATGACAAACTACTGGTCCCCAATGTCTGCAAGGATAAGAAAATGAGGGAAATTTTGTTATACCCCCCGGAGCTAGTGCCACAACTCACAGTTGTAGATGTCACACATGATGTGAATACAAGGGCAAGGGCAGAGACTATTGCTCGCCAAATAGAGGACATGAGGGAAGCAGAGCTTAAGGAGAAAGCAAAAGTAGCAGTGGAGTCCCAGAGGCAAACGGAGTGCAATGTGACCCTGTCCATAGAGGCAAGCAATCAAGAAACTCTACTTTCAATGAAGGATGGTTTGCTTGCAGAGATACCATTTGTAGATGGAGCCAGAAAGCTAGCTCTGGAAAAAGTGGACATTAATTTACTGCAGAATCCAGATGCTCAGATTTCAGACACAATTATCTATGCTTGTCTTAAGTAAGTGTTACTATCTTGCTAGCTTTGAAAACTCAGATAATAGGTTTGCTAACTCAGGTAGAGTCTCTGCAGCCTGATCAAAAGTCAACTCCCACTGCACACTCACACAGAGGTGTTTCTTCTTGATCCACAAATGTCAGTGATTATTAGACAAAAGAACAGTCCATCTGGGACCTTTGAGAGTTGGTTTCTCCACTGTGCTATTGTGGAAGTTACTGTGAACATCTTTCCATATGAGAACAACCATCACTGGAGTCTCATATGCCTTGATGTTGACCAACCAGCAGTGTGGGTGTTCAATTCAATAAAAGGAACCCACCCTGAAATTAGGCTGTAAGTGTTTTGTATCAGAAAGTGTTTCTTATAGATATCCATGTAAATTTGAAGCCTCATGCTAACATCTTGACATTGCTTTGTGCAGTTGTATAAAGAGGTTGTTGCTTGCCTATGGCAAGCTATGTGGAAGGTATGAACTATACAAGGCCCCAATCAAAGAAGTACCTGTCCCAAATCAAACCGATGGAAATTCTTGCGGCTGGAGATGTCTTCTCCATTCAGAATATGTCCTGCAAAGCTACTTTGCATTAAAACCTTTCATGACTAAGGTACCCATTTGGCAATGCATTCAGTTAGTTTTGGTTTAGTCTATAAAAGAATTCTCACCATGTGGTCTTTCAATTTTGCAGAGTGCTTTAAAAAACTACACATATGATTATTTGCAAAGATACCGGGTAAGTTTAATACAACACCTGCTTACTATGTCTAGCCCTAGAGAGCTTGAAGATAGCGGCTTGGATGAGCAATAGTTTGCAGTGTATGCCACGCTCACACGTCAGATTTTTCCTTTTTGTATGATCAAAGAAAATGCGTTACCGTTGAGGGCCACTACCACCCTAAAAAACCACACTTACCTTTTTTGTACAAACCGTTTAGCCAAATTGGTGTACCCTTTGATGCAACTAATACACTACTAATTGATGATACTCCTGAAAAGGGAGAGCTAAATCCGCCGGGAACAACTGTCTCACCACCTTCTTTCGAGGGGCATTCCTTCGATTTTTACCTTGAAGACATTCTGATTCCATACTTACAGAAATTGTATCTCAGTCCATTGTTCACGGACGAGTTTGTACTTTCTAATGAATTAAGATGATTCTTCTATCATGTCTTTGTCTTGTCTAACATATATATATATATATATATATATATATATATATATAGAGAGAGAGAGAGAGAGAGAGAGAGAGAGAGATTTGACGTGGTAAAGAAATGTATTTCAAGCACACTTTTTCACAGGGCACAATTGAAAAATGAGCTCAATAAACTTCATGTCTTGAAAGTCATTTGTATACACTTGGGTTCACAAGAATATCTGTTACATTGACACTACTTCAACCCGACCATCCAACTCTTTGCACAAAATATCTTTTTCCCTTCGCCGCATCACCTTACGGCCAGCTAGGAAAAAGGAAAAATCTGATAGATCCTTGTCCATTGACTCTTCAATGATGTCATTTCGCAAATGCTGAAGACTGCATAGCTCCCTTATTGTAACCACCAATAGTAGGCCATGCTCTTTATCAATCACTTCCACATCCACAGTAGGATTATCTTCCAAACTTGAAGAAACCTGGTCCATAGGAATGTACTTACCGTTTAGCATTTGTGATCGCATATACCAAAACGAGAGTAACAGTGATTGGCTTGCAATCATGTACTTAACAACTAGAGTATCAAGCGCGACCTCGCACCGTAAACCAATCTCTTCCTTTGCATACCATCCTTTGTCAAGAAGTTTGTCACAGGATGACTGCTGAAATGACTTGCACATGAACATAGTTTTTGTAACTCGGATGTTGTAGCTATGAAACAGCTCTATGAAGAGTGCAACAGGACAGAAGTTTGCAATTCTAACCAGTTTGGTAGGAATAGAGCTACGTAGAGACCTTTGTATATCCTTGTAGAGCTTACTTCGCATTGCCTCCACCATTGTTTCCTCGGGAACTGGCCAGTCCACAGTGTTCCAATCGGTTGGTAGAGGCACTTTCACCAACATGCCATTCTTATTCCCTGAGCTGAGTTGGTAAAAGTGGTCATAAAAAAAGATTCCCTCATCAGCCAGTCTTTTGCTGCTCCTCTCTGAGTACTGTAGAGAACCAATGTGGGCATGAACAACATGGAAGAGGCCTATTATGCACTCCACAGGCTCCCATTGCTCATAAGAAGAGGGATAAACATCTGCAATATATATAAGAAGAGTTAAACTAAGAGTATCAATAAGTACAAATGACAAATCTAATGTAATTGAGCTGTGAAGAATGAAGACATTACTCATAACAAGCGGGAGAAACATTGCAAAATATATAAGAAAAGTTATAATGAGAGTACCAGTAAGTTCACATGTCAAGAGTACTTACAATTGCAACGTGGTTGATGTATATCTGATACATTTCCACCGTTTGCTATCACCTCAGGATGGGTAAACACATGCTGAACAAGAACTTCCTTTACAGATCTTTTGCCGATTTCAACTTTGAAATCCAACACTCTGGCCTTCCATGCTGAGCGGTAAACATTGATACCACTAGACCTCTTGGGTCTTCTTGGTTGCATGAGGACCCATGAACCTTTGTTTATCCTTTGTCCAACCCATTGGTTCTCTGTACTTATTGAAGCTGGTATTGTAATTGAGGATATGCTACTACTTGGCCTTCTAGGCAAAGTGCAGTTGTTGGTTGTTGGTGTGAGAGACAGTAAACACCTGGAGCCTCTTGGGCGAGAAGACGTGGACGCCATAGCTCTCAGAGAAAAGCTTTAGTGGAGGGAGATTCACTTTGAAAGCATTCTAATGGAGGGAAAGTGTTTTAGAATTCCAATATCTTGTGCGGGCTTAATGGTCACCCTCCAGTACGTTAATGACCATAAGATAATATCAGAAGTGGGACCACATGCAAGCACCTAAAAGCTCGGTAAAAGGAAGGAAATTACTATGCTACAATCCTAGATTCGTGAAAGTTTTATGCTATTTTCCTATTTTTTGAGTCTTTCCACGTACTTTCCTACGTAACGTAGCCTTCATGCTCATTGGACGCGCTCTATTTTTCTCTCTCTTCATATGGCCCTCCAAATGACCTCTGAAATTTCCTAATGTATCCAGAAGGCTTCTGAGAACTTTATGATTGAGATTTTCCAAGATGCCTATATTTGTGCAACTCATGCCCATAGGGTTACTCTGATGGACAAAGACATGATCACTCTTAGGAGGCTGACATACAGGTTTTCAAAAATTTTGGAGCCTGTCCCTATGCATGATATAAAGGCATTCAATATTCTCAACATTCCTCCATGGAGGAAGCCCAAGGAGCCTGAAGTAGGAGTTTTTGATATTACTGAAGAAGAGGAAAAGGAAAGGAAAAAGAGAGCCAAGTAAGACAAGGAAATTGCAGAGAGAAAGGAGCTTGACCTGTTGGAACCTCAGCCAGTGCCCCTCTTGAGGAGTGTCAATCCTACTGGTTTTGTTGTCACTCTATTCAGTGGGGAGGATCCTAGGGAGGATTACAATTCACTTGACTCTGAGACCTTGGAAATTCTCAAGGACTGGACCAAGGAGATGAATTCTCCACTCCTTATCACATGCCTTAGGTTGTTTTTGTTTTCCTCTGTATTTTTGTTTATAGCAAGAACTCTTTATATAACAAGAACTCTTTACCAGGTTAATGATGCATTCATATGAGCCAGACCTTCAACAAAAGGTGGAGATTTTAGACCCTACTATCTCCCAATTTCTCAGGACAGAGACAAACATTAGAGAGCTCACAAAGTGGTTGACTCATGTGGACTTGGAAATCTGTGAATTTTTCTTGATTCCTTATCATGAGAGGTAAGTTTTCTACCTACACCTTGTGAAGAGAATTTGCTAATTCACGTTAGAAGGCTAACTGAGGCTTGTTTTTATAGCTCACATTGGAGTTTAATTGCAATTGATATTGTGAAAAGAAAATGCTACTTTGTCAATTCTCTTGTTGGAGTACATGGTCAAGCAAAATTGTAAGTATAGCAGCAGACACATTTTGTAAACCATAAGCACATACTTTTAGTAAAGCAGAAACTCATTTATAAAGAATTTTGGATAGTGCTACTATAAGATTTATAGATGCTGAATGACATCCATTTTGTAGTGGTGAAGGTTGGAATTCTTTATGCTTTGTTCACTTCAATGGATTATCCTCAAAGATTTTTTCCCAAAAATACATGTAATGAATTGCAGGTTCCAATTCAGCCTGAAAGCCATTCATGTGGATGGAGGGTATTGACAAATTCCAAGCTCCTCTTGGACTTCATATACTGCAATGACAATCAGGATATAGAAGTATAGCATATTTCATATTTGCCAGCTGTATTTTTTCTCATTTTATTGTTCCTAAAACTTGCTTTCTATTGCCTTGTATAGATCAACAGAGAGTGCTATGGTTGACAAGAGCAAGGATTATCAAGTATATGATTGAATCAAATGGAGAACTGCAAGAGGTATTTGAAGATGATGATGTTGAAGAGAAGGGGAAAGAAAAGCTGGAAGATGAAGAAGAGAGTGGTGAGCAGGAAAAGGCAAGTGAAGAGATGGATGATAAGAGAAAGAGGAAGCAGCCTTCAAGCCCTCCAGTCAAGCCCACTTCAAAAAGAAAATCTCCCAGGACAAAAGAGCCCAATTCAAAAAGAAAATCTCCTGCAAAAGCACCAACCCCATTAAGGAAGTCCCCTAGGGACAGGAAAACTCCTGCCAAAAAACTATTCTAGCTTATTGTAGCCCACTTGTATCAAGCTTCTCAGTTCTCTATTGTATCCAATTGTCTATTCTATAGCCCACTTGTAACCAATTGGACCTTGTATGGACCCTTGTATGTAAGTGCAAATATTTGAAATTGAATACTTGTTTTAAGACTCTGTTACAAAATCAAATCATTGGATGTTTGAAAAAGTTGCATTTCAATAACAAAATAAAGATCCTTTTAAATCATGTGATACAAAATAAGATCCTTGTAGGTCATGTGATACAAAATAAGATCCTCGCAAGGCATGTGTTACAAAATTGCCTTGAAGGATGTTTAAGGCACCAAATGTACAATGCCATCCAAGATGTCCTTGCACTGTAGCCTGTTTTCATTCCTTTTTGATACCTACAAAAACAGTCAAAGTTAAATAAAGAACCAATAAGAGAACAAGAGACTTTTAGGCATAATAGTTACCTTTCTACCATTTACTTGAAAGAAGAATGTTGTGGGCAGTTCAATTTCATCATTTTGCAGGTCCAATCTCAATTATTGTAAGCTACACATGCCTCTTATCTTTACAATTGACAGATGCTCATTGTTTACCCATATATCAATGTCTTCTATTGGGCTGTCAATGAAGTCCTCCATGTCTTGATCAAGTGGAGTTAGCTGACCACCAACATAGTGCCATCTTCAGTAATAAAATGACATAATGAAGTTTTGTGTCCCTATCATGTATTTGCAAGCAATTGAGCCAGCTTGCACATAACAAGTGATTCCATTCACTGTTTTGGTTTTCCAACCCTCATCCACAAATTCAAGTACATTTGCTGAGTCTAAAGTCTTCACTGAAAACATTGTTCTAGATTTTCTAACTTCAGCATTAGAGAACAAGTCTATAGAAACTACAATGGGCATGAATATAGAAATTCTACTCTGTCCATTTTGATCAGTCGTGTTGTCAGTGATAATGGCTTCAATGGAAGTTCTTGGTCGTTTTGATCGTGATGAAGATTCCATGGTGAAAAAAGAAATGAGCAGAGAAGTCTAGTCTGAGTTCAAGAGAAGAATAAGCAGAATGTGCAAAAAACGGTTCAAAACTGGAAAAGATCATGAGATATAATCCAAACGTTGTTTTATAATGGCAACGTGCAAAATGAAAACAATATAATATGAGAAGTACGTCTTTCTAAAAGCGACAGCTATTAAATGCCTTTGCACTTTTACTTGTTTACATTGCTATTTACCAGCTCAAAGTTGCGGTAAAGATAGACTATTTGCTTTTTTTGTGAGTTTTCAAAAATAGAGGTTCCGTAACGGAAGCTCTTCAACCATTGGTTGAGACCACTCTCTCTCTACACGCTAAAAGGCACAAAAATGACCTCAAAATTCCCCTAATGTAATGCCTTGCAAAAATCAGCCCCCTCTCTCTCTTGGGCGAGCCCTCTTGCTAATTGCTCTTGCTGAAGCCTCATTGGCCCTCCCCAAGTCAAGCCAATTACAATTAAGCAACATAAGTGATAGGCTTCTGACATGTGTCCCCCTTTCCCCTTTTGTGAGAGATTTAGGTAATTAAATAATTAAACTAAACTCTCATTGGACCCCTTTGCCTCCTGGCCAATAGGAATCAGGCAAGCCATGGGGCTCCTGAATGCTCATTGGACCCCTTGGGAGACTGCCCAATAGTCTTCTAAGAGACTTAATTCTTATTGGTTTCTTTTATTAAATGTTTTTAAATTAATTAAACTAGATTTACTCTAGCTTAATTCTCATTGGTCCACTTCAAGGGTCATCCAATAGGAATTGGGCACACCTTGTGGGCATCTGGGCTAGGGAGCTGACATGTGTCCCTAATTCCTTTTGTGTAAAGGGGCTTGTGTGTGTGTGTGTGTGTCTTTCTCTCTCATCCCCTAGAAGAAGGGCTCGCCCCCTCCCATGTAGGGATGTGCATTGACTTTGGAGAGCACACAAAGCATCCAATTCCCCCTAAGCTTTAACCCTTTGGACACAACCTTTGAATTTTGGAACCTTAGCATTTTGGAAGTCTTAATGGGCTGAACCTTAGGGTCTTTTTAGCCCATTGTTGCACATGGCTCTTTTTCAGATGGCCCCCCCTTTGGATCCCTATTTTCCCTCTTTTGGATCCATACTGTGGCCGGTCTGCTAGCTTAACCAATATTCTAGCTTTTTCTCCCCTGGCACTTCCCCACATTAAATGATCAGTTTAATATGAGAAAATCATTTAGGAGAATTAGATATTGATTATTATGACATTACCTCTCTCTTGAAATCATAGTCGTCCTCGACTATGGTGTAGAGAAGATAAAGCATATTCATGAGTCCTTTTCTTAGTGGGTAGAGGATCCCTATGTTACCCTACGACATCATTCCATAATGGATGACTAGTCCATTTGGCGCTTGAGAGCCTGAGGCTGCCGCAAGCATGTCTGGAAATCAGTCCTATCAATCTTCCGTAGTAGAGTGACAAGCTCTACTTGGTGTTTGGGAGACGCCGTCTCCACAAACTTGATCTAAGCATGCATACTACTTCATTTTTGTGCACAAATAAAGAAAAAGAGAGTCTTACAAGACAACAAATTTGTTCATTTTTTTAACATTTTGTACATTTGCTTACTCTTGGGAAGCATTATAAGCATTGACAAGGTTTAGGTTATCCTTTAATTGTATGCCTTGCATCCATCTAGAATCTTCAAAAGGATAATTCTTAAACTTAATAAGATATAGTCGGATAGTCTTACCGCCTCTTAGTACCTTGCCTTCATGTCGGAGAATGGACTCGGGCTGCAGCACCTCCTCTTGGTCCTTGATCTCCTGTGGGTCTTCAATAGCTGGTTCTTGAGGTGGATCTCCTTTGTAAGGCTTTAATAGGCTCACATGGAAAGCATTGTGTATGAGCCAATGATTGGGAAACTTGAGTTGATAGGCCATCTCATTGATTGGCCTAAGAATCTGAAAGGGACCATAGTACCTTTTCGCTAGTTTAGCATAGTACTTTTGGTGGCCCGTAGGATTCTTGCCCGTTGTGTGCCTTAATCGAGCCTTTGGAAACTTTAACAAGACCCAATCGTTTTCTATAAAGGCTTGGGCTCTTCTGTGCTTGTCAGCAGCAACCTTTTGCCTTTGCTGTGAGATAGAGATAGCATCCTTAATCTTTTGAAAAGATTCTTGTAGGTCTCGGCTATACTCATCTGCAGCGAAGATCTTCCCATGTACCTTAAGTAGCAAGGGACTTTTTGATCTTCCCTCAATTACCTCGAAAGGTGCTTTTCCCGTGGAAGTATGTACAGTGTTATTGTAAGCATACTCCACTAAGGGTAAGTACTTCTCCCATTGGGATCTTTGATCTACTTCCGTTACATAGGCTTTTAGTAGATTGAGAATTTTTAGGTTAGCTATTTCACTTTGGCCATCCGTTTGTGGATGATAGGCCGAAGAGAAGTTTAGCCTTGTACCTAAATTCTCAAAGAGACCCTTCCAGAAATTACTGGTCATTCTAGGATCTCTATTCGACACTATGGACATGGGCAAGCCATGGTACTTGAAAATTTGTGAAATAAAGAGGATTGCCATTTGATGGGCTTTGATAGTCTTTTTGACAGGTATAAAATGAGCTTGTTTACTAAACTTGTCTACTATTGTCCATATTCCCGTATTCCCATGGATAGACTTAGGCAATCCAAAGATAAAATCCATGGATATGCTCTCCCATGGTGAATTAGGGATTGGCAAGGGTTGAAGCAATCCAAGTTGCTTCCCTCTATCAAATTTTGTCTTTTGGCATACCACACATTTGGGGACATACTCTTGTATGTTCACTTTCATGGTAGGCCAATAGAAATATGTTTCTATTCCCTTTAAGGTAGACTGAATGCCTCTATGCCCCGCATAAGGTGGAGCATGAGATTCATACATTACTTTCTCACGTAGTGAGTTAGTAACGCATAGTCTATTGCCATAGAGAAGATAACCATCTTGTAAAGTGAATGGTTCTTCTTTCTTCCCTAATGCCAGGGCTGAAATCACATCTCTAAAGTTGGGATCAATAGCGTACTCATCTATCATTGAAGATAGATCATTGTGAGTTGCTATGGAAACCGCATTCACTCTCGGCCGTCTTGAGAGTGCATCGACTACTTGATTGTGCTTGCCAGCAATGTGAGCAATATGAAAATGAAATTGCGAAAGGAAATTTTCCCACCTCATTTGTTTGTCGGAGAGCTTAGTCTGCGTCATGAAGTACTTAAGACTTTGGTGATCCGTTCGCAGAATGAAAGGAGTCCCCAATAAATAGTGCTTCCATGAGTCTAAGGCATGTAGAACTACAAGGAGTTCCTTTTCATATATGCCTAGAGCTTGCTCAACAGGGTCGAGCCTTCGACTCTCATAGCCTATGGCGTGCCCTTCTTGGAGAAAAACAGCTCCAAGGCAATCACCACAAGCATCACATTGGACCTCAAATGGTTTTGAGAGATCCGGTAGTGTAAGCACAGGTTGAGAGATAAGCTTTTCTTTAAGCTTTTCGAAAGCATTGTTCTCCTTAGCAGACCATGTATACCTAACGCTTTTCTTTGTTAGGTCATGTAATGGTCCCGCAATTTGTGAGAACTTTTCTATGAAGCGTCTATAGTATGCACACATACCTATAAAGCTTCTTAGTTCATGAAGATTCCTTGGTTTAGGCCATCCTTTTATTACCTCTAACTTGGATGGATCCATTTGGATGACATCTTGAGAATAATGTGACCTAAATACTGAATATCTTGCAAGAAAAATTCACTTTTCTTTCGATTAACATAAAGTTTATTCTCTCTTAAAACTTGAAATATTACCTGGAGATGTTGCTTGTGTTCCTCCAATGAATTAGAGTAGATGATAATATCATCAAAGAACACTCCAGTGAAGATTCGATGAGGCCTGAACAGATTCTCCATCAAGCGGTTGAATGTGGCTGGTGCATTGGTCAGGCCAAAAGGCATGACAATGTATTCGTAAAGACCAAATGTAGTACGGAATGCGGTCTTTACAATGTCTTGATCAACTATCCTTATTTGATGATAGCCACTTTTTAGGTCAATCCTACTGAAGTAGGTCGATCCTTGTAGCTTATCAAATAGGTCTTCTACCCATGGAACGGGAAACCTATTCTTGATAGTGATCCTATTTAGTGCTCTATAGTGGACACACACATGATATGTGCCGTCTTTCTTTTGCACTAATAGCACAGGTGAGCAAAATGGAGATGAGCTTGGCCTAACCATGCCCTTCTCAACTAACTCATGCACTTGCCACATAATCTCCTCTTGTTGAGCTTGAGAAACTCTATAAGGAGGTTTATTAGGCGGCAAACTTCCTGGAAGAAGTTCAATTGCATGGTCATCATTACCTCGTTTAGTAGGTAGCTCACAAGGGATGTCGTCAATAAAAACATCTTGAAACCTCTTGAGAAAATTGGATAACTCTAATTCCTTTTGGTTGCTTTTATTTTCTTTTGCTAAAGCATTAGGTTCATTTTTAGAATCTTTAACAAAAATCATGTACACAGAAATAGAGCTCTTTATTGACTTGTTGAAAGCTCGTGTATGTACAATGGGGATGGTGTTACCCATTTCCTTAGCATCTATATACATGTCTTTTTCCCTGAACTTAAAGGAGATTCTCTTTTCAGGAAATTTAACATCGGCAGCAAGGCGGTCAAACCATGGTGCCCCTAGGATTACATCCTCATGCTTGAGAGGAGAGATAAAGAAGTCCTCTTTGTCCACATAGCCTTGGACATGAAGCCTCAATTTCCCGATTAAGGGAGTGACTGAAGCTTCTTGCCCCTTGAAGGCACTGTCTGCGGGTAGGATATCTCCCATCTCGTAGGATTGTATGCCTAGCTTGGTGGCCAACTCTATGGATATAAAATTGTGAGTAGAACCAGGGTCAAAGAGAATAAAAGCATCATGTTCTCTTACCTTTCCCCAAGCATGGCATAGAGGAGATCCTTTGTGAGTTGTTCGGTGAGTCTCCTCCTCTTGGATTTCAACCAAGGAAGCTCTAGGAGGATCTTGGCGGTTGTTCTTTTGGGGACAAGAGCGGTATGCATGCCCTTGTTCGCCGCACTTGAAACATTGGTTATCCTTACGATAACGCTCAAGCTCTTCAGGAGAGAGTTTATTCTTACCTTTTTAAACACCCTTCTCTTTAGCTTTGTTGGAGTTGCCCTTAGGAGACTTTTGGACATTGTCCTTCCCCTTAGGCTCATTGGAACCCTTGTTTTCTGGGGGCTTATTATTTCTTTTTGCCCCCGTTCGGAAATTGATTCGAGAGGCCACCATAGTGTGGTGTATTACCGCCGATATGGTACGTGGTCTTTGGGAGTTGACATACTCCGCCATTTCTTCGGTTAAGCCCGCACAAAATTGTTGCTTTTGCTCTCCAAAATCCAACTTTTTGAAGACAGTGGCTTTGAGTTGTAGGTCCCAAAACTTGTCTACATATTTGTGGATAGATTCATTGGGAGAGAGCTTTAAGCTTCGCCATTCGGTGAGTACTTTGTCTTTGGCATCGGTGGCCAAAAACTGCTTCATAATGGAAGCTCTTAAAGCTTTCCATGTTCGTGGAGCTTCACCATTGGCTCGTAGGCTAGACCACCATTGTCTGGCGGACTTTTGAAAGTGCATATCTACATGGCATAGCTTAGAGGACTCCGTGAAGCCCTCATCTCCAAACGCCGCATCGAATTGCTGGATAAAGGCCAAGAGATGCTCATCCCTCCCTCTTTGAATGAAGGCCAAGAGATGCTCATCCCTCCCAAAGGTACCATCATAGGTAAGGAAAGAGATGCTGTTCCCTCCCTCTTTGAATTTCTTCAGCTTGGACGACCTTTTCCATGCGGCATAGGATTTCCTATGGCCTCTTCTTTTTGATGGTTCAAAAGTTGCACCATCACTTTCTTCAGAAGGTGAAGAATTTGAAGAAGGTGGAGAAGAGGGTGACCTCTTTCTCGCCTTTTTCTTGTCCTGATCTTTGTCGTCTTCACCATAGCTTTCATAAGAGAAAGAGGATGAAGAAGATGGAGAAGAGGGTGTCCTCTTTCTCGCCTTTTTCTTCTCTTGCTTTTTATCATCCCTCTTCGAATTGTGGTGAGGAGAAGAATACGATGGTCTTCTCCGCTTTGGTGGTGATGGAGAGCGTTTAGCCCGCCGTCTTCGTGGAGCCATCTCCGTCGAGGTGGCGGGAGACTCGCTTCTTTCTCGTTCCTTCGGTGGAGGCTCTTGAGTTCTCCTTTGGGAAGGAGATGCATCATCAAGAAGTAAATTCTTGAGCCCTTCATAAGGATTCTCTTCTTCTTCCCGAATCGGAGAGAGACCTCTTTTGGGAGTCTCACAAGGAGGCTTCCTAGGTGTTCTCTCGTCATGGTGATGCGCTTGGAGGATCCTGTGAGCACGGAGCTGCCGTTGCACTTCACTTTGGAGATATGGATTGCCCATGGCTTGTTGAAGCCTAGTAACAAGATAGTTAACAAGCATTGAAGCATCATTAGTAGCTTGATCATGAGCAAAATCAAAGTTATCAACATTAATTTCCTTCTCTTTACTATTGTCAGTCATTCTAACAACTTTTAGGTGTAAACTTTTTAGGTGTACTTTGGCACTTCAAGCCCTAGTTGCTACTCCTCTTTACCCCTTTAGAAAAAGCACTCAAGCTACTGTACCCGCGGCTCGAATACCATTAATTGCAAGGAATAGAAGAGAGGGTCTTTCAACACCAAAACAGCACCGGCTCCTGTCAAGCTTCTAATAGCTCAATAGTGGTTAAGCCGTAGGCAAGCCCCGTAGGACTCCACTATTAAGACCATAGCTCTCGACGGTGATGCCCCGTTAATTGCACAAAGGCAGGCGCACTGCAAGGCTGAAAAATCCCTATTCTACTTACTCACAGGCAATTAATAATACCAACCATTTGTAGCTAGCTTGAGGAACTCCCTTCTTGAGCAAGAAAAGAGAAACCTTGAGCTCTGATACCAATGTAACATTTAATGGCCTAGTAACTTATGTGTAGCAGAAATTAGCATGAACATAGTGGGCATTTCATTAGAATAGATTCCTAATGAGAATTACAAGAGTGCTTGGGTGGAGAGAGCAACAAAAAGCATAACACCTAGTTAGATAGCATCGACAATACTTTCAAAATAGAGAGAAATTAAGCTATTGACAATAGTTGAGGACCGGATTTGCATGGAGCCGGTCCCCCCTCCAAAAGGCTTTGTATTATGGTTTCTCCCATCAAGAGAGACATTGTACAATAAAATTCTTTGTGTTCCTTCAAGACTAGCTAGTGCAATGAAGATGGAAACTTCATGCACTAAGCAAAACACTTAACAAACACAACTTGAATTATCCCCGTTCTCAGACCCAAGACCTCACACACCTTCGAAGATGGTGAGAGCTAGCAGGGTATGAGAGTAGATTGAGAGGAAGAAGGAGTATCTTACGAGAAAGATGTACATCTCCTCACATAATCACTCATATGTAGCATAGCTTAGCTTAGCTTAGTAATTAGCTTGGTAGAGGAGATAAGCATGCATTGAAGCTTGGCTCTTGGTTGGATTTGCATCTACATGCCAAGAGAGTGTTGATGTAGGCTTCTATCTCACAAGCTTGGAGTAGGTGATGAGTTCTCCATTAAAGCTTGGGAAGAGATAGTATTCTCTTTCTTCACACATGATATTGTGTGAGTGTGTGTGTGATAATGCCTTGCAAAAATCAGCCCCCTCTCTCTCTTGGGCGAGCCCTCTTGCTAATTGCTCTTGCTGAAGCCTCATTGGCCCTCCCCAAGTCAAGCCAATTACAATTAAGCAGCATAAGTGATAGCCTTCTGGCATGTGTCCCCCTTTCCCCTTTTGTGAGAGATTTAGGTAATTAAATAATTAAACTAAACTCTCATTGGACCCCTTTGCCTCTTGGCCAATAGGAATCAGGCAAGCCATGGGGCTCCTGAATGCTCATTGGACCCCTTGGGAGACTGCCCAATAGTCTTCTAGGAGACTTAATTCTTATTGGTTTCTTTTATTAAATGTTTTTAAATTAATTAAACTAGATTTACTCTAGCTTAATTCTCATTGGTCCACTTTAAGGGTCATCCAATAGGAATTGGGCACACCTTGTGGGCATCTGGGCTAGGGAGCTGACATGTGTCCCTAATTCCTTTTGTGTAAAGGGGCTTGTGTGTGTGTGTGTGTGTGTGTGTGTGTGTGTGTGTGTGTGTGTGTGTGTGTGTGTGTGTGTGTGTGTGTGTGTGTGTGTGTGTGTGTGTGTGTGTGTGTGTGTGTGTGTCTTTCTCTCTCATCCCCTAGAAGAAGGGCTCACCCCCTCCCATGTAGGGATGTGCATTGACTTTGGAGAGCACACAAAGCATCCAATTCCCCCTAAGCTTTAACCCTTTGGACACAACCTTTGAATTTTGGAACCTTAGCATTTTGGAAGTCTTAATGGGCTGAACCTTAGGGTCTTTTTAGCCCATTGTTGCACATGGCTCTTTTGCAGATGGCCCCCCCTTTGGATCCCTATTTTCCCTCCTTTGGATCCCTACTGTGGCCGGTCTGCTAGCCTAACCAATATTCTAGCTTTTTCTCCCCTGGAACTTCCCCACATTAAATGATCAGTTTAATATGAGAAAATCATTTAGGAGAATTAGATATTGATTATTATGACAGCTGGTTTACTAGAATAAAGTTGATGCGGTCTTGTGAGTCAAAGTGTGGCTTTTACTGTTTTTAAATTTTGTAAGATCCATGTATCATGTAAACACTTATGATTGTACTTGTATTGTGTGGACTTGCCTTGAGAGAACCTGATTGATGAGAAGCTTATTTTAAGGGTAAGAGAGAGAGAGAGAGAGAGAGAGAGAGAGAGAGAGAGAGAGAGAGAGAGAGAGAGAGAGCTTTGTTGTGCCCTAAATCACCGGCAACCACCATCCATCCTTTTGCCTACATGTTGCTCATTGTAGTAGCAGGTGTGGTAGTGGCTTCTAGCTGAAGGCGCCTTTGTCCTTTTTCTCAACTCGCTCGCCCCACCCAAGTGGATCTTTCTCTCCTTCCCTTTCATGACTCGACTTGCCTCCATTAGCTTCCCGGACTGTTGCTTTGCCGTAGTTCTCCATGGTTTCTCCGACAGAGGCCACAACTTCCAGGATGCAAAAGGAGCATGCACGGTGTCATAACAGCACGGAAGAGGAGATTGATTCTCATGGGAACGTTGCCTTTTGCCAGAGATATCTACTTTATGCTTCTGGGGAAGAATTGGCTGCCTCCACACTTGCAACCTTGCTAAAGAAGCAAAACTTGCAACTGCTAAATTCAAGGCTCTACGAGATAAAGCGCTGGCCGTTTGCAAGTCTCTCATTGCTGGAGGTGTGGCTGGTGGAGTGTCACAAAGAGCTGTGGCTCCACTTCAATGATTAAAGATTCTTCTTCAAGTTCAAAATCCATTGAAGCCTAAATATAATGGCATGGTACAAGTATTGAAGTACATTTGGTCAATGAAGGCTTAGCTGGATTTTTCAAAGGGAATGGAACAAACTATGCTTGAATAATTCCTAACTCTGCTATGAAGATTTACAACTATGAACAAGCTTCAAGTGAAATTTTGTGGTTGTACAGGAGGGAGACTGGGCGAGAGGATACTGAGCTTAAACCATTACTAAGACTTGGAGCTGGTGCATGTGTCGGAATTATTGTAATATCTGCCACGTATCCTATGGACATGGTTCAGGGTAGGCTTACAGTGCAGACAAAGGAATCACCGATGCTCTATCGAGGAATGTTCCATGCAGTGTAAACGATAATGAAAGAGGAAGGACCATTAGCGGTCTACAAAGGCTGGTTGCCATCTGTTATTGGTGTGATCCCGTCCGTGGGTTTAAATTTTGCGGTATACGAATCACTCAAAGACTGGCTAGTGAAGAGGAACATAGCAAGCAAGCCAAAAGAGAATGTTCATTTGAGCATCCTTACAAAACTTGGATGTGGAGCAGCAGTAGGTACAGTGGACCCGACCGTAGCATATCCACTTGATGTGGTACGGAGGAGGATGCATATGGTGGGATGGAAGGATGCCTCTTCTATCATCACTGCGGATGGTCAGATGAAAACAACGGTTCAGTACACTGGGATGATTGATGCTTTTTTGAAGACTATTCAAAATGAAGGCTTTGGAGCCTTGTACAAAGGCGTGATTCCCAATTCTATCAAGGTTGTTCCTTCTATTGCTTTGGCGTTTGTGACATACGAGGTGATGAAGGATCTTCTTGGAGTCAAATTCCAAATATCAAATTAAGTGAATCTGCAATCTGCAATAGCAATAAGGTAGAAGATATTGTAAATGGACAAATGATTTGAAAGCACATCGGCCGTAGTATTGATTTGTAAGAGTCTCTAATTTTTTAAAGAAGGGAAATTTAAATGATAAGTCCGGGTGAGCGCTAGTTTGGTGCTTTCATATCAAAAAACAAAGAGAGAGGGAGGGAGAGAGAGAAGTGTGATTTAGCAGTTGCGCCTCTCTGGAGGTCTCCTTTTGTTGCCTCTACCCGTCCCCAATAGAAGTTCTGAACTCTTTCCTCGTAGGAGCACGTGCTCTGCCTCCCCTACTCAAGCCGCAACACCAAAAACAATGGTGCAACAAGAGATTAGGTCGGGCTGCATCAACATGCAAAAGCTCTCCTTGTGACAGAGTACAAGGTCGCGTGATGCACATCAATACAGATATGTTGATCCTATAGCATGCACGATCTCCGCCTCCTCAGCCGCTTCCCTTCCAGCCTTCCCTCACCCATATACAATCCCCTCCTCCTCCTCTGTCTCTCTCCTCCATCTCTCTCAATCTCTCTAAAAAAAAGTCCACACCGGCGTGGGCTCTTTCAGAGACTTTTTCTAAAAAGAGATTGAGAGAGAGCGAGGAGAGAGAAAGAGAGTGGGAGGGGTTGAAAGAAAAACTAGGTTTAGTGTAATCCCACCTGCAAATTTTGAGATTTACCTCTAAATTTTAAATTTGAAAGTGAGAAAACCTACAAAATTTACAAAAATTTAGCGTCATTTGGTGTAAAAGCCTTCAAATTTAGTCAGTGTACCACTGGAATTCTCATAGATAGGTTTGCCAAGTTTTCAGAACAAAGTTTTTTTCAAGCACTGGTCCATGCCCGTACATGAAAGAGTCCGCGTCTCTTTCAAAGAGATTTTTTGAAGGGTTTTGTTTATACTATATAATTGTTGAAAATGACGACGGTTGAACTTGAGGACCTTCTTACCTAATCTATTGTGAGTTTCCTTGCCCAACTCGTTCAAAACCAAAATTTTCAATGATTAGGGACCCTGAGATTTACCTTTCCTAGCCAACACAGTTGTTTGAACGTGGCACAATGTTGTTTGTTTCCTTGCATTACTCTTTTAGTGTAAGTCTCATGGTCCTACATGTAGGGAGGTAGGAATAGGAGATTTATATCCATTGGAATCATGGTGCCACTATTCCCAACAAGGATCAATGGTGGTAGAAATGAGCTTCCAATATGTGAAGGCAACTAGTTCCAAGAAGAGGAATATCGGAAAGCTCCGATTTACAAATCACCAAAATTTCAAGTCAAGACTGCGTGTCTCGCTTAAGATCCCGGGCAGCTTGTACAACATTGGCTTCTAAGCTGCCTCTTACTTCTCCCAGCCCACGATAAAATAAAGCTTGAAGAGGTGCCTTGCATGGACCACCAAAATTCTACTTTATCTAATCATTTTGCTTTTGGAACCACTTTCCTTGAGGACCATGCTTGCCTAACGAGTCTATCGTGAACAGTATAAACATAAATGATAGGACCTAGAGCCAAATGAAAGTTCTTATGCAGAGGAAAGGCCCAAGTGCTCTCATGGTTGAAAACAACCAAGGTCATGGCATATCTAGAGCATCATTTAATCCCAGGATATCCGAGCCTAGTCCTGGCAGGCTTTTGAAGCTGTACATTGCCATTATGTGAACAAAACTAGTCATTATACACGTTCTCACATTTCCACCGGGAAGCGAAGTCAGAGGATTGCACGGCAACGACAGGCTTGCAGGGCAGGCCGTTGATGTTGAGGGTGAGTTGGAGCTCTGCAGCTCACTGGGGCTGAGGGACACATAGAAGTCTTGCAAGGGGTCCTCGTCAGCAGCGTGAATAGTTGAGCCTAGTCCTGGCAGGCTTTCGAAGCTGTACATTGCCATTATGTGAGCACAACTAGTCATTATACACGTTATGACATTTCCACTGGGAAGCAAAGTCAGAGGATTGCACGACAAGAGGGGGGAGCGGGAGAGCACGCTGACAAGAGAGAATGGGGAGGGGAAGGGGGGATGGCGAGCATGGCAAGAGGGGGAATGCCTAGGTGGTGCAAGGGGAAATCAATCTTTGATGGTTTTTGTGAATAAATTGTTTTTGATTAATGAAGAGCATATAGTAGGTGGGTCAAGTTTTGAAAGTGCGTGGGATTAATAGGAATCTAGAGGAGATGCATCATGGGGCGAAGGACAAAAAGGTAGGGCAAACATGGGCCATCGCATCGTGCAAGGCAGAAATGCAATCTAGAGACGATAGCCATCAGGCAAGGACGTAGAGTAGCAATGTTCGAGAAAAATGTGTCTCATCTTAATATAGTGCCATTTTCAATTTCAAAAATGCCGGTTGAGAGCAAGGGGAAAACAAGAAATTCCACCTCAATATAGAGAAAAATAGTGTAAAAACTTGAAAAATAAATGTAATTTTTAAAATTTCCTCTTGTGCTAAATTCAAGAAATGGAATTTTATACGTTTGGATTTTTTTTTTTGAAACAATGCAGGGTTTGACTCTTGGAGGAGTGCTTTCCTATCTTGCACACAGCTTGAATCTTGTGTTGGAAGATTGTTATAGAAAATATGATGTTGTTTGGTTCAAAAGCATTGTATAGACAGGTCAAAGACGATGGTGGAATTTATTTTGAAGAGAGAGCATGCTATGGAGAAATATTTCATGCATAATGCCCATAAAATTCCACATTATTGATTTTTGTGATACATCTTGTGCAAATCAAACATGACCTCAAAGATAGTTGAATCCATAATTGAATTTAATTTTCATTATGAACACTTAACACTTTACCTCTTCTAAGAGAAATTATTGAACATTGTTGAATTTAGGGAAATCCATACTTGTGGCCTACATGGATGAAATGCACTCGAGACAAGTTTATCAAGTGAGTGATTAGCAACTTACAAATGACTCTTTTGAAGGTACTAATACCGATTCCCAATGTTGTTGAAGATATAGAATATGCTAAAAGAAATGATCATTAATAAAGGATCCTTTTAATTTCAAAAGAAAAAATGCTCCAACGGAAAAAATACACTAACTATACATACTGCAAGAATTGACACTCACCTACGGATCCTTTACCAACATTGAAAATGTGTGACCCTTGATAAGCCTTACATAGACCTGTCATATTCCACTACATTGGCACCATGTAAAGTAGATCTCTAATCCATTGTAATCCCTTGTTACCTATAAGAAATCACACTTCTACTAGAAATTACTTGTACAGTGCATAGTTCTCTCTCTCTCTCTCTCTCTCTCTCTCTCTCTCTCTCTCTCTCTCTCTCTCTCTCTCTCTCTCTCACACACACACACACACACACACACACACACACACACACACACACACACACACACACACTGTAGACGGCTGAGACAATTTCACTAAGTGGGAACTCTCTCTTATGAGACTGGCAGTGAATTAGTCAGTAATTACTACGGTAATTACCATGGTAAACCCAAGGCATATAAATAGGGCCCATTACATTGTAGTCGGGTTAGCATTTTGGCGGCAACTGTACTTGAGTTTTCAATCATTGGCAGTTGTTGTCGGCTGTACTCTATATGTAAATCACATCATATTCACTGTAATCTTTTATCTATAATTCCAATCACGGAAGATATTCCAGTTACACTTACTCTGTATTCAGTACTCTGAATTGAATCTGAATATTATTCTTAATACATAGTCTGGTTCTTATTCTAGTAGATAAATTCTAGTTCAATTTCTGATTCTCTGTCCAGTCTACTATCTGAACTAATACATCACCAGTAGCTGAAATATTCTAACATTGGAATTAGCTATCTCAAGAGATCAGCTCCAATTCCATTTTGGTGATCACGATGGCTCGAGCCGAAGCTCGTTGACTACTCAATACTCTTCTCCCCGTTGGAATTTTTCAGCAATGGCACCCAAACCCAGTCGTGGCCGTAAATCCACCATCCGTGTTGATCATATTCGTGAGGAGTCGGGAAGAGAGTATGACCCTAAGCATAGTCAGGCTGATGAGACGCAGGACTCACATCAGTCCAGTCATTCTCGACGCAGACGGGCAGAAAGGGAAGCACAAAAAGCCAAGAGTTCTCGGTCCAGGAAGGGGGATGAGGGTACCAAGGGAAGTAAAGGCAGTCACCGCACTTCTAGCAGACAGGCCAAAGAGGACACTGACACAAAGACAGAAACAGACATTGATTGGGATTCAGATACTGAAAACTGCAAGAAGACTTCCAAGCGCCGTTTTGAATCTAAGAAGAGAAGCGGCAAAACCAGTGGTAATCGGAATGATTACACATCTTCCCTGAAAATTTCTTTCCCAATATTCAAGGGAGGTAAGAACGATGATCCAAACGTTCACATACAGGCTTTTGAGCAGTATGCTAAACTGAAAAATATTGATGAAGATGATTGGGGGGATTACTTTCCGTAAACCTTGAAGGAGGCAGCGAGAAAGTGGTACTACCATTACCCCGCCTGTCAGCTGAGATCCTAGAACAAACTGCTTAAAGCCTTCTGACTGGAGTATTTCAACAACAGAGGTGATGAAGATATCCTCTGTGAATTGGATAAGCCTCAAGTAGCGGAATCTGTCAGTTCGAAGTTATGTGGAAAAAATCAAGGAGCTAACCAGGCAGTTACATGAACCGCCATCCAAGAAGAGGTTGAGTGCATGGTTTCTGAATGGTTTTAGAAGCAAAAAGCTTAGGGAGCAGGAGGTACCAGCTCCAACCAAGAAATTCAATGATCTGGTACAACGGGCACTGAAGCTGGAATAGTAGGCCAAGAAGGAAAAGAGCCATAAAAAGAGAAGATCCAATAGCAGTACCTCTGCTACTGAGAGTTCGAATTCCAGTGAAGTGTCCAGCGGCTCTGAAAGCAGCTCTTAGGAACGGTCCAAGGATAAGTCAAAGAAGGGATCCTGGACTAAGAAGATCGAAGAAATGGCTAGGCAAATTGCCGAGATTAGCCACACCAGATAGCCAGTTTGGAAGATGGAGACTCGGTGTTCAAATGAAAATCCAAGGACCACATCTCCAATGAATGCCCACAATGTACTTACTATAAGGCCTTTGGTCATTTATGGAACAACTGTGGTATCAGGATTCATCACTTTAAGAAGGGCAAAGAACTGTCAGTGGTAGCCTATACTAAACCAGTGAAAGTAGAACCAGCCAAAGCATCTCAAGAGGAGAGACCAAGTACCAGTGGTACTAGTCAAGGATGCGGCCGATTCCAAACGGGTATGGGCCGAGGCAGAGGACGTGGCAACTTCCAGAGTCGGAGTATGAATTGCTACACTTGTGGGAAGTATGGCCATTTCACAGCTCAATGCCCAGATGCACCTGCACCTACTGCTACTGAGGCTAAGGCACCAGAGCCAGTCCCAGTACGGGTAGTCACAAGAAGCAAAGGCGTGGTAATTGAAGAAATTCCAGATACTTCAGAAAAACCAGTTACTACGGACATCAGCAAATGGGCTCAACAAAGAGAAATTTGAAAGGCCAAGGGTAAAGAGAGTAGAGAGAACTAGCGGCTAAAATCACGGAGGATTTAGCCAAGAAGCTGCCAGAGCAGCTAGAAATTTTTGAAGCTCGAGTCATTCACAAGATACCAGCCCAATCAACTCAGAAAGATCAGTCAATACCGGGCATTCCTGAGACCATGCTAGCTGCGGTACAAGGAATGACTAATGAACTGAGAGTTGATGGAAGGATTGGAAGCACTGCAAGGGAGGAATGGCAGTGTGAAGATACAACCAGTTCTTCGAGCTCTGACAACTAGTCTGATAAAGAGAAATAAGAAATCCATGTTAAAATCTGTGATAGAATGCAGAAGTTGACTGTGGAGCTGGAAGATATCAGAAAAACCTTGTGTGAAGTGGCACACTTTATCAGACAGTGCAAGAAGCTGAAGCGGAGGCCAGAACAGTGGACCTGGCGGCCATCCGAGATGATGAAGTCCCACTCATTCAGGTGGACTACAAGGTTCAGAAGCAATGGGAACCTCTTTCAAGTGTTATCTTGGATGGAGGAGCAGGAGTCAATATAATGGGAGTTCATCTCGAGCAGAGAATGGGCGTCACAAATCTAAAGCTAGCACCATTTAAAGTGAAAATCACGGAGTGGTACAAGCTACGGGCATGATTGAAAATATGCAAATAAGAGTAGGAAGGGAAAAATTAAAACTAGCTTCTTCGTTTTGGATGTGCAAGGGGCATATGGGATGCTGCTAGGGCGCCCATGGTTGAGAACGGCACATGCTGTTCATGACTATGCAAATCAAACCTTAACCATAGAAGGGGCCAACGCTAGAATTCAGATCCAGACAAACAATAGCTGGAGAAAAGAGCTGAGGCCGAAGGAATTATGCCAGAAGTATAAGGCAAAGAAGATCGAACGGATGTTAGCAGCACTGAACATATTTCCTTTAGCAGAGATTGATTTGAATGCAGTTTTACTGAATAAAGAGCAGGCCGACAAGCAGAAAAAGCAATTCCCAGATCAGTTTACTGAAATCAACACAGGGGAAAGATCGGTTTAGTTAACTGGGAGGTTGGTGGAATCAGCTGATATTGTCATGGTAGAGGAGCCAGTACATTCTGAATAACACACAGTGGATCAGAATGCTGATTCAGAACTGAATGGGCCATCTTGGGATTATGCTGAGGAATCGAACAAACGGAAAGGAGGCGTGCCTAATTGGTTGCTTCCAGACGACCAAGAAGTTGAAGAATGGAACCTAGGCTCGGAGGATAGTCCTAGGAAGATCAAGGTCAACAAGCATCTCAACCCTATAATGAAGGAAAAGGCACGCAGGATGTTCCAGAATTACAAAGACGTATTTACCTGGGAACACACAGACCTGAAAGGGGTGGATCCTGAAGTATGTCAGCACCGGATATCGTTGAAGCCAGATGCTAGGCCAGTACGACTGCAAAGATATCGAATGAACCCCAACTATGCTAAGAAGGTCAAAGAGGAGATTGATGATCTTCTCAAGGATGGGTTCATCACAGAGGTGGCCACTAGCGATTGGCTATTTCCCATAGTCGTAGTTCCCAAGAAAAATGGGAAATTGAGAGTTTGTATTGACTATAGGAAACTCAACGCCCAAACTATCAAATATCCATTTCCATTGCCTTTTACTGACATGTTGCTTGATGAGATCGCATGATATGAAATGTATAGCTTTATGGATGGTTACAGTGGCTATAACTAGTTACAGATCACTCTTGAAGATAGAGAAAAGACCACTTTCATCACCGAGTGGGGAGCTTTCATGTATCTGGTGATGCCTTTCGGCCTGTGAAATGCACCAGCTACCTTTCAACGGTGTATGATGGAAATGTTTAATGAGTTCCTTCATCGGTTCCTCGCCATCTTTATGGATGACTTTACTGTATATTCAGATGAGGAACAGTAACTATTATTCCTAGAAATGGTTTTCAAACGCTGTCCGGAGAAGCGGATTTGTTTGAATCCATTTGAATCCGTTTTCCTAGTCTGGAAGGGATAGTCACTAGGACATGTGGTTTCCCAAAATGGAATAGAAATGGACAACGATAAAATCTAGCGTGTTCAGCAAGCTAAAGCACCCAGAAATGCATCAGAGTTGAGCTCTTTCCTGGGATATGTTAACTTCTATAGAAGGTTTGTACATAAGTTTTCTTCTCAAGTAGTACCATTATACGAACTCACAAAGAAGACCAGTAAGTTCAATTGGACTGCTGAATGAGAGGAGAGCTTCCAGAATTTGAAAAAGGCCATTATCAGTAAACCAGTCCTTAGGAAACCAAACTGGGCTGTTATTTTCCATGTACATGTGGACGCTTTGGGATTGGCAATGGGGGCGATATTGGCTCAGCCAGACGGAAGGACTGATTATCTTGTTTATTTTGCCAGTCTCACAGATTCAGTCAGACTGAACAAGGATATACAACTACTGAGCAAGAAGCCCTTGGAATGGTTTTCAGCGCTACAAAGTTCAAGCATTACCTGTTAGGAAAGTTGTTCCATTTTTATGTGGACCATCAAGATCTTCTGCTCTTGATTAAGTCATTATTCAAGGCAGATTGATATGGTGGATAATGTTTCTAATGGAGTTTGAATTCAGAATTTTTCATAAACCTGGCAAGAATCACTGTGGAGCTGATTTTCTGTCCAGAAGTACAGAAGGTTATTCAGAAGTACCCTTGAGGGACGAACTAGTGGACGCCTGACTTATTTCAGCTGGAAGCAGGAGAATCAGTTGATCCTGAATGGTATGATGTTTATCAGTTTCTTTCTCAAGGTGCTTTTCCAGAGGGCTGGAAGCAGAACCAGAAGAAAGCTTTAGTCATCTAAAGCTTGAAGTTTACTATCATCGGAGGGTCACTCTATCGATTAGGGGTAGATGGTATACTTCGACGTTGTGTGCCTGTGGAAGGGAGAATGCAAGTTATTTCAGAAGCACATAATGGCGAATCTGGTGGACATTTTTCCAATGAAGTTACCTACAAGAAGATTCTGCAAGCGGGTATGTGGTGGAAAACACTAATTGCTAATGTTAGAAGTTTTTGTAAAACATGTGACATATGCCAAAGAATGGGTAGACCTACAGCTGCAGATATGACTCCTTTAACACCTGCACAACCACTGGGTGTGTTCATGAAATGGGGTTTAAAGTTTATTGGACCTTTTAAGAAGGTTACCCTCAGGAAGAAAAAGTACATAGTAATGGTTACTTGTTATGTCACTAAGTGGGTTGAACCTAAGCCTCTTCCTGACAACACAACCAAGTCAACTGCAAGGTTTCTATTTGAGAATATTGTCTGTCGATATGGATGTCCGGTAGAGATTGTGTTAGACCAAGGAACACATTTTATCAATGACACCATGGAAATTCTATTGGATATGCTTTCAGCCAAGCATCAAAAATCTACTCCTTATTATCCTAGATGCAATGGACATGCTAAAAGTAGTAATAAGACAATCGAGACTATTCTCACTAAGGTTGTGCAGAAGAAACCAGACCAGTGGGATTTGAAACTCCAGACTTCTTTATGGGCGTATAGGACAGCTTACAAGGTCACTACTGGGTTGACACCATTCAAAATGGTGTATGGCACTGCAGCTGTGGTTGCTATGGAGTTTTTTATCCCAAGTCTAAGAATGGTTGTGAAATATGGCTTAGACTTCAACCACAATCTAAAAAAACGCCTAGATGAACTTATGCAACTAGATGAACTCAGGCAACGGGCTATGCTGGAACAAGAAATTGTTCAACAACAAAGGAAGCACTGGCATGATCGCCGAATTAAGGTTCAGGAATTTCAAAAAGGAGATTTGGTGCTTCTCTATCAGTTTAGATTGGGGCCGAAGAAGCCAAACCTGAAGATTGCCTACGCAGGACCATTTGAGGTAGACTGGGTCTTCTCCAATGGTACGGTAAGACTGAAAGATCTATCTGGATTATTGTTGCTAGGAGTATATAATGGTGCAAAGATCAAGCTCTACTATGCTGAAGCTAGAGAATCTGGCCAAGAACAAGGTACTAGGGAATTGGGAACTGAAGATCAAGAGATACCAGAATCGGATATTTTTGGGATTTTTCATGTGCAACCAATTCCAATTTCAGAACCAGTACTAGTAGAACCAAACCAGACTGATCTTAGAATAAGTACCAGTGTGATCAAACCAGACTGGGAACCAGTCCAGTATCACTGGGAACACACTTTTCAATTTTTAAGCACCCAACGATCATAGGGCATGCCAATCGTAATCATTTCAAGGATGGGTAGAAGACTTGTCCAATGCATGTCTACCACGACAGCAGCGATGCACACAAGTCTAGGAGCGGTGAGTGGTGGAGCTTTTTTGGCACAAACACGTATAACAATCAGGAGAGTCGGCATTTTTCCTCACAAATCTCCTGCGCGACTATTTCCTCCCGTTGTTCATTCGCCATCGCCAAGCTCTGAGGTATCTTCGCTACAGTCGTAGACTTCGTCTTCTGAGGAGACAGTCGACTGTCGACTAGCTTTGCCAGCAACACCTAGGTACGGCTTTGAAGCATTAAGTAAGTCTTCTTCTCCTTCTCCTGTTTCGTCGTCTTCACAGTGTATGGGTAGGACGAAGCGTTTAGACAAGATGCAAGAATCTCTTGAGGAAACCCAAGCCATCGTCACTGCTGCGAAGGCAAGCCTTCCCATCATTCCTTACAACAAGATTCAGCGCTATGTATTCATCGACCAAGCTATGGATTTGCTGCAACTATGGGATCTACGAGTCGTTATGCAAGCCTCAAGAATAGATTTCAATGCGGCTATCATAAAGCAGGTTCTTGACTCTTTTGATGTTGAAGATGGCAGTGCCATAGTGTATGGTAAAAAGGTGTCTGCTACACCAGAAGACATAGCTTTTGCATTCTGGATGCCTAATGAGCCCAAGCCATCTGTGGCAACCCCATAGTAGATCAGTATGGTCTTAAAGGAGGATGAAGCTGCTAAGCGCAAGCGAAAAGCAAGTGATCAAGGGATTCCAGTGGCAGGACTGGAAGCTTCTACTGCTTACAGGTTTGTGGCAGAAGCAGCGAGTCTTAAAAATAATCCAACATATGTGTCTAAGAAAGTTTTTGCTATGCTGCTGGCCAAGACATTGGATTCAAAGGTCTCTATCAACCTTTATCAGATCCTATCACACAACGTGATTCAACAAACTGCCAAGTTGAAATCCCAGAATCATGCTTCAGCAAACTGCCAAGTTGAAATCCGAGAATTTTTTCAAAGCTTGGTATGTTTGGCAATTTTTATATTGGGCCACTGCTCGAGATGCTTATGGCCAGGTAAAATTGGCTTGGAGTGAGAAGCCAGCTCTAGAATCCAAGAATATTGATCTGTCTTCAGATGAAGAATCCATGGACAATCAGACCACTCCAATTGGTCTGAAAAGGAAAGCCAGCGAAGATCAGGCTGGCAGTTCGAAGAAACCGAAGACTACACTGACGAAGAGCAGTGCTTTTCTGAAGCAAATAGAGAGTCAGGTCAAAACTTTGACTACTGAAAAGGCTATAGTTAGCCAAGATGATAAACAACCTACTCAGAATACTGAGGTCAACTAGTCAGTAGGACATAGTACAGTCGCTACTGGTACTGGCACAAATCAGGCAAAAGCAGCGACTTCTGAGAAGGTAGCAGAACAGTCGGCTGTGGACAAAGAACAACTAGACAAGGATAAAGGTCAACTGGACAAAGGCAAAGGTCCAGCATCTTCAACTTTATTGGGTTGTGTCTCTATCTCAAATAATGAAGAAGCTTTGCACTGGGTAAAAAAGGACAGGTTGCAGCAGATGCAGACCCATCCATTGAAAGGAAGTCTCTTTCTACAGAAAGTTGATTATGCACCCTTACCCTATATGGCTCTAGTTACAGTGTATGAGCCTATTGATTCTGACCCAGCCACAGTGAAGGACGGATGTTCAGTCCTCATCCAATCTTCCTGTAATAAGGGTAATAAGCTGTAAGGGAGACATAACTGCCAAGATTTTTTCCAACACTTAACTCTTAGCATCCAGAACCAGTCGATCGCCTTACATACTTCAAGATTATTGATGAGCTTCAGGATTGGTATGAGCGATCGACTGTAGAATGGAAAACTTGGCAAACACTGTTCAATGATGCTCTCCAACTCAATGATATTCACGAGCTGAAAGAAGAGATGCAGAGGATCCGGATATGTATGGGTTAGTGGAAGATTCAGATCAGGGGCCTGACCAACATTACTAATCAGTTGCTGCAACTCACTGTTGAGTCCTCTAAATTGCCTGAAAAGGATATTGTTCCTAAGGCGGGCCTAACACCACAGTATAGAGAGATGGCTGAGATTCTTTTTGAAGCCAATTAGCCTCTTCCAGAAGGATGGATCCATATTGCTTCGCATTGTCACAAGCTGGCAAGAACCAGGATCACCAAAGGCAGACGCACCCTCTAGGATCCTGACACCAAAACCTCTCATTCCCTTACGCCTTATGAAGTAGAGATGACCACAGAAAGGCGGGATCAGCTTGAGCAGAGGCCATTTACCAACTCATTCATAAGGAGAATGTTGGCACTGGGACTTATCAAATGCCATCCAGGCCAAAGGGTAAACATAAGCTGGTTCAATGGAAGGATACTGGGTAGTTCCATCTTAGAATTTAGTGGCGACTTTTCCTTCTCAGCTGGAAGGTTGATATTCGTCTGTGTAGATGATGAGAGCTCCACCTTGGCCTTTTCAGCTGCCTCTCGCAATCTTTGTATGGCCATTCTATCATTGGTCAAGTCCAATCCCCAGCATCAGAAGCAGACAGTGGATTTTTCAGCTTCAAATCAGAATCAGATAGGGGAAACAGAAGCTGGTTCAATGGAAGGATACTGGGTAGTTCCATCTTAGAATTTAGTGGCGACTTTTCCTTCTCAGCTGGAAGGTTGATATTTGTCTGTGTAGACGATGAGAGCTCCACCTTGGCCTTTTCAGCTGCCTCTCGCAATCTTTGTATGGCCATTCTGTCATTCAGGGTCAAGTCCAATCCCCAGCATCAGAAGCAGACAGTGGATTTTTCAGCTTCAAATCAGAATTAGACAGGGGAATTTTTCAAAAATTTTGGAATCTTGCCAAAATTCAAGAAAGGAGGGAAGGATGTAGACGACTGAGACAGTTTCACTAAGTGGGAACACTCTTATGAGATGGGTAGTGAATTAGTCAGTAATTACTACGATAATTACCATGGTAAACCCAAGGCATATAAATAGGGCCCACTACATTGTAGTTGGGTTAGCATTTTGGTGGCAATTGTACTTGAGTTGTCAATCATTGGTAGTTGTTGTCGGTTGTACTCTATATGTAAATCACATCATATTCAGTGTAATCTTTCATCTGTAATTCCAATTACGGCAGATATTCCAATTACACTTACTATTCAGTACTCTGAATCTGAATATTATTCTCAGTACATAGTCTGGTTCTTATTCTAGTAGATAAATTCCAGTTCAGTTTTTGATTCTCTGTCCAGTCTACTGTCTGAACTAATACATCACCAGCTGAAATCTTCTAACACTAGAATTAGCTATCTCAAGAGATCAGCTCCAATTCCCCACACACATACACGCACACACACAATTTTTTTTGGGTAAATCAATTTGATTTATCTATCTGTGGGAAACCTCAAAGAGAGAAAACCCACCAAAAAGATGTACAAGAAAAGGAACACAAAAGTGTTCGGCTGTACAAAATAGCTAAAAGCATTCATAGGAAAGCTGATGGATCTCTGCAGTGATATCACCAACTTCCAAGGCGAATCATAAAGACTGCCTAAGGGAAAGCTTGAAGAAAGGCAAGGGATCTGCATGAATGCGATGGAACATATAGCCATTACGCTGTCGCGACAGGCTCCAGTACGCCCAAAACCTGACCCACATGAAGAAGATTGCAAAGTACTGCAACGCAAGTGAGACGATACCAAAAAGCCAAAACCGCTTGTGGAAGACCATCGTGGGAAAACGTAGCCGCTTACACGCAAATACCCGATGAAGGAAATCTTGAGTAACACAACAATCCCACAAGAGGTGACAAACATACTCTTCAACATATAAGCAACGGACACAGGATGAAGGACAGATATGGTGCATCCTAAGAAAGGTACCCACAGGCAGCACACCAAGTAAACACCGCCAAAGAAACAAACGCTCCTTCGATGGCAAATGGCTTCCCCATAATGAATATTGTAAAGGGAATGGCCTATGAACTTAGAGAATAGCGGAATTAAGAGAATTAGAGTGAGAAATTTTGAGATCATAGAGGGTGAACTTAATTGGTAGTAGCAACTCTATCATAACACTTAATTAACTAGGCATGAACAATACTTTTACACGAGAGAGAGTGTAGAGAATATGACAACAGTTGAGGACCGGATTTATGTGGAGCCGGTCCCCCCTCCAAAAGGCATTTGTATTATAGATTCTCTCATTAAGAGAGACTTGGTACAATACAATCTTTGTGTTCCTTGAGACCTCCTTGGCAATATGAAGATGGAAGGTTCACACACCAAGCTTTTGCATAATTTCAACAATCAATCTTAGCTTGGAAACAATCAAGAACTTGTGAACATCATTAATCTTTGTGTTCCCTAAATCATTTGAGTGCATGAAGATGTATACTTTTTATGCATCAACTTGTGCTTAAAGCAAATAATTAATCTACCTTGCAATAAAATTAATCTACTTGCATTAAGTAATTAATCTACTTGCAATAAACCATTAGCCTTCTTGCAATAAGCATAACATGCACTTGTAGAAAGAATTAACTATCCCAAGCCTCAATCCCAAGACCTCAAACACCTTCGAAGGTGGAGAGAGCTAGCAGGGAATGAGGGTAGGGAAGAGGAAGAAGAAACATTTCATAGGAGAAAGAATTAGTTCCTCACTTATCATACTCTTGTTGCTAGCATACATAATAGCATAGTAATGAAGAAGAAGGAGATGGAAAGCTCAAGCATTGAAGCATGGCTCTTGGATGGATTTGCACTCCATAGCCAAGAGTGTTGGTGTAGGCTCTCAACCTCTACTTGCTTGGAGAAGGAGAGGGAGCTCTTGCCCTTTGCATAGTACACAATGAGAGTGTTTGTGAGTGTGTGTGGGTGAGTATACCCCCTAAGCACCCCCCTAGCTTGCTTGGGTAGACCCCCCTTGTAGCTCATGCTTGAAGCTCATTGGACCCCTCCAAGCCTAGCCAATCACAAGCAGGAGCCATTACAAGCAACATGGGTAGCCTTGGGACAAGTGTCCCCCTTTCCCCTTTGAGAGAGAGGACTTGATAAATGCAAAATCGATTAATTAAATATCCTAAATTATCATTGGAACCCTTGGGTGGCCAACCAATAGGCTTCAGGCACACCATCAGGGCAACATGGGGAGGAACCTGACATGTGTCCTTGATGCCTCTTCAAGCTGGGGATTCCCTTGTGAGTGTGAGTGTGTGTTCTCTCTCTAATCCCTAGGAAAAGGGATCGCCCCCCCTCTTGTAGGGATGCTTTTGACTTTAGGAGCTCAAGCACCTTAGTCATCAAGCATGACAAAGCACTTGGACTAGGGGGTGTTCCCACAAGCATCTCAGGCAAGCATCTCAAGGCACCTCAAGCACCTTAATCATGTGGCAAGTCAAGCACCTCAAGCATGGAGCCAGTCAAGCACCTCAAGCATCTTAATCAAGCACCTCAAGCATGTCAAGCACCTCAAGCACTACAAGCACCTTAAGCAGGACAAGCACCTCGAGCTTAGGCCGGGTTCCCACCTCAAGCTCAGCCCTAGCTTGCCTAAGGTCAAAGGACTTTTACACACATTATTGGAGGTCTTCAATGAAGCTAACCCTAAGGTCTTATGCTCCATTGGTTAGCCTTTCTCTTTGATAGACCATCTCTCATTTGGGCCCCTTAACCATTGGCCCCGTGTTGAGATAGATCTATAAGCACATGTCTATATCTTAACCCTTGTTCCCGTGTATTCTCCCACATTAAGTGATCAGTTTAATATGAGAAAATCATTTGGGTTGGATAGATATTAATTTTTCTGACATTACTTCTCTCTTGAAATCATAGTCGTCCTTGACTATGAGGTAGAGATGGTAAAGTCTCACCCATTAGTTCATTGGTCTTAGCGGGTAGAGGATCCATTTTTACCCTACGACATCATTCCAGAGTGGATGACTAATCCACTTGGTGCTTGAGAGACATTGTCTGCCGCAAGCATGTCTGCTCTTTCTAGTCCATATCATATTTCCAAAGTAGAGTGACAAGTTCTACTTGGTGTTTGGGAGACGTAGTTACCACAAACATGATCCTAAGTATGCATACTTTAAAATTTGTGCACAAAACATGAAAAGAGAGTCTTATAAGACAAAAACATTGATCATTTAAAATGCATTTCTTTTATATTTGCTTACTCTTTTGTGTCATTGTAAGCATCATTAACAAGGTTCATATTATCCTTAAGCCATGTTCTTTGCATGCATTTAGCATCTTTGAAAGGATAATTAAATAAGATACTGTCAGTAATCTTACCATTTCTTAATACCTTGTCTTCTTGTTGAAGGATGAACTTGGGTTGGAGCTCCTCTGCTTCATCTTCGATCTGTGGTGGGTCTTCATTTGTGTGTAATTTGCCTTAGATGAGCCTTGGGAAAGTTTAGTAAGACCCAACTTTTTTATAAAAAAAAAGAAAAAGAAAAAAAAAAGGATAAGGCTCTTTTGTGCGTAACGGCTGGAGCCTCTTTTGCCTAGCTAATAAATGGATATAGCCTGTTTAATCTTGTAAAAAGATTCGTTTTGATCTCGGCTATACTCCTTTGCAATGAAGATCTTCCCAGGTATCTTAAGCTACAAGGGACTTTTGGATCTTCCGTCTTTAGCCTCGAAAGGTAGTTTCTCCTTAGAAGTATGTTCACGTTATTAGAGACATACTGTTGTTAAGATAAGTACTTCTCTCATTTTGAGCATTGATCTACTTTGAATCACTGACTTTTAGTAGATCAAGGATCATTAGTTTTGTAACTTTGCGTTTGGCCATCCGTTGGAATAGTAGGCCGACATAAGAGGATTACTCTAATTCTGATAGAGATTCTATAAAAAATTAGTGGTCATAGTAGGATTTCTATTCGACACAATTGGATGTTGGCAAGCCATGGTCTTTTTTTCATACTTCCTCTTTTGGTATACCATACATTTTGAAACATTCTCTTGTATGTTATTGTTTCTTGGTAAGCCAATACAAGTATGCTTTTACTCCTAGCAGAGTAAATTCGAATTCCTCTTTGCCCCGCATATGGAAGGAGCATGGGAAGTAAGGAAGATATAGCCTATTGAGGTATGGAAGATAACCATCCTTTTACGTGAGTGGTTCTTTTTCTTCCATTTGTAAGGCTATTATCATATCCCTAAAGCCTGGGTTAGAAGCATATTTAACTATCATAAAACATAGCTCATTGTAAGTTGCTATTGATATCCTATCTACCCTTGGCCATTGGGAAAGTGCATCGGCTACATGATTGTGCTTGCCAGCAATGTGAGCAAAGTAGAATTTAAATTGCAAAAAGAAATTTTCCTACCTCATTTGATTGTCCGAGAGCTTGGTTTGCATCATGAATGGAGTCCGCAAGAAGTACTTCCATGTGTCTAGAGCATTTAAAACAGCTCATAGGTCCTTTTGTATATGACCAACATTCGCTCATTGGAGTTGAGTCTTTGAATCTCGTATGCTATGGTATTCCCTTCTTGAAGCAAAGTTTTGCTCAAAGGCAATCATCCAGGCATTACATTGGACCTCAAATAGCTTTGAGAGATCCCATAAGTTGAGAAATAACACTACAAGAGGTTGTGTGCTCTTGTGACGCTGTTAGCGACGAAAATACACTGGGTTTTTATAACCCCCGGCGTCGCTAATAGCGTCGCTATATGCGTCGCTATAATCGTCGCTATAAGCGTCGCTATAAGCGTCGCTATAAGTGTCGCTATATAAAGACGCTCCTAGCGACGGTCATAGCGACGGTTATAGCGACGTTTACACAGAAGTCTATAGCGACGCTCATAGCGACGCTACAGAGCCATAAATAGCGACGGTTATAGCAACGCCCGAGAGAATTTTTTTTTGGTGACAGGGCATTGAATGCCCTGCCACCCATAAAGCATATTGTACTTGATTCACTTTTTAAAAAAAGTGCAAGGGTAGATAATAGACCCAAAATAGTCACCCACAAGACGCATTGTTTGCAAAATTGACAAGCGTAAAATTGACAATTGTACACATCATAGGCAAAATGAATTGATTGGCAAATGTAATAATGACAATTGTACAACATCATAGGCATAAAGAATTGATTGGCAAAATGAACTGCGGTGACAAATGTAATAATATACATGGTTCAAAAAGACGTATAAAATCCGTCTCATGATACATAAGCTATGAGAAACCCTAAACTAATGCTATCTAGCTACGGCTAAACTGACGTCGTCTAGTCAGACGTCTCATCGCGTCCAAGCGGCGTATCTGTCGGATTCTGCAAAAAAAGACAATAAGACAGCTTTCAGTAAGTATAAACATATAACGACATTTATAAAACAATACAAAAAATATAAAAGAGTAAACCCTAATACTAACCATGCCACCGCGAGAACTGAGAATGTCCATCAGGGCGTTTAAGCCCTTCCTGCCTGCTTACTCACGTTCGTACGGTGTGGGATCACGTCGTGTCATCGACCACTGTCAAAACATACAAAGATTTCATTATGTTAGAATTAAAAAACTCATAAACCCTAAACTATCGAACATAAAGAGCAATGCAAAAACACTTACAAAATCGGCCTCAAATGATGCCCATCCACCGCTCCCCAAGTGGTGCGATCTCCCTACCTCTACTCGCGCTCTGGCTGCATCCTTTTGTTGCTTCCACTTGTCGGGATTCTCGCGCGCTGCTTTCTTCGCATTCTTCCAATCTTCTTTGGCCAGCCAATCTGGCATGTTCCACCCATGCTTGATTGCTTTTTGCACTTCGGAACGCTTGTGTTTGCAGTATTCGTGCATTCGAATCTTCATCAGGTCTTCATTGAAGCGCTGATCCCGTGTTGGAACGGGAAACTCATCATGAAGTATGTTGATGACTCTGTTTTTTAAATCACTTGGTACTTCACTCCATTTGTTTAGTATGTAGTGTCTAAACAGCTAAGAGCAAAGACCACGCATGCGCGAGATCACCTTCTTGCCGTCATCATCCATGATGATGCCGCCGCTGAAGTCGACGGAGTAAGGCAAGCCCTCTGGCCGGTGACGCGTGAACCTGGGTGTCCCGTCAGGGGTCTCTAGCGGCGTGTCGATGGGGGTACGGACGTCAGGTGTCTCCACCGGCGTCTGGGCCCCGAAGCGAGGAGTGTCGAGTGGGGTGGCTCCTGGCGGAGTAGGTAGAGGTGTGTAGCTGCTAGGAACAGTCAGCCGTGCAAAACCTGGCGTAGATGGCAATGTTGTGGCTGGTGTGGGGGCGGGCAAAGAAGGGGAGGGTAAAGAGCCTCGTCGAACACGAGGCGGTGTGGAGGCATCGGTGGTGGAATCCCCACAACAACCTCCACCGCCACCACTAGAGCGCCGGTTTCTAGACGAGTGTGAAGCTCGTCTCGTCGACGCCGAAGCTTCGGAGCGCGCCGAATGCTCCAAAATAGAGGGAGATGCGGATGGAGTAGGAACGCACGATGATGCGCCAGAGCGATGACGCTCCACGTACCACTGTCTCTGCTGCGGTGACAAAGAAGAAAGAAACTCCTCATCATCCATACCTGCATTAAACACACGAATATTTAAACTTAATATTGAATGAATAGAGTAGACAATGACGCAAAGACCATTAAATACAATGACGTAATGACGCATATAAATACAATGACGCAATGAATTGAGTGATAGAAGAGGCAAGTCGAAAACTCAGAATTTTCAATCAAAAGATGTGAGCGCGAGTAGAAAAGAGTGTTATACACCATGGAAGGTACTTAGAGAGCCAGAGCTTTTACAACACGGAGCAAAATTGTTCAAATACAATATTTGTGGCTTTAAGAGATCTCTCTCTCATCCTCGCATAACTCACCATAACTTCCTATATCTATATAGAGCTCTCCGTTTAAACACATATCCTCTGTTTCATTTTGTAGCTCCTCTGCATGCACCCCATATAGAGTAGTAGCATCTTGATGCTCGTCTGGCACCAACGCAGCGGCTTCTGATTGAGAATCTTCTCTGATCTCCTCCATTGATGCCGTTGTGATTGGCACATGGTAGCCTTCATACGTCCTTGCACTACGAGGGGCTACCTCTATGACGTACCACCAAATTGATGTAGACTTTGTAGGATGAAATATTACCTGCCAGAGCCACAAGCACATAACTTGTAAAAGGGGGATGTTAACTATTTACATACTTACTTGTTCACAATGCTCGGGTAGTACGAAAGTGTCTCTTAGGTCAGTCCATTTCTTAGTAGAATCCACCTCAAGAAAACCAGACTCTCCTCTACGCACAGTAGCGTTGCGACCCTCCATGATTATCTTGAACCATTGCACGTCGAACAAGTCGACAAAAAATCCTCTGTAATCGATCCTCAAAATCTCTTGCAGTGTGCCGAAGTAAGTGAGTTCCGCCACCACAGGATCTGCATCAGAGGAACGTCGTCGACTAGACTGTTCAAATTTTGCCATGATTCCACAATCTTGAGTAAAACGCTTTTTGTCGATTCGTTCCACCCTAAAATGTCGACCTTTACACCATGCTACTGTGTATGACTTATACTACAACGAACAAAGATTATGAGTGGCCGTTCAAACGTTTAGAAATAAAGTCACTAGCTAGTCGTACATTGCAAACTTACCTTAGTCGCGCAACCCCGAGAGTACTCCCACTCTTCCTCAGTCACTTCGTCACCGCATTGTTGTGCGCTTTTCAATTGGTTGTGCAACCATCTTAAGCTCATGAAGGTTGGTAGGCTCTCCAGAACCGTCGGATAGTGCATCGGTGGTCGTCTTCCCCGTCTCCACTCGATTCGTGCCCTTTGTCGCTCTTGCTTTGCATCCTCATATTGTGAAATCCACTTTTGCATCACTGGATTGTGAAGCATGCAAAATCGGTTGATTTTAGCCTCTAGATCTTCCGTCATCTTCTTCTCAACACCGAGATTGCACATGACAATCCCAGATATGCGCTCATTATCTATGGTTCTCCATAGCGTGTCCCGGGCTTTATCAAATCCGTCTAGCCACTCTCCAATGTACACTAGGGACTCTGATACCAACCAACCTTCTGCCATGCTACCCTCCGGACGTGCCTTTTGACGCACATATCCCTTAAGCGTTTTCATGAAACGTTCTAAGAAGAACATCCATCTGGAATGAACTGTGCCAGCTATTTCCACCTCATCAACTATGTGAACAAGAAGATGCACCTGAATGGTTAGCATGGTAGTAGGAAAATGTTTCTCAAACATGCACACAAGCTCCGCAGCATTTAGTTTGGCGAATGGTATGGAGTCTACGTTGATCTCCTTTTGTGAGATCCATTGCACCAGCTTTGCAAGTTTGTAGATTGTGTTACGGATGTCGAGAGACAAACATCCCTCAATGGCAACCGGTAAAATAAACTGTAAAGTATGTGCAACAATGATATTAAAGTCCACATTTTATGCAATGATATTAAAGTCCACTATGAACATACCTGACACATTTTATGCCAATCGTGTGACTTCAAACCAGTAAGCTTTCCTTCTTTAGTAAAACACGTTCGGAGCGAGTGCATTACGCCAGTGGGGGTCCGCAAAGATCGAATGGTCTCTTTTACTTTGCGTTCTTGGGCTCCTGTGAAAATCCATGGTGCTTTAGGGAGTTTTATCGATCCATCAGACGCTGTTTGCGGCCAATATTGCTCCATACGATCCACATTTCTAAGGTCAACTCTGGCTCCCAAAGTATCTTTCTTGCCGGTCATATGGTCCCATAGTAGATTACCCACATTCTTGAATATGTGCATTGGATCGAGCAAGTGATTGATCATGAGTCGGGGCTAGTATGGTAACTCGTACCATAGAGATAGTCTCTTCATCCCTGGAGCCAATCCGTCATCGCACATCTCCTTCTGCTCTAACCATGCTTGTGTAGACATCCTTGGTGGCTCTCTTCCCAAAAAGCCGTCGCATAACACATGATTCTCTGGAAGATACGCTTGATGACCTTCGTAGATTTGCTTCTTCAGTGAGGGCGCCCTACGTGCATTCAATCTAGGTCCACATGTGACACATGCTCTGTATCCGCTTGTTTGAAGCCCTGCATATATACACATGATAATAGATCAACTATGGGAAAAAACAAGATTTACAGTGTTTGAGTGAGGAGTGTCAATAGATCACCTGAGCATTCTGTTAGCCCGGGATAGTCATGCATGGTCCACATTAGAATGCCTCTGATCAAAGCATTCCGTCGTCCTGTGTGTCGGCTCATATCCACCACCTCTATGCCAATCCACAATTGTTGTAGCTCTTCCAATAGTGGATGAAGATACACATCCATATTCTCCACTTTATATCGCCCTGGCACAATCAAGCTTAGCCATAGGTGCCCCTTCTTCATAGTCAACCACGGGGGAATGTTGTAGTTGACGATGACAACGGGCCATACACTGTAAGATGTTGATCTTTGACCAAATGGATTTACGCCATCTATAGCCAGGCCTAAGCGCAAATTTCGAGCTTCCCTGGCAAAATCCGACCATGTTCCATCTATATGTTTCCAGGCTGCGCAATCTACAGGAATTTGTAGCACACCATCCGAAGATTTATTCTCCTCATGCCATGATGCTAGGGCGGCCATGGACTTACATTCGAAGAAATGCTTGATGCGAGGAAGCAGAGGAAAATGTCGCAAAACCTTTTGTGGAATTTTTGTCCCGTGGAGATCTACTCGATATCTTTCGGAATCACATTTCGGACACTTCTCCATGTCTATGTATTCCCCTCTGAAAAGAATGCAGTCATTAGGACAAGCGTGGATAGAATTGTAATCCATCCCCAAGTTTCGCAAAATCTTTCTTGCTTCATCTCGAGAATCTGGCATCACATTATCAGCTGGTAGTATGTGCTCTTTAAGCAATCTACACAACATAAAAATACGATACAGTCGTGTAAAAATCTATCAGATCATTATACATTTAGAGTTTTATTAAAGTAAACTAATTGTAATAGATCACCTGAAAAGCGCTGTGACGCTAGTGTCACTCCATCCAAACTTTGCCTGCATGTTGAGAAGAACCAGGAGTGCTTTCAATCTAGACACACGTGCTCCATTATACAATGGCGTATGGGCTTCACTTTTCATATCATCATAGATAAGCCTTTCTGAATCCATGATCGTCTCGATCATTTCATCAATCTCGGGCTCAAACATTGCCTCGTTGGGAATGTGCTCTGCATGATCATCCCCCGAGCTGTCAGAGGCTACATCTTGTGGCCTCACATATGCTGCTTGACCAAAGCGCCTATGAACACGTCTATTGGGTTGCAAGATTGCTGCTTGTTGGCCAGCGTCAGAGTCCGACGAGTTATAATTGGCAACAACTCGATCTATAATAGATGGATCGAACTCGCCAAATTCGCGAACGTGCTGCAAAGAAACACATCTTGTCCGTCGCACAGCATGCTTGCATTGATTACAAGGACATAAGACCCTCGTTGAGAGATAGGTGTTTCGGTTGGACGGTCCCACATCCTCGTCACTACTCATAATGAGGATAAAAATCTTATAACCTAGACAACAAATTTAATATTCTATTGGCATTCTTCGTCTTATCTCTCTCTCTCTCTCTCTCTCTCTCTCTCTCTCTCTCTCTCTCTCTCTCTCTCTCTCTCTCTCTCTCTACCTCTCTCTACCTCACATCCTCTAGTCATGTCCAATCCCCGCACACCTCGGTCTAGAGGTGCACGGAGATCAGAACCACCGGGTTATAATCTCGTCTTTATTGGTCAATACCTATATTTGTGGGTACAAGAAATCTACAGACCCACGTCTACATGATACTGCATGTAGTGGACAAAACCCCTTTGCCTCTTCTCTAGCTGTATCACTTCACAGCATCTTAACATCTTTTCACAGTAGATCTTTTCACTGTTCGTCTAACTCTAAACCCTAAACCGTAAGTAATTCTTGCGTGGACTCGATCTAACGTAAATAAGCGTAAATCTAAATAAACGTAAATCTAACTAAAAATAAACTTAAATCTAATTTAACGTAAGTCTATATCTAACCTAATCTTTAACGTCTTTTGGGATAGTTTCCTACGACGTTAAAACTCTCTTCTTCTTGTGTGTGTGTGTGTGTGTGTGTGTGTGTGGGTAAACCTAAATAAACCTAAATAAACCTAAGTCTAATCTAATATAACATAAATCTAAATCTAACATAAATTATGTTATATTAAAAACAAAGAACTAAACTAACAGGGATTATAAGAACCTTAAAATTGATTTAACACATAATTTTTCACATAACTCGGCAAGAGTTGGCATTCTCATCACTAAAGATGTGAGAGTTAACTTCCGGCGGTGACGCTGCCTCATCTCCATCCACATCTGACGACAACAATTGGCCCTCTGGACCGTTCTTGCTCTTGTTACTAACTTTGAAGTTGTTGTTGAATGACTAGAGGTTGTCTAGATGGTCATTGTCGGGGATGTAGTGACTCTTGCCGCCCTGAAGATCCACCTTCTTCCCTATCTTCTGAAGACATTTCACCAGTACTATTGGATCGACGGAGCCCACCATGAGTGAAGGCAGCAATACCCTATATTCCATTGAGGGCTTTCTTCACCCGCTTCATGCAAGCATCGCAGTCTATGGAGACCTAAATCTAATCTAATATAACGTAAATCTAAATCTAGCGTAAATAAACGTAAATCTAATTAAAAATAAACCTAAATCTAATCTAATTTAACTTAAATAAACCTAAATCTAATTTAACGTAGGTCTACATCTAACCTAATCTTTAACGTCTTTTAGGATAGTTTCCTACGACGTTATAACTCTCTTCTTCTTGTGTGTGTGCGCGTGTGTGGATGTGTGTGCCAATAAAAAGAGATAAATGGTATAGCCTTTCTATCACCCATGCCAAGTATGATAGATTGGTTATGCCATTTGCCTCTTGAATAATAGGTCTTGAGTTCAACTCCTCGTCGGCTAGATCTTTAGGTCTTTTAATTTTAATTAGTTTCCTACGACGTTAAATTAGTTTCTCTCTCTTTCTCTCTCAATGTGTGTGCGTTTTTTTGTTTATGCATGTTTTCTCTCTCTTTTCCTCTCTCAATGTGTGCGTTTTTTGTTTATGCATGCTCTCTCTCTCTTTTCCTCTCTCAATGTGTGTGTGCATTCTTTGTTTATGTATGTGTGTGTGCGTTTTTGTTTATGTTTGTACTCTTTCTCTTTCTCTCTCTCTCTCTCTCTCTCTCTCTCTCTCTCTCTCTCAAAAACACTATGTGTGTGTGTGTGTGAGAGAGAGAGAGAGAGAGAGGGAGAGAGAAAGAGGGGAAGGGAACACAAGAGTGAGGAGAGGGAAGGAGCATACCTGGCTCTCCTTCCTCTCCTCGTGTGTGTGTGTGTGTGTGTGTGGAGAAGAAAGAGAGAGAGAGAGAGAGAGAGAGAGAGAGAGAGAGGGAGAGCGTTACCTGCTCCTTGCTTGAGGGCGCCGAAAAACTCGAATCTGAGATCTGAGTTTTTGGGCTCTCTCTGTTATTTTTTTAGCCCAGTCGGCGTCGCTATGAGCGTCGCAAATTTACTTGTAAATTTGCGGCGCTCATAGCGACGCCGGGATTTTTTTTTTGAGCTTCGTGTGAGCGTCGCTAATATGAATAGCCTCTTGTAGTGTAAGTTTCTCTTTAAACTTTTTAGAAATATTTTTCTCTCTTTGCGGTCCATGTATACTTAACGTTCTTTTTTGTTAAGTCATGTATTGGACCTGCTATAAGCATGGACTTTTCTTATGAAGCATCTCTAGTATGCACGCATACCCTTAGAGCTTTGCAACTCATGTAGATTCCTTGGATTAGGCCATCTTTTATTACCTCTACTTTTTGTGGATCCATAGAAATACCACCTTTAGAGATAATGTGACCTAATTATTGAATCTCTCTCGAAACTTACCAGTCCATGTTATTGCCTTTTGTAACTCCTCTTGTGGATCTTGTAAAGCTCAATAAGGAGGCTTCTTAGGCAGTGAGCTTCATGGTAAAAGCTCCATTGTATGGCCATTGTCCCCTCATTGTGGAGATAGCTCACGGGGATATCATCAATAAAAACATTTTGGAATCCATTTAGGAATTTAGACAATTCTAATTCCTCTTGATTCCCGTTTTTTTTAAATTTAATAATATTGTTATTGGTTGAAACATTAAATTCATTTACAGACTTTCTAACAGAAATCATATATATGAAAATATAAATTTTCATTAACTTGTGAAAGCATGCATATTTACAAGGAATAGGATACTACCCGACTCATAAACATGTATGTACATATCTCCTAGCATAGGAAAAACAAAAGCCTTTTTCTATAAGCATCCTCTTTTGGAGTTTCCAACATAGAAACTCAAGGTGGCTTGTTGCGTGCATTTCTTTAGGGACAAGCACGATAGACATGCCCTTGTTGTCCACACTTGTAGCATTTGTTATCCTTACGATAACACTCTAGATCTATTGCAGAGAGTTTATTCTTACCTTTATAGACTCCTTTCTCCTTAGCTTTGTTATCGGTGTTGCTAGAGTTGCCTTTGGAGGAAGTTTGAGCATTATTCCTCCCTCTAGGCTCATTTTGATCCTTCACGTCCATGGATTTAGAGTTTCTCTTAACCCCTTGTTGGGAATCGATTTGAGAGGCGACCATAGTATGGTGTATGACCGCCGATATGGTATTAGGCCTTTGTGAGTTAATATACTCGGCCTTCTCTTCAGAAATACCCGCACATAATTGTTGCTCTTTCTCCCCAAAGTCTATCTTTTTGTAGATAGTGGCTTTGAGAAATAAATCCCATAACTTATCTACATACTTTTGGATAGACTCGTAGGGAGAGAGTTTCAAGTTTTGCCATTCTGTGAGGACATTTTCTTGAGTGTTGCTTGCCAGAAACTGTTTTATGATGGAGGCTCTTAAAGCCTTCCATGTCTTTGGAGCTTTTCTTTCGGCTTGTAGGCTATCCCACCATTGTCGAGCGGAACTTTGGTAATGCATAGATACTTGACGCAATTTAGAGGACTCTATGAAGCCCTCATCACCAAAGGCCGCATCAAGCTGTTGGATGAAGGCCAAGACCTTGTCCATAGCACCGAAGGTGCCAGCATAGGCAAGGAAAGTGGTGTTCTTCCCTCCCTCTTTGAACTTCTTTAGCTTCTTGGACCTTCTCCATTCCGGATAGAACTTGCGATGGCCTTTCCTCTGGGGCTCTTTGAGAGAAGAGCCGCTACCTTCATTGGAATATGAGGAAGTTGATGAAGATGGAGAAGAGGGTGACCTCTTTCTCTCCTTTTCCTTTATTTGGTACCTCTCTTCCCTTTTGTGATAACGAGGAGGAGGACTTTGCAGTGATCTTTCCCCCTTGGGGGAAGTTGAAGATCGTTGAGGCTGTCGTAGTTGAAAATCTTAGTTGGGGGAGTTTCCCCCTTGGGGGAAGTTGAAGATCCTTTGGCGATTCAAAACCTTAGTTGCCACTCCTCTTAGCCTTTGAAAATCGGCTCTTAAGTATCTACACCCACGGCTCAAAGTGGTTAATTATAGAGAGTAGAGGAGTAGGTCTAACATAGCAGAATTGCCAAGGGCTAGCTCCTTTCGGACTTATTATGGCTCAATAATGGTAAAGCCGTAGGCAAGTCTAAAAAGACTCCATTATTAAGTCCAAAGCTCCCGAGGTGGAACCATCCCCCACATAGTGGGCTTAACAAAACCGATATTAGATCCCAGTTTCACTTACCCTATTATAATTAACAACATCAACCATTTATAGGCTACTTAAGGACCCCTCTTCTTAAGCAAGAAAAGAGAAACCAAATGCTCTGATACCAATGTAATGGGAATGGCCTATGAACTTAAAGAATAGCCGAATTAAGAGAATTAGAGTGAGCAATTTTGAGAGCATAGAGGGTGAACTTAATTGGTAGTAGCAACTCTATCATAACACTTAATTAACTAGGCATGAACAATAATTTTACACGAGAGAGAGTGTAGAGAATATGACAACAGTTGAGGACCGAATTTATGTGGAGCCGGTCCCCCCTACAAAAGGAATTTGTATTATAGATTCTCTCATTAAGAGAGACTTGGTACAATACAATCTTTGTGTTCCTTGAGACCTCCTTGTCAATATGAAGATGGAAGGTTCACACACCAAGCTTTTGCATAATTTCAACAATCAATCTTAGCTTGGAAACAATCAAGAACTTGTGAACATCATTAATCTTTGTGTTCCCTAAATCATTTGAGTGCATGAAGATGTATACTTTTTATGCATCAACTTGTGCTTAAAGCAAATAATTAATCTACTTGCATTAAGTAATTAATCCACTTGCAATAAACCATTAGCCTTCTTGCAATAAGCATAACATGCACTTGTAGAAAGCATTAACTATCTCAAGCCTCAATCCCAAGACCTCAAACACCTTCGAAGGTGGAGAGAGCTAGCAGGGAATGAGGGTAGGGAAGAGGAAGAAGAAACATTTCATAGGAGAAAGAATTAGTTCCTCACTTATCATACTCTTGTTGCTAGCATACATAATAGCATAGTAATGAAGAAGAAGGAGATGACAAGCTCAAGCATTGAATCATGGCTCTTGGATGGATTTGCACTCCATAGCCAAGAGTGTTGGTGTAGGCTCTCAACCTCTACTTGCTTGGAGAAGGAGAGGGATCTCTTGCCCTTTGCATAGTACACAATGAGAGTGTTTGTGAGTGTGTGTGGGTGAGTATACCCCCTAAGCACCCCCCTAGCTTTCTTGGGTCGACCCCCCCTTGTAGCTCATGCTTGAAGCTCATTGGACCCCTCCAAGCCTAGCCAATCACAAGCAGGAGCCATTACAAGCAACATGGGTAGCCTTGGGACAAGTGTCCCCCTTTCCCCTTTGAGAGAGAGGACTTGATAAATGCAAAATCAATTAATTAAATATCCTAAATTATCATTGGACCCCTTGGGTGGCCAACCAATAGGCTTCAGGCACACCATGAGGGCAACATGGGGAGGAACCTGACATGTGTCCTTGATGCCTCTTCAAGCTGGGGATTCCCTTGTGAGTGTGAGTGTGTGTTCTCTCTCTAATCCCTAGGAAAAGGGATCGCCCCCCCTCTTGTAGGGATGCTTTTGACTTTAGGAGCTCAAGCACCTTAGTCATCAAGCATGACAAAGCACTTGGACTAGGGGGTGTTCCCACAAGCATCTCAGGCAAGCATCTCAAGGCACCTCAAGCACCTTAATCATGTGGCAAGTCAAGCACCTCAAGCATGGAGCCAGTCAAGCACCTCAAGCATCTTAATCAAGCACCTCAAGCATGTCAAGCACCGCAAGCACGACAAGCACCTTAAGCAGGACAAGCACCTCGAGCTTAGGCCGGGTTCCCACCTCAAGCTTAGCCCTAGCTTGCCTAAGATCAAAGGACTTTTACACACATTATTGGAGGTCTTCAATGAAGCTAACCCTAAGGTCTTATGCTCCATTGGTTAGCCTTGCTCTTTGATAGACCATCTCTCATTTGGGCCCCTTAACCATTGGCCCCGTGTTGAGAGAGATCTATAAGCACATGTCTATATCTTAACCCTTGTTCCCGTGTATTCTCCCACATTAAGTGATCAGTTTAATATGAGAAAATCATTTGGGTTTGATAGATATTAATTTTTATGACAAATATAGAAGCCCTCTCCACCAAATATAGGATTCATGCATGTGCCAAATAGCGTTGCAATGATCAGCAAGCCATGGTTGAGGCAGAAGAAGAGAATATGCCCGGCTGGCAAAAATATCTTGAAAAGGCATTCCCAATCGGATTCGAGTCCGACATGCGATCACCATCAGCCGAAGGTGAAACGGGAAAAAAACAGATCACATTTGTTGTAATTCTCTCCAAAACTAGCGATAATGCATGCCCAATCCAAAGTGGCGAGCGGAAAATGGAAACTCCAAAGTGAAACTAGCTGCATCCACCACATTCTCAACCACTCAAATGCCAGGCTAGGAGAGGAAATATGGCTGGCGAGGCGAGCGGTCAACCAAAGTAAGAGAAAAGGACCAGCTCTAATGAAGGCTCTCTAAGCGAAGTGAATTTCCTTCCCTCCAAGCATTCCATGATAGATGAATCGTAACCTGTTTCTAGGCAAAGAGCAAGGTGGAAAAAAGCGGGCATCCAGGAATATGACCATCCATCTTACTAAATACCACCTCCGAAATGGATGATTGCCAGTGACCAAATGAGGATGTAACCACATGCTGACTCAAGTGTGCAAACATAAGAGTCCAAGGCTGAGATTTTTGTGTAAGTGTAGGCAAAATCATAGCCTTCCTAACAAGGACATGCCTACGTAGGTCCAAAATATTCAGACCACCAAAGCGCTTTGGTGTACAAATTTTTTCCATTGACATCAGACGAAGGTCTTTTTTGTAAGCATGAGTTTGCCACAAATGAGACAAGATGGCCGACATGAGAGAATCAAGACAATGGCGAGGCCAATGCAACAATGGCAAGAAGAACTAAACATAAGCCATGAAGATACTCTGAACAATTTGCAGGCGAACATGAAGTGTCCAAGTAGAAAGATTCCAATAATGCAGTTTAACATTCAAGCGATGCATAACCCAATCCACTTTTTGCGTGTGAGTGACATTCCATCCAATTGGATAACCCAAATGCCTGGTGATTACATTCGGAAGAACAGTCTCTACTGGCCACAACAGAGCATGCCAATCACAAGAACGAAGTGGCAAAAGCTTTGATTTACGAAAATTGAGTTTAAGACCAACCACAATTACAAACAATTGCAAAGCTTCCATAATCACTTGAACATCACTTTGTTGATTGCGGGACATAAAAAACGAGTCATGCGGGGCATAAGCCTGCCCAATAAAGGTATGACCCGATGGTAACTGCAAACCATGAAGATGCTGCCCGGAGGTCAAGTAATCAAGATACATCAACAAAGGATGAGAGGCAGTTGCATACATCAAAGCGCTAAGGGGGCAACCTTGCCTAACCAAACAACCAAGCGGCCATGATTCTTTCAATTCCCCTTCCAAGATCCCCGAAGACGTACTACAAGCATACAATAAATAAACCACATTGGCCAATTTAGGAGCAAATCCTAGACACATCATTGTGGCAGCAATGAAGTCCCATTACACAGTGTCAAAGGCCTTTTCAATATCAACTTGCATGACCAGCACATCTTGTTGCGTGTACTTAGCATATTCCATGCCAATCCTAACATTAGCCAAATTGTCCATGATTTGACGACGAGCAATGAAACCATAATGAGCCTGATGAAGTCTTGTAAACAAATAGTCCTTGATGCGGTGGACCAACATTTTAGCCAAAATCTTGTAAACCACCGGCATCAAAGTTAGGGGCCGCCAATGAAAGAATTGCTCGCAAAGCGCTTGCTTGGGCAACAATTTAAGTAAGCCCTCTTTCCATGAAATTGATAGATCCTGTTTCTCCCATGCTGCATTTAACATGAAAATCAAGGGATGTTTAAGAGCATCCCAAAAGGAGAGGAAAAATTCCACAGTAAGTCCGTCCCAACCGGGAGATCTCCAACAGCCCAATGTAAGCAAGGCACCATGCAATTTGAAACAGCGAAAGGATCCTCAAGACATTGTGCCTCCTGCGAAGACAGGATCGGACGAACATAAGAAAGCAACAATTCACGCGCTCGACAAGCTGTCGAAGATGGTTGAGATGGGGCAACAAACACCTGACGATAATGTGAAACTATAACATCAACAAGTTCCCGCTTCGAAGAAGTCCAAGCACCCGAGGGAAATATAACCCGCTTAATTGATTGTGAGACCCTTGAATGATGCAGATGCTTAAAAAAATTCTTCGAAGCACAACCTTTATCCATAAAAGCTTGTTGACGTGCACACATCTTCCATTTAGTGATTTTCCTGTTATCATTTTGATGAATACACACTTTAGCTTCACATAACTCCATCATTTCAGACTCAAACATGGGTCAGAAATCAGCCAACTGTTGTAGTCGTTGACTAACCTGTTTTGCATCAATGACGTTTCCCTGAATGAACTGCATATACTGCGTACCATAATCAGAAATTACACTTTGTACTCTCATGATAAAACGATACCCGGCAGCGTCCAAATCAATATGCATTTGAGCCAGCAGCGGGGGAATAATATTGGTAATCATGTGACAAAAAACTTCATGAGTAAGATAGGCATTATTTACATGCAACAAGGGTTTCCTATGAAGAGGCCGATCACAAAGAGACTGTCCAAAATACAAGACAGCAAAAGAGGATAATGATCCGATAGCTGCAGGGCATAATCTATCCTCATGTCACATATAAATTCTTCATATTGTTGCCCATTAAGCAAGTACCAACGATCCACTCGTGCTCTATAACCGAATTAAGAATCACATTTAGCCCAAAAAAAAGGACCTGTGACTCTGTAACCTTAGGTCAATTCACAAGGAGACAATACCCGGCACTCGGATACACTCCCTAGGGATTTTCCTTGTCAAAGCACCACGATAAGCACGCTGTTTACTTTATACAATTAAGCCTGTCAGGGTTTTTTATTTTCTCGATGGGTCTGCCGGGCCAGGCCTTTTACCCAGCGGGCCCGCCGAGAAAATAAAAAACCCCGGTGAGACGTGCATGGAATATTCTTTTACCCGATGGGCTAACTGGCTCTATGGATTTTTGCAGGTGATCATCAAAGTCACGTTAACAATTAACGTGATCACATGTTTTTTTGTGTAATTACTAGAGTTATTAATGTACTGACACGATCGTGATCACGTCAATGAAATCCTTGATTAACGCTTCTTATAAGCCATCGCTCTTCTGACCAATTTTTCTTTCATATTTTGGTGAGAGGGCAAATCAGTTTGCTTTGTAAGTTAGCTCACAAAATGTATCATGGGTCTTGAGGAGAGAGAATACTCTGTCTTTCGGCCAATGCAAGGCTTTCCAGTCTAATTACTCTGCACCGAAGATGGGAGCGGATGATGCTCACTGTACTTCCAAGAGTCTACTATCAGAAGTCTTTCATAAAGGCCCAAATTATGTTGTTGCACTAATAATCCACATCCTTCCCGGAAAGGTTTTCATCATCCCAGAGGTGAGACAATTTAGAAATTACTTTGTTGGTGACCTGGCGGGCAACTTCCATTCAGAAAGAATTTAGAGAACCCTTTCCAAGTTTAGAAAGTCAGAGGGACCATTGACAAGAGGAACCCTTGAAATACTTGATCTTTTGCCCCCATTCGAGGGTTAGAGTCGGTTTGTTACACTTTTGTGCAATTTCCATGTACTACCGCCAAGCTTAAGGGACGTCAAGAGAGGCGCCATAATCTTGTCATGCATTGTAGTCTGTAGCTTCCTTCTATTTGCCCCCTTTCGAGATAAGCTTTGTTTTGCTTATCATATCCTAGGCCAGGATGGTCCACTCTTGCTTTTGTGTTGACAGCGAGATAACTAGCTTGGCACACAATGCTTCTGCATGAAGCATGGGG